>NC_142361.1:9898675-11248675 GCF_059441175.1 Urocampus carinirostris
ACGATTGAATCAAAAATTAGGGCAGCACGGCGGCGCAGTGGTTAGCGCGTGTGCAGCACAGTTCTGAGGTCATGAGATTGAACTTCCTGTGTGGAGGTTGCATGCTCTCACCATGCTTGCGTGAGTTTCCTCTGGGCACTCCGGTTTCCTCCCACATTCCAAAAACATGCATGTCAGGTTAATTGGCCTGTCCAAATTGTCCTTTGGTGTGAATGAGCGGGCAAATTGTCTGTCCCTGTGTGCCCTGTGACTGGCTGGCAACCAGTTCAGGGTGTCCACTGCCCACTGCCCGAGGATGGCTGGGATGGGCTCCAGCACCTGCGATCCTACTGAGGATAAGCGGAACAGACAATGGATGGATGGATAAAAAAATTAACTCGAGAAGCCAAAAAATTCTGACTAAATAAACAGATAAATGAAGAAGTTAATTAATCATGGCTAAATAAATGATGTAAAATATATAAATGAGAGAAACAATAAAGATGTTATAAATGAAGTACTCATACAATTATATATGCAGGGACACCTTTCAACATTGCAACCCTGTACAAACCTAATGGATGTTGGTAGGGTTTGGTAGTTGTATGGTGCCCTTTTGTCGATGGAGAATGGTCTTGCAATGTCAGTTATTACAGTTCAATACAACATAGTCAGAACGTAACTTGTATGTTTCTTTGGTAAGTTGGGTTAAGCAAGCTAAAGTCAAGAGAATAAGAGAAGACATTTGGTCGGACAAAGCACCTGCTCACATAGCTCAGAGCATTTGATATTTCTTTCAATAGAAGAATACCATCTCGACCTCAACTTAAGCAAGTATTAATTTTTAAACTGTTCTCTAAAGTTCATTAATTCTGTTGATCTATTCTGCTTGGTGAACCCACTTCTTTGTCAGCCTTTGGAACTTTAACAGAGGAAACCCTTTGTTCTCTGGTCCCGAGCTAATATCCAGGAAACGCGTCTCTATGTTTGACGGAAACAAGACTTTTCTCTCACGTTTCTGTCAAATGTTCGTTATAATGTTTATACATATTTGCTAGTTTCTGTTTTTTTAATGACCATGGTTGTCTGTCAGAATCAGCACACAGCAGCTGTACACACAAACAGTGTGGGAAAAGTGTATTTTATTTAAACAACCTGGTGGAGTCTTGAGTGGCTATATTTTGATCGGCATTGAGCAGGTGCACTTTTGGAAACGGGTGAAGTAAATTGAGGTCAGATTAGTAAACTAAAACCAAGGGAAGGGGGATGTGGTGAGGAATAGCACTGACAGATCCTTTCTAAACTTATGTCGGAGAGCTGTTGAAAAAAGGCTGTCAGTGTTTTGAATTGATCATGTTCCAAATATCTGAATATTTCTGTTCTGAAAATAAATCTTTTGTTTGTGCGTTTGCTAACTATCACCATTAACCCAATTTTCTGTTTTTCTGCACAATCTCTTGCGCTTGATTAGCTGACTAGCGGAATAAAGAGCTAGTGGACTGAAATGTGTTCACCATGTCATAATATAACTATCAATTCACTAGAGAACAAAGAAAGGTCACAGAGTGGGTGATTATCAACAGGCAGTGTTTAAAATCTGTCAAAAGTGCCTGGAAGAGTGAGATTCAGTTTGTGTTATTAAAGTTTTAGAGTTGTACAGTAGTGCACTTAGCATAGCTCAAACAGACCCTCCAGGTAATAATTATCATTATTTACCCCTTCACCTATTTTCTTCCACATTGCTTAGTTTAAATGCCATTTGCTTTCCCGAATATATGTGCAGGCTTAGCACATTAACCGGTTTTCATGTCGTAATAGTGCTGATAACCGATTTTCCAAAGCTAAAGCTAAAGGGAGTTTTCAACCTCCGCACTCTGCAGCCTCAGTGGATTGAGCACGTGGGCTTTCGACACATTCCACACCAGGATTTGGGAGTGCGCGACCTGGCTTGCCTTTGCCTTTTGGACCGAAACCTCCCCAAAAAGTCTTGTCAGCTGCCATTATTATCGGATTGCGGAGTCATATTGCGATCGGTCCAGCCCTGCCTGGGATTTTAATGCAAAACAGACCCTGCGATATGAGTGCCAATAGACTGATGTCTCTTAGAGTTTTACGAGGCAGTTGTTAATGTTGCTTCTGATTTTGAGGTCTGAATTAATGAAAACTCATCAAATGCTGTCCCAGAAAGAGGAGGTCAGTGCACTCTAATCTCTTTGTTGTAAACAAGTGTCAATTAGATGTTAAAACATAAGTCAGAGTTGAAATCCCTGCCCACATCAACATTCCTCCAAACTCCTCCTGACTAAGATTCTGAACACTTCCATTGTCTCGAAATAAATCAAGAGTTGTTTGTTTGCCTGTTGGTGCCAACCCATCCCAGTGAATTCAATTAACTGAAATGATTTAAATTTTGGGAGTGGTATCTCAGATGTGGGTACTTTACTTGTAAACACTTTAAGTAAGCCTTGCCATTTAAAAACATATCTTAAAAAATTGCATCGCTTCAAAATCAAAGCACTTGGGATCCTTGTAAAGTTCAGAAAATTCCTTTTTTTCATTAACAACTGCTCTTTTAAAATATTTTTCTTTTTCAATTTTTTTTTATCTTTATCTACAAAGATTAAAATGTATTAATTGAAAAGTGAGCAAATATCACATAATTTTGATGATTCAAACTTTATATTATCTAATAATCAACTAACCTTAATGAATATTTTACATTTATTTATATTATATTAATTGATATTATATTAAAAAATATCATCATTTTTTTCTTATTGTTCTAAAATAATTACCATTATTTGCCTTGAAAAATAGGCACCATAATTATTAAAATAAGAAAGGTAATCTGATAACCAAAATACAAATTTTGCTAATTTAAAGAAAACTTATTTTTACCAAAATCTAAAAATGATCAAAAACATTTTTTTAAAAAGCCACTATAGGGCCGGTCACACAGACATTTGCGGCTGAATCACGGCCAGAAATTTCTGCCTGTGAGGCGGACGCTATTGGACGCTTTGAGATCGCCATACAGACGAGATACAGCAGTGCTTAACATGCTGTCGGAAATTCGCGCGCGGCTGGCAGCGCGAAAAAGTTTTGCGGTGCTCAATTTTTCAGAGCGCGGGTACACAGCCTTTCACGAGCGTATCGAGGCTGAACCACGGCCAGAAATCTCTGGCCGTGAAGCAGACGCTGTTGGGCGCTGTTGGACGTTTTGAGACCGCCATATAGACGAGATACAGCAGTGCTTTACTCGCGGTTGGAAATTCACACGCGGTTGGCCGCGCGAAAAAGTTTTGAGCTGCTCAAAAGTTTTGAGCTGCTCAAAAGTTTGAGCACGTGTTAAACCGCGTGCCGCACACGTGGTCAACACAAGGTAATGACGCAGAAATGACGCGGAACGACGTGCTCTGGCCGCGGCCAGGGCGTGGTTACACATGGGTAGGACGGGAAATTTCAGCGGGTAATCGTGGGTGGAGCATGGTAATAGCATGTTCTGCGCCTGTATCGCGGTGTTATTACGTAAAATTAGCGTGTTACGCATGTGACAGTCAAACGCCTTTCTCCGCGTATATACAGCGCGATTTGCCGAGCACACGTTAGTTGTGCTCGAGACGTCAAGGGGGTGAACATGGATCCCCGTCAGCGTAGTGACCTCGTCTTAATCCATTTTTATTTCTTGACATTTCTTTTCAAGATAATAAAATAAAAATGATGCCATAGCTTGGAATCTTGATCTTCACGGGACTGTCTTGAGCGGTTATGATTTCTACAGCCCGGTGTTATCCGAGAAATGCATCCCTGCCGAGATTTGCATCCCCTCGCTACTACAACCACTTTGACCTCGTTTTATCTCACTTTTAGGGAATGTAATGGCGAACATATAACCAAAACCACTTCGTCTTGCATTTGTTGGGAATGTAATACAACTTAAACCATTCCGTCTTTGTTTTTGTTGTGAACGTAATCGAACGGTAAATCCTCCCCCCCTCGCGTGAACGCGCATTCTGCTGCGCTTCCAACAAAAGCGATCGTATTCTATATAAAACGCTTATTAAAACAATAAAGCGAGCTAATTATAACAATTGGGAGATCCTAGTCTATATAAAGCGTTTATTTAAACAATAAAGTGCGATCGTATTCTACAAAATGCGTTTGTTAACGCGGATGAAAAAGTCACCAACGTCAATGCATGCTTCCAACAAAAGCGATCGCAGCAGAATGCGCGTTCACGCGAGGGGGTGGGGGGGGTGGTTGTTTTGCGTAGGAGTCGGATTTGGGCACAACACCGGCTCGGGAGCTTTTATACCCATGGTCCACACGAGAAAATGACGCAGAAATTACGCGATGAGGAAGCGGAACAGTCGCCGGCGTCTGTTTTGCGGGCATACCACCGATGAACAGCGGGTTGGCCAATTTTGCGCATTTTACATCGCAGGCAACCACGGGCAAAAAAAAAAACGCAAAATTTTAGCCGTGATTCAGCCGCAAACGGCTGTGTGACCGGCCCCTAACTTCCATAACGAACAATTGACTAGTATTAGTTTAAAGTCAAATGCTATCTCTGATAAATATGTGTCAACAATGCCCAACTGAGTTCAGAGAGCCAATATACCTTGATTTCCACCATGCCTATGTGCTTTTATCTTCCTTTAAGCAAAGCTGTTTGTGGTGGAACACGTTAGGTAGTAGGAATGGGAGGTGGTGGGGAGTGACCTGCGTTATTTTTGTTGGTTCTATTCGTTAGTGTATCATGAAAATTGTAAAATTAGGAATAGGCCTGATTCCAGAACAGTCCAAACACCAACCTAAACCCCAAGAAAAATAAAAAATAAAAGAGTATATTTTAGCATGTCTAAGAAATGCTTATACTTGCATGCGCAAGATTTATCTTTTTGATCAGTCAGTATATATTGTCAAAGATATACTTCAGTGAAGCTTTGTGAAGTTAGGCTGAACTTGACTGAAAAAATATTTAACTCAGGGTACACAGATGAAAATTAGGTTCGGAAACACTGTATTAAAGAGATTTTGTAGAGCACGATTAATGTGTTTTCTTTTTATTGGAATCACATTATGCTCTCCACTCTATGCTCTCCACTCCCATTGTTGCTTCCATGGAACATTTAGTAATGAAAGAAAAAACATTAAAAAAATATTAAATGTTTGCAATATATCACTGTGGATCTGCAATTGGCCAGCTGTGATCACACTTACACATTGAGACACCTGTTGTGCGGTCATATGTGCATACCCAGCTACATTCTACAGGTGATGTCATCATAGCTTACTGATGTCTGAAAGGTGCTGAGTGAACACTCCCTTCGCAGAGGGAGTCATATGTGTGTCCCACATTTGCCAAAGTAAGATTTTTGGAAGGGCACCACCATTTGTCACCTTCAAAATAAACCACCCTTCGGTTTATGTTAAAATAACTAAAATCCCCTGACACTTGTTTTTGGTCCATAGAGAAGCACCACCTCATCCGAAGACCCTTTTACAATGTGTTCTATGAGATTTTTTGAGTCAATTAGAAATTTAAGCCAAATTTAATATGGTTGAGGTTAAACTGACTCCTCATCAGAGTGACTCACTCAATCATTTTTTCCCCTCTTATCAGATGAGGTTTACCTCATTTGTCACATAAATGTTATTATGGGCCAGTTTTCTAGAAGCTCAGTACTCAGATCAGAGATCAGTGATCACTTCTCATAACATAATTGTTCCTTTTTTGTGCTTGTGTGTATATTTTTGTATGTGTGCATTTCTGCTCTTTGGTTTATGTCTTCCTAGAATGTTGGCTATTCCCTTGTATTTCCAAGCCCTAGCTGACTCGACTAGTCAAGAAACCTAGAATGATGAAAGGCAGATGTAGCAGTGTGATACTCCAAGACTTTATCTTATAAATTCAGTGTTCTGAAAAAGACACATACAAATTAAAAATGATTAAAAAACTAAGACACAAAATAATGGGGTGCTATGGTTGTGGGTCTGACATGTATGAGACCCTTCCTGGTTTGCTAGTCCATGTTCTCTCACCAAAGAAACCTTTCACTGAGGTCAGTGCCAATCTTCAGAAACTAAAAGAATAATGACAACATGATTAACAGAGGCAGAATGAATATCTTGGGAGGGGTTTCCCTCATTATATTTATTTCTAAAATCTTTGTTTATTCTACTGTGTCTTAGTCAACTGAAGTCATGTTTATTTGTATAGCCCGGAGTCACAAGAAGTCTCAAAGGGCTGTACAAACTATGACAGACTAGTAAAATACTTGAAATAATGTTTAAAATAAGCTAAATCTACCAATTAAATTAATTAATTTTGGGAATGTCTGCATTGTGTATTTAAAATGAATACCTCAAAGTCTTTTAGCTCAATGCTGAATGAAACAACCGAGCTAAAGAACAGCATTTAGCATTATTTAGTGTCTGAACCAGGGGTCTCCAACCTGGTGCCTGCAGACAGTTTCCAAGAACAGCTTTCCATTTTTTCTCTCGTAAAATAAATTTTTAACTGACATGATGTTTCAGTGATTGACTTGACTTCTGATAATAACCTTTTACGCCGATCAGTAACGTAAAGTAGCTCTGGGCTTCAAATCGGGTAGTGACCCCTACACTAAACATTATATATGTGGAAGAAAATAGCATTTACTTATTATTAGTTGTTAAATATAAAATTTCAATACAAGGAACATTACTGGAACAATACTGACTCATTGTAAAGATCTCACTTTATGTGGTGATAAACCAACCCCAAGTGAAACGCATGCTCCTTGGCAGTGGCCATTATTTTACTAACACAAATTGTGGTAGAAGCTGATGTTTTGGTTTTACTCGTAAAGATTTTTGAATGGGGTTTTGCTCATTCAAAGTAGGATGTTATTCTGACACAGCATTTTACTCTGAACGTTTGAACCCAATGACAATAGTCATCGTCTGCAAAGGAAACCACATCTCCAAACCCTTCACGTTTGAGAGGAGGGTAAATGGCGGTGGGGATTTTGTAAAGGTAGCAGACGAAGGAGCAGAAACCCAAACCACAATTTTCTGTTTGCTCACCTGGTAATTCTTGACTAGATTATATTCTCTTTGCTTTTGAGCGTGCTTGGCGCTCACACTGTTGCCCGCTTCACAAAGCACACCTGGAACAAATGTAAAAATGTCTTTCTTTTGGAATTGTATGACCTGAAAAAGGAAACTGAAACAATAACACTTATAAAAGTAACTCACACATATCTGCTTAGGTGCATTTGATTTGTGAACGCGATCTAGGGTAGAGAGTATTTTAGCACAGTCTCATACCACCCTGTCTGCTGCCCCAGAGATCAAAATGGCACACATTACGCCGTAGTTAAAGTGCTGTTGAAAATAATAGAAGTGCAATGTGACTAACAAGAATATCCCTGGTTTTTAGTATATATTTTATTGTTACATGCCAGACAAGTTAGCAGTAGGTGCAGTAGATTCTAAAAAAGCCAGACTCAGCATTCAGTATATGTGTTCAAATAAATAGCAGTCTTTGCTGTTGACTGCACAAACTCAAAAATATTTCGTATTCCCCCCCCCAAAAAATGTAGGGTTTAGCAACTTTATAACTGCTTCACATTTGTGTGGCATAGAGTCAACAAACTTGTGGCACCTTTCAGTTGTTATTTCACTCCACGATTGCGTAAAAACATTCTACAATTCATTTAAATTTCTTGGTTTTGCTTAACAAACAGCATTTTTATATCACCTTATATATTCTCAATTGGTTTGAGATCTGGGGATATGGATGGTTTGGAACCAAGTACTGAGAATGAGTGACGCAACCTTGTTGTAGTACGACAGATTTTGAATCTGTTGTTGATTTTCATACTTTACTCTTGCAGATGCGGATCCTGGACAAGTTTCCAATTGAAGGAGGACAAAAGGACCCCAAAAAGAGGATTATTCCTTTTTTACCAGGTGTTGAACCAACGAAGATTTAATGTCATCAATAGGCTGTTGTTAAATAGATTACATTTTTAACAACCTGAATATATATATATATATATATATATATATATATGTATATATATATATATATATATATATATATATATATACACACATATACTATATACACACACATATACATACGGGCAGCACAGCGGCGCAGTAGTTGGAGCACATTTCTGAGGTCATGAGATCGAACCTTCCTGTGTTGAGTTTGCATGTTCTTACCGTGCTTGCATGAGTTTCCTCCGGGCACTCCGGTTTCCTCCCACATTCCAAAAACACGCATATAATGTTAATTGGCCGGTCCAAATTGTCCCTAGGTGTGAATGAGCGAGTGAGTTGTCTGTCTCCCCTGCCCACTCCCCGAGGATGCCTGGAATGGGTTCCAGCACCTCTGGCACCCCACATATATATAAATATATTTAAATATATATTTATATATATATAATCCTTTGTCCCAAGACGACCGCTTCACGACCTACTTTAATTCCGGATATTTAAAAAGGAATTTGATCAAGTGGTCCATTTATAAATATGAAATATAACATATAAATGTAGATGTCTGCATACATATTTATATGCATACATATTTATATCTAAATACTTATGGGAACATTTGAATAAACCTACGTTGTCTTTTTTCTCATGTATTTAAGAGGTATCAGATGTTAGACCCTGTACCTTCGGACACAAAAATCCATCATCAATCATCATCGATCAATCATTTTTTTCTTGTATTCCAGCCTCTCACCTGATTTTTTTAACCCAATGCAGCCTCGCAACTCCACGCCTGACTTAATACAACGTTTTGTTGTATTTATGGCATATTTACTGCTTAATTTCTGAAGCTTCTTTAGTTGTCAGCAGAAAGTAGTCGTAAAATTTGCGATCCAGAGACTCGAGATGTGTGCTTAAGGAAGCACGGACTTAAGCTTGGTTTGTTTATAGAGGGTCTTAACCACAGCTAGATATAAAATAAAATAAGTCATACATTTAGGACTACAATTCTAAGTAATATTTGAACTAGTAGTTTTTGATTGCACTCATTGACAGCTAGTTTTTGTTTTTGACCAATTATCAAGCTCTTCTGATTGTAGTGTTGTTTGCTTTAATGCAATTTTCTATTTTACCACAATACTGACTCTGTAAAACATTGTTTTGTTATCTCTTTTTCGGAACGTGATTTGGTTTTACACAAAAAAAAACATCGCTGACTAAATAGCACATATATGACTTGTCAATTCATCAAATAATTGCATACTATAAGAAGCAGACTTAAAATGTCAATATTTTCTTACCACTGTTATATGAACGGTCACTTTCTCAGATCAGGATTTACACTTGCTAGTAACTACCGTACCGTAAACACTTTGTTTAGCTGGATTCAGTTGACTATTATGAATGTCTCATGATGTCTTAGCCAATCCAGAGTCAGCGGAAATGAGCTAATTTCTTTTCACATTATGACGTCCTTGTAAAATGAATACTCTGAACATGTTTTACTTTAATGAGCAGGGAAAGTATTTTGTATGAATAGGACAAACTCCCTCTTTTATTTTTAATCCTTACAGCTTATTGTACTCTTGCAAGGCCAGCCATGTTGCATTGTTTTCCTTTTACGATCACTCCCTCCATCAGGAGGTTCTCAAGGAGAAATTGGTCTAATCTGATCAATGTAGGAATTGGAGTCAAGGCTGGACGGAGCTATAGAAAGATCCTTTGTGAGAAAAAACGGACAGCTTAAATCTCGTCGATGCTATTTTTGGATTTTGTCCACTAAATGTTGAAGCATTTCTTTGGAAACAAAGCAATGATAATTATTTATCTAACCATAAAACTGCTTGATTATCTAAAAACAATAAAATTACTTGGATGTAATTGTGCATGCGGACACAAATAAAATGCATCTTCTCAATTTGTTCCTCCCCATTTTCATATTTGTTGATGGGGCAACCTCTTCTTCATTAATCAAAAGCACTAATTTAATTACAAGTCATCACAACAGCCTTGCCCAACATACTCTGTTTATGTGATCAAAAGCTTGTTTTATTGCCTTGATGCACAAACTGAATGTTCACTACAGTGCATCTTATTAGCTCATGACCTTGTCTTAATTGGATATACACATTAAGCCTAATTAGTTGTTTCAAAGCAGAGTATACTTCAGTTCAACAATAGGTATATATATGTGTGTGTATATATGTATATATATATATATATATATATATATATATCTCATCTCATTAGCCGTACCGCTTATCCTCATTAGGGTCGCGGGGGGGCTGGAGCCCATCCCAGACATCTCCGGGCAGTGGGCAGGGGACACCCTGAACTGGTTGCCAGCCAATCGCAGGGCACACAGGGACAGACAACTCATTCGCTCATTCACACCTAGAGACAAGTTGGACCGGCCAATCCACCTGAAATGCATGTCTTTGGAATGTGGGAGGAAACCAGAGTGCCCGGAGTAAACCCACGCAAGCACGGGGAGAACATACAAACTCCGCACAGGAAGTCCGGTAGCTGGATTTGAACCCACACAAGAGGTTCATATATATATATATATATATATATATATATATATATATATATACATACAGTATATGTACTGTATGTATGTATGTATGTATGTATGTATGTCCATCCATCCATCCATTGTCTTCCGCTTATCCGAGGTTGGGTCGCGGGGGGAGCAGCCTTAAAAGGGAAGCCCAGACCTCCCTAACCCCAGCCACCTCCTCAAGCTCATCCGACGGGACCCCGAGGCGTTCCCAAGCCAGCCGAGAGACATAGTCTCTCCAACGTTTCCTGGGTAGCCCCCGGGTCCTCCTGCCGGTTGGACATGCCCGGAACACCTTCCAAGGGAGGCGTCCAGGAGGCATCCTTATCAGATGCCCGAGCCACCTCAACTGGCTCCTCTCAACGCGTAGGAGCAGTGGCTCTACACAGAGTTCCTCCCGGATGACTGAGCTTCTCACCTTTTCTCTAAGGGAGAACCCAGCCACCCTGCGGAGGAAACTCATTTCGGCCACTTGTATCCGGGGTCGTGTTCTTTCGGTCATGACCCAAAGTTCATGACCATAGGTGAGGGTAGGAACGTAGACCGACCGGTAGATCGAGAGCTTTGCCTTTCGGCTCAGCTCCCTCTTCACCACGACGGACCGGTACAGGGTCCGAAATGACGGCAGACGCTGCACTGACGTGTCTGTCTCAGAAAATTAGAATATTGTGATAAAGTTCTTTATTTTCTGTAATGCAATTAAAAAAACAAAAATGTCATACATTCTGGATTCATTACACATCAACTGAACTATTTCAAGCCTTTTATTATTTGAATATTGCTGATTTTGGCTTACAGCTGAAAAAAACTCAAAAATCCTATCTCAAAATATTAGAATACTTCCTCAGACCAAGTAAAAAAAATAATTTTATAACAGCAAAACTAAATCAAACATTTGAAAATGTCCATTGATGCACTCAGTACTTGGTTGGGAATCCTTATGCACGGATTACTGCATCAATCCGGCGTGGCATGGAGGCAATCAGCCTGTGGCATTGCTGAGGTGTTATTGATGCCCAGGATGCTTCGATAGCGGCCTTCAGCTCATTTGCATTTGTAGGTCTGGTGTCTTTCATCTTCTTCTTAACTATACCCCACAAATTCTCGATGGGGTTCAGGTCAGGGGAATTAGCAGGCCAATCAAGGACAGTGATGCCATGGTCAGTGCACCAGTTACTGGTGGTTTTGGCACTGTGGGCAGGTGCCAGATCATGCTGGAAAATGAAATCCTCATCTCCATAGAGCTTTTCAGCAGATGGAAGCATGTAGTGCTCTAAAATCTCTTGGTACACAGTTGCATTTACTCTGGACTTGATGAAACACAGTGGACCAACACCAGCAGCTGACATGGCTCCCCAAACCATTGCTGACTGTGGGAACTTCACACTGGATTTCAAGCAACTTGGATTTTGCTCTTCTCCAGCCTTTCTCCAGACTCTGGCGCCTTGACTTCCAAATGAAATGCAAAACTTGCTTTCGTCTGAAAAGAGGGCCTTGTGACCACTCTGCAACTGTCCAGTGCTTCTTCTCCATAGCCCAAGTCAGACGCTTCTTCCGTTGTCTTGAGTTCAGAAGTGGCTTGACCATGGGAATACGGCTATTGTAGCCCATTTCCCGGACACGTCTGTGAACTGTGGCTTTTGATACCTGGAATCCAGCTTCAGCCCACTGTCTTTGAAGCTCCCTCAAATTCTGGAAGCGGCTCTTCTTCACAATTTTGTTAAGGCTGCGGTCATCTCTCTTGGTTGTGCAGCGTTTCCGGCCACATTTTTCCCTTCCAACAGACTTTTTGTGGATATGCTTTGAAACTGCACTCTGTGAACAGCCTGCTCTTTGAGAAATTTCATTTTGTGTCTTACCCCCCTGATGAAGGGTATCAATGATGGTCCTCTGGACAGCAGTCAGATCAGCAGTCTTCCCCATACTTGTGATTTAGTTTACTGAACCAAGCTGAGTGTTTTTAAGGCTCAGGAAACCCTCGCAAGGTGTTTCGAGTTAATTAGATGATTCAGGTGATTAGTTGAATAGCCTACTTGTATACTTTTTCATGATATTCTAATATTTTGAGATAGGATTTTTGAGTTTTCTTAAGCTGTAAGCCAAATTCAGCAATATTAAAATAATAAAAGGCTTGAAATAGTTCAGTTGATGTGTAATGAATCCAGAATGTATGACATTTTTGTTTTTTTAATTGCATTACAGAAAATAAAGAACTTTATCACAATATTCTAATTTTCTGAGACAGTCCAGTATATGTATATATATGTATATATATATATGTATGTATATATATGTGTATATATATGTATATATATATATGTATATATATATGTATGTATATATATATATGTATATATATATATATATATATATATATATATATATATATATATATGTGTATATATATATGTGTATATATATATGTGTATATATATGTATATATATATATGTGTATATATATGTATATATATATATGTGTATATATATGTATATATATATATGTATATATATATATGTGTATATATATGTATATATATATCTCATCTCATCTCATCAGCCGTACCGCTTATCCTCATTAGGGTCGCGGGGGGGCTGGAGCCCATCCCAGTCATCTCCGGGCAGTGGGCAGGGGACACCCTGAACTGGTTGCCAGCCAATCGCAGGGCACACAGGGACAGACAACTCATTCGCTCATTCACACCTAGGGACAATTTGGACCGGCCAATTCACCTGAAATGCATGTTTTTGGAACGTGGGAGGAAACCGGAGTGCCCGGAGGAAACCCACGCAAGCACGGGGAGAACATACAAACTCCGCACAGGAAGTCTGGAGCTGGATTTGAACCCACGACAGGTTCCCATGACATGAACTGTGCCGCACGAGCGCTAACCACTGCGCCGCCGTGCTGCCCATATGTGTATATATATGTATATATATATATGTATATATATATATGTGTATATATATGTATATATATATATGTATATATATATATGTGTATATATATATATTAGCACGTTGCCCCACGGTGCGGAGGTTCAGGGTTCAAGTCCATCTACCGCAGCCTCCCCTTGTGGAGAGCTATGTTCTCCCTGTGCCTGTGTGGCATGTCAGGTTCATTGGCTGGTCCAGATTGTCCCTACGTGAGAATGAGCGAGTTAGTTGTCTGTCTCTGTGTGCTCTGCGACTGGCTGGCAACCAGTTCAGGGTGTCCCCTGCCCACTGCCCAAAGATACAGATGCAAATATTAGACGATGGAGAAAACACATAGTTGTCCTGAAAGATCAAAATAAACGCTACAAAACAAGACGAGGGAAACAACTTTTTGGTGTATCTGATGATGACATTGAAATACGTTAAATCAATTATTGTAAATGTTATGTTGGTATTGTGTTCATCGTTTACGTTGTCAATAAATTATTTTATTTGTGTCTGCATGTATTCCACAAAATTTGTCACTTACAATGCTTAGTTTGAGCTGAGAAAAAGTGAAACCAAATTTATACTGATTTTAAAAAGAAAAAATACACATTATTTATGAATACATATATTTGGAAATACATTTGTAAAATAAGATAAGATAGTTATTACAATTAGCAAATGATCAACCTTGAAAAATATATAAAACATACATTAACACAACAACGAAAACCCTCAAAATTTGCTATATTGTCTGGTAACTGGGCAAGATTTTTTTTTCAGTTTACCAACAACAAAATATTATGTCTCTTACAAAGACAATAACGGAGGATTCAAATATATTCTTTTATCATACCGAGACAATCCCCCACTATTTCCATGGCCCTTCCGATGATTTTATCTGTGGTAATTATTTCTTTTTACAAACTAACCAATTTGATAATTTCTTGTTTGTCTGTAGGTAAGGTCCTATTTCGCCGAAGCCACATCCGAGATGTCGCCGTCAAAAGACTGAAGCACTTGGACAACTACTGCAAAGTAAGACCCAGTCTGCACATCTCTTCTACTCAGCTGTAATTGTCCTGTTACATATGTCCATAAATGTTATTTTATGGACTGTAAATGCTGTACAATTTTATGTCTTAGGTTAACGACCAACCATTTAACATGAGTGTCTGTGACAGGGACATGTTATCTCTTTGAGTGCTTTATTCGCAGAACACAAGTGCTCTGACTTTACAGGGCAGCTTTTTGGCATTTGTCTTCCCGTCCCAGGCCTGGACAGGAAAGCGAGTGCTCTATCTGCACTGCTCGTTTCCTGTAGCCAGCATAAATAGGCAGCCTTTAAAGGAAACCAAGGAAGTGGGGGCACGCTTGCTTCGAGTAGAATACATAGGGAAAGCACGAATGAATCAGCCAAGTTAACACACCGTGTAAGTTACCTGACCCCCGACTGTTGAGTCAGGCAGGAAGTGCAAGGCAGGTGTGGTGCCAAGCATGCATCACCCTTTTTCATTCAGAAATCTACAGCTGCCACAAGATCACACATGCAGATGAGTCAAAATTATTTTCACATTTGACAAAATTACCCGCCCAAGGACTATGGTCATTTTTAGGGTTCGAATGGGTGCTTAAAAGCCTTGAAAATACTTGAATTTTATGTTTTTGTTTTCAAAAATTAAATAGTGCCTGTGAATGCCTCAAATTTGTTCCCACGTTTCTCAACAACTGAGTTTAAAAATGATACCGACACTGCTCCCTGGTGGCTTGCTTTGCCATTGTGTTCTTCTTCTCTCGTTATTAACAGCAGCTGGTATTAGTTTGTATGGCATTGTCCTATGAAGCTTCACCGCCCCCTGCGGGTCGCGGCCAAGACCTACACGGGGTACTATAAATTGTGTATTAGTGCAAGGATTATATATCGATTATGGGCATTTATTATGGGCCATGCGAAAAATTAAGGTAGCGTTTCCGAGTAGTGGATTTTTACCCAACATCTATATAAAAAGACATTAGTCTTAACTCTTAGATGCAGACATTCCTGCACATACATTCTTTCATGAGTGGTGGTGGAAAAATAGTGCCCCCCCAAAAAATACTACTGCCATTATGTCATAAACATGTTTTATGAGAAATACCTGTACTATGACAAAATTACACCTTTTTTTATTAAAGACTTATTGGAAAGATTTTGAAGAAAAAAAATGTGGTCTTTTTTTACCTCACGTGTCTATCCAGGGGTTAAAAACAAATATATTCACTATTTACTCAAGATCTCAAAATCATGTCTTGATAAACGCACACGCAATATTAAACATCACATATATAAATTGCAGCTATATTTGTGGCACTGCAAAATTAATGATTCAAACTGGATTTCTTCTTTTAAATGACAATGTAAAGTTCAGCTTTGAAAGTTCTTAAAAAGTGCTTTAATTTGGCCATGAAAAGGTGTATGAACCCTATTATTTGTATAGCCCTTAATCACAAAAAGTCTTAAAATTAAACAAGCTTAATCATAAATTAATACAACCAAAACATTTCCAAGATCTAATAAATCCACAACATTTTAAAAAGCAAACATACCATACTATACACATAAATAAAGAAGAAAAAAAACACGTTTATATTATTATTATTACATTAATTGATATATCAATTAATTCAGATAGGAATGTAGTCTTATTCTTCTATTTTAAATTTTTACTCTTATCAATTTATCTACTTTTTTGATCCTGTTGTGGTATGAGAAATGCAACATACTTGACTTTATTGTGAAGTTCACTTATCAGTAACACATTTTTGACTTTTTGAATTTATATAAATGAAACCATAAACTTAATTTAATGGTTAACTGCACACTGGCGAAGCCCTTACAACTGATTTTGTCCAAATGATTTTCCTTAACTTAATTCTCTTGAAGAAAATTTCAGCAAGAAATGGACTTGTCAAAATGAAAGTTTAACATTGTTTTCTAGGTGAAAAGCCACAAGTTCTTTGGCACTAATAGCTGGCAGCAAAGTATTAAACAGGTCTAGTTGCCAGTAAATAACATTAGTTTTCACATTTCACTTTCCAGACCAAAATACATGACACAGTACCTCTTTTTATTGGCATTTTTTCCAGTCACTAGTTTCCTATTTTGACTTCCTTTGTGTTTATATCAAATTTTCCAGTCTTGTAACCTGATGAGCTCTTCTGGCTCTTTAAATGTCTTTCCCTAATGAAGTTTAGTGAAGATCACAGATGTGCCCTTCTCAAGATTGCCTTTAAATATGGCTTCCATAAGGTTTTGTATATGGCTCCAGAGCAGCTGGCTGAGACACATGAGTTGTATTCTATACAATCCCCGTGGGCTTCTTAGGTCTTCTTCCCACACTCCACCTGGTCCTCTCATCTCAATGACTGCAGTCACAATCTCTGACGCACCACTAGTGATTTCAGATTACACCCAACTTCTTATTGTTTGATATATGCCAAACAGAAGCTTTCTGCCTCCCTCCATCCTGCAGGCTCTGCTGAAGCTCCCCGCCCACATTTCCCAAAGCGAGGAGGTTCTACAGTTTTTTGAAACCAAGTCAGAAGACCTCAACCCTCCCACAGAGTGAGTAACTCATGCTATGTTCGCCCATTATACTGAGTCCTTAGATCATGTTGTTTTTGCGAGTTGGATCCAGATGAGTGAGATGGCCTGGAATTAAATGTGGCGTATGGCAGGCGTTATGTGATTCGAGTGTAATGTTTTGCGTGGCTTGGCGTCATTAATTGTCATGCTTGCAGTGTTACATTAGTTTAAGATGGTAGTAATTAAACTATGGCTCAGGGGCTCTTTTGCTGATCCAATTATTTGCAGTTTACCTTGAATCATCAGTTATGCTTCTCAAGGAAGATTTGTGATTGTGCCTAGGTGCCACAAGAAGGCAGCAAATCACTTCAAAAGAATTTGTGTCAACGAAATATTCTGTTGAGAAACCAAGTCACACAAATCTGCTTTACCTGAGGTTAATCATAAGCCTAAGCTATTATACGAGCACTTTACTCAAACAGTTTTAGGTCGTTACACCCAGTTTTTGACAACTAAATACAGGTCATACATTTTATTAAGGTGGAAAAAAATCTTAAAAAGAGGGCTTATATTTATAAAGATTTGTATCAATTAAAGGGGCAGTGTCTAACATTGAGTGCCTGCTAGTGGGACAAAAATACTTTCATTCAGTAAGGAAAAACATTTATTTGAATACCAGGCATAAATACACAAACTATCATACCAATTTCATTTTTCATTAAAAAAGAAATCAGAGGTTTGTATTTACTTTACATAGTGGTATCCTTACCTAGAAGTCACCGCCTTGTTTGTTTGGTATCTTGCTGCTTCACTGTGCTCCTGGCACTGGTTTTTGTTTGCAACAGACAATACAGTGCCATCTAGAGGTCAAATATTAGACCCTGGGGTTGTATTGATTTGTTTTCTTTTATATATGTGAAAAGTTTTACTAGACACTTAAAATCAGAAGAGAAGACATCAATTGATTTTAACTTGCGAGGAAGACGGAGAGAACCCAAACCTCAGTTAAAAAATTCCAACCCATTCTAAAGGCCCTTCCCTTAGCCCTCTTCTTGGATAACATTTCCTAGGTCCCACAAATAGCCCTAAAGGGTGTGGTCAAACAAAAATATAATTTGCAGATAGTTATAATGATGTGAACAGTTTATAATAGTCAAAACAATGAACATTATTGCCCAATAATAGGAAAAAAAAGGAACTATGCGATCTCCTTTGCAGCTGTCTAGTATTAAAAACAGAATAAAAGTATGACTACCATTTTTTCTTTTTTTTTTCTTTTTTAATAACAGTGAAAAATATTATACACCTAAAATGAGTCAAAACTTCTGAGCGGGTTGAATTTAATTTTTCTGTTTTTAGATAAAAGTTCTTATTGTGATAAATAATAATTCTCAAAACACATTTGTTGATATAAAGAATTCTCAAAGTAAATTCTTAATAAGAAGATAAATACAAATTTAAGAAAATAATTTATTTACATTTGGCAACATTATTGGCCATTTTACCTGAACAAAATAAGAGTATTTTTATGTTACATATTTTTTCCTCTATTTCCTAACTACTTTTTATAGTGTAGTAGCAACTATGGTAAGAAAATGTCATGGAATTATTCAGAATTCAAGTGAAAACATAAATGGTTTTCTCATCCTTCACATTAATTATCGTCATGTAAATGTTACTTTAATGTTAGTCCCTCTATTCAAAATTGTTCTTCTGAATAGCACTTGGTTCAAAATTGTCCTTCAACAAGCTTCCAAAATACTCATTATGTTTTTCCTTGCATTCTTCTCAACTTTATTTAAAAAGAAATTCACTTTCAAGAGAATATTACCGTACGAAAAAATATGTAATTTTTTTTACTGGATTAATTTCAGCATGCTGGAAAATGTCAGCGACCCTGAGATATTTTTGTTTTGCTTTTGTATGGGAAAAGCTAGACAGTCTTTGCAAAGCAATATTCTTAAACTTTTGTTTGGATGTCGATTTAAGTTTTGTTTTAGGTTTTTGCACAGGCGTTAATTTAAACTCTTCAGACCATGAATGTTGATGCTACAGTATCCCAGACCACTCAAGGGGAAAAACCTCTTGAGTCATTGTTCCGCATCCGCCTGGCCCACAGACTCATTCGCAGTAATCCTACTTCAAAGTTGGAACCAAGATATTTTTTTAGGGGGATGTAGAAACGTCATGCCATTCAGAGACTGACTGATTCTAAGATAAGTCATAGAAACAATTTTATGAGGCATTGGTTGACCCTTACAAAATTGACAGTATAATATTGCGTTCAATGGGTTCTCCAGTATTTAATGATCTATTGAAATATAGTATTTTTTCATTTGTAATCTTATACTGTTTTTTTTTTTTTTTTTTTTAAACTGAAGGAACCTAAAAACTCACCGTCTCATGCCATCTAGTGGCAAGCACTGATCCATAAAAAAGACTCACTGTTGTGTAGTCATGCAGTCACTAGAGAGAGCCAAATAGCTGGCCACACTTTTGTGTTATTTGCAGGCTGCATTCAATCAGAAATACAACTGCCAAACTTGTATCTTGTTGTTTTCATTAATATCCTAAGTACATGTTTACCCTGGAGTGTGATGTCTAATCTTCACCGCGTTGATATCAATGGCAATAAAGATCTGTACTGTTCTATTCTATTCTAATTTTTTCTATTCTATTTTATTCTGTTCTATTCTATTCTATTTTGAACTAATTTTCACTGAGGGCCACATCAGCTTAATGGTTGTCCTTAAAGGGCTTTACGTAATATATCAATAGAACTAAATGCAAATGAATGGTATGTAAAATGAATGTAACTACTCCTTCATGTAAAACTTGTTATGTATTCACGTCCCAAACATTACTGTAGCATATAAAAAAATATCATAGCACATATATATTAGAAACCATGTATAACAAAATAACCACATTTTCTTGGACAATTTTTAGGATCATTTATTTCTTAATTCGAGCCACTGACATTGATATGGGAATAGTGGCATGTAGTAACACTTACCCGTTAATTTGCGGGGATTGTAGTCAACAGGCATTGTTGAAAATGCAGTGTTTTTGTTAAAGCACTCTTTTGACCCTTAATATTTAAACGCTCAGACATTTTAAGCTCTCGTGGGCCACATGAAATGATTTGGCCCCCAGGCTAAGAGTGTGACACATGTGATCTACTACTACTATTACCAAAATGGCAATATCACTCCTACTTGTGTTACCTCAGTGGTTTGCACTGCTACTATTGATATCAAAAACGATAATTGTAATATAAAAGGAACATACTTGTACTACGACTAGCACCACTACTACATTCACTATTTACACCACTACCTCTCAAATACCGACAGTGCTAATAAATATTAATGATGGCAGTAAATACCAACATGCAAAATTTCCATTTTTAACCTCAAACAGCATCATCCCTCTACTGCATCATAGACATAATAATGTTCTGAAAAGGGCAGTACTGTATTATTTATGCTGTTGTAAAATTGGGTGTTGTGCGATTTGCCATTTTAGCGCGTAATATTCACTCTATATTATGCTTGTTTCTGACAACAATGAATCTTTGGCCAACCTGTAGTCTGACGGCTTTGTGCAGCATTTAATGACTGCTAGTAAATTACGGTCCATCAATCCCCACAGAGACGAACCTTTTCTCCTTTTCTTCTCTCTGTTTAATCTTTCCAAATAACTTTTTGGAACCACCCAGACACTCCAGGACTTGGTCCAGCTCTGATGAAAGTATGCTTAATTCCTCTAAACGGCATCTTCTTTGCAAAACTGAGTCTGCCTACTTCAGCAGTGCTAATAATTTGCTCTCATAGTTAGTTTTCAATCAATTTAAGCGACTATGTGTGAGAACTGCTTTGCTGTTCTTTACATCTAGACATGCCAAAATGAACATATGAGTATGCTGTGTGGCCATAGCAGGCAAATATTAGAAGACCATCGCCCACTGTCTATTTTATATATTAGTTCAGCAGTTTATATTTCTGCATTGATTTAATTCTGACCACACATGGTAGGTTGACTGTGTTCATTTACCTTTTGAGAGCATTTGCCACTACCTGCGGACATTCTAATTAAGTGCATTTCCTGTATTTATGAGAAGGAAAGGATATTACTTAAACCCACCATCAACCTATTACTTAAATTTCAGTCTTGTGTCAGAAATTATACCCTATCTTCGATGACTCTAAGCTAGAAACAAAGGAAAGTAAATAAGTGTTGATTTGGGGATGGAAAATGCTCGTCTGTTACTAATAGGTAACAGTCTGTAATGGCCGTATGGTTGTATTTATACTGCCTTTATGTGACCAATGTGTACACATCCAAACAATCAGCAAAATTTGCAAAAAAATAAATAAAAAAAAAAGTGAAAACCATTTCTAATCCAACAATGTTTTACAGTGCTACCAAATCATACGAATAGTCCGTAGTTACAACAGTAGTTTATAACACATTACCAAATACTTATTTCTAAGGAAAACTATGAAATCTAGAATAAAAATTATCAAGCAAAGTTAATTCCTTGGCTATATATGGTACACTAGTGCATTTTGCCTTATTTTTGCAGTAACAGTTTTTTTTTGGTGTGGTTTCTTTTTAAGTGACATTGTCTAAGAACCACTTTCGACGCACTAATTCCCCTCGTAAATACTACTTTTAAACACATATCAAATGCTGTTTTTGTTTCTCAGGAACCATTTAAAAATATTGTTGCAGTGCTTCTGGTGAGACCTTTTAGGTTAATGCTAACAACACACTCAAGGAACATACAATTTTGAAACTTTTTTTTTTATCTGCATTCGCCATCTCCTGGCTTGTGACATCATTGCAGCCTAGCTCCTTATATTGTGCGTGCAAGTACGTGCATTTTTAGACAAGCTTGAATAAACTCTTCTTTCTTGGCGTTTAAGTTGACTTTTTGATTTTGCTTAAAACAGGCCCTTTCTAACTTTCACCATTTTCATGCTACACAAACAAATAAAGAACAAAAAAACGAGGGCACGAGTATAACGTTCCTCTCCAGCAGTCTCCCAGCCCAATGTTCTGCCCCAAACAGCTTTGCTCTAAGTAAAATAAAAGCAGATAGGTTTGGAGGAAAAGTGGCTGCACTGTATATTTGTTGTTGTATAAAGTGCTTTGTGAAAGTGTCTGCCCCCTTGAACTTTTCATTCACATGGATGTAGCCAAATACAGGGCCTTACTAGAAGAAAACATGTTGGAGTCTCCTAAAAACTTGAGTCAGGCACAGAGATTTATATTTCAACAGGAAAATGATCCAAACATAAAGCCAAATTTTGAAGGTAATTATTCACTAATAAATGTATCCCAGGTGTTTGAATGCACAAGACGAAGTCCAGACCTAAGTCTAGTCAAGAGTCCATGGGTAGAACTGAAGACTGATGTTCAAAAATGCTCTCAATCCAAACTCACAGACCTCGAGCTATTTTACAATGAAAAATGGGAAAGAATTTCAGTCTCTCCTTGTCCAAAACTGACTTCCAGCTGTAATTGCAACGAAACGTGGCACTGAAAAGTATTAATGCAAAGGGGCACAATAATATTGCATGCCCCTCCTTTCAGTATGTAATTTGTTAAAGAACATATTTTTATAAAATCCAATAAATTTCTTTTCACTCAATAATTGTGTTTTGCTTGTTGTCGATTATGTTTGAAGCCTGCAATGTGTCAAAAGATTGGAAAGTTCAAAAGGGGGCATATACTTTCGCAAGGTACAGTATGTTGCTGTGTACAAATATTGGTATTGGGACCGATACTAGTTTATCTTAAGTTATCTATACTCATAATGGTGGCTTAGTATCAGTATTGGCTACTCTCTCGTGGCCTTTTTACAGTCAGGGACGGATGAGAAATTAAGTGATTATCATATTGTATTATAATGTCATTAAGTCCATGCCTCTCTTTGAAAAATGTAACATTCGTATTATGTTTGCGTAATATAAAATATGTTATATCAGGTTTTTATTTCTTGCGGAGCAGAAAGGGATTGTATGTACTATTTTTACAGAATTGGTATCATCTATAGGTATCAGTGACTACTCAGGACTTGAGGATCGTTATCATTATCGGTCTTGAATAAATAGTATACAAATCATCTTGTTATTAATTTAAAACAAAATACATACATTGACATTCCTAGGCACTATATATATTTCATCTTTTATATAGGGTGACACTTTTGCAATTCAAGAGGTTTGACTGCAGTCGTGCTGTAAAATTAACACAGAACCCTACACGAACCCAATCAGTAGCCCTTCTTTACATTTCCCTTACCCTTTTTGATTGGTGTGCATTAAAGTATTCCTTTTTACCGACTCGTGTTTCCCTTTACACTTAGTTTTCCCACATGGGAGGTTATTAGTGGTTGCTGTTAGGTCAAACAGACACCATTTTCCCGCCGCAAGTTCACAGTGTCACTGACTTTGTTTGTGCATTTGTCTGGAGCTTTTAAACAATCAACACGCAATATTATAACAACTTCCTGAGCTGCCAGTTCCTCCCATTGAGGTTAATCCCAGGTCAAACTCAGTGTCTGTGTAATGTATATGTGGCGCACACTCGCACAGCAGTAATATTCCACGCATTCCATTTCTAGTAGGCCCACCAAAGATGACGCACGAACTAGATTAGTTTTCCAACTACAAGCGCCGGATCTATGATTTAATAATGAATGTGGGTACTGAGAAATGTACATTACTCAGACACGGTTAAGATAGCCAAACTCTTGAATGTTTGTCTGTTTTATGTGTTTCAAGGTGCTATCTCAAGCGTGTATACAAATGAGTTGTATACCTCACAGGACCGACACTTACTTTCCTATCATTTACACTCCTATACGTCTACCAAATAAATACCCATGTATTCATTTGACCAATCAACCAACCTACCTAAACTGCTAGCTATCTCGCTACCTACCTAGCTATTATCTGATCCCTCTACTACCTTTATACTGACAAGCTCCCTTCTAATAATTTTTACTTACCAACCTACCTGCCTACTTACCAACCTACCTGCCTACTTGCCTTCCTACTTACCTACCTACCTAACTAGGTTTTTTCTACAATAAAACAAATAAAAGACATACAACGGAATTTTATGGGCTTGTGTACAAGGCTGCAATGGTTTCACAAGTGGCTTTCAAAATAGCTGACAACCTACCCACAGGGCGGGAGACAGAGGTTAACGGAAAATTCCCAAGGCAGCAGCTCCACACCAGTCCTCCATCCAGACTGAATCCTATTTGATAAGATTTGAGGCTTACCTCTCAACAATGTAGAGACTGCATACCAATTAGATAAATGGATATATTGTGGCGATAAGTAAATAAAACAACAATTAAAAAAGTAAATAAGTACATTCAAATTTATGGACGATCATGAATTACATTGATTACCACTAAATGATTCAATAATTTATGTTTATAATATTTAAGTGTAGATTGCAAAAGCATGCAGCGAGCCAGAATTTGCATTCTTTGTCCAATCTCTGGAGGAATGTCCTGCAAACACTGCTCTAGAGAACACATACTCACCTAACAGGTCATCTACTTTACATCCATTATTTCATGTTTACGCCTTTCATGCGTCATGTCCACATTTGATGGTCCTGACGAGCCAACAAAAACATTTCAATGTCACATTCGAATTCAATTTTTTGCTGCAGCTCTGTTTTAATATTTAAGAATGTCTTTCTAATGAAGGCGGACTGGACTGTTATCTACGTCCCGTCATTTGGAATGTCTCCTTGGGGATTAGTTCGTATGTCCAGAGCAAGAGTGGGAGTTGGCCAAGTGTGACTTTATCTTAACACATGATTCCAGTTCTGATTTGGAGTCTGCTCAGGTTTTTGCCTGTCTTCTACTTTAATACATTTGCCCCTAAAATGGCAAATCTGTATTGAAGCTAAAGCCTTTAAAAACTGTCATGTAAGCCGTTATAGTTTTCTACAGCAATAAAAATACCCTAAATGTCATTAGATCATTGTTTCATAAAACACGAAAATATAAGATTTGCACAAAGCACAGTCGAATCTGGGTCACGGATCACAAAATATAGCCTACCCGGCTATTTAGCCTACTCATGGTTCACAGATACCTTAACGGCCCTGGTCGTCGGGGCACAACTGAGGATGAAACTCTTGACAGCTTTCTCCACTGTTGACGTTTCCTGGCCTAAGTTGGGGTCGTGGCAAAGTTGGCACCAGTCAATTTCTTGATGTTGTCGGCACAGTTCTTTTTATGTCTTTGTCTCCTTCTATCCCGTTTGACTGTGTCCTGGAAAATAATCTTCACCAGTCCTGATGTTCTTGTGACGTGACCATACCACTGCAAATTACGTCTGCACGCACAGTTAGCCTACTACTCTTTTCTTAAACACATGAAATACAGACAGTTGTTGGTTTACCCTCAAGACCTTCTTTTACAAATAATAATAAATTACTGTCAACACTCTTATATTCTAATACCTGCCTGTGCCCTTGACTGACGCCATCACTGAACAACACAGAGTGGCTAAAATTTAGCCTGCTATTACCCAGGCCACACTATGCTCATTTGCTGATGTTCATTAAACAGACACGACTAACAAAATCACATTAAATAAATCACATTAGATAACTCTTCAGAAATGACCTATGACTCAATATTTAAAAATATTTTATTTAAGTAGGCAGAGAATGTAGGTAATGTTAAATTTGCGTTGTTTAAGGTTCACTGAAACAGTTGACTGTTGTTTGAAGCATTTGAGTGTTGGAGAAGCGCAGTCCAAACACACCCTCGTATCCTTATCTGACCACAGATTTCCCGCTGGAGTGCGCCAGGTGTCATTTCACATTAGCGTTACTGCGTATTTGCACACTGCCATGCTAACCCATCACGATCCACATTTACACAGACTCATTTAAAATATATAAGTATACTTTAATGAGTGCAATTATTCGATTCCCTTGGCTTTAGATCACTGATGGTAAAAATAAAATTTGCATTGAACCTACTAAGTAGAAAATTTGTGTTTGTTTAATAAACAAAACGTCAAGACAAACTATGTGATGTGATTGAACGAGAGTTTTTTATCTTAATACTACTCTGACAGACTTAGCCAAAATGTTTTATACATGTTGTTTTTTTTTTTCAATTATTACCCCTATTCATGGCTGTTAAGATGTTGCAAGGTGACTTTAAACTTTGGCTAAGAAAACATTGTTGTCATCTGTAACATAATGATACTTTTTAAAGCGTCCTGCATTATACTGTGATCACCTTTAAGCATCCAATTAGCTCAGTTTTATCATATTTGTACCGTATTTTCCGCACTATAAGGCGCACTGGGTTATAGGGCGCACCCCGAAAAAATAGTTTTTGGTCCAATTTTTGACATAGATAAGACGCACCGGATTATAAGGCGCTACAATGGGAACGTGGACAAAACAGTCAGATAGTTCAGTCCAACTTATTACCTTCTTAACATTCCCAAAGCTTGCAAAGAAGCAAATACGTGTCGTAGACACGTGCGGATGCGGTGTCCGTACGATGTCACTTAAATGCGTCATTTCAAGTATCATTCGGAAGGTTAAAGTCTTGGGATTCAAGAAATGCCAAACATTTCTTAGTTTCTATTTTCATTTTCGCTCGCAACTTTACTGTGCATATGACAATAAACACTTGGAATTGAGTTTAATTTAAAAATAGACACTCCATTCCATCCATTATCTGCACCGCTTATCACAGAAACATCGAGTTCAGTCTGAAACAAGATACAGGGACAATATAAAACCCGAAGTAGCTCACCGAAGTCGTTGTGTTCATAATAACGTGCAGCCAATGTCCTCTTATATCCGTGAGGGTAGTAAATCCAGGAGAATAAAATAATTTCAAATACAGAATAGAAAAAAATGCTTTCTCCATGCCGTCAGCCACGTGCCATAAACATTCATCTTTTTTTTAGCCAATTGCAGGCTTTGTGTTGCCGTTTAAGCCAATGCCAGCCTGTAAATGATAAAAAGGATCCGCCTCTTGACCTCCGAATAACTTTAGCCAATAGTGATCGATTCAAATGATGATTGACACATTGGTCAGCCAATGAAACGCCGGTAAATAAATCCCAGCATACACCGTTGTTTTGGCCAATTGCAGGCTTTGTGTTGCCGTTTAAGCCAATGCCAGCCTGTAAATGATAAAAAGGATCCGCCTCTTGACCTCCGAATAACTTTAGCCAATAGTGATCAATTCAAATGATGATTGACACATTGGTTAGCCAATGAAACGCCGGTAAATAAATCCCAGCATACACCGTTGTTTTGGCCAATTGCAGGCTTTGTGTTGCCGTTTAAGCCAATGCCAGCCTGTAAATGATAAAAAGGATCCGCCCATTGACCTCCGAATAACTTTAGCCAATAGTGATTGATTCAAATGATGATTGACACATTGGTTAGCCAATGAAACGCCGGTAAATAAATCCCAGCATACACTGCGTACTACTTGGCGTTCGTGGGAAAATCGAGTCGGCGGCTGCAAGTTAGTTGGAAAACTTTGCAATTTTAAAATTTATCCATAAATAAGGCGCACTGTATTATAAGGCGCATGGTCAGCTTTTGAAAAAAATAAAGGCTTTTAGGTGCGCCTTATAGTGCGGAAAATACGGTACTTGATTCTTTTATACCTTGTAAATCAGTGGTCCCCAAACTACAGTTCGGGGCCATTTGTTTGTAACGGAAATTAATCACTGTTTATGGCATTGAGAGTGGTGAACTCTTACCACTGTGCCATTCACATGTTTCAAACATGTTACAATGGCAATGAATTTGTCACTGTTACAATGCCTAGAGTAGAACAGGGGTGGTCGGCTCTTTTCATGAGTACAAGTTAGCTTACAAATATTGTATGCGTTGTTCCAACTTTGCAAAGCCAATGTAGCGCTCAGAGTAAAGATGGCTTAGTTCAGTATACAAGGGGGACAATTTCCACTGCAGTTTACTGTCAAGGTGTCACACTAGCAGACCCTGTTTACCAAACACTTGAAATAAATGAAATCAATGTCGCTTCTCGGCCTTTTGGCTAAGATCAAGTGTAGTATTCATTGTAGAGATCTGCTTCCAATTTTTCAGCCTAATGTAAGGCTTTGATGCCAAGTCCTTAGCTTGGCCTTGATGCTAGGTCCTTAGCTTGGCCTTCTTGGCCTTGCATGGCCTTTTGATGCTAGGTCCTTAGCTTGGCCTCTTTGATTTTTGCATTTCGGAGATGGAATATGAGCTTGCTCTGTCCACTCCACGCATCGGCCCGGTATTGCAGTACCTCCGGGAACGGTGCATTCGCAATGATCGCAGCAAGGCTTTAGGGCTAGGACCTTAGCTTGGCCTTTTGGCTGAGAGTAAGTGTCCCGGCTCCTAGGCTTTGTAGCGTATTATGAACTGACCGATAACGGATAATGGATAATGAATAACGAAGATAGATCAATAACCCTTAAAAACTCCAAAAACCTCACATTGCCAAATAATCCTTAATATGGAAGTTCGTCAAATAATCCTTGTTCACTGTTGAGACAATTTATGATGAAACTCCACAAAATAAACTGTCAACTTGCAAAAATGCCAGCCAATCACTCAGAGAAATTTATTGGGGAAGCAGTGGGTGTGGACAAATTTGATTGGATGAGCAGTCGGCGTAGGCGGATACCTGCACACACAGCACGCTTCCATCTCTCTAGCACACGCCCACTGCGCTGAAGGGAAATACTGTTCAGCCAGAAACCTTTTATCTGCTCTATTTTGTGACATATTTACAAATAAACTGCACCTTGTTGTGAAACCATTATTTACGGAAAAAATGAAGCTCAAAATGAGGCTCAACAATCTTAAATAACTGCGAGAGGGAGACAAGTTTAAAGTTTTATATTCGTAGGTATGGGACACAGTTTCTGGCATTATAAATATTATTTCATAAAATGTATTAAATCATCTAACATTACATAGTGAAATAAAATTTGCAGAAAAATTAGCTTTTGTCTAAAGAGCAAGTTTGCCGGTTCTGCTAAAGTGTGTCTTAAAATATACGGTAAGGCTCTCTCTCCCAAAAAATAAAAATAAAAATCATAACATTTTGTTATCATGGCTTTTTGAGTACAAAAACCCCTGGAATAGGAGAACAGAATCGAATATTTTGTCATTGTAACATTAGAAACGCTCAACAAACTTAACAGTCGTCTCTGGTACTGTGACTAAAATATTGTGATATTGATAATGAGTTCAATTGACTACCTTTTCACAAATTATATATACAATCTGTAGTGCTCTGATAACTAAGCTCAATTAAGATCATAGTCCTGGTAAGACTGTGCATGGTACAATAGATTCTTTACTTTATTATCCATTTTTGCTGAGAAGAACCTACAGAGCGTTGTTTGGTTACTATTTTTTTCCATAAACAGTGTTGTTATTTTTTTTTTTGACTTGTGTTTTTGAAGAATCCAGAGAGGGTTATTTAGTTTTTATTTATTTAATTAATAGTGTTTTTACATTTTTCCAGACTTTTGTTCTGTGAAGAATCCAAAAGTATTATATGATTCTGGAAGTCAAGTCAAGT
This sequence comes from Urocampus carinirostris, assembly GCF_059441175.1. NCBI lineage: Eukaryota > Metazoa > Chordata > Actinopteri > Syngnathiformes > Syngnathidae > Urocampus > Urocampus carinirostris. The sequence goes on from NC_142361.1 coordinate 9,928,304, forward strand.
CATATTTATTTATATAGCCCTTAATCCCAAACTGACCCCGACCCCTCGTCAGCAAAGAGAAGAGTTATGTGGCCCCACAGGAAAAAGCTTGGGGACCCTTGTAGACTTTTGAAGCCCTATACACACTATGTGGTCTCCAGTTAAGTTCTCCATGCATTCCTAATGAGGGTTCGGTCTGCTGTGTTCATGCCAACCGCGTTGAGACAGTCCCATAAATAGATTGTGCTAGATTCACAGCCTGGATTAATCAAGCTGTATCAATTGCTTAGTCTGGATTTGTGAGCTCAAACCCGACAATGACCATTTCTCTTTGGTGTTGCTTTTTTTCCAGGGACTATGGAGGTTCTGGCAGACGCAAATCTGGTAAGCATCTGTTTATAAAAAGTGAACTTGTGTGTTTGATCATCTTGGATTTTAAAGGCTATGGCTACCGTAAATTGTGTTGTATTGTAGTGCAGAACCTTTTTGTACTTTTGAAAATGCATACCAAATCGGAAAAAAATATGCCAATGCTTACATTTTTGTAGATGCCCAATTGCCTATATTCATGTTGAAACCGTGTGAGAGCTTTACACTATGATCACATAGCTTTATTCCATTGCCTGACTGCAGTACATTGCTCTCAGCTTTGAGCTGTTTTTCCCCCCAGAGAACAGTGAAACACACAGAGACAATGAACACATCTCTTTTAGGCGCAAAAATGTGGACAGCGGCCAACACTCCTTAAATTCTGCAACGGCAAAGACTGGACTTGGTTTCAGCCCAATGTACAAAAGGTCCAAGTCAACATGCCATTTTCGTATACTCTCTCCCCACTAAATAAGATTTAACCGTTTTTTTTTTTTTAATCTCATGAATTGAAAGTTATTTACAACATAAGACATTTATTTTGTGACAGTCGAGGGCCCCTCCAAATGCATTATGTAGTTCAAATGTTTATTTTTTTCCAAGAAGTAAGTAGATAGAAACAGGTTTAGTTAAATTACGTGTCAAGCTCATGACCCTTGGGTCATGTATGGCCCGCCACATCATTTTATGTGGCTCGCGAGACAGTGCTGAGAGAAGTATAAGAGAAAAAAATTGCTGCCTCGCGTGAAACAATGACTTTCAGTTTTAAATAAGTCTACTGAATGACGCTGAAGCTAGCTGTCACTCGCAAAGCACCTACCGCAACTGTAGTTTCTAACTACCATTAAAATAATCAACCAATTAATCAACCAGAGAACATTGAGGAAACTCACCGTGATGTTATTTTACCCAAATGAAGGTCACAGGCGTGCTGTTTAAGGCAATACAAATCTTACATCCCTGAATCACAATTTAAATGTAAGCCTCTGAAAAGACCCTCAGCTCTTCAGCTATGGCACACTTTTTATGCAATTAATTTACTAGTTTGCCCCCGTGAGAATGTTTTTTTCTATCATGTGGCCCTGAGGTTTCATCCATCTATCGATTCCCTGCGCCGCTTATCCTCACCAGGGCCACGGGGGTTTCTGGAGTGCATTCCAGCTATTTTCGGGCAGTGGGCAGGGGACACCTTGAACTGGTAGCCAGCCAGTTGTAGGGCACACACAGACAGACAACTCACTCGCTCATTCACACCTAGGGACAATTTGGACCGGCCAATTAACGTGTCATGCATGTTTTTGGAATGTGGGAAGAAACTGGAGTGGCCAGATAGCATGCAAACTCCACACGGTGAGGCTACGGTAGCTGGACTTGAACTTGTGGGGTGTGCACTAACCACTCAGCCAGGGGCAGGTTACAATCGCACAAAATGTAAATTGCTTCAGGAGTGATCAGGGGATATTTGGGGGCCTCTATGTATGTTTATTAAATAATCCACGTCAGAGTTTAGAAGTCCCTGGTTCAATTCCAGCTATTGGCTTTCCTGTGGGGAGCTTACCTGAGTGGGTTTTCTCAGGTCACTCCAGTTGCCTCCCACGTTACAAAAATATGCATAGCATGTTGATTGGTGACTTCAAATTGCCTCTACAAATCAATGCATATAAGAATGTTCATATTTCTATGTGTGACCTGTGATTGGCTGGTAACCAGTCCAGGGTGTCCCCTGCCCATTGCCCGATGTCCCCTAGGATGGATGAGGATATGTGTTATGGAAAATGAATTGTGAATGAATGAATTCCCCTTGCTGGACCCTACTTTTGGAACCCAGTGACCTGCCATAGGAAAACGATGGCTTGGTACTGGATGGACCACCTGTTTTGTCTCTGTATTCTATCTGCCAAGACTAACGTTGAAGCTGTGTGTGTGTGTGTGTGTGTGTATGTGTGTGTGTTTGTGTGTGTGTGTGTGTGTGTGTGTGTGTACAACGGAAAAGCGGATGTGTGAGAGTAGTGCAAGAGAGAAGAAGAACGTGTGAGTGACTCAGTTGACCATTGGGATACGGGCGTAGGAGGCAGTGGTAAAAGTATGCAAAAGCTTTTGGCTAGCTACTGCACATCGTACTGTTTGTGCATGGATATAACTGTGTCTGTATGAGAATATAGCTGTGCATGTGTGAGAGTATGGTATTATATATGATTTACTTCTCAATTGGCCTCTTCTAGCAATACTGAAAAGCACTCAACAAATATCGTTTTGCAGTTGTGCACATTTACTTCAATTGACCAGATCTGGCACAAAATAAAAAATAACTCTTCTAACCTAAATTTATCATATGTTCCATGGCATAACTCTAGGCAATGAGGAATTCCAGTGCAGGAGAAAAATGGAAACATTACTGCACAGTCTGTCAACTTGTGTGACTGCCGACATTCAGGCCAAGCAAAGCGGTGGCCCTGGAAAGTTCATTATATACTGCTAATTAGCGTTTAATGAGTTTTGCCGCCGTCTATGTTCTTCATGTGTTTATGCGTTTACTGATCTATAAACCTCCGCTGGACATTTGCGGTTAAGCGCAGATGAAATGCTTGACCTTGCTCTGCCGCCAGACTGTGGTGAAATTTTGTGCTGGAGCTTGCATCTTTTATGCTTTCCATAATTACACGGTGCCACTATCCCGCTAGACTGTGCTGAGATTGCGAGCAGTTGCGAGGTTGCGCACAAGAATGTGTTGGTGGGTTTACCTGGCAAGCGTTGCATCTACGGTTAGCTCACAATCGATCTATGTGGGTTTTTTCTTTTCTTTAAAAGTTTTTAGAGAGATTACGTAAAGTGAGTGCTTCAAATTGGCCGCCTAGCATGTGTCAATCTGTTGTTGGCTCAGCAACAACTACCATAGGAAGCGACACAATATTACAATGTAGTTCCATTAGGCTTTGTTTTTATTTTTGTACTGCAAGCGTTGCATTTGCGGTTAACTCACAATCGATCTCTGTATTTTTAATTTTTTTTTTCATTAAGTTTTTAGGGAGATTGGAGAGTAAGTGCTTTCAATTGGTGGCTTAGTACTTGTCAATCTGTTGTTTGCTCAGCAAGTACAGTGGTACCTCTACTTCTGAATGTCTCTACATATGAAAGTTTCAGGTTACGAAGTACCTGCGCGGGAAATTATTGCTTCTAGTTACTCAGGAGTTTCAGGATATCAAGTCAAAAATACAGTACAGTACGTGGTGCTATGAGCCGCTCCCAAAGTTTCCCGAAAGTAAACAAACAAGCTATCACCTAAAACCAGCCTGGCAGCCCAGTGCGCATGCGTGCTCCCAGCGTGCCCTTCATGTCACCATCACAGTACAGAGTTGAAGGACAAGGAGAAGGGATTCCTGTAAGATAGCAGGAAAGAGGATGCAGCCATCAATCAATCAGCCCAAATTAAAAAAATTTTTGCAAATTCCATGAAGTCTCAGAATTATTGAAAAGGAATCACTCGGGAAAAGTGTTGACAGGTCAGGCATATCCGATGGATTGTCAAAAGCAGGCAAAAACAGACGTTATTGGATCAGTTTTTCAAGAAACACTAGACAAAAAGGTTTTTTTTTAATTATTATGATTTATTGTTATTATTTTTATTATTACAAAGATACTCCCAGAACAAATTAAATTCGTAAGTATAAGTACCACTGTACTACCAAAGGAAGCGACACAAAATAACAATAACACTAATTTATCCATTGTTGATGTTTCATTTCCAAACCTGAATGTTCCAGTTTGTTTGCACAACAAACAACTTAGAAAGCTGCATTTTAATTTAGAGTTAAGTATGGTAATGTATTATTATTTTTTTGCCCTCTATTTCACTCAAAGCAGGTGTTTTTTAACATAAACACGAATTCTTATTTGTTGCAGCGGCCATCTAGTCACAAACACATTACCGTGGTTTCCAGACTATAAGGCGCACCTAAAAACCCCAAATTGGCTAGAAATTTAAAATGCACCTTATAACCCAGTGCACCTCATTCTCCCCATTTACAGTGGCTAAGAAATGTGTACAACATTTATTATTATTAATATTACTATTTAGATTTTTTATGGTATACTACTGTAGTTGTGCAATGATTGACCAAATGAAATACAGTAATCCCTCAGTTGTCACGATTAATGGGAACCAGAACCCTTTGTGAAATGTGAAAATCCAGGAAGTATCAATGTTCCTTCATACAAAAACCCAAGGTTAAAACTTACTTCAAGATGACACCCTTACCAGCTTAGAGTATACGACTGTAACAACAACTATAAGTCTACAAATAAATACACAGTACACAGATAAATGAATGATCCTTATTGTCATTATACAAAATTACAACAAAATTAGAGGGCTTATACTTTCAGTGCAAAAAAATAATATAGAGATCATCTGTCTAGCTCAGGGGTCGGGAACCTATGGCTCGCGAGCCATATATGGCTCTTTCTATAAGTACCTGTGGCTCGGAGACAAATTTGATTGCATGCAAATTTTCTCCATCTCGTCCAAAACGTAAGCTACTAATCCTGTTCAGATACACACAATGCCAAACCAAAGCTGACATTGAAATAGTGCTTGGCAGAATCTGTAGGGCACGTTTTTCACTACAATTTACAGTCAAGGTGTCACACGAAAAAAAAAAAAAAAAAAACTCGTTCTGGCTGTACATCGCTAAAGAATCCGTTATATAAAACCTCACTATATTATCTGTCTTCAGTGTTCAGATACCTTATGATGAATCCACAGAACACACTGTAAATACGCCAAAACACCGGAAGAGAACTTAAAGTTATTTGATTGGGTGAGTGGGAGGGATGGGTGGAGCTATGCAAAAAGTGAAAGCACTCCCTCCCATCTCTCGCCCTACGCCGTCTGCGCCATAGATAAGCACATCAGGCTCCCTGTTTGCAGAATGTTGAGACGTTTTTACAAAATAACTGCTTACATCTGGTTTTGAAACCAATATGTGTGAAAAAAAAGAGTCAAAATGAGTTTAACCGATCTTGAGTAATTGCAGGAAAGACACAAGTTTAAAATGGTTTTGGGACACGGGCTCTGGCATTATTCTCTTTTCATAATTTTTATCAAATCATCAAAAATAAATGTGCTGAAGACTAAGCTTTTGTCTGGGGCGCGGGTTTAGCAATTTAGTAAATCTGTCTCATAATATATGGTGTGGCTCTTTCCCAAAATAAAATTAATATATTTTGCTTTTATGGCTCTTTGAGTCAAAAAGGTTCCCGACCCCTGGTCTAGCTGCATGCCAGCATTGGGTATCAAGTTGTCTTCTCTCCCGACGCCGCCTCTTGTCGTTTCCTGGATCCGATAACAATCCACAGAGCACCCGAAATGGCGATCCCATTTCTTTGTGCTCTTCTGATTATCCGATTCCGATTAAATTGATGGATTTCTTTTCAATGTAACAATCCACTAAAATTTAGCTGTCACCGTGCTTTCCAATTTGTTTTGATGGACACATTTACTTGTGCGCCTGCCCTGCTGTTTGACAGCATAAACTAGCCTATTACAGTTGCGCACACAGTCATGCTCACCCAACACACACAAATACAACTTGCCATTCATGATGGTATATGCTGTGTGCTGTCTGCTTAGAACACAATGCACAAAATGTGGATATCAATGACAAAAAACCAATGCATTTAAAAATCTGCAAAGTAGTTAACCAATGATAACCAAAGATTGGGGCCACATAGTAGAAAAAGCATTCTCACCGGGGGCAGATTAGGAAATTATTTAAAAAAAAAATTGTCTTAGCATGAGGGCTGGGTTTTTTTTCAGAGGCCCACAGTTAAATTTTGATTCAGGGATGCAAGATTTGATTACAAAACGATTCTTGAGGTTTTCTTTTTTTTAAAATATATTTTTTCTGAAATAAGATTTATCAACTGTGCATTTGGAAAAAAAGAAAAACAATAACGTAATCATTTTCTATTACAGTTTTTCTAACTCTTGGAAACTCATGCAGAATGGAAGTTTACATAAAATAGCATACACACATTAATTTAAATGATTGCTTTACTGATTTAAAATTATTTCTGTTTTTTTATGCAAATGTTACCTTAATATGGGAACTTAACCTATAGTTTTCATATTTATTATAAAAAGAAGCTAAAGCTTCTTGAAACGTTTTGTATCGCCTTAAACATTGCGCCTATGACTTTAAGGTAAAACATCATCAGGGTGGGTTTCTTTAATGTTCTCTGGTTGATTAATGGTAGTTAGCAAATACAGCTATAGTTTCTAGGGAGTGGCACATGGCTTTGGTGACATACAGTGAGCATATATAAATATGCAAGTCAATTTTAGTGCATCTCACCATTGTCTCGCTGGCCACATTAAATTATGTGGCGGGCCACATTTGGCCCAAGGGCCATGAGTTTGTCACATGTGCCTTAGAGGATTTAGTCTGTAAATACAACTTTATTTACTGTTTTTTATAAAGTTAAAACTCATCACATTTTACAAACATTTGCTATTTCTGAGTCTCTTTTATGAGCTCCCTTATTTCCAGGATGCCGGACATTTGATACTGTTTGACACGTTTTGTGCAACTAGTGAAAGTGAGAAGTCTGAAGACTGCAAGGAACCAGCACGAAAAGAAAAAAACTATGCAGTGCTCGGGAGTGTAATGCATGTGAAAAGCAGATGGAGACGAGGTTCACGTGGCAAGTGGAAACCATTTGAGTGTTGCGCCTAAACCTAAGGGAGCGTGTTTATGTGCGCAGCCTCGCAGTCTTTATTTGAGCTGCAGGCCTCTGGGGGCTCAAGGGCCGTGTGCGTTTGTGTGCGCTTGTATACACATGTGTACGGTTGCGCCTGCCGAAGTGTTTAAACGTGTACTCGTTTGTTTGTTCTATATTTCGGGCGGGGACAGAAGGGTTAACTGATGCATGGGTGAAATGCTGCGTCGATCAAGAGGTGTTTTGTGTTTGCAAATGTATAAGACTCGAAATTGGCCCAGGAAATCGTTAAGGGCAACTGTGGTCGGACAACTTGGCACTGTTCTACCAACCCTTTTCTCAATAGAAGGCCATTGAGTAGTGTGCTTTGAAATAAATCATCCCGTTTTTACGTTCTCATACACAATGATGAGATTCACAGAACAGGAACGATCAGTTTTAGAGGGTCAACCCAGGTTCAGCTTCAGCGCATGCAACTTGAGTCAGAAATGATATCTCCCGGATAAATGATCTGTGCTCCATTGCATAAAATGATGGAAAGTCATACATTCACTCAAATGGACTTTTGGGAAACCATTTGAAAAGATGTCCAATGCTAACTATTACATATTACATCTGAAATATACATAATAGTCCAAGCTGGCATGAATTAATTTTTTTTTAATATAATATGCGTGCATTTCTTTGCTGGAACTAATGTTCATGATAAGCATTTGATTTAATTTTGATATAGTTGTCTTTAGTAACTAAGAAATTAAGGAAATTTCTACTTAGTATTCCAATGTTACATTACTAGCACGGGAGGTTCTAGAGCAAGGGTTTACAACCCCAAATGTTAAAAGAGCCATATTGGACCAAAAAAATGTTTGGAGAAGCATAAATTAAAAAGCTTTAAAAGGCAACACATACTGTATATACGTTCTGTTTGTATCTATATCATTCAGAACACGTTAAGAATGTTTGTGTCATGTTTTTCCTTCTTGAGAAACCATATATTTTTCCATTGTCAAGCATTTTGTTAAATGCAGCAGGTAGCCACTAAGAGTCGCCAAAGAGCAGCTTGCGGCTCCAGAGCCGCCTGTTGACCCTATTATAGAAGTGGCATTACTGCAAAATGTATGTAACAAATTTCCTTTAAAAAAGTATTGGATGAGCATGTTTCATACCCTTTTCCCTTTATGTTAAAATACAAAAAAAAGGAGTTTTTATTTAACTTTGCTACGTGGTTTAAATTAGATACTAAAGTTGTGCAAAATGTACAAAAATGTCCAGGGGACAAGACAAAAACGGCAAACCCTCATGTTATTGAGTCCACAAAAAAGTCTAAAAAAACAAAAAACAAAAAAAAACCCGTTTTATTTGTAATTTGGGGGTGTTTCAAATACTCCAATAAACAATTGAACCTATTTATTGAGTACAATTGTAAATAAATACCCGAAAGAGGACATTCACAGGGTACTTCTTTTCAAATGCTGCCTTACAGTTACATCTACAGCTAAATAGGGCAATAGTTATCCAATATTTTGAGACCCAGATAAACATAATATAGCAAAGTTCAGTTTGAAGTTCAGAAGAACATTAAACGCGTAGAAAACAGTTTTTCAATCTTGGATGCCGTATTTTCCGCACTATAAGGCACACTGGACTATAAAATGCATGGAATTGAGACTACAGTAAGAGCTACCATGTTTATTTGAGTATAACCGTTGGGTTCTTTATACACTTATGGCTTATAAAGGAGCAAACCATCATTTGCAACAGGAATTTAACCTGGGCTGCGGTGGTGAAGCCGCCAACACCTATCCACTAGACTACCAGTGGTACAGATGACAGAAAAAAAGTCACTAGAGCTTATCTCATTATCAAAGTATTTTTGCTCACAATGCCAGATACACTAATTTTCATAGTGCTTTTTTATGAATTCTGGAGTCTTTCCAATGTGTTCCTCTTTGTATGTTGACGTATTAAACCAAATCGCAAATAACGCACAGATGAAGAAATGGAGACTGGAACTTGCATAATGCAGAATAAAATGTACTATGCAAATCAGTGTTTTTACATCTGTGAGTAAAAATACTGTGATAATGAGATAAAACTTTTCGAATGTCATTTGTATCACTAGTAGTAAAGTGTCGGTGCCTTCAACGCCATCACCCGGGTTTGATTCCCATTGCATACAATACATTGTGATTTTGGCCAGGGATGATTATTGATTGATCAATCATTGCTCAAATACAGTCTTATACTGTAAAACAGGGGTCGGGAACCTTTTTGACTCAAAGAGCCATAAAGGCAAAAAATATTAATTTTATTTTGGGAAAGAGCCACACCATATATTATGAGACAAATTTACTAAATTGCTAAACCCGCGCCCCAGACAAAAGCTTAGTCTTCAGCACATTTATTTTTGATGATTTGATAAAAATTATGAAAAGAGAATAATGCCAGAGCCCCTGTCCCAAAATCAACAAACATACCACTTTAAACTTGTCTCTTTCTTGCAATGACTCAAGATCGGTTAAACTCCTTTTGACCCTTTTTTATCATACATATTGGTTTCAAAACCAGATGCAAGCCTTTATTTTGTAAAAACGTCACAACATTCTGAGAATAGGGAGCCTTATGTGCTTACCTTTGGCGAGAGATGGGAAGGAGTGCTTGTACTTTTTGCATAGCTCCACCCATCCCTCCCACTCACCCAATCAAATGACTAAGTTCTCTTCCGGTGTTTTGGCGTATTTACAGTTCTGTGGATTCATCATAAGGTATCTGAACACTGAACACAGATTACATAGTGAACTTTTATATAAAGGATTCTTTAGCGGTGTACAGCTAAAACGAGTTTTTTTTTCCCCATTTTTTTGTGTGACACCTTGACTGTAAATTGTAGTGAAAAACGTGCGATATATATACTGCGAAGTAATCGTTTACTAGTAAGTTTCGGTTTGGCTTTGTGTGTAACTTAATAGGATAGACGAATCAAGTTTTGGACAAGGTGGAGAACTTTTGCATGCAATCAAATCTGTCTCTGAGCCACAGATACTCGTAGAAAGAGCCATATATGGCTCGCGAGCCATAGGTTCCCGACCCCTGCTGTAAAACATCGTCTTTTAACAGACACCTTAAAATACTGAATGCAATTCCAATCTTATCCACTGTATTCTGTGTTAGATAAGACACACTGACTTATAAGGCACACTTTCAAATTTCCGGCCAGATGGGTTTTTTTTAGTGTGCCCTGTAGTTCGGTAAATTTGTAAATCAGGATTCTGGTGATAAGTCAGCAAATCTGAGTTGTCTGTTTTTTATGCATTAACACTTGTCACACCAACTGAGTGACGCATGCCACTAATGCAAGCTTTGCCAACGGCAAATGCTAGCAGCCCCATCAGCGAGGCTAGCCAGACAACACTGGCTAGTCATGAATGTAGCAGCTGCATCAGCGAGAATTGGACTGAGTCCAAGGCAGCTACCTCTGCATACTTTAAACTAAAAAGAACAGGCTTTATTTACGATGTTTCAATCTTACAGTTTTTTAAGGGTGGGGTCCGTTGTTTGAGGTAGCCTTTAAAAAAGTTATTAAGTATTTCTTAACAATGCCCAACTGAGTTCAAAGAGCTCTTATGCTTTATTTTCCACAGCACCCTTTTCCACTGCTTTTATCTTACTTTTAGCAAAGCTTTTTGAGGCAGAAATGCAGGATGGGGCAGGGGGGTAGTGCTGGAGAGTGACTTACTGCTTGTCCCATAGGGGTTCTTCGTATTTGTTAGTTTAGCTTGAAAATATGTTTGCTTCAAGTAGATTTTAAAACGTCAACCCAAACTCCAAAGATGAAAAAATAATAGCGCGTCTAACAAATTCACATATTTGCACGTGCATTGTAAACAAGCTGACTAAGGCTGCGATGATGACACTAACCAGGAGAAGGCAGCGGTGAATAAAAAAGTTCCTTTAAGGTTGCGACCACAATACAGTCCTACAAGATTTAATAGTGTCATAAATCAATACTTATTGATGAACCAATATCAAAGACAATTATATCAGATATCATTGTGTCTCCAAAAGAAGAAATTGAGATCTCAACTTTATTTTTCTATTAAGTTTTAGGTGCTACTAGGCAGAACAACTCTATTTGACAGAAAAAGGCTGGACAATGTTCTGTCTTTTAAAAAGCAGCCTATTGACAAACTGGTGTTGATGTATTGTTCCATTTCCACGTATTGCCACTAGGTACTTTAAATAGCTCCATAGAGACTCCGATTATTTTTATTGCAAAACAGCTAATGTTTTTCTTAAATAAAAATAACTAAGCTCTTTTTATAACATCGGCTAACAAGCTTGTAAAACTTGCCTATACTAGGATTGATCATTGTAAAAGTCAGAACTCACGCTGACCTTTCCCTGCCGAGGGCTCACATAGTGATGCAGTGACATGAGTACATCTGCACTACGTTGAACATCAGCCCTGTGACCTTTGCTAATCTTGCTGCACATCTGCTGCTGATGAGACAAACAAAGGTGCTGCCAAATTTGTCTCCTCGCAAGCCCCGACAAGGAAAAAGTTACTGCCTTGTTGAAGCAATGTGGATAAATACAGTGGTACCCCTTTATAGGAGCACCTCTACATCCGACAATTTCGGTGGACTATTTTTTTTTTATTTTTTTTTACCAAAGCTTGCTGGCTTTACAAAGGAAAAACTAGTTCATAAGCAGTACCAGAGGCAACCACTCAAGACTGCTCACACCATCAGCTTGGTCCAGTTTGCACATGCATCACCTTTTATCGCATTTTATAGCATCTCTTTTTTGTGACTTTTTGTGACGTTAGCCATGAGTACCAGAAAAGAAAATTGTAAGGTGGTTGAGGAAAATAGGAGAATGATGACGATTGAAAGAAAGCAAAAAATAATAGAAAGACACGTGTGCAGTGTTTGTGTGAGTGACCAGGCCAAGGTGTACAATCAGGAGGCAGCGAGTGCCTATTACAAATCCGAGGAAAATTTGCGCTGCGTTTGACTGCAAAAATTTCCGAGGGAGGTATCATTACTGTTGTAAAAAACAGAGAAGAAGAGGACGAACCAGAGGAGTGACTTTTGTCTTTTTATGATTAGAGATAAGAAAGGTGTTGGCTAAGAGGGAGGAAAATGCTGCTTTCGTTTGAAAACAAAACAAAAACAGAAAGAGTGGCAGCTAGACACTTGCGTAGAGAGTGATAGCGTTGGTGTCCTTCTAAAAGGGCAAAATGAGATGATGTATGAATTCTCAAACTGGGAAAGAAAAAAATGTTGTGTGTTTATGTTCATTTAAAATTACAGTAACTTTAAATTTAAGTGTACAATAAGAGCTCCCAAGAGCCAAGAAGAGCGTTCTCACCCTAAACCTAACCGGTGCTGATGAATGCTCTTCCCCCTGAGATTTGATCTGCAACCTCAGTGTAACTGTTTAAAACTAGGCTTAAAACACACTTCTATTCTATAGCATATGAATAACCTATATTTTATGTTGACATATCTGTGTATTATTTATTATTGCAACATTCATTGCAGCCTGGTCATCCTGGAAGGGGGATTACCTCATGTGTGGTCCCTTCTCAAGGTTTCTTCATTTTCCTCATTTTTAGGTTTTTGAGTTTTTCCTTGCTCTCATGTAGGTTTTAGATCAGGGGATGGTGTAATAGTAATCTGTGGTTCGCAATAATCTGTGGTCTGTAAACTCTTTGTGATTAAGGGCTATACAAATAAACATGACTTGATTTAAGTGCCTATATATCTTCAAAAAACTCCCTCCTAATAATGTTGCATTTTATTTTGTTAATATCATCTTATTTATTGTGTTACTGTATTTTTTATGTTTATCAATAATTGAACATGTTTTTAGTAATCAGGAAGTTGTGTTGTATAGCTATTTAGGGATTCACTTCGATAGTTTTGGGAGGCCCGGGATCCGTTAGTTTTCAATTATTTCATATAGGGAAAACTCGCTTTTTACATGAAAGATTCGAGCTACGAGTTCGATCATGGAACTAATTAAGCTCATATGTATAGGTACCACGTTGTGGCATTTTTAAGGGTAACTTTCTTTTTGCGTCTCTAAAGATGGGTGTGTTTTGGCTGGAGTCTGGCTTACTGTGAGCATGGGAGTGGAGAACGGATACATCTGAGCGAGGCATAAACACAGCGAGGAGTTAATAGAGTCATCTGATGCATGCCAAGAAGTAAATACTTTTCTTTTCTAGGGCCATATACTAAATGAACTCTCAAAGCGCATGAATATTTAATAGGAAGAGGCAAGGTTGACAGATTTGAAACAAGACGGTTTAGGTGCAAGGTTGTTTTGCTTCAATTTCATTTTCTCGGCTTTGAAATATTAACTCTTCCTTTTTCCAGATTCATTGCATTTACAACCTAGTCATCCCAGGTTTCTTCTTTATTTTTGAATTTCATTCAATTTGATGTGAATATGGATTACTGTTGTGTCATCCTAAAATTTTCTCAGGCAATCAAACCTGTTCAGGGGCTGCATTGGTGGAATGATTTATTCATGAGGGATTCTTGCCTTACAGACCCATTGCGCTGGTAGTTGCAGCTATCCATACCTTTCTTGACGTGAAGTACAAATCTCGTTTCTTTTGAAAACCGGGGTTAAATAGCCATAGACCATCATGGTTCTCAATGAGTCCAAGTATCGTATATCCCAGACTATAAGCCGGGTCCAAACCGTACTTTACATACCACCAAGGCCAACACTGACCAGCACATGGTCAATATAATATCTAGTAAAGAAGAAAATAAAAATCTCATAATTTTGGCAAGTGATTACCTGCACACTTTTCGCTCCGTTTGGCGTTCCGGAAACTATAAAATATTGATGGATGATTATTATCCTCCCATATTTAGAAATAAATGTGAGAATGAATAAATACCCATATCTATATAACATATAGATGAACGAACACATGAATACATCAGGTAATACTTAAATATGTGACGTAAATGTAATTTTTGCATTTAGTCATTTATTTTAGTATTTATTTTGCCAAGTAGTTTGTTGTGTATTTTGTCGTATAAATATTGCCGTATATATTGTTATTTGTTTATTTCGGTAGTTTGTCATGTCTAAATAAAATGTTTTTCAAATTAGGAGGCAGGTCAAATTGGCTAAGCTTTTCACCTATTCATTGACGGAGGAGTGTACCAATCAACTGCAATGCCTTGCTACCAGGATAAAAGAAGCAATACATAAGTAGCCGATTCGTTCATTAGTGATCAACCAATCGGTGAAAAGTTCAGGCATTGTACTGCGTCCTCATTTGAATAACATTTTGTTGTGACTAAATACACAGCAAAATACTGCAAAGAATAAAAAGAAACACATGAATAAATAAATACGTAAAGAAACAAATGGAAAAAAGACAAAATGCATCAATGATTGAATAAATTGCATTTATGTCAGATATTTAGGTATTACCTTATTTTTTGTATGTGCATATTTATTTAAACGGCAGTTTTTTTTGCAGATATTTATGCACTTATCCAATTATTTATACTAAAGGCAGAATCAGTCCTCCTTTGGTGAGTACTAATACAAGGTGTCTTTATTAGGGGTGCCACAGAAAAGAAAACTTATGATTTGGATCAGTCTTGGATTAGATAATTTTACGTATTAGCATAAATTAAATATTACGGAAAATAAGAAAATCTATGAATCCTTTCGTTTATTATTTAGAAAACTAAAAATGAAATCTGCCAGAACTGAGAACATTTAGTAAAAGGATGAACATGTACATCAGTTTAATCTTCGTCAACGATAGTTTAATTAACGCAATGCGAATCCCGGGAATGACACTGGATGGGCGAGACAAGAGCTGCTGCGTCCGTGCGTGCTGCCATAATGGATTCATTTTAATAACAACCTAGAAATAAACAGGAAATTTACCAAAAAAACAACGCCTTACACATTTTATTTAAATATCCAATAAAATTACTGTAGACCCCTGATAATATCAGACTGTCTGTGGGACCCATCATGAATGGCCGACTGTCTACATACGGGTATGTGCGTCACGTCATACAAAAACTATCAAATGCAGAACAAATCTGTTAATTATCAGTTTGACTATTCCAGATTTACTGCAGCTACTAAAAAAATGTTTTGGGAAATTGTTACTAAAAATGTCTTCGGGTTGACCATAGAATTTGAATCAAGCTTCTTGTTGGTGTCCCAATCAGACTATTACCATGCGTAATCTTTCGTGCCCTCATGCCCTCAAGTGATATTTCTTTTATAGATAGATGGATAGATAGATAGATATTTTACTCATCCCCGTAGGGAAATTCACACTTCCAGCAGTATCCTTGTGTTGAAAAATAAAATAATAAAATAAAGATATAGAACACAAAAATACCCAATATAACGTTTTGCGATAGAGTATTTATATAGTGCTACGGAAAATGCACACTGTAATAAAAATAGGGTAATTTGCAAATGTGGGGTGGGGTTTAATGTGGGCTTTTACTCCCCCAGGTGGAGTTAAAGAGCCTCATGGCATAAGGAAGAAATTATCTCTTATGTATAAGTAACTGCAGTCAAACGAACTGCCAACCTATAAAAAAGTGCAATTTATAATTTCTAATGCCGTATCTGCTCATAAGGTTATCAAAGAAAGAAAAATGTAAAAACATCATTCAATAATTGTCACACTCATTACTCACCAGGCCAAGCCCTTACCCACCTAATAAAACCCTACACACTGAAAGTCGCAGGTTGTTCTCCCAATGTTCTTAAAAGATATCTTCAGATGTCATGCACATTTTATGCTTAACAGATTCTGACTATTATCATAAACATATTAATTGATTCTCACACCATTCAACAGCTGCAGCTTTATTGTGCATAAACATATGCTCTATGCGAGTTCACTCCATTTTAAATGAGTAATTACACAGGAGACCCAAAACATGGATTAATACATTCTGAATTTTATGAGCCGCAGAACGAACTCGCGTCATCATTTAGCTGCTGTAATAAGTCATCAGCGGATGTGAAAACACTTATGCCCTTCTAGGAAAATGGATTATTTTGCCTGCGTCAACTGAATTACAACCACCATCATATTATCCTAGGACAAGGAGACAATACTTCAAATAGAAGTCGTGTTTCCGTGACTTAGAGTTCGTTTTTGGCAAACACCTTTTACAATACAACATGACATTTGTGATACAGCATTAATCCCTTGTCAGGCTCCCTGCTAGGATTTGAAAAGACAGATGGTTCTGCCTTGACCTTCACAAACGATTAGTTTAGATGTGAGTTTTTAATCTGGAAAACTAAGAAACAGTCAAAGTAAAGTATTAGTCTCTGGTGTGTTTCTGCGGTGATGTTGCCAGGTGATTTATCTGTCCTCTCCTGCTAGGCTTCATTTGGATTGATATGGTCATGTTTTTTACACTTATGCTCGAATGGACTTCATCCTTCGAGGAACTATTTGTTACACTTAAAAAAAAAGGATTTGTTTGCTCTGCGGTCCAGTTTTCCCTTGGGTGAAATACTAGACTTTTGTCTGAAAGCACTACCGAGGGGTGAATTTACCTTATTTTTAACAACTTTAAGTCATTATAAGGCATTAAAAGGTGCGGTCTCAGTTATGTGTGGCATTGTTAAATTTGGCATACACACAAGAGGCAACTGATGATAAGTCGCAAGCTAGATTTACAACGCCTATACCCTTTATGTCATCATGGTGTCCTTTACTATCATGTTCTGTGCTGCGTCCAACTTACACCAGAAATGCACACAAACACACACACACGCATGCACATATATACAGGCACAAGCGTGTACATTTGATAATAGAGCTAGGGCAAAACAGAGTTTGGTTGTTCTTTATTAAGTTTCAATGACAAAGTACCAAATTTTTTTTTTTACCATTAATAGGCATGGGTATGGTAAATAACACTGATAAAACAAGAACAAAGTTAGATCGTGAGCAAATATTTTTTTACTGATAATCATCATTCAATTGAAAAGCATCAAAGTCACCATCCTCTGATTCCAAATCAAACACGGATCATATAGAACCTGCTGCATCGGTCGAGACAGGAAGCTTGCTGTTGCTGTCAACTGTAACTTTTTTCCTTGGTAACAATACTGGCTTTTGCTAAAGCTCAAACAACAGTACAAACAAACACATTAGCCTAAGAATCTATAATCCTCTTGCAAATGGTGGCGTTACCTGCCCGGTACTGCCTTCCTCTTTTAGTAAGACTGTGGCCTCCATCAGTCATCCATCGCCTCCACGCTGCTCGCAGCCTTTCTTTAAATGCCCAGGTCACACTGACGTCCAGCGGTTGGAGTTCCTATGGATGACCTCTTGGAATGACAGCTAGCTAAGAGTTAATTTGCTCAACTTCTTCTTTTTCACATTGTCCGTAAAACCCCATGCATATGAGGTGCCATTAGCAAGAGGCATTCGGCGTCAAAATGTCGTCTGGTGTGCGGGAGACCATCTAAGACAGAACTGTCACTCCGGTCAATCTTACCTGGTTTTTGAGGTTGCTTTGTTTCAATACAGGCGATTCCAAGCTCCTGCCAGCTTGCTAACAAGTTAATAATTTGTGTCACCTAAGTTGAAGGAGCGTTACCTCCAAAATCAATCAGGACATGCGGCCCTCGACGACCGGAGTGCCCAGGCCTATTCTAAGTGATACTTCAAGTTGGGTAGAAGATGGTGACAATCGGTTATATAGTGTACACACTCAATCACTTAGGCTTCCTCTCATGGTGTCCTCTACTTCACGTTTACAAGATACACCGCATTATCAGGCGTGCCACCGATTCTGAAGAAATTTTGTAATACTTTAATGTGCGGCTTATATCATAGAACATGTAGTACGTAAAATCTCCTTCTGAGTGATTTGAGATATTAAAACAAAAATTAAGATACGGGTTAGAGCCTTTTTTAAAAATGTCAACTGTTTTGATTGCTTTTCCAAACAAAATGCAAAAAACATTTTGTTAAATTGATAATGCAAAGATTACTTATGTGTTTAGAATTTAATATTTGAAAAGGACCTCATGTTTTAGGGAACTTTTGTTCTGTTACCTAGAAAAAAAACCTGCAAAACTTTTTGATGCTGAGAGCAAAACAAAACATGCCAAAGAACTACATTTTAAAACAAAAATCTTGCGTTCCACAGTCATTTGAACCAAAAACCTAACGGTATTTTTTCACTTATGTTTTTGACCAAATATGTGTTAATTGTTTTGTTGACACAAATAAGAACCATTTTGGGCAATGCACTAGTTTGTACAGAATGCAAATACTAGGTTGATACATAGTAAAATAACTTAACAATATTTGAATAAAGCCTGTGTTTTGATACTATTGTAGGTTTGATAACGTTTATTACAATTTTGAACAATAATTTTGAATAACTTTTTAAATGTATGATGAAATGAATTTCAAAGTTGAATCTGAAATTTTACTATCACCTTGGGCTATAAACCGAACAATGACATAATTTCTACTATGTGCAATCAATTATATTTTTAACTATGTGAGGTGGTTGGAAAAATTTGATGATCCAGCCCGCTTAATCCAAATAAGAGATTTGTGGTGTACAGCTAAGATGAGACCGGGGCCTGTATATACTCCAATTAGTAACAAATCTTGCAGTTTTACTTAATGTTATTGGGAGGCCTTTTATTGTTATGTTAGCAAACTCTAAAGCACATTAAGAGGAACCTTACTGGTGCCCTGATGTGAGGCTCCCACTTTACATGTGTTCAGCAGAAACATTTGTTTATAGGTAAAAAGTTGGCTCTTTTGAGCTCTGTGCTATTTATGATAACTAAACTTTTTATCACGACTATTCACGATCAGGCCCTTGTTTCCTAACTGGTGTGCAGGACACCACCCCCGGTACTGTTTCCTTGCATTTCCTCGTATCGTCGCAAATAAAACCCATCTGGGCCCAACTCGCAAGTGGACATTCCTATTCTGGCGCCAGTTGAGAGATGAATGTGAGCGTGTTATGAAAACAAGCGCAAACTAAGTCACAGCCGGTGTTGACATGGTTAACTCAACGAGGTAGAGAAGCGAACATTTCCATTGGTCGCAGCACACGCCGTAGGCCGAGTTCTAGTATTTCACGGAGACAGAGAGCCATCCCTCTGAGTGCTGTTCCAGCCCCTTCATCTGGTTCTATTTAAGGCTTCTGGTGCCGACTCTTATGATTGGCGTACACAACCCCCCTACTCTTCCTCCAAGTTCCAGCCTCTACGGAGAAGGAGGCTTTTTAGCAGATGGTTTATTTTCCAAGGGAAGCCATTTCTTTCTACTCCTCTCAGCTGTCCCGTCCTCAACACGTCTTCAGAATGACTTGCTCGGCATCTGATTGGGGCTCCCATTCCAACTATGCTAATATTTCAACCTGCTTCTCCTGACCTGGTTTCAGTGTTGTTGGGCACGCAATGGATATTAATTTTTCTGCCTGAGCATCCCCTTTTTAGGATGATGATCCCTTTGTAGAATTTTAGCATCTCCACTGCCCCTCATGTTGGGCTGGAGGGGGATGCACCTCTATGGCTAGACTCACAGGAAGATGCACCGAGCCCTCAAAGTATTGCGATTGGCTGAGCTTGAGTGACAAAGTTGCCTATGGCACAGCGGGTGTCCGGCGCTCGTTCCCGGGGACCCATGGCTGGCAGCTGGCTGACAGCCTGTTTCTTCCCGTCCACTCCAGGTCTGGATGCCTCAGACCCCATGGTCCTGGAACAGTACGTGGTGGTGGCCAGTTACGAGAAGCAGGAGCCGGCAGAAATCAGCCTCCAAGCGGGTGAAGTGGTCGACATCATTGAGAAGAGTGAGAGCGGTAAGTGATCAAAACAAACGGACAGCATTTGCACACTCAGCAATTTTACTTTCCACAATCACTAAGCTTTTAACTCTATTGTCTCACATCACCCCGCTTTAGCTCCATCTGTAGGTTCATTCGGGCCTGCAGTTAGCCCAGTTTTTGTCCCACTGTTGGTTCAGGCAAGAGGCCAGCATTCCGCCTGCGGCAAGACAAATCTCTCCTCTACCCCGACTTGAATTAATTGTTCCGTTTAATGGGTAGCCAATAGACATTCCTGATCACATAGTGTTTAGTCAGGTCTTCAACCTTCAGAGGACGGTCTCAAAAAGTTTCATTCAGCACATATAAGGAAATGTGCAAATTCATAATTTTTTTCTCATAAAATTAAAAATCTATCAAACGACGACTTTAAAGACAGGGGAATGAAAATATAGTTAAGCATTGGCTATTGTGTTACAAATATCAGAAGTACCAAAGCATATGTTTTTGGTCAAAATTCTCAATTACGACTGAAGCGGCTTTAAAGCGTGAATGGCAAGATGAGCCAGGGAGGTTTAGGCCCACAAGGGTTTGATGCTGAGCTTTAATGGTGTGCTGAGACAGTAAAACCGTAATGGGACTCATGTGTTCTTCAGAGGCATGCCATGGAGAGATGGAGGAGGAAAACAGTGACCAGGAAGGGAAGGGGACTTGGGTTTCACGATGGGTGTGATTGAAAAGCAGCACAGGTCTTAAGCGGGTAGATCGTGGTATGGGATTGCTTTGAAGTGTCACATGCAGGAGCCTAAGGTTCACATATTTGTTTTCGCTCGCTGCTCCAGTAGGATCTGGAACCAATGGGGAGCCGCAGCAAGATGTTGACACCAACACTTACTAGTTCTTTCATCCAAGACCTTAGAGGAAGTCAGATTTCATGCTTTTTAGCTGGCTGCTGTGTGAAGGTGTACCATAGAGAATGTGATGATCTATAGATTTTATTTTAGAATTGCTCATCCATTTTTGTGGCATTTATACTGTTCAGGTTCACAAGAGAGCTAGAGGCTTTTAGAGGTAATGCTGGGTGGGTGGGGGTAACTCCCTAGAGTTGTTGCCAGTCCATTGCAGGCGCTTGGGGGGCTTGTGAAAGTAGTCACACCTATGGTATTTTTACAGCCTTTAATCAACAATTCATTTATTGGACTGTGGTAAACAAGAGTACTCCAAAGAGAAAATCAGTTAAAAAAAACGGAAATCTTGAAAGTTTCTGTGATTTAAAATTAGTGCCCAACTCTCAAGTTCATGCTTCGTGTCTAAATTTGGTCTCCAGCAAGTGAAATATCAACAGTTCCCGCAATGGAAGAAGAGCTGAGTGACATCACTCCATAGGGCTTTGCCAATACTAACACAAGCACGTGGCTGAGAGGAATTTAGAGCTCATTTAATTTATTATTGATTCCTCCTAAAAAGATAAGTCAGAAAAGGAAAAAGAAAGTGCAATGTGTTCTGACTTATTGATCTCTTAATAACAGACACAGGTCAGGAATCTGCTTATGCGCTAAGATTTATCTTTTTTGGTGCATTTCAGAACAATTTTGCCTTCTTGGTCTCAGAGGTTAAGGTCCCCGTCTTGTTTATTTTTTTGTTGCTGTGCTGGTTGCCGATCAAGAGGTTCGCACGTCACTTACCTTGGATTAAATAATAAATGTCATTGGAGAGGCAGGAAATCTAGGTCAGGGCTGTAAGGGAGCCCAACTTTCCTCACTGTTTCAGCCAAAGCGGTATTTTCCGTTCAAAAGGCTTAATGCTGCAGTCGGCAGTGTAGCTCTTGTTTCAGCGCAGAATGCAGAGACAAATTTTATTTTCGTTGACATTTTGGAGTCATGTATAAGGCGTTTAGAGGTTCCTCATTGAAAACACTTGTTTTCCACCCCAGATGGGACTTAAACCTAAAATCCCTGGTTTAGGAGACTAGTGCCATCAGGCCACTGGGGCTCTGTATAATCTTTGAATTATAAATTATCTCACCGAATCCCAACCCTGTAAATCTGCCGATAACCCTTTCAAAAACATAGTGGCTGTTTGCAGAAAGAGTAAATGGCTAGGCAAGGAAAATGTAAGCTTAAAATTGTCACTAAAAATGTTTTATAATACTTCTGTCCTCACTCCCTTCACATACATACTCTGTTCACTCTGTTTATCTCCTCGATGGGGTTTTGATAGAATTGTAGGAGGGAAGGGGTTTGTTGCTTGTAGAGAATAGCACAGGAGAAACTCACAGAGAAATGGAAAAGTTATTTCCTGCCAAAGTTAATGGTTCAGAAAGGTTGGTTCTTTATGGTGGCTTAATGGATCTTCCAGGATACCGCTCCCAAGTTTACTCGATACGAAAAATGTTCAGTAACATTCTGAGTTCAAAATTTCGTGCCTTATTAAAGATGTGAATGGTGCAGAAATTAAGGATTTTAGTACGGGCAAAGTTCTATTTACTACAGCCAGTTTTTCAAAGCTTGAAAGACGACCTGAGGCACATATCTAACAAATCAAGCTAGGATCTAAAATGTCTCCATTTGTAGTCTAGACAAGCTTTCATGAATTCTAAATTAACCCCAGTAACGCCCAAAGACCCCTTGGCACAACACTATTACTACATGTATTGTGCCTGCCCCACCTACTTTAATTAAAAGGGTGGGATAAGTAAAGACATGAAGAGCCAAAAGGTTGCTAAGGACACAAGTACTCGTCTTAATGTACTTTGGTAATTCACTAAAGGTTTTAGCAGCTTGGAATGGCTTAAAACCTGGAAGCTAAAAAGGTTTCCTCACCTGCTTTTGATGTTCAACCTGCTGGCTGAATGCTGACTAGAACGGCATAAAATTCTGAAAGATTAAGCTGATATGGCCTATGGAGCGACGTGATGAATGTGTTGAATGTCTGTTCTTCTCTCACATGGTAAAAATATATTCATACTCTAGTCTCTGACATTGGTCTATGGAGGGGAAGATGAGCTTGAGGAACTGAGCTCAGTGATTGCATGTCTGTTAAGTCTTTTTACTCCTTTCCCATCCTACACCATTATTTTGTACACATGGAGACCAATAAAGGGACACGCACATACTGTGGAGTATGAGAGTTGTTTGGCGATTTCAAGCTGGCATTTAAAAGAGATCAGCTTTGATTCTACGAAACTCCGCTGGACAGATATTGTTGTTCCTACTACCTTATTTGGTATCGTGACAATGGTGGCAGAGTTCAGCAGCAGCATCACTTCGAAGGCTGCGGAGCATAATCACAAAAGTTCAAGGGCCTCCTCAAGCATCTGTATTCCTTATGTTTCTACGCTTATTCGTTCAGGCTGTCCCTTAAATTTGTGTGTACTTGGCCTCTCCAGCAAAGGAAGGTCAGTCAAGTTTAAGGTTACCTGTCTGTTACAACAGAGCGTTATTAGAACTGGAAATAGAAGGAAATATAAAGTTCACTCTTCTGGGAAGAATTTTCAACAGCGTGTGAATTTCCCTCCATTCTACCAGAAAACACGCTCCTAAGGGTCAGTGAATAAAGATGGTCTGGCTTGTTAGGTATTCTAGTTCAGTCCCAAAAGTGTCCTAGGGGGTTTAGGATGTGTCAGGGTTCTCAGGTTTCACCCCACAAAATTCATCTAGGGCCTTATAAAAGTTGTTCCCATAAAGGACGCCAGCATTAAAATCCCCACCATGACTTCAGGGTCAACTGCTCTAATCCATCTAACTATTTTCATTAATGAGGAGATATACCCTTAGCATTCTGCCAGTCAAGGATTAATTTGTAGGTGTTTTCCATTAGTTTTTTTCCAACCCATTTAGAACATTTCTGATGGATTACCATTGATATTCACATGGATTTCCATAGGCTTAAGAGGAATGTACTATTTTCTTTTATATCCAGACAGAACTCAGACATACTATGGAAGATGATAACAAATGGCACTATTATTGGACGCCTTTATACTTCTCATATGGAATGATCACCCCATCCTTCACTTATCTGGCGTGAATTCCAACCTGTCAAGAAGACAGTAGTCTCCAGCTGTGCACATGCTTTGCAGATTTTGTCAGCGATAATCAAGACCCAGGCAACTATCCGCAACATTTGCTCTGCCTTTTCATGTGTTTCATGTGTGCACTCTAAATATTTATTTTTGCAGCTTCAGCAGGTTTCTATTTTGCGGCTAAGTCTGCGGACCAGTAAAAATGGACGCAATCAAAAGCTTAATGTCTTCTTCCTAAGCCGAGTTCCTAGTTGCAGATGGGAGATGCCTACTGTTGTAGTGTGTTTCCTGGGCATTATCTGAGCTTTCCATCTGCTATCTTCAGGGATCGATTGAAGGCACATGGTTACCGTTTAAAAGTTTGTTTTCTCAAGAGGCTTCCAGAGTGGCACACTAGTAGTTTTAATGATCACAGATTAGGAAGCAAGACGAGTGTTTAGTTAAAGCAACATTTCCAGGGGTGGCCCTTGACTCGTTGAAGGCTTGCAGTGTCTCTAGATCAGCGGCCCCTCCTCTGTACAAGCGATGTTTCGTTTTCGGACCTTGAGACGATCCTTTCACAGTTCTTCGGGGAAGGAACTCAACTCCCTAGGTCAACATTAATCTTTGAAAGTCGTGTTGTGTAGTTTTTTTCCACACAATTCCCCCCATCCCTTTCACACCACCAGAGGCACCCAGGTAATTGAAAGTGAGAGATTTATGAAAACTGGCAATGTGTGTGCTTGCATGTGAGTGTGTGTGGAGCTGACACAAACCAACCTCCCCTCCCCCTCTCGTGTGTTGATACTGGATCTACTGTTAATAAATACAGAAGCTGGAAATGACTGGGGTTCTCTACTGCTCTGCTTGACAGTGGTGTCAGATATCTGCAGGACTGCTGCGCTGATGCATTCCTCATCATTCCAGGTCCAGTAAGAAGGAAAGAAACTGCTGAATCAGTGCTTTGTGTGAGAAGAGTATAGTTATTGTTTTTGTTGCTTACTCGTGAAAGTTTTCATTTGTTTCGGGTCTAATAATGTCGAATTGTGCCTTTAGAAAGCTTGATTGTGTTTCCAAACACAATCTCCTTTTACACATTGTCCATTTTTTGTGGTGAAGAAACAATTTGTGTGTATTTGGTTTCTTTTTGCAGCAATCTGGTGTTGATTACAGTAAAAATGTAGCATGTGTGGAGTTTTCAGAATGTTACTACCATCTTTCTCCTGATTGCTGCAATGCATTGAACTGAAAGAATTGCAGACAAGGCAAATTTCCTCTCGGCTATAGAAAAAATAAGTATTTTGATCAAACATGCTGAGCTAGGCGTTTTATTGGAATGTTTGCCACCAGTCAGCTATTGGCTTCGTTTACTTTTGTTGCAGTCTTAACTCCTCACTTGTTGTTAGCAACATTGACTTGAACTGTGGTCTTTATACCAAACACACGCACATTGCCTGAGATGACGTCTACGTCATTCCACATCTGTAGTGTAAATTTTTGCCATACGGATCCACTTTTTCGCTGCAGTACCTCACAACAGCTTGTTGGAGTTTATCTGGGGATATTTTGAACCTCTTTAAGTCGACAACACCCTCAAGTTGGAGTTGATAATTGAAAATTTTTGATATCCAGATTGAGGTCATTGTACCAGTATACACTTTATCCTCTTGGTAAATGGTGGTCTGAGTGAATCAAAAGTGTTTACTACTTGAAATTTTCAAAAAAATAATTGTTATACAAAAAGACCCCTTTAATATTGTAGTCTGAAAAAAGCAACGTCCATTTTATCCCTGGTGAATTGTATCACAACCGGGAAACTATGTTCTGAAAAAGTATAGAAATGCCTCCAATGTCATGGTTGGTTTTACGATACTCAACTGTTTAAGGTTGGATTTTCTCAAAAATGGCTTGCTATTTAAGCAAGAACTCACTGTTTCAGTCCAAACAGAACTAACATTTTGGAGTGGTCTATTAGAACATCCTAGGACTGCTTAGATGGGGAGGGGGGGCCATTCAAAACTTTTCATCTCAGATGGGACTCGAACTATACTGGACTGTCTCAGAAAATTAGAATATTGTGATAAAGTTCTTTATTTTCTGTAATGCAATTAAAAAAACAAAAATGTCATACATTCTGGATTCATTACACATCAACTGAACTATTTCAAGCCTTTTATTATTTGAATATTGCTGATTTTGGCTTACAGCTGAAAAAAACTCAAAAATCCTATCAAAATATTAGAATACTTCCTCAGACCAAGTAAAAAAAATCATTTTATAACAGCAAAACTAAATCAAACATTTGAAAATGTCCATTGATGCACTCAGTACTTGGTTGGGAATCCTTTTGCACGGATTACTGCATCAATCCGGCGTGGCATGGAGGCAATCAGCCTGTGGCATTGCTGAGGTGTTATTGATGCCCAGGATGCTTCGATAGCAGCCTTCAGCTCATTTGCATTTGTAGGTCTGGTGTCTTTCATCTTCTTCTTAACTATACCCCACAAATTCTCGATGGGGTTCAGGTCAGGGGAATTAGCAGGCCAATCAAGGACAGTGATGCCATGGTCAGTGCACCAGTTACTGGTGGTTTTGGCACTGTGGGCAGGTGCCAGATCATGCTGGAAAATGAAATACTCATCTCCATAGAGCTTTTCAGCAGATGGAAGCATGTAGTGCTCTAAAATCTCTTGGTACACAGTTGCATTTACTCTGGACTTGATGAAACACAGTGGACCAACACCAGCAGCTGACATGGCTCCCCAAACCATTGCTGACTGTGGGAAATTCACACTGGATTTCAAGCAACTTGGATTTTGCTCTTCTCCAGCCTTTCTCCAGACTCTGGCGCCTTGACTTCCAAATGAAATGCAAAACTTGCTTTCGTCTGAAAAGAGGGCCTTGTGACCACTCTGCAACTGTCCAGTGCTTCTTCTCCACAGCCCAAGTCAGATGCTTCTTCCGTTGTCTTGAGTTCAAAAGTGGCTTGACCATGGGAATACGGCTATTGTAGCCCATTTCCCGGACACGTCTGTGAACTGTGGCTTTTGATACCTGGTTTCCAGCTTCAGCCCACTGTCTTTGAAGCTCCCTCAAATTCTGGAAGCGGCTCTTCTTCACAATTTTGTTAAGGCTGCGGTCATCTCTCTTGGTTGTGCAGAGTTTCCGGCCACATTTTTCCCTTCCAACAGACTTTTTGTGGATATGCTTTGAAACTGCACTCTGTGAACAGCCTGCTCTTTGAGAAATTTCTTTTTGTGTCTTACCCTCCTGATGGAGGGTATCAATGATGGTCCTCTGGACAGCAGTCAGATCAGGAGTCTTCCCCATACTTGTGATTTAGTTTACTGAACCAAGCTGAGTGTTTTTAAGGCTCAGGAAACCCTCGCAAGGTGTTTCGAGTTAATTAGATGATTCAGGTGATTAGTTGAATAGCCTACTTGTATACTTTTTCATGATATTCTAATATTTTGAGATAGGATTTTTGAGTTTTCTTAAGCTGTAAGCCAAATTCAGCAATATTAAAATAATAAAAGGCTTGAAATAGTTCAGTTGATGTGTAATGAATCCAGAATGTATGACATTTTTGTTTTTTTAATTGCATTACAGAAAATAAAGAACTTTATCACAATATTCTAATTTTCTGAGACAGTCCAGTATACCTGGCTTGAAAGGCAATGCCTTATCTATTAGTCCACTGAGACCATGGATGTGTCATGCTTGCGTTGCAAAAAAATTAAATAATTTAATGTATTGAACATGAAAAATAATCGAAAACACATTCCATATGTATTTTATGTGACTGACATTAGAAGAATTTCAATTTTTTGTTCAGTCTAGTATTGAACAAAGATTTTAATTAAAAGCCAAGAAGTATGTATTATTCACTTCTATGCACATTGTTTTTCCAGAATTATCTATACATTCATATAAACACCTTTCAAGAGGCTAGCATAACTTCTGCCATTTTTCTCTTTTGAATACCCAAAGAAGAAATTAACATCACAGGCATAGTACCAACTCATCGAGCTAATAATGGCAGTAATCGATGTTAGGTTTGTAAATCGTGTTTCAAAATGTTCAATTTCTTTTAGATAACCACTAGACGGCCATAAATATTACAGATCAGGGATGTCAAACTCAGTTTGGCTCTGTGGCTGGATCAAGACATTCTGTTCTCAGGCGGGCCGGCTTAGTAAAAGAATGTCAACTTCAACATATTAGTTTTGTTCTTCAGTATTATGCTTTATCATTCAGCCGAATTTAGTGACCTACCCTAAATATTATAAACACGGGATCTTTTTTCTTCACAACACATTTATCCACAAACAATGTGGTAAAAAGATTTTCATGTTTGGCATTGAATGTGTTAACTGGTATACTTTAACTGTTGAGTAAATGCAGTTCTATGCCTGAACCAACTAACCATGCTGTACAAACTCAAGTGGGAGGTATGAAAAGTATCATGTTTGCCCTCATTGTTTTGCTGGTTTGAAATAGATAAAACATTTTTTTTAACAATGCATGGGCAGTAAGAATAGACTGCCGTGCATGAAATTGAACTACTAGGCACACCATGTTGCCAATGTCTATTTCCTGGTAGTAATTAATTTAGTCTGCATGCTGGACGTCAGCACTTTTACATATTTACTAACCCTGGAGAGAGTATTTTGTTTTCATTTATTTAAAAAATCATAAC
The DNA here is from genome assembly GCF_059441175.1 of Urocampus carinirostris. Classification (NCBI taxonomy): domain Eukaryota; kingdom Metazoa; phylum Chordata; class Actinopteri; order Syngnathiformes; family Syngnathidae; genus Urocampus; species Urocampus carinirostris. The sequence goes on from NC_142361.1 coordinate 9,956,907, forward strand.
TAGAGGAAATGACCAAGAGACTCGCTTCTTTTTAACATACCCAGAAATGTATGAAGAGCCGAATCTTATGTTTGACATGTCTGTAATAGACTATACATTGCCATTATATACTATAAAACCAGTTTATGGCAATTTACGAAACACACATTTTCTATGAAAATTACAAAAATGGGTTAAAAAAAAAAATGCTAGTTTTTGTATTGTCAATGTTGATTGTTCCTTGGTTATTTATCGTGCAATGGTGCCATCTGTTGGGCATTTATAGTAAAAGCAGGTTTGTTGTGCAGTTTCTTTTTGTCTAACAACAACTTTCACCTTTAGAATGGAGCTTTTAAAGGCTTTAATATTTTTTTAAATCTCCGAATTCTCTTCATACATTCTAAAATATAATTTTTGATGTTTGGCCGACCTAGACCTACCTCGAAAATGTAGTTGTGAGGCAGTCTTTGAAACTGTGTGCCTGTCGTTTTATTACTGCAGCTGAAGTTCAAGAAACTCAGCTCAAGCATCTACCACATGGGAAGAAAACCCCTACCGTCATTTACAGAGGACACAGATGGTTTAGAATGTGATGTAGCTAAATATGACCGAATCGTCTCCCAGTGTGGTGCTTTTGGAAGAGTCCGTGAGTATGAGGCCGACTGCCAATTTTGCTACAATCGGAATTTTTTTTTGCTGGTCAATGATGTCACCCCATCACAAGTTTAGTCAATTAAAATGCCACACATCTAAACACATCTCCAGGATGAAAGTAATCTAGGTGATTTTATTTAGCCGCATTTTGAAACAGTTGAAGCTCTTTTGCTTTCAAAAAATATAGCATATATCATAATGGATGACAAGCTTGATATATCTCCTTTTTTGTTTTGTTTTACCTTTTTATATTTTATCTAGAGTTTTTCATTCATTTATATTTAAGCCTATCTGGTCCTTTATTAAGAAAAATAGAGTTTTAAATATGCTATAATTTTCGGAAATGCTTGGGTTGAATTTAGGGGTGCTTGAGCAATCCCCAAAACAAAGATTTTAAACTTTTAACTCAAGAGTACAAATTGGACTTTATGAAGTAAATCCTGCCAGGGGTGGGCAATCCTGTGAATTTTGATATTGAGCTGATCCCAGTCTATTCAGGGTAGTATGATCAATACTTATCCAATACAAATACTTTTTTTCTTGGAAATGTCATAATTAAACCCCTTCCTGCCTAAGTTAGCTTATAACTACGATAAACACAGCACAAAGATTTTTGGGACTATACATGTTTTCTTTTCCTTTTTTAAACAACTATATTGCAAACTTTAAAGGGACAGTGTGTATTATTTAGCGCTTTCTAGTGGTTAATAAAACTTAATTTGTTAAAGGAAAAAACAAAATTGGTTTATACTATAGGCAAAAGTACATTACTGTCGTATAAATTGAATTTTTAAATGCTTGTAAGTATAGAAATAGGCCTTCATGTAACATAACAGAAGCCTTTCTTAGAGGGAGCTGACATATTTGTCTGCAATTTTGCTGCTACGTGTAGCCAAAAACCTCAACAATCATTTTCTTTTGCACTACACAGTAGAACGACATTTAGTGGTCAATAATAAACACTGTCCCTTTAACAGTATAAAAACAATAGATACTTCTACAAGACTACTGAAAGACTTTCCAAAACGCTATATATTTTTTTAAAAGTCAGCAGTGCAATTGAAGTGGAAACACAGTTGTTCCTATTTGAAAGTGATAACATTTGTATAATCTTACAATTAATTTCTTATTGTGCTAGTTTGAATCGTAAGACATTATGAATACCAGCACAATAGTATTGATCAGATCCACGTACTCGCTCAGTATCGATAATATCAAGATTTTGATTCATCCGCCCACCTTTAATTCAAAAACTTTCTGGCTTCAAAAACTGGGTAATTTTAGAATGAAAATTTTTAAAATCCTGCACACCTTAACCTTAAACGTTGTGGCTGTGTGATCACGTTTGCCCCATTGTTTTCCAGTTGGTTTGTGGTTCTAGCTGCTAACGGTTTGCTACTGGTGACCTTGGTTGGGAATAACGCCGGTATGAATAAATGTGGTGCATTACTTTTTGAGCATAATAAAGGTTGAAATGGTTTTGTATTTTATATTTAAATTGTTATATATATACATTATATGTATATAACGGAGCCATATCCCCCTTTTTTGGGAGGTGGCTAGAGTCAAGAACACATTCATATTTCTGACTCTTTCTGGGAGGTTGATACAGAGGAGGGGATTCCCAGCCCCCTCGCTCAACCCAACTGCTGTGTTGGGAGTCATTAGGTGACCAAACCCCCAATTCCAATACTAATGCCGAGCGCCAAGCAGGGAGGCAATGTGTACCAATGTTGTAAGTCTCAGGTTTGACACGGTCGAGGCTTCAACCAGCAACCTCCCAGTATCGGGGCGGGCGCCCTACCCCCAAGAGCACCGAGCTGGTATTTTAATTGTAGATTTAGGAAAATTATAATTATATTACCTGTGTTTTTTGTGTTAACGTGTTTATATAAAATGTACGGTTTATTCTTTTAACTCTTGTTTCCTTTTGTTATCACATTTTTCTTTTGTTTTTTTGTTTTTCTTTTTTTCCCTTCTTAGGTCATACCCTGCATAAAATTACATACTAATTGTTAATATAGGGATAGTCGGCTCTTTTTAGTAGCCGAGCCAAAGAAACATGTTCTCTAAAAATAGTAGGAATTCCCATCTCTACAAGTAAATTCCAGTCAACATATTTGTTCAAGTCAAATCACATTTATTTGTATAGCCCTTAATCACAAAAATGTCTCAAAGGACTGCACAGGATTACAATGACACCATCGCCTGATCTTAAACCAACATCCAAACTAAAGACTTTTATTACACCATCCCCTGATCTAAAACCTACATGAGGGCAAGGAAAAACTCAAAAACCACAACATGACGTAAATGAAGAAACCTTGAAAAGGGACCGGACATAAGGTAATCCCGCTCCCAGGATGATCAGGCTGCAACGGATGTTGTAATAATAAATAATACACAGATATTGTTAACATGAAATATGGGTTATTCATATGCTACAGGGGCCCGAATGCAGCACGCTCTCGAACCTGCCCTGTGCGTGCGACAGTCCTATGGGAGTTTCTAGACCTCAATGAACAGTGTGTTGTTTTTCTGAGGTTGGTTTGTTGTTCAGGCTCTTGACGGATTTATGAATATCGCTTTTTTTGTTCGAGCTGCGGGTTTTACGCAAAGCCTCAGCACATTACATGCCTTGTTATAGCCTTGATTCTGACCCAACGGGTGGTGCTCACGGCTGGACGCCCAACAGCAGAGGGTTTTTAATGTCTGTGTGTAATAAGTCTGCTACATTGAAGCCGTTAGGGAGAGTTTATTTTCTTTTGTTTCTTTTTTATTTTCAAGTCATGTTTACTTTTAGGTTTTATCATCCTGCCAAGAAAGGATATCTTAGTTGACCTGGCGCTTGTACAATCATCTTTCTAGTGTTCAATCACACTGAGGAGTCAAGTCACATTTATTTGTATAGCCCAAAATCAAAAGGTCTCTCAAAGGGCTGCACAGGCTACCATTACAAAATCCCCTGATCTGAAACACACATAAAGACACGGAAAACGTAAGAAAACCTCAGCATGAAGAAAATTAAGATGTCTTAAGAAGGGTTCAGACATGAGGTAATACCCCTTCTAGGATAACTTGGCTGCAATGGATGTTACAAGGCAATAAATAAACAAAACACTGTCAACATCAAAATGTATAGGTTTAAGTTGTAGACGGAAATTGTACAAAGTCCTAGATCAGTGGTCTCCAACTCGAGAAAATAAAACAATACAGTTAATAATAAAGACATTAAAAAGTATGTGAGTGGAAAAACAAATTAATAAACTGGATTCATTGCCAGGGACTGAAGCAGTTACGCGCAAGGTGCATCCACTGCCGTGATGATCATCTCCCACACCCTGTAAGCCCTCGTTTCAATTCAATTTGAGTCAAATATTCTGCCATTAGATTGCAAAAATGTATGAATAAAATGAGCTAATTTGTTGAAATTTATATTCACTGCCATGGGTCAAACCAGGAAGTAGATATTCCTTGGCAGATGTACATTGATCTCAAACCACTAGTGTGTGAATTTGTTTAACTAATATCCAAGACGTTAGCACCATATCAAACTAATGCGGGCTGCACTGATATTTTTTCCATATTAAGGTGGAAAAACGGGTTTAAGACCACTGCTCTAAATGATGTCATGCATACAAAAAGGCTCTGGATCATATGTCGACTTGGGATGCTGATAACACTTTTTGGATGTGTCTAACTATCGTAGTATAAAACAAATTATTATTGTGGAGGGGTTACTTGGCTTTGTGTATACAATAAACAGAAAATTTAATCCATAAGCGCAGTGGTACCAAATATAACAAATCTTTCATTGTTTATTGTAGCACTTTTTAGCAAATTACAAAATTCACTTTTTCTATAAAATAGCAGTAATCACACTGTAGTGCCCCACCTCAGACTGGAATGGAACCCACAATCCCTGGCTTAGGAGGCCAGTGCCTTATCCATTAGGCCACTGAGGCCGTTAATAATCCTATCATCCCGGAACTTCTAGTATAGGTACTAAATAAACATAATTTTCTTCATTCTAGTGTTGAACAAAATGTTAATGATAGGTGAAGAAGTATATATATTTTTATACTTCAACACACATTGTTTTTCATAATTGCGTATCAATTCATATAAACACCATCCAAGTGGTGTGCATATTTTCTGCCATGTTTCTGTTTTGGACTTAACATAAGCTGAATATGTGTGAAGGCTGACTATTCAGCCAAGCATTCTTTGAACAGTCTTTAACAAATTCAGCTTCTGTGAAAGGTTTGCAGTGCTTGGCGATCAGCGTCGCGATCTTGTAGCGTGCCTTTGTAGCGTTTTCATTTGAATCTCAGGGTTTCATGAAAAAGTGCTGTTGTGCGTTGAAACAGCTACCAGTTGCCTCATCTTTTCACAGCATTTGTTTCCAGTTAACATTTTGTAGTCAGCATGTTTCGTCTGGCAGCGCCTCTTGGTTTAAACAGCCACAGTCTCATGGTAAATTAGGCAGACAGATTTGTTTCGGATTTTGGTTAAAACATTTTCCAATTTCCTCTTGTCCTCAATAATAATAATAATAATAATAATAATAATTTCCTTGTATTGTCATTCTGTGTAACAATGTACACAGAACGAAATGTCGATTGCACCTGACCCGTTGTAGCGAGCCGATTCAGCCGCAGCCAACAGAGGGCGCCGCCGACCACTTTTTAAGTCTTAGGAATGACTCGGCCGGGGCGCGAACCACCGACCTCCCAGTCTCAAAGCGGGCGCCTTACCATCTAGGCTACTGAGCGGCGGCCTTCAACTTTCATTTTTTTATTTACGGTCCCCCCGTCGGAATTTGTGTGGGCTGAAATTCTCACATAAAGCCTAGGACAAGGTGGCCAATGGGCTACTGCCATCATCTAGTGAAATGAAGAATTTCCCTTTTTTGCACTAATTTATTTTATACTGCAGTAAACATTACTGACGGGTAACATATTAATAATTTTATGACAGAAGCCGCGGGCCAGTAAATATTGTATCAATGGCTGTAACTGGCCCCCAGGCCAAACTTTGGACATGCCTGTCATGGACTATACAGTGCTACCAAATTCTAAATACTACGAATGTTCTGTAGTTAACTATGCCAGTTTCTAGCCAATTACGAAATACTTATTTTCTAGGAAAGAAAATCAAGAAATATTCATTTTTGTATTGACAATATTGATTGTTCCTTGGTTATTTATGGTGCGTATGGCATAGTGGCATCTGCTGGACTTTTGCAGGAACAATAGGTTGGATCTATGGTATTACATTGTCAAAGAATGGAGCTTTTAAATACTACTCTGAGAAAAATTTTAATTTTTTTTTTTCCATTCTAAAAAATATCTAATGTTTAGGAGTTCTATAAGTGCAACAAAGGACTCTTCTTTTCACACAATCAAGACATTTTTTTATGTATTTGAAATGCATAGCAACAATATAGAATACATACTCAACCATCGAATGTTGCACGCACACCCGTTGACCACATCCCCATGAATCATCGAGATGGCACTAATAAGCTGTTGCCATCCCAAAACAGTACCGTGGTAACAAGCCATCACAATGGGGTTTTCCAGTTTTTCCCATGGTAGGAATCAAAGCCCTTTAAAACATAACATTTTGTCAGGAACACGTGCGCTGCGCTGGAGGCTTGGGCCAGCTGAGATGGAACTCTCATTCTCTTTATGGTTCTCACAGCAGCTGTCAGGTGTACCGTGCCTGCGTTTCCACAACAAATAAGAAAGAAAGCTGGCGTAGCCCGTCCGTACGTATAGAGCAGTTTTGGTACCAGCTTTAACAGTTCATGCAGAGCGATCACGGTGTAATTTTGCAGTTCAGGGTCAAAACGTTTTTGAGCTTAATTGCCCTTTTCATAATGTAAACACTGGGAAAAAAACCCCACAAACATAAATAATATGTGCAGCTCTCAGGGCGTAGGGATTTAGCTTTGTTTTGATTGTTTCAAGCTAAATAGTCATAATTTGTGTCATAGGCTTATAACCAAATTGATTTGAAATAAATTTAATATGTATGGTTTATTATCCTAACATGCATCCAATTGCCAAAGACTACAGCTGGAGTCACTAACCTAAAATGTTAAAAGGGCCATAATGGAAAAGAGAAAATAACACACACATATGAAAAGAACTGCAAAAAAAAGATGAATATGATTTTTTTTATATCAAAACCAAAATATGGAATAATACATAAAAGTTAAACAGTTCATATTCATTCTCATTTTTTTCATAGCGGCACTAGAGCTGCAGGTTGCTGATAACCGGACTACGGCACCGACCTACACTTTTTTATCCTGTTAATAGAAATATGACATTTTTTTTTCCTTTTTGGGCATTTTTTAAATTATCCTTTAAATTTAATTTAATTTTTACAGTATTTTGACATGTCTCTCTACCACAATGATCCTTTTTGGGGCGGGGTCGAGCAGTCTGACAAGACAGATTTCACCTATTTGTTTCAGAATTGTTTTTATGTCAGGTAAAAATATTTTAATCTTATACTTATAATAATACATATAATACTTAAAGGTAGGGCGTGTCATTGGAGGTGTTCATAAAAAGTGTAAAGTAGAATATTTTGTCTAATAAAAATGTGTTAACAATGCCAATTTGAGTTCAAAGAGCCTTTATAATTGTTTTGCCACTGCTCTTGTCTGTCTGTCTTACTTTTACCAACTCTGTTCCGGGACTCACAACATTAGGTATGAGAAAAGTGGGGGAAAAGCAGAGGAGGTTGGAGTGTTTGTCACTGCAGTTTTTTTTTTGTTAGTGTAGCAAGAAAATGGCAACGGTAAGAAAAGGCCTGTTTTAAATAGTCAAAATGTTAAATCAGCGGAAAATAAGTATAATAATTATTTTAGGAGGAAAAGAAAAAGACCATGCATTTATATGCGTTTTTTATTATTTTTTTATTAGGAAAACATATTTATATTGTTAGTTTGCTAGTAGTCTGTTAAAGTGGCCTGCATGCCTTCAATGATGCTAGATTAGAACTTGGATTGTACAATGAACTTATGTATGCTTCACTACACTTTAAAGGAAGCAGCTGTTTGCCTAAACCAGGGGCTGGCTACCCAAAATGCTCAAAGAGCTATATTGACCCTGGTCATCCTGAAAGGGGGGATGCCACTTGTGAGGTCCCTTCTCAAGGTTTCTCTTTTTCCTCACGCTGATGTTTTAAGTTGCTCCCTGCCCGCATGTTGGTTTAAGATCGGGTAATTGTGTCATTGTAATCCTGTGCAGTCCTTAGAGACGTTTTTGTGATTAAGGGCTATATAAATAAAATAAATACATTTGAATATGAATCCACATCCGTAATTTGCTGTATTGGTGGATTTCCACAGGCTGGTGGTTTGTCAGCACCTCAGAAGAGCAAGGATGGGTCCCCGCCACATATCTCAACACCCACAGCGGCACACGGGATGACTTGGAGCTCGGCGCCTCGAAAACCGGAGAAGGTAAGTGGCTTCCACCTTATGTCACCCACCCGAACATGCAAACACACGGCGCTCTGTAGTTACAAACCCCTGCGCCTTTGATCAGTGACAAGATGGGACGAATCAGTGACGCCGATGCCTACTCGCTGATGATGTGGGCTTACTATGAACCGCTTTCACTGTCCGCCTTGCACTGTAAGCATGCTAAAACAGAGCGTGGATTCAAGTCTACTTCTGTGGCCAGTAAAGCTTCCAGGAGGGAGCTGACCACAGCCCGGTGATGAGCGAGTTGCACAGTAGCGCATTGTGCACGGCAGAATGTTAGTCACTTTTGACATGATAGGAAGCTTTTTCATTTTGTGTTAGCAATTTATCCTTTCCCGAGTTATCTAAAATTCCTGTCATTTTAAACTGGATTAGCTGTCAAAAGGCATATCCACTGTTGACTCGATTTGTAAAATGATGACTTGCACCCAGAAATGTATTGATTTTATTGACCATTCCCCAAAAAAACACCTGCCGAAAGGGGTTGAAAAGATCCGATTTCAAATCAAAAAGCTACGGGAAAATCTACGGGTACAAATTTGAGATGTCTGCAAATAAATATGATACCAAAGAGGCTTTAGACAGAATACAAGGTAGACTAGAGATGCAATTCCTCCATTTGTGTATGTGCAAGGAAGATAAAAAAAAGGTGGAGTGCATCGTCTGACTGCACAGGAGCAAGAACTAGTCAAATGTCTTAACAGTTAACCCTAGTAACATTTATCCCATTGACTTTATAGCAATAGTTTTTTTTTCGAAATATTATTGGGCTCACAGGACTACAGTTTTTGATTCCCACACACGGAACAATTTAACCACACAAATCAATACATTTATGGGTACGAGTCATCATTTTACGTGTACAAATCGACTATTCCGGGTACAAATCTTCTTTTCGCAGATAAGCCTTATTGGCAGCTATATTGCTCCATAGACAATCCCTTTGGACGGCCTCACTCAAGTCCCCTGCTCGCGTGGCCTTAAATAAGTGCAAAACGTTCCCTTTTTGACTCTGTTGATGTGAAGCAATCGAAGCATATTTTCAAAAGGCTTACGCTGCATTTTGTTAAGGACAAAAACAAACGGAGTATGGAAATGATTATTAGACTTTCAAACAAACACAGAGAGTTTGTAAGTGTGGCCAAAAGATGTTTTTTGCCTTACTGGGCCACAATGCATTATGCGACAGAAGGGCTTGTATACAAACCACTTCAGTTTGTAAATCTTTACGTCAGTGGTTCTCAAATAGTGGGGGGTGTGGGAGTGGGGGGTGTGGCTCCGGGACAGTGCGAGACTTTTTCAAGGGGGACCCGAACGCGTGTGACTTTAGGGAACTTTTTTTTTTACTTTTCCAGAATAAAGTGCAATTGCACCTCCACTACACTAGGGCACAGTGGCGTCCTCTTTGAGTTTTTTTTTTTCCATTTAGTCCCGATGTAGTGCATTATGCAGAATATAAGCATTGAGTATGAAGTGTAAACAAGAAGTATAGGAGACCCTCAAGTGACCCAATTTAAAAAAAAAACATTTAACAAGGTTGCGGAGCCAGGGGAAGAGAGACGAGTCAAACAAAAGACTCCTCTCAAAATCTAAGATGAGGAAGTTTGATGAAGCATATGTAGCACTTCACTTGCTATGTTAAAATGTTAGCAGCGAACCGCACGAAGCCATCATTTTTGGCAGTCACTTAAAGGCAGTACAAGCCAATCATGCTGATAAGACGCTTGAGTTTTTTTTCACCAAAAATGTGCCAAAAGACATAGACTTGGCATGGAAGATGACGTGTTACCACCAATATCAAGCAATTGTTGTTCTGTCCCCACCAATATTATTCAGATTCAGATATACTTTATTGTCATTCGTGTACACGTGTATGCAGAACGAAATGTCGATAAATCTGACCCGCACAGTTTCCTTGAGCGTCAGCCGGGATAGATAAGTTTAACCATGTCTTCGTCAGAATTTTAGCGCAGCAGTTCGTCATCTCGCAGTTCGATGTTAGTTCCAGTTGTAAATGGTCCAGTTTATTGTCAAGAGAGCGAACGTTGGAGAGGAAAATGGATGGGAGAGGCGTTTTGAAGGGTTTAGCCTTTAGCCTAGCGGTTAGCCCGGCCCGACAACCTCGCTTCCTCCTCCGGTTACACCGCTCTCTTGCCACTCTGCTTCGCTGCTTTGTAGGGCGCTGGGTCTTGTTGACGTAGCAGTCCGTGGCTAAATAAACACTCCCGAGTGGTCGTAGCACCGAGCGCTTGATTTCTGGATGATCGCATATCCAGCAAAAAAACTGCGATCGTATATTAATCTGCAGTTTGAGTTGACTTTGTGCGCCGTCAAAACTGAGTCGAAGACTGGGTTTTATGACCGAAGTGTAAAAAACTGTAGCGAGCCGATGTAGCCGCAGCCGAACAGAGGCGCCGCCATCTGAGTTTTTTTTCACCAAAAATGTGCCAAAAGACATAGACTTGGCATGGAAGATGACGTGTTACCACCAATATCAAGCAATTGTTGTTCTGTCCCCACCAATATTATTCAGATTCAGATTCATGTGATCATTAAAAAAAACCTAAGGGGTTGGGGGTTCTTCTGAGGAGGTGCGTGACACAAAATAAATGAGAAGCATTGCACTGCACTAATCCAATGCACTTCCTTTTGTCAGCAATTTGGAGCCCAGATGCTACGACGTTATGACCGAATGGAGAAACCATGTTAACAACATCCTAATGAAAAAGCACCCCTCGTAATCTTTCCACCAATCCTCCGCCTTCCATGTGCATTATGTGTTGTGTGTTTTTAACATGTGCCGCTTTCCACCCGCTTCCCACCTTCGTGTGTGCGCTCAACGTCTGTGTCCGTCAGTCACTAAACGGCAAAAGTCCCACCCGAAGAGGCTGGACCGGAGATGGACGCTGGGGGGTGTCATCAGCCGGCAGCAGAGCCGAGGTGCAACTTCTAATGCCTTTTGTTTGTGCGGACTGTGTTTGTCTCATCCTTTCCTCATCCAGGGGTTATGTACATCCACCATGACTAACCACTAACCTTTCAAATCAGCATTTTCGAAATTTAAAAATGATCAGGAAGCAATCATATATACAGTGGGACCTCGCTACTTCGCTGTTCCTCGCTACTTCGCTGTTCCACGTTCGCGGGTTCAGAGCTTTGCGGGTCTAAAAAAATAAAAAAATAAAAATAAAATAATTAAGGAAAAAAAAAAAAAATTATATATATATATATATATATATATATATATATATATATATATATATATATATATATATATATAATATATGTCTTTATTTTTTTAAGCATTATTGAAGGGGCGTCGCTACTTCGCGGATTTTCACTTTTCGCGGGTGTTTTTGGTCCCCATTAACCGCGATAACCGAGGGATTACTGTAGTCATATCTATTTGAATAGCCCTAGATCACAAACAGTATCAAATCATGCAAAATCAAAACGGTTACATTGGTGTATTATAATGGGTCCATGACTGTTGACTTAGCAATTCTTATCGTTTTTTTTCTTCCCCTCTGCGCTCGCGTTGCTCCTAGTTCAGTGCAAAAAAAGAAAATCTTTGGGTGTGCAAACATAAACATTTTTGTATCGTGAATCTAACTGTGGGATCGTGTAAACAAATATTGTAAAACTTATATAAATTAGATCACTTTGATTGAGTACTAGACAAAAAGGGGCTAAGCATGCTTGCCTACGTTTATTATAAGCTGGCATTGAGAATGTACAGGTGAGACATTTTGTAAGGGTAGATTTATATACTAAAGCACTGTTTCTCACCCATTTTGAGCCAAGGCACATTTTTTAACAACAAAAAAGTCAAAACCATCCATCAAAATTGTTTAAAATGTAATACCATCGTTTTATTCTAAACTCTTAAATTATCATGTTGCCTGAATTGACAATACAAAGTACTTTTTTCATCATTTGTGGCCTTTGTGGATCGGGTTGTGATTTTTTTTTTCTTTTTTTTGCTGTAACTTTGACTTTTGTTATACTTTCTACTATATTTTTCTTAAGTTTTCCTTGATTTTTTTTAAATAAAATGAACAAAAAGTATCTGATACGGAAACAAATATTTTATTTCTAACTCGTTTTCAGGTTTTTTTTTTTAAGGGGGGGTTAGTAATACTTAAAATAAGCAACAACAAAAATTCATCAAGAGTCGATATTAGTATTTTAAAAACTGTTCAGTTTTCTGTGGCACACCAGACAAGGTCTCGTGGCACACTAGTGTGTCTCGCTGTACTGATTGAAAAACCCAAGCTTTGACAGACTTCATACAGGAATTTGACCTAAATCGAAGCGAGTTCACAAATTTTTAGTATCTTTACCTATTTTATATGTGTGTGTCAATTGCTTGTTGATTTCTTTAGTAGTATTGTTGTTACAAAACTAAGATTCCAAACCCAATACCGATATTCAGGAGAATAAACGTAATAATAATAAAATACCTCATGAAAATTTTTGATTCATCCAAAAATACTATGACAAACTATAGAACAAAAGTTAAGGGCAGCACGGCGGCGCAGTGGTTAACGCGTGTGCGGCACAGTTCTGAGGTGATGAGATTGAACCTTCCTGTGTGGAGTTTGCTTGTTCTCCCCTTGCTTGTGTGGGTTTCCTCCGGGCACACCGGTTTCCTCCCACATTCCAAAGAAAACATGCGGGTCAGGTTAATTGTCCGGTCCAAATTGTCCCTAGATGTGAATGAGCAAGTGAGTTGTCTGTCTCTGTGTGCTCTGCGACTGGCTGGCAACCATTTCAGGGTGCCCACTGCCCGGAGATAGCTGGGATGGGCTCCAGCACCCCAGCGACCCTACTGAGGATAAGCGGTGCAGATAATAATCGCTAATTAATTAATTTGTGGTTTTCTGGGGTGAAAACACAGATAAAAAACAATGTTTGGCAATAATTTGAATGAAGTGGGGGAAAACTCTCTCTTCCTTACACATATTTATTTGCATTAAACTTAGTATCCCAGCGGGAGGCTTGCTGGCTCATGTTTGTTCTACCAATTACATCTCCAGGAAGGCTGATTGGAAATCGGTAGCTTTCTGTTTAGCAAACAATTACTAAAATTGTGTCCGTAACGGTTTCCGAAGTGTTATGTCCCAGCCCTGCCAAATTTCCCCAAGCAGCTTTGGCTCACGCACCGAAAAACAGTTGCGCAATACGCAGCAAGGTTGACCTGATGCCACATTTCGTACTCTGTCAGAGCCACTGATTGACTCATTTTTGAGCAAATTGCTGCTAATATTGAGCCGGGACATAAGGAAAAACTTTTGAGTTCATACCAAATTTGTGCTTGGCGCCACGCTCTAGAGCTGAGAGTGCAAGAGCCTTGTTTCCACTACTAAAAAAAGTCAAAAGATTGTGCTGAGTCCACAAGAATCAACTCAAAACAGAGATGGAGGCGATGCATGTTGCGGTTAACAAAACATCTGATTCAGAGTTTCCCTTCTTTTCTCGGCTGGATGTTGTTTTTAGTGGGGGAAACGTTTCACCGGGCAGTGCACATAGTCCACAAGGTCAATCGTACATGAATATCCAAATTTTGGGGGATAAACAGTGTCTGTGCGACTGCCGGCTAGCAATGCACGAGCCCACAAATGGGCACGGAGCCCCTGGTCGCCGATTGCGTGCTGAGTGTGATCGTGCAAGGCCAAGGATACTTGGTAGGACACCGGCTAGCCCAAGGTGCATTCAATGTAAACAAAAGTAAATGAATTGCAGCTTGTACGCAGCATTTATATCTTCAGGATGACTCCGTGTGCAACATAATAACCCTCTTTCAAGATGTGTTGCGTATTATATTCTTAAGCAAGGCCATTTAGTTTCAATGCCTTTACCTTTACTTTAGAATGCACTTTACTGAAGGATGTGTTTGTCCCCCACGTATTCAGAGTCACAATTCATCATTACATTTTATTCTCGGTTCAAACTGACCCACCCATACTTTTGCTTTTGCTCGTTTGGACATGATGCCACACAATGTCACTGAACATTAGTAAAGGAATATGGCTATGGGTATTCTATAAAACTAGATGTGTGTGTTATTTTTAAGTTTGGCCTGAACCTCAGCCTGGTTATTATATCCTAAATGCCAGCTACACTAGAAAAAAGAACTAGGAGACTGCATAATCCTGTTTACCTAAAAACTGAATGCCAAGGAGATTGAATACAAAGCTGTAGGACCTTTTTCAGCATGATGCAGAAGAAGTTTGTCTTATCCACAACCAGTGGCATGCCATGCATTTCACACCTAGGCCTTCTGTTGGCTAAATCTATCCAATTCTCAAAACCTATTTTATTGCAGCTACAGATGTGACACATTTAAAAAAGATGAATAATAACCTCATAACATTGCAATATTATTTAGGAATATATCCACATTTTACTCAGATTATTTGTGCACAAATCCGTCCTTCTTTCTTTCCTCATAAAGATGTCAATTACTTTCTCATGCAGATTCTGTGCATTACAGTTCCATGAAGAAGTTATTTTCTAACGCTATCGGAGCTAATGCTAAAAACCGAGCCCGCCCGTCGTATTTCTTGCATACATTTTCATTCGATTAAGTGCAGGAAAAATTACTTTTGACAGAAGCAATGGACATGGGGATTTTTTTCCTGACATTTTTGTATTGCATTACCCCCCTGTTGCCCATCGTAGTTTTTGAAACCGCTGATGTTTTGTTAGGTCTTCTAGAAGGCGCTGGCTCTTCAATTTATAATCCGATTCGCTGAACCAACCGCTTTATTGTCACTTATTTTATGCTTCAGGGCCTGCAGAACTAATTGTGAAGGCCTCCAGGTAGATTTCTGACCCTGCCAGCAAGTAAGGGCTGATAGCATCTGAATCAGTCCCACAAGTTGGATTTTCTCTTATATTTCTGACAAGATTTTTGCTCCAAAGACATTTTGTATCTGGAATTTTTCGATTTTAAGTAGCTTGTACAGTGAGGGGACACTACACAATTTACAGAGTTTTGTTTAAAAGAGTACTCATTTATCAATTCTCTTTTAAAAAGAATTAATCATATTCTTAGACAGCTATTTTTCCCCACAGAAAATAAAATCTTTACACGAAAAACATTTGTAAATGACTTGCTCACTTTGCTGTGTATCTGCCAGAGGAGAAATACATCACAGTGCAGCCATACACCAGTCAGGGCAAAGATGAAATCGGGTTTGAGAAAGGCGTGATCGTGGAGGTGATTCAGAAGAATCTGGAAGGCTGGTGGTTCATCAGGTGAGATCACTTGTCCCACAAACAGCTAACCATAAACTTGCAGTGCCAACTCGATTTATATGTTGTCATGGCCAGGTACCAAGATAAGGAGGGCTGGGCTCCAGCATCATATCTTAAGAAGATGAAAGAGCAGCTCTCTCCCAAGAAAAAAACGGTGACCGGCCCTGTGGAGATTATCGGTAACATTATGGAGATCAGCAACCTTCTCAACAAGAAGTCGCCCGGAGAGAAGGACGATGATTTTTTGGAGAGTCCGCGATTGGCCCGCAGGGAGATCAGTTTACCGCTTCCGCCAACAGATGCACCCCCTGTTGGCGTGCCTCAGGACAGCAAAAGCAGGATGGAGCAAGCCTCGCCAGCCGTGGCTCGAATCGCGCCTCACTGTGTGGAAATTGGTGAGTAGGCGAAGTTTATTGAGAATAACGTTATTTCTATAAAAGTATGATTGATATTAACATATTCAAACTCATAATTTGAAAAATTACTAACCTTTTGTATGAACAGCATGACTGTTTCAATCTGGTATACAGTTCAAAAAATGAACAAACCATGTTTTTTGGCCTATAAGTATTTATTCTACCACTGCTCAGGGCTAAATAATACAGTCCCTTTTGACTTTCATTTTTAGGTGGGTACCTTAAACTATCACTGGCCCCCCTCTAGGTCTTCAGGATTAAACAATTTTATAGTATTATTAAAAGGTAAATTTACAATATGTTTTGAATTTTTGTTTCACAGGTTCCCCAGTTCTCAGGCAAAAACCTCCTCCTCGAAGAGATGCAACCCTGGTGTGTTAATAAATAAGTATAGTAAAAAACTAAATCTTTTTCTTCCATTTTGGATTACTTTTCTGTATTGTGTAAGAATATTAGTCTGGGGTAGACCAATCACATGTTCATTTTTTTCCCAGGGATTTCCCTTGCCCACCCCACCAGAGCCCCCTACAGTTGAAGCTGAGTATTACACCATTGCTGAATTCCAATCTTGCATATCTGATGGGATCAGTTTCAACGGAGGCCAGAAAGCAGAGGTAAGAATCTTACAATGATCGGAAAGTTTTTGATCAGTGGCCCCTTGGGGACAAAATTTCTCTCTTGTGATGTTTCAGGTGATTGAGAAGAATTCTGGAGGTTGGTGGTACGTTCAGATTGGAGAGCAGGAGGGCTGGGCTCCCTGTTCCTACATCGACAAACGCAAAAAGCCCAACCTCAATCGCAGAACCAGTACACTGTGCCGCCCCAAAGTGCCTCCGCCAGCGCCACCTGTCAAGAAACAGGACTCGGTGGACATGGCGCAACCTGGAAGCCCAGCCAGTTCAGATGTCCCTGAGTCACCTGCGTCCCAAGGGAGACCGGTCTATGAGGAGCCAGAATACGACGTACCGGCCATTGGCGACCTGGATCTTGAATCTGAGTTTGAGTTCCTGAGAGGTGAAGCTTCATTGGTGGACATCAAAAACGAGGACACGTCTTCTGAGAAGGGATCTCTACATTCCTCCAAACCATCCCCAGCCTCTTCACTCCACAGCGCCTCGTTCAGGATGTGCAAGTCGTTCGAAGACGACCAAGAGGCAGAAGTTGAGGAGGAGTGCATCTACGAGAACGACGGCTTTCTTCCCTTCAAGGAGACCCCAGAGTGGCAGAGCAGTCGTGACTCCAGTTCCTCCAAGGCCAGCCCTTCGTCTGAAACTGTCAAAAAAGCCAACATTAAATCGGGAGGGTGGAGATCTGCGGCAAACAAGCTTAAGATTAACTTGAACGGAGGCCAAACCCCGGCCAAAAGCGAGGAAAGATTCGGAACAAAACCCTCGTCCAACGAGTCAACCCCAGATATAGTCACAAACAAGAAAGATCTGGAGGAAAGCAAAACCTTCCTGAACACTAAGCCCTCTTCAAAACCTAAGCCAGTGGTGAGACCTAAACCACAGCTGGCAAAGGCATCAAGTGGCGATAAAATGGATATCAGCACGCTTCGAAGACAGCTGCGACCTATAGGGCAGGTCAAAAACGGCGTCAAAAGCAAAGGCGAGGACTCCGAGACCGCGTCTGTGGTCTCATCTGAAGACTCCTTTTCGTCCCAAAGCACGTCCTCTGACTTTTCTTCCATTTACTCCAAAGGCAGCCGTGGGGATTCGGACGTGGAAGGCTGCGTCCTCTATCGCACAACAGACCCTTACGAGAAAGTGCAAGAGTCGGAGCTGAGCTTCCCTGCAGGTGTAGAGGTTCTGGTCCTGGAGAAACAGGAGAGCGGCTGGTGGTACATCCGCTGGAACGACTCAGAGGGCTGGGCCCCCACATACTTCCTAGAGCCCGTTCGGCAGCAGGATGACCAGGCCGGCTCGGAATCCGACGGAACGCCGTCCAAACCAGGGAGTCTCAGCAAGTCCAACAGCTTGGAGAAAAACGAGCAAAGGGTCCAAGCCATGAACAACCTTAACCAGAACCTGAAGAAGGTCACCCCACCGATCCCATCCAAACCTCCTGGGGGGTTCTCCAAACCTAGGAGCCTGTTGGGGTCACACAGGCAGAACAAGCAGCAGCAGGTGGTCAGACCCCAGTCAGTCTTCATCTCAGCCCCCATCAGGGATGACCCAAGCCCTGTGGGCTCTCTCAGGAGAAACGAGTCACTCAACTCCAGGAGCCAATCTCGCATTAGCCCCACGGTTCGTCGAAATGCCTCCTTCGGCACTGTGCCCCGCGGCCCGGCCCCCAACAACATCGCCCTGCCAATCCGCACCCCGTCTGGAGCCGGTAGCGCAGAGTTCCCCCAAAGGAACGCCCTCCCCGTGTCCACCATCAGGCCCAAGCCCCATATCATCCACAACAACCTCCGGGAGGTCTTTGTTTCAATCGCTGATTACCACGGTGATGAGGAGACCATGGGCTTCCCGGAGGGGACTAGTCTGGAGGTTCTGGAGAGGAACCCCAATGGTTGGTGGTACTGCAAGGTGCTAGACAGCGGCAAGCCCAGAAAGGGCTGGGTTCCATCCAATTACCTCGAGAAGAAGCCTTAGTGTGCTCATAGTTGGTGGAACTTTGAGAGCGCCGTGTAAACATTACTCACGCGGACACTTTGATTTTGTACGAGAATCCAGCAAATTCACTATGTCACAAACCCAAAGAAAAACCTAACATGGGAATAACATTAGTATCAACCTTAACAAAAGTACAATAATCCCTCGCTATTCGCTGGAACAGGGAATGAGCCCCTGCCCCAAAAGTATATAGAAGTGGATTATATATGCCAATTGTACAATTTTTCATGATCTTACAGATATAGCATAAAATGTATTCAAGATATTGCAAAAGCAGACATAAAAGAGGATTGAAGACCAGTAGTATAGGTATCAGTGTCTGGTATTATAACGCTCTGTGAGTCCCCGATAGTTTCAGATACAGTAAAACGTAACGCAGGCGCTCGCCCTTCATATTTTTAATAAATTAAATACCAAGGCTCTTATGCATAGGCCTGGAAAGGCCTGAATGCGCTTAAATTTTTGGGTGTGAACAACAGTTGAGAGTATTTCTTGAACTCAATTAATACTATCCAAACGACGCAGGCTAAATGTATCTCCTACCACGACATATAAAACTTAGCGTTTCTATCACTTCAGAATAGTTCTTGACACCAAATGTACTGCTTTCCTTCAAAATATGGCATTTGCGCTATCTATTGGAATTCTGAGACATTCTCATTTATCGTGAACACGTGGGGGATTACTGTTATTTTTAAGTTACCAAGCATTTAAAGCTTATTGCATGATTGATTTTATTATACTGACAAAGCCTTGAGCTGTTAAAATGTAACTTTTTTGCTGCTGCTGCTGCTAAATGTTATTCACATCTTGGTGCTGTCGTCATTGCTTTTTTTTGGCTTTATTTTATTGTATTGTACATCACCAATATCTAAAATATTCCACGCATTTAATTGTTATTGTGTGAGCATCTTTGAATATACAGATGGCGTGGAATAAGAAATCCCTTGTTGATTTGCCAAGAAAACATACTAGGAAAACGGATGCCCTTTATTACTAAATCTGTATTTATTCTTTTTTTATTTTTGGTACCAATTCAAATTCCCATAAATTTTAGAAACCACATTTCACATCTGCTCCAAATCCATCCTAAAAATTTTCTGCTGGCCAGCAAATTTGTATTTAGTACTTGTAGTCTTAAATCGAATGCTCGCTTTTTTGTTCAATTGTGTACGGTGTGACAATCAGCGATAACTCAAGTGCCTGATAATGAAAATAAACGCACTTTTTTGTAACTGTTTCCAATTTTTTTTTTTTGTCTCACCGTTTGCATGATGCTGACTCTAAATTGAAAACCTCAATATATCCCTTGATGGGTGGAAGTACATACAATATATCCTTGTTATTAGAGATTAGTAATACAGTAAAGTGAAAAACGTTTTATATGAGTACGAACTATCTGTGTTTTTCGACCAGAATGCTGCGAGACCTTCTCTAGCGTGCTCTGCCGGAAATTATCTGATATAATTTTTGAAAAAAAAAAAGAGAGAGAAAAACATGCGATTGTTGAATATCTGTTTTCATCTGGTGATCAGTTGAGTAACATTTATCCATATCAGCAGGTGTCAGCAGATAAGTATTATTTTTTTTACATAATTATTTGCTCACGGAGTAATAAAAGAATATACAGTATATTTAACTTATTTTGTTTGCTAATTTGAATTCTTAATTCTTTATTTTACAAGAAAAACCCAGAAAAAAAACGTGTGCAATTCATAAAAAAAAAGCCAGGAAAAAAAATTATAACATAAGAAAAATGTTTGTTCCCCTAGCAGATATTTTTTTGCACATTTCAAGTATATTTGATTTTATTATGAAGTATTATATTAGTAATTTGACTTGTTTAGCTAGAAAAGACATCAATTTGGTAAAACTTGAAAAAAAGTTAAAAAGATTGTAATATTTAATATGACACCATAATTACATTTAAAAAAAACAACACAAAACTATTACCTTCTATCAATTTAATCAACTTGATAATTTAAGGTAAGCAGCACGGCGCGTGTGCGGCACAGTTCTGAGGTCACGAGATCAAATCTTCCTGTGAGCAGTTTGCATGTTCTCTCCGTGCTTGTGTGGGTTTCCTCTGGGCACTCCGGTTTCCTTCCACATTCCAAAAACATGCATGTCAGGTTAATTCGCCGGTCCAAATTGTCCCTAGGTGTGTATGAGTTATTAGTCTGTGCCCTGCGACTGGCTGATTACAAGTTCAAGGTTTCCCCTGCCCGCTGCCCCTATATAGCTGGGATGGGCTCCAGCACCCCCGCGACCCTACTGAAAATGGATGGATGGATAATTTAAGGTTTGACAAAACAACATAAAACTGGCACCAGGAATCAATTTTAAAACATTTTCTTGAGATTTTTATTGAAAAAAGGGAGCCTTGCTTAAAAAAAGAGGAAAAACACTGATATAAGTAATCATCCGTCAACCACTAAAAACATTTTAAAGGGACAGTGTGTAATATTTGTGCCTCCTAGTGGTACAAACAAAATCATTCTGCAAACAAAAAGCAACCCGATGTATGTGAACACTAGGAAAAAATACATTAACTGTCATACTGATGTTATTTTTAATAAATTGAAAAAAAAAGTTATAGGTCAAGAAATGTTTAATAATTTTACATAGTGCAATCCCTACCTACACTGAGGATCAAAATTAGGGAACAATTTCTAAATAATTGAATAATAAAAAATAAAAAAAAGCCAAAATGTCTTCTCTGCTCATCAGTTTAGGGACATTTGGTTGTGTCCGTGCATGCTACTACATCACTTTTTCACAAAATGGATAAGGCATTTTAACAAAAAAACTACAACTGTATTTTGCCAATAATGCACTGATCATAATTAGAGAACACTTGCAGGTGACTCTGGCTTAATGGTTCTAATCTAGCACATGGTGCTAATTTCCTTGATTATCTGTTAACCCATATTTAACTAGCATTCTAACTGCCAGTTTCACTGACTTTGCAAGATGGTGGGCCGCTTTAAAGTGGTTGAAAGCCTCAGACAACAGCTTGTCCAGATGAAAACGAAAGGGATGAATCTATGAGGAATAGCTATGTTGCTTGTTCCAAATCTGTGATTTCAAGAATAGTAAATCCTTAAAAAACTACAAACCCATTAAAGTCACCCAAGAAGGCTGGTCGTTCACAGAGGACAATTGCATGAGCGGACTGGTCATTGCAGATTATGTCAATGTGTAGTTGTTTCCAAACAGCAGCTGGAATTGCTCGCCAGTTTAATGCTGAACATTGTAAATATATGTCTCACCATACAGTGTTGCACTGTTTAAAAGAATTTAGACTGAAGGTTCACACTGCAGTGACCAAACCAGTCATTGGTAGAAAAAAATAATCAAAAAGCTAGACTGACCTTTGCCGAGGAGCATGTTGGGTGGACAGAGAAGAACTGGTCCGGAGTTCACTTTAGTGATGGAAGCAATTTTAAATAATTTTAGTCTGGTTGGAAACATTGTTAGGCGACACTTTGGGGAAAGATTAAACCCAAAGTGTATAAAAAGTCAGTGAAAAGTAGAGGAGAAAGTGTCATGGTTTGGGGCACGTTTTCTGCAGATAGAGTTGGGCCTCTGGTACAGCTACACGGTTGAGGGGATGCAAATGTGTATCAGAACCTTTTTAGACAGCACATGGTTTCTTACTTGGATTCATCGCCCAATCAGGCTGCAGTCATCATGAAGGACAATGCTCCATGTCACACAGAAAAATGGGTAACGAAGCTGAAAAGATTGATTGAATGGCATGACCTGCCCAGAGTCCTGATCTCAACCCAATAGAGAACCTCGGGAAAATCCTTGGTGACAAAGTTATGGTCAAGAAACTCAACTGCAATCACTGAACTGTGGAGGAGGCAGGAAGATGAATGGACCCAAATTACACCAGGGCAATGTGAGAGACTATTCTGTGCCTCCAGGTGTGCCAAAGTCATTCAGAGTAGAGGCCTGTATACTTCTTACTTTAGTAATTCTTCAGGTTGTTTTTTTCCCATGTCAAAGTCATTGTTGTCCTCTAATTTTTATCAGTGCGTTTTCTGAAAACTATATTCGTCTTATGAAATCCCTTCAATCATTTTGTGAAAAAGTATTGTAGTACCATGGTATACACCCACACACCAAATGTCCTAAAACTGTTGTGCAGTGAAGATTGTAGTGTTTCAAAATTACAAAATGTTTGTATAAGTTGTTCTCTAATTTTGATTTCCATTGTAGACTTCACTGCCATGTTTGTCCGGCATCTTGCTGCTTTGCTGTTCAGTTGGCACTGGTTTTGGTTCACATTAGACAAAACCGTGCTGTCTAGTCCTCAAATATTCATTCTGTGGCTTTAATTACATTGAAATGCATTAACTCGTAGAAATAATTACTTTTACGACACTTTCGACAATACTATTATTTTCTGTCATTATCTTTATTGCTGCCTTTGAAACTAGAAAAAAAACTTAATTGATGGAAGAGTCATAGGGGACATTTTGTGTCAGACATTTGGAAATGGCAGACTTTTATTTAAAAAAAATTAAAAAAAAACCCTCTGTTGGAACGGTACAGCTGAGAAAAGACTAGGACTTGATGAGTGACACACACACAATATTGGTATTCAGATTCAGGGTGATCCATTATCTATCCATTATCTGCACCGTTTATCCTTAGTAGGGTCGCAGGGCTGCTGGAGCCCAACCCAGCTGTTTTCAGGCATTGGGTAGGAGATACCCTGAACTGCTTGCCAGCCAGTCAAAGGGCACACAAAGACAGACAACCATTCACCGGAGTGCCCGGAGGAAACCCACGCAAGCACGGGGAGAACATGCAAACTCCACACTGTGAGGTTTGATCCCATGACCACAGAACTGTGCATGGATGCACGAACCACTCATCCGCCGTGACGCACAGATTCAGCGTTATGGTTTTTTAAATTTAAAAAATCCATTCCCAACGAGGACTTGCCATATTTATTGTATACCTTTTCTGTTGTGTGTCAAAGATTAGGGTTAATACCTTTTATGCAAATCATGCAATTTACTCAATTCAATGAATACATTTTTAAATAAATGAGATTCATTTTGTAAATCCATAGAATATTTGCAGTTTATCATTTCATTAAAATAAAACACAGACGAAATTTCCCCGGTTTGAGACGGGGTGGAAACACATATTGACCTGGAGAAGGATGGGCGTCACCAGGCTGTACACGGCCAATACACACCACAGGAAATAGTGCCTCTACGACCCTAGTGGTTAAGGGTTGCAAACACCCACTCATCCCACTTAACACAGAAACAAAAACCTTGTACCGTACTCATTTTTAACACCATTTTTGGAGTTTTCTTATTTCTCTTTGCGTCCACTGGAGAGCAGCAAAGCTCAGCATCCTTAAACAAAAAGGCGTCACAGCGAAACGGCGACTGCACAGCTTTCCATGCATGACTCCTGGAACAGTTTGCGCTTACAACTTCAGACACTTCAATTTTAGAGAGGCGAAAGATTCAAAAGCTTTCACAAACAGCAGTTTCCTATATCAATACTAAGATGACGTGTATTTGACCACAGTAATTGTTATGTCAAGAAAAGATTGCAAATATTCACAAGCCATTAAGGACTCCAAAGAGTGAGGGGAATTCGTAAATTTTGACATTTCTCTCAGAACATTTCCCCTCCTAGTCCATGTTCTCTTTTTCTTATAATGATGCAGAAATGAAATTTGATTTGGTGTGTAAAAAAAAGCCTAGGGGAGACTGGATACAGTTGCATACCTGTCAACTTCCATGGCTCCATGCCCGTACAAACTGTTGTATTTTCCCTTACAAAATACAAAATAATCTTACACCTTTTTTTTTTCCAGAATGATGCATGATGGGAAATCCCCAGGCGGTAGACGCATGCGCACAGTAGCATCAAACCACTCGCTTCGTTTGCAACGGAAAAAAACGGCAAACTCGTTAGACTTGATTGATTTGCTGTTTCGTGATAGTCGGTGTTTACCGGATGGTACCCATAATTGACAAAATTGCGTTTTCCGTACAGATTTTCTTGTACGTCGTACACGTCTTAAAATGCATGATAAAAGTACTTTGTACGGCAAAAACGTACAGGTTGACAGGTATGCAGTCGTAACACAGGGACAGTTGTAACAATAAAAGGCTTGACACTGATATAGAATACTGAACTTTCCATTTTGACTGTGGTTCTGGATGTGTCGGCATGTGTTGGTCAGGACTCTTCATTTCGAATAATGTTTGATTTTTGCAATCCGGAGATGGAATAAGAGCTTGCTCTATCCACTCCACGCATCGGCCCAGTATTGCAGTACCTCCGGGAACGGTGCATTCGCACTGATCACTGCATGGCTCTGTGGCTAGGACCTTGACTCGGCCTCTTGGCTTAGAGCAAGTGTCTCGGCCCCTTGGCTCTGTAGCGTATTATGATTTGACCGATAACGGATAATGGATAATTGATAAAGAATATAGAACAATAAACCTTACAAAATCACCTTACACACAAAAAGTTTGAAGGCCATGTGACAAGGTCTCAATTTTATGGTCAAAACACATTTTCAGTTAATATTTCAAACTTTCTCAGTGTTTTTGTTTCATGCCAAATATGCTCAAGATTGACAAGTTTCTGGCACAAAACGCTCATGTCCACATTCAAACCTATGTGTTTTTTATGCTAGCTAACAACCACATAGAAAAATGTTAGCTTAATGATGGCTGGTAGGTACAGGGACAATTGCAAAACTTCTCAAAGTTACAACTTCTGTATAGTCTGTATGGACAAATACAAGGGCAACAAAAACAGAGAGGAAAAAAAAGACAAAAAGAATAGGGAAGGGAAGGAAGAAAATAAAAGCAACAAAAACAGAGAGGGAAAAAAGCCTAAAAGAATAGGGAAGGGAAGGAAGAAAATAAAAGTGTCTACAGTTTTTTGATTGCAAGCAATTTGCCCACTAAGGCTGCACTGGCTTATACATTTGCCACAACTGCTTGCCAGACTTTGACAAGCTATGCTGTCCATACAAAAGGATACCTACGGCACATGCAATTTTTCGTATTGTTCTATTCTTCTTGTCATATATTTATATTGAATAAAGAGTTGTCAAATATTTGCCTATTTTAAGCTTATTTGAAATAATAAAACACACTGTTACAACTGTCCTCTAGGAGTGTTACAACCGTACCTAAAAATTCCCAAATCCCGTCACCATTCTAAGTCATTAAAATGTCAGGTTCAATGATAGGTCTTCATTTAGGGTTCTGTACATAAAACTCCGTGTGAGATATTCTGTTCAGCCACTTTGGCACACTAGTGTTGCATCACAGCATGAGAATGCTGAACGGCTTGTTTTAAGTCCCTTTGTGCTGTGGCTAATAATAATAAAAAAAAGGCAGGTCCTGCTCTACATAACCCAGGTCTGAAAGGTAAACAGTCTCTGTCTGACTGATCACTGTTTACTCCAAACCTCACGCATTTAAGTCACGTTGTACGTATATGCTAACTGTACGGAAATGGTCGCTGAATGACTATTTGTACTTTGTTACCTTGTAGTTGGTTTTGTGTGCAAATATGGCTAGTTTTGTTTTTATTCTCCATAAAATGAGGCTCACCAAGTTTGACATGATTGTCCGCCCCATTACTGCTAAACCTAACTCCCAAAAACATGTAAAAGGCTGGGCAAAAAAATGAAAAAAAGCGTGGTCTGCTCATATTCAGTCTCCGTAGTATTCATTCTATCTTGTGCTTTGTAGCACTCGTTTTTTGGTTGCACGACACCAAGAGTGAAAAAACTATGCAGTGTCCTTTTGAGTAAAGTCCGGCTTTTCGTCCCCATTACCAAAATTCAAATTTAGAGTCCATAGACTTGGATTGACAATGGCACTCAAAATGTTGTGACCGAAAACCAAACTTGGAAGTTAGCGCACTCTAGTTCCTGGATGCTCAAATGTTTTCTTAAAGGAATCCAATCTTGTCATTGGCCGCTTTCCAAGTGACAATATCATCGTAGGTTCTCTTATCCTTGTCCCAAGTATCAGGGAAAAAGTCCACTTGTCATTCTTTAATGGCTACTTAGCAAAATCCAGACGGTGTTGTTTTCATGTTGTTTTTCCCCCATTACCCAATTAGAGAATCGTTGTGTGCCTTAGTGGCTGCTTCCAAACGTCGGGAAGGTGACCCTCCTCCACTTGCAGGCACAATAGCATCCTCCTCAAAGCAAACAGCGAGCCATTTATACAAGACATTTCAAACATACGACCAGCAAGCCAGATCCGGCTCGCTGGATGATTTCTTGCGGACTGCCATACATTTTTGAATACAGAAACCCCTGGCGACTTCGGACTTTGCTGGCTTACTGCTTCGTGGAATTTCAATTGAAATGTTTTATTCTCATCGCTGTCAACATACATTGTCTTCTGCAGCAGACAGCAGATAGTATATGCTATCATAGGGCAGGTTAGAGAGGTCTTTGTGAGTTGGGTGGTGATTGTGTGTACAACTGCGATTGACTGACAGCACATATCCCAGCAGCCGGGGTAAGCGGGCGTACAAGTCAATGTGTTCACCAAAAACAAACTTTTAGCGGCTCGTTGAATTAAAAATAAATTAATTCGCACTTCTGACCAAAGTCAGAAGAGCGCAAAGAAATGGCGATGACCAGCGGTTGTTCCGTGGATTAAGGCGGCCTCGGGAGAGAAGACAAAGCAAGGCTGCAGGTAAGGCCTACTGCTATGGCTAGGCTAACCATTCTGTTAAGCTGCCCCAGCCGAGCCTGAATCCCACCAACGCCAGATCCATTACCCATAAAATGGATGACCTGGACCTACAACTCGTGTGAAACTGGAGAAGGTTGTATTTTAAATCATTGTGGGGACCTGGGTCTAGGACTCAGACCTGGGCACTCCGGTCCTGGAGGGCCATACGTCCTGCCAGATTTTGAAGTTTGCTCTTCTTTTACTCAGGTGATACAAATTATAACCTCGTTAGCAAGCTAGCAAGTGCTCGTTAACGATACTGGTGATTGGAATCACCTGTATTGGACCAGAGAAACCTCAAAAATCATGCAGAACATACCAGGTCAGCTAGAAAGCAGCTCACTAAATCGCTTTCTTGCACTGAAAATAAAATCCATCCAATTTAGTTTTCTTTTTTTAGAATGACAATAAAAATCATTCATTCAACTGCAATTCTGTGCCATGTGGTTTTGTTTGTAGATCCATAGTTGGTATTTTGTAACAGTCAAATACTCTCAGTGGGAAATGGTGTCATCTTTATGTAAGTTTGACCCTTAGAGGCTTTTATGAAGGTGCAACGCGCTACGTAGCAGATTATCACTTTTCGTGGGGGCTTCAGTCCCCCATTAACTGCGATAATCGAGGGATTACTGTGTGTAAAAAAAAAGCGAGTCTTTTGGTCATTTCTACCAAAAGTTAAGATTTTTCTTTTAAATAATTGCAAACCAAATGCTCTCGCTGGCCACTTAATGGCAGTGTTGTTTGTATAATGTGATAAGTTGGTTTAGGTGTAAAACTGCATTCAATCGACTGGCAAAATAAATCAGTTACCACATTTAATGCCAAACATGAGATCCCTTGTTCTCCGTGTTTAAAAAATGTAGAATAGGTTCTTAATGTAGGCTGAATGATAAAGCATAATACAGTACTGAAAAACAGAGCTAAAAATTTGGAGATGACATTCTTTGCCAGGCAGTTCGCAAGTACCTGTCAACACATTTTTTTCCCCCAGACTTTTCGCTGCTCATTCTGGCAGCATTTATTGTCTGGGCATTTATTGTAGTTAAGAAAAGAATACATTTTGAAATAAAGTGACAATATACGTGAAAAAGGAGTTTAATTACAATAAAGTATGTCAGGGTTATTATATTAATTTTTGATAAGATAAAAACAAATATTTACAAGAAAAACAAGTACAAAAGCATGACATCCAAATAATCCTAGACCGCATTGAGTGGTCTTTCGATGCTTATCTATGGACTGGCACAATTTGTTTATGCTACTTACTCGTTCAACTCTGCAAAATTGCCGGTGGTCCGAAATCCCTTCCTACCCATCGAGACGTCCTACCAAAATTTAGTGCGCATGCGCACAATACTGATAGCTAATTCCCAGGGTATGTGCGAGTTTTCATCTTATTTATAATATTTGCCTTTAAAAGAGATGACACGATCAGTTGAAAGCAATGAGTACTTGCGATTTTCGTTTTGCTTTTAGTCCTATTTGCCCTACTGCTTCAAAAATAGTGTTTTCTGAGGTAGCTTTTGAGCCAAGTGTGTTGGTCTGTCGTTGCTTTTTAGCGCATGGTGTTTGTTGACTACGGTAATCACGCCGTGTCTGTATACATGCCAACCCTCGTTTTGTATCATCGGTAAAAGTTTTGTTTACAGTAAAAGGGTTTTAGTGTTTCTGGTTTTCCTTGATTAAAAAGATAACAAAATTACTGCTAGATCAGCCTATATGGTAGGGCGTCTCGACAGGGTAGGACATTTCCACAGAATACCAGCTTTTATGTCCAATCAAATTCCACCATCTGTTTGTTACAGTGTTACCTCAACAATAATAGCAACAGGGCTGCTTATTTCATCTATCTGAGTTGAAATTCCTCCTCAAAAGGCCTGAGAGACATCGGCATGTTTCTATTCTCTGATTGGTCGGACATTGGAGATCATTACCACACAACTTTGATGATTATAATACCGTGCATTCCATCAAATTGCTTACGTTTATGTCATGATATTAGATAAATACTGATTGTCAACTGCTCCCGATGTTGCACATGGTGCAGTGTATTGATTCTTACGACAATAGTGACCTAAAAAGCATTGGTAATTAGGAATAAGAAAAATACGCCATTGAGCAAAAGGTCCCCCAAAAACAGAGTCTCTACGCCTCGAAGAAAACCTGAGTTGATCTTGAATATCCGGTCTGCAAAAAAAAATGATGGCAGCACTCTACGAACTGCGGTAGGTTTTGATGATGTCTCGTATGGGTTTCCTGCAGATGGGGCAGGCCGCCTGGTTCTCCTGGACTTTGACGGCGCATTCGTAGCACAGGCACAGATGCCCGCAGTCGTAAAGCGCCGTGTCGGCTGTGGCGTCGCAGCAGATGGCGCACTCGTTAGAGACTTGCGCCGACATAGGAGGGCTCAAGGGGGTCGGCGGTGGTGTTTGCTCTATATTTGAACGAGAAGATAGCAAAGAAAAAAATAAAATAAACAACTTTTCTGTATTTTTACCATTTCAGTTGAACAATAACCCTGACCATTTAGTTGAATGAAATCGCAAATCCAAGAGCGAAGCAGAAAAAAAAAAATAACTAGGTGACTTGAACGTACTTCCGCTTTATTCTGATGCACACAACATCTCATAGGTGACGTTAACAAATTCAGGGGACCGTTTTAATAAAAAAAAATGGAAATTAAAAGCAACATAAGACTTTTGCAAGCTTCTGAAAAAAGAAACACTTGATGTAACAGGTGGCAGGTAAAATAAATACAACAGAACTGGTTTTCTGTCAGAGAAAACTTATTGCGCCATTGACGGAAAACTGTAAATATTTTACTTCATTTGCTACTGTATCTTCAATCTGTTTCAACAAAATAAGAAAAAAAAGTATTTAAAATGAGCAAAGTTGTCTGATTTTAGCAGATATTTATTTTAAGTATTAGTTTCTTAATTACAAATAAGGTTTATAATTAGGTGAGTTACCGTATTTTCCACACTATAAGGTGCACATAAAATCTGATTTTTTTTAAAAAGCTGACTATGCGGCTTATAATCCGGTGCGCCTTATATATGGATCAATATTGAATTACAAGGGCTCGCAAATAAGAGAAGCAGCCACCGACTCCATTTTTCGCGTAGAAGAAGAAGTGCGCTGTGCATACTGGGAAATATTAAACAACGATTCTCTTTTATTTGTGCGTTTGTATAAAGACCCTGAAATGGCTCCTATTAAGAGACACGCTTATAACGCAGAGTTTAAACTCAAAGCGATCAGTCACGCAGTAGAACACGGAAATCGAGCAACAGCGAAAGAGTTCATAATTAATGAATCGATGGCCGAGTAAGGAAGACTAAACAAAGTGTCCGTGGCAATAAAGCGAGATGGCCACAGTTAGAGGACACACTTGAACAGTGGGTTGTTGAACAAAGAGCAGCAAGTAGAAGTGTCAGTACAATAACTATTCGAATGAAGGCAACAGCGCTGGCACGGAAACTTAACATTAAAGAATTCAGAGGTGGTCCTACTTGGTGTGTGTTTACGTTTTACATTTTACAGTTATTGCTTTATTGTTATTGTTTTGCACTTGTTGTTTTTGCACATTACGAGTGTCACTATATTGCGATTGCACTAACGTTTAATTTACCATAACAGTATCAGACGTTTTTTTGCGTGTTGACTAAATGGAGGAAAAGTAAAATGTTATGCCTTGCTGTTGTTCAAAGATGTTAAAGATGTGTCACGAAAATGCTTTACCTCAGAAAAAATAATAAAACAGCTGTTTATTCATTTTGGGAGTGAATGACGATTGTGGAAAGCTTGTTATCTATTAATAAAGTTTGACTGACCTATCTGACTGTTTTGTTGACATTCCCTTTAGCGCGCCACCATCTAATGGTTGCATAACGTAACTACATCCTCTACTGTAGCCAAGTCAAGTTAAGTCACATTTATTTATAAAGCCCTTAATCACAAAAATGTCTCGAAGGACTGCACAGGATTACAATTACAAAATTGCACAATTACCTGATCTTAAACCAGCATGCACTTATAGCGCCTTATAACACGGTGCGCCTTATAGTGCGGAAAATACGGTACTTTACTAAGATAATCACAATACTACTATAACAACTACTAATAACTACCAAAAAATTAGCTAAATTCCATATATGGCAGATTTGGCTTATTAAAACTGTTTTACCATTATAAAATATTTCCAAAATGAGCAAAATTATTTGCAAAAATGTATTTATAATAATAACAATAAGGATTTGCCCTGCTGGCTGGCTGGCAACCAGTTCAGGGTGTCCCCTGCCCACTGCCTGAAGATAGCTGGAATGCACTCCAGAAACCCCGTGACCCTAGTGAGGATAACCGGTGCAGGGAATAGATGGATGGACAATAAGGATATTATAATAACAATAGTAATAATAAATAATAAAAAAAACACCATATGTAATGTTCACCTAAAATAGGAAAAATAGCAAAATATATGGCAGATGGCAATTCATTATGACTGATTTAGTATGATCATTTTCAATGTTTAATATTTTTATAGGTAGTTTACAGTATTTTATTTTTTTGAAATGAAAAGTAAAAGTTGCGCTTCTGGGTCCTCCTCCTGTTCTGGTTCTGACAGAATTATTACATTTGAATTGTTATTTCATTTTGGATGTATTTATTTTTTATTTATTTCAATTTAATTTTAATGTATTTATTTGTACATACTTTAATTTTTGGGGACATTTAAAAGTAATAATAATAATTGTTTGTTGCACTTTCAGACAATGAATTGCAACTCAACGTGCTGTATAAAAACATGTAATGCACAGTACATTAAATCTTTGATTAACGTATATGTCCAAACATATAGATTTGCCCTGCTGGCTGGCAACCAGTTCAGGGTGTCCCCTACCCACTGCCTGAAGACAGCTGAAATGCACTCCAGAAACCGAAAAACGAATGCCAGTTGCCGTTAATCACAAGGGAGGGAATGCAATGGCAAAGCGAAGCCACTAAAGAGCAGTGCCGGTGTCATTTTTAAGCAGGCATGTGAAACATGGCAAAAATTTCAGGTAGTTCAAACCATTTCAACTAAAATGTAAGTACTTTTGAATCCCTGAAAATTCAAGAAATTCAAAGAATTTCAAGAAGCCGTACAAACCCTGAAGAGGTTTCCCGAGTCATAAAAACAAAAGGCATAAGGTGACAAACCTTTCTGGGGGGACATGACTGGCTGGTCTTGTGTTTGGAGGGGCAAAATGACGCCGGACCTCCTGTTTGTGCAAGATCTCAGGAGCGAATGGACAAGTTTGTTTGTAGCTTGAGTTGAGCCTGAAATGAACACCAGACAAAGTCAATCTCAGAATTAGCTTTGGATATCTACATTTAGCCTCAACTTCTCTTATATGTGCTTCCAACATGAGATAATATCACATCATTGCTTGTTATTAGTTTGCTTAATGTTTGACCCTGTAACACATGGAAAACTGGAGACTATTGCCCCCTTTCCACCATTCTGGCCATTTTGGTTTTTCATTATGAAAAAGTACCAGTTCTTGAACCCTAGGAGCCTTAGGGACCCTCACTGTTAAATTTCTATACCCTAAACCTGCGACTTAAAACGTCACGTGCCGACTTCTGATTGGTGCGATACATTGGGGCACTGCTGACCAATGATTGTTCTAAGACGGTATTAGAGAAAAGAAGGTTCAGTTGGTCCTCCCCGCCATTTTCAAAAAAGCGTTGCATGTTTGTATTTTTGCCCAACGAACACTGCTGACCCTCCCCTACTTACGACCATTCAAATTACGAAAAACGGTAGATACAAACATTATCCGGACATTGCTGATTTTGTATTGTGTGCACCCTTTTCCAAGTAGAGGACATTAATGTAGTGCTTCTTTCTGCCACTGGTGTGTGGCGCTGTGAAAGCTCACCCAGCCTCCACCCCTACGAAGAAATTCTCTTCCTCTTCCTAGTTTGTGTGTAAGCATACTGTACTGAATCTCCAGCGCGCTAAGAACTTTAACATATTTATTGTTTAATATCTCGTGCATCCATTCAATATGGTTGATGTAAAGTGTAAAGAAGAGGCGAACCTTTTTATTTGAAATGAAAGTGCAATATGGAATCTTGATGCCGTTGAGAAAATGGTTGGATCGCTTTTTCTCGCCCACTGTTTACCGTGGAGGAGGAAGGCGCCTAACTGTTGAAGCTCATCTTCAAAGAGTAAGTTGAACTTAACTTTATTTATCTTTATAGAGCATTTTATTTTATGGAAATTTTATTTTTTAGTACAAAATAATACAGGTTACTTATACAAACCTTAAACATACAAAATATGGCACTGAAGAAACTTGTGAACAAATTCAATTTACGAGCGATCGTCTAGAACATATCTCGTTCGTAAGTAGGGCAGCGTCTGTACTTTGAAATTATGGCTACCGCACGAAATTCAGCCCCATGGTCTCCTAACTAACAGCTACGCTGCCCGTTCATCCGGTTGTTGCTTGTCTGAGTGTGAGTGTGGTTCGGGCCGAAGAATTGAGCTGAAGATTCGCGCCATATATGATGCTGAAATGATGACAAGACGCAGCAACGACCTATAATGGAAAAGGTACCAAGGGAGAGGCCGCGCCAGGCAGGCCAGAGCCGTGTAGTGGAATAGGGGCTTATCTGTGCAAGTGTAGTTGGCTGTGATTCTCGAACATTTTTGTCGTCTATGCACACTTTTTAAAATGAATAATATCTTAAAGTGCCCCACCTCAAGTTCAATTTATAAATATTTAAACTGCAAATACCTTTTTTTATATAACATAACCTTATTATATTATATTACTATATATATATATATATATATATATACATACATACATATAGGCTGACCCACTAAAACTGCTTTAAAGGGACATGGGGTTATATTTACCACAAGATAATACTGTGTACTCAAAATAGAGAGCTACAAATCACAAGGAAGAATACAAACTACCGGGACTGAATGTAAACAAACCGCAACATTTTTCTTTCCATTTTTTTGACCAGCTTTTCCGAGTTTATTCAGGTTTTTGAGAATACCCATAGCAGCAAGATGGTGCACCATCATGTCAGCTACTCCTCGGTGAGCACTTATTATCCAAATCAGTATTGTTTATTTTTTCATGAATGAAGATTTTTCTTTGCCACTAGCGGGCGCTACATGATATACAATGTCCTTTTAAAGCACATCATGTGTAGAAAATGTTAAAAAACAATTCTAGCTTCCGTTCAATTTCGTTTTTATTTTTTTATAAAATTGCAAATACAGGCTATAACATGAAATATTATAACACGTTATTTTTATCAAACACATCTTGTTTAGAATACAGCATATAAACCTACCCACTAAACTGCTTTTAACTTTTTCAAGAACAATTTAAACAACGCACCAGTTCTTTAGTTTTGTCTTTCTTGAATTATTAGCAGTTTTTAGCCTGGACTAGAGGTAAGATCTTGCGCCCAAACCCAACCCGAACCTGGCCCGAAATTTGGGCTTGAAATGTCAATCATTAAGTCCGGCCGGACGAGTTACCCCCCTTTTGTCGAGGATCTGCACAGAATGCACTGACTTTTACTTATGTAACTATTTTGATGAGGAAATTGCTCACCAAACTATCAGTTTAACTCCAAATCACTAAATCCGAAAAAATATTCATCCTCAGTGTTGGGGTTAAAGACGCTCCGCTTCCTCCTTTCACCCTCGAACGTTAGACGTAATTTCCGCTTCTTGCCAATAGATTTCAAGCTTTACAAACTATCTGCTTTTAGGCCAAATATTTCACTATTTGCAGCTTGTAATCTGCAGAATGTGATCTTCGTTTCGGTGCCATTTCGTTTAGTTACACTTTCCTTCGCTGCACGACGGCAGAATACGAACGTCAGTGCCAAAACGTTTATTTTGCCGCTGCACTAGCAGTGAACACCTGATTTGAGGGACTCCAAATCAGGGGCCCTGAAGTACGCACGGCCGAAGAAGCTTCGTGTTTAAACTGGCGGAAAATTAAAGCTTCGGGTTTATTTCGGGCTCGGTTATCAAATCAAGTTAATCTGTCAGGTTTGAGCGCGTTCGGGTTTTTTTGATTCAGGCCCCCTTCCTTTTGTCTTTGATACCCCTGGTGTAGACGAACCTGCAGAGGAAGGCTGACTGAGGCCGAGGAGTCTGTTGGACGTGACGTTGGATACTGCGGGTGTCTTGGTTGCGGGCGTGTTGCTTGCAGGAATGCTGGTTTCAGGTGTGTCGGTTGTGGGTGCGAAGATCAATGGCGCGTTGTTCGTTGACAAAGGCGACCTCGGAGGAGAAGGGATGGACACTGGTGACCCTGGCGAGCCACCGACATCCGAACCTGAATACATAAATAGTGGAAAGATCAAAATACAGCACAAAAAACTTTATGGTTCATCTTTCACAGTTAAAGAAAAAAATTCAATTCGGGGTTGAGAGTGCTGAAGAGTGATTTTTTTAAAAGTTATATTTGTTAGTGTAGCATGAAAATGGTGAAAATAAGGCTCGGTTCACACTGAAGGAAATCTGAATATTTTGCACGGAAGGGATCTGTATCAGATATGTTAAAGTCCGTTTGATGGGCACATATCCGCTTTTTTCACAATAGACCCAGGCTACTTTCATATGTGGTCCTAAATCCGATACGTATCTGATCTTTTGAAAGGTGACTGCTTTCTGAACTGTTAAGGCGCATTCTTGCGACCTGCATGTCATAATCATATGCGGCAGGCATCATTATTCTTCTTTTAACCAGGCAGGAGGAAGCGGAGAAATAATAATAATAATAATAATAATAATAATAATAATAATATTTTGTAACTCATGGAACGAGCAACATTGCATCGTGAATTCACAAGATGTAATTTACATTCAAATCCCACCAAACAATCAATATTCATTGGGGAAAGACAGGTTTTGGATTTAATTGAATATTTTGGGGGACAACCCTTCACTGTTAACATCCATGACTACTTCCACAAACATGAGTGCATTGCGTGTGATGTCACGTGTCCTCTCCTGCGCATGCGTGACAGTTGTGGCATTCACACAGGTAGATCAAGTCGCATTTAGTCAGTAATGTGAACCATCTCACACAAAAAATAAAAAAATCGCCCAAAAATTGGGATTGAGAAGTAAACTCTGCAGTGTGAACCTAGACTTAGAGTCTCCGTAGCTTGTATTTTTCCTTGTGGTTTGTAGCACTCTTTTTTCACAATACAGCGAAATATATTAGTCAAATATTGCACAGCGTTTATTTAAAATAAGCAGTTAGCTAATTTTGCTTGATTAAAGGACAATTTTGCTTGTTTGTTAAAGAACATGATCCAAAATGTCAGCCAGGATGGTGAAATATTATTTTTACTGAAATAGAAATTTAAATGTATAAATATTTTTCTTATTTTGTTATATATGTAACAATAATCAGCAATAATAAATACAGACTTTCGAACTATCTTACCCGCCATCTACTTGAATGTGTCATCATTGCAGCCTCTGTCAGCTCACTCATAATGCGTTTGTAAGTACGTGCATTTCTTAGAGGCGTTCAAATAAACTCTTATTTTTATTTTGTTAATCTTTCTTGTGGTTTGGGTCGGCGTTTGTACTGTATGTAGGTAGTAATTTCATTCCACACTAACAAATACAAGAAATACAAATACAAGAAATCTATAAAACAGCATAAAATCACTCCCCAGCACTCCCACTGACCTCTATTCCTCCTACCTCATGGGCTCTTTGAACTCAGTTGGGCATAGGTAACACATAAGAGAGTTAAAGAGAAAGAGAAAGTATTTAACATCTATTTTAAGGACACCTCGGAGACACGCCTCGCCTTTAAGATGAGAACAATTTCTGCCAGTGAGTTAGGAATGTTTTTTTCCAGTATACAATTAAAGTAAGAAATGACGCACGGCCTAATTCAATTATGACTCTGTCATGACTTGGCACTAAAATATATCTGATGGCACTAAATCAAAACACTTGCATGTAAATGTATTTATTCATGTTCAGCATACTTTTTAAAAAAAATTTAACTAAAGATAACTCCAAGTTTGTTGTAAACAAGGTTTTACATGGGTATGTGAGCAAAGTTTGATCAGTCGAAAACATTTTACTGACCACAAACCCAAAACATAGGTTGCAACGTGATTCAAACCTTGGTCGCAGCAGTGAATGAATGAATGAATGATCTGCATTTATATAGCGCTTTTCAAGTCAATGACTTCCCAAAACGCTTTACAATGTGCTCCACATTTCCCAATAGCGGCCTTGCAGCCATGTAAGGCGCTAACCTGCTTATTGGGGGTATCAGGGGTTCAGTGTCTTACCCAAGGACACTTCGAAATGTAACACGGACGAGCCGGGATTCGAACTGGGATCCCTTGATCCCAAGACGAGCGCTCTACCTCCTGAGCTACTGCCGATGATTTACTTCTCAAACGGTCTCACAAACCGGCATCCCATCTGTTACGTTTGACGGAATCCGCGACACCCAACCAAGACACAGCCTTCCCGCGGGTCCTCGGCGAAATGTTTCCACGGCAGTGGGAGCCACAAACCCTAACAACTAGACATCCAGTGATATAAATGACGTTTGAAAAGGCATTAGGTTTTATCTTACTATCGAGTACCAGAGACAAATGTCAGAGAATGGAGAAAACAGAGTCGTCCTAAAAGATGTTTAAAAAGAACGGAAAAAAGCTAAAAGCGGGAAGCATCTCTTTGGTGTATCTGAAGATTCAGATTCAGATTCAGATTCAGATCTACTTTATTGTCATTCTAGTACACGTGTATACAGAACGAAATGTCGATGGATCTGACTCCCACAGTTTCCCTCAGTGTCCTTCAGTGTACAGATATAAATAAAGCTGTATTGTGTTATTTACCATAGTGCCGATAGTGCAAGAAGAGACGCTAACCAGATGTGCAAGATGGGCAGTCAGGTTAACAAGTCAGGTACACAGTACCATTATATTGTAAACAATAACACTGTAAGTAATAACACTGTAAGTAACAATAGTGCAGAGATCAAATGTGCAAGGAGTGGCAAGCTATAAAAAAAACTGCCACTAGTGCAAAAGTCAAATTAGCAGCCGTTTAGATTTAAGTTAACTATATGTTAGATTGACCATTTAACAGTCTAATGGCCAGGGGGACTAGACTATTGCGGAGCCTGGTGGTCCTGCACCGCACACTGCAGTACCTCTTCCCAGAGGCTAGCAGAGTGAATAGTCCATGATGGGGGTGAGAGGGGTCCCCGGTAATGTTCTTAGCATGGGATAAGCAGCGCTTCTGGCCAATGTCCTGAATGGAGGGAAGTGTAGTCCCGATTATTTTCTCCGCTGTCCTCGTTACCCTCCTCACACTACCCCAGTCGGTAGCGCTGCAGCCTCCACACCACACAGAGATACAGCTGGTCAGGATACTCTCTATGGTGCCCCTGTAGAATGTGATGAGGGATGGTGGGGGCAGGTGGGCTCTCCTCATCCTCCGCAGGAAGTACAGGCGCTGCTGTGCCCTCTTAACCAGAGATGCAGTGTTCACGGAATGGACTTTAAAGGATATTCAATAAATACATTGTAAATTTTATGTTGGTAGTGTGTTCATAGTTTACATAATTGATTTTAATCATTGTTGGTCACATACAATGCTTAATACAATGCTTAACAGAAATTTCTACACAGCATTCGTATCTGGTAGCATGACAAATCTTAGTTACGTATTAATTTGCATACCCCTATTAATTCACAGCCCCAATTTTTTATTTTGAAACCATGTAAAATTTTGTTTCACTATATATAAGCTCAGACTAAGCATCGCCAATGAAAAATATTAAATATGTGCAGCCATGATTAAAATAATTTATTGACAATGTCAACTATGAAATCATTTCACAATTTATTTATCTAATGTCTAATTTACCATCAAATACAGAATAGAGGTGTTAAGTCCAGTCAAGTCATGTTTATTTGTATAGCCCTTAATCACCAAGGGCTGCACAGAACGCAGATTATTGAAAATTACAGACTATTATGACACATCCCCTGATCTAAACCCTACATGAGGGCAAGGAAAAACTCAAAAACCTCAACATGAGGAAAAGGAAGAAACCTTGACAAGGGACCGCACATGAGGTAATCCCCCTTCCAGGATGACCAGGTTGCAACGGATGTTGTAATAACAAATAATACAAAGATATTGTAAACATAAAACATAGGTTATTCATTTGCTATAGAATAGAAGTATATTTTAAGCCTAGACTGTTTTCTCTGTTTTTTAACATCTATATCTGGTACCGTCACTAAAAAAAGTGTGCTAATGAGATTAGACCTAACGCATTTTTGTATGCCATTTATGACCCCCTGTGGCCTGGTGGTTAGGAGTTTGCCCTCTCCCCGTTCAATATCCGTGTTTGATCCCCGTTACTACTATTGTTATGCTATTGTGGTCATCAATATTTTTTGACTGATCAATAATTGCACAAATATGGTAATTCACCGGTGTGCATTTCTGACTTCATCCATATATAAAGTGAACCAGATTATAAGGTGCATCGGATCATGAGGTAGACATTCAAATTTTAGGCTAAATTGTGATTTTTAGGTGTGCCTTATGGTCTGAAAAATATGGTGTGTCCGACAATAAAAATAAAAAACAGACACCATAATGATTCCTGTAAACTTTAGAACAAAAAACGATTTCCCGTTCCACAAAAAAAACTTTAAGGTTTTGGACTTTTTCAACGGGAAGGAGCCTGTGGGAGCGCCGGTGTATGAGAGGCCGTTTGAGAAGTAAATCATACTTGCTTGCACATGAGACATCATACTAACACAAAGACAACTATAGAGTGATACCTCGACTTACAAATTTCTCTACATACAAAAATTACAGGTTACAAAGTACCTGAAAAGGAAAATAAGGCCTCTATTTACGAAGATTGCCTCAAGTTACGAAGTCAAAAATACAGTGCACTATGTGTTGCTATTGGCTGCTCCCTGAACAATAGACAGTGAATGCGCACCGCCTAGTGAAGATTTTCACTAGCTGCCCTACATTTACAAACTAGCTATAGCTTGAACACAGCTTGAACACAAGTTAAAGGTTCACAGAAGAGGAAGTGGAGGGTTTTCCGGCAATACGCAGCCATCACTCAATCAGCTCAAATGAAAGACATTTTAGGAAAAATGCATGAAGTCGCAGAATTTGTGGAACGGAATTACCTGGAAAAAGAGTTGACGAGTCGGGCCATTACGTCTACCTTGCGCATTCCCGACGGATTGTTAAAAGCCGGCAAAAGTAGACGTCTTTGGATCAGTTTTTCAATAAACCCGAGGCACAAGGGTGACTGAATATTTTCACTATCTTTTATTCTTTGTTTTTTTTTACATTATCTGCCTCTTGTTTTATGTTTATTGTGCGGTAATCCAATTTTAACATGTATTTGTTTCATGTTCTGATGAAAGTAATATCATACTGTAATTTCTTGGGGTTTGGAAAGGATTAGCGCATTAAAACACAAAATGCGTTTCTCCTTAGGAATGTTTCAAGTTACGAAGGTAATACCAAACACTACATACTCTCTTATACAGACCATAATATACTCTCTCACACACTATTTCACTTTCATGCACAGAATACTTACACATAGTAAATAATTCTCATTTTTTTCATTTACACGCTACTATTAGTTCTCATACACTACTATTCTTTCTCACACACCATTAAAATATAACACCTAGTGTAATGGTATAATAATCACCTCACCTTTTTACCTAGGGTACTTTTGGTAACAATGGCGATATATACTGATATGTGTGTATATATATTGTACAGTTCGACGTCAAACTGGAGTTACTCACAGTATAATAGTATGTTTGAGGGGGTATAGTAGTATACAGTATGTGAGAGTTTAGTAGTATGTGTGTGACATAGTAGAGTGTGTATGAGCATATAGTAATGTGTGAATGTGTGAGAAATTATAGTAGTGTGTATGAGAGTATTGTAGTATAAATGTGGGAGTATAGCAGTATTTGTACATGCAGGAGAGTATGCTGAAATACAGTCTGTGAAAGAAAGCATGATTTACTTCTCAAACGGTCTCACAAACCGGCATCCCATCTGTTACGTTTGACGGAATCCGCGACACCCAACCAAGACACAGCCGTCCCGCGGGTCCTCGGCGAAATGTTTCCACGGCAACTGGCTGTCTCCGGCCCCCCGCTGTGTGGGTGAGCGGACGCCTTCCCACAGCTTTTGAAAACGTCTCAACGGATGATCCCTGAAGCGCGGTGGGGAGGCGGATCTAGCTCGGTAGAAGCAGAGACGTCCCGCCGGGGGACGTTTGTCGGGGGACGCTTGGGGGGTGGACTCCTACAGTCTCCGACTGCCGTGCAATTACGTTTAATAATGCATATGGTGGGCGACATGAGGAGCTATTGCCGGCCAAGCCCCTCCTGATAAATAATGCTAATAGCAGCGGGGGAGCACAATCCTGACAGGAATTACTTCATAAGAGACAAATAATTATTATGGTAGAAGAAAAAAAACACCATTTTGCAGCGGATTTCAACATTATTTAAGGAAATGTGTGCGTAATTTAAGGCCAAAAACTGTAGCAGTTGACCAAATACACAGTTCCTAAGAGATCATTTTGGGGATTCACTTTTACTTAATAAGATTTTTCCTAGTAATTTGTTGTATTGGCCGGGAATCGCACCTGGTCTCCCGCATGGCAAGGGAAAATGCTACCGCTACACTCAAATAGCACCATTTTACATATAGAATCAAGTTACATTGGCCGCTTATTCAGTTAGGATTTCTTTATTCCACTATTTGTGCTTGCCATGTTTTATTTAGTAATAAAGTTTAGTCCTCTTCAAAGATCCTCCCCAAATCTTCCTGCACTTGGCAAACCTACCATATAAGAGTAGGCGGATCTATCCAAATATCAATATTATCTATATTGGACAAGTACCGGGATCAATGTTATCCTCCCAATTAAACTAATACTATTGTTAATGGGTCCTAAGATTATACATACATGATAACTTTTCAAATTGGATCCAATTGTGTTTACACTTTATTTTTAAAACATTGTGAAATGGAAGGTATTTCAGTTGTCCTGCTGATGTTGTTATTCCACATCTGTATTTTGGTTACATTGACTTGTGTTTAAATTAGATTTTTTAGGAGAACTATTATAGTTTTTAAAGTTCAAGTTTATTTACTTTGTATTGTTTACACTATTTGCAAATTCTGACTCAATTGTCCAAATGCAGTGCATTGTCATGAATAATATTTCAGATAAGTTCATTCGGATTTCGATATTTGACGCCTGCACAGGACAAAGCTAGTTCATTGTTTTGACTATCATTCCCCGGTTGTTTCTTCGATTTCGACACCTTTTAGGGCAGATATGTTTTTGCAACCAAAGAGATTTGATAAAAAGACTCCGAGATAGCTTTTAGAACAAGT
The DNA here is from genome assembly GCF_059441175.1 of Urocampus carinirostris. Lineage (NCBI taxonomy): Eukaryota > Metazoa > Chordata > Actinopteri > Syngnathiformes > Syngnathidae > Urocampus > Urocampus carinirostris. Next base: position 9,999,605 of record NC_142361.1, read on the forward strand.
TATTAATAGAGGTTTGTGTCCTCTTTTGTTTTCCTTGCAAGTTTAAAATTCATTCATCTCTTGTCTCCTTATTTTGAGTTTCTACCCAACTATTAACTTATCAATTTTTCATGTTGATGTTACTATACTTGTATTTTAAAGACATGCTTTTTTGTTTTGACTCTCTTGACTTTAGTTCTGAGAGTTGTGAAAGAAATATCTATATTTAAATACTGTTAAAGTTTGCATTGTAGTTATTTAGTAAAAAATATTTTTAGTGCCTTAAGTATTTGTGCTATGTTTATTATAGTTGTAAATTAACTCAAGCTGGGGGTCAATTATTCATTGATACTGACATTTTTAAGCAAAAATAATTGATTAATTTTAGATCGGCATCGACTTGTATTTACTTGAATTCGATGGATAACGAAATTCAAAGTATCGCCTAGCCCACGAGGATAAGCTTTAAAAGGAAAAGGAAAGGATAGAAGATAAAGCAACCTTACCAAAAATCCGGAGCTGTCTGACATTCATGTCAGGCGCGAAGAACATCCACAGCGGTCTTGAATTGTCCACGCAGAGCTGTACCCCCAGGCTGAGGCCGTTGCGGCTCACTTTTATCTCTCCGTCCCCGTCGAGCCTGAAGCTCAATAGGTCCTCGTCCTGAAGCGGCACCGACAAGGTGTTCACCGCCCAGAACTCCCTGCGATCCAGCAGCCACATCAGGTCAGCAGGCAGATCCTGAGGCCTCAGCCTGGCCGGGTCACAGGCTGTGACGCCGTAGGATAGCTTAGCCTGCCCGCTTGTCTGCAGCAAAATGATGGCGCTCTCCCTCGGCTTCAGTGGCCTGCTGGTGAAGACAAGTGTCTTGTCCCGTCCCTTGTGATTGACCGTCACTGCTGTGTGAGGGTCGCTAAGGCGCATGTGCTCGCCGTGCACGTTGTGAACCCGCAGCTCGTTGTCCAGGTGCTCAGGAAGCTCGCCGCTCAGTTGTAGGTTCAAGGAGTTGGGGCACTCGAGCTCTTCACTGTCGTCTTCGTCCGGCCCGTCTTCGTACAAGTCCCACATGTCCAGGGTGGGTTGGCAATTACGATTCTTTGTCATTAGGGAGTGGCTGTAACCCACTTTTAATGGCACATCCGGTATCGTCTCACTTTCTGCAGGGACACATGGACACATTTGCCTTAAACATGGAAAATGTGGGGAAATAGTACATGATTTTTCATAATATCAACAAATATTTCATTGGCATTTCCATATATTATTTTCCGAGATAATGCAAATTGAAGACAGGATGTCTTTTCTTTGTCATCCTGATCTGTGACGTCTTCAGAGGAACACATATTGTCTTCTTAACTCTTCAGATAATTACCATACAAGTGTTCTGAGTGAAATTTTGGTAGATTTTGTGGAAAACTTCTAGCCGATGTGTCACAGGTTGATGCAGTACTGTAATCTCTCACACACAATAGTATCTGCGTGCCTCGTCTTTGTTCACCCTTACAAAAATGTTAAGTAGATTTTCATTGATTACTCATTTTCCATGTTTATATTTAAGATCAACCGATTACCGTGTGATAGTATCTAATTTGACGGATATCTGTAGCAGCATTTGTATTTATTCGACGGGCCAATTAATTCGTCTCATATCCAGCCGGGCCTCGCCTCTTCTAATTGGATTATCGACCAGGGGCGGAGCCACTAAAGCAGGAAGAATAGAGCGTAAACTGCAGCAGCTCTGACAACTTCTGAGTCCCAACATGCCTGTGAATCAAGACTGCTAATGATATTGAGATTTTACATAGTCCGTTGTAGAAAAGTGTGTGTGCTTAAAAGATAGCGTGAAGAGTGAAGTTACCTTAGCTCTTATCATAACAACGTCAATCAAACGTTTGTGTTTGTGATTGAGTGAGCCTGAAAAGCACACATAAATGAAGGGCTGAGTGATTGGCTGTTACCGTAACAGTAGTTTGTCAAACAGGCTCTAAAACAGGAGTCTCCACACTTTTCAATTGGTGAGCTCTGCTGATATTTCATTGCACTTTTCGTTAAGTCAAATTTGAACATGCTGGTTGTATTGACATTATCCATCCATCCATCCATCCATTATCTGCACCGCTTATCCTCAGTTGGGTCGCGGAGGTGCCGGAGCCCATCCCAGCAGTCTTCGGGCAGTGGGCAGGGGACACCCTGAACTGGTTGCCAGCCAGTCGCAGGACACACAGGGACAGACAATTCGCTCGCTCATTCACACCTAGGGACAATTTGGACCAGCCAATTAACCTGACATGCATGTTTTTGGAATGTGGGAGGAAATCGGAGTGCCCGGAGGAAACCCACGCAAGCACGGGGAGAACATGCAAACTCCGCACAGGAGGTTTGATCTCATGACCTCAGAACTGTGCCGCACACGCGCTAACCACTGCGCCGCCGTGCTGCCCTGTATTGAAATTAGTATTTGTATATTGTAAAGAAATCAAGCAGCTATTTAAGTTTTCTGCACATTTATAAGAGTTGCTGGTAAGCCTACTCTCATTTCCTCCGCTGTTCTTTTTTGGCTCAAGTGGAAGATTAGACATGTTATTTGTGTCGAAATTCTAATTAATCTACTGTAAAAGGTTTTAGAGAGCTATAAAAGTTTTAATAGTCGTAAACCCGTCAAAGCAGTGGTTGGTTGCAGCCCTCGTTTGGACATCCAAGAAATCTCAAGCTAGGTACTTTAAGACAACAATTTGAATGTACCAATATGAAAGGATGCAACAGAGTGCAGTTTGAAGCAAGGCATTCATTCTTTAACCGCGGGTCATCGGCTACGTAACAACCCAACAGCATAAAAAGAGATGCACAACAGTTTTATGTAACACGCATGAGAAAAGAAATTTGTGAACAAGCCTCCCACTCTGTTTCCTCTGTGGATTTAGTCTTAAGGCTCCTCTATGCTGGAGGAGGTTTTCTGACAGGCAGCAGATTTAATTCTATTTCCACAACCTGAACACTACAGATGCTTTTTTCTCCAAGTGTATGCTGTCATTGTAGGTAAAAAAACATGAAATTGATATTAGACAAAAACTTGTGAATTTTATACAAAATATTTAATACCAGTGCTATTGAGTACTACGAAACTACAACGGCAGTTTATGGCGAATTACAGAATATGCATTTTCTATGAAAACTACGAAAATCCAAGAAAAAAGAATCAAGCCATGCTCATTTTTGTGTTGACATTGTTGATTGTTCCTTGGTTATTTATGGTGCTTTAGTGCCATCTGCTGGACACTTACAGTAACAGCATGCTTGATGTGTTGTAATAACAAGAACCTTTACCGACATAAAAATGGAAACAGAAATAAATTAATAAATAAAGGGATTAGTACAGTTACAAACATGATTTTCAATGTTTGGAAACCCTTCCAAATGGTTTCATTAAAATTAAAAAAAAAATTGTTGAAGTACTTATTTTTATTATTGTATTTATTGTTAAAGCTACTATTTTTTAAACAATAATGTTATATTTCCTAATAAAAGTACAATCAAAGTATAGTATTAGTTCAATAATGAAAAAAAAGACTTAATTTTCAATTTAAATAAATCAACTTAATATCTAGTATTAGTAGTGTCACATGTGGCTGCCCGGCTCATCTCTGCGCATTGCACCGAAGAACGGTGGCAGCCAGATAATGAAGGTACTGTATCAGGAGTCAGATCAGGATTTTTTTCTTGCTACTGGATAACCTGTTTTATGCGGGTGTGCAAACCCCTATCCCCCCCCAAAAAACAGCCTGCAGAGGAATGGGCACCGCCAGGCTGTACTTGCCAAAGACACACCACGGGAAGTGGTGCCCCTACAATCCTTGTGGTTAAAGGATCCGTGAACGTAAATCAAATTAGATCATAAATAATAAATTGTGTTAGTTATATACAACCAATAGTGCTATCAAAATTGAACATTTAGTTAAACTAGATAAACTCGTGAATTTGAGTTTTAAAACTTTAACTTCTCCATTACTCATATAAATGTAAATATTTTACAAATTAAAAAACTTTTGTTTTGAATAATAATTAATAAGATCATTATCATTTGAAAATGCAAAGCCCCAAAAGTGAAAAGGACAAAAAAAGATCCTATGCTTGAATAAAGGTGTTTATGATTAGCCTTTAGATGTTGTGTAATCATTTCTTTGATAGTTTTGATGTTTACATAACAAACATAACTGGCCGGCTAGCTTAGTGCGTTCCTTCTTTTGTATCTGCTTTTTTACAACTGTTGGTTGGACACAAACGCCCCGGCACTCTGTCTTCGCCGGTCAACGTTCCTCTGATCTAAGTGCAAGCACATCAAAGCAGCAAATGTGAGGGAGCGTCACTCAAAAGCGAGGGCAGAGGCACGCTGGCGTGCTCATTGAACAAATTTCTCAAACTGACGCTGCTTAAATTAGCCCTATTGCAAAATGAGCCCAATAGTAACTTAGAGCAGGTCACCAACATGAACATTCTGCAGAGCTACACTTGTGGGTAAAAACATCAGCGTGGGTTAACAAAACCTAAAAACAGCTGCCTGACAATGCCGAGGTCCGGCTCATCACTGAAGAGCAGGATGACGCTTTATACCCAAAAACAACAGCGACCAGGTGATAAAAGTGCTGTATCCGAGTCAGATCGGGAAGTTTCTCCTGCGACTGATAAGCACAGAAATCAGTATTATTAGTTTCATGTGGGGCGCAAACCCTTACCCTTAAACTGCCTTGAGAGGAATGGGTGCTACCAGGCTGTAATTACCCAAGACACACCACAGGTATCGGTGCCCCTTACAACCCAGGTGGGTAATTGATGCGTGAATCGTGAAGAACAAAACAAAAGAAAGGCTGCATTGACTTGCTTACTTTGACTACAAGTTGAAAATACTGCAATTCCTCTGTACTTTGCTCTTTGTACTTTATGGCTTCAGTGCGTCCTGTGTCATTCATAAATGTAAAAAATATGAAACAATTTCCAAGCCTTACTTGCTACCTGTGTCATGTATGCACAGTCACAGCACAATTTTGTTTCGGTTAGGGCAGCTGAAGCTTGCTGTTGTGGCCTGGTGGCTATTTGTGCAAAAAGTGAACTGCTCTCATGAAGCCACGGTTATCTCTGATTGCATATTGCTGCAGGCAGAGACCAGCGCAGCGCAAGTTTGTCAGGCATGGCGGCGCTTCTTTACCCCATCATTTCCGTCTAAAATAAACTGCATTAGTGCGGCTGAAAACCATTATCCCCATTCCCAAGCACTATTTTCTCGAGGCCCTTCTGGTCCACCTAACATAAAATGCACAGTTGAGGATTCCATTATCCTGATCGCTTATTGATAAAAGTAGGGGCTGGTTAGAAGACTTTTTTTGGTTTCGGGCTGTCTTTGTGGCCTGCGTAAAATGAACTGCACTATTTTGACTGTGATCCATTATCTCCAGTCGACAGTTGCTAAAAGCAGGGCTAAGAAAGCATATTTGGGTTATCGGTGGATGCTCTATTTTTCTGCTCTTTCCACCTAAGATGAACTGCAATGTTTTATATTTTCTCGCCGACCATAGCCCAGATAGAGGGGGCCAAGAAAGAGCAAATTTGTGTCACAAGTGGAACCTGTTTACAGCCATACCACCCTGAGAACACCGAATCTCTGAAAGCTAAGCAAGGTTGGGCCTGGTTAATACTCGAATGAAAGACCTCCTGGGATTACCAGGAGCTGTAAATGGGTCCACATTACTGACTGTACCCCCCAGTACAGTCAGTGAAAATTAATTTTGCTAAGGAAAACAAATAAATCAAATTATTATTCATTTATTTTTCTGCCCTTTATGCCAACAATGAACAGCACGTATGCAGCCAAGATCCATAACAGTGCGCTACCAGGGTGGATTTTTCTCCCGGTTCTAGCTGCTAAAGCAGGACATTGTGGCCCGCCTGAATTGAATTTCATATTTTTAGCCATAATCAATTATTACCCACTCAACTATTGGTGAGAGCGAGGGCCAAGAGAGCAAATATGGGCTCTTTTTTCCGCTCTTTCCACCTAAAATAAACGGCACTCTTTAGGCCATTATGCAAAATGCCCAGTCGACTATTGCTGAGGGGAGACTGAGGGAGCATATTTGTGCTGAATGAACTGCACCGTTTTGGCCGTGATCCATAATCCCTGCCAACCATTGCTGAGAGCTAGAGCTAAGAGAGCACATCTCTGTCATTCGTTCTATCTCCCCCATTCTTTTTGCCTAAAATGAACTTCATGCATGCAGCCACGATCCCTTATCCACAGTGGGGGCTGGCAGAGAGCAGGTTAAAGACAGAGGCAGGGGGCTATTTTGCTGATATTGGGGGGGGGGGGGGGGTTCTTGTCCAAATTAACGTAAGTGCAATAAAAGAGGGATTACAGAATAGCAGAAAAAAAGAATTACATCTTTCATTATTATCATCCAATCATCACAGCACTTTTCAAACTGTGCCCCAAGAAAAACAATAAATTTCATATATTTATTTCTTTGCATGGCTCCCTTCCTCACTTTTATCACAAAAAGGCAGCACATCTCCGGGCAGCCGCTGATAAAACTCCTTGAACTCAATTACTTCCGCTGCGAAGATTGTCCAGAAGCAAGCACGGTTGTCTTATTATTAGCACTCTTATCACCTTGACAGCAAAGAGATAACTGGCCATTATGTTTGGCATTTGTTAAGTCTTGCAAAAACACAAAAGAGACAAAGCAAATGATGGAAGTATTAAGCTGTTGCTCGGGTGGCATTTACATTTTGTCCGTGTTTTTGTCTTCGGCCCCAGAACGCTTGCTAAGCACTCTGCAACGTCCTTATGTGGACTTTCTATTAAGCGTTAAGTGAAAACAAGGAAGTCTGACATTCTAGTTTAAGTCCACAGTTAATATCCACACGAGGAAGTCAAAGAAAACGAAACAATGGTAACTTTCCAATCACACTTGCGCCACCTGAAATTCCAATTAACGACATAACTGAAGTGACACTCCTTCAAAACATTTGGAGGAAATAAAACTGATATGCCGTTATATAACAGGTGCAATGGTTCTATTGGAAGTAACCTTTATATTTTGTGATACCTTAGTATGGATATATAAATGGGTGTTTACAATGTGAAAAGTAAGAGACTTCAACAGTTGAGAATATGAACTTTTTTTGATTCACTCCCAAAAAAATAAACACAAAAAAATACTGTAAATTAAAACACGTAAGCAAATATTGACAAGTGTTGAACGAAAATACATTCATAATGAAACATCATTCAAAAGGTGCTTTCAATAAATCTGCAAAATGGATGAAAAAATGGTTACCATGCTAAAAGAATGTGCAATGATGACAAGGGATGATTCAGTTCTTTAGTTATTTATTTTGGTATTGGTTTTTTTTTATGTAATACTACTTGTTACTTTAAATGGTGGTATTTTATGTAGTAAATGTTCTTGCACCATCAGATGACAGTTTTTAATTTTGCTGTGCATTTCACAATGACAAAATATTATATTCTATTCTAAAATATCTATTTAAATTTTCCAGGACTTTGTAAGAAATTAATTAAAGGTGGACTGGAATAGCCTCCCCCCTCCCAATTTTTTTTTGTTCAAATCAAATTTACAGTATTTCCCTCGCTTAAACATTGTTTTACCATTACAGGTCCCGCTGCTTCATTTTCATCATGCGTTGCATTCTAAGAGAGTTGTTATTGTTAAAAAAAAAGAAAAAAGAAAAAAAAGTCAAATCTTTACAAGTACATGTATTTTGAATCAAGTGCTTGGGCCTGTAAAAAGGTTTTGTTCATAGATTTCAATGTATTATACAGTATTTCATTGTATAATAATTGTATAAAATAATGGTTACCTCTTCAACAATTTTACATATCACGGGTTATCTTTTGAATGTAACCCCCATGGAAAACGAAGGACTACAATACTGACTAAAACATTAGCACAAATATTGTTTGCCTATTCGGAAAAAACTCTTCTTGGTTTCCATGTTTGGACATTTCTCCCAGTATAATTTCGATCTAACTTTCTGATATTGTGGAATTAGTATAGCAAACTTGAAGTTAGATGGTATTTTAAATAATATTACACTCTTTTCTACGACATGATTTGAAAAAATGCAGAAAATATTACATGAAGGGCAGTTGTGTAAATGTAAACTTTGCCACTAAGGGTCTGCCCTGTTCAGAGAATAAAGTAGAAAATGTAATGACAAATCCATTTCAAGAATTCAAAGTTAAATAAATGCACCTAACTATTGATTGTCTAAAAAACGAAAAGGAGATTAGGCGAACTGCCACAGTAAAGACAATAATGTGGTCTTTGCGTTACTACATCTTGAGAGAAGAAGAAACGAAAAGAGGCTGGATCCACCCTTGGTGGACGTTAAAATACATTTAACAATGAACTGGAAGAACTCGTTTCGCCAAAGATATAATGAGGCAAGCATGCGAAACAAGCAATTAGCTTCTCTAGCCATTAACACCTGAATAACCTAAAGACTTGTTTTCATTTTATAAAAATAAAATTCCATTAGATCAATGCCTGTCAACCTGCCGTATGAGTTTTCCCTGTATTTTATACGTTTTATGATCATTTCAAATTGTGTACACCATAGAACAATCTTTGTAAATGATCTACATGTAAATTTGATCCTTACTGATTGAGAGTATACAACTGTAACAATAATAGGTCTACACAAAAAATAACACAAAAAACAAAATTAAAATTGAAAATTATATATATTGTCATTAAACAAGAGTACAACAAAATTAGAGGGCTTCTCCTTTTAAAGTAAGAAAGCAATTTAGAGAACGGCTGGCTAACTGCACGCTAAGATCAGGTATCCTCAAATTTGCCACGTCTCTGTGATATTTACAATGCAACTGCCCCGAATATAGAGGTTCCTTACAAGTTGCAGCTCCCGGTCATTGGTTAAATGGGTGATGAATCTGAAGTTGGTGAGATACAGGCCAGGAAGGGGTGGCATAAAAGAGTTGTTACCTTAGCTGTAGCAGTAGGCATGACCTAGAGCTTCGCTGTTGCCTTCTTTCCCCAGACCCACATCAATGGTCTCCTGAACCTGCTAATAATCTACGCAGAACCCTCTGGTGGTCATCATATCTTTGCGCTCTTCCAACTTTCCTCAGAGTACGATTCAATTTATTTTCAATGTAAAGACCCACTAAAACCTAGCTCTTCCAGATTGACTTGTGCGCCCGCCCTGCAGTTTGATTGACAGCTTACACCAGCTCATGACAGTCGCACAGACTGTCACGCCCACCCAACACACAAAGTCCTCCCTAACCTTCCCACGAGAATATGTATCTATACGTATGCTGACTGCTCATGACACAACAAAGTCAGAGGGTTTCTCCTTTCAGAGTAGGGAAGCGATTTAGAGAGCGGCTGGCTGGCTGCACTTTTGGATCATCACCATGATGTTTACAATACAACTGTCCAGAATTCTGCAGTTTCGCAGGACTTGTAACTCCAGGTCATTGGCTTCATGGGTAATGAAGTTGGCGTAGGTGAGATACAGGCTCGGTATAAATTGATATGAATGACAATAAAGACACTAGAATTTGATTCAAATAACGCAGGGCAGTGAATTAGTGATAAGCGAAGCACGGAGAAGCAAGGTATTACTGTATTTGTAATACGCAAGGCACATCCACAAGCTCCAGGATTTAGAGGGAATTCAGTTGAAAGATTGTGGTCAGATTCCTTATTACCCCCGAAATTACAATATGATGTTTGGGGGTTCTGCAACCAGGCTGCAGAACATTAGGCGAGGTAGACTTCACCATATACATTTATTTTGGCTTTGTCAAAACAACACCAGACTACTGCAAGAAATTACGATATTCATTAAAGAAAATTGCGGGGTATCGGATACCCAAAACATTTAAGGTGCTATAGTTGGGGAACAGGAGAAATATTTTAGAAGAATGACATGTACCTGGGGAAAATTCTTCTGACAGATAGCAAAAGAGTAATGGCAAGATTACGCCATAAACAAGAGCTTCCCACCGTGGAGCAATGGGTGTGCACTGTGGAAAAATAATTTGTAATGGAGAGGACCAAATTTTGAATAAGAATACAGGTGACCAAATTCAAGGACAAATGGGAAAAAAAGATCGTGGTAGATATTCACCAACACTGCAAGTTTTTCACCTTTGTTGTTTTTTGTAAGTCAACAAAAGGTAAAGCAGCACAATAAAATCAATTAAAAATCTGGTTTGTTTAATTACACCCATCTAATCCTCCCCATTTGGGCTTTAACCTAGATCCATTAGGTCACTTGTAACAGACAACAATATCATCGTAGATTGTGAATATTGTCACCTCCTTCTACATAGTCTTTAACCTTTTTGTGAGTAGATTGCCGCTTAAAAGAGGAATTGCAATCACTAAGGGCAGCTCGACAGGTATGAGATCTAGTTCAGAGAAGACAGCAAAGAGGCCTTCTACACTAAATAGCATCGGGGTGCAACCCAGGACATCCACTTGATGTTGATGTCATCTGAAATGAGAAACTAAGCAGGGTGGAGCAGAGGGGTGTTGCCAAAAGAGAAATGAGGAATTATAGAGGAATACAGCAAGAAGGAAATAGGGACAAAATGCTATAAACTTTAGGCACGGAAATTATTACATGCTGAAAAAAGTCCAGCAGGGTGGCGTGGCAATGCCACATTTTTCAGACCCTCTGAGGTCACATGCCAGTAATCAAAACGGGCTGCGCCTATGTGAAAGTAATTAGTGATTTCGCTGTCCAGCAAAGTCCAAACGTTTCAAAAGTTACAAGGTGCATTAGAATTGCAACGTCAAATACCAACGAGTGCGCCAGAATCCGTCAAATCCGAGCAGGGGGCTCCTCATGAGCGTTTATTTTGCTTCAACCAATCCAGGTCAAGTCCTGACATCACTTGAAACATAACTCTTGAAGATGTAGACCAGGGAACTTCAAGTGTGCGGTCGATAGAGAAAAACCCTAATGTGCCCTTTTCCACAACGTATGTGCTCTAAATACAAAACACCGCAATTACTTCTGAAAACAGTTTTGACGCGCTTCTAAAGGAGCAATCAGTCAATATTTTTGCTAACATTGTTCATATAATACATAACAGGAGCAAAAGAGAGGTTTGACGTTACGTTCTTCAATATTTACTACGTTCTCACGATATTTTAACTATTTCACCCACAAGTTTAAGTCCTTATCTATCGGAAACATTACAGTGCTGTAATGACAATATAGAGACTATTCATATCCGCGCTGCAATCTGGCATAATGCTCCACAGTATTGTTACCCTGGTGTGTTGTCTAGGAATATAGGGTCCACAATTTACTTAATGCAGCCCTCAAATGCATTTTCTGTTGGCACAGTAGAAAGTATGTGTTCCTTTTTGTAACTGCTATTTAATAGGTGCTAGCGGCTATTTTGAATGGTCACGTGATCCAATAACTTGTGACGTAAACAGTGCTGAAAACAGCTTCAGGTGTGCAGGGGCATGGTGCTGTTGGTGTTCTGAAGCCAAAGTCGTCAAAACCATTTACCCCACGCTGTTGGGACCAAGCGTTGGGTTTCTAAGGTAGCCAGGGAAAAATTCCAATTTTTAGTTGGAAAACAAAACTGTCTAAAAAAACACCCCAAAGACCATTTTTTTGTATTATTTTCTTATTTTTTCTAAAAACAGATAAATAGATAAATAATAATAAAAATGTATATACTTCCTATGGGAAAAACAATATTTTTAAAAACAAGCTTACGAAATAATTGGCTAGTAAAATAACATTTATACACAAAAATAAAATTGTTTACTAGTGTAACAAGAACATCTGAGATGATCATTTTCCCCACAATTTTCGAACTGGACAGCATCGCCAACTACTGGCCTGATTTCTCTATTTCAAAGTTTAACTTTTCAAATGTAAGAGCCAAACTACTCTGTATTTTGCGTGGTCACATGATGTTCTGTACACTATAACATACATATGAAAATAGTAGGCATCACATTGTGGGTTTGTGGAATTATGGTACATGTTGGGAATTGGGACACTTTGGGAAGATCGGTTGCAACCTTACCAGTCAATGCATCTTGTGAAAAAGAGAAAGGTTAAGCACTGGATTTCATCGGACATAAAGCTTTATCATTTTTTTAATCCAAAAAAGGTAACATAGATGGAATGTGACCTCTCGCTGGACCTGCGGGGAGGTTACAAGCTTCGATGATTTCCCAAAGTGGAGCCCTTGGAAAGGGCTCTTTTTAAAATTCTGGCAGATCAAATCGGGTTAAAAGTCCACTCCCTTGAAAATAATCAGGAGGGGTTTTTTCTCTCATTCTTCTGAGTGATTACTAGCTGTGATCAGACATTAAATATTTACACAAATGAAGGTAACAACAATGCTTCATTGTTATTTTTTACTTCATTAGATGAGAACTGGGGTAAAGGGCTTAATGATTACACCGCATATGCCTTTCCGTCTCACTGATAGCAGTGTAACTTGGGCTCAAAACAACTGTGATTGATTACTTTGCATTTAGTGGCATCAAAACTCGAACTCACACTATGTTGATTTTGGATGGTTGGGATGGAGCTGAGAAAAAGTGATGAATTGAGGATTTTCGGGATATTTGCGACAAAAAAAATATCTGATTTGTTGTTATAGAACATAAAATGGACAAAAAGGCGCAAACAAATAACTACCGTAATTATTTGTGAATAACTCGCACATTTTTAACCTAAAAAATAACTTTCTGCAATGATTGATCAATTGAAAAATAATGCTGACCACAGTCGCAAAACATTGGATGCAATGGGAATCAAACCCGGGTCACGACAGTGAGCGTCCCAACTCCTAAACACTAGATGACCATTGATATGAGTCAATTGGAAAAAAGGCAGTGCCTTTGCGTTCATAAATACCGTATTTGTTTGCATATAACGCACGTTCTTTTCTGCCTAAAAAAAGAACTCAAATTTGGGTGGCGTTAAACATGAGATTTGACAGTAGTGTATTAGCGCATTTGTGCAATGATTGACTTGTCGAAAAAAAAAAATCAGTGAACACATTCGCAAAACATTGGATGCATTGGGAATCGAACCTATATCACGGCGGTAAAAGCACCAGCTCCTAAACACTAGACAACCAGTGATATTTAATAGTCAATGGGCAAAAATGCAGTGTCTTTAAAATACCGTATTTATTTGGGCAGAACGCACCTTTTTTACCTAACAAATAACTAAAAGTTTTGAGTAAAATGTTTTCCTTGCTTCAAAGAGTTTTAGCACCGTGTGAACCACGCAACCATTTGCCTGAGAAGAGAAGCTGCTGCATTGTCATGTTTATTCATTTCCGGTCTGTTTGATGTTTCTTGCTGTGTTAAACTCTACTCCTCCATAGACCCTGTGACTCGATTGTTTGTAATAAAATATCAAAGCTGTTGCATTTCTGGTCCAATGTGCATCAGGCTGTGAAGCATCTCCTCATTAGAAAATATTGTTGTTTTATTCAGAGATGTAAGGTTAAAGACCTAACTGATATAAATAAATGCAAAAAAGCATGATTAGGGTAAATACTCTTTGGTGTATTTTATAATGAATCAGACTTTGCAGGACATTTAATAAATAAATTTATTTTAATATTGTGGTAATAGATTGCATCGTCAATAAGTTATTTCAATCATGGTCGCTCATATTCCACAACGTCTGTCACTGAGTTTGAGCTAAGAAAAAGTAAAACCAAACATGATACAGATTTTAAGGGTGCGGGTTATACACAAATGAATATTGTAGTTAAGAGGTTGAGTATGTTAGAATTGCTTTTAGCAGAAGTGTAGCTCTTACGGGGAAGCATATGATGCGGGTAGACACCAAATAGAGATTCCAGTAAACATTTGACAGGTAAGCAAGACTAATCCAGAGATATCATGGTTCTAAAGTTCTCAAAATAATGAGGAAAAAGGTCTGGCCCGATAAAAACACACTTTTGCATTAGTGTTCCTTGTGTGCTTCCAAGCAATCACAGCACACATACGGACAAACAAATGCTGTGATTGCTTGGCAACCAGCCGATCCTGTACACTGCCTCTTCCAGTAGAATCCAGTTCACTAGCAACGCTAATAAGCACTAGCGGTAATGAAAACGGACCAATGGTTTTATAATAAGCGGTTTGAAAGCGAGTGCAGTATTCTCTTTACCTGCTAAGAATGTGACCTAGTGTTGTTCTCGGTATCTGGAATTGGATCTCTGTTTATTTAAAACCCTTCTATCTCCCAAACAAATGTGGACAAGTAATCCCTTATAGACACGTGAAACTATAAGCAAGTTGACGCCAGTGAACAGAAATAGAAGTAAGGAACAATGCAAAGTCGCTAGCTTGACCTTGTTTATGTTTGTATTTCACGTGAGGTTGTCCTATATCACTCCCATCTCTATGTATGATCTACTTTGAGTCAATTTCCTGAGGTTGCACCAACACTTATCAATAAATGTAAAATCACAAAAAGTTGGACTACCGAACCTGTCAATTGTTATGAGGGACTGAGACAGTATTTTGGACAAAGTTTATAACAGTTCATCCATAAAATGTTTTACCGCTGTTTAAGTTTGACAATGGATTTTTTGCGGTCGGAGAAACGTTGTTCTTTTTTCCCCCTGTTAGGCGTGGTTTGAATAATAAGATAAATTAAGTGTAACTTCAGAATATCGTTTTTTTCTAGAATGTTCATTTCCTAAAAATGTACCTGTCCTTTTGGGCGCAAACAGTAGGGGGCGATGACAATTAATACGAGGGGAGAAGAAATGGCAAAGCGAAGCTACCAGAGAGCAGTGTCGGCGTCATTTTTATGTAGACTTCTTGTCAAGCATGGCAACAATTTCAAGCATATACAAGCACTTAAAAATTTAAGCAATTTTCAATCCTTGAAACACAACATCAAAATTTAAGCATTTTCAAGGATTTGAAGCATCCCGACAAAGATTCTGGCATCAGTCAAGAGATGCAGTTGACTGACCGGAATTATGTAACTTGGCAAGATTCTGTCAACCGTGTACAAAGGAACCGGTGTTGTCTCACGGGATCCCCGAACAAATGCTCATAGACCATCAAGAACGGATTATGCTACTTTTTTGAGACAACAGCAACGTATAATCTTCCCATAGGTGTGCTACATAAAGGACAATAAGAAATTTTTGCATCTGACCCATTTTACTGAGCCTTGGCAAACCTAAACTAAAAGGGTGTTTTTTTTAATAGACTTCGAAGACCTGTATTGACATCCATTGCTGCCTGTCCACCCTCGATGGGGGAGTTATCTCATGTGTGGCCCCTTCTCAATGTGTCTTATTTTCCTCAGGCAGTTTTTTGGGTCTTTTTCCTGGCCTTAGTGTAGGTTGTAGATCGGGGATGTTGCAATTGTGGCCCGTGCAGTCCTTTGAGACTTTTTGTGATTAAGGGCTGTACAAATAAAAAAAAAAGCCCACCCAAAACTAAGAAACTGCTACAACTTGTGTTCATCTCAAGTAAAACCAAGGTCAGCCAACCCAGGTCAATTCCCTGCATGTTGCAGCTCTGTGCTCTATTTGTATACTTGAAAACAATCGTTGCAGACGTGGGTTGATTATTCGAAAGGGTTGGCTACAGAAGGTGAAAATCAGGTCTGTTCTTTAAACATTTGTGGCGTTTGTGCGTTTACGCCACCCAAAAAAACTGTAAAAACGGAAGGACATTGTTTGTTTCCCATACAGATGTGGTAGTCGGGTGGTCTTTGGGAGATAGGCAAGTTATGCGCTAATCGTAAAGGTAAGGTATTGAATCTGTAGAGTGTTATTTGCTTTTGGATGGACGGTTCCTGTATGATTAAATCAGAGGATGACGATGTCAGATAAGACAATCTTCCCGAGCTAAGACTAAATCAAATCAAAGCGGCGCTGCCAAGAGCGGCTGCCTTTTCCAGCAGCTGCCCAATTGTTTTATTGTCTGCTCCTATCTTCGGTGTTTTTTCTTCCCGTTTTGACAACTACACTATGGATTACTTCTATCCTATGGACATGGGTTTTAACGCACAAGAAATGCGTGTATTTCAACTCCTTGCCCTGAGGAATTCTCGTGCCGGCGTGATGAAGGGGCCTATGGTGGAAGAAGAGCCGAAGCTAGCGAAGCGGCTAGCGGCGTTATAAGTCTTCGGTACCATCCGTAATCATGGTAAATGCGAACTCACGACCAAATAAGATCATCGAGTGCTTTTTGAAAACATCGAAGCGCACAGGGAGCGCAGTTGCTGTGTTTTGCGGAAACGTGGCTCACGTTTAGCATTCCGGACGCTAACGTGTAGCCACCCGGAGCCACCTGGAGAAATCCGGCTTCAACGTCGCTAAACAGAGACATGAAAGCCGGGGGGAATCGGAGAGGAGGCGGACTTGCTAACACGAGGTGGTGTATCCCTGGATTTTCACAAAGAAAAGATTTCCATCTGCCGCAGGAATGTCGAACTTTTGGACTGGCGTGACGTCATCCACTCCGCTACAAGCACCCTCGGGCATCATGTTAATCTGTTAATAAACAACGGGGTAGACTGCTGGAAGTGTGAATTTCCCTACGGGGATGAATAAAGTATATATCTATCTATCTATCTATCTATCTAAACAACGTGAGGGCCGTCAATTTTTTGTGAAAAGAGTGGACGATTCAGAAAAGTATTTTTGGATCAAATATCTGTGTGGCATGTTTCTTCCAATAAGAATAATGAACAAATTTCATTTCATCCAGTTTCCTTTGATATGTAGAATTTTGTCCAATTAACTCTCCCAAGGTGTTCCACTACATCGTACTTTAAGTACCCTCCTGATCTCATTGCGAATTTACTGCATCTGCATGATTGATTTTGTGACTTGTTTTAAAGTGATGTGTAAATAACATTAAGTTAATAAATGGACAGCGACAAGACTTCAAAGTGGTCTTGGTATAGCTTCAAACACAGCTTTCTGCAAAACAACACAAATCAGGGTTTGCCACAAATTTTTCCTATGGCATCTTTGCATTAGCCTTAAGAAGATCACACGTTGGGTTATGACCCCCTGTTTACTAACACATTCACTGAGACCATAGCCCTTTGTTAGCATAACACCCCGTTAGAAACGCCAAAATGCAGACACGTGTCCGTCTCAAGTGAGATACTCCACAGGCTTGATGTTTCGGGGAACTACAAACAACCCTGGCAGACGTGACATCATCTCTGCTCACAGCATGACCTACACACTCAACTTGTTCTTGGACAAGAGCAGCGTGCCAAGCAGCACCGCAAGGCCATTGAACCCCAGATAGTCGCACTCGAGCGAAGCTCGCCCCAAGATAGCGTGTGCATCTCGCCTTAGAGAAACAAGGTTAAATGGTTTGAGTGCCACAATACAGGAGTCTCTTCTATTTTTATTTGCAGTGCCGACAACTTCTATTAAGAGATGAGAAGCAGAGGCACTGGGGAAAGCTTTATAAATACAAACTAGGAATTGGAGAATGTATCAGTTGCGTTGTTAGCTTTCAAAGATTAGACACAGCTGCTTCTCCATAAAGTCGGTCTGTAAACTTTGAATAAATTCCTTGGGGGGATTTCTCAGTGACTAACTAGTGAGATGTTTAAATACTTCCTTATCGTCCACAATCTTTAACCACAGACCATTTTTCTGGGCGTGATGTAGGTGGGAACAGATGTTCATATGTAAAAAGCATTAGGCATACATGTTTTGGAGGGAAAAGGCAATGTAACCGCAACACAAACTCACCAAGTAGTTGAACTCCTTTGGTCTTTCCGTAGACATCGATGAGCACCCACAAAGGCAGATCGGCAGTGATCTTCCTGAACAACCTTCCTTGCGTGCCTTCGTTGATCCGGTAGAGCACTCGGCCCTTCTTGTTCACCCAGAAAGAGACGATGGAGTGGGTACCCAGGAGTTTCTCTGGCAAAGGCTTCACCCAGAAGCCAGTTTTGGACGCAAAATCCGGACACGAATATTTTGGAAAGGTGCTGGGGTCCATCCGGCATGGGTCTTGTGTAGTAAAGCCAATGCGCAGAGCACCCTGCCAGGTTCTCTGGGTAAGCATAATCTGAGGGGGATGGGGAATGAAGTGAGACATTAAAGGATATTACTTTCTTTAAGGAAAGGTAAAGGTAAATGTTAAATGTTGAAATTTAAGCAGGAATTCCTTTCTCAACAAACCAAATTTGGGTGGTGTCACCTACAACACAAACTTCTCAAACTGTGCTTGCAGTACAAGATAAAAGCATTCCTCTAACTGGGCTCTCCCTTTTCCAGACGTAGATGACCTGATAACTGAAGTGGAAACTTGTGCTGAGCTTTTTCTTTGGCTAACACAAATACAAGTAAGAAAACATGAACGGAGAGAAAAAAGGTGAGGGAAGGGATTGATAGTTGGTTGGATCAATTAACCACTAGGGTTGTAGGGGCACCCTTTCCTAGGGTGTGTCTTGGGCAAGTACAGCCTGGTAGCGCCCATCCCTCTCCGGGCCAATAAATGTTTCCACCCGGTCTCGAACCGGGAACGTTTTGCGGAGAGAAGGAGTAGGTTTGAAAAAAAGATTTTCTCACCATTCCAAATCCCCCCAAAAATGACCTTAACAAATATTGCAGAGCGTATTACAAGAACATAAAAAAGGGGCGATGGGTAAGTAGTAACATGATGATCACTGATTCAAAGACAGGGGGAGCAGAAGCTTGAAATAAATTCAAGGGTAGGCAAAGATAAGTTGTGAGTCAAACGAATCTTTTAGACATTATTAGAGGGACGTTTTGAGGGACGGTACGTTAACAATGAAGGAATTTATTGATTGGTAGTATAGGTAAGATTGTTCCTAAAAAATCCAGCCCGCACCTACCCGGGGCCCGCCGGTATTGAAGCACGAACCGGCCGAAGCATGACAAATTATCTTGATTTGAGACTGAGCACGAAGCAATCTTAATTTTTACATTTTATTTGTGAGGACTTGGGAGGAGGAAGAGTAATTTGGCGAGTGCACGCACAGACATGCATGATGCGCGAAACCTCAACAAAAAAAAAGAAACAATAAACAACTGACAGGAGGGTAATTAAAAAGCAATAGAGCAAAATATAATGCTTGACATTTTATGCTTGAACCAAATTTCAAATCAGGTTTGAGCTGGGCCCAAGATCTTACCTCTAGCTGGTGGATTTAATGATGTTAATGACTCCCAAGGTGTGGGTCGTAGGACTAATACTACCATTGGGTGGTTTAAATGGTCATGAGTTCAATGTAACACCAAAAAGTTGGTTAATTTCATACTGGGGACTTACGTGGATAAGATTTCAAAATGGAAAAGACAATAGAGGGTTAAATAGTTAATGGTATAATCCAAGTATTTATTTACAAACAAGATGTTACCGGTTTTGAGGGTTGATGATGGATGGGAAAAAAGACAAACGCTAAGTTTCTAATAAATGTATTCTGATAGATGCATAAAATAAACAATTGAAAATGGATAACAACTGGTCTAAACACTGGAAGTGGTGCCCCGACAACCCTGGCTGGTAAGGGATCTGTGAACCGAAAAAAAAAAATAGAGAGATTTGCTATGTCCTTTGAATAAGGTCTTAGAAGCAACAGAGTAGACAAGGCCTGCCCATTGCCATATATAGATGCCTTGCGATCTGGCTCACCTTCAGCCGGACCACCTCGTTGACCGACACGCTTCTGTTGCTGAACACGATGGCGTTGCAGAAACTTCCCCTCCTGCTGACGACCCTCTGCGACCTGTCCATGTCGATCTGTGATCCCTTTGCGGTAGGATGGAAGAGCAATGGCGGTTGCTCTGGAGGTATCCATGGATGAAAAGACCGAACATGCTTGTTGTAACGCGATGTGGTCGACGGGTTGGAGCCCATCGAATGATGGGCCTTGTATTGTTTGTGATGATGGTGATGCATAGTCGAACACATGTTGGGAGTATAGCAGTCTTGGGAATGTTTCTGATGACGTGTGCCAGCAGGAAAAGCTGTGATGGGAACCGATTCAAACATCGGATCTGTGGGGGGGGAAATAAATTGATGGATTAACACCTGCGGGGGAGTTAAATACGTAATGAACAACGGTTACCGACTAATTTGACTAGATACTACCTGGTACCAATTTGGATTCATCCATGAAGTCAAATTTTAATAATTCAATTTGCCACATTTATTTGTGTAGAACACACAAATTGTTTTTACTTGAAATAGAACTCAAACGTTTGGGTGCGCGTTATACACGATTCGTGGTCTTAGTATATTACCATATGTGTGCAATGATTTATCAGTCGATGGCTCGGGGCATCATCTTGGTACTCACCTTGCTTCACCCACACTGAAACGTGAGTTAAGCATTGCTGTTTCACGCAATATCCTATATCTAGATATACAGTATAACGTTTCAATTCAGTCTTCTTCATATTTTAATGATATAACAATACCCGTTAAATGGCAACTCGAGCTGCGAGGAGGAATTATTCAGGATAGGAACCCTTTTTCAAGCTCAAAGTTGTCAATCATGCTGAAATTCACGAAAATCGACCATCCAGCCGAAAATTTACCGTACCAGAGAGGAATATTAGAGAATGGAGAAAACGGAAAGTTGTCTTTAAAGCTATCAATAAATATTTTAGAGAGGATAAAACAAATATTGAGGAAAAAAACACACTATAATCCTTTAATAAATAACTCCTACGTCGCTGAATCATAATTTAACTGTGAGCCTCTGAAAAGACCCCCAGCCCTGCAGCCAAGGCAGACTTTTTATGATTTGAAAATGGATTTTCTCCGGGCACTACAGTTCCCTCCCACATTCCAAGAACATGCATAGCAGGTGAAACATTTCAATTCATTCTGATACTTTCTCGTGTTTAAGCTCTTGAGTATGTTCTTCTTGCTATTATTTTGTGTGACGTTTCAGCATCAAGAGGTTTGCCACCTCAGGGACCAATTATCAATCAAATAAGGACAGCCCGGATCGGTAAAGGCAGATGGTGTGCCACTGCAGACACATCAAAGCCATTTCTATTCCTAGGGTGTCACGTGGCGGATTGACATGTGCAATTTGTACTCTGGACATTTAATCCCCATTAGACTTGTCGACCTAGAATCACAATCAAGCGGGCGTTTTGTATGCTCTTCACGTCTTCTTTCCATAAGGAACGTTTTTTCTGGTTGTAGCTTTAATTAAACAGGATGCAAACAATGTCTACATCTGTCCTTCAACAGCTTAAACATATTTTGGTGGGAGTTATGGTTTGTTTGATAATATCTTTGTGAGCACTGAGGCACCTTGCGTGTGGTCTCAAACTTCTTTTTTATTGGTATTCTTTCATACACTACACTATAACCAAAAACTGACCTGATTAATTCAATTGTGATATTGAAATCCAAGCACGCCACGCCTGCTAGAAAAAACACTTACAATCCCATTATATTAGATCATTATTCGGTTATTAGGTTACCAAACTGGTAAAAACTCAGCCCAGACCGGACGATTTTGAAACATATTCAAGCGCTATATAAATGCAGATCATTTCATTTCATATTTTTAAGTGTGGATGTGGAGCCGCAACTCTCAAAAATGTCTATTAAGTTTCAGTATTGCTTAAAGCACAATTATCAACTTGGGAAAGGTAGATATTTCCCATGTTAAGAAATATAAATTTTCATCTTGAATCTAAAATCTAAATATCAGAGCTGCCAATCATTGAAAATCATATTTCCGAATGGATAAAAAGATAATTTTCCCATTTAAAAAATTAGTAGTACCGTACTTTCCGCACTATAAGGCGCACCGGGTTATAGGGCGCACCCCGAAAAAATAGTTTTTGGTCCTATTTTTGACATACATAAGACGCATCGGATTATAAGGCGCTACAATGGGAACGTCAACAAAACAGTCAGATAGTTCAGTCAAACTTATTACCCCCTTAACATTCCCAAAGCTTGCAAAAGACGCAAATACGTGTCTCAGACATGTACGGAAACAGTGTCTGTACGATGTCACCAGTCACTCAATTGCATCGTTCCAAATATCATTCGGAAGGTTAAAGTCTTGGGATTCAAGAAATACCAACCATTCCTTAGTTTCTATTTTCTTTTTCGCTCGCAACTTTACTGTATATATGACAATAAACACTTGGAATTGAGTTTAATTTAAAAATAGACACTCCATTCCATCCATTATCTGCACCGCTTATCACAGAAACATCGAGTTCAGTCTGAAACAAGATACAGGGATAATATATATAGCCAGAGTAGCTACCCGAAGTCGTTGTGTTCATAATAATGTGCAGCCGTGGTCCTCTTATATCCGTGAGTTTAGTAAATCCAGGAGAATAAAATATTTACAAATACAAAATAGTAAAAAAATGCTTTCTGTATGCCGTCAGCCACGTGCTATATGGATTCATCTTTTTCGGCCAATTGCAGGCTTTGTTTTGCTTTAAGCCAATGCCAGCCTGTAAATGATAAAAAGGATCCGCCCCTTGACCTCCGAATAACTTTAGCCAATAGTGATCCATTCAAATGATGATTGACACATTGGTTAGCCAATGAAACGCCGGTAAATAAATCCCAGCATACACCGCGGACTACTTGGCGTTCGGGGGAAAATCTAGTCGGCGGCTGCAAGTTAGTTGCAAGACTTTGCGAATTAATTTTGTTCCATAAATAAGGCGCACTGTATTATAAGGCGCATGGTCAGCTTTTGAAAAAAATAAAGGCTTTTAGGTGCGCCTTATAGTGCGGAAAATACGGTACTATTTAAAAATGAAAGTTTTGGGACGAAAGTAGGGCAGCAAATAACGATTATTTTAATAATCGATGAGTGGATCAATTATTTTTTGATGAATGAATTAATCTGATTTTTAGGAAAAAAAATAAGAATGTCCTCTTTTTTATTCTAATATTTGCATATTATATTATTATAATTATACATAAGAAATATTAGTATAGTGTAATTTATTTGTTTTCTAACTTTTCTTTAGCGGGAAATAGTGCTGGTTTGTTTTTAACTTTTAATATTTATGAGGAAAAATAGAATAGGGTTAGGCACTTAAAAGCTTTAGCATCAGCCTTCTCCCTTTGGTATTGTATAATTGTATTGCACAGATGGTCTTACGATAGTTTATTGTTTCCTTTTGTTAATTAATGATAGTTTTGTGTGTGTGCTGTGCAAAGATAAAAAGCCACAATCAAACAAAAAAGAGTATTATATATTATTATTAAATATTTTGGACAGATAGAAAAACAGAGCACAAAACAACAGTCTATAAAACAATTTTAAAAATTCCAAGTGTTTAACAGTAAACAAAAATACATACAAATGTATGCTATACAATACACCTGTAATCATGCAAGATGCTTCTTTTTATAAAAACAGTCTCGAGGCAACCTGAGTTTTAAAAGCCGACGCTTTTAAAAATCGATTTTAACAATTCAAATATTACATAACATGATTATGAGTTTTGTAAAGATAGAAACACAGTGAACAATAAACAAAAATACATGCAGATGTATGCAATACACCTGCTAGAATGCAAGATGCCTTTTTTATTCAAAGAAAAACGTCTCGAGGCACCCTCTGCCGGACCAAAGTACTACTACACTTTTGACACTGGAGCAGGAGGAAATACTTCCATCCATCCATTATCTGCACCGCTTATCCTCAGTAGGGTCGCGGGGGTGCTTGAGCCCATCCCAGCTATCTTCGGGCAGTGGGCAGGGGACACCCTGAACTGGTTGCTAGCAAGTCGCAGGGTACACCGGGACAGACAATTCGCTCGCTCATTTACACCTAGGGAAAATTTGGACTAACCTAACATGCATGTTTTTGGAATGTGGGAGGAAAACGGAGTGCCAGGAGGAAACGCACTCAAACACGGGGAGAAATTGCAAACTCCACACAGGAGGTTTGATCTCATGACCTCAGAACTGTGCCGCTAACCACTGCGCCGCCGTGCTGCCCCGGAGGAAATACAATGCATTCTTACTTGAATTAACGTGCAACACAACAAAATCAATGATTACATTTGTTGCCAATGTTTTTCATAATCGTTTTTAATTCTTCTTATCGATTTGGTGTCGCAGCCCTCGTTGAAAGTAATTCTTCAAAAAGAACAATGCTCTAGTTTTTCCTTTTTTCATGGGATTTTTGTAGTTTTGATAGAAAATATGTATTTGGTAATTTGCCGTAAAATACGGTAGATTTGTAGTATTTGGTAGCGCTGAGAGGTGGTAAAAATTTTAAAACGACCCTCTTGTTACCCCTATCTTGGGTGGTAAACACGACACTGCCTAGTGTGAATGATACACAGCAAGGCGAAAATATTTGTTATGTTCTGTTCCGGGTGCCTTGAGGATGAGGGGGTGCCGTTGTGCGCCTGAGAGATTTCAACACCAACAGATATCGCAACTCCACGCCGATGCACCCCTGAGGTGAAAATTGGCAATGACCGAGTCCATCTGACTTCAACAATCTAACTTTTTCATGCTAACTGCTTCACGGTACTAAAATTCTTCATTTGATTCATTAGAACTCCTAGAACAGGGGTCGGAAACCAAAAATTGTAAAAGAGCCATCCATCCATTATCTGCACAACTTATCCTTAGTAGGGTCGCGGGGGTGTTGGCACCCATCCCAGCTATTTTCGGGGAGTGGGCAGGGGACACCCTAAACTGGTTGCCAGCCTTTCGCAGGGCACACAGCAACAGACAACTCACTCTCTCAGGCACACGTAGGCACAATTTGGACCAGGAAAATAACCTGACTTGCAAATTTTTGGAATGTAGGAGGAAACCGGAGTGCCCAGAAAAAAACCCACGCAAGCACAGTGAGAACATGCAGCACAAGAAGGCTGGTAGGTGGATTTGAACCTAAGAGCTGTGCCCCGGACGCACTTACCACTCAGCTGCCGAGCCGCTGTTAAAAAGAGGCATACTGGACCAAAAAAACAAATTTGTCCTTTAATATGGGTGACGCTTAAATTGTCTGCATTTATATAGCGCTTTTCAAGTCACTGAAGACCTCCAAAAGCACCTTACACCATGCTTAACACACCCGACCCTCGGGAGCCTTTATGGTTACCAACAAATTTTCTTACTCTTGTACAGGCAGCGCACGGGAGACTGAAATAATCGATGTGGCCTGCTACGCCACTAACAACGAGCTTGTCTGAACCAAGAATCTGGAAAAACTGCATCATGCTACGGTCTCCCTTACAGGCAGTGGCTAAGCCTCAAAAAGTTAAATGTAGGCCTTTTAATCGATGCAACATATTCTGTATGTAGCTATATTAGCCTATCAAAATGACTAAGTTAAAAGTTTTTGAGTTTTGATTAAATTAAATAAGTAAAATATAGTGAGTGTGGGTCATTCATGGACAACAGTTAATATGCCCATTTTGCACATCTGTTTAGCTACTCCTCTTGCACTATCGGCACTATGGTAAAATACTATACGTAGCCATAATACAATACAACTTTTACTTATATCTGTACATTCGAGGAAACTGTGCGGGTCAGATGTATCGACATTTCGTTCTGTATACACGTGTACTAGAATGACAATAAAGTAGATCTGAATCTGAATCTGAATATTATCATACCTTAAAAAACAAAAGGTATGGAAAGTCTGAGTTGAGTGCCCTGGCCTATGCATACATACCAACCTTTTGACATTAAACAGCGGTTGTTATTGTGCACTCTATTTTGTTGTTGTTTAAAATAGGTGGGCATTTTTGAGAGGAGTAAAGCGGTAGTCTAACGAAGGGGTAGTGTTGGTAGATATGCCTCTGTGTTAGCGGTCTTGGAGTAAAATGTATCCTCAAAATATGAATTTACCCTAGGATCAGATAAGTCTTTGAGGTTAGAATATACTATAGCCTACTGAATTTACTTTGCACACTGTAAACAAAATAATTCCTTAAGCAGGTAATTGTTCATATTTTAAGTCTAATTATCTTGTTTTGGACCGTGTAAAAATGTTTTAAGTATATTTTCTGCATTATTTATCTTGTAAGATGAGAAAGAAGGTTAAAATTGAGTAATAGTGTCTGAATTTGCAAAAACTTTTCTTATTTTAAAAAGATTTAAATGATTTTACCTGATTAATTTCAATGCATAAACAAATGTTTTTTTTGTATATTTTTGGTTTGAACAAATTTATTGACACTAATAACAGAAAACAATCATGACAATCTCAACAGCAATTAAGCACATTCACAATAACTGCACAAAGGGACATGAACGTTTACACAAGCAAAATGTAGTTAAAAGTCAGCACAGTTGATATGTTTAAGATTGATACCGTAGAAACATGATGTATCTGTTTAAGATTACAATTCACTAAGAATTACACAGAATCCTCATATAGAAACAAAGCACGTCAAAAGCTACACGAAAACAAAGACACTTTTGCAAGGATTAGCAGTTTTTTTTTAACTAAATATACGTTTCGCACCATGTTTGAGGCAATGCAAAACTTGCATTTCAAGAAAGTTCTATTTGCAAAGTGATCGTCATGAGATGTTCAAAACGAACCCCAGGCGGTCATGTAAAGTAGTTTTTTTTAAGTAGATTGTCACAAAACTCTACAGTGCTCAATGGAATAACAATATTTAATAATAATTAAAAAATCCAGCATTAAGGAGAGTGCCTATGATTTGAATGATGAAATAAATGTTACTTACTTCCATGGGTGGTCATCTTTCCCCCCATGGCTGCAGGGTGCGATTTATGCGTTAAATGGCTGGTTATCTTCAGCGGTGCATCCAAAACTGTCTGGTTTCAAAGCTCGTTTACTTCATTCAACCCACGTAGAAATCGGGATGTGTTATCAAATAGAGCATGCTCAAGCTTTAATAGACTCGAATGCACATGCTCCGCGCATGCACATTTGCATAAAAGGTGTGCGTGGAGGCGGAGCCTGCAGTGAAGGAGATGCAACGCTCTTAGAAACTGATACAAATGTTGAAAACAGGAATGATCTGAAATGTTGATTATGACACCACTGACATCACGGTTTCGTATTCTATACACGACATGTGTAGACTAATCGCACGTGTTCAGACAGTGCATGCCAATATCTACAATATTCAGCAGCACGTGTGCTTACGGGGGTCCAGTGGGGCAGGGGTTTTAAAATTGCTGGATTGTCTCCCTGTGCGTTTCAGGGTCGATTTTAAGGTGCCTTTACTAGTTTTTTTTTTTTTATCTTGGACCGTCCTTTCCGTCTGATTTGATTTTATTGTATCAGCCATGGGCTTAAACAACCAATTTTTGGGGGGTGCTCAACCCAACACAGGCACCCCCAAACATTATAGCAGGGGTGGCGAACAAGTTTGACACAAAGAGCCAAAATTTTTAACTGTGAGAGTCAAAGAGCCACACCACGCACTGACCTGCCATGACAGACAGACGCACACAAACACACACAATTAAAAACATATCATTTCCCATAACGCACTCCTCCCCTTACAATACAACAAGTATTGTTCTTGTGTTGATTTCCAGGAAAGTGTCCACCCTCAATACACACAAAAAACCTAAACACGAAACAAGGCAAAGAGCCACAGTGTATAGAAAATATGATGAGGCAGAGCCGCATTCTTATTGGCCAAGAGCAACATGCGGCTCTAGAGCTGCGTGTTCGCCATCCCTGCATTATAGAATTCTTAAAACTCTCTTTTCCTTAATAAAGGACAGGTAAGGCATAAATGTGATGAACAATGCTGACTAAATATTAAAAAAAGTAAAACAAAACTTAGATGTGAGCAACGCTGCGTCAGAAACGTTTCACTGCTTTGAAATGGTTCCGTCCATTTGATTCCTAGCATCGATCTCGCCCACTCCCCGCTCCTCTTTCGCTTGGCTAGTGTCATTTGCGGCATAGCAGTGGAGTCTGTGGAGGCTCCGGTGTAGTACGGTGAACCTATGCTATAATGGATGGCCGAAAGTGTCATAACTCAATTAAAAAAAGGAACATTAATTTAATATAAAAAGGCATTAAAATGAACATTGTATTGATAAAAATTGCCTTTTGAAAAAACTATTGTAAAATATTCAAATCAAAATGGTATCATAATTAAAATTTGAAATTCTATATGACTTTAAGTGAAATGAAGAACAGTTTTAATCAGCCAGACACTGGGTGCTCAGCACCCCCAAAGCTCTGAACCTGAAATCGCCCCTTTGCCTTTGCGGTCCCTGTGGTCTTCTGGCTGTGGTTTGTTGACGGTTCATAGGGTGAGGACCAAAACCTATGGTCAAACAGCATTCAGCCACTTTGATCCTCACCTATGGAACAGTCTGCTAGAGGACATCAGGTCTACAGGGACCCTTGCTATTTTCAAGAGGAGGCTGAGACCCACTTTTTTAATTAAATGAAATGTTCTGCATTTATATAGCGCTTTTCAAGTCAATGACTTCCCAAAGCGCTTTACAATGTGCTTCACATTTCCCAATAGCGGCCGTGCAGCCATGTAAGGCGCAAACCTGCTTATTGGGGGCATTAGGGGTCCAGTGTCTTACCCAAGGACACTTCGACATGTAACAAGGAGGAGCCGGGATTCGAACTGCGATCTCTTGATCCCAAGACGAGCGCTCTATCTCCTACTGCCGCTTTTAATCGATCATATTTATTTAGTTTTGGTATGTTTAAGTACTAATATTTAACCGTAACATACTTTACCTTTTATTTCAGTTTATTTTGCTTTGTTCTGGAGTTGTTTTTATTTTCTATTTTTATATTTCCGTGTTTTCTCATTTGGCTGGCACCACACTGGTAGGGTGTGGTTCAATGGCTGAAAATCCTGAGGTCATCTGCTGCCATCCCTATCAGTGCAGGAATTCCTCCCTCAGGTTCCTTTCCTCACTTGGTTAGTTTGTGCTCTACCATAATAACAATTTACACTTATTTATTTTTCTTTATTGTATTAAGTTTTGGGTTGTTGGGTGGAGATAAAGGAGGCAATCTAATTGTCTTATTGTACGTTGAATGTTTTAATGAAGCACTTTGAGTGGCAATTTATTGCCTGGAAAGTGCTTTGGGGATAAATTTGATTCAAATTTGATTTGAAGAAACAGGTGCTCCTGTAAATACCATACGTGCCAAACAGTCCTACCTTCTAGTGAAGTCCTTCCCGGGCTGACCTGACAGCAGCAATTTTGTTTTCTTTATTATTAAGTAAAACCAGCTTTACTGAAACTCAGAATGATTGCAGACAGAACTTTCACTGATGACATAAAATGAGAGTTGACATGCATACATCCACTCCCATAGTCAACAAACACCATGATAAAAAGCTACCACAGAACAAAAACACGTAAGGCTTAAAATCGACACCAGAAAACAGTTATTCGAAGCAGTGAAAGACTCAAATGAGCCTAAATGAAAACAAAAGTCGTAAGTACTCGCCACTTTCTAAGGCCACTACGCATTTGTAGGACATATACTGTATATGGGTAAAAAGAAATATACCAGAACACGGGGCCGTGGGCCGCTTAGTACCAAACCGCGCATAAAGAAAATGTTCCCTTATTTTTTTATTACACCATATTTATTTGTGAATAACGCTCTTTTTTTAAATTCAAAAAAGGATAAAAGTGTGGTTGCGTGTTATACATTGTAGGGTGTTTTTGAGTACTGATTGATCAGCAGTGTTGGGCGCTGCTCATCAATTGGTAACTATAATTAGTTACAGTTACTAGTTACTCCATTTAAAAAGTAATTACGTTACTGCCCAGATCAATGACACCCAAAGTTATCTAACTACAAATTACTGTATAGCCACTTAATAAAACAATAGAAGAACACATATAAACCAACCTGTAGAAGCAGTAAAAGCTCCATATTTCTTTTGGCAGACTTTTGCAATGTTGAGAGCTTGCAAATAAACACTTAGCCGAGACACGCCATATCCAGTTTGGCTTCAGGCTACTCGAAAATTTACTTCTACATTTCTAGGTTCTGACCAAGATGCCTTATTTCATTTTCCAGGCATGGTGTATTGCAAAAATAATATTACAAATAC
This sequence comes from Urocampus carinirostris, assembly GCF_059441175.1. Classification (NCBI taxonomy): domain Eukaryota; kingdom Metazoa; phylum Chordata; class Actinopteri; order Syngnathiformes; family Syngnathidae; genus Urocampus; species Urocampus carinirostris. The sequence goes on from NC_142361.1 coordinate 10,029,678, forward strand.
AAAAATAAAACATTCAGCACACTTGAACTGTAAATTCTGTGCTCATGGTTGCTCCATTGATTGAGTTGGTTTGTTGTTCCTGTATAAGCCACACCCCCCTCCCAAAGAACTGCCTACCATTTGCTTCCGGTGACCCATTACTGATAATGTTCATGTAAAGTGACCCCTCAATATCAGTATTTTCTGCAGTTTATGACGAATAGACAAGTCTGAGAAGGTTGGTTCTGAGTTTGGATTGGAAGACAGGGTGTCAGAGTTATGGAGGTCAGGTGGTGGTGGGTTTATTTTCTTTATACAGCTTACATGGAAATTACACACAAAGACGTTGTTTTATCCCATTATTTATACTATTTTTACGGTGCCACAAATGAATGTTAAAATATGGAGAAAACAGAAAGTCTTCATAAAAGATATCGATAAACGCAAAGTCCAAACTTCATTTTTTTTTAAGTGACAGGGTAATTGAACTCATTATTTTTCAGCCATTACGGCGACGTTTGGCGTACTGACGGTCAATAGCAGTGTGTTGCTTTGTCTAGTACACAGGTGGCATATCCCGTCCGACCTAGTGTACTTAACAAAAAATAAATACTATGTAGGTCAACGCATTGCATGGCTGCATAGCCGCTATTGGTGTGTGAGTGTGTGTGTGAATGGGTAAGTGTGAAACACATTGTAAAGCGTTTTGGGAGGTCTTCATTGACTTGAAAAGCGCTATACAAATGCAGACTATTTACATTTACATATAAATTTGAATATAAACAACGTTTCCTTTTCTTCTGTTTGAGACAATCTTGAAAAAGTCATAGTTTAAAAAAGAAAAACAATTCGGGGGAATTTCTAGGGTGTTGTCAACACAGTGGCAGTTCGACCCGAAAAACAATGGGAGGGTTCAAACGCAAGTTTTCAATGGACACGGAATCTCCATTGGCCGTAAATGCATGCTTGATAGCAACCGTTTGACAACTGTTGACCTGGATCAGTCTTTACTCTTTCTTTTCCATAACTTCAGTGCCGTTTTCCCACAACGTTGATGCGTCATGACAGAAGACATCGGACGGACCTGCAGTGATAAGTTGGTGTGGACGTATCTGCCTTCGAGGGAACGCTGACTGTGAAGCTGTAAATAAAACGTAAGCACACATTCTGCGTGAAAAGTTTGCCGCTCTCTGCAGCCAAATCGGCAACAGGCATGGACAAAAGGTTTATCGTGAAGGACTGTGGCCAAAAAACACCTTTTGGCCTGGGCGATGATATAACTTGCGTAGGCAGCCAAAGCTGTGAAATAAGGTGCTGTCTCGGGAGAACAACTGGCTGAGGAAAAGCTTCGAACTGTTGCAGGATTTTTGCCTTCGGGACCTAGATTGGTTTCCCATTGTGCCTTTATTAATAAGACTTACGCATAATACATTCATTCTGATCGTTGGGCGGCCATTTTGACGCAAGCTGTCAGATTTAAATAATAATAAATAATAATAATTTCCTTGTATTGTCATTCTGTGTAACAATGTACACAGAACGAAATGTCGATTGCATCTGACCCGATGCAGCCGCAGCCAAGAGAGGGCGCCGCCGACCACTTTTTAAGTCTTAGGAATGACTCGGCCGGGGCGCGAACCCGAACCTCCCAGTCTCAAAGCGGGCGCCTTACCATCTAGGCTAGGCTACTGAGCTGGTAAGGGATCGTGAGCATTGTTTGACCTTTAAATGTCGCTGTATTGAGTAGTATGACCCAAAACGAGTGCTTAAAATCACGAAGAAGAATACTTATCAGGGAGAATCAAAGTGAGCTCTTTGTAAGTTTCTGGTTTTCAGGTTCCCATAGCAGCAAGATGGCGGAAAATCACGTGAGCTAACTGTAGGTAGCTGAAGGATTTGTTGATTTTATTGGCAGTGCCATGTTAAAACATTAGTAATCACTTTTCAATTTTAAAAATGTGCTTGTAATCCATAAGACCCTTTATTAAAAAATTCTGCCTCAAGAATCCTGGGTGGGTCTTTATTTAATCATAACTTGGAATAGTACTTCCAAACAGTCTGTTGCAAACCTTTTAACTTGAAAACCTTCTAAATACCAAAGTCACATATCATGCACGTGTTAAAACATCAATCAGCACCAAAACAATGAGTTTCGCTACAGCATTTCTATTTTTGCCTCTTGTTTTTAAGCAATGGGCCTAACAATAGGTTTTTCAAGTTGCTGCATGGCCAACTTCTGGTCGCACGTGAACGGTTGCATATTTTGGGAATTTTTTGACAACAACGATTTTAATAATGAAGCCTCCAGCCCCGCCCGCTGCGCCAGGCATTTCTCTGAATGACTAGACAAGGTAAAATCCACACTCAAATTAGATTTCATACAGATTTCAACGCTGTGAAGGAAGGAACTTATTAGTCAAAGAGTTTAACAGGTTGTGGGCAACCAACTACGGCGCCTGGTGCTGCAGCAGCTGCCTGGTGTTTGCAGGCTAGGGCATGGGGGAGCTTATGTCCCACCATCTTGACAGCTGGCCGTAATGTATGCTCACTCTTGCGTTTAAAAAAACGCAATTGAGCGTTGGAGAGTCTCAAAGCAACATACCTAAGTTCATCAAGTCAAAATGTATTTGTATCGCACTTTTCAGGCAGTGAATTGCAACTCAAAGTGCTTTGTAAAAAGATTCAAATGGGAGTTTTGATGCTGGAGGTATCTGGCTCAAGCTCCCGTACCTTGTCACTCAAGAATGGTGGTCCTGCTGCCTGGAGGGAACCCTGTAAGGCAGCAGGTCCAAAGACAGTTGTCACCATGAGAACCAATGGGAATTGTTGTTATTTCAATAGATATTTTTATAATATGGTATGCTGATAATGGATGGACACAGCAATGATAATGAAAACGGTGAAAGAGGTGGTGGTGATAATAATAATGATTATGATGACGACATGTTACGTTCACATTGTTTTGTTTTTTATGACCTGTTGTTTTGTTTTATTTTTGTTTTCTCGTGTTCGAAATAAAGTTTTATTCATTTATTCAAGGTACAATCAGAGAATAAAATTCGTATTGGATTAAAAAAAACCAACTTTATTCTTTATTGTAAACAAGCTGAATAAAAGTAAATGATCCCAATCCTCACCCTTTGGCCGGGGATAAAATACTTTGTGAGTCGTATTGGAGCACGTGGCTGGGATGGGCTCCAGCCCCCCTGCGACCCTAATGAGGATAAGCGGTACGGCTAATGAGATGAGATGAGATGAGAGTCGTATTGGGTTAAAAAATATCAGCTTGGGTCAGACTATCAGAAAAAGAAAGAATGATTGATTGGATCTTCTACCAGCTACCAGCTCAGTAGCCTAGATGGTAGGGCGCCCGCTCTGAGACTGGGAGGTCGCTGGTTCAAGCCTCGGCCGAGTCATACCTAAACCTTACAACATTGGTACTCATTGCCTCCCTGCTTGGCGCTCAGCATTAAGGGTTGGAATTGGGGGGTTCGGTCACCTAATAAATAAAATGACTGCGCCCTGTTTGGCTGCGGCTGTATCGGCTCGCTACAGTTTAACTCTACGGGTCAGGTGTATCGATATTTCGTTCTGTGTGCATTGTTACAAAGAATGACAATAAAAGTAAATTCTTCTTCTTTTTCTACAGTATATTGGCCGATACAGCACCTCAAATCCAATACTTTGGCAATACATTCCAACCTTCTGACATTTAAAAGCAGTAAATGTTATTGCACACTTTGTTTTTTTGTGCAAAATTCAATCTTTCTCCAGAATCTAAAAAAAAAGAAACAAGTAATTCAAAAACCGGAAGTGGCAAAATGTTACTGAAACCGAAATCTTATGTGATCATCGGAGTGGTTTATTCTCACACAATGATTTAGTCTCGCTTCAAAATAAATCAGCCTAAGACTAAAATCAAGATTTTTTGTGGACTAAATTTGAAAAAGCCTTGCTGTCTCTTGTCTCGTGTAACTTGTTTGGGTGTTTGGGCAATTGGGTTGGCCATGGTCCAAAAATTTTTTTGTGTTTTTTTTGCTATTTATTTCCATTTTATTTGGAAATATGTGTGTGTCTTGCTGTCGGTCACCCCTCTTGAGGGATATGACCAAGGTAGATAGATAGATGGATAGATAGATAGATAGATAGAAATTTGAAAAAGCGATAGCTGTTTTTAAGGGGATAAAAGCGATAGTCTAACGCATATAGTGGCAGTATTGGCAGTAATGCATGGGGAAAATGATAATGTAGACCTTTATGCATGCCTACATCTACATTCAAAGGTTGTAATTGATCTTGTATTATTTTATAAATAGACCGTTTCATCAAATTGTGAAGGGGTAAACCAGTAAAAGATGTCGGGCCCTGCAGTTCTCACCCTGACCCGAGTGAGAAGGACGCTTTCTTGTGTCCCGTTTCATCTGGAGGGACGAAAAACATGATCAACTCGGGTGCCGAGGTGCTTAACTTGTTTGGGTGTTTGGGCATTCGGGTTGGCCATGGTCCAAAAAATTTTGTGTGTGTTTTTTTGCTACTTTTTCTTTTCTTTGTTTTTGTGTATGTGTTTGTCTTGCTGTCGGTCACCCCTCTCGAGGGTTATGACCAGGGTAGATAGATAGCTAGATAGATTAAAGTCAAGTATAGAGGTCATTTTTCAAGCTGAACATTTTCATTAATTTCACTGATGATTAAAATAATAGCATATACAGAAGAATGTACCCAGCTTTTTGAACATTGACCTCAAGTGCAAGCCATAGTATGGGAAACCAGGGACAAAAGTAATTTGCCATTTAAATTACTTATAATTTTTTGAACATAGACTATGTGGCATTTGCAAAGGCATTTGACTTTTTCTATTGATTCAGAATGTAATGCAAAAATGAGCAAGAAAGCATGAATATATTAATCAAGTCAAATTTTCCTGGGCTGATGTTGGATGGTTTTGTCTCAGTTGCCCATTGCCCTCACTTGGCCCTGCCTGTTTGGCGCCAGCTGTGGCTCTTTGCCTGATTGGCTTCCCTCCTTTTTAAGCTCAGTGCTCTCACTCACCCCTTGTCAGTCCGTCAATGAACCTCTGCACCCGCAAGACGTGTGTTTTGACTCTATCCTGCTTGTGAATTCTGTCCGGTATTGATGCCGTCTATCTCATCCTGTTTGATATCTGACTCCAGTCCCCAGTGTCTGGTATCGATCCCGTCTGTTTCGCCCTGTCTGATATCTGACTCCAGTCTCCAGTATCGGGTATAGATCCCGTCTGTCTCGTCCTGTCTGATACCTTCCTACAGTCTCCGGTATCTGGTATCGATTACGCCTGTCTCATCCTGTCCAATATCCTGCGGCAGTCTCCAGTATCCGGTATCAATCCCGTCTGTCTCGTCCTGTCTGATATCTGACTCCAGTCTCCAGTATCTGGTATCGATCCTGTCTGTCCAGTCCTGTCCGGTATCGACCCCGCCTGTCCGGTATCTGGTCTTGTATCTGGTATCGATCTCGCCGGCCTCTGGCTTCCTGTTTTTCCACGCCGGACTTCTGTCTTACTTCTTCCGCCCAGCGATCACCGAATCACTGGCGTTTGAGTTCACGCGCATAACTCCCCCATTCCCTTAAAATAAAGCTTGTGTGAAAACGTTACGCAAAACGTTTTAAATACTGATTTAATTAAAGAATTGTTTAAACGTGTTTCGAAAATTAGCACATGGATTGTCATGTGAAAATATTTACTATTTGGAATCAAACTAACAAAATATGTGAAGATATTGATATCTAGCTATCTATCCATCAATTGAAACTGTAGTAAATTCATCACACCTTTTTTTAAGGTATATCAAAAACAAATATGCGTGTTTTAATAGAAACAATATAATACTAATAATTTTCCCTTTGTACATCAAATAGACATATCAGTTGCTAATTTTCACAAATCCACGAGATAAAATGAAAACAAAAATCAACATTTTCAGTTATCAAAACAATCAAATTTTGAATTTTTACATGAAACAATTTTTAAACCCGACGTCTGAAAAACATTCCCTCTCTGCTTGGTTGCACACTTCGTCATTCGTAATGTAACGTCATTAAACCTGCAAAACAGGTTGTCAAAATTGCTGCATAAAGAATAGACATCATAACAACTGCATGATGACATTGTGGTTTTGACCTACCTAAAAACTTACTTCATATTTGGAAAAATGGTGAAACTTGGCTCTAATAATGTATAATAATAATGAATTATCTAAGAGTTACATTTACTCTCAAACCCCACGCTTAGAGGCATATTCAGGCCGTATGGAAAGAATGGATTAAAGGGTGTTTTACTAAAAGAGTATGTAGTGCAGAATTTGTGGGAATTAGATTTACAAGAAGTCCCAAATATGGTTGGATGGATGGGGTAAAACATGCTCTGGATGTGAGGTGGGTTAATTTAATGGATGCGAAAGGGTGTGCAAGAGATATATGTGCATGGCATAGGATAGTTAAGAATGACTGATATCGGCGCATATGATGCAGAGGGGGAAAACCAGTTTATGTTGACAGGCATTCTTCCTGATGAAAGGTTGCATGTTACAGCATCTGACTCCTTATTAAGCAGTGGACTTATTGTTTTGTGTCAGGGTTGTAAGAGCCTAGGGGATGAATGTGGCTGTGTTCTTGACTCCAACCACCTCCCACTAGGGGGATTTGGCTTCGTTATATAGAAAGATGATATGCAGTTTATCAACTCTAATTTTTATTAACTAGTGCTGGATAGAGATTAAAATCTTAACGTGCATTAATCTCATAATCTCATCTGGATTCATTGATTTTAAAACATTCATTTGAAAATTTTAAATACGTTTAGTTATATTAAAAACATTTAAAATTCTTAAATAATTTGCACATATGCATGATTGTAACAATAACGTCATACATTTGTTCCCAAATTATATATATATAATAAATAATATTGTCTGCATTTTTAACATCAGCGCAGATTTATTGCATGTTGTTGCCAATTACGGACGTGTGCAAAAGTTTGGACACGCCTGATCATTTTCAAGATTTTCCTTTACAAATGATTGGTTGTTCGGATCAGCAATTCCAGTTAAATATATCCGATAGCATACAAACACAGTGAGTTGAGTTTGACTGTTTTCACCCTCCTTCGCCTCTGCTTATCTGAGATTTTTCTTGGCCTGACACCCCAGGCCTTAACTAGAACTGCGCCTGTGGCCTTCCATTTCCCCACTATGTTCCTCACAGTGGAAATTGACAGCTAAAATCTCTGAGCTAGCTTTTTGTATCCTTCCCCTAAACCATGATGTTGAACAATCTTTGTTTTTAGGTCATTTGACAGTTGTTCTGAGGCTACCATGTTGCCACTCTTCAGAGAAGATGCAAAGAGGAGAACAACTTGGCGCCTTACACCCTTTCTCATGATTGGCCTTACCTTTGTATGTAAGTCAAGGGTCAATGAGCTTACCAAACTAATTTTGTGTTCCAATAATTAGCGCTACAGGTATTCAAATCAATAAAACAATAAGGGTGCCCAAATGTATGCACCTGCCTACTTTTGTCTAAGTAATTGCACACTTTCTGTAAATCTTATGAACTTCATTTCACTTCTCAAATATCACTGTTTTTGTTTGCTATATGATATATTTAACTGTAATTGCTGATCCGAACAACCAATGATTTATAAAGGAAAAACTTGAAAATGATGAGGGGTGCCCAAACTTTTGCATATGACTGTATGTCCTACAGTATTATGACTACAGCCTCTTTTCCGTTGCTCAAAACTTAAAGGGACGGTCGGTATTATTAGACCAATAGATGTCACTGCATGGTTTAGTGCAAGTGTTAAAAAGCACTATGGGGGAGCCAAAGTGGACAAGGTGCATCATTTTATTTTTATGTTTTTGCCCAGTCTTTTTCAAGTTTTTGAAAAATTATTACCATTTTCTTTGCTCGCACGTGATGATAAATGTGTTTGTATGACAGATTATCAATTTTTGCTTTTTATTTACGTAAATATATATTTTAAGTTTTTTTTTTGTTTTTTTTTTACCACCGAGAGGTACTAAATCATACACACTGTCCCTTTAACACCAAAGAATAGATTGACATTTTCTATGGACAGAGGCGGCACATGTAAAAATTAAATTTAAAGCTAGTCAAATCTTAACAATAGCTTATTCATTTAAATATTTCTGACTCAACCATCTCCAGATTAGCATATCAACACTTCAGCATTTAAAAATATCTGCACCTCAAACAGCTTTTTGACTAGTTTCCAAATTTGTTGCGAATAATCTGCAAACGTGTTGTCTTACAAACTGTGTACCTGAGGAAGCGGGTGGGCAAGTTGCATTGTTCAGTTACACAAGGCTATGGGATTTTAAAATTCAATGTCTGGCATTAATGAGCATTAAGGATTATTTTAGTCATAAACCAATAGAAAATATTTAAAACTAAACTTATTTTTTTACATAATGACTTAAATAAATATTTAAAAACAAAAAAATACAACTAAAGCAGATACGTCAAAGTGAAGGCCTGTAGAATATTTTAATTCATTATTGTATCATACACCAGGAATCGTGTATTTTATACATTGCGTTACTTCTCCTTAAAGAAAGTGTTTTTTTTTTGTTAATGGAATTTTACACTTTCTTTTATTGTATTTCAATGCAATCTTGTAAAAAGATGTTTCAGTTAAGTGAATATTGAAACTTGCTGGTATATTTTCATATTTGAAGTATTTTTTGCTTACTTTTGCTAAAATAGAAATTATAGGCACAGATGGTGCCTGAATAATGCTGACTTCTTTTATTCCTTCTTTCATTTGATGTTCATGCTATTAGAATTATTATATAAAGGGAAACTTGACTTTGTTTATTGTTGAAAATTGAAGATTAATAATCAAGCCATTATAAATTAGCCCTTTATTAGTTTTCTAGATTGAAATATATATGCTGGGTTTTCAGTAAGTTCAATAAATTCAATTGACCAACTGAACATTTTCTATTCTTTCAATAGACAGTAATATGTGCTATTTTAAAAAGTCTTCATATAGAGTGCTCGGACAGTACACTGTGTACTGTGTTTATTTGTTTTTTGACACCCTGATTTTTTGTTAGTTTGTTCCTTGCATTTCCATTTCCGGTTTTGTCCTTGTTTCTGGTTCGGAAATTATGAGGTTTGAGTACGTTTGGACAAATTTTTTAGTTTTGTGACTCCTTAGTTTGATACTTTGTTCCCTGAATCTCTATTTCTGGGTTTGTATATTTTCAGAATTGATTTTGTTTGGACATGTTATTTGTTTTGAGACCCCGTGTTTGTTCCTTTTTTCCTGGTTTTGTCATTATATACTGTCCTTGTTTTGAGCACCCTTGCCTTAGTTCCTGCTTCCCTTCACTTGGGTCCACCCTCCAAAATCTAACCATTTAGTTTTAGGTAAAATATTTTATTGGTTAAAAAAATATAGGCGGCATATATTCAATTTATAAGAATGTTCTATGCACACAAGACGAAAGCAAACCTGTCTTATACAATTAGTAGTAGACTGCTAATGCAGAAATGAAAGACATTTTTGTAGAAATTGTGTTGCATAAAGCTTTTTAAATTTGGCATCATTGGGCTTTGAGGTGAGAAGGATTTTTGTACCTGTACTTAATTTGTCTGAACAAATATAAACAACTAAGTGTTTATTTGCAGGGTTGATTGCCAACTTTGTCCCACATGAATATTAACCACACATCATATATATTTTTTATGAATGAGTCATTTATTAATCACAAAAAAAAAGAAAATCAAAGAAGTCCCCATGTTTGACCATGGTTTCCTCTCTGCTCCTTTTACTTCACTTATCTTAATTGATAGATCAAAAAACATTTTTTTTTTCCTCTGTGAGACAAAGGCAAACATTGCCTTAACTACACTGCAGGCTGGTGTATTATGTACCGTATTTTCCGCACTATAAGGCGCACCTAAAAGCCTTTATTTTTTTCAAAAGCTGACCATGCGCCTTATAATACAGTGCGCCTTATTTATGGATCAACATTAAGTTTTCCAACTAACTTGCAGCCGCCGACTAGATTTTCCCCTGAACGCCAAGTAATACGCGGTGTATGCTGGGATTTATTTACCGGCGTTTCATTGGCTAACCAATGTGTCAATCATCATTTGAATCGATCACTATTGGCTAAAGTTATTCAGAGGTCAAGGGGCGGATCCTTTTTATCATTTACAGGCTGGCATTGGCTTGAACAGCAAAACAAAGGCTGCAATTGGCCGAAAAAGATGTGTCAATCATCAGTTGAATCGATCACTATTGGCTAAAGTTATTCGGAGGTCAAGAGGCGGATCCTTTTTATCATTTACAGGCTGGCATTGGCTTTAAACGGCAAAACAAAGCCTGCAATTGGCCGAAAAAGATGAATGCGTCTAGCACGTGGCTGACGGCACACAGAAAGCATTTTTTTCTATTCTGTATTTGTAAATATGTTATTCTCCTGGATTTACTGCACTCACGGATATAAGAGGACATTGGCTGCACATTATTATGAACACAACGACTTCGGTGAGCTACTCCGGGTTTTATATTGTCCCTGTATCTTGTTTCAGACTGAACTCGATGTTTCTCTGATAAGCAGTGCAGATAATGGATAATGGATGGAATTCAACTCAATTCCAAGTGTTTATTGTCATATGCACAGTAAAGTTGCGAGCGAAAAAGAAAATAGAAACTAAGGAATGTGTGGCATTTCTTGAATCCCAAGACTTTAACCTTCCGAATGATGGAACGATGCATTTGAGTGACATCGTACGGACACCGCATCCGCACGTGTCCTCGACACGTATTTGCGTCTTTGCAAGCTTTGGGAATGTTAAGGGGGTAATAAGTTTGACTGAACTATCTGACTGTTTTGTCGACGTTCCCATTGTAGCGCCTTATAATCCGGTGCGTCTTATGTATGTCAAAAATAGGACCAAAAACGTTTTTTTCGGGGTGCGCCCTATAACCCGGTGCGCCTTATAGTGCGGGAAATACGGTAATATTTGTTTTCAGTGGGAAATGTGCCATTAAGTCCTTGCGGAGATCCAACTGAGGGTGTCCACATGATTTGTTGGGTCGTGCACTCGGCTTCTTGGATACCATATTACTTCCATCATCAGAGGATGTCCGTCCTCTCTGTTATTTTGTTCACCTAATCAGAACAGAGTCCATGAATAGACGTATAAGAAAATACATAAAGATACAATCAAACATATATTATAAACCAACAAATATAGAGAAATACTATGAAAGAACATTCTTTGTCATCACTTTTATCACTGTCTATTCCCATTTCAAAGTCACAATCATCATCTTGGATGGCAGAAGTCACATCCTGCACACTGATCCGATCACCTCTCTCTGCTGGTGGCATTCTGAAACGGAAGCAGTCATAAACATAAATTAACAAACCAATGCACCAATCCTATTTGCACACCCCACATTCGAACAGTTGCATACATCTTCCCCACCCGAACAATTCAAATCACATCTCAAAGGAATTCCACTTGTTTGGCCATTCTATTTTCTACTTTGCACATTTTGAGTAGCACTAAAGCTCAATGATGCCATATGGCAACATTGACATAAAAGGCTAAAAATAATGTTTGAGGAATGTATTTCATGAACATGCTGTAGACATTGTATATAGAAATATATGTATATATAAATACAATTATCAAAATGTCTACGGCATGGACATTGTAATAATTGTATATGAATAAATGGTAAATGGTAAATGTTCTGCCTTTATAAGTCAACGAAGACCTCCCAAAGCGCTTTACAATGTGCTTCACACTTACCCATTAACACACACACTCACACACCAATAGGGAGTCAGCCATGCAAGGCGCCTACCTGCTTATTGGGGGCATTAGGGATTCAGTGTCTTTCCCAAGGACACTTCGACATATAACAAGGAGGAGCGGGAATCGAACCTGCGACCTCTTGATCCCAAGATATAAAAAAAAAAAAAATATATATATATATATATATATATATATATATATATGGCGGCGCCATGTTCGGCTGCGGCTGCATCGGCTCACTGCAGTTTTTTACATTTTGGCAAACTGTGCGGGTCAGATGTAAAGTATATCTGAATCTGAATCTATATATCTATATGTCTCTCTCTCTCTCTCTCTCTCTCTCTCTCTCTCTCTCTCTCTCTCTCTCTCTCTATATATATATATATATATATATATATATATATATATATATATATATATATATATATATATATATATATATATATATTTGGCTTCTTACGTACCTGAATATATCTAGTCCAATGAATCAAAGGCAAGTTGTGGTTCAGATGTTTCGCAGGGTTGATGACTTCTGGGACAGAAAGCTTGACTTATAAACACAACCACTGTCCAATGACAATCTGGGCAGAACCCATTGTAAATGTAAATTTGGTCTTTAGAAAACACAGTGAAAGATGTTTGAGGGGTGGCAATGCTGGGCCTAATAGGATTATTATAATCAGTCACCATTATATAAGTCCTATTTTATATAATAAGGACGTGCTAAACAATTACTAGCCACGTACATTGGTTTGGCACGTTTCGATTTGGCACGTTCACTCGTTTTTCAAAAGTACCCTGTTGTTTTTTTTAGTACCTATTTTATAACAAAAAGGCTACAAACTGGTTTTGATACCTGTCGGAACAGCATGCCTTTGAATTATGGTCACTTCTTTTTGTGACACTATGATGATGTCGATTTCAATAAAAAGACTCATGACAGTTCGTTACACATTTGCATGAAGCACAACTTGTAATCGAAACTAGCGTTATTGTTGATCTCAAAGTCAATTATTAAATCAAATTTAGAACATTTATACGAGATGAGAGATGTCCTAGATGGAAATTTTTAACAGTGCACTTTTGAAATAATATATTTTCCAACAATGTTAATCCATAATAATAAGATGATGATTCAAATCTATTTTTTAATAAGTACAAAAATATATACAGTGTTGAGTACATAATATAGTACATAATATGTCTTGTAGATTTATTTTCAACTCTACCGAAACTCGGATATGCCAGTTTTTCAATATTCCTATAAATCATTTTCATGTCTTTAACCGCTTGCAATGCAATGAAAAAATAAAAAATAAATCATACACTATTAAATAAATATTCTATCATTGGCAAATAATTTTGCTCATTGTATTTGTGTTTTTTTTGAGTAAATTACGGATATTGCAATCCATCTTCATCTACTTCAAAAATAATCTGATTCAGCTGATATTTCTGTCATTTTAGGTATCATTTTTTCATATTCTGCTGTTGTCACGATTGCCCATTGCCCTCACCTGTTCCCGCTCGTTTGCCTGTTGGCTCCCCTGCTTTCATTCACTCCTGGTCAGTTCGTCAACGAACCTCTGGACTTGCAAGGCAATCATTTTTACTCTGTCCCGTCCTGTCCAGTATCCTGCTCATGTATCCAGTATCTGGTATCGATCTCGTCAGTTCCGTCCTGTGTGGTATCTTGCTCGTGTATCCTGTATCCGGTATCGATCCCCTCTGTCCCGTTCTGTCCGGTACCCTGCTCGTGTGTCCTGTATCGATCCCGTCCGTCCCGTCCTGGCTGGTATCCTGTAAAGTATCTTGTATCCGGCCTCAATCCCGTCCTGTCCGGTATCCAGTATCGATCCCGTCAGTCCTGTACGGTATCCAGTATCGATCCAGTCTGTCCCGTCCTTTCCGGTATCCTGTATCCGGTATAGATCCTGCCTATCCCGTCCTCACCTGTATCCTGCATTCGGTATTGATCCCGTCTGTCCCGTGCTCTCCTGTATCCTACTCATGTATTCTGTATCCGGTATCGATTCCGCCTATCCGGTCTTGTCTGGTATCCTGCTCGTGTATACTGCATCCAATATGGGTACCGTCTGTCCCGTACTGTCCGCTATCTTGCTTGTATATCCGGTATCGATCCCGCCTGTCCCGTCCTCACCTGTATTCTGCATGCCGTATCGATCCCGTCTGTCCCGTCCTGTCCGGTATCCTGCTCGTCTGTCCCTGGCTTCCTGTTTTCCCGCGCCTGACTTCTCTGCCCCGCTTCTCCTGCCCAGCGATCGCTGAATCGCTGGCGTTTCTGTTCAGGCGCATGACTACCCCACTTCCGTAAATAAAGCTTGGTGTGAAAACGTTTCGATTTTAGGCCTAGCGTCTGTTCGGGTTCTGACTACTGCATTATAAACGTCCAAAATATTTAATCCAGCTGACACTTTTGCTCGTTTTAGGTATTACTTTTCTTATTTTACTGTATCCAAAATAATTATATATATATATATATATATATATATATATATATATATATATATATATATATATATATATATATATATATATATATATATATATATATATATATCATTATAATTATATAATTTTACCACATTTAAGGATTGTTTTGGGGGATTTGTGTAAACAATAATGCAATCCATTCCCAATACGACTAAATAAAATCCTTATCTTTTTAGATTTAAAAAATAAATTTTGCAATTAATCTACAACAAAAAAGATCATCTGATATCTCATCGCTTATTTTAGTCCCCCCCTTCTTTTATTGTGTAATAAACATTGCAAAATATTCATAAACACAATTATTAGTGGATTATTTTGCCTATATGGTTTATCATATATTTTTGTCATTTTTAGAAACAATAATTAAATCAGAACCTACTACTTGTCCTTATTTTATGCAACATTACAGGAACACTGTGTAATATTGGCCTTTTATATGTTGCTTTATTGTGAAGTCAAATAAATAATTGTAAAAGAAATACAGTATTTCCTTTAATAGTTGTTTTTTGATAGTTCATTCATTTCATTTCATTTATTGATTCATTTCAGGCAGTTATATTTTGTGTACACATTTAGATATAACTTTAATCACTGGCATTTGTGTTCACGTGCATGACTGCCCCATTCACGTAAAATAAAGCTTCTGTGAAAACATTACGCGTCTGGGTCCTCCATCTGTTTGGGTTCTGAGACACAGAATGCCTAAAAGGGAGTGGGACAACGACAACTTAAATTCAATCCCACCCATTTTCTCTCATATACAAACCTAAACCAATTCATGGAAAAATTCCCTAAGCTTTTGTTTAACTGATATTGCCAGCGGGTGCAAAACAAGTTTTTACAGCTAACAGGCAACTCATGTACGTCAAACAATAGGTTTTGTAACTGAAGAAAACATTCATACCTGTGTTACTACAGGTAATGGTCCAATAATATTACATAGTATAATATATAATATACACATACAACATATAATATACAATAAATACATTACACACACACATATACATATATAAGGCAGCACGGCGATACAGTGGTTAGCACGTGTGCGGCACAGTTCTGAGGTCATGAGATCGAACCTTCCTGTGTGGAGTACTAAATAATACACATACAGTGGCTTGCGAAACTGTTTGGCCCCCTTGAACTTTGTGAACTTTTGCCACATTTCAGACTTCAAACATCAAGATATAAAACTACAATTTCTTGCGAAGCATCAACAACAAGTGGGACACAATCATGAAGTGGAACAGACTTTATTGGATATTTTAAACTTTTTTAACAAATTAAAAAAAAAACCGGGTGTGCAAAATTATTCACCCCTTTATATATATATATATATATATATATATATATATATATATATATATATATATATATATATATATATATATATATATATATATATATATATATATATCTCATCTCATTAGCTACACCGCTTATCCTCAGTAAGATCGCGGGGGTACTGGAGCCTATCCCATCCATTTTCGGGCAGTGGGCAGGGCACACCCTGAACTGGTTGCCAGCCAATCGCAGGGCACACGGGGACAGACAACTCACTCGCTCATTCGCACCTAGGGACAATTTGAACCGCCCAATTCACCTGAAATGCATGTTTTTTTGGGGAATGTGGGAGGAAACCGGAGTGCCCGGAGGAAACCCACGCAAGCACGGGCAGAACATACAAACTCCGCACAGTAAGGCCGGGAGCTGGATTTGAACCCACGCAGGAGGTTCCCACTACCTCAGAACTGTGCTGCACACGCGCTAACCACTGCGCTGCCCCTGTGGAAAAATATCTGTTGAAATTTTAACATTGGTGATTTCCATCCAAAATTTGTAAAATGTTTTTAGGTGTGAGGAGTACGGAAATGCAAATATCTGAGCTCCAAACTGTTAAACGTACAGTACATGACACCACCAACTACTTGTGTCCGTTAAAGTGAGTGACCCAAAAATTTTGCATGGTGTCAGTGTCAATCCAAAGCATACCAGTCGCATTACAACACTTGAGCGTTGTGTAGCGTGATGTAGTACAGTGCAGCTGTTTGCTTCCCAATTGTTAGTGCTCTATTATAAACTGTTTAGGCAAATATAGAGCCTGTAAAATCCGTGGCCGCGACTGCGTCGGAATGTGAGCCGGTGCGGAGTGTAAACAAAGCATGAATAAATTGTGTTTGTAATAAAATGCGACATTTATCATTGGTAACTTCTTAAACTCGGCCGTCCAGTTTGGCTTGAATGCATAATTAAAGTGCTTGGTGTACATTTATTGGGACATAACAACACAGAGGAGTGACGTGTGGTGGGGTTCGTGTCTTGGGTTGCACAGTAAGATTTAGAAATAAATCAATCTGTATCTTATTCAGCATATCACATGTGTCAAAGTCGAAGCCCGCGGGCCAGATGTGGCCCTCCAGATAATTTTATGAGGCCTGTGAGCAGCTAAAAACATGAATGAATCAAAAACAACAATTCCCACAATTTCTGTCAAGTATAATACATGCAAAGTGATGGCCGAAGGCCACATCACGGCAGGGTTTCTACATTAATGCCAATGAGTAAAAGTAAGAAAAAGGACAAGATGATAAATTCCGGCCTTCCATAAATTTCAATAAAGCCAAGTCTTTTGCTCATGTCTTTAAATTGATTATGTTTTAATAATCTTACAAATCAAATTCTCCTTCCCGTCTTTAGAGGGCAGTAAATGTGTGAAAGAGCTGAAGACAGGTATGGTTTTGCTAGAGACAATATTGTGCAGTGTTTTTCTGGACCTAGTCGTCCCAGTTTAAAAGTTTGATGTGATGTTATTGCTCTTATTTTGTATTGCTGTTTTTCGTCAAATAATTATGACGAACAAGGCAAGTATATTTTTATTCATGGCTTGCAGTTGAGTTTTTTTCCATTTTTGTGATGTTTGTGGTGAGTTGGTTCTGATGTAAATCTGCATTCACTCAACTGTTAAAATGAACAAATTGTTAACACATTCAATTCCAAAATGAAAATAAATTTTTCCAATGTTTGTAAATGCATTTGTTGTGCCTCAAAAATATGCCTTATCATCCTTGATTGAAATCTGCAGTGTAGGCTACAAATGTAGGCTAAATGATAAAGCATAGTAATGAAAAACTAAATATTTGGCCTTTACATTTTTCTTTCTAATCTGTCCCACCTGAAAACATAAAGTCTGTATTTGGCCCCCAGGCCAAACTAGGTTTGACATGCCTGTTGTATAAAATATGTGGATGTGTAGTTACATTTTTAAATGTGATGTTTGTGACTCACAAATTCTGTTGTGTCTGAGTTGTGCGCCATATCGGAAACCTTGGTCTCATTATCACCCTCTGTCATTAGGCAAGAGTATTGCATGCCTCAGCGCGGTAATACATTGCATACAAAAAGTAATAAAAATATTCATAATATAATAGGCGTGGGATGATATGTTTGGGTAACGATTTGATTGTATCACGATTTTCAATCATTGCAATTCTTTTTTTTTTGTGATTTGATAAAACTGACAATTGTGAATTTTCTAAACATAAATCGATTTTTTTGGCCCACCCCTATGGTATAATGTGAAAATTCAGCAAGTTTGAAAAAAAAGAAAAAACCCTAAAATGTGAAGTTAACTTGATCAAATGAACTTTAACACTAAACAATTATCACTATTTCATGTCTTTGTCAGATCCCAAACAGACGGAGGACCCAGACGCGTAATGTGTCACACAAGCTTTATTTTACGGGTATGGGGCAGTCATGCGCGTGAACACTAACGCCAGTGATTCGGCGATCGCTGGGTGGAAGAAGTGAGACACAGAAGTCCGGCACGGGAAACCGGACAGGACAGACAGGATTTATACCAGATACAGGATACATGAGCAGATACCGAACAGACCGGAACAGCCGGGATTGATTCCTGACACTGGATACACGAGCAAGATACCGGACAGGACAGGACAGACGGGGTCGATACCAGAGATACTAGAAACTGGATACTAGGTACTGGATACAACAGCAAGATACCGGACAGGACGGGACAGACGGGATTGATACCGGATACTGGAGCAATATACAGGACAGGGCAGGACAGATGGAATCGATAATGGATACACAACCAAGATACCGGACACGACGGGACAGACAGGATCGATACCGGATACTGGATACACGAGCAAGATACCAGACAGGGCGGGACAGATGGAATCGATAATGGATACACAAGCAAGATACCGGACAGGACTGGACAGACGGGATCGACACAGGATACTGGAGACTGGAGCAAGATACAGGACAAAGCAGGACAGACTGAATCGATACCGGATACTGAAGACTGGAGCAAGATACCGGACAAAGCAGGACAGACGGGATCAATACCGGATACCGGATACTGGAGCAAGATACTGGACAGGACGAGAAAGACGGGATCGATACCGGATGCTGGAGTAAGATACCAGACAAGGTGAGACAGGCGAAATTTATACCGGATACTGGATACATGAGCAGGATACCGGTCTTGCAAGTGCAGAGGTTCGTTGATGGACTGACAAGGAGTGAATGAGAGCACTGAGTTTAAATAGGAGGGGAGCCAATCAGGCAAAGAGTAGCAGCTGGTGCCAAACGGGCGGGCCCAAATGAGGGCAATGTACAATCGTGACAATTTCTGTTTTACTATTTGCTTGGGGCAAAGCCTCCTCTGACTGCACATCACTGACAGAGACTCTTCTTCTCTTAGCGTGCTTATTGAGTGTAGCGTTACAATTACAGTCCACTGCTGGATGCACTGCTTTTATCTTTTACATGCAGATATTTGTTTCTGTCGTGTGCTTTCGCTTCCTGGAAGAGGGACTCTTAGATGTCTCAACATCAGCTCGCAAGAATTATATCAATCTTTAAAAACAGCCGCCAAGTCTGGCGGCATTTACTCCTGTTAAAAGTAAAATGGCTGAGCACTGTTCAGACTCAACTTTTCAGGTTGCAGTGCAGACTCGCCTGATTCTTAAACGCTCTTTATCAAAAAGATCCCACACTCAACAGGGTTTTATCAACATTTTCAACAATGTACTCATTTTTAATATCGGTCGAATGTATTTAATAATTTTGCCCTCCTGTTTTCCATCATTTTTTTACTCAAGTCTCATTGCTCAGTTCTAGCAAATTCCATTAACTGTCTGCTCTCAACTGTAACAAATCAATGCAATCTTAAATAACAAAAGGTTTTCACAATGTGAAGTTTCCAAGACATTGTAGTATACAAACGGTAACTTTGGTATGTTGTGTAACTACTGGCAAATGATCCTGGAATTTTTTTTTTAAATGTGCAGATGCTTAATTGCAAATGGGCTTTAAGCTTGGCTTTATTGTTTATTGTGATTAGAGGTAAGATCTTGGGCCTGGGCCAATCATTAAGTCCCGCCGGGCTTCTTTCTTGCCGTTTTTTATTTATTTTTCTCCCCAACCCCCTTAACCCCTTTACTTTTACTCAAGTTTAACTCCAAATCACTAAATCCAAAGACATTTTCATCCTCATTTGGGTAAAGGACGCACCACTTCCTACTTCCGCCTTCCTTACGTCGGATGTCATTTCCACTTCTTGCCATTGGCTTACAAGCCTTACACATTTTCTTTCTGCTTTCCAGCCAAATAGTCCACTATTTGCAGCTTGTAATCTGCAGAATATGATCTTTCTGTTTCACTTTACCTTTTGTTTGCTGCTCGTCGCTGAAATACCCTTCGGCGCTGAACGGTTTATTTCGGCACTGCACTTGCAGTGCACACTTGATTTGAGGAACTCGGCCCCAAGTAAACCCCAAGATGTGTAGTTCAGCTGAAACGCTCAGTTCGGCGTTGAAGTACCCACGGCCGAAGTAAAGCTATGTGTTTATTTTGGCGGCAAATTAAAGATTCGGGTTTATTTCGGGCTCGGTTATCAAATCAAGTTAACCTGTTGGGTTTGGGCGGGTTCGGGTTTATGTGGTCGGGCTGATTTTTTTTAGGCCTGATCTTACATCTAACTGTGACACAGAGCAATTTTTGGGGGATTATTCATGAGCAATTTCTGGAAGTCGATATGTTCTATTGAAGAGAAGAAAAACACTGAAAACTACAATGGAAAGCACTCAGTGTAAAACCAAAACCCTTACCTTGTGGTCAGCTTTTCTTAGTGAGCTGGGACAAAAGAGAGTTCTCTAAAATGAGCTGAGTGTGCAAGTTCCTGCTCTTTTAACACTGTGATTTTGCCGGAAACATTCATGGTATGTTATTTAATTAAATTGTTGTGGTCAAAAGCAACAGTTTCATTTCATCAAGAGAATGACAACGGAGGAGAAGTGGTCTTTGTTGTATTACGGGCAAACGATCCCACGTCAAGGTCAGAACATTTCTCCTCTTTGATTAACAGCGCAGACTGAGGCTTGATGTTAGTCAGAGACACTCGCTCTCTAATGACCACAGCAGAGGACGCTGATGATGTCCATCACACAAACACCAATGTCACACTGACCTCAAAAATAAGATTTTACAGCTTGCAATAGCAACAACAACATGATTTCCTATCCAGAATTATAGGAATTATGTCATTTTTTTTGGGACAATTGTTAGAGGGGAGCTTTTTAAATAGTGAGACTAGATGAGTAAAACAAGAGCTGGAGCATAGCATTGCCGTTGAGGTTTTTTTGACAATAAAACAAATAAAATCTGAAACAATATATATTTTGAACACAGACAGACATGTATGTCTTTTCACATAAAGCATTGTAAAAATGGCGGGGTGGTCTTTTTGTAAAAAAATGGGTGTAAAGAACAAAGCCTTGGGTGAGTGAAAAGTCCCTAGAAACTTATTTTAACCCTTAATTGGAATTTGAAGGTGGTCTGGAAAAACTCCAGCCTTTAGAAAAACAAACATCACTTGGAACACATAAGGAGTAAATACTTCGCTCAAATATATGAAGGTGCAATAATTACGACTAAATGATGAAATTTATTGAAGTAACGTAATGATTAAAAACTTAAACGACGAGAAATGAAAAACTCAGTAATCAATATATATGCAGAGTCACATTTTAATATTCTAACACAATAAATATAATTAATTTTGGAATACCATCCATCCATCCATCCATCCATCCATCCATCATCCATCCATCCATCCATCCATCATCCATCCATCCATCCATCCATCCATCCATCCATCCATCCATCCATCCATCCATCCATCCATCCATCCATCCATCCATCCATCCATCCATCCATCCATCCATCCATCCATCCATTGTCTTCCGCTTATCCAAGGTCGGGTCGCGGGGGCAGCAGCATTAAAAGGGAAGCCCAGACGTCCCTATCCCCAGCCACCTCCTCCAGCTCATCCGACGGGACCCCGAGGCGTTCCCAAGCCAGCCGAGAGACATAGTCTCTCCAACGTGTCCTGGGTCGCCCTCGGGGCCTCCTGCCGGTGGGACATGCCCGGAACACCTCCCGAGGGAGGCGTCCAGGAGGCATCCTTATTAGATGCCCGAGCCACCTCAACTGGCTCCTCTCAACGCGGAGGAGCAGTGGCTCTACACCGAGTCCCTTCCGGATGACTGAGCTTCTCACCTTATCTCTAAGGGAGAACCCAGCCATCCTGCAGCAGAAACTCACTTCGGCCACTTGTATCCGGGATCGTGTTCTTTCGGTCATGACCCAAAGTTCATGACCATAGGTGAGGGTAGGACCGTAGATCGACCGGTAGATCGAGAGCTTTGCCTTTCGGCTTAGCTTCCTCTGCACCACGACGAATGACGGCAGACGCTGCACCGACCCGTCTGTCGATCTCGAATTCTGGATTACACTTATCACAAATGGTGGATCTGTTTTAATGAATTTTAAAAGTACAGTTACTTCAGAATAATATTACTTAAGTAGAAGTGAAAGTAGTCATCCAAATATTTACTTGAGTGAAAGTAAAAAAGTACTTTGTGAAAAAAATACTCAAGTACTGTGTCACTTTCGCAATGTCGTATTTATTGCCTTAGTACACTAGTGTGCCCCTGAACAGTGGTTAAAAAACACTGATCAATTAAATTAACCAAAATAATAATAATAATAATAATTTCCTTGTATTGTCATTCTGTGTAACAATGTACACAGAACGAAATGTCGATTGCACCTGACCCGTTGTAGCGAGCCGATGCAGCCGCAGCCAACAGAGGGCGCCGCCGACCACTTTTTAAGTCTTAGGAATGACTCGGCCGGGGGGCGAACCACCGACCTCCCAGTCTCAAAGCGGGCGCCTTACCATCTAGGCTACTGAGCTGGTACATACTATCATCAATATCATCTTGTTTCTTATTCTAAAACAATGAGAAAAATATGACATGAATTGAGTGTTTTTTTTCCTCGCCATCTGGCAAATGAGGAACATTTCGTCAGTCAAGTCAAGTCAATTTCAATTTGTATAGCCTTTAATCACAAAGAGTCCCAAAGGGCTGCACAGATTATTGCACAGACCATTATTTCAGA
Source organism: Urocampus carinirostris (assembly GCF_059441175.1). Taxonomy (NCBI): domain Eukaryota; kingdom Metazoa; phylum Chordata; class Actinopteri; order Syngnathiformes; family Syngnathidae; genus Urocampus; species Urocampus carinirostris. The sequence continues at coordinate 10,052,508 of NC_142361.1, forward strand.
CCATTATTACACCATCCCCTGATCTGAAACCAACATGAGGGCAAGGAAAAACTCAAAAACCTCAACATGAGGAAAATGAAGAAACCTTGAGAAGGGACCGCACATGTGGTAATCCTCCTTTCAGGATGACCAGGCTGCAATGGATGTTGCAATTACAAATAGTACAGAGATATTGTCAACAAAAAATATATAGGGTATTCATATGCTATGGAGTAGAAGTTTGCTTTAAGCTTAGATTTAAACATTTCCACTGAGGTTGCAGATCGGATCTCAGGGGGAAGAGCATTCCACAGCACCGGTGCCGGTATGGAGAACGCTCTCGAACCAGTGGAACACTTCGTCAATAAGTATTATTTTTTATTTCTGCAGAAACAATTTCGTTATAATAATTGTTTCTATTTAAAAAAAAGCAAATTCTTAGAATTTGCTTATTTTTGGCCAATACGATAAGGGTTTTATTTTATGCATTTATAATATAATTTATTCTTGGCGTATAGTCAACAATATTATTCGGCCATTGAGATTTGTTTCACGATCCATCTGCATTATTTGCTTCGTTGTCAGATTTGAAATGTATTTTTTTTGAAAGGGTGTAATCTTTCACTAATAGCCTAATTGCTGCTTCTTGTAATGTAAGTCAATTTATTTATATGCTAATAACGAAGTTTTTGAAATTATGACGGGACTAAAAGTTTTCAAGCGGAAAAAACAATAAACTTGAAACTGAAAATGCATTTGGTGATTTTTCTTACTTAAACCAACATTGTCTTTTTGAAAGTGGGTTGTGTTGTATGAGGTGTACTTTAAAAGTTGAAGTTAAATATTTTCTCTATTAAGTTTGTATTCACAATGACCTACTGAGTTCAAAGAGCACTTCATTTTTCACTGCGCCTATCTACTTGTATCTTATTTTATCAGAGCTATTCCGGGCGTAACATATCAGGTGTCATTCGGAGACATCAGGAGTCTGGGGGGTGCCGGAGGGTGATGCCATCCTCTTCCCCGCAGTTTTTTTAAATTTGCATTTTTTACTGTAGCGTGAAAACGGTAAAAGTAAGAAAAGGCCTTCTTCCAGACTCCAACCCAAAAGAAAAGTGAAAAAAGGAATAGTGCGTTAAGATATTGCATGTACTAACTGCTGCACGCATCATCACCAAAAACCCCTCTTGCCATCACATCACCCCTGTCCTTCAGCAACTCCACTGGCTCCCAATCTACCATAGAATTAACTACAAAATCCTGCTCTACACCTACAAGGCCATTCATAACCTTGCCCCTCCCTATCTCTCCAACCTCCTTCACACTGCCACGCCATTCCGCACCCTCAGATCATCTTCTTTCCTCCATCTCACTATACCCCCTGGCCGTCTGTGCTCCATGGGGAGCAGAGCTTTCAGCCGCTCTGCCCCCCAGCTCTGGAACTCATTGCCGCCTGACCTCAAATAAATCTGCGACACTGTCAACCTTGAAAACCCGACTCAGAACTTACCTCTTGAGACTTACCTATTCATGACCATATGCTTCACACACCGCCCCTTTTAACTATAATATGTTTTATTCGCTATTTATTACTTGCTTGTTTTACTCGATTCACTCCTAGTTTATTGTTGTGTCCTACTCATATGTACGGCGACCTTGGGTGTCCTGAAAGGCGTTTCAAAATAAAATTTATTTTTATTATTAATATCATTATTTCTTGCAGGAGTATCATGAATTATCTGACTAGGCTGCAATGATGACACAAGCCAGGAGATGGCGGCAGAAAGTAACACGGTTCCCAATGTTCAGCCCTTTTAACCCCTAATACCCCTGTAAAATTTGCCTAAAATACCAATCAAAGATGCATCCAAAGTAAATTGAATGTTGTTCTTAAATCATTTGGAAAACATGGACGGTTTAAGCTTTCCAATGATGTGTGGCCTGACGTATTTCAAGGACTGTTGACATCGTACAGACACGTATTTGCATCTCCAGGGGTTAATGAACAAAGATTTTCTTCCGCCAGTAGTAGGTAGTAATACACACTGTTCCTTTAAACTCGATAAACATATAGTGAAAAAAGATGCGGAGGTGAAGGACAGCTTTGAACCTTGGAAAATAAATTGAATATGAAAAATAAAATATTTGAATTAAAATACTTTAAAGACCTTTTTTTAACATTTATAACCCTTTAGCCAAAAGCAACTTTCACAAAAATTCACTCTTAATTTTTACATTTGCATTCACTTCCCCCTTATCTCCTTGAATATAGTGATGTAAAAGGTTTTCTTCGAACAGGACTGACAATGAGAAACAAAGTTGTTCAAAGGCCTCACAGGGAGACATGTGGTCATGTTTGGTCATTTTAACACCCACTTAAGTAACCAAATTTGGTTCCTAAAGGACTACTTCTACAGTACTTCGGTCACATACTTCATGTTGTATATACGTGTTGACCACTATATACACAATACATGTTAGCTGCCATGTGTGCGTGCGCACGGATGTAAATATCCCACCAGGAGTACATGCCTTTGAAGAATTTTGGTTTTGCATAAGAGTTAAAGATAAGAGCTCATCATCCACCCTGTGGTGTGATGAAGATACGTATTGTTAACTTAACTACCACGAGATTTAGCTATTGCTTTAAGACGGAGCGCCACTACTTGTTAACGGCAGTAACTAAAACCTTTTGCGATACGTTATTGAAATCCAGTTGTGGCATGCAATGTTGGTTGTTTCGTGAGTTCAAAAATAACATACCTGTCAACCTCAACGGCTCCATGCCCTTACAGACTGTCGTATTTTCTCTTACAAAATACAAAATAATCTTAACACCATAAATAAACACCAATATTTTTTCTCAAACGTGTTTATTTATGTAGTTTAACGTGTTATATTGTACATGTGTTTCGTTATATCATATATATTTTTAATTAACATTTTGAGATCCTGAGTTGCTCGACATGTGGTGAGGTTTATTAAAAAAAAAGTTCAAAAATTAAGTAGCTTAGACGTTCACTGTAGAAGGAAAAATACATGCAAATATAATTAAGTAGAATAATACATTTTCTTATTCAAATTATGAATTAATTTTCTGTATTAAATTATTGTTGGTAATATACTGATTAAAGGGATAACCACAAACCTGTCCTTTTTCATTTTCTCATTTTATACTTCCTTTTTTTCTTAACTTCTTAATACAACATAATATTTCGTAATATAATGCATCAAAGCAAGTGAGCCGTTTGAGAGCCGAGAGTTGAGACGAAAAAGCCGGTTCTCTAAAAAGAGGCGGACTTCCTTTCACTACATCAAACCGCTCACGTCGTTTGCAACGAAGATACCGAGATAGAGGCTTCCACAGCGAACTCGTTTGACTTGATTGATTTGCCGTTTCGTGATAGTCGGTGTATACCGGATGGTACACATAATTGACAAATTTGTGTTTTTCCGTACAGATTTTCTCGTATGTTGTACTCGTCTTAAAATGCATAATAAACGTACTTTGTACGGCAAAACCGTACAGGTTGACAGGTATGAAATAAGCACATTGTTATCTTGCTATCCAAACAGCTCACCTCAAGTCGTCACTAATAAGATATGAAAATTTGGGTTAGCTTCAAGCTCAGTACCTTAAATCAAGTTCATTGTTAGGGATCAGGCAAGGCCAGGCTTTATTACCCGCGTGCCTAGGTCGGGTTCGATTTTTTAGGCCCGATCTTACCTCTAATAGGAGTATAGTAGTATGTGTAAGAGAGTATATTAGTGTGAATGAGAGCATGGGTATGACTGCGTCCGTATGAGAATAAGATGTAACGTGAAAGTATGATGTTAGAGGTAGGAGCAAGTATTATTTACTTCTTGGACAGCCGGTCAGATCAGTTTGACTTACTCATAATCCATATGGTTGCTGGTCTGATTGCCCCTGTTTTTTTAGCAATTAATTTGGACACCAGGGCCATCTTTTAAACGGCATTGTTAGTGATTGCGCTACATTCTTGTTTGTGTGACAAATGAGAAATATCTACATGAGGGGGACTTTGTTCTGTTGTGTTGTGTTTGCCTGGAGTAAGGGAAAATACACTGCTTCCTTTAATTTTTTTACATTCACTGAATCTGCTCCAGGATTCACTCTGAAGCCAGTCACTAGTTTCAACGACATGCCTGTTGTTGATTTGAATTACATTCTTCCAAGAGTCTGTTTACATGTGGAGATGAAGTCATTACTTTGTGAGTAAAGTCAGATGTGCTGAAGACAGACATTTTATCGGACTAAACATTTCTCAATGTGCCATTTTTATATTCCTTCCAGATTCATTTTTTTAAAGATATAAATAACAAACTTTGGTTTAAGTGGTCAAGTACACTTCACAAATAATTCACAAAAATTTCATTAATTGCTTGAGATTTACATTAACGTGCTCTGCGACTGGCTGGCAACTAGTTCAGGGTGTACCCTGCCTAGTGCCCAAAGATGGCCAGGATAGGCTCTGTCACCCCCGCGGCCCTACTGAGGATAAGCGGTGCAGATGGATGGATAGATTTACTTTAACATGAACTGATATCTTGCTGAGTTAAAGGAAAACACACAACTAAATGGAACAATATGTGTGGATGTCTTGCATGATATCATCTTAAATCAACAGGATTCCTGCACTACATCCAGTAAAATAATCCCACGGGGGTGACAGAAGTAAGTGAAAAATGTGCATTGGGGTTCTTGCCTTTTGATTAATGCAGCCTGGACAAAAAGATGGTTAAAAATGAAGCAAGTCAGGGCCTCTTAGGAGGAAAATTCAGTGTCAATTGTAGGGCTGCATACATTTATGTGACATGAACTACTGTACTGGCTAATGTTTTTAGAGCAGTTATCCCCAAACCCCAGGCAAAGCGGGTTATTTGGTACCGTTCCTGACAGTAATACAGTCATACCTTAATGTATGAGCGCTTCAAGACACTAGAGTTGGGATATATGAGATTTATTTGGAACACAAATATGAGGGAAAATGCAAAAGTATTTCCAGAGCCTGCCACTAGAGACTGCTCGAGACCGCCACTGCCAGCATTAGCTTGCTTCCCGTCATCAGACACATGATCCCGCACACTTGGTTGTACAAAGACCCCTCGCTACTACGAGCTTTGGTTATCGTTGGTTAAATCCTTTGCTGATTTTTTTATTAAATTGTCTTTATTTCTGTGTATTTTAACGTATCGTTTGTGGAAAGAGAGAGCACAGAGTAAGTGCTGCACGGGGCTAATTGTGTGTGTGTGTGTGTGTGTGTGTGTATGTGTATCAGGTGGGCGTGTCTGTTTGCATAGACATTGCTTATAGGCTGGAGTATGCTGTCAGTCAAACAGCCAGGATGGGCATGTGCAGTCTACGTCTCTGATTCACAACAAGCTGGGAAGGATCGGCCGCTAGCTTTTAGCAACTCGTTACGTTGAAAAGAAATTCACCAATTAAATCAGACTAAATCCGGAGAACACAAAGAAATGCTGATCACCGGCAGGTGATTTGTGGGATTATTATCCGGTTCCAGAATCAACTTGGGCGGCGTCTGGGGAAGGCAAGAGCGGTGCTGCTGTTCTGGCCTACTGCTAATGGCTAGGCTAACAACTATCTGAAGGGTCCGCTACGGATCCCGTATCTTGCCAATGCCAGGTCCATTAGACATGAAATGAATGACTTGGAACCACAGCTCTTGGGAAACAACTAAATTCGAGACTCTCTCATTTTAACCATTGTGGATGTCTGTCTCCATTCAAGGACACCCGATGCTAGCGTGCAGCTAGCCGGACGCTCTCTAAATTGCTTTCTTACAATGAAAGGCGAGGCCCTCAAATTATGTTTTTCTTCTGTACAATAACAATAAAACCAAGGGGTAGACGAGGCATACGTATTGAAATTAGTGAAGGCCCGTCGCGAATGCTTGAAGCTGCTTGTCCTTTTGATGAATGTCCTCCAATTTTGTTTTGAATAATTAAAAAAAAAACATTAATTCAACTGCTACTATATATTGTGTGTTATTATTTCTAATTTTTTTTGTTCCGGTTTTTGTCAGGGTCAATTTGGATGCTTTTGGTAGGCCGGGCACAAATTAATTCATTTTTAATGATTTCATATCAGGACAATTTACTTGTTACACTAGCTGATCGAGATACGAGCATGTTCCTGGAATGAAATAAGCTTGTATGTGGAGGTGTCACTGTAATTTCAAACATTTTTTGCCCATTATTGTTTCATTGACTCTGCCTAATGCATACTAGTCAACGTATACGTTTTACCTGTATAATATTTTTTTGGGGATCATTTTTGACAGTGTACATTTTCTTTTTCAAAACTTTTTCTTCTTGGACCAAATTCGTCTTGCCTTTTTGGCTTTAATCCGGATCGGGACGATCACTGGTAGCAGACGACAACTCTTTGGTAGATTGCTGATATTGTTGCGGTACACTAGCAGATCAAGCATTTGTTTCCCTAAATAAAATAAACGTATTTACACATATTATATATGTTTTAATTCCATAAAGTCTGACTTCCTGTGAATATATAGGTGCCGTGCTGTGTTTGCATGGTTTATTATCACTTAATAAGGGAAATTGCAATCACTAATAAGGGAAATAATTGGCTGAAGTTGAAAGGTATGCCTTTGAGCTGTGTAGCTGTCGTGTTAGAAGCAATGATCCTCCTCCCCTTCCCCCCTGTGAAAGATACAGCGATCAAATAAAATTTCTACAATTATAGCCAATCAGGATAGAGAATGTTCAATAGTTTATGTGGTAACTTTGCATTTTTGATTACTTGGCACGATAGTGAGTAGGTTGTAATGCAGTGAGTTGACACCTGTTGCCCATGTTGTAGAATTTGTGTGCAATGTTACGAGTACACCCGACTATTGCACACAATTACACAGTGTATATACACACATAAATATTATTGCAGAGTTTTGAATATGAGTAGATCCACGAAAGTAGGACCGGGACCACAGGGGACATGTTTTTGAACCTATGATTTCCTTCTTCAAATCTTGAAAACTTCAACAATATAATTCAGTGCATTGCCAATACGTTAACAAAATTAAGGCGCACAAACTTTGCATATCTCTTAACTAATTCGAAACTCGTTAGTAGTTTAAACGTCAACTAAACACTTTAAGCAATTTATGGCATTGCCTAGTTAATCCTTCAATGTGGATGGAGATGGAGTTGACATGCAGCGTCAAGGGAGCTATAGCGTGAGTTTTTTGGATACTCTGAGGGCCCCGTGACTGATAGGCCAGGGACCTGGTTGTAGTAATATTTTGCTATATTTATTACTAAATGCTTAAATAAATAAAAAAATATTAATTTAAAACACTATTAAATGAAATTACAATTTTCAACCTTGTACTATATTTTAACCTTCTTGAACTGTTTGGAGAATTTGGACGGTTATGGTATCCTTTGAAAGGTAACACTAAAGTTTTGTCCAAAACTAAAATAATAATTAAATGTGCGACTAACATTGAGTAATATGAGTTGGAACACATGGAAAAAGGTTTTTATTCTCGCCTGATTTTTTTTTTGTAATCACGTGCCTGCAAAATAGTATAACATGGGTATCTTAGCTGGACAACACCTGGCACAATAGTATAAAGCCTTACCTGGTACCAGGTCAAATTTCACAATCTGAAATACTAAATATTGGAAATTGCACATTTTTCTAATGGAACGTCCACATATTCTTTTTTTTATTGTAAATGTTATTTTGTTGTTATTTTTAGGTTATGATTGCTTCTGTTTAATGCTGTTCTTGTGCCCTGCTGTGAACATATTGTGAGACTTAAAACTGGTCTGTGGTACAGAGAGGGTTGGGGGTCATTGTTTTAAAGAAGATACAATTTAAAATATATCAAATATGTGGTGTATGAATTTTAGTGTGGATCAAATCATTTATTTCACAGGGAAAACTGGAAGGTAAAAATGGATAAATAAAAACAAAGAAGGCGTATGCTTTATGCATTGCATCACAAAGCGCTCAATTGAGAAAGGCCATTTATGGACGGCTTAGAAATAAATTATGTTCTCATGTTTCAGGAAGACATTGCAATTAAACCAAATGAAAGCTACATGAATAAACATTCATAATAAATCTCGAGACGTCATTGTTATACGTTAATCATGCGGCTTGTGTTTATCATCCACGAGCAAAGAAAATGTGCTGATAATTGTATTAATATATATATATATATATATATATATATATATATATATATATAGAGAGAGAGAGAGAGAGAGAGAGAGAGAGAGAGAGAGAGAGAGAGAGAGAGAGAGAGAGAGAGAGAGAGAGAGAGAGAGAGAGAGAGAGAGAGATGTATACATGTATAAAATCTGACTCATCAGTTTTTGTTTTGTTGACCCGTCATTTTTTTCTGCAAAAAAAGGATTATTGAACAGGTACTTTTCAATTTACCTACGGTTTTTTTCCCCCTCCTTGGTTTATTTGCATTTTGAGGCTAATGTAAAAATATTCTATGTAGATAATTATGCATTTGGGCTCATCTGGACTCAGTTTTACTCTTTGAGTTTTCTATTCACATGTGTAAATGACCCTGACAAAAAGGGAAATGCCACACAAAAATGCTTTCTCGCCTCAATGCGGGTGATGCTGTAATGGCGCACAGCCATTCTATTTCCTCCCTTTATTTGTGGAAATTTCACAATCCGAATATTTTTATCCAACCTCTTCCCCGCCTGCTTAAAAGTTAAAATAGTCACTCAGGTGTTTATTTCGAGGTATGCTTTTTTAAAAATGAAGTCCAAATCTGAGATTCCCCCCCCTTCTCCCCTTGGAAGCCAATTAAACAATAGACCCGTGGCTCCTGCTCTTGCCAATATTCAGCAGGCAATTGCTTTCTCTCAGACCCACCAATTAATTTCTTCCTTTTTCCTGCACGCTGCCGTTTTGAAATACATGCAAATGAAGGTGGTGACAAATTAGCTGGCTTCCCCTCCTATGCCACACTGGCCCCGGAGGTGCGGACTGTATCTTTTTTATTAGTATAATTCTTTCACGCAGCAGTCAAAGTCACTTCTTTCCCCTAGGTACTGCCTTCACAAGGCAAAGAATTTGGAGGTTTGATTCTCTTTGCCCTGCTGTTTTAGGGAGTACTCTTCCTCCTTGCTTGGCGAATGGGATCAGCTTCATACGTCGATTTAGCCCCCTCTAGTGTGTAAAGGTATGATGACGTCTGCAATGCATTCTCAAGTGACATCTAGAAAGTGCTTTTAGTCACCTTAGCACAAACCAGGAATAAGAGACAATAAACCACTATAAGGAATAGAGTAAAACATATATGTTTGAAGTCTTTTGGATTATGGTGCACATTTCATCCGTGTACAGCAGAGCCCCGAGGAGCCATTAGCCTCCCACAGTTTCTGCTCTGCTGCTTTTTTGTCCCATTTCTTTTATCCTCGCACATTCAAAATGCACAAGGGGGCGCGCTGTGAAGCAGTGCAGCTATTATCCAATTATTAAGGGACACACAAAAGATTGGACTTGATAGAGATGGGAATTTCACCTTTTTTGGGAAACATGCTCTTTTGGCTCCTTTCACTTTCGGCTCCCAAACGACTTTTCAGATGTTGTCTTTAAATGATGGGTTACCAAAAATGATGAAATGTAATACACTATAATAGTTTATTATTAGTTGAAAAATGTATAGTACTAGATTATAATAACCTTTATTTTTCTCAATCTACAATGAATTGAAACTTTTAAATTGTTTATGCTAAGCAAACCACAGAGAGATGAGAAGGACAGAGGAAGAGACAGAGAGAAAGAAAGAGAGAGAGAGAGAGGGGTAGAGAAAGATAGAAAGGGACAGAGAGACAAAGAGAGATGTAGAAAGAGAGGGAGAGAGAGAGAGAGAGAGACAGAGACAGAGACAGAGACAGAGACAGAGACAGAGACAGAGACAGAGAGACAGAGAAACAGAGAGGGAGGGAGAGACAAAGAGACAGCGAGAGCCAGAGAAAGAGAGACACACATAGAGAGACACAGAGAGAGGAAGAGAGAGGGTGAAAGAGAGAGAGAGAGAGAGAGAGAGGGAGAGAGAGAGAGAGAGAGAGAGAGAGGAGAGAGAGAGAGAGAGAGAGAGAGAGAGAGAGAGAGAGAGAGAGAGAGAGAGAGAGAGAGAGAGAGAGAGAGAGAGAGAGCCTTTTTGGGTTGCCTGTAGCAGCTAGGCCTACAATTGTCAGTTCCCTTTATGTGGCGTTCCTCTTGTTCAAAATAAATGCTATTTTTATTGCATGGTTGTATGATTGTTCATGTATTTTTGCTCATTATTTGAATCAATTTTGTTTTTTTAATTGACAAAGTTTTGTTAACACTAGGAGGCGCTGAATAGTACACGCTGTCCCTCTAAGACTTATTTGTGTTGTATAAGACTTGATTGTGCCAAACATATTTGACTCAATATAAATAATTTTCGGCAGCACGGCAGGGCAGTTTGTGCGGCACAGTTCTGAGGTCATGAGATCAAACCTTCCTGTGTGGAGTTTTCATGTTCTCCACGTGCTTGCGTGGGTTTTCTCCAGGCACACCGGTTTCCTCTCACAAACATGCATGTTAGAGTAATTGGCCGCTCCAAATTGTCCCTAGGTGTGAATAGGTGAGTGAGTTGTATGTCTACGTGTGTCCTGCGACTGGCTGGCAACCATTTCAGGGTGTCCCCTGCCCACTGCCCAAAGATAGCTGGGATGGGCTTCAGCACCCCCATGACCCTACTGAGGATAAGCGGTGCAGATAATAGATGGATAAATAATTTTCTTATTTGACTACTGTTTAACTTCAAGTTATAAGCTGTGCAATTTTTCTAAAAAACAGACAATCCATTGATATAATTTAATTCTGAATCAGTTAAGACTTTTGGGTTTCATTGAAAGGGACAGTATGTACTATTTCGTGGTGGTAAAAAACTTAGAAAATATATCTATTGATATGAAGATTTTAATTTCAATTCTATCTGCAACCTCAGTGGAAATCTTGGCTCAAAACACACGCATATTCAATAGCTTCTTGGATAATGTATATATATATATATATATATATATATATATATATATATATATATATATATATATATATATATATATATATATATATATATATATATATATATATATATGTATATATCAAATGAGCAAAAATGGTTGATTAAAAACAAGTGAATGATTTGCAGGAATCATGAAAATCTGGCATGTTCGAGTTTCAGTAGAGCTGAAAATAAATTTACACGATCCATTATATTTTTCATGTACTCGAAACTGTATATATGTATGTACTTATTAAGAGTAAAAAAAAAAAAAACGTAAATGTTCTAAATTTGATTTAAAATTTCAATAATTGATCCTGAAATCAACACTAATGCTTTTTTGGATTACCTGTTAGGCTTCATGCAATTGTGTAACGTATTGTGTTAATTGTTTTGAAATCGGCACCATTATAGTGTCACAAAAACAAGTGACCTTACTTCAAAGGCATGCTGTTCTGGCAGTTATCAAAACGAGTTTGTTGCCTTTTTATTATAGAATAGGTACTAAAAAAACAACAACAGGGTACCTTTGAAAAAGAAGTGAACGTGCCAAATCGAAACGTGCCGAACTAATTGCACGTGGCTAGTGATTGTTTTGCACATCCTTATTATATAAAATAGGACTTATACAATGTTGACTGATTATAACATCTTCAATTGTATGAGAAAATCCATGTTTTAGTCTAAAGCTCATTGAACATTCTAATAAATAAAATACAAGCCACCATTGTCTTTTTGTCCAATAAATTATCTAACATCAAATAAAACCAAATGGTTAGATTTTGGAGGGTGGACCCAAGTTGAGGGAAGCAGGAATTGTGGTTGGGGTGCTCAAAATAAGGATGGTATTTAAGGGACAGAGAAATAAAGGAGCGAGAGATTGACATACAAAGAAAAAGCCAGATAGAAAAAAATTGAGAGAAAGAAACAAAGAGTGAGAGTCAAATAAAGCCAGGTAGCATATAATGTATAGCCCTTAATCACAAACAAATGTCTCAAAGACCACAATTACCCAACCCCCTGAGAGAAAGATACAGAGAGAGTAAATGAGAGAGAGAGAGAGCAAGAGAGGAAAATCAAGGGAGAAAAAGAGAGAGTTTAGAAGGGATCCGGCTCCTTATTGGGGGGGTGCTGGCTCTCATCGTTCTCTTCAAACAGCTGGCTCATAGAGCCGTTTTGTCCACTAAGGACCCACCACTACTATTTGAGCCTCAATAACATTGAAAACAAACGGGTCTATTTGGTGCACAAGACGCATCTCCTCCTCTTCTTCCAATTTGCCCTTGTACCACTTTCGCTACATCTTTCCCCCTTGTCTTCACATTCTGTGTTGTGTGGAATATGCTAATAAGCCATGCACCGGCTAGTCCCTGGGTGAGGATCACTTATTAAAAGCATAGTTGGGAGGGTTTATGCAAATTGCAGCCAAATCAAAGCAAGTGCCATCCCCTACGCCAAGAATGTTGTATAGTTTATTCCTCATATTGCTTTTTCTTGCTGTTACTTCTGAGGCGTTCACCTCAGTCAATCCGGCCTATTTTTAATGTTGGGATTTATCTCTTGCTGTGATGCAAACAGTTTTGCTCGTCTACAAAAAGGAAAACTTTCATTTCCTGTCGAGTGGATTGACAGATTTGTTAGGAGAAAAAGATGGATAATATCCGCCACGGCCGACGGCTGCCACGAAGTAGTCCGACACAGACACTGATTAAGCCTCTCGAGATCTAAGGGGATTGCGGGTCTTAGTTGGGAGAGGAGGTGGAAGTGAAAGGGGGGGATATGCATCAAATAATATAAAAAAGGAGAGGCCTGACGAACAAAAGTACAAATTGGATTGGACCTGGTGAAACAAAAGGTCCTTTGGGTGGTCGCCTCACACATGCTGTGCAAACATCATTTGAATCCAGACCATTAGCCTAGACAGTTTGGTTTTATTTTCTCGATATTTTTGGAGGGCCAGTGTCACTCTTTCCCAAATCAACACTGTTAGAGTATTGTAATGAAGGAACTAATTAGACCTCCTGACACGCGTACGGATTTATAGTTATACCGCCCTTATGTGCTTGGCCCCCCAGCCCGTCGCTCACCTCACATCGGGCTCATTTGGTTTGTAGAAGTGAGTCGGCCACATTCCGTATTTACATTTCTACTGTCAGGGCGGGGAGGTCACGATTCCTCTAGGGTTTGGCAACTCAGAATGTTGAAAGCTCAATATTGGAAAGTAAAAAAAAGATATGTTTGAAACCGCAAAACGATGAAAGCCTTTTTCTGCTATCAGTTTCATGCAGGGGAGCCAACCTTAACCCTGAAACGAGATAAATTGGCTTTGCCAGGCTTTACTTGACCAATACAACATGATGGACAACAACAGCCCACCCTTCATTCCAGCTCAGTTGTCACCTGGGTAAAAAAGGACCGCTGCGTCGGCTGACTACCAGGTCCCAGGTGATATGTGTATGACTGGTAGGAAGACACATAGATAGCGGGGTAGAAACACCGGTACCACTACCACATGGAATGTCCGCACCTTGCACCGTGAAGGAACTGTTAACAACTTTGCCGCAACCCCAAAACAAGCCAGGAACCGTCAACAGTGGAGAAAGCTGTTCAGAGCTGCGACCTCAGTGGTGTCTGGATGACCTAGGCGGTTAAGGGATTCCTGAACCTTATAAGAAAGGCAACACTTACTGTACATATGTATGAATGTTTGTGACATGTTTTCCACCCTACCATGTCATTTTCGATTAGGTGCTGTATCTGAGTCAGATCAGGAGGCTTCTCCTGCTATTGATAAGCACGGAAACCAGTACTATCTGTATAACCCCTACCCAGAATAAACAGCCTGGAGAGGGATGGGTGATGTCAGAGTGTACTTGCCGAAGACACAGCACAGGAACTGGTGCCCCGACGACACTAAACAGTAAGGAATCTGTGAACCGTGAATATACTGTATTTATATTCATTGGAAACCGTGTCTTGTTTTTCCTCCTACAGAAACCAAATCATTTTCCATGATCGACCATTTTTGAAAAAGCACCAGGGAGACACTAGGAAGCACCAAAAAGCCACATTCTGCTCCTGAGCCGCTTGTTGCTGACCCCTAGCAGAAACTGGGGTGGGTCGGTACAGTTGGTTCGGGCGGAGCGTCTCCCTCGCTGACTTTTTAATCGTGTCTTTTTAATTATCTATCCATCAGGTTTGTTCTTTGTCGCTGTTTATAATGTCTTGTTAAATTTAAATTTCATTACAAAAGATAGCCTTTGTGTGTCGCACGTTGTATTCATTGGAAAACATTACGAATGTTTATGTCAGGTTTTTCCATGATTAACTCTTTTTGAAAAAGCACCAGTGAGACGCTAGGTTGCGCCAAAGAAAAGCATTTGGCTCCACGGCCTAAATGGTTTAGTTTATTTTCTCGATTTTTTTTGAGGGGCAGTGTCACTATTTCCCAAATCAACTCTGCTCAAGTATTATAATAAAGGAGCTAATTATACCTTTTATAACATGGATGGGTTTATATTCATACCGACGTACTGTGCCAGGCCCCCAAGCCTGTAGCTCACCTCACGTCGCGTTCATTTTGATTATAGAGTCGCCCACATTCCTTATTTATCTTTCTACTGTCAGGGCTAAGAGGGCAAGATTCCCCCAGGCGAACGTGCAAACTTAGCAACTGTTCTTTGGGTGTTAAATATTGCCTAGTGGGACTCTCACACCGCATCCTCAGTGGCCCACATTTGAATCCTAGTGAGTCACTGCCTGACTTCAAAGTGATTATAGAAATGAACAAAGTTCAAAATCTGTTTACGCTTCTAAGATGACGAAACGTAATCCTGGCAAACACAGAACTGCAGATGAAAATTAATAGAAATATTAGCAATAGAGCCCTCCCTTTACATTAGATTTCAAGCTTCGGGGTGTCTAATGAAACATTTTCCCAACAAAACCTGAGTGGGATCACGGAAGGAGGCAATCACGCTTGTAACGCACCACAGGTAACACTAAAGGGCTGAGAGATCATTCCACCGTATCTAGCACAATGCACCCTATCTGAGAGGTAGGATCAAAACCATGAGAGGACAGTTCCTGAGAGACGAATCAATTTTTCCAGCCGATCTAGAAAGATATTATTTTTCACAGTGTTGAAGGCAACACTGAGGTACAGCAGCAGCAATGTTGATGAAGTGCCAGAGTCCTTTGCCAGGAGAAAAAAATTGGTTACTTTAACCAGGACTGTCTCAGTAGACTGATTAACCTTGAATCCTGACTGCTTGACTTCAAAAAAAATATTCTAAGTCATAAAATCATTCAGCTGATGTTCCACAACCTTTTCGAGTACTTTAGAAAGAAACGCTAGGTTTGACACAGGTCTGTTATTACAGAGACTTTCCGGGTCAAGGTTGGGTTGTTTAGAGGTAGGTCTAATTACAGCGGACCTAAAAGCTGCTGGAACAACACTTGAGGACAGTGATCTGTTGATAATATTTAAAACTGAAGGTCCAAGGACCCCGCATAGGTAAGTAGTCGGTTTGGCCACACTCACCAAATGTGTAAGATTATCAAGTAACAAATCCCTAAAAAGGGGAAAAAACACAAAAAAAACCCACAAGCTTGGTCGCGCACAATTTTCGCTCAAATTCCCTGCAGTATTGTTTACGTGATTGTACTTATTTATCTTTTTTTTAATTGAATTAAAGCAAAATATTAGATAGTGTCCCTGTTTTTAAGCACTGAATTTGATATTTGTTTTTTTTTGTATGAATACAGTGGCTTGCAAAACTATTTGGCCCCATTGAACTGTGTGACCTTTCGCTACATTTGGGACTTCAAACATTAAGATATAAAACTGTAATTTCTTGTGAAGCATCAACAATAAGTGGGATACAATCATGAAGTGGAACACACTTTATTGGATATTTTAAACTTTTTTAACAAATAAAAAATGAAAAAGTGGGTGTGCAAAATTATTCAGCCCCTTTACTTTCAGTGCAGCAAACTCTGCCCAGAAGTTCAGTGAGGATCTCTGAATGATTAAATGTTGATCCAAATGACTAAAGATGATAACTGGAATCAACCTGTGTGTAATCAAGTCTCTGTATAAATGCACCTGCACTGTGATAGTCTCAGCAATCTGTTTAAAGCGCTAGAGCATCATGAATAACGAGGAACACACCAGGAATTTCCGAGATACTGTTGTGTAGAAGTTTAAAGCTGGATTTGGATAAAAAAAGATTTCACAAGCTTTAAACATCCCAAGGAGCACTGTGCAAGCAATAATATTGAAATGGAAGGAGTATCAGACCTCTGTAAATCTACCAAGATCGGGCCGTCCCCCTAAACTTTCAGCTCATACAAGGACAAAACTGAGATGCAGCCAAGAGGCCCATGATGACTCTGGATGAGCAGCAGAGGACTTCAGCTGAGGTGGGAGAATCTGTCCATAGGACAACTATCAGTCGTCGTATACTGCACAAATCTGGCCTTTATGGAAGAGTGGCAAGAGCAAGCCATTTCTTAAAGATATCTATAAAAAAAGTCGTTTAAAGTTTGCCACAAGCCACCTGGGAGACACACCAAACATGTGGAAGAAGGTGCTCTAGTCAAATGGCTCAAACATCGAACTTTTTGGCAACAATGCAAGATGTTATGTTTGTATGATTGATGCCCACCTCATATTTTGTATTGTCATGTCTTTTTCCGACTGCCTGCCTGGTGATGATACGAAGGAGAAAGACGATTTGAGATGAGTCAGCGGACCAGCGTTTGACCTGAAGCATGTCAACGCCTGCATGGACCAGCTGGCAGAGATGGGAAGCTGCGTCGTGGCCGTCATAGACTTTCTGGACACATTTTCAACATGTTACCTAGTGTTTACTATGTTTGTGTAAATCTATTTCACCCTGGTCGTCATGGAAGGGGGATTACCACTTGTGAGGCCCCTTCTCAAGGTTTCTTTTTTTCCTCACGCTGAGGTTTTGAGTTGTTCCTTGCCTACATGTTTGTTTAAGATCAGGTGTAATTGTAATCCTGTGCAGTCCTTTGAGACATTTTTGAGATTAAGGGCTATATAAATAAATGTGACTTGACTTGACTTGACGTTATGTTTGGCATAAAAGCAGCACAGCTCTTCACACTCAACGCACCATTCCCACAGTCAACCATGGTGGTGGCAGCATCATGGTTTGGGCCTCACTTTCCTTCAGCAGGGACAGGGAAGATGGTTAAAATTGATGTGAAGATGGATGGAGCCAAATACAGGACCATTCTGGAAGAAAACCTGTTGGAGACTGCAAAAGACCTGAGACTGGGACAGAGATTTGTCTTCCAAGAAGACAATTATCCAACACATTAAGCAAAAGCTAAAATTAAATGGTTCACCACAAAACATATCAAGTTTTTAGAATGGCCAAGTCAAAGTCCAGACCTCCATCCAATTGAGAATCTGGGGAAAGACCTGAAAACTGCTGTTCACAAACACTTTCCATCCAAACTCACTGAGCTCGAGCGGTTTTGCAAGGAGGTATGGGAGAAATTTCAGTTTCTCGATGTGCAAAACCGACATGTCCCAAGTGACTTGCAGCTGTAATCGCAGCAAAAGGTGGCGCTAAAAAGTATTAACTCAATGGGGCTGAATAATTCTGCACACCCATTTTTTCGTTTTTTTGTTTGTTAAAAGATTTTAAAATATCCAACAAAGTGTGTTCCACTTCATGAGTGTGTCCCACTTATTGTTGATGCTTCACAATAAATTACAGTTTTATATCTTTATGTTTAAAGTCCGATATGTGGCAAAAGATTACAAAGTTCAAGGGGGCCAAATAGTTTTACAAGCCACTGTATGTATTTTCTGTTTCTGTATAATTGTTTTGAATATAACTGTAGTATAATTTTTTTGAGAGGGTTTCTGTAGTATGCTAATATTGTAGTAGATTTTATTTAGTATTTAGTAGTACGTCTTTCCCTTCAAAAATAAAGCAAATTAATCAATAAGTCCCTGTTTTAAGACAAGAAAGTTTGATCACATTACCCCGATTTTAGCTAACCTGCATTGGCTCCCTGTTAGCTTAAGATGTGATTTTAAGGTTCTGTTGGTAGTCTAAAAAATCATGCATGGACTTGCTCCCTCATATCATTCAGATATAATTTCCCCCTATGCTCCGGTCCGGAGCCTTCGCTCTGAAAATGCTGGTCTACTAGTGATCCCAAGAGCCAAGAAGAGATCCGCAGGTTCGAGAGCATTCTCCATTCGGGCCCCGGTGCTGTGGAATGCTCTTCCCCCAGAGATTCGATCTGAAACATCAGTGGAAATGTTTAAATCTAAGCTTAAAACACACTTCTATTCTATAGCATATAAATAATCTATATTTCGTGTTGACAATATCTGTGTATTATTTGCCCTCATGTAGGTTTTAGATCAGGTGATGGTGTCACAATAGTCTGTGGTTTGCAATCATCTGTGGTCTGTGCATCCCTTTGAGACTTTGTGATTAAGGGCTATACAAATAAACATGATTTGACTTGACTTAACTGTTTTTATTAATTTTGGTAGTATTTTTGTAGTATTTCAGTTGTATTATTTTTTTAAGGTATTTCTGAGGTTGTGTATTTTGTAATATTTCTGTAGTATTATTATTGTGTTTCTATTGTAATTCTGGAGTATAAGTGTCGTATTATTTCTATAGTTGTATTTCTATATAAGGTCCCTGGTTTTGAGCACTATATTCGATATATACAAATGTTTGCATGGACTTGCACCCTTATTTCTCTGATTTGATTTCCCCCTATGTTACTGCACGGAGTCTGCGCTTGGAAAATGCCGGTCTACTTGTGACTCCGAGAGCCAAGAAGTCTGCAGGCTTGAGAGTGTTCTCCATCCGGGCCCGGTGCTATGGAATGCCCTGCCTCCGGAGATAAGATCTGCAACTTCAATGGAAGTTTTTAAATCAAGGCTTAAGACACACTTCTATTCCAAAGCTTATGATTGATGCCAACCTCATATTCTGTATTGTCCTGTCTTTTTCCGACTACCTGCCTGGTGGTGATACGAAGGAGAAGGACGATTTGAGATGAGTCAGCGGACCAGCGTTTGACCTGAAGCATGTCAACTCCTGCATGGACCAGCTCGCAGAGATGGGAAGCTGCGTTGTGGCCGTCATAGACTTTCTGGACTAGTTTGCAGGCTGGGGGCGTCGTTGCTGTCATGCACTTTCCGGACAAAATTTCAACATGTTACCTAGTGTTTATTATGTTTGTGTATTCTAATGCTAAATGTAATTCACCTTGGTCCTCCTGAAAGGGGGATTACCACTTGTAAGGTTTCTCTTTTTCCTCACGCTGAGGTTTTGAGTTGTTCCTTGCCCGCATGTTGGTTTAAGATCAGGTAATTGTGTCATTGTAATCCTGTGCAGTCCTTTGAGACATTGTTGTGATTAAGGGTTATACAAATAAATGTGACTTGACTTGACTATTTAGTTTTGTTGTAATTGTGTAGGGTTTTTGAGGTATTTCAACATAAAATGGGTACAATTGTTATTACTATAGTGCATTTAATTATTTGAACTTTTTTTATTTGGTGGCCCTGATCAAAAAGCCTACGGAGCTGTAAGTGGCCTGCGGGCTGTAGTTTGCCCATCCCTGATTTAAACTGGATTTGATATCAGATTAGATATTGTATGTCAATTGTATTTTAATTTCTAGCAATATGGTCCTCCAAGAGTACACAAAGGACCATTGACAAAGAAAACGTTTTTTTTTTCTTAAAGGAAGAAAATCCCCTTTACTGTTTAAAGAGAATGTTTAATCTGAGATCATTTTTATTATTGCACTTTGATGCCAAGAATATCATCTTTGATGAAGAAGACCTTAGGAAAGCAAACGCACGAATCGCTAACATGTGAGCAGAAAAAAAAAATCCCCGGGGAATTTCGTTTCGTGTGTTCTTTACGTTTGAACGTATATTCCATGACATAATGAGGTATACTGAACTGCATCATGACGTATCACAGGCAAGGTAAAGCCTCCTATGGGAACTTCCAACCATACAGACATAAAAAATGTATGACCGATTGTTGACACGGGAAGGGAAAATATTCAAATAAGCTTCTACTTGGCAACCATCACGTTTCTGGACTCTTGTGGGGATTTAGTAGAGAATATATACATTTGTAACTGGGCTTTTTTTCCGATAATTTGTGGATTAAAAACAGTTTGCATTTTTGGCAGTCTACTGCAAAATATGGGGAAGCTGTAATTGCACTAGATCTTCCTTCAATGTCTTATAAATAATAATGAAACCTCTCTCTCTCTCTCTCTCTCTCTATATATATATATATATATATATATATATATATATGTAACGGGTGTAATAATAACTTTTATTTTATTGAAATTCCTGCTAAAATATGTGTATAGTTTTTGGTAAATGTCCTGCAATGCTGAGTCCAACAGTGCCATCTGCTGGTATGGGGTGGGGTTTGGTTTTGGCTTCTAACATGTGACCAGGAGGCGGGGTTTTGTCAGTTTTACCAGAGTACTACAAAGGTAAGACATATCTTTTGGTGCTCCACAAAATAAGTTAATTTTAAACTTTATAACCCCAGCTGACAAATCTCTCACCATGCATAGTAATGTGATTGATATTGTCAAGCTGTTTAGGTTTATTTTCGTTTTGTTTCTGTTTTACTAAATATTAATTCCCCTTGTAGAGATCAAAGAGATCAGACCCAGCAGAAAAAGCTAATGTTGTGACTCATCCGTTTGCAGGTAAATTGTACCCATTTTTATACTCATTATTGTTTTTATTCCTATTTTTCATATACATGAAAAAAAAGGATGATGTTGGTTAAAATTCAGAGTAAAGAAAAACATGTTGAATTCATTGTAAACGTTAAAAATCCACTATACGATCTCTTGTTAAAAGTATCTTGTTAAAATGCAAAGATTTATAAATGTATTGTGATATTCTAAAATGTATTTTCTGTAAAGTGAAAAGACAGCTCTTTGATATGCTTTGTTGTCAGTTTTACCAGAGTACTACAAAGAGATCAAAGAGATCAGACCCAGCAGAAAAAGCTAATGTTGTGACTCATCCATTTGCAGAACTGTAATAATAAAAACCTCATCATCCAGTCCAGCGTGAATGTGGATCTTTGGTGGGACACGTACAACGCGGTTACATATATATATATATATATATATATATATATATATATATATATATATATATATATATATATATATATATATATATATATATATATATATATATATATATATATATAGTATAGGTTAGTCATATGCTACAGAGTAAAAGTGTGTTTTAAGCTTAGATTTAAACATTTCCACTGATGTTGCATATCAGATCTCAGGGGGGGAGAGCATTCCACAGCGCCGGGGCCCGGATGGTGAACGCTCTCTAACCAGCAGAACACTTCTTGGCTCTTGGGATCACCAGAAGACCGGCGCTCTCAGAACGAAGGCTTCGGACCGGAACATAGAGGGAAATCAGATCTGAAAGATATGAGTGAGCAAGTCCATGTATGATTTTGTATAATATTAAGAGAATCTTGAAATCACATCTTAGGCCAACAGGGAGCCAATGCAGGTTAGCCAAAATTGGCATGATGTGATCGGACTTTTTTGTCCTAGTTAAAAGCCTTGCTGCAGCATTTTGTACCAGCTGAAGACTCTTGATTCTGGACCGGTGAGTAGTGCATTACAGTAATCGAGACGGGAGGTAACAAACGCGTGAATTATGATCTCAGCATCCGACTGAGACAGTATAGGACGAATTTTAGCAATGTTGCGAAGATGGAAGAAAGCAATTATAGTAATTTTCTTCACATGTGTTTGAAAGGACAGATTGGGGTTTTTAACGGAGTCACTGTGTGATGTGACATTTGTCAATGTTCACAGCAGTTTTTGAGAACAAGTCACGGCATTTAGATGGACCAATAACTAACATCTCGGTCTTTTCAGAGTTAAGACGCAAGAAATTGAGTGATATCCACTCTTTTATCTCCGTGAGGCAGGCCTCCAAATTTCCACCATTTAGTGTGGCAGATTCCTCCAACGGAAGATATAGTTGAGTGTCATCTGCGTAGCAATGGAAACTGATATTATACTTGTGAATAACATCACCTAATGGAAGCATGTAAATGCTGAAAAAAAAGGGGGACAATCACTGAACACCACAGGTAACACTAAAGGGCTCAGATGTCTTTTCGCCATATTTAACACAGTGCGTCCTATCTGAGAGGTAGGATCTGAACCATGAGAGGACGGTTCCTGAGAGACCAATCCATTTTTCCAACTGTTCTAGTAGGATATCATGGTCCACTGTGTCAAAAGCAGCACTAAGGTCCAGCAGCAGCAAAAGTCATGAAGCGCCAGAGTCCATTGCCAGTAGGAGATCATTGGTTACCTTAATCAGAGCTGTCTCAGTAGAGTGGTTAGCCTTGAATCCTGATTGCATTGATTCAAAAAGATTGTTCTATGAAATCATTCAGCTGCTGTGCCACTACTTTTTCAAGTACTTTAAAAAGAAACGGTAGGTTTGACACAGGTCTATAATTACATAAGCTTTCTGGATCAAGGTTGGGTTGTTTCAGTGTAGGTTTAATAACAGCGGACTCAAAAGCCGCTGGAACTACACCTGAGGAGAGTGATATGTTTATAATATTTAGAACTGAAGGTCCAAGGACCCCAAAAAGACCTTTAATAACCGAACCTGGAAGCGGGTCGAACAGGCAAGTCGTCGGTTTGGCCGTATTCACCACCTGTTTAAGATTATCGAGTGACAGTTCACTAAATCGGGACAAATTCCCTGGGCAGCCACCATGTCGTGCATTTGTAGATTTCACCCCTTTAGTATGTGTTGTATTAATACTGTCTTTAGAAATTTCTTCCTGTATGGATTGAATCTTCTTATTAAAGAAGACCTCAAAGTCTTGGGCTGAATGGGTAGAACTATCTGGGATAATCTGTTGCCTGGTAAGCGATGCTGCAGTGTCGAAAAGGATTTTGGGGTTGTTCTTTTGTGACGCAATCACCTTCGAAAGGTAGGCTGATTTTGCAGAGGCAAGGGCCGCTTTATACTTTAACAAGCTGTCACACCAGGTTTGATGGAAAAACCTCAAGCTTGGTAGCGTGCCATTTTCTTTCAGATTTCCTGCATTCTTGTTTAAGGGATCTAGTTTCATCAGTAATCCAAGGCGTGCGTCTTTTAGTTCGTAATTTATGCCGTATGGGGGCTACTGAATCCAGGACACTAGCCAGGGTAGCATTAAACTCATTCATGAGTGAGTCGATAGAGCCTTTGTATAAAGGAAAGGACGGAACGCTCCTGAAAGAAGATCAGAGAACTCAGAAACTGTGCCAGTGCTTATAGTGCGCCCGCTAAATCCTTAAGCTTTTTTAGTACTACATTTAGCTAACACCTCGAATGTAACTAAATAGTGATCAGAAATAACGGTAGTACATTGTAACACCGTCATGTTTGAGGTTGAAACTTCTTGAGTCAGAACCAAATCTAGCGTGTTTACATTTTTATGAGTTGGCAAATCAACCAGTTGATTAAAACCAAATGTATCAGAGACCGAAACGCAACAGTAAGTGAACTGAGTGGGGATTTCAAATGAATGTTAAAGTCCCCCATAATTATTATTTTGTCTGCATAGGTTACTAGGTCAGACAAAAGTTCAGCGAATTCATCTAAGAAAGCTGCGCATGGCCCTAGTGCGTGATAGTTACTCCATAAATTGACAATAGAGAGGACCGCATAACAAGAGCCCCGAACGCCTTGTAATTATTAGAGGTACGAGGAGTAAATTTGAGCACTTTTTCCAGAAATTAGCGCGACACCGCCACCCTTCTTCAAAGGGCGTGCTACATGGCTGCTCACGTAGTCTTGAGGAGAAGCCTCATTTAGCGGTAAAAACTCATCCTGTCTCAACCAAGTTTCACATAGACCAATCAAGTTAAGTTTGTAATCACAAATAATATTATCAACGAGGAAAGCTTTAGGAGCAAGCGATCTAATATTTAACAGACCAAATTTTAGCTTAGCTGAATTGTTTAACTTAGCTGAAGTCTTTGTAGAGATTGTCACAAGATGTCGCCGTTCGGGTGCGTTGAATTTCAGGCGTCGGTTGACCCGCAAGATCGATGAAGAAATAATGGTTGAATTAGACACATCTTCATGTCCTTCTTTCTCCTTCAGCTTCGCACACTTCACACACTTCCCCACACGACCACCCCGCTTCTGCTTCCTGGCTTTACGGCGCCTTCGTCGCTTCGGAGGTGGGGTGGCCGACCATGGAGATCCTGGGTCTCTTCGTATCTCGTTCGGGATATCATAAGTGAAATAAAAAGTGCCCGTAGAGTCGAAATTCAGACTCACACCCAATTTAATAAGTTCCTCCTGACTATAAGTGTTATTGGCCACGCATGTGTCCAGAAAAGAAAGCCAAAAAGACAGGAGAACGGTGATGAATAGAAGATTAGCTGGAGAGCAATGAGCCGCAGCATCCATGTGCGCCGCCATCTTCTAACATTGTTAAATAAAATCCCTGATTTGTGAATGTGAACAAGTCATATTTATTCAGCTACATTATTCTGTTTTATTGTGGTTCTTGTTTAACTTCAACATTTGTGTATTTGAATCATTGAATGAATTATTACTAGTGTCATTTTACAATAGTACAAATAAACTACTTGGCCTAGTAGTGGTAGTAAAATTAAATACAAATTAAGAAGATAAAAATGTGTTCAACTATGAAAATGTAAAAAACATTATATTAATGATCCATCCATTACCTGCACCGCTTATTCTCAGTAGGGTCGCAGAGGTGCTGGAGCCCATTCCAGCTGTCTTTGGGCAGTGGGCAGGGGACAACCCTAACTGGTTGCCAGCCAATCGCAGGGCACACAGAGACAGACAACTCACTCGCTCATTCACACCTGTAGCCAATTTGGACCGGTTAATTAATCTGACATGCATGTTTTTGGAATGTAGGAGGAAACCGGAGTGCCCAGAAGAAACCCACGCAAGCACGGGGAGTTCATGCAAACTCCACACAGGAGGTTCGATCTCATGACCTCAGAACTGTGACGCGCTAACCACTGTGCCGCCGTGCTGCCCATCATATTAATGATGTATACCAAATGTGTGTTTAATCAAAGTGTCAGTTTTACAGTACATCGTGCTCATGAATGCTTTAGATGGGAGTTCAAGGTGGTAATGGCTCTTAGGAAGAAACTGTAACCATTTAAAAATAACCATTTACTGGTACTGTTTTTCATTTTTTATTTCCATGTCACCACCCTCACTGCATATCACTGATTTGGACTGAATTAAATTATACAGCTTCCGCAACCATTAACAAAACTAAAGTAATATTCGAGTGCAACCAAAAGTCAGATGGAGACATCCTTTCCTCGATCGAGTCACTCATTACTTTCACATTCAATAACGAATGATTTACACTCCACCGAATTTGATTGGAAGAGCGGCAGGGATGGTAGAAGTGGGAGTCGAGGTACATCTTGAGGCTTAAATTTATCCCCATCACCAATATGTGAGTATGTCGTTTAAGTTTATTTTAGGTAGGACTGATTCACAGCAGATTCTGTCATCGCCTATGAAAGAAGAAAGTTGAACTTGGCAGGGGAATTAATTGAGAAAAATTATAAGGTATAACTCAAGCCAACTCCCCACAGGCACATTGATTGAAGCTGTGGGGGATTCCAAAATAAGAAGAGCAGGTTCTGGTGACAGCGTACATCAGCGGGGAGGGGCAAATCCCCCAAGGTGAACTCAAAGGATTCGCTCGATAGTAAATGTAATTGTGATTTTTTAATCAATTACCATATTTTCCGCACAGTAAGGCGCACTGAATTATAAAGGCATCCCCCAAAAATAGTTTTTGTCATATATTTTTCACACATAAGGTGCACCAGACCATGAGCAGCATAATATTGAGACTGTAGTAAGAGCTATCGTGTGCATTCATGTATACACTGCAAAAATCGATCAGTCAACAAGTGTCACTA
This sequence comes from Urocampus carinirostris, assembly GCF_059441175.1. Taxonomy (NCBI): domain Eukaryota; kingdom Metazoa; phylum Chordata; class Actinopteri; order Syngnathiformes; family Syngnathidae; genus Urocampus; species Urocampus carinirostris. The sequence continues at coordinate 10,078,616 of NC_142361.1, forward strand.
AACAAGATCGCATAACATTGTTTATCTATCGATATACCCCGAGCCGGCGCAAGGCATAAGTGAGCTAAGCGGCGTAGGGCTCTGCAACCACTAGGGGGCCTGCAAGAATGGTTCACTTTTTGGGGGTCAACATTGTCACTTTGTGTGTCCACTCAAAAATACTTTTACAGAAATAATTCAACAAAAATATTACACAATAACTACAAAACTAAATATCAAATATAGTGCTTGAAACACAGGGACCTTTTATATTATTTCTCTTTCATTCTGAAAATAAAAAAATAGTATAGAATTACTACAAAAACATTACTACTGTAATACTATATTACAAAATGCTACAACAGAATGATTTACTCCAAAATACTACAAAAAGACAAATACAGTAATAATACAAATGTACTGAAGACAAAAATACAAAAATGGAAATACTACAAAATGTCTACAAAAATACTACCAAAATACTGCTTTGGAAATACATACATTTTACTTCTACTGAAATACTAAAAATACCATTACAAAATACCTTAATATAAAAAACTACTAGAAAAATATTACTACAAAAATACTACCACAAGAGGTTTACAACAGAAATACCGCAGATCACACCTGACATCAGAACTACTAAAGAAAAAAAAACTACAGTATACTTCAAAACTAAATAACAAATAAAGTGCTTAAAACAGGGACCCAATATACTATTTTGCTCTATTTGTGCTCGTTTCAAAACCAATTTGATGAAACTAATCAATTCAAAAAGAAGAATAACATGTCACATGCGACCCCTGACTCCAAATAGTTGCCCACCCCTGGAGTAGAACATGGAATGAGTTCTTGTAGGTGTAGAAATTATAAAGTAATAGGGGGCCCCAAATTTAATTTTCGTTAGGGCCCATTAAGGCTTGGGCTGGTCCTGATATACCGAAGCCATATGGCCCTAGTGGGAGCTGGCTAGAGTCAAGAAGACACTCACATTCACCAATCATTCATTCCCCTTTGCTTTTCCCAACCCAACACCGAACATTAAGCCCTCAGCGCAACAACGGGTGAGAGAAGATTTTCATCAACCCTCTCAGCAAGCTCTCTCACCATACCAGTTCCTCTTCTTACTTCCTAATTCCTTAACCTATCCAGTTGTGCCACTCCACAAATACTCTGCAAACATCTCATTTCAAAGACATTTAACATATTACGCTCATGTACTCTCAAACCCTCTGAGCCATACATCACGGTTGGCGTCGATAATGAAAACAGTTTGATAACTAGATACGCCCTAATGCCTCATCATATGTCACCTGTACCATGTTGGTCAGGTGGTTAAATATTGGTGCTCTCACTGATGGTGCAAATTCAAACAGTGAAGTTTATCAATTAATCACTCGTTGCACAATCATTGCACAGTGGTATACCGCTAAAACTTCATATGGCAGCATATACCTATAATGATTGTATGCGGAATTTACTTTCACATTTTTGGCCAAATTGGGGTTTTTATGAGCGCCTTTTGGTCCGGAAAATCAGATTCAGAAAATATATTGTCATTCTCAAAGAGCAACAAAACTACGTTTGGAGTCATTCATCCACAGTAAAAAGAAAATATCCACAGAATAAAGATCCAGAATAAATATCAATAAAAACCCAATACCTATACATTACCCAATATAAACATTAAAAGTAAAAGTACAGACATGGTACCATAAAATCTCAATAGCAGCAAAAAAAAAGTCTCTTAAGGTGCAATTGTGTGTGACTGTGATCATCGTTCACCGGAAGTACAGTATGATGGAAAAAAAGTCGAGTAATAATTGTATACTGCAGTAGTGCCACCCGGTTCAGTTATTATCAGTTGGTGGGTGTGATTGATGTCCTAAGTGTGTGTGTAGGTGGAGGTCAAAGAGATAGAGGGTTTGGGGGATGGGCAGGGTTCAATAGTCTAAAAGCCTGAGGATATACTGTCGACTGCTGGCCAGTCTAGTGTTCTGGCCTGTATTGACTAGTATCTCCTCCCTGAGGGTAGCAGGCGGTAGAGGTGGTGAGCAGGAGGGTGCTGGTCCTGCAGGATGTTGTGGACTTTTCTCAGACAGTGAGTGGTGTAGGTGGTGCTGATCTCCCGTAATTCTACCGGCAGCTCTCACTACCCGCTGGAATGCCTGCTGGTCAGCCTTAGTGCAGCTGGAGACCCACAATAAACATCCGTACATCAGTAGACTGCTGATGCTGAAGTTGAAGAAGTTTACCATCAGAGGTCTGTAGATGTGAGTGTTTCTCAGCTTCTTCGGGTACTAGAGGCACTGTTGTGCTTTTTCCCTGGCTGAAACAATATGGTCCCCCCAGGACTGGTCTTCAGCCCCTGTTTTACCCCATGAATTCAAAACTTCACACCCTTTCTACCTTCTCATTCCCAAAAGTTAAAGGCTGATGTTTGATGATGCGCTTCTTCCCAAAATCCATCGCAATCTCCTTGGTCTTTTGGGCGTTTAGACCCAGGTTTTTGCTTTGACACTATGACTCCACATGTACAAATACGGTCCAATTGATTTGCATCCTTCTCACTCTGACCTCCTGCTGTTGTCCTTTATTCATAGTGTCACGTTGTATCTTCAATATAAAATGATTGTACTTCACTAGAGTATATAGCAATCTGCAGTAATGAGTTTGATCATACACGCGAGTTGCATATTGACTGTTTGGCGCGCACACGCTGATACAGTTTCATAGAATCAGGGCTACATTAGTGACAAACGCAGTTCAATAATGTCTTCGTCTGGATGAAAGCACCCCCCCCATACCATAAAACCATCAGAGGGGCAATCGATGTGCTTTCATCCCCAGGACGGAAATTGCACTCATACGGTTGCAACTGTGTGACGGCCTCACCATCCAAAAGCCAAATCATTAGCATCAAGCTCGCGGGAGGAAGAAATCAAAATGTCAGCCCCGCTCCGCAATCTTGGGGGCAGATGAGGATCGGACGCCGTTCCTCAAACGCTTTCATTCTCATCGTATCAGGCGGACCGCCGTCTACTGACGCAGATACTTTCTTGACCGTGTTCGGTGAGGAAACTGTCTCTGTGAAGCATGTTGCAGAACATTTTAAAGAATTATTGAGCATACGGAAAAAGACGCTCAGACTTTCTGCCACACTCTGAGACAGACGTCATGAATAATAGTAGCTGGTTCCCCAAAGTCCTCATTACTTTGGCTACTTCACATTAAAGCAGTTGGATGGAAAAACAACTGCAGGAAGCCTTTATTGAGTTAAGTGGACATTCAATGCTCATGGATATGTGGACCACCTGGGTAGTAGGGGCACTACTTCCTGTGGTGTGACTTAGGCAAATACAGGCTTGCAGCGCCCATCCCTCCCCAGGCCGTTTTTTTTGGGTAAATGTTTTCCTCCAAATAAAACAGATGGAGACAAAATACGTGACTGACATCTTGCTGCTACGGTTATCCAATAAAGAAAAACATAGTGAAAGACAAAAAATCTAAAGAAATAGTTTGCTACTTGGTCACTTTGAGTCTCCATAACTGTATACTTATTATTAGCACTCATCTTTGGTTACATGACATTATACAGTGACGCAAGGTACCTTACTTTCATCCATTATATGCACTGTTTATCCTCACGGGGTTGCTGAAGCCCATCCCCGCTATCTTCGGCAGTGGGCAGGGGACACTCTCAACTGGTTGCCAGCAGATCAGAGGGTACACAAAGACAGACAATTCACTTGCTCAATCACACCTAAGGATCAATTTGGACCGGCCAATTAACCTGAGATGCACATTTTTGGAATGTGGGCGGAAACCGGAGTGCCTGGAGGAAACCCACGCAGGCAGGAGGAGAACATGCAAACAGGGAGATGTATTTGAACTAGTGACCTGAGGTCTGTGCTGCGTACGGGCTAACGATTCAGCTGCCATGCCGCCTGCAACGTTCCTAAAACTTTAATATTCAGGCGGGGCTGAGGGCTGCAGTTGGCTGCAAGTTGAGACACTTGACGTACAGTATATTATCATATGTGGCAAAATTAGCTTTTACAATCTGAAAATCACTAAATAAGTCAATATTTGGTCTCGTAATCCAACATGAGACATTTGAAATGGTCAATCTTAAGTGCTAACCCACTTTTGGGCTTTTTAATTATTCACGGATCCAGAGTTCTAAATGAATCTTCATATTTTCTGGAGGCTGGTGGCAGTCAATTCATCCATCCATCCATTATCTGCACCGCTTATCCTCAGTAGGGTCACGGGGGTGCTGGAGCCCAACCCAGCTATCTTCAGACAGTGGGCAGGGGAAACCCTTAACTGGTTGGGCAGTCAATTCAATTACTTGTCTTTGTGGAAGGAAAATAATTATGTTATTTCACTGCCATTGTTATATTGCAGTGGCGGCATGGCGGCTGGGTGGTTAGCACGCAGCGCCACAGTATAGAGTTCCAGTCCAGCAACCGCAGCCTCCCCGTGTGGAGTTTGCATGTTCTTCTGCGTGTATTCCTCCGGGCACTCCTCCCACATTCCAAAAATATGCATTTGAGGTTAATTGGCCTGTCGAAATTGTCCCTGGCATGTGAATGCGAGTGAGTTGTCTGTCCCTGTTTGCCCTGCGACTGACTGACAACCAGTTCAGGGTGTCCCCTGCCCATTTCCGGAGGACAGCTGGGATAGGCTCCAGCAGCCTTGCGACCCTACTCAGGACAAGCAGCACGGATCATGGATGGATGTTATATTGCACAGGCTTAGGAGTACTTGCTGCTTCTATATTCAATTGGACCCCTGGATTCTCTCAAAAGACAAGATTTTTAACAACTATGTACGCGAAGGGTCATAGGGTGGGGAAGTATTTTTTTTTTTTTTTACATTTGATGAACTTTTAAGTAAATGAGACAGCACAATATTAATATTGTAATCTGTAAAAATATCTAGTTAAAACGTAGTGTACACAATGAACAAATCATTATTAACATTGTGTCAACAATCGCAAACCCCTATGCTGATCTTTTAACTGTTCACTGCCAGCCAAATCACATACGCACAATTGAATTGGGGGTTAATGATAAGAGGCAACATTGAGTTTGGAAACTAAAAATATATTATACAGGTACGTGAATTGAATTAATAATATAAGTGTAAAACATTTGATTTTAATGTTTCAATACTTTAATTTATCTTTATCCACTAAACATAATTGTACAATTGTCTTGTTTCACTGTGGGTGTGCAATATTTAGCATCTACTAGTGGTACAAAAATACATGATTTTAATAATAAGCAAAATACATGATTGATCATATAAAAAATCAATACATGATTGATCATATAAACAAGATGAATTAGAAATTATTTTACATAATATGAGCCTAACCTACAGGGAGCTGACGTCACTGTGCCATCTCGCTGCTAAGGGTAACCCCAAAAAACAAATACAAAATTGAACTGCCAGTGGAGCAAGAATCTATTTTTTGCAGTACATTTCAAACCAGGAGGCTCCAAACTTTTTCAGTTGCCCAATTGGTTTGAAAATAAAATACACAGGGGACGAACAGATAAAGAAATGTCAATAGAGAGTCTTACATCCGATACATCGGCAATGGTTGGTTGGTTGGATCCCTTAGCCACTAGGGTTGTAGGGGCACTGTTTTCTGGGGTATGACTTGGGAGAGTACAGCCGGGTAATGCCCATCCCTCTCCAGGCCAACATATATTTCCCCCCGGCTTCAAAGTGGAGACCTTTGGCGTGCTAGGCGATTGTGCTAACCATTGCACTACAGAAACATTAGGCAAATAGATAACATTGGCAAATTGATTTGTTCACGTTTGCATTTACCTGAACTATTTGTGATTCAAGTCACATTGTCAAGTCACATTTCACATTTATTTCACATTTATTTCACATTTATTTCACATTTATTTCACATTTACTTCACATTTATTTCACATTTATTTCACATTTATTTCACATTTATTTCACATTTATTTCACATTTATTTGTATAGCCATTAATCTCAAGATGTCTCAAAGGACTGCACAGGATTACAACTACACCATCGCCTGATCTTAAACCAACATGAGTGCCAGGAAAAACTCAAAACCTCAGGATGAGGAAAATAAGAAACCTTGAGAAGGGGCCTCACAAGTGGTAATCCCCCTTCCAGGATGACCAGGGTGCAATAGATTCAGCATTGGGTAACAGTACAAGAAACATAGTCAACATCAATAAAAGAAAACAATGGGTAATGTTGAAATTTGTCCAGAAAGTGCATGACAGCAACGACGCTTCAAGCCTGTGAAATAGTCCTAAAAGTTTGTTTATGAAGGAACCATTTCATTCAACTGGTTTAGAAACACAAAATATAGAAAAATAAAGAAAAATATTAATTTGCAAATCATGAAAAAGTTAGTATTACTGTTGAGATGAGACCTTCAGTTAACCTGATCAGATAAAGGCAGAAAAGGCCAAAATATCAGGTACTTCTGCTCTCCAGCTCAAAATGACAAAACGGAAAATGCTCCGTATATTCAGTAATGCAAAGGAAACACTGCTATCATGTTGAACAAAAGAATATCCTAAACTTCACATGTAGAGGGCCTTTTCCGAGCACTTTATCTTTCTCCCATGTGGCAGGGCCACACAAGTGTTAATGTAAATAGCAAAAAATTGCCTTGCTCTCGGGAGAAAAAAAGATTGAATGATAGTAGGAAAAGGCTGAATCTACCACTGATTATAATCAGGTAATATCTGTCAAAAGCCCCTCCGGCCATATCATGATTAGAATAAACCTAATAAGAAAATTGTGTTTTCTTTAGGCAGGAACATCCCCTCAAAAATGATATTTTCGCGTCGCAAAAGTTATTCAAATTCGACAAGGTCAGTCCCTCTTGAATGTCAAATTGAGCACATTGTACAAATAGATCCCGAGTCGGCAAATGCATCGTTGGTACAAAAATCGATTGAAAACCTGCCCTAGGTTGTGTTTTTGTTTACTTCATAATTTGAAACTTTAACATGACCAGCCGACGTTTCCCTTTTTTGAAATGTCAGAAACTAATCAAAATCCTGATATGTGTTCTCCTCCTCCCGATAAGCCTGACGTTTACTTGAAATCAAGTCCAGCAATATTTTCTAGAAACAGCTACAAACTCGCGACAGCCCAAGCACAAATCAAATAAAAACCGCTGCATCTACAAAAGTAGGAATTAAACATGCTGCAATTTCCGGTTCATCTTCTGAGGACTGAAATAGAAGGTTTCTCAAAGAAGATGATAATTTATTAGCGTTGCTACTAATGTTCCAACGATCATTCTTTTGATCATCTTACATTCAGGGTAAGTCCTATGTAAGCCAAGGTCTATAATGCGTCCAACAAATGGAACTTTGCATGTATTGTATACATATACATGCAGAATTATGTCTGTATCATTTTCCATTTGTCTAATGCAGGGATATCAAACTCAGATTCCCTCATGGGTCAAACTTTCTGTTCTGTTTTGTAATTTAATGTTTTAACTGGTTTATTTTGCCAGTTGAGTGAATGCAGTCTTACACTTGAACCAATTCACCACGCTATACAAACTTAACACTGCCCTGTAACGGCATTTGGGTTGCATTTATTTGACGGTACAGTGTGTAATATTTGACCACTAGATGTCTCTGTACAGTGTTCTGCCAACAAGAACATATGCTAAAAAGCACAAGCAAGAATATAAATTGTGGATACTCAAAGTGACTAAAACATTATTTTACCACACTTTTTTGCCTATCATTTTGTAAAGAAAGAAAAAAAGTAAAAAAAAATGAAAAGAAAAAAGAAAAAGGAAAAAACTTAAAAAAAGAGAATGTTAAAAAACTAAAAGAAAAATGCAAAAAAGTAAAAGAGGAAAAATGAAAAAAAAAATAAAAAAAATGCAAAAGAGAAATGACATAAAAAGTGGGTAATATAGTACAGAAAAGGGTAGGAACAAAGGAAAAAAAAAATGAAAGAAAGAAAAATAAATGAAATGAAAAAAAAAGCGAGAAAGGTAAAAATAAAAATCACTATATCTAAAATGAGCAAACAATATCAATGGGACAATTTTTTTTACGGTGTCTCAAAATGTTTACATTTTTATGCGAAAAATAGAAATTATTATAACAACGTGCAAAAAAAAGACAAGAAGTAAAAAAAAAAGGTTTCAAGATGGCAGCCAATCATGTCAGCTCCCTCTAGCTGACGATTATTTTATCGCAAATAAATGCTCAATTCACGACCGTCAAGTGTTTTAAATAATGCATGTTTATACGATAGTTTACAAATGTTTGCTCATCATTTGAAGCATTTATTTTTTTCTAATGAAATTATACACTCTGTCCCTTTATAAAAAATATCAGTTTAATAGAAATGACTTGCTTCTTTTTTGACATACTGTCACGATTCTGTCAATTGCCCGCTAATTGCCCTCTCTTGCGCTCACTCTTTCAGCCCCAGCTGCCTCTCGTTTCCTAATTATCCCTCTCCCCATTTAAGCACTTCACACTTTGTCAGTCCGTCAGCGAACCTCCGCACATGGAATTCTGCCTCCCGTTTTGATTTCCACCTGTTCCTGCATCCTGCCTGATTCCGTCCCCTGTTCCCTGTATGGTTCCCCTCTCCCTGGCTTCCCGATCATCTCCGGTTACCTGACTTGCTTCCGATCCTCGACCATGCTTCGTTCTCCTGTCCCAGGTACCCGACTTGCTTCCGATCCACGACCATGCTTCATTCTTCTGTCCCGGCTACCCGACTTACCACCTGTCACCGACCGCGAGGGCTTCCAGCTCCTCCTGCCCAGCGAGAACCAGTCTTTTTCTCTCGCTCTAACTTCCCAAAACCCTGAAAAAAGCATTGTATGAAACGTTACGCATTTGTGTCCACTGCTGGTTCCGGTCTTGACACATACTCAGAAATGTATAAATTCAATAATCTAAAGCGTTGGATCAAGCTTGCGGGCCGTATGTTTGACAATCCTGGTCTAATCTAACTACTCGTTCCTCCCTCTTTTGGCAGAATTTGCTCGAATCATAACAAAGCTCACTATGTGCACATCGATCATTTCCAAGAACCCATTTGAAATGTTTACTGTTGCAAGACCAATTACAAAATCTAAAAACAACATCCCCTCGACTCAAATCGCCCAAAGCGGATGGCGTGCAATTGCCGTGATTATTCTTGAGAAACAACTCGTAATTATTATTTTAAAACTTTTCATTATCAACTTGAGCGCCATCATGCAAGGCCTATAATGGGAGCTGTCGATCAGAAGCTATCTGCTGCATTGTTTTGGATATTGGTTTTGAGATCAGAACAAAGGTTTCACACCTCGTCATTTATAAAAACTGGAATGGATTTTCAAGCAGAAGGAACATTGCAAAGCTTAACTAGAAGGAAGGTTTCAATAAAAGAATGTTAAAATATTCATCACTGTTAAATCAGAGGACAGGAAAAGGAAAATGAAGATGCTATATCTCTCCGGCAGAATGGATATTAACTTGGCACCTATATGAAATGGGAATTTATTGTATTTCCTTCCATTTACAATGCCCTTTGCCAGCTGAAGAAAACTGCAGAAGGGTTGTCAGGCCAGTATTTGGCAGTGTAGCTTTGGATTCCAACAGCAAACATCAGCAAACACTTGTTATTCTTCGTTTAGAACACATATGACAAGGTCAAGGCCTGGGGGTCAGAAACCATGTTTTCTACATCCCATATTATTGTACCATGCACCAGGAATCGTTGTGTATCTTTTTTAATTCTCCTCGAAGAAAGCATTGTTTTTGGTTAATTCATTTTCGCCCCGTATTTGATCGTATTTCAATCCAATGCTACTCAAAATTATTTCAATTGACTGGATGATCAAAAAAAATGCTATTATTATTACTTAGAAGTCAATTTAGACCACATGGCTGAAATAAGAATAGTAGGCTACTGATGGTGACTGAATAACCTAGGCAGCTTCTAGCATCAATCTTCTCAATTAAAAACAAAGGGAAATTCAAAATAAATGCACATAATACAAAGCCAAATCATTATCTTTAGTAGTGAGGATGTATTTAGCTCTATGGGTTAGATATTAGCTTCATGATCTGAATTGTCACTGCTTTAGGGGTCACTATTTGTTACTAGCAAAATATTAGCAACTAGCTTTGCTCAAGCAGGTGAAATCACAGACACTGTCAATAGCTGAATAAACATAAGCAACTACCTTTAAAAGCATGAAACATTTTAGTGCGTAAAATATTTGTTCAGTGTTTATCATGATTATAAACAAACTTTCCTTTCATCTTTGTTTCACTCAAGGCTAACACATCAACCTTCCTTTTAGTCATCATCCTTCCGATATCCTCTTTCTTCCACTCAGTCGCTTTACTTCCACATCCTCTCACTTTCGGTCTCCCACCCCCCTTTCTTTGCCTTGCTGTCTCTTAGGGAGTAGAGATAGAGAGGAGAGGTGTTGTGTCGCCCTGACCCGAGTGACATGGCCGCTTTCTTGTGTCCCGTTTCATCTGGAGGGACGAAAGCATGACCAACCTAGATGCCGAGGTGCCTAACTAGTTTGGGTGTTCGGGCACTTGGGTTGGCCATGGTCCAAATATTTTTGTGTGTTATTTTTGCTATTTTTTTCCCTTTTATTTTCTTTGTTATTGTATGTGTTTGTCTTGCTGTCGGTCACCCCTCTTGATGGATATGACCAAGGTAGATAGATAAATAAACAAACTTAAGGGGTAAGGGTTCAGTCATTTAGTGATCATAGCATTGGCATCTAGCGTTGCTATATTAAAACATTCAGAAAGTGTAAATCAATGCACAGCAAAGAAATCCTTGTGTCCATTCATTCATTATCTGCACCGCTTATCCTCAGTAGGGTCGCGGGGGTGCTAAGGGCCCATCCCAGCTGTCTTCGGGCACTGGGGAGGGGACACCCAGAACCAGTTGCCAGCCAGTCGTCGGGCACACTAGGACATTCAACTCACTCGCTCATTCACAACTAAGGAAAATTTGGACCGGCCAATTAACCAGACAGGCATGTTTTTGGATTGTGAGAGGAAACCGGAGTGCCCGGAGGAAATCCACGCAAGCACAGGGAGAACATGCAAACTCCACACAGGAAGATTCGATCTCATAACCTCAGAATTCTGCCGCACACGCGCTAACCACTGCGCTGCCATGCTCCCCAAACCTTGTATTATTTTTCTTAAATTTTTGACTGTCATCATTGGCCGGAACTGAGCACCTATTTAACTTTAGCGGTTACCTTAAGTATTGTATCACTTTAGGGGTTGCTAGCAGCAAGGAACACAACATTAGCAAATAGTATTAGCAGCTTATTTCATTTTCAACTATCGATAAGTCCCTTGGCTTTTTAAATTTTCGATCGAACCTCTGTCTTTTTGACCCCAGATTTAGAACTTTAAACCCAATGAATCCAAGGTGTTATTTAGTTTGTGCAAACGATTATCTTCAATTTAATGTTGAGCAAGCTACAATGACCTTGTTTGAGGGATGGTCTTGGTGTCAACAGCCATTTATAGGATTCGTCTGATGTGACAACAATCAGAGGGATTATAAGTTCATACTTAATGACTGATTAGAGGGGAATAGTACTTCGGGCTGAGTATGGAAGCGTTTAAATACCAGATGGAGAGTTGGCATGAATGTCTGGAGGTGAAACTCAAAATACTCTTCTTCGATATGTACAGCACAAACCTATTAGTGAGTGAAAATCACACCACCATTACACTCATCGACTGCGCAATGAGAATGTCGTCGTACCTGTCACTTCATACGTTGTTGTTGTTGTATACGTTTTTTTAATCATTTCAGATTATGCCATTTATAATTTTTTGCACGGGAACATTTTTTTTGTTGGACCAATCTCGTCTTGCCCATTTCTCGCACGGATCTGGATCGTCTCGGTCACCGGTAGCAGACAACATTGTATATTGCTAATAGTGTCGTGGCATTATACATAATTGGTCTTGCCACCTTTATTTTTATAAAGATTATTATCACTTAATAAGGGTAATTGCCATCACAACTAAGGTCAGCAATCGGCTGAAATGGACAGGTATGGAATGTTGATGGCTGAGTTGGTGGGTTGGGCAGATCAATCAAAATATCAATATTATAGATACTACGCACGCACTTGTATGAGATAGATAATATTGTTCTGGGATCGATATTTCGCTCCTCCAAAAATTTCCTCAAAGCGCTGCTTCTTTATGTAGATAGGACGGGCCTTCACTCACCAGCGCCCTTGTCCACTCTTTAAGTTTGAGCCTGAGTATATGATCGGCAGGCACACTTTCATCACCTCTCCCATCCTGACCTGCTGATGCATCTTGCCTGCCAGGCAAAAAACAAGGCCAAATATATGCACCCATCCCTATGAGAGGCCAAAAATCACAAAGGTAAACAGAATGCGCAGCTCGGTGTGAACTTTTCTCAGCGATAGCAAAAATACAATGCTAAGTGTAATTTGTGTTGTAAAGTGGTCTGCTACTGGGGAAACACCACAAATGTACATTAACACATGGAAAAAGCTCACTCAACAGATATCAAGTAGTTGCAACAAAGTGTTCAAAAACATCTTGTGTTTTTGAACAAAAGCCGAGCCTGTAAAGCTGTTGACACGATGGCAATAGAGCCAATGACAGATATTGACACTTTATTTGCATCATTTGATAGATAGATAGATAGATAGATAGATAGATAGATAGATACTTTATTCATCCCCAAAGGGAAATTCACATTTCCAGCAGCATCCCTGAGCTGAGAACAATACAATAATAAAGCAAAAAGAATACAATATACAAATACCCAGTGTGACGTACAAATGCCCACTGTAGCGTGTTATATAGAATAACTAAATAGCGCTACACAGAATACATATTGCAATAAGATTCAGTAATATGCAATGTAGGTGGTGTGGTTCACTGTGGGCTTTTACTCTGCCGGGTAGAGTTAAAGAGCCTCATGGCATGAGGAAGAAAAGATCTCTTCGGACTGTCCGTAGTACAAGACAGTGACAGCAGTCTGTCGCTGAAACTGCTCTTCTGTCTGGAGATAATGCTGTGTAGTGGATGCGATGGATTGTCCATGATTGACCGCATTTACTTAATACTGTGCAATAATATGCAGTTTAATTATCTTTTCAAAATTGTTTTACAGTATTTGTATGTGTGTTACATTCCTTCTTTTTTAGTTCTGAAACAGTTGTAAGAGAAATATTTTTATATTAAAATTATTCATTTTTGTTTTATTTAATGGAATCATGAGACATTTATAATAGCTAAAATATTTGTGCTGTGTTTATCGTAATTATAAAAAAACTCAAATGGGAGGGGTTCAGTTACTTAGTGATCATAGCATTTACCAGCAAAAGTATCAGTATCGATCAATGCTACCGTGTATTTACTTGGATCGGATCGATACCACAATTCTCAGTATCACCCACCTCTACTGATGGACAGATACTAAAGGGTGTATAGAGACTTCCGTTTTGATCCAAACAAAATGAAAATATAGAGGGAGTGAAATCTCATTACTTTGAAAACCACAAGCTCGCCTTTTTAAATCAATGCCAGCATGTTTTTCCTTCCAGGTCTAGAGTCCCCCGCCCCAACTCCCCCGCCTCCAAAATGAGATGAGCCGTAGAAAAACAGCGTGGGTCTCAGCGGACGACCCAAGCGGCGGAGTGAGGCGACCGGCGCTGCTCAGTGACCCACACGGCAAAAGCGGCAAGGCAGAAGGCAGCGCCAGCAGAGCACGATCAAACAGCTTGCGAGCTAAAAGGCCAAGTTGTGGCGCTCAAATTGACTCGGAGCACGGGGGTAGACCACCGCCCTCCCCGGCCGGCCAACCTCCACAGACCGAGGGAGGCATTTTTCAGTCGTTAAAAATCCATTCATTGTTCGGTGTGTGTTGTCGGTATGTGCGAGATTTGTGCCTGATCAGGCAAGAGCTGAACCTTTGCAAAGGTGGCAAAAGTATTCTCCTCTTGTATTTAAGGAATAGAATGTCATACAAAACGTTCTCAGGACTATATGTCACACGGTTTTTCATTGGTTTTCTGTTGCTGCTATGTATCTTCCGTGGCGACTTACACGACTGTTCAAATGTTTTGGGGTGGCCGAAAAGTCCTAGTTTTTTGGGAAAAACTGTTTTTTTCAATGATGATAAAATGAAACTAATCAGAAATACATACTATACAGTGATAATGTGTTGAACAAGTATTTCAGCTCCAAATTTGTTAAGTAATGCCATATCTACATAATTGTATAGGAGATCATTTCCAGCAAGTAGTGCTCCAGTGTTCCTGTAGTCGGTGTGTTTACTAATAGCTTACGAAGGCTAAAGGATGATGGGAAAATGCTTTTGCAATTGTTTTAGCACAGCTCAAAACAGTTTATCTGGTTTGAGAAGCTATAAAACCGACCATGTTTTGAGGAAGTCAAGTGTCTGGAGCGTCATCTTTGTGGGTCTGATTCAACTTTCAGTATCGTCAGAAAAAGAAAAGTTTTATTCTTTTTTTAAGAACAAAGACGGTTCCATTCGAGAAATTGCCAAGTTTGGTATGCACACGTTTTGCTTTTACAAACGCTTCCCTACTTACAACCATTTGACTTACGCAAAATGGTAGATACGAAAAAAAAATTGGGGATGTCGAAAAATATCCGGACATTGCTGTAAGTTAGATTTTGTATTGTGTGCACCTTTTTTCCAAGTAGAGGACAGTGCTGTAGTGCTTCTTTCCGCCGCGTGGCGCTGTAAGAGGTCACCCAGCATCCACCCCAAAGAAGAAATCCGGTTTCCTCTTCCCAACATGCTATACTGTATCTCCAGCGCGCTAAGAACTTTGCCATTTTTATTATTTAATATCTCGTGCATCCATTCCATATGGTTGGTGTAAAGTGTAAAGAAGAGGCGATTATGTTTGTAATGAAAGTGGAATATGAAAGCTTGATGCTGTTGAGAAGATGGTTGGATCGCTTTTTTTCGTCCATTTTTTACCACAGAGGAGGAAGTCGCCATACTCTTCCAAAAGTAAGTTAAACTTAACATTTATTATCTTTATAGTCAAGTCAAGTCATGTTTATTTGCATAGCCCTTAATCAGAAGGAGTCTCTAAGGGTTGCACAGACCACAATATTTCAACGCCTAATATTTAGCTTTGTTTTTCAGTACTATGCTTTATCATTCAGCCTGTTTTGTAACGTTATAGAGCATATTATTTTATTAAACGTTTATATTTCGGTTTCAAAACAATACAGGTTACTTATAGAAGCCTTAAACATACTTATATAAACCTCAAACATAAAAAATATAGCACTGAAGCAATTTACGAACAAATTTAATCTCGCTCGTAAGTAGGGCAGCGTCTGTATATCATACATTTGTCGTAGCATTTTCTTAGTAGAATAGTCGCACAAAATACTTTGTTGCCACGAGGCACTAACTGATGAAAATACTTTAACACTTATTAGATACATGACCGTTGATTTAACCCCCTCGATTTTTTTCAACGCACAGCAACAGGCACTTCTTGTACCAGTAGATACAACAACCCTGTATGTAACATCCCACATGCTGACATTGTTGTGTAAATACCATGTAAATTATAACTATAGCCTTATTCCCCTTGTTTTATAACATTATCTTCTCTGTTCCTTTATCTTCTTGCTCATACCCTCACTATGTGTAAAACTGGAGTGTCATGCCCAATTTCGTTGTCACAATATGTTAGCCCATTTGTAACAATGACAATAAAGGTATATTCTATTCTATTCTATTCTAGATAATTTACTACCACTCATAAGGCTGTGCTTTACATAACATTAAACTGAAGTTATATGAAAACGAGCTGATGGAGGCTCATCAGTTTCCCTTTTCCCACCTCCCCAATTTTAAAAGCGTCGAAGAGGTTCACGCACAATTAATCTCATAAATCTAACAAGCCTACGATCTTTTTATTTTAACGACGCATGATGCAGAATTAATGATGCGGTGCACTTAAAGAAAAAATGTTTACACGAGCATGCTCTAATTAGAGACAGAACAATTTGCAATGTAAATAACGCATGCTGGCGGCTAGTGCTCACAAAACGTCAGCCGGGCGAACGGCCGCCACAATGCAGGAGAGAATAAAGCGCTAATGCGCTCGTGCAGACATCTAAATAAGACCTGCCGAGAGAACATAATCTTCCCCTGCCATGCTGCCTCGTATATTGTGATGCCTCGCCTTGTTTGTTTTGTGTTCGGCTGGCTGCTTTCAAAAGGGAAATTATGGCGATATTTTCTCGTCAAGTGTAATGACCTCCTATTTGGAAATCTTAAAAGTCTGCAAGACGGCCACGTGGTGCATTCAGATAAGCTCCGGGCTTGAACAGCCTTTATCATTCAAGACAAAACGTTTTTTGCACCACACAAGTGAAAAACAAATAGAGTATCGATGAAGCTTCTTCTCCTAAACAATAAGGAAAGACATATCGCACATTTAAAACAGTCCCCCAGTGTATTAATAAGTCTGCGCCATGTTTGTCCCGATAGCATGAAGATCGAGCACCTTTGTACGCTTTAAACCCCTTTTTTCTTTCTTAATGAAGTTAGGGCATTTAAAATTAACTGGTCACATCCATTTCTTTGATTGTCTACACCATATAATGTTAGAGCAATGGAGAGGTCCATTTTTGTTACTATGACGACTAATGCATTTGAGTTGCGGTTTAGTTTAAAATAAAACAAACACACAAAATGAGTAATTTTGAAAAATTATAAAAGCGTCTTAATTCATACATAGACACATTAAAAAATATTTAGGGAAGGAAATAAAGAGTCTGCACAAGAAGGTTGAAAACATTTCACATTTGTTACAGCAGATTTTTCCAGTGTCTCTCGTCTTTACCAAAAAACAACAACAATTTATCTAAAAATTAAAAACTTTGTGCCAGCTGTCATCTTGACTTGCATGACAGCTTCTTCACCTTGGCATGCCGGGCTGCTAGCTATGTGTATTTAGCATTAGCGACACCCACGTATTTCACCCCCCTTGCAAACCATAAATATTAATTAGGTATACTGACATATGTCATGCAGAATGCTATTCTTTTTTTACTTTCACACTCGATTGGAAAGGAGACCCTCCACAAGTCCTACCAGATCATAAATATAGAGACCCCTCACTACTTTGCCCTTCAGCTATCGCTGGTTTACTCCTTCGCGGGACAAAAAAAAATCCTTTAATCAAAAAAAAGATCAGATAAATGATATTTTTAATAAAAAAAAAAAAGGAAAAAGATCGGATAAGGAGCCAAGATTCAAGTAAGATCAGCCAGTACCCTTTGATTTGAGATCTCCAATACCAATTCATATTAAAGCATCTTTCATACTGTACTGTGAACTGATACCTGCTCTTCGCTCCCTTGCATATCGCTAAGAGTTTATGTTCCGCTCCTTCGCCATGCCGTCATGAAACCTTTGTTCTCTTTTTCTCACTCCACTTTTTTGCAAGGCTTTGATCAGTGAGTTCCCCCTCACCCCTCGCCGTAAAAAAAGAGAAAAAGAAAAAAGTGCAACACTACTTTGCCAATTTTCCCTTTTCGTGGGTGGTTCTGGTCCCCATTTACCAGGAAAACTGAGGGATCTCTGTACACTTTTGGTCATAAAAGTTGTCTTTAAATGTAAATTAATTCTAAAAACATGTCTTGGTGAAATCCCAAAACACTGTGGCAATGACGATATGAAATCCCAAGCCCATCAGCTCCCGGCACGGTCCTTGCTCTCTCCCAAGTGCGTTTCATCTGAATAATCCATTTTGGATGTTTTCCTGAATCAAAAATGAAGCGAATCATAAGATTAAATGGCTTCTTGACCTCCTGGGCCACATAGGTAGGTTTACCTCTTCAGAGGAAACTCCAATTTGAGAATTCTGCAGCCTAATTGCTGCAAGAAAATGGATTCAGCCCCAGTGTGAATTGTTTTCTAATCATTGGGCTCTATTTGATTACAAGAGCAACGTTATATATTTTTTTCCTTTTTAATATCTGTGAAAAAAAGATGATGAAGGTTGCAGGATTGGAAGTGTATTAGGAATAAAAAGGAGGACAATTATGAGGATGTGTCTGAATGTTTTTTTCCAAAATGAATGCTGTATTGCTAATTCTTTCATGTTCTCTCGTCAGTTTGTCTATTCGATATCCTTTCAGAAATCTTTTTTGGGACTTTTTAAAGCACCTGGTCTCATAGTTTTGTTTTTTTGACAACTGTAATCTACCAGCTACAAGCTGCTGCTTTTTGCTACATTTTAAACACGGCTGCTGTAAATACAGTGCAGCTTCTTTAATTATGTTTTCACATTGAGGAAAACATCTCGCTGTTCTTTTCCACAATGCATGCTCTCTAAATATAAAATACAGCAGTTATGTCCGGAAACATCTATGACACCCTTTTATAGGAGGAATTAGTTTATTTTTTTCAACATTATTGATAGAATACACAACAGGATCAAAACAGTACATTTAACAGTACCTTTATATTTAAAACATATTCTCGATTTTTAAAACTTTTTACGCACGTAATAAATCATCAACTCATCCAACCGAATTGAACTGCAGTGGAAATAATCTATTACAAAAGATACACTTCTCTTTGACATCAATGTCAGGTTGCTGACGTTTCCTTTAATCCTCGAGGAATAGTATCAAGCAAATGCAATTTGGTCCTTTACTGCTGCAATGACAACAACTCAAAAAGAGACGTCTGTGTTGCAATCAGGCACTATTCTCCGGACTATGGTTGTCTTGGAGCTGTTAAATAGAGGGCTCACATTTTACAGGATGCAGCCCTCATTTGCATTTTCCTGCGGCTTAAAAATTTGTGTAGCTTTTACAAAGATTAAATTTAATTTTGATCTTCAATTTGATGGTGCCATTTCTAATCAGGTGCGGTGTGTAGTCCTCAATTTACAGTAGTATACATTTGTACTGACCTTTTGCCTTAAAATGCAGTTCTTTATTTTTGACAATAGCAATGGTGCCATTTAAATATAGCAAGGATAAAAATGATATGAAAACTGTTGTAGTACAAGAATGCAGTGGTAGGTAATGTCATGATTACTGATGTGAATCACGTGTGCCCGCTCATTTGGTGCCAACCGCTGCGGGCTCTGATTGGCTCCCTGTCCCTAGTCGAGTCGAAGTTTTTGTTTTGTTTTGCTCAATAATTGAACTGAGTTTTTGATTTATTCGATATGGCGCCTCGAAAGGCAGTCTCTAAACCATGTTTTTGCGGTGCCGTGGATCATGGAGCGATGATTCAATGCAGCCACTGCAAACACTACATCCATTACGAGTGCTCTGGGTTGTCAGTTCAGGACCTAAGCCTCGCGATTCAAGATAAGCAAGCTACTTACATCTGCAAGTCCTGCGTCCCCGGCTTATCCTGTTGGAGAAATTGGAGGTTCGATAATCGAGAGAAAAGTCTTCTCATAAGTGGATAAGGAAAAATGGACAGGAGCCAGCCTCGTGGAGGGAGCCTTTTATTTCGTCATCCCAAAAGAACTCAGAGAACTCCAGACATAACAATGCTTTTATAGCTTCAGCCCAAAAGGCGGCCCTAGTCCTCAGTAATCAACACGGACATGTTGTTTGTACCCTTATTAGGGCATGTTGTTGCCTCAGTTTGCTCAGAGTCCTTGAAGAAAGGCCTTGCACAGGTCTCATGCCCTTTTTTGGGAAACTCGACTATCGCACTCTCTCGAATGATGTCAACATTCCCTCACTACTGTAAGCAATGTAAGCAGGTCTTTCTACATTTCTAAATGTATGCAACTCTATTCTACAAATGCAAGTCTGTTTGCCACAACAATCCGCTGATGATAAGGATTCTTACGCCTCTCTGAGTAGCTCTGGAACGGTGTTCACCTACGTGGATAGCACTCCAGTGCCTTTATCCGGGTCGTCTGGGCCGTGCGGTGCCCTGAACTCTGCTGATTTGGTCTCCACTGTCCGTGAAACCGTGAAGGCCATGGTACCAACTCTGGTCCGAGAGATTATAACGCAGATGATGCCAGAAGTTGCCAGAATGTCGACTAGCCTAATAGAGGAAATGCTAGCAAAGGAGGCTAGGAAGCATACTCTCGTGGTGGTTGGAGCAAAGACACATCGAGAAAATGGTGAAACTGTTCAGGATACCCAGCTCTTTCAGGAAGTCGCCGAAGCAGTTCCGGGAGTAATGAAATGGAATGATGTGCATTTATATAGCGCTTTTCAAGTCAATGACTTCCCAAAGCGCTTTACATTGTGCTTCACATTTCCCAATAGCGGCCGTGATCTGTGCAGCCATGCAAGGCGCTAACCTGCTTATTGGGGGTATTGGGGATTCAGTGTCTTACCCAAGGACACTTCGGCATGTAACACGGACAAGCCGGGATTCGAACTGGGATCCCTTAATCCTAAAACGATCGCTCTACCTCTTGAGCTACTGCCGCCCCGAGTAGAGAAACAGGACATTCTGTAGGTTTTTCGTGATGGAAGGCCGAGGAATGACGGTAAACCCAGGATTGTGAAGATCCGATTCCGGAATACAAGATCAAGGCTGGCGTTTCTCCGTGGATTCAATCGGGTGAAAAGTACCTTTCCGACGTTGTCTTCTGGATTTGTTCGTCCAGATATGACACCAAAAGAAAGGGAACACGACAGGGAACTATAGGACGAACTTAAGCGCCGTCGGGACGGAGGTGAAGTAAACATTATTATACGGGACGGGAAAATTATTGTCAAGCCGGGAAATGCCTAAGGTCGCCTTTGCCTTTATTGAACAGCCCCTTGATTCATCTCATTAATGCCCAATGTTTGACTTCTAAGGCTCATACATCAATTTCTACACCCCTGATATTTTGGCAATTACAGAAACTTGGTACTCCGCTGGTGACACAGGGCCAACTATAGCGAAATATCATACCATTAGAACTGACCGTAAAAATGCTCAACATGGAGGAGTTTTGCTCATGATTTCTCATGGTATAACTGTGTTTTCTGTCGCTAATTATCAGTTCGATAGAATTGAGTTATTAAGTTGTGATATTCTTATTTCTGGGGTCAAGCTGAGAATAGTGCTTGTATATCGCTCTGGTCTGAGCTTTTTTCAGGCCAACGTCGCTATGTTCGAACATCTGAATTCTATTTTTGATACTAAATTGCAAATTCTACTTATGGGTGATTTTAACTTTCCTGACCTTCACCACAGTTTTCTTCAAAATTCTGATACTAATCTAACTTCAATGTTCAAAAACTTGGTTTCAAATGCAGGTTTCTTTCAACATGTCGATAAACCAACCAGGGGGTCCAACGTATTAGACCTTGTGTTTTCCACTGACAGATATCTGATTAAAAACATTGACGTTGGGCCGAGTTTCTCTACCAGTGATCACGATTCTGTTACTTTCCAACTTAACCTGGCTCTTAAAAAAGACACCACTGCTCAGAATTACATACATTTTAAAGACTGTGATCTACATGGCACGAGATACTTTCTGTCTAGTGTCAACTGGTATCTCTTATTTGATAATTGTGGGAATATTGAAGAAATGTGGGCGATATTTAAATCTGTTGTTTACACTTTGATATCTGTATACATACCCTCAGTTGCTGTTACACCTCACGTCAACCGGGATATAACTGAATTGCATAGGCGAAAGCAGTTTATCCACAAGCTTTATAAACGTGATCAGTTGGCATACTTGGAAAGTTATCAAGATGCTTCAAGGGAACTGCGGAGGGCCATCAGGCGGGAAAGGGTGGCTGAGGAAAATAAAGTTTTAGAGGCTAATAATACTCGTAAATTCTTTTCATACATCAACCGTAAACTAATTTCTAGGGCATCTATTCCCAACCTGAAGGCATCTGACGGTACCGTTGCTACAGATAATGCTGACAATGTCCGTATATTAAATGATCAGTATGCCAGTGTCTTTAGTCGTGACAATGGTGTTTCACCCGACTTTCCCAGCAGAACTTCAGCTGTTCTGAATTCTGTAGAACTTTCAAAGGAGTTAATTCATGAATACTTGATAAAACTTCCCAGCAAATTTTCAGCCGGCCCTGACAAAATTCCAAATTGCGTAAAAAGCTAGCTGACTTTTTATGTGAACCATTATTTTACCTGTTCTCTAGATCTTTTGAGGATTCACAGCTGCCTGAGGACTGGCTTAATGCTATTGTCATACCCATTTTTAAAGGGGGGAGCACAACAAGTGCAGCCAACTATAGACCAGTTAGCTTGACTAGCTGCGTCTGTAAAGTGTTTGAGAAAATTATCTCAGATGCCATATGGAAATTTATACAGGAGCACAATCTTTTTACGTTTAAGCAACATGGGTTTAGGTCCGGACATTCTACCATGACTAACTTAATAGGTCATTTGAATATTATTACTAGTATGTTTTTTGTTCACAATATGGCTGGTCATGTTGTTTACTTAGACTTTTGCAAGGCTTTTGATGAAGTGTCTCATAACAAGCTTTTACAAAAACTGAAATGCTATGGTGTTAGTGGAAAACTGCTTGAATGGATAACTGCATATTTCTCAAATCGTAAACAATGCGTGAAAATTGATGATGTTCTTTCAGCGTGGTCGGAAGTTTGTAGTGGGGTACCGCAGGGCTCAGTACTAGGACCATTATTATTTCTGTTTTTTGTGAACGACCTACCTGAGGCCATTCAAAGTAGTGACATCTCAATTTTTGCCGATGATGCTAACCTGTCGGCTTTCGCACCAAAAACCCAGGTTACAGGAACAATTGATTCTCTCCAAAATGACATTAAATCAAATTTTCTTTGGTCCGAAAAGTAGCAACTGCAACTTTCATCTCATAAATGCTTAGCACAGTCGTTTTTTCATGGTTCTGTTCCGCTGTATAACATTAATGATCATGATTTGCATGTTGTTACTGAACATAAGGATCTGGGTGTCACTCTTACTTTAAACCTAAAGTTTATCACGCATATCGCCAAAATTACCAACAAAGCCAATAACATAGCATCAAACATTTACAGACAATTTTACAACAAGAACCCAGCATTCTTAGTTCGAATGTTTTGCGTTTATGTTAGACCTGGGTTAGAATATAACAGCGTTGTGTGGAACCCTTACTTAGTCAAGGACATTAACCTACTGGAAGGAGTTCAACGACGGTATACGAAGCGGATACCTGGGATGCACAACTTGTCATATCCGGAAAGACTACAAAGACTGAACTTGGACTTTTTGGAGCTCCGTAGAATTCGATTTGACTTAATTTTTGTGCTCAAAGTACTGCATGGAATGATCGATGTGCCTTTTGATCAATTTTTTGAGTTCTGTCGTGTTGATGGTTTACGTGGTCACAGATATAAGTTACGGGTGCCTAGACCTACCAGCAACTTGCATGGAAACTTTATTTCTTTCAGGATACCAAAAATTTGGAATTTTTTGCCTGACCGGGTTATTAGTGCAAATACGGTGCAAACCTTTAAGCAAAGGTTGGCAGAAACAGATCTGTCAAATTTCCTTAGGGGAGGGGGCGTAAGGTGACCATATTTGGCCATGCTCACTCTCAGCATTATTTTTTTCTTTGTGTCATGTTTTGATTAATGTATCCAACAATACCTTCAATAAACATTTCATTCATTTCAAACCCAGTCCTGTCAATCCGCTGTTGTCAGTCCGTCTGCAGCAAGCCTTTTTTGACCCTGACCCCCGCCTGTCCCGTTTTTGCTCCCGTTTGTCTCCAGCTATGACACGTTTTTGATCCCAACCACGTCTGCTCTCCCGTCCCGGATTACGACCTGTTTTTGACCCCGACCACGTTTTTGCTCTCCCGTCCCGGCTATCAACCTGTTTTTCCGTTCCTGACACCCCCATCGCCTCGCGACGTAAGATCCACTTCCGTATTCAGATCACAATCTGATTGCGAGAGCGACTTGCTTACCGCGTCCAGCGAGCATCGGGTCGCGGGCGCTGCCCTTCGCCTTTCTTTCAATAAAATTGTGAGAAAAAGTTATGCGATTGGGTCTACCCTGTGTGCAGGTCGTGAAAGGTAAAACTAATTTGGCTATGCAACTATGAGTTCCAAATTGAGGTAAGAAAGGTTTATCTACATTTAAAATTTTAATTTAAATCGGATTTGTCAGTCCACTCATCAAAATTCATCTTTATTTTCCAGCATGGCATTGGTTTAACTAAAGGAGTCCTCCTTGTTGAAAATCACCGGTTCACGGCCCCGTCGATGGGATGACCAAGTTTGCCGCAGTTGCTATGGTGCGAATCCATTAATTGAACTTGGTGAAGCAATTATAAAATATGCATGCGGAACTTATTGCGTCAGTAGGATAAAAGTCTATTATTGTCCCTGCTACTGGTGTTAGCATTGACATTTTAATTGGTGATTCTCGCCGTGCCGTTCGCGAGAGAGCGGGGTGTGGAAACACACTGGGAAAGTTTCTAGGACAGCGCTGAAAGAACATTCAATTCTAAGCTGGTCACATACACGACTATGGGTACACACACACACACACACACACACACACACACACACACACACAGACGTTTGTAGCACTTCAAAGGACGTGCAGCATGTTGATTTAATTTCTCTTCTCAAAATAAATGCACCTTGCTTTGCAACAAGTCCATGCTTGAAGTGATGGTTTACAACACACTAAGTGAAGGTTTTGTCCTCAAATATGAGGAGAGTCCCGGAGAACATGCCAGTGTAAACACTTTAATGTCCCGGTGCATAAGAAATAGCGGCAGCAAGCGCTCACAGGCAGAGTTATTGAAATGGAGCCGACTGAGGGAGCTGAGCGACGCCGCTGATTAAACATTAAGGGCGAGATATAATGCCATTTCACCATTGTGAGTTATGCCAGGCCTTTGTGCTATCGTTTCATCTTTGCCCTTGAACTCATAAAGTGGGGCTGTCTGACAGGATGGAAGGAATAACGACACTAAATTATGTATTTGTCGCAACTCAAATTTGTCTTCATTCCAACTTCGGCAAAGTTGAGCCTGGGGTTCCGCGACTGTTGTCAAGCACCTGACAGGGGAAAGCCAAGCAATTTTTAAATTGGAGACTCAGTGTGTCACCCACGTGTGTTTAAAATGCAGGCGATTGCGATCCTGCAGAAGGACACTCATTGTTTGTTGTAAGCGAATACGAGCATTTTTAGTTTACAGTAAGCAGCTTGCTCCATTCAAACGAATATGGAATAAAGTTGAGCGCTTCCAACTCACTTTAAGTATGGGGTGCGTTGTTTGAGGTTTCCTTAAAAAGTTGAAAGTAGAATATTTTGTGTTAACAATGCCAAACTGAGGTACAATTCTTTTCCCACGACACCTATCATCTTATATCTTACTTTTTTCTAGAGCTGTTCGCACAACATTAATAATCAGGAAAAAGGGGGAGGGTGTGACGGAGGGTGGAGATGGATTTTATGCTCTTCATCAGTTTTTTGTTAGTCCATCCATTCATCCATTATCTTCCGCTTATCCGGGGTTGGGTCGCGGGGGCGGCAGCCTTAAAAGGGAAGCCCAGACGTCCCTATCCCCAGCCACCTCCTCCAGCTCATCCGACGGGATCCTGAGGCGTTCCCAAGCCAGCCGAGAGACATAGTCTCTCCAGCGTGTCCTGGGTCGCCCCTGGGGCCTCCTGCCAGTGGAACATGCCCGGAAAACCTCCCGAGGGAGGCGTCCAGGCGGCATCCTCCTTGATGCCCGAGCCACCTCAACTGGCTCCTCTCAATGCGGAGGAGCAGTGGCTCTACACAGAGTCCCTCCCGGGTGACTGAGCTTCTCACCTTATCTCTAAGGGAAAACCCAGACACCCTGCGGAGGAATCTCATTTCGGCCACTTGTATCCGGGATCGTGTTCTTTCGGTCATAACCCAAAGTTCATGACCATAGGTGAGGGTAGGAACGTCGATCGACCGATAGATCAAGAGTTTTGCCTTTCGGCTCAGAAAAGATCTGTTTTAAGTACAGTCCAAACACCAACCCAAAAACCCAAAAAGATAACAAAAAGAAGAGCTTATCTGAGTGCGTTTAAGAAATGCAAGTACTTGTACGCGCCATCCATGCACCTTGACAGCGGCTTTAATCACTTTAGCGGAAAGATAGCCTCATCGAGTATAATTTTGTAAAATTACAAGGAGCATCTTTGTGAATGTGTTTGGATTAGTCTTTTCTGCCTGGGAACACTAGGGTACTGTGGAAGCTTGTCGAATGTGCCGCAAGAATTTGCATAATTTTATTTTCGGCAAAAAAACATTTACAGTTTAATTGTACGGGTCAGGTGTACCGACATTTCGTTCTGTGTGCATGGTTACAAAGAATGACAATAAAAGTAAATTATATTCTATTCTTCTATTCTATATAAGTTTTGCTCATTTAAACACTCCGGGTGCTCATTTCGCCATGATAACCAAAGGGCAAATGCAAAAAAACTATGCATGGTTATTTTAGGCTTGAAATTTGTATCCAAACGAAAAAAAAAGACTTGTCTCTCCATATATCACCAGTTGTTTTAGCATTTTTGGGAGACTTTTTTGTTTTTGTAGGAGAAAAAAATGAAAAAGTATTTCACACTCAGGATACAAAATAAATTATAAGGTGGATGTAGTCATAGACTCATGTAAAAACCAAATGCAGTCCTAGTTCAGATGATTAAAACGGGGTGCACACAGCATAACCTATTTGTTGGTGTATTCTGTGTTCGAACGATCCTCGCTCATTTGAATTTTCTATTTTACAACAGCGATCCCGCTCTCGCAATCAGACTCTTTTCCGCGGCACAACGTACTTATAGACATCATTTTTTTTAATAGATGCATTTTTATTTTCGCCATACAGTAAAGAGAGCAAGTGCGGTGCATGATAAATCGCAGGCAGAAGGCAAAACAGCAGCATCCATGCACATAGAGGACTGCAAAACCGTGTCCTATTGATCGCTATTATCTTAAATTCATCTGGGTCGCCATACTCTTTTCCATATATGCTAATCTGAGGTCAATCGTGTCTTTTCTTATCCATATGAATGATGTCTAAACTGCCAGATGGATGCGCTCAGAATAATGCAGTTAGGAAAGCTGTACCCTACACTTAAAACTGAAAATATTATATTCTATTTTTCATCATTTAAGACTCATGCAAATTTATGAGAATTTTAAATTGTGCACTGTAATTAAGAATAATATACGTTATGGCAGATTTTAAAAGGCTTTTCTTTAAAGATAGTCTCAGCCAGGCTCATTCTGGTAGGGGTTAGCGATACTGGAGATTTTAGTATTGAGCCGATCCAAGTAAATACATGGTAGTATTGATCAATTCTAGTCGATACCCATACCTAATCCTCCCCCTTGAGTTAGTATATATTGACGATAAACAGAGCACAACGATTTTAGGCACTTAAAATATTCCTTTTTTCAATCAAATAACTAAAATTCAACATTAACACTTTCAACAAAAAAAACTTAATTTCGTATTACAACTCTTTCAGAACAAAAGCCGAGATTGTCAAGTCAAAATGGCAATTTCATAAAGATAAAAATGTAACAATGCCAACATGTGAACCATACCTTCCACAATAATTTGAAAATAAAGTCAAAAAGTGCGGTAAAGTGTAAACAATCAAAACACCTTGGCGAGTAAAAATAATTAAATACTTTCATTTTAACTGATACAGAGCACACATCAAGAGAGTCAAACAAGGAAAGTCAGCACTGAAACGAACTAGCCCTTTGGGCTCTGTTGCCATAGTGGCAAGAGAGTTTTTGTTCAGAAACAGTAACATGTTTCCATATTTGGTTGCAGCTTTGTGGTCTCTGCTGGGTGAACGTTTTTTATGTCTTTATGTAAATTTGCCACTCTAGCGGACCACTTAACGACACAAATGATACTTGGCATTGTTGTTTTGTTGTTGAGAAAAAAAATGCCACACCACACTGGGCTTCCCATTCGACTGTCATGTTTAGCTTCTGATAAGATTGTAGATTTGGGCCTGTATTTGCAGAACAGGTGGGGAGAGATGCAAAAAGTGTGCCTGTCAATCACACAACAGGGATAATTTTAGAAGTGGCCGAGGATGCAGGGTGAGAAAGAGAAGGACAGCGCTATCCGCTTCTAGAACGCTGCTTTGAGTAAATTGGTCGAAGCGTGAAGTATAGATCACAGGACAATAGTATAGATCTGATCCAAATACTTGGTGGTATCGATAATAAATATATTTAATTGTTCCGCCCAACCCTTGATTTGAAAGAGGTTTATGTGTAATTGAGCGCTTTTTGATGAAAGTGTATAATCCTTTTATATTTTATTTTTTTTACCATGGAATATTAGTTACTTGAGCATTATTTTACATGCAAGAAAGAAGTATTGGGCACGTTACTTTAAAAAAGTAATTATTTATAGTTACTCACTACTTCTTTCAAAAGGTAACTGAGTCAGTAACTGAGTTAATCTATAGCAAAAGTAACTAGTTACCAGGGAAAGTAACTACAGTATTTTGTTACTTTAGGACGAAGTTATTGTATGTTAAAAAAATCCAATTTTTTCTAAACAGTATCCGAGTCAGTTGAATAAAGAGGAACATACGGGCAGTTGTGTTATAGAGCCTTGTATTTATTGCACTTTACCAGCAACAGATCTATCCTACAACAAACATTAACACTAAACAATATAATAAAATAACATTCATCATTAAACAATATATAGTTATTTTACTAAATTAAATCTAACTCGAATGGTCTGTTGTAAAGATGGGAATCCCGATTTATTTTTCGAGAACCGGCTTTATTGGCCTGGTTCACTAAATAAGCTGGCTCTCTCAGCTCCTAAATGTCTTTTTAAGTTGTTTTTGTTGTTTAATCCATATATTACCATTTATTATGTATCATAATGAATGACTCAAAAAGAAAGAACATAACATAGAATTAATTTTTAAATGTTTACTCTGAAAAGTACAAGAAACACAAATCACAATATTTATAAATCTATAAATAAAAAGATAAAATACAGAAAATGTTTACCTTTTTTATACTCAACAAATTAACAGTAAACAGCACAGAATCCCCCCAAAAATGTGTTTTGACCAATTACAAGTGAAAAATTGGATCTCTAGGGGAACTAGCTCTCGATTGGTGGGCAGTCGGCTCACACTTACAAGAGCCACTAATAGAGCCTTTCGTTCTAAACGAGTCGGCTACCGACGCATTCACCAATTCGCCTTTTCTTTTGGCGATTATTAAGCACAGTATTCGTAATTGCTATGTAACTATATGGTAGTCGCTATTTTAAACAGTGACTTGATTTAAAAAGACGTGACATAAAAAACTCAGAGGAGAGTGGAAAAAAGCTTTGTTCAAAGTAACACACCGCTTTTAAACGTCAATAACGAAAATTGCGTTCTAACGGTGGAAAAAGTACAAAGTACAAATAACCCGTTACTGAAAAAACTAACTCAGTTACATAGCGGCGTTATCTTTAATGCCGTTTTTTCCAACACTGCATGCAACACTGGTTCTGTACTCAATTATTATGTAATATGTTCAGGAACCCAAACACAATACCAATCTTAATTAGCATAAGCAGCAATGGTTTGACCTTCCAAACTCTAAATGAGCACGAGTATCAAGATTAAAATGTCTGTCGCTGTGTATTTGTGTGCGAGTACTGTTTACCCTGATGCGGAATAAGTTTTACAAATTAAATCCCAGAGGACATGTCCGTGTGGCCATGTAAGAATAAATTCAATTTTGCTAATGATGTGTGCCTCCATGAAGGAATTAGCATATGTTTAATTTGTCGTTACTCATCTACAGTAAATTACAGTGGACAGAGGTTTGTTTTTTTCTGATTCTTCAAAAGTTTGCATTAAAAGAATCATATTAACATTTTCTATTGGACATAGATAAGATGAGAGGGAATTTGAAAATAAGGAGGTAAGATTATTTGAAGATTTTGGACAAAGAGAACAGAAAAAGCCTTCAGAGATAAGAAATTCCAACCTGCTCTAAAATTTCTTCCCCGTGCTGCCCCTTTTTATTAAATCTTCTTTGGTTGCGAAAAGGAAATCAGCCCTAAGCGGTGTGGAATTTCAATAACATAACACGGTTGCCTAATAGTGACAATGCGCATAATAGTCAGAATAATGAACAGCAGTGCAAAATAACAGTCAAGTCTACAAACAGTGGGCAAAAAAACCTGAACAACTGTACACAGTAATAATAAACAAAATAACAAACAACGTGGCATCCTGAACAAACATCTTTGCTGGTGTAGGATAATAAAAACCGAATACAGTAATCCCTTGCTGTATCATGGTTTACCTATTGTAGTTTCCCTATCCCGCACATTTTCATCATGCATTGTGTCCTGCATTCTGATTCGCTAAAAGGTTATACTGCATCCTTTCTGCTTGCCTTCCTGTGCGTCAACGTTGTTGCGGTATGAGTTCTACACATATATGAAACAGCTTGCAGAACCTACATTATCTATGCAAAAATCTTTTTCGTTATCAAGTTTCTTAAAATGCCATCATGTCAACAAAACGCTCTCGACTCATAAAAGCAGTAGAAGGAAGAGGGCGATGCTCTCTATCGCCAACAAACATGGGCTTTTTAGCCTGCTAAACTTCCTCTGGAGCCACATGTGCGGTTCCTTCTCAAGGTGTCTTCATTTTCCTCATGTTGAGGTTTTTGAGTTTTTTCTTGCCCTAATGTAGGTTTTAAATCAGGTTCTAGATCTTGTAATAATAGTCTGCAGTGTGCAATAATATGTGGTCTGTGCAGCCTTTGAGACTCTTTGTGATTAGCGGCTATAGAAATAAACATGACTTGACTTTTGTGCTCCTATTGACTCCATGGCACTTTTTCAAAAATGTTTGATAATGGAAAAATATATGGTTTCTGTAGGAAAAAAACAGGACACACATTCATAATGTTTTCCAATGAATATAGATAAATAAATATTGGATTTCCTTTCTTATAATCTTATAAGGCTTATATCGGTCTTTTTATAATATATACATATGTATATATATATATATATATATATATATATATATATATATATATATATATATATATATATATATATATATATAGCTCATCTCATTAGCTGCACTTCTTATCCTTAGTAGGGTCGCGGGGGTGCTGGAGCCCATCCCAGCAATCATCGGGCTGTGGGGAGGGGACACCCTGAACTGGTTCCCAGCCAATCGCAGGGCACACAGATATATATATATATATATATATATATATATATATATATATATATATATATATATATATATATATATATATATATATATATATATATATATATATATATATATATATATATATATATATATATATATATATGGGTTTCCTCCGGGCACTCCGGTTTCCTCCCACATTCCAAAAACATGCATGGCAGGTTAATTGGCCAGTTAAAAGTTGTCCCTAGTTGTGAATGAGCGAGCGAATTGTCTGTCCCTGTGTGCCCTGCGACTAGCTGGCAACCAGTTGAGGCTGTCCCCTGCCCACTGCCCGGAGATGGCTGGGATGGGCTCCAGCCCCCCCGCGACCCTAATGAGGATAAGCGGTACGGCTAATGAGATGAGATGAGATAATATATATATATATATATATATATATATATATATATATATATATATATATATATATATACCTATATATGTATTTACATATATACATATGTACCGGGATATATATATTAAACACACACCCTAAAATATAATTTGGTGCTCCATCAAAACTATTGAAAACAATTAGTTGACAAGTCCTTGCAGAAATAAAGTATAAAGGCAAAAAGAGACTTAGAAATGTAATCCCCTTCCAAACATCTTGAAACATTAAAGTTTATTTTTTGTAGCATTGTCTTGTCGAAATACAATATATTTGAGGTTATATCAAAGTCAACTACGACTACTCAAAAACAACTTTCACCTATAACCTTTTGCAGAAAAAAATAAAACTTTCAATGCATTTTTATTTAATCATTCAAAACAACAAGTGAAGCATTTCGTTTTCAATAAAAAATATATAACATACACAGAAACTCATAACGGCACCGCTCATGCAACTGCATTTTAATTCGCTTGTGCCAGGGAAGCGCCTGTGGCTTGATGAAATTTGCCCCCAACCTCAATTAAAAGCATAATCATGCCAATAGAACATACACAAGTCCTCGATTATATCAAGGCAGGATTTAATAGACTCCCAGCATGGGAGGGAGCGCTGGCTCAGTGTAATTTGTTACAAGTGCATGGCATGTGGAAAAGAAGGGGGTGGAGGAGAAGAAAAATGAGTCTGATTTCTTTTTGGTTTTGTGAGCACCCACCCAGCGCTACCATGCGTCCCTTGAGGTGTTGTTTGACCGCTGTAATCACCCATAGTGTGTGAGCTTACAAGTGTGTCATATGAATGGCGAGTAGCCTTTGTCTTCTGATATTTTCTTACACCCCTCCCCCTGTCCATTGTATATCAGGGATCTACAGTAAATCCTACAGGCGTGTGCAAGAGAGCGATAGTGGGGGGGATTTGGGGGGGTGAAGGAGGTACTTGCTAATGGTGTGAGGAATAAAGGCTGAAAACAATGGGGAATGAAAGCAAACACAAACACACACAGACTAACACTGACACACAAGAATAGAGTAAAAGAGGAACTATGGCCTGCTTGTTTGAAAGTGGTCATAGAGTTTGTTGCAAAGTTTGAGAGGCCAAGATCTTATGCTATTTAGAGTCCTCCATCCTGCTCGACTGACTCTAAGGTCATCCAAAAACACATTCATCTTTTCTTTCTTGGAAAAGCGTGGATGTGTGGTGATCGTCTATATGTTTTTGGGTTAGTAGACACTCAAAGTAAGGAGGGAAGACATCAATTACATTTGAACTCCGCAAGGAGGACAAGTGAGGGCAGTACAAAAACCCTTAAGGTGCAAACGTTCTCACCTGTTCTAAAGTCCCTTCACTGAGCCCTTTCTTTTCATTAAATCCCCGAGGTTACAAAAGGCGGATCCGCCCTAAAGGGTATGAGAATCAAAGACAACATTATTGGCCGATATTGACAATGATGTAAACCAGGGGGTCGCCAAGCAAGAAAGGTTACCAGTTTCAAATACATCTCTAAAAGAGCGACTTATGTTACTCCTATGTTATTACAATGTTTTTATGTTATTATCATGTTGTAATCATTAGAATTAGGATTAAAATAAACTCAGTCAACCGCTTAAATCTTGTTTTTTTAAGACACTGATCATGTCAATAATTTCTCAAGCCAGTAAGAAAACCTTTGTGAACCTTAACTGGTGAGATATTTTGCGTAACAGTCCGCGGGCTACGCAGGTGCTCTTAGGGTACTACCTAGTACCCGTGGGTACCAATTTGGAGACCCCTGATGCAAACAGTGTATATAGTCAAAATAACAGTGAGCCGTGCGCAATATTAGTCAAAATAATGAACCCCCCTGCATCTTAAGCAATCTTTTGCAGGGGTCCAATAGTAATATATACCGTAAATTCCGGACTATAAGCCGCTACTTTTTTCCCCAAATTGTCAACCCTGCGGCTTATTCGGAGATGCAGCCAATTTATGTAATTTTTTCAACGGTCGCCAGCGGCGCTCGAGTATGAGAGGTAAGATTTGGACCGGTGGAATACATGCGCCGAGGAAGATCACAACTTATGAGCGTAAACATACCCTCATCGTGCAACTTGCACAAAATAAGTTCATGACGCAGCTTCCATGTTTAAAGCAAACGGGCATATTGTTGGGACGTATTGAGGTAAGGGAGCGTGGAACGACGTCATCATGATAAAGTTTCTTTCCGACATTGAGAAAGACAATTTAGATATCATTCCCAAGGAGGAAGAAGCGGATGGTCTGCCGTGATTCTAACTATTGCGTCATTTATTTTCCTTAACAGACTATGCAGGTATGCGTGTTTTTAGTAGTGTGAGGTTACCTCCCAAAGACACAGTTTAGGATGAAAGTTATATTATTATTATTAAAGCTTTGAAAACTCTCTTGATGTACTGGCTTTCTTTGTAAATATGTGTAATATGTATTTGCAACTGTATATTTTTGTAATGTATTTATTTGTATTTATTTGAGACACCTATTCTGCACGAGCAAATCAAAAAAGAGGGCCGGAGCAAACACGGGCTGATGGGAAAGTGGAGACCGGTAAAGGTGAGTTTTTGTGGACACGGCGGACAATAATGGATGTATATTTTTCCCACCCTTACCTTTGGAAATATACACTTTTTTTCCTTGGATTACTATCAACGGGCACTTAGGATCTGCAGGTCTGCAACAAATTTTAAGTACCTATATCATTTTACGTTCATTTTGGCGGCTGTGATTTTTGGACTGTGAATTTACAGTATATAAAAAAAAAAAAAAAAAAATTTTTATATATATATATATATATATATATATATATATATATATGATGCGCAAGAGTTAAAGGCGTAATTATACTGTAGCTTTTTAATTTAAAACAAACAGAAACTATTCTTCAAAAAGGAACTTTTTTTAAAAGGGCACGGGAGCAGGAGCCCATTTACACAAACAAACAAACAAACAAACAAACAAACAAACAAACAAACAAAAAAAAACAAAAAAAAGAACATAGACTAAACATTTTAAAAAACACAATATCCTGGGATATATCCTGAAGAATCATTTTTATCATAGAGCAATTAAAGTAGCTGTCTTCCCAAAAGGTCAATAAGCTATACATAACAAACAAAACCATCCTTTATCAAATCCAATGTACAAAAGAACATCCCTACCTTACTGAAAAATATTTAGGAATCAATCACATATCAATTACTGTAGTTATCTATATTTCAAACATGGACTCCAAAATTTAATATAAGAAACAAGTCTAACACTAAAAGAACCAAATCAATGAAACACAACTTAAGAGAGGTGGTTGACATTCATTCCAAGGCTGTCATGTTTGATTTTAGTTTAGCAACTTAAAAATAACTTTCCACATGCGTTGTTGTTTTCACTGCATGTTAAAAACCTACCGCTTGCCACATGATTTAGTGAAAGAATATATTTATTATACCGAAGAGATTTGTTTTTAGAATGCAGCTGACTTAAAAAGAGAGTTTTATTTGTTGCTGTGTCTTTATGACTGCTGTGCCACAACATCAATGAAGCAATGATGTCCTGTTTTTCTAACAACTCAATAAAAGTAATTAAAAAATATGTAGAATGCAGGATGACTCGTGGCTTGTTACTTTTTTTCACAGGAAATTTGTTTTAATTCTCTAAATGTGTTTGCAAGTGTGTGTGCAACTATTCGCGTGTTTGTGTGTGTGTGCCTCCAGGTTTGTTTAATGCATAAGCTGCAACTGAAAGGGGGAAAAACATTTTGGTCCTTGTGTTGAACTGGTGTTGCACAGCAAAGCTGAAACACAAACAGGTGCCCCTTTCGAGATTGTGCTGAGCAAAAATGAAACATTTTGCACATGCTTGCTATGCTCTGCTCCCCTGACTTTGTTCAGAGTTTATGGAGAGTATAGAAGTAGTTTCTCCAACACTTTCAAATTCTACCCAAATACAGACGGTCCACTACTTACAACCATTCGACTTACGATAAATGGTAGATACGAACATTTTTTTCGGGATGTCGAAAAATATCCTGACTTTGTGGTAATATACATTTTGTATTATGCGCACCTTTTCCGAGTATATGACGTTACTGCAAAGCTTCCTTCCGCTGCTATTGGCCTGTGGCGCTGTGAGAGGTCATCCAGCATCTACCCGGAAGAAAAAAATCCGCTTCCTCTTCCTAGTTCGTGTGTAAACATTCTATACTGTCTATACTATCTTTATAGTATCTCCAGCGCGCTAAGAACTTTGACATTTTTATGAATGAATGAATCAAAACTTTATTCGAACATCAAAATAAAAACAGCACAAAAACAATAACTCAACAACAAAATAACGTTACATAATATGTTCGAAAATGAGCCCATTTACCCATTTATTGTTTAATATCTCGTGCATCCATTCAATATGGTTGGTGTGAAGTGTAAAGAAGAGGAGAGACGAAAGTGGAATAAGAAAGCTTGATGCGGTTGAGAAAAGGGTTGGATCGCTTTTTTCGGCCACTCTCTAACATGGAGGAGGACCTCTTGAAGCTTATCTTCCAAAACTAAGTTACACTTAACTTTACATATATTTATTGAGCATATTTGTCATGGTCGCCGTGGCGAACGGTCTGCCCCGCCCCCTGGTCACCAGCTGAAGCAGATCAGCTAATTGCGTGGCTGCTATTTAAGGTTGGGTGGTGGGTATTGCGGGTGTTGGCTCATTACACATTGTCCGTTCTGTTATGCCTTGTCCTGTTAAGTTGAGTCGGAAGAAACCTGTGTTTGCGCGTTTTTGTTAAAGCCTGTTTGTTCTGTCTTGTCCCTGAGTTTTGGACAACTTTTATTTTGGTAAATAAAGGTTTTGATCGTCACGCAAGTGAGTTCTCCCTTCCTGCCTCCTGCCTCCGTTCCGGTCTGGTCTTCACCCTCGTGACAGAATGAGCCAACCAGAAAAGAACTCAGCGAACGATCCCAGCGCGATTTGGGGAGAGCTGGAGGACGCCGTTTGGCAAGCACCCATTGAGGTAACCTTCCCTGCCCGTTCGAACCACGGCCCCGCCCGTCGTGGCCAATGCTGTGCCTCGAATGGGGTCCCGGGGGGATTTGACGCCTGCCAGTCCGACTCCACGGCCTGCCAGTCAGACTCCGCGGCCTGCCAGTCAGACTCCGCGGCCTGCCACTTCGACTCCGCTGCCTGCCAGTCCGACTCCGCTGCCTGCCAGTCCGACTCCGCAGCCTGCCAGTCCGACTCCGCTGCCTGCCAGTCCGACTCCGCTGCCTGCCAGTCCGACTCCGCTGCCTGCCAGTCCGACTCCGCTGCCTGCCAGTCCGACCCCAGCTCCGCTGCCTGCCAGTCCGACTCCGCCTGTCCTGTTTTCGCCTGTCATGTTCGACTCCCCTGCCTGTCCTGTTCGACTCTCCGGCCTGCCTGTTCGACTCTCCGGCCTGCCTGTTCGACTCTCCGGCCTGCCTGTTTGACTCTCTGGCCAGCCTGTTCGACTCTCCGGCCTGCCTGTTCGACTCTCCGGCCTGCCTGTTCGACTCTCCGGCCTGCCTGTTCGACTCTCCGGCCTGCCTGTTCGACTCTTCGGCCTGCCAGTCCGACTCCCCGGCCTGCCTGTTCGACTCCCCGGCCTGCCAGTCTGACTCCGCAGCCTGCCTGTTCTGATTCTGCCTGTCCCGTCTTGCCGGTTCTGATTCTGCCTGTCCTGTCTGATTCTGCCTGTCCTGTTTGCCGGTTCTGATTCGACTCTCCTGTCTTGCCGGTTCTGATTCTGCCTGTCCTGTCTTGCCGGTTCTGATTCTGCCTGTCCTGTCTTGCCGGTTCTGATTCTGCCTGTCCTGTCTGATTCTGCCTGTCCTGTCTTGCCGGTTCTGATTCTGCCTGTCCTGTCTGATTCTGCCTGTCCTGTTTGCCGGTTCTGAGTCGACTCTCCTGTTTTTGCCGATTCTGCCTGTCCTGTTTGCCGGTTCTGCTTCGACTCTCCTGTTTGCCGGTTTTGATTCGACTCTCCTGTTTTTGTCGGTTCTGATTCTGCCTGTCCTGTCTTGCCGGTTCTGATTCTGCCTGTCCTGAGTCCGACTCTTCTGATTTTGCCTGTCCTGAGTCCGACTCTTCTGATTTTGCCTGTCCTGAGTCCGACTCCCCTGTTTCCGCCTGTCCTGATTCTGCCTATCCTGATTTTGCCTGTCCTGTCCTGATTCTGCCTCTCCAGATTTCCTGTCCTGAGTCCGTCTCTCCTATTTTGATTCCGACCCTTCTGATTCTGCCGGTCCTGATTCTGCCTCTCCTGATTTTGCCTGTCCTGATTCCGACTCCGCTGCCGATCGCCTGTCTGACCCCCCCTGCCGAGCGTCGAACCATTCCGGGGCGCGAGGTAGTAATTTGTTCTTTTGGGGACCTCAGGAGCTGTCCCTTAAAGGGGGGGTCCTGTCATGGTCGCCGTGGCGACCGGTCTGTCCCGCCCCCTGGTCACCAGCTGAAGCAGATCAGCTAATTGCTTGGCTGCTATTTAAGGTTGGGTGGTGGGTATTGCGGGTGTTGGCTCATTACACATTGTCCGTTCTGTTATGCCTTGTCCTGTTAAGTTGAGTCGGAAGAAACCTGTGTTTGTGCGTTTTTGTTAAAGCCTGTTTGTTCTGTCTTGTCCCTGAGTTTTGGACAACTTTTATTTTGGTAAATAAAGGTTTTGATCGTCACGCAATTGAGTTCTCCCTTCCTGTCTCCTGCCTCCGTTCCGGTCCGGTCTTCACCCTCGTGACAATATTATTCGATGAAATGTTCATTTTTTAGTACAAAACAATACAGGTTACTTATAGAAGCCTGAAACATACTCACATTAACCTTAAACATACAAAATATAGCACTGAAACAACTTACCAACAAATTCAACTTAAGAATGATCGTCAGGATCTCGTTCGTGAGTAGAGAAGCGTTGCACAAAATTTTTAAAGTTGTATTAGCAGTACAAACGGAAGATTGGAAGATTGGAAGATTGGAAGATTGGAAGATTGCATTTTGTTTTTCTTAAATTTGTCTTTACCTGTTGTAGCCATAACTATAAATGCAGAATTTAAAGTTCTGTAACAAGCACATTTTCACGATATAAACAAAATAAAAACTAATTGTCTGTTCCAGACTTCCAGTCTTCCAAAAGCATCCAAGCTAACCCAAATCAGCCATAAAACACATCTTCTTAATCACTCAAAACAAACTCAAATAGTAATTTAAAATATAATAATAAAAAACAAAACAAAAACATATTAACAGGGCAGCACGGCGGTTGCAGTGGCTAGCGCGTGTGCGGCACAGTTCTGAGGTCATGAGATCGAACATTCCTGTGCGGAGTTTCTGGAGCATAACCTCCCCATGCTTGCTTGGGTGTCCTCCGGGCACTCCGGTTTCCTCCCACATCGGAAAAAACATGCATGTCAGGTTAATTGTCCGGTCCAAATTGTCCTTAGGTATAATTGAGCAAGTGAGTTGTCTGTCTCTGTGTGCTCTGCGACTGGCTGGTAACCAGTTTAGCCTGAAGATACGTGGGATGGGCTCCAGCACCCCCGCGACCCAACTGAGGATAAGCGGTGCAGATAATAAATGAATGAATGAATGAATGAATGATATTAACAAAATAAAATGGAAGTTTAATTATGTGGTGGTCACTGTAACAGAGGTTTGAGGGGGGTCTTGGGGGACTTAGATGAAAGTGTTAAAATTAAAGTTACTGTAACTTAAAATGAACATACACACAAGTTACAGAGCATTTTTTTGCCTGTATCAGTTTTTATTCATAACTTTCTTCTGGTCTACTAGTGATCCCAAGAGACAAGAAGAGAACCGCAGGTTCGCGAGCGTTCTTCATTCGGGCCCCGATGTTGTGGAATGCACTGCCCCCTGAGATTCGATCTGCAACCTCAGTGGAAATGTTTAAAGCCAAACTTAAAACACACT
Organism: Urocampus carinirostris; assembly: GCF_059441175.1. NCBI lineage: Eukaryota > Metazoa > Chordata > Actinopteri > Syngnathiformes > Syngnathidae > Urocampus > Urocampus carinirostris. Next base: position 10,118,222 of record NC_142361.1, read on the forward strand.
TCTATTCTAAAGCTTATGAATGACCTATATTCCATGTTGGCAATATCTGTACATTATATGTGATCGCAGCATCCATTGCAGCCAGGTCACCCTGGAAGGGGGATTACCTCATATGCGGTCCCTTCTCAAGGTTTTTTTCATTTTCCTCCTGTTGAGGCTTTTGAGTTTTTCCTTGGCCCCTTGTACGTTTAAGATCAGGGGATTGTGTAATAATAGTCTGTGGTTTGAAATAATCGGTGGTCTGTGCAGCCCTTTGAGACTGCTTGTGATCAAGGGCTATGCAAATAAACATGATTTGACTCAACTTGACTTCTTACTTTTTGGGTACACTCGCAACAGTAGTAGTTTTACCGTTTGGATAGTTCAATATACTTTAATCAAGACACACACACTCTTGGATCATGGACTTTTCTTCAACTAATCATCTGCTGATGAAGTTTGAATAGTACACCAAACACGAAAAGGAAAACAAAACAGAGACAATTAGAAGTTGAGATCTTAAACTGGCATCATTTGGATACACAACAATGTTTGCTTGATTATTATGTTATTGTATTTTGATAGAATTCTCCCTTTTAACGACACACCAATACCTAGCAACAACTAGATCCTCTGCGAAGTTCTGCTTTGCTGAAAATGACGGCCCAGTCTTTTTGTCCTCAGCTGTAGAGCGATGATGAATCCTTTTAGGCTTGAGAGCCGGTTGGGACGAGGACCACAGGATCAGAGTGTTGAAGTGTTGACTGCTGGTGGCTTGAGCCTTCCCTGAGGTCGCTGGCTTTGTCCCACTGGTTTAGCCGCTAGCTTGATCAAGCTTTACAGCTGACTTGGCAAGGTTCTCTGGCTGCTTGTTGAGCTGAGACTTGGTTTTCCCTTATGGCTGGCTAAATTCAGACTGCCCTTGATAGGTAAGACATTTACCAGCTCTAGATTCCAGTCTCCTGGGAGGGGCGGACCCCCTGTTGTGGAATTGTCACGTCAACCATTGATGCACCCCCTCCCCAACCTCACATTCCACTGGCATCAGTCAGATAACCTATCTATGTGATTGACTTAAAACACAGTATTTACTTCACATGTTTTGACATTGTTTGATCAATTTCTGACATTGCGAAACGGAATTCTGACCGAACGTTGAATACTCTACATGACTTTACCAATTTCTGTGGGACTTTTGAAGAAAAATTTACCTAAGGAGATTTGTCTCTGCCTCCCTTCGAAATGTTGCAGAAATTTGTAAGGTAGGTGTCGTTACAAAGAGTTGTCTCTAGTAGTAGCCTCTGTAGTTGCTTGTAATTAGGATTTTCTGTCGTTTGTGGAGCAATATTTTTGTTCCAAATATACCTCCTACATAGAAATCCTCATCTTTAGAGGTGCTCGCATATAGAGGTGAGACTACATTATTAACAAAAATGTAGTTAACTGTTTTATGCTCATCACAAGCGTAAAATAAAGGAGTTTTCTATGAAAAAGTTTCATGAAACTTAAGCAAATGAAATGTCCCCTGACAGAAAGAATTGCAGAATATGTTCAGATGGGGGGAGAATAAGAGTGAGTGAACCGGAATGCAAGTGTGATGGAGGGAAGATGGATCCTGTGCTTTCAGTAGAAAGCTGTCATAAGTGTCCTCAGCAGCTGTAAATACGTCTCACACACAGAAGCTGGTGCAGGCCCAGACACTTCCCTTACCCAAGTGTGTCAGTTTTCCATTTCTCAGTGCGAAAGACCTCAGAGGAGGTGGGGCCTTTCAAGTGAATGAGTCTGAAAGTCTGAAACACTTTAAGCTGAGTCAATCTCTGCAGGAAAGACAGAGCTCAGAGAAAAACCTTACGCCTCACCCTTTCACTTTCTGTCAGATCTGCAGTGGCAGGAAGGGTGACCAGGTCTTTGCCAACCTTTGTTATTCTGACATTGAACGTTTTATTTCACTGCTTTTTCTACTGGGGTGAGTGTGAATAAGTCATTCAAAAATCAAGTTTATAGGCTCCAAGTGCAATTACAATATATTTTCTTTGTGTTTGCAGTTTGTTTAGCCACAAGTGTGTGCAAGTTATCAGAGTCAAAATGATTAATTGTTCAACGTCAACATCTCACTTTGCGGGCAAATTAAATGTGATCCTTCATTAGCCTGTGACGTTTCTATTCCAACCAAGCATTTTGACGCATTCATCTATAAAGATTCAGGAATCTGCATGCAAGGAGCATGAGGATATAGCTCCGTTTTCTTTTCAGGAGTAGTGCAGAGACTTGAAGGGGGGTGTATAGGATGGGCTGCAAAACATAACAACTGGTGTCATTGAGATATTTCTGGCTTTGAAATGGAAAACATGCAAAAAATCAGTTGGGTTTTTGTAGATGGATATTAAATGCTGTACATTTTTAAAAAGCCCAGATTCATGCCCCTTTTCAAATTCTATATACCACGAAGGAGGTGAACCAAGTCTTACATTTGGATTTTCAAATTGGCTTTCAAGTTATAAAGCTGAAAGTAAGCCCAGATTTACCCCTTAATGATCGATACATAAACTATGTACTATGCAGTGCGCCATAAGAATTACTCGTGTGGGTGGCTTTTCCTTATTTGGCATCGTCATTCACCTCTAGAGTGACCTACCTGATTTCTTGTAAAATATTATGTTACTGGCCCGAACCTTTTCTGGCTTATGAGAGTAGAATGTTTTTCTGGCAAAGCTGCTTAGTCAGCAAAACCCAAACATGTTGAGTCAGATTTTTGTCATTTTTGACATCCAGGTTAACCTACCTGACTGCCTGTGAAATATGGTGGTCGTATGAAAATGTGTTTCCCCTTTTCTTGGGTGGACAGCCACACAAACAGACAAGTAAACTTTTTTGACATATTACACATCTAGGTGAACCTACCCGAGTGCCTGTTAAAGATAGTGTTGATATTCATTGTTGTTCTGGCCTTTAAGAGGAAAATGTCTTTCTGGGGAAAATGATGACAAAGCTGCTGAGTCAGCAAAACCCAAAAAGCCTGTGTCAGATTTTTGGGCATTTTTCCCATCGAGGATAACCTACCTGACTGCCTATGAAAGATGGATGGCATATCAAAAAATCCTTCCCCATTTTCTTGGCTTTTCTTGACTGACACAAATAGAGAAATAAACATATATATATATATTCATACTTAGATACCAAACAAAAACATTATTACCACCTACTCATTGCTTGCTGGTTATATAGAAAGGAGGTGAATACGGTGTCATGATTTCTCAAATGCCCTCACCTGCTCTCACTCTTTCAGCCCCAGCTGCCACTCGTTCCCTAATTAGTCTCCTATTTAAGCACGTCATTCTCGTTCACTGCTGGTCAGCCCGTCAGTGAACTTCCGCACATGCAAGGCAAGGATTTATGACTCTGGCTCCCGTTCTGTTTCCCGACATGTTCCTGTATCCCTTGATTTCGTCCCCTGCTTCCTGTATCGATCCACTGTCCTTGGCTTCCCGATCGTCTCTGGTTACATGACTTGTCTCAATCTCCGACCTCGCTTCGTCTCCCGTCCCAGCTGCCCGACTTATTCTGATCTCCGATCCACGCTCTGCTCTCCCGTCCCGGCTACTCGACTTGGTCCGATCTCCGACCACGCACCTTCTCCTGTACCAGCTGCCTGACTTGTTCCAATCTCCGACCACACTCCATTCTCCCGTCCCAGCTACCTGACTCGTTCCGATCACCGACTACACTCAGTCTCCCGTCCCAGCTGAAATACTTTTTCCGATTTTCGACCATGCTCCGTTCTCCCGTCCCGGTTACCCGGCTTGTTCCGATTGCCGACCACGCACCGTCTCCCAACCCGGCTACCAGACTTGTTCCGATGTCCAACCGCGCTCCGTTACCCGTCCAGGCTACCCGACTTGTTCCGATCTCCGACCACGCTTTGTTCGCAAGGGCTTCCCACTCCTCCTGCCCAGTGAGCACCAGATCGTTGTCTTTTTTCCCCTCACCCTGACTTCCCTGATCCCTCAATAAAGCATTGCGTTAAACGTTACGCATTTGGGTCCACTGCTTGTTCAGTTCGTGACATACGGTCTTACTTTCAGCTTTGTAAATTGACATCAGCCATTAAAAAAAAGGAAAATAATGGAACGTAAGCCCTTGATTTCTTGAGTCTGTTGTTTTCATCTACAAAAGCATGTTCTGTCTTTAAATAAATGATACAATGAAAATTGGCAAGAGAGATTACATAAAAGCCAAAGCTGATAATACTTTAAGGGCTGGAGCAAAACATCAGCAGCAATAATAATAGGTTAAATAACACAGCTCAATCTTTATAGTCGTAATCATGAACAAAATTTGTATTTTGTAGTCCAAGTGCGATATTTTTTGTCGTCTTATCAGGAAATTGCTTCGACCACAATTACATGATGGGACATGTAATATGTTTTTGTACACTTCTTTCAAAAAAACATTACCCCTTTTACAGGGCAAGTTTTGGGCTTATTAAAGTGCTCTTGCAAAGTGCTTATCGGTAGTCCTTCAGTCTTCGTCATTGGATTTCTGTGGTTGCATGGATTTTACAGTAAAATGCTGCCAACGTCCCCAGTATTGCATCCCTGAGAAGGTAACAGGCAATGCAAACGGCAACTAGAATGTATAGCAGTGAGAGAAGTGTGCTATCATTCATCTTGCGAAGTGTAGGAAGTCTGATTTTCACTCCAGCATTTTCCAAACCGTGAAAGTAAGAATTCTTTGGACCTGTGGGAATGTGAATCCAGCATCCGATGCGGGAGACTCTTTCGTTTGTAGATCCTTGCCACGCATCTTATTTGAGTAGCTGAAAATAGAGCGGCTTTATATTCAGGATGAAGGCTGCATCTCTCCATTAGGAGGACCTGCGTCACGAGCAAGCTCCACATATGTCCTTGGAGGCAGCTGAATGCCAGACGGAACCTGCAGCTCCTCTCCAAATGAGACGGCCCGACTTCACAGGAATAATGGCGCATTTTGTAAAGTCGCAGTAAAAGTCACAAGTACATTACGCCGGCAAGTTGCCCTTGCGAGGTCAACGATTAAGTCCGGGAAGTTGCACCACAATATGTTCTTGAGGTGTCGAGTGCAGCATTAGTTGAATGACGGATACATTGGACGATGGTAAATTCCAACAGTCTATTCAGAGTTAATACCTTGAGATTGATACGTAGAGTGAGAAAAAGAGGAAGGTTGTATAATATATTCACTCGTTGGCAGTTTTTTCTTTGACTTGTATGAGCTCCACCACCTCCCGACTCTAGTGAGAATAAGCGTTTGAAAAATTAGCAAATAAATGAATGAATAAATGAATTGTCCGATTAATTACAAGAGGACAATCAAAAAGTCATGTAGATTAAGAGTGCAATTTATGAAGTGGGAATACAGTCTATCTCGTGAAAGGAGAGGTTGAAAGTACCAATTTTCAGTTGAAATTTCCCAATAGGGCAGCACCCAGCACCCATTTGTGGAGTTTGCATGTTCTCACCATGCCTGAGTGGGCTTTTTTTCAGGCACTCCAGTTACCTCACACATACTAAAAAAATGGTTTGAAAAGGCACAAAAAAGAAATGCACAAACAAACCCCACTGTTCGCCCTCTCCTTCATTCCCCACCACACCAGCCACCACGAACCCAAGGAAAAAACTGTAGGCCTGAAAGTATTCTCCATTCAGGATGCAGTGAGATAAGATCTGCAACCTCATTGGAAGTGTTTAAATGTAGAATTTCGACACAGTTATATTCTATAGCAGGGGTCAGGAACCTAAGGTTCGCCAGCCAGATATGGCTCTTTTCATAAGTACATATGGCTCGAAGTTAAAATTGTACTCACGCATTTTTCATCTTAAGTGTTCTATTACTGATAAGCGTATCCGAGTCTAGTGCATACATAGTCGACATAAAACTAACTTCCTTTATGTTTCAGCCCACTTTATAAGGAGCAAACTCCCACCTGAAGTTTACAGTCAAGGTGTCACACCAACAGACCCCGTTTTGGCTTTATAGATAGATAGATAGATAGATAGATAGATAGATAGATAGATACTTTATTCATCCCCCTAGGGAAATTCACACTTCAAGCAGTATCCTTGTGTTGAAGAAAAAACAATAATAAAGTAAAAGGAAGATAATACATAAATACCCAATGTAACGTGTTGATATAGAGTATTTAAATAGTGCTACATAAAATACACACTGTAATAAAAATAGGATAATATGCAATGTGGGGGTGTGGTTTAATGTGGGCTTTTACTCTCCCGGGTGGAGTAAAAGAGCCTCATGGCATGAGGAAGAAATGATCTCCTCAGTCTGTCTGTGGAACAAGACTGTGACAGCAGTCTGTCGCTGAAGCTGCTCTTCTGTTTGGAGATGAAATCTCAGTTAACAATTTAGGTTCTCTATTGAGACACTTTATGATAAAACCCCACGAAAGAAAAAGTAGACGGAAACTCCAGGTAAGCACACAGAGCATTTTCATCAGGTGAACCGTAGGAGTGGGCAGATCTATGAACACAGTGAACTTCTCTCTTCCCAGGGCTGTCTGCACTAAAGATATCATCAGACATCAGTATTTCGTGTTTGCAGTGTTATGAGACTTTTTTTTTTTTTTTTTTACAAAATAACACCTTGCGTTTGGGGGCCGTTTCTGGGCTTGCACCTTGTTTGAAAACCAGTATTTATGAAAAATTGAAGGTCAAGATAAGCCTCATTGATCTTAAGTAACTGTGGTATAATTGTTGACTTGGGACACAGGCTCTGGATTTTTTTTTATTTCATAAATTTTATTAAATCCTCTAACGTCACACAGAGAAATAAAATTTCGATTTTGCCTGGTTTGTTCGTTCTGCTGAAAATTGTCTTAAATTATATGTTATGGCTCTCTCTCTCCCCCCTAAATATCTAAATATTTTGCTATTATGGCTTTTTCGGTCAAAATTGTTCCTGACCTGTTTTATATATCTTATGATTGATACTGACCTCATAGTTTTTGTTTACTGTCCTTTCTGGCTGTCTGGCTGGTGGCATAGTGAAGGAGAAGGGCGAACCGGAATGAGTCAGTGGACTAGTATCTGTACTTGAAGCACGCATCATCGACATTGACATGCTGACCAAAACGGGAAGATGTGTTGTTGCTGTCTTGGACTTACCTACCTATGATTTTTGTTAATGTTGACTTTGTTTTGAGTATTGTTATCTATTACAGCCTGTTCATCCTGGAAGGGGGATCACCTTTTGTGTGGCCCTCTTTCAATGTTTCTTATTTTCCTCATGCTGAGGGTTTTTTAGGTTTTGACTTGCCTGCATGTCGGTTTCAAATCAGAAGATGGTGTGAATGTGGCCTGTCATTTGAAACATTTTGTGATTGAAGGCTGTACAAATAAATCAGACTTGACACGCTGCGACCCAGCCCTACCAAGCCCTAAACACCCAGCCGCCCACCATCAACTTCGCTCCTCCAAAACCTACCAGGCCAACATTTCTAATTTCAAACTGAATGCAATGTATCAACCTGAGCTGAAACATCATTGTGGCAGGACATGGTGCTGTTGTTGTTGTTGTTGTTAGATCGCTTTAAGTCGTCTAAAGATGATCTTTAGGAACGACATGGAACGCTTCGGTTGTGTTACGAGTTCCGCGAATTGGCCGCTCCGAAAGCGGATGAGGTCAGCTTTGGGTAACTTGTACCGAAGCATTCGTGTAGCGGGTGGGAGACGCATTCGTCGGCCATGAGGCCGTCCACAGGACACCACGTGGAGGTTGCGTTCCTTGTCCTGCTGGTGCTGTTGTCACTAGCCAGCAAGGCGTTACTCCTGGTGGAGCTTACTGTCCCATGGAAGGAGGGAATATAGGTGACATTAGAGAGTAGATGGGCAAAATACAAAAATATGGCACCAGAGCGCAGAGAGGCGGGATGGTAAACCACTGTATGCCCAGTTGAGGTGGGATGCAGGGGTTTTGTGGGCTCATCAACTTTTTGCCAGCCTAGAGACCCGGGATGCACAGGAGCTGACCACTGGAAGGCAACTTAAGAGCTGGCAGAGAATTAGGTAGATTCTGGATGCGGCTGCGGAGAAACAATAGGAGCTGGGGTCCTTTTAGCAACACCAAGGATATTAGTTGGGTTGTCAGTGAGAATTCCCAACCACCTCTGCCACCAGGAGATGTCCTAGTGTTAAAGGAACAAAACAGTAATGACCAGTGGTCCCCAGCTTATGACCCAGTCGGGCCATAGTGTTTAGGGCACACGAACACTCCAAGGGCGCAGGAGGAGGCGCGTCAGGCAGAAATTCCTAGCAGGATTACCACCATACATTGCAGCAGTTCCTAAACGTGTCTTATGAGTATACGTAGTTGCAACCACACCCGACATTTCAATCTTTACAAGATCATAATGCAAATGCTGACATTTCTGTTTTTATGAACCCAAGCTCAAGGGACAGAGCGTTACTCCCGCATTTTCGATAGCGAGGCTTCTTCTGACCTTGTCTGCTCTCCAAGGATGCATTACGTTTCGATACCTTTCAGAAACACAGCAAAGGCTGAGAAACTTTATAACGTCTTCCTCACACTCCCTTCATCCGTACGCTTTTACTACGAGGTTTCATGGCAGCGCCCGTAAACGCGGCAGCCTGGTTTTCAGCGGGAGAACGTTTACAGGCGAACTACTAAGTTCGGCTGCTCTTCTACAAACTGAGCTGCCAATGTTAGTCAACCGCACAATAATATAAATGGTGGGGTTGGTGGTAGAGCCTTGTTGAAAAGGCTAATGGCACACAGAGGAAGTGATGACAGTCAAACATTGTTTTTTCTAACATCTTCAGCCTCCCTAAAGTAAGATTTCAAACTTGATAAATGATTAAAGCTTCTTTGTTTAGTGGCCGATGTTGAAGGCTAAAAGCTCTTATCTCTAATTGTGATACATTTTATTAGTCAGACAAAAAGGTCTGCAAAATCAAAAGCATCGATGCGCTCCAATATGACTCTGTTTCTTGGCAGCCATATGCACTAACTGGGAATTACTAAACCAGCTAACGCTTGACAGTAAAGAATAGAGTGTATTTCTCTTGGGACTTTAGAACCAGCTAAATCTATACAGCGGTTCAAGAACTAAAACAAGATGTATTTTAAAAAGTACCACAATTTCACTGGTCTAGTTCACTTTAATTTAAAATAAATGAATAGGACTATTTATGCTTTTGAGTGTAAGTGCAAACAACTACAAAAATATTTTGCATGTAGATTTTTTACTCCATCACAGAAAAAATAGATATCCATAATTGCAACAACAACATTTCAGAATTACTTAAAGGGGCGGTGCGTAATGTTTGACCACTAGACCTGCTTGATTATGTTGTTCAACTTAAAACAAGTGCTACGAAGCATACAGAATAATACAAACCAAAGGGACCCAAAAGGACAAACCTCAACATTTTTCTTCTAATTTTTTCCTAGTTTTGCGCAATGAAAAATGGAAATACATAGAAAAAGGGGAAAATAAAAAATAAATGGAAAAAGAGAGAAAATAAGAAGAAAAACAGAAAAAGGCCACAATATAATGTCGTCATGTCCCAATATAGAAAGCAGCACATTAGTTGCAAAGGCGAGTTGGTTTATCATTTGTAAACACATCTTCGAATTGCTGTTTTTTTTTTCGTTATGTTTTCACTATTTTCATAAAAAACACACTGACCTTGACATACAGCTTAACATGAATGAGCCTATCTAAAGAAACCTTTTAATCAAACTGGTTTTGAAAATCTCAAAACTGAAGTAACAAACCATGCCCATTTTTATGCACAAAATTTGATAATATGCATTGAAGACTTAAAATGTAATATACAGAGCTCAGAGGTTGTTTTTTTTCATTCAACGTTAAACTGACAAATAAATGAAATACATGCATTATGAAAATAGCAAATAAAGTAACACGTAGTCAGCTATTTGAATGTTCTGGAGACTGTGGACAACGGTGGTACCATTTCATTTGTAGATTATTTTTTACCATTTTATTCATATTGTGATTATTTTCTTAACATTTTCTTTTGGTGGGCCAAATGAAAAAGCCTGATGGGCCACATATGGCCCTCAAGCCATAGTTTTCCCACTGTTGTTTAAAAAAAAAAAAAAATACGACAGATATGTCATTATTTTTGTCTCCAAGGCCTAGTGTGTGATTGACTCCACCTGGACAATGTCAGTTCCCCCCAAATTTGCTGCGATATAAAATGATATAACAACCAAAGTATTTACGGGTGACATTTCCCTTTTTGGCTTTTATTTAAAACCCCACAAAAAGGATCACAATGATGTATGTATATGTAAGTGTTATATATCGAGCATTTATATCTGAGTGCTGAACGAGTGATTCAGAGGCGAGGTAGCTGAAGCGCGGAAGCTCTTCAATGTTTGCTCTTGTTTTCTAACCATCCATGTATATCTCGGGCACTGGTAATGGCTTTTCGTGTCTTTTCCCTCTTACATCCCCGTGATTATGCCCACTATTCTGCACTTATGTTACAGGTTTCCTATAGGTCTCTTCTTGTTATCCTCTCTCTTTCTCTTACTTCTATCCACCTTACCTCATTCTGCCACTCACTCTTGGGTTGAAATTTTCTACACAGAGCTGCAATCACTTGTCTAGATTCTCCTTTGTTCACGACTCTTCCTCATCACTGTTTAAACACTCTGTCTCCTTGGCTCTGTGCTAGTTTTTTCTCTTCGATATTGCGTCCTAAGCACTCTTGTCTCAGTGTCCTGATATTCCAGTGTATCGAAACCTTGCCTGTCTTTTCGCATCACAAGTACCGCTTGACAAACTCTTACACTGTTACCTTTGCTGTTTAGGTTTTCCAGAACACAGACCCTTGCCAACGTCTTGGACCACAATTGTTGACTCACTACCTGACTTCCTGCGTACCAAAACCTGCCCGGATAAAAGCCCACTGTTTGGACACTTGTCAACCTCAGCAAATTGCCCTCTTAGTTCTTTCCCCACTTGCAGTAAATTTAGTGTTTCTTATTATGAGTGTTAGGGAATAACACCATTGTAGATAACGTTGTTATGTACTGGTCTTATTTTTTTCAGTAACATTTTAATCCAACCTATTAATATTTCTTCAGTTACAAGGCCATTACTTTATTGACGATCAAAAGAGCTGCATTACATCCGTTTTTGCATACGTTATTGTGTATTTTCACTTACGTTTTAGTGTATGAATTGTTGGGAATTAAATATCAAAATGTACCGTTTACCAAATTGTTCGAATTAGTTATCTGACTCCATTAACCAAATACAACCTACATTCAATTGAATTCAATTTCATTAACAATTTAACTAGGTGTACTCCATCAGAAACGGCCAAATTAGTGTCGTTAGAGTCTCTGAGAAGCCCTCTTCTGAAGTCCAGTCCAATTTATTGTCCAGCTGCACACCCAGGTATTTGTAGGTCTGGACAAATTCTACAGCTAGAGCTGATCCCAGCCATCTCTGGGAAATAGGTAGGGGACACACAGAGACAGACATGTATGTCTTTGGATGTGAGAGGAAATCCACACAGGCGGGGGGCAGGGGGACATGCAAACTCCGCACGGGGAGGGATGTAGTTGGAACCCTGGACCTCTGTACATGGGGCTCTTCCCTAACCACCCATCTGCTGTGCCTGTTAAATAATTATTTTTTTATTCTTGATACTACTACTACTACTTCTAATAATAATAATGATAATAATAATAATAATGATAATAATTATTATTAATGAACGAGGCATGGTGGATAATTGTAATTGCAGTTCTTGTCATTTTATTTAGCTTTCATCACCGACAATCTAGATCCCTTATGATCTAGTGTTGACGCTGTGGATTTGGGGTAACTATCATTAGTATTATTTTTACTAATGTTATTATTGAGCCAGGCTGCGAGAAAATTATTAGACTTCAAAACCATTCCGTCCTAAAAAAAGGTTCAAAAAGGCAAGATAAGATAAGTGTACGAAATATTTTTTTGGGGGTGGGGTAAATTGTTTTACTGCGAACACAATTTGAAATGATTAAAAAAAAAGAACATAGGAAATATGTTTGAGATCTTAGAGATCCATCCGAAATATTTTTTTTCCACTTTGTAGAAGATATACACAGTATGCACTTACTTTTACTGAAGTCATTATTCAGATAAAGTAAATGCTTACCAAACTATCCGTTTAACTCAAAATCACTAGATCCAGATAAATGTTCCTCCTCTGTGTTGCGGTAAAAGACACGCAGCTTCCTCCTTCCTCTTCCCACCTCCCTCATGTCAGACGTCATTTCTGCTTCTTGCCAATAGCTTACAAGCTTTACAAACTTTCTTTGTGCTCTTTGGCCAAATATTATTATCGTTATTATATTAGTTTCACTTTCGTTTGCTGCACATCGCCGAGATGCGCACTCTGTCACCAAACCATTCATTTAGGCGCTGCACTTGCAGTGCAAGCTTGATTTGATGGAGTCCGCCCCAGGTACCCCTGGGCTGCGTAGCTCAGCCGAAACGCAAAGTTCAATGCTGAAGTTCGTGTTTACTTTGGCAGTTAAATGAAACTTCGGGTTTATTTGGGGCTCGTTTATCAAATCAAGTTTATCCATCAGATTTGGCCGTGTTCGGGTTTATACACCCGCGACTCGGGTTGGGTTGGACGGAATTTCTTAGCCCCGATCATACTTCTAAAATACGGGGATAATGTAAACATTTGACAGGTATGAGTTTGCTGTACTAATCAGTGTTTCTCCGCTTTGCTTCCGCACCACCCCGAGTGGGTTTCTGCTAATATCGTCATACAAAACTGTGATGTCACGACCAGAACGGAATTAGGACCCAGATACGTACAATAACATTAAGTTTATTGAGATAAAGAGGAAAGGCAGCACCCGCGATCCGGTGCTCGCTGGACGCGGGAAGCAAGCCGCTCACTGAATGCGGAAGTGGATCTTCCGGAGTGGGAGATCGCGGTGTCCAAGCCGAAAAAAAACGATCGATAGCAGGGATGGGAGAGCAAAACGTGGTTGGGGTCAGAAAACAGGTCGTAGCCGGAGACAAACGGGGAAATCAGGAACGGACGGGTGGAAAAACAGGTTATAAAAGCGGAACCGACAGGAGTCGGAGTCAAAGTGCTTGCCTTGTAGAAATAGAGGTTCGTTGACGGACTGACAACCGGCGAGTGAAAGGACTGAGCTAAAGTAGGACGGGGAACCAATCAGGAATCCCACAGCGGCCGGCGCCAAACGAGCAGGCACAGGTGAAATTAATCAGTCATCATGACATGTGATGGTTTGAATCTGTATATCATGCAATCCTGGACTCTCTTTAGCTTTTTTTTTCAGCAATCAAATTTAAGCTCCACTTATTTTAAATTTCTTCTTCTCCACCGTCCCCTCGGCTGTCCTAAAAGCCTCGTTGGATTTGGAGCTGTCTCCAACTTCAAAAGGGGTGAGATGGAAGAGGCCAGAAGGAGTGGCGATACATCAGCAGGAAGAGAAGCGTGTGGAAATGGACTTAAAAGGAGATGGATAGACAAAGAGACTTAGTGTGTGTGTATGTGCATGTGTCATAGAGGTAAATGGGCCTCGGGTGGGGAGCAATCGCCTGCTAGACGGCTGCCGAAAAGTGAGGGAACAGGGATCGCGTCTCCTATGGAGCTCTTTCAAAGTGTTAATTTTCAGCATTTCAAGAAAATGCTGCGCAGATTTCGTATCGATTCTTTCCCTCTTTCGAGGGAAGCTGCGAGGGATCCCTGCAAAAGCATCAGAGAGAGGGTAGGGCGATACTACGATTTTTGGTGTCAATCCAATCCAAGAAAATACAGGGTAGAATCGATCGATACCAATCTGATACAGATACTTTTTTCTTGATAATCTCATGAACATTGGATAATTGCACCCCTGCCTGTCAAGACCAGAACAGAAAGAGGACCCAGATGAGTAACGTTACTGACAAGTTTATTGAAATATAGAGGAAAGTCAACGCCAGGGATCCGGTGCTCGCTGGACGCGGGAAGCAAGCCGCTCACGGGATCGGAGTTTGTTTGGAATGCAGAAGTGGATCTTCCGGAGCGGGAGATCGTAACTTAGTTGGACGGAAAAAACAGTCGTTAGCCAGGATGGGAGATCAAAACGTGGTCAGAGTAAAAACACGGTCGTAGCAGGAGACAAACTGGGAAATCAGGAACGGACGAGTGTAAAACGGGTGACAAAACGGGGGTCAAAAATGCTTACTTTGTGAAAACACAGGTTTGCTGACGGACTGACAACAGGGGAGTGAAAGGAATGAGCTTAAATAGGACGGGGAACCAATCAGGTAACCAGCAGCAGCTGGTGCCAAACGGGTGGGCACAGGTGAGTGTAATGAGTAATCATGACACCTGCCCCAATGAGTAAGTTTATAATTATGGAAAAAACAGCCTGAAAGTACATTTTCTTATTCAATAACTATAATGCAAAAAAAAAAAAAAAACTTCTATTACAATTGCTCTAGAACAAAAGTCAAAAAAGTTGAACGAAAAAATCAGCAATGTAATGAAAAGACACTGCACAATATGCAGCAGTGCAAATAGTATTAAAGAAATATGATAAACTTTAATACAAAACTTTGATAGTATAAAAAAACACTTCAATGAAGACAAAAGTTTTGAACAAAAGTCTAAAGAGTAAAAGAAAAAAAAGCAGCAATGTGACAAAAATACACATACTCCATAACAACGTCGACAACACCACAAAAATACCGTATTTTTTGGCCACATCCAAAACCCCCAAACTCACAGTGAACCTTTAAAGAGCAAGAAATATGGTAAACAATTACATAAATGCATCATTACTGTCAGAACCAGAACAGGAGAAGGACCCAGATGCGTAACGTTTACTCACAAGTTTGTTGAGAAATAGAGAAAAACAAATGCCAGCGATCCGGTGCTCGCGGGACGAGGGAAGCAAGCCGCTCACGGGATAGGAGCGTGATCTGAATACGGAAGTGGGTATCCCGGAGCGGGAGATCGTAGCGTGGTCAAACGGGCAAAATGTGTCTGTAGCCGGAGATCAGAGCGTGGTCGGTGGTCAAAAACGGGGTGTAGACGGAGCGGGAGATCAGAGCGTGGTCAAAAAGACTAAACAGCAGCAGGGGACAAAGAGGGAATCAGGAATAGATGAGACGGGAGAAAAACGGGACCGACGGGAGCCAGAGTCAAAGTGCTTGCCTTGCGTATGCAGAGGTTCGCTGACGGACTGACAGGGAGTGACTAGCGGACTGGGTACAAATAGGAGGGGAACTAATCAGGCAACCAGCAGCAGCTGGCGCCAAACGAGCGGGCACAGGTGAGGGCAATGAGTAATCATGACAATTGCAACAAATGGTTTCTACATACGGTAACCATTTATGGACAAATCGATTCAAACTAACAAAATTATTATAGTGATAGAGATAGTGATAAGAGGGACAGAAAGGATAACAAGAAGAGACCTATAAGAGACCTGTAACATGAGTGCAGAATTATGAGATATCTATTTTCCACCAACATGCAAAAATTGGGCATAATAAAGTGGAAGTGAGAGACGGACAATAGAACCAATTTGAACCCAGCTAATGTCAATATTTGGATCGGTCCGCCCACCCATAGGAAAAGAAAGCAATCGCAGATGATGGGACAAAATCCGTAATAGGGAAGGAGTTCCCTCCCCTCCTTGTTGTCAGCATGAAATATGTCAAACTAGTAAACTGATGCCATCATTTTTTGTTTATGGTTGTGGGGAGAGGAAAGGAAATACTTTTTTTCAATCACTTTTCATTCCAGACACGAACACCTTGCCCTTTTAATTCTCCATGCTACACTATAATAAATCTGTCAGACATCATTCTAAGGCTAACAGGGGAAGAAGGGGTGATGCGTTCATGTCATGCTGCTTGTTCGTCTAATCTGCGCCGATTGTTACTTAGCGTCCAGCCCTAACGGACCTTGCATGCATATATTACGCCCACATTATGGTTTGACATTCTAAGAAGCGACAATGCCCTCAAGATAGAATTTAGCGATGCGAGACAATGTCTCAATTGTGCTTGGTCTTAATAATAAGTCAACTTGCAGATTTAGTCTACAAAGGAAGACGCACCAACCAGGAACACAGATCCAGCAGAATTTAAGTAGAAAAGGGCAAAACACAGCAAATAGAGTGCAGATTGACATTGTCGGAATGAGTTATTCAAAGGAAGCTGTGGAATAATTGACCATTAAAAAACGAGTGCCATGGAGAACAAGGAAGAATACAAACTATGGAGACTCAAAGTGACCAAACTGAAGCATTTTTCCTGATGATTTCCCCCTCTCCTTTCCCAGGTTTTTGTTTCTTTAAGGTTCCCTTAGCAGCAAGATAGTGCAGAGTCATAAAAGCTCCTCTAGGTGAGCTTCACGTTATTTACAAAAAATACACATTTCTTAGGGGTGTCAAACTCATTTTAACTCGGGGGCCACATGATAGAACATTCTCTGGGGGGCCGGATTAGTAGAGTGGAAAGAAAGAAAAAGAGAGAGAAACAAATAAGAGAAAGGGAGGAAGAGAAAAAGAGAGACTTGGTGGGACAAAAAAGAGAGAAACGTTGAAAGAGAGAGAGTGATAGAGGAAAGAGAATGAGAGAATGAGAGAGAAAGAACGAGAGTTAGAGAATGTGAGAAACAAAAGAAATAAAAAGAGAAATAGTAAGAGAGGCGTAAAGAAAGAGAGAAAGAAATAAATCCAAAGAAAAATAGAGAGAAGAGAAAAGAGAAGAAGAGAAATATAGAAGAGGAGAAAGATAGAAGGGGAAAGCAAGAGAAAGAGGGAAGAAGAGAAAAGGAAAAAAGGAAGAGAGAGCAAAAGAAGGTAAAAAGACACAGAGAGAGAAAGAGAGAGACAGATTGTTAGGATTGTATAATTATATTTATCCTACAGTTGATATTTAAAATGTTATATGTGTTCTCAGCCATTTTGAAGAGTTCTCAGCCTGTAAACTACGCTCCAAGGCCATGAGTTGTGTTTTGATATACAGACTGTGTTTTGTTCTCACATACCAACCTGTGTACCCTGACCTGGAATGACCTCTTCCTGCCATAACTCAAGATTGTTTTTCACCAAAGAGCCGTGAGAAGAAGGAAATTAAGTCTCTCCCAAAACAAAAGGAAACCTTCCATCATCTGGCCGGAAACCAGGCTTTCCAAAGAAGACTGATTAACTCTACGTAGCAAAAGTTAGAATACAGTCTCCTTTGTTAGATAGAATCCCCGCCCCTCAGTAAAGAGACTCATGTATTACAGGGCAAAAAACATAATAAAAGGAAGGAGATTCGGAGATTTCTTCAGAGCCCAGCTAGCGAGCAAGCGAGGCGGAGATTCGTAACAGCTCGATCTCCGGGGCCCTCAAAATGATGATTAATAAAGTAACTAATTCTAAATAACCGATTCTCTATGTCTTCTTTTATTACAGAGCGTTTTATTAAAAATGTTGGGGACATGAACCTAACACAGATAAATAGAGAGAAAGAGAAATACAAGTAGTGATTCTTTGTGAGAGACACCTGGCAAATCAAGTGGACATATTCAATCCCTGATCCGACCCGGGGGCTGCCTGTTTGACACCCCTGGTACAGGCTAAGGGCGGTGGCTGGAAAATACTGATTTATTTCATTTTTATCATGGTATAGGGATTTTTAAATCAAGGATATTTGTCTGTTTGAAAACAAAATCAAGATTACTATTGGAGCCATGGAAAAAATTGATTTATTCATTTGATCATATTGTAATATATTTGTTAAGCATTTAGTTGTCACCATTTTCCATACGTTCAACTTTATCAGTCTGGCCCTCAGCTTACAGCCAAATCTTTTATTTGGCCCTCCATCCATTTGACTTTAAAACCCCCGCTTTAGGTTATTTTAGCACACTAATTGTGAGACAGACCCTTGTGAACAAGTGATATAGGATATAATTGTTTACATGGAGGTTGAAAACATATAGAGATTGTTTATTATTATCATACAGCCTAGGCCAGTATACAACCATTACATTATTGATATATCCTAGTGTCCTGTTTTAATTTTGTGTTTTCCTTTAAGTTTGTTTTCAAGTACATGTTTATCCTGGAATGCCACATATACTTTTGTTGTAAACAATGTTCACAATGGATAAAATTAAAGAGAATTGTAATTTTAAAAAGGGAATTCAAAGTAAGTGATTTTAAAGCAGAAAACATGTCCTTGAAAGCGTTATGTTTTTTAGTTAAAATAAAGCTTTACCAAACCCATCTCTCCTACATTTGGGTTAACAATCCACCAATAAATATTAATTACATATAAATTAATGACTGTTACTGTTACCGTGAAACTGCAACCATGTCTCCCCCACCCTAACACTGAGCACTGACTCCCCCCAAGGATGTGTACTGAGCCTCTTGCTTTTCACCCTCTACACCTCCGAATGCTCACCGACCCACCTCACAAACACAATTGTTAAGTACACCGACGATACTACCATGGTCGGCCTCATCTCTGAAGGGGACGAGGGCGGCGTACCGAGATGAGATGGAGTCACTGACAACGTGGTGTTTGAAAAACCACCTCACACTGAACACCACAAAAACAAGAAAACTCATACTGGACTTCAGATGGAAAGGCAGGAACCCAGAACCACTCATTATAAAAGGAGACTGTGTAGAGAGAGTCCACTCTTTCAAATTCCTGGGTGTGCACATCTCCGATGACCTTTCCTGGCCTGCAAACACCAGAGCGGTGGTAGGGAAGGCCCAGCAGCGACTCCATTTCCTGAGAGTGCTCAGGAAAAATCATCTGAAACAGCAGCTGCTGGAGTCCTTTTACAGATCCGCAGTGGAGAGCATTCTGACATACTGCATTAAGATGTGGCATGCTGGGTGCACGGCAGCAGACAGGAAGACACTTCAGAGGGTCATCAACACAGCCCAGATAATCGTTGGTTGCTCTCTACACAGTCTGGAGGACATTGCCTGCTCTCACTATCTCAGCAGAGCAGAAAACATCATCAAGGACTTTTCTCACCCCAGCCACCACCTTTTTGACCTGCTGCCTTCTGGCAAACGCTACAGGTCACACAAAACACAAACAGACTCAGAGATAGTTTCTTCCCCAGAGCCATCACCACCCTTAACACACACCGCACAAAAAACTGAAACTCTTGCAAACACACTACTTCATAGAGATGTAAAATTGTATTCATGCCTATGCTCACTTTGCACAATGTTGCCTATTTTTGCACTACCGCGTATTGCACTAATACAATCCCAAAACTGTATTCAACATCCTACATGCCCACACTTTCTTGTGTAAATATTGTGTGAATTAGAACCTTTATCTTCTTTGTTCCTTTATCTTCTTTGTTTTCTTTTATCATCACTGTTAAATGTGAAACTGGAGTCCCGCGTCCAATTTTGTTGTCACAATATGTTCAACCCATTTTGTAACAATGACAATAAAGATATATTTTATTCTATTCTATTATACTGTACATTTTCGATGTTAGAGGTAATAACACTAGAGCTTCATTGTCTTTGCAAAATAAAGTTGCTGACCAAAGTCATCCTTCCTTGCTGCATTGTTTCACCTCAACAATGTCCTCTAAATTTTACTCCCCAATATACTAATGGAATTATGCTCAAATCTCCATTTCCTACTATTACACTCAAGCGGTCCTTTACCAATTCAATACCGGCGTTATCTGCTTGACAATGGCAGTGTCTAAAACGCTCGCTAACATGTCTTCTCCCTTGAGGGGAAGGAAAGAAAAAGGCTCTCTTCCAGTTAGCGGAATTACGCTAACAAATTGGATACGGTTCAAGTGAGATTAAAGGTTCATTTATACAAGTCAAACTAACCTTTGCAAAACAATCGCTGGTGTGTGTCCCCGCTTTAACAGTCAGATGCGGGGTATCGTTTCCCAAAGTGGGCCAGAAAACGTACAGTGCGTTTGAAAGCAGATGGCGTTTGCTCTCAAGGGGCCATACATAAACATGTTCATTAAGATTTAATGGAGCCGCTTCATGATTATTTCATCGTACCTGTTGGTCTCAATATCTGGCCGGGATGAGCTGGCTTGTGGATGAGCAAATTCTCCAGTAAAATGCATTCTCTTAGAACTTTTAAACTGAAACTTAATGATCGGTAGAATACTCCATTATAAAACGGCAGATAGAAAAATAAAAACTACGAAACTGATAAAATATTTCTTTTTTAGGAAACCAGACAGAAGAGAAACATCAAATTAGGCTTTCACGTGTAATCTAAATGCCGTAGTAATTTGTTTATATGCAATGTTGAGAGTATTGCCAAGATAAATTACACAGCTACTTGAGGGCATTAGTTTTTCCAGTAACGGGTTAAGCGAACTGATTATTGTTTCCACCGTTACAACGCCGTCACCGTTACTGACAGTCAAAATCGGTAGGTTAAATACGTTTTTGGGAGAGTTTACAATGGTTTTGTGTGTTTTTACGTACATTTTTGTGCGTTCATTTTCGAGCCTTCATTTTGTACGGTACATTCATTTTTGAGCGTTCCTTTATTTACGTTTTTGTGTGGTTTTACGCACTTTTTGTGCGTGATTACGTACTTCTTTGTACGTTGTTACGTACAATTTTGTGTGTGTATAGGTACAATTCTGTGCGTGTTTATGTTCCTGCTGATTGTTAGTTTATTATATTGCTTAATCTTTATTTTTGTTGCACTTCAAGTGTAGGAACAACCGATTGCTGGTGAGTTGCAATGCATATTACAAGGTTTTAAAAGACCAACCACCAGTTTGTTCTTCTCAATTCATCCATCCACCCATTATCTGCACCGCTTATCTTCAGTAGGGTTGCGGGGGTGCTGGAGCCCATCCCAGTCATCTTCGGGCAGTGGGCAGGGGACACCCTGAAAATGGTTGCCAGCCAGTTGCAGAGCACACAGAGACAAGACAACTCACTTGCTCATTCACACCTAGGGACAATTTGGGCTGGCCAATTAACATGACATGAATGTTTTTGGAATGTGGGAGGGAACCGTAGTGCCCATAGGAAACCCACGCAAGCATAGGGAGAACATGCAAACTCCACACAGGAAGGTTTGATCCCATGACCTCAGAACTTCTCTATTTAACTGAATACAATATTGATCACAACTTTTTAAATATTTGACACACAAAACTTATTTTTAAAGTAATTGAAGTAATAGAAATAGTTACTTTCCTGGTCACTAGTTACTTTAACTATAGAGTAACTCAGTTACTAACCCAGTTACTTTTTTAGAAAAAGTATTGTGTAACTATAAATCACTACTTTTTTAAAGTAACATGCCCAAAACTGTTTATATGCTTTATTTTGTTCATCAACTCGTCGTCAGTCGTAGTTTAAGCAGTGGATTTGTCACTTCATCAGTCCAAGGAGTAACAGTTTTTGGCCGTTTCTTAAAAAATATATTTATTTATATTATTTTCAAATGTGTTTTTTGTCGTTTTTCTGTCTTTTTGTCATATGTTTGTGGTAGTTTTCTGGTCATTTTTCTTTTTTTCCCATTCACACTCTTGAGTAGTATGTACATTTTTACTACCTTTTTTGTTCTTCTACATACTTTTCAGCAATTTTTTCATGAGTTAAGGCAGGCTTTTGGTCCTTTTTACCAGCAAGAAGTAAGCAAGAGAAGCCATTTTCAGAAAAGTTAATGTTGACTTTGCCATTCATGTTTAGACAGTTAAATGTTGAAACAAGAGTAAATGCAATTGATGTTATTTTTTTATTTTTTCGAGTCGGCAATTTTATGTGGTTTCTTCAGTTGTTTATACTAATCTGTATTATTATTACGATTTAATATTTTTAGTATTCATTTATTTAATCCTGATTGATTTACTCAACAGCGTTTATCCTTTTTAATCTTATTTGTGTGAAATAAAGATATTTAAGGTAATTTAAATCTTTCGATCAGAGCTTTTCGGCTCAGCCTCACCAGGACTTTGTTTCCAATGGCCCCACGTTAAATTGAGTATCCTGGTTTAAACCTGTGATTCCTTGGTATACAACAAAAATAAACAGTCTCTAGTTGAACTATTAAATTGATAAAACGATCGGATGAATATTACATTGTGCTAAGGAAAACCAAAACCAATAACGCTCAAGTTAAATTCTGATGCTCTTAAAACTTAGGCCCGTCTCCAAGCACTAAATTGTAAAAAAAATTTATATCTTATTTTTCTATTTTCAGAATTTATTAGGTGTTTATCCTTAAGTGCCATAGGTTTAATGTCTTTGTTAATGATGTTTACCTCATTGTTAGCAATGACAATGAAGACAATTCTAATTCTTCCCACTATTATCATTTCATCTCATCTCATTAGCTGTACCGCTTATCCTTATTAGGGTCGCGGGGGGGGCTGGTGCCCATCCCAGCCATCTCCGGGCAGTGGGCAGGGGACACCCTGAACTGGTTGCCAGCCAATCGCAGGGCACACGGGGACAGACAACTCACTCGCTCATTCACACCTAGGGACAATTTTGGACCGGCCAATTCACCTGACATGCATGTTTTTTTGGAATGTGGGAGGAAACCGGAGTGCCCGGAGGAAACCCACGCAAGCACGGGGAGAACATACAAACTCCGCACAGTAAAGCCGGTAGCTGGATTTGAACCCACGCAGGAGGTTCCCACGACCTCAGAACTGTGCCGCACACTCGCTAACCATTGCCGTGCTGCTACTATTATCATGATTATATGTATTATTAACATTTTGCTTTACTTATCTACATTGTAAAAAAGAGTGTTACTCCATTAGCAATTTTGTTCATTTTAAGTACAAATTTTAATAGAACATGTTTTTGTCATGAACCAAGACAGGAAACAGAATGAGAACCCAATCGCGTAACGTTACTCACAATTTATTGGGGAGAAGAGGAATGTGCGCACACTCGATCCAGGGATCGATGGTTGCGGAAGTGGATTGAAATTAAAATCAAACAGGATCAAACACGGGTGAATTCACAGGACTTGGCACATCACACAGAGTCTCTGACACCCGGCAACTCGCAAGACCGCATTTAAGTAGTCCGGCATCAATCTGTCAACGCGTTTCAGCTGGTGTCAGTGGGCAGGGCCAATTGGGCACCTTGGCAACCATAACAGACCTTGGCGCCACACGGCGGGGACCAATTGGGCGCCATGGCAACCGGTTTTCTTTTTTTATTTTACATAAAACAAGAATAAATCATTTATAATAAAAGATAAGTCATATGGAAGATTCTGCTCATCTGAGGAATTTTTCGCCCAAGATTAGAAAAAACAAGCTTATTGAATAATTGTCCTTATTTTACGTATATCATTGTTTCCATGTTTTTCTTGATTTCACTAATTTTCTAAAAATTATAATTGAAACAAGTAAATTTGTCTCCCAATCGGGTAACGTTTATAATTGTAGTCGGCCACTATATACTGCACAGTAATCCCTCATTATAAAACTGTTCACCTTTCACGGTCTTGGTGCTTCATGGATTTTCATCATGCATTGCGTTCTGCACTATGATTGGCTCATCAGTCTTTTTAGATAGTGAGTATTTGTAAAAAAACGATTATAGGTACTGTCGGAATATTAAAATGAGTCACTGGGTATGTTGTCACTATCGCATGAGTTTCCCAGCTATATTAGTCGTATTATTTAATTGTAACATTATCACTTTGATATTATATTTTTCATTCAGTTGTTATAAATGCTTACCATATTCATTCACATAATTGAATAAAGTATTGATTTGGTGGATTTATTCTTTAATATCAGTGTACCTCTCAGCAATGGCGTTCAAATATGTCAGCGTATGCGTATCACATCACACAACCTTGAAGATTCATCAGTGTTTCAACCTCTTGTACATGGACTCCTTCTCTCTGCTTGTGATGAGTTTCGAGTGTCTGTTAGTGCTGCATGTTCCATTATTGTTTCGTTGTTGGATTTCAATCTGTAATTGAGTAATTGATTGTGTGATTTTTTTTTGTCACGACCAGAACAGACACTGGACCCAAACGCGTAACGTTTCACACAAAGCTTTATTGGAGAATCGAGGAAATTAGGCGCAGGTAAACAAACGACAGCGATCTGGTGCTCGTTGGGCAGAGGTAGCAGGAAGCCCTTGTGAATGAAGCGTGGTCGGAGATCGGAAGCAAGTCGGGCAGCCAGGACGGGAGAACGGAAGGTGGTCGGAGGACGGATTATGTCAGGTAACCGGAGACAATCGGGAAGCCAGGTATGGACGATCAGGCAACATGACAGGACGGGACAGACGGGAGCCGGAGTCAAAAAGTGCTAGCCTTGCATGTGCGGAGGTTCGCTGACGGACTGACAAGGAGTGAATGACAATGATGTGTTTAAATAGGAGGGAAACTAATTAGTGAACAAGTGGCAGTTGGGGCTGAATGAGTGAGTGCAGGTGAGAGCAATTGGAAAATCATAACAGTATTGGTTTCTACGTCACAAATTTCGACAATAACGGATTATTTTTGGGACTCTAACCCCGATAAACAGGGGTTCACTGTATATTTAAATAATTGAAAAAATTTATCTATTTAATCATTACCAAGTTTTAAACAGAAATATTTTGGGAAAAGATTGTGCTTTATTCAGTTTTTTATTTTAATTTTTTTTAAATACAAAGTTTAATACTATTTCTACTAGAGATGCTGTCCCACAAGATAGGTTCCGGAGGATCGTTAGCAAGTTGCTCCGGTGATATATTTTGTATGGAATGTATGTTTAAGGTTCATGTAAGTATATTTAAGGCTTTTATTAGTAACCTGTATTGTTTTGAATCTGTAATATAAACGGTTGATAAAATAATATGCTCTATAATTTTACAAAGCAGGCTGAATGATAAAGCATAGTCCTGAAAAACAAAGATACACATTAGGCGTTGACATTCTGAAGTCTGTGAAGCCCTTTGAGGCTTTTTATGATTAAGGGCTATACAAATAAACATGACTTGACTTAACTATAAAGATAAATAAAGTTAACTTACTTTTGGAAGAGTTAGGCGACTTCCTCCTCCGTGGTAAAAAGTAGACAAAAAATAAAGCGATCCAACCTTTTTCTCAACTACATCAAGCTTTCTTATTACATTTTCATTTCAAAAGAAACGACTTGCCTCTTCTTTACACTTTACACCAACCATATTGAATGGATGCACAAGATATTAAACAATAAAAAGGTTAAATTTCTCAGCGCGCTAGAGATAAAGTGCAGTGTGACACGACCTAGAAAGTAGAAGCCAGATTATTTATTCGGGGTGGATGCTAGTTGACCTCTTACAGCACCACGCGGCAGAAAGAAGCACTACAGTACTTCTCCTCGACTCGAAAAAAGGTGCACACAATAAAAAACTAACTTACAGCTGTCACGAACCAGGACGGGAAACAGGAATGAGAACCCAATCGTGTAATGTTACTCACAATTTATTGGGGAGAAGAGGATTGCGCGCACACTCGATCCGGGGATCGATAGTCGCGGAAGTAGATTGAAATCAAACAGATTGGGCCAAAAATAAAACAGAATCAAAACACAGGCAAAAACGGAGATTCACAGGACTTGGTATATCACACAGAGTCTAGCCAAAGTTTCGCAAGTGCTCTGACACCAGGCAACTCGCAAGACCGCGTTTAAGTAGTCCGGCAGCAATCTGTCAACACGTTTCATCTGGTGTCAGTGGGCGGGGCCAATTGGGCGCCGTGTCAACCGTGACAGAATCTAGCGCCACATGGCGGGGACCAATTGGGCGCCATGGCAACCACGACAACAGCAATGTCCGGATATTTTTCGACATCTTGAAAAATATGACCGTTTTGCATGAGTCGAATGGTCGCAAGTAGGGGAGCGTCTTTTCTTGAAATTGGAGTGAAGCAAAAACGGCTTAAATGAATTAATCAGTTGCGAACATGCTAAATAATCAATGCAACCATTTATCCTTTGCACACGCATTGAATCTTTTTTTTTAAAGACAAAGAAATACACATTCAGCACCAGTTGCTAACTAAAGCCCATCCTGCATTTTCTCACTTTTGCCAATCGCCACGGATGCACTATCTGGGTCAACACCTGAGCTGTGGGATTGTTCTTGTCAAAATGTAATTGTTTGTTGTACTATTCTATCTTGACTGAACGTGAAGTGGATAATAAGCAGATGATGCGAGTTAACAGGGTGAAAGACCGAAGGGGGATGAAACAAATAACGATGACAACATACTTACCCGTATGTCGTGATGTTGGATCCATCACCACACGTTTGGTAAGAACATGTAATCGATGCACAGTGTCTAAAAACCCATTTATAGGGTGCATTTTCTACCTGACGAAAACCGCCTTCCACATAAACCCCAAAATGGGAAATGGTCTGCATTTATATAGCGCTTTTCAAGTCGATGAAGACCTCCCAAAGCGCTTTACAATGTGCTTCACACGTACCCATTCACACACACACACTCACACACAAATAGGGAGTCAGCCATGCAAGGCACCTACAATTATTGAAAATAATGCTAAAAGTGCAAATGAGTGACTATGTGCAGCATGTATAAAGGGAAGGACGTTAGCAGTTATCTTATTAAGAAAACCCGAATTGTCATATGCATATGAAACAAAATTCTCAAGACCAGAACAGAAGGAGGACCCAGATGCGTAACGTTACTCACAAGTTTATTGAAATGCCTAACTTGTTTGGGTGTTTGGGCATTTGGGTCGGCCATGGTCCAAACAATTTTATGTGTGTTTTTGCTGTTTTTTCCCTTTTATTTTCTTTGTTATTGTATCTGTTTGTCTTGCTGTTTGTTCATTTTAAAAATGCAAGGAAATGCAAGTACAAAGTACAAAGTAACTATTTCAATAGTTTAGACCTATTGATAGTTCATTCTGTAATATTATTCATGATAATGTGAAAATTCATGTATTTTGTAAAGGGAAATCCAAACATTGTAAAGTAACATGAGAGAGATGTTTAACACTAAATAAATACAACCATTTAATATATTTTTTATCTATCTATCTATCTATCTATCTATCTATCTATCTATCTATCTATCTATCTATCTATCTATCTATCTATCTATCTATCTATCTATCTATCTATCTATCTATCTATCTATCTATCTATCTATCTATCTATCTATCTATCTATCTATCTATCTATCTATCTATCTATCTATCTATCTATCTATCTATCTATCTATCTATCTATCTATCTATCTATCTATCTATCTATCTATCTATCTATCTATCTATCTCTCTCTCTCTCTCTCTATCTATCTATCTATCTATCTATCTATCTATCTATCTATCTATCTATCTATCTATCTATCTATCTATCTATCTATCTATCTATCTATCTATCTATCTATCTATCTATCTATCTATCTATTTACCTTGGTCATGTCCCTCAAGAGGGGTGATCGACAGCAAGACAAACACATACAAAAACAAAGAAAATAAAAAAGGGGAAAAGTAGCAAAAACACACACATATATTTTTGGACCATGGCCAACCCAAACAAGTTAGGCACCTCTGCACCTGAGTTGGTCATACTTTCATCCCTCCAGATGAAACGGGACACAAGAAAGCGGCCATGTAACTCAGGTCAGGGTGACACAACACATTCTTTGGTTCAACAGCAGGGCCCGACAGCTTTCACTGGTTTACCCCTGCTGCATCATACAGGTGCCCTGCCCATTCCTTAGAATGCGCCCAAACATCCCACTATCCATTTACAACACCTCTTCACTCATTCCCATCACCAACAATAGCTCTAGCTTCCACTATATTTTGACCTCTTTCCTCCAGTGCATTCATAACACCATCCATCCACGTCAATCGCAGCCTTTCTCTTGGTCTCCTTTCATTTACTTCTGCTCTGTAGATCATCTTCAACATTCGCTCCTCTCCCATCCTCTCCATGTGTCCAAACCAACCAAGTACTCTCTTATCCACACGCTTGCTCAGTTCCGCTACTACTCCAGTTCTGTCTCTCACATTTTCATTTCTCAATTTATCCAATCTTGTCACTCCTAACACACTCCTCAAACACTTCATCTCAAAAACATTTTAATTTCCTTCTTAAATTTGCTTTCATCACTGTGTTACACAAAGAAAATGTTGGTCTACAGGTGACCCAAGAGCCAAGAAGGACCGCAATGTTGTGGAATGCTCTGCCATCTGCAATTTGGAACTGCAACCTTCGTGGAACTGTTTAAATCCAGGCTTAAAACACTCTTAAATTTATAGCTTATGAATGACCTATGTTTCATGTTGAAGATGCCTGTGTATTGTTTGTTGATGGCCTTACAAGATCCATTTTAGCCAGGTCATCGGGGGATTTCCTCATGTGGGGGGCCTTCTCGAAAATGGAGGTTTTTGAGTTTTTCCTTGCCCTCATGTAGGTTTAAGATCAGAGGATGGTGTAATAATAGCCTGTATTTTGTGCAGCCCTTTGAGACTTATTGTGATAAAGGGCTATACAAACAAACAGGATGTGACTCGTGTTCTTAAAATATTTGAAAAAAATATTTTTTGAGATCTGATTCTGCATAAGGACTCACGGAATGACCCTAACCCACCCGATTTTGTTTCGACTACTGAAGTGATGTGCTGAGTCCCCCAAATTGGCGCAATTACTTTAACGTAAGCGCAGATTGCTAACGCCGGCCAAACTATAAAGATCAGTTCCAGGTTGTCATAAATTAGCGGCCAATTCTTAAAGTCGTTTTCTGATGGTTTGATATTTGAAGGGGCGAGGAAATAAGCTCCTCCAACTATTTGTGATGAAGTGCGACAGGCGGGAGATGAGTCTGCGGCAAAGCGAGCGTGTTATGTTATTGTCTTGCCTGCAAATGGACAAGACTTCTGCATGGTAATACACACCTGCCACCGCGAGGGAGCTTGCACTAGAGTTGCAAACTCCCACGGAGATTGGAAAAAGAGTATTTTCTCCAGTGGCCATTTTGCCAGAGGTGTCAGACTCATTTTGACACGGAGGCCACACTGTAGAAAAACATTTCCTTGGGAGCCGGGCTAGTAGATTTAAAAGAAAGAGATAGAAAAATAAGGGAGAAAGAGATCCAAGGATAGAGAAAGAAAGTGAAAAAGGGAGGAAGACAGAAAGAGAGAGAGGGGGAGAAAAGAGAGGGGGTTGAGGGAGATATAGAAAGACATAACAAAAGAGCAAATAATGACAGAGAGAAAATCCAAGAAAGAAAGAGAGAGAGAGAGAGGGCGTTGGTGTCTCTCTCTGATTTCCTTTGTCTCAGTCTCTTAAGTTCTGTCTTTCTCTCTCTGTTTCTTCTCTCTTTTTCTCTCTCTCTCTCTCTTTCTCTCTCTCTTTTCTCTTTTTTTCCTCTTTCTCTTTCTCCTTCTCTGTCTCTTTCTCTTTTTCTTCCACTTTCTCGCTCCACTTCACTCTTCCTCTCTCTCAATCTGCACCTCTAACTCTTTGTCGCTCTTTGTCTCTGTTTTTTCATGCTGTCTTTCTCTCTATTTTCTTCTCTCTGTCTCCCTTTTCCCACTTCCTTTCTATTTCTGTTTTTTCTTTCTTTCTTTCTTTCTCTTTATCTCTTTTGCTCTTTCTCTTCTTGCTTTCTCTCTCATATTTCTTCTCTCTCTGTTTCATTTCTTTCTTTCTTTCTTTCTTTCTTTCTTTCTTTCTTTCTTTCTTTCTTTCTTTCTTTCTTTCTTTCTTTCTTTCTTTCTCATTTCTTTTTTTGTTCTTATCTCTCCTTTTTATCTCTTTTCTCTCTCCCTTCTCATTATTCCTCTTTCCCCCTCTCTCCCCCTTCTCACAATTTCCTCTTTCTCCTTATCTCTGTTTTTCTCACACTCTCTTTCCTTTACTTCCTTCTCTCTCTCTTTCCCTCCCTCTCTCTTCCATTCTCCCTTCTCTCCCTCTGTCTCATTCTCCTCGCTCTCTGTTTCTCTTTCTGTATGTATTCCCCCTTCTCTCTTGTTTTTATTGTGTTTTACTCCCTTTCTTACTTTCTCTCTCATCCATTACTCAGGCCCCTGCCAGAGTATTCCTTGCGTGTGGCCCCGAGTTAAAATGAGTTGGATACAACCGGTTTAGCCAATCAGAATGCAGAACAGGATGCACCATGAACATCCGCAAAGTAGCGAAACGGCGATACAGCAAGGGATTACTGTACACACCTGCCACCGCGAGAGAAGTCGCACTAGAGTGGCAAACTAGCCTAAAGTACTTCTCCCACAGAGACTGTAAAAATACTATTATTTTCCAGTGGCCATTTTGTCATTTGCAATAACAAAAAGGACATTTCTCCTTTTTGAACAGCGTGCGTATAAACCATAGAGGGAAGTGCACCTTGCTGTTCATCCCATGAATGCGAGTGCGAGCTGTCTGGATGAAGGCCATTATGGCTCCTGCTAGCGCCTCCACCGGGATCACTGAAGTGTTGGAACTAACAAGCTTGGGATGGCAGACAGCAGATGCACAAATGGGATTTTTGTCCTGAAAGCTTTCGAGTTTGCTTCACAAGAGACAAGGGCGGGAGAGGAGGGCCGCCTGAGTTATGCGCCACCAGGATGAGATGATTGCATCTGATAATCTTGCTAATGATCTACACCGGAGAGAGGAGAGCATAAAAAAAGAAAAAAAATGGCGCACCAACCCTACAGCCGCAGACATTGCTCAGCCTGATATTCTTCTTTATTCTTGCATCGCGCTAGCATGCATCTCACCCTGGAAGATTGGCGATATTCCTCGTTATCAACATCAGTCCGCGAGGAGATATCGTGCCAGGCCTTAAAACACTTTCATAGCTCTCATACATCGGCACAGTCGGTACTTTTATGGCTCTGCTTCTCCTCCGGAGTTGAATTTGGGTTATTAAGACAGGACTCCATTTTCAACGGGAAGAGTTTATTTCAGGTCAGCATGGTACAGTCGGAGCATTAACTCCCGATCTGATTTTTTTTCTGCCAACGGATGGCATTCACTTTAGAATATAGTGTAGGAAAGTAGTCTGCAATTATTTTTTTGAATCTTCGGTCTCACTATCGCCCTCTGCCATAAGGCAAGAGAAAAACATGCCTCAGTAAGACAGTAATATATTAAGTACTGCTCTTTCTGAGGTGAAGCATCAGTAGATAGGTAGAATAGAATAGAATAGAATAGAATAGAATAGAATAGAATAGAATAGAATAGAATAGAATAGAATAGAATAGAATAGAATAGAATATACCTTTATTGTTATTGTTACAAAATGGGTTCAACCTATTGTGACAACAAAATTGGACGTGGTACTCCAGTTCCACATTTTACAGTGAGGATAAAAGAAAACAAAAAAGATAAAGGAACAGAGATGATGTTTGTATTGTCCTTGTTGCAGGCTTTGTTTTTCTCCGGAAAGGGGTGTATTAGGGGGGTGAGGGACAGACAGAAATGGCCGGATCCAACTAGGTGTGGGGAGGGGGGAAGCTCTGTCTGCATGTTTGATGTTACTGTACACACGGTCCAGTGTTTTTTCCCCTCGTTGCTCAGCCCACGTAGTTAATGAATTTGGGCAGTACAGTCCTTAAGCATGATTGAGGTTGCCGGCGACGATAAAAGCTCAGTCGGGTGAGCAAGCTGCTGTTTATTGATAGCATCCGGTGGAACGTAAACAGCATATATATATATATATATATATATATATATATATATATTTATATAGGGCAGCACGGCGGTGCAGTGGTTAGCGCGTGTGCGGCACTGTTCTGAGGTCGTGGGAACCTCCTTCGGGGGTTCAAATCCAGCTACCGGATTCATTATTCTTGCATCGCGCTAGCATGTATCTCACCCTGGAAGATTGGCGATATTCCTCGTTATCAACATCAGTCCTCGAGGAGATATCGTGCCAGGCCTTAAAACACTTTCATAGCTCTCATACATCGGCACAGTCGGTACTTTTATGGCTGTATGTTCTCCCCGTGCTTGCGTGGGTTTCCTCCAGGCACTCCGGTTTCCTCCCACATTCCAAAAAACATGCATTTCAGGTGAATTGGCCAGTTCAAATTGTCCCTAGGTGTGAATGAGCGAGTGAGTTGTCTGTCCCCGTGTGCCTTGCGATTGGCTGGCAACCAGTTCAGGGTGTCCCCTGCCCACTGCCCGATGATTCCTGGGATGGGCTCCAGCACACCCGCGACCCTACTGAGGATAAGCGGTGTAGCTAATGAGATGAGATGAGTACAGGTGGGCGGATCCCTGCACACAGCGCAAGGAAACTTCCTTCTCTCTCTCTCGCTCAGTGCAGTCTACACTGAAAGTCAATATGACGATATTCTTATCGTTTGCAGTAATTTGTGACATTTTTACAAAAGAACTTTGCATGCACATTGTTTTGAAAGCGTTCTTAAGGACAAATTTCATGGAAAAAAATGCCTCAACACTCTTAACTGAAGCTGGAAGACAAATTGTAAATGGCATATTTACATTGATTTGGGACACAGGATTTGGCATTATTATCATTTCATACATTTGATTAAATCATCAAATGACACACAGTGAAATAAAATGTGCTGAAGAATTAGCCTTTGTCTAGCGAGCCTGTTTGGCAGTTTTTTCAATTTTGTCTGAAAATATATGATGTGGCTCTCTCAATTTTTTTAAAAAACTTTTTTTGCTTTTATGGCTCTTTGGGTCAAAAAGGTTCTTACCCCTGCATTAGAGCAAAGTAGAGATCCAAGTATTGCTCCGATGTATATATACTTACTTCGTATCAATCGTTTCAATATTTGGAACATTCAGCCCACCCATCATTGAAAAGTCATTGCTTGTCCTCTTATATAAACACGATACACCACGTGTGTTTGTTATCAGCCTGGATGCCCGTCATGCCTAAATCCATTCTCAACTTTTGAGGCATATCCTGAACTGACGAGAGCCATACTGTCGTCTCAAAACTGATTTTGGGGTAAGCCATTGACAGAGGAGGCTCCGCTTCCTCTCGCCAGCTCGCCACCATTTTATTTGGGAGCGAGCCACTTCATCTTTGCGGCATAATGAGTAAACAGAGAGTGATCAGTCCAATTACCCCCTCATTGGCAAGGCGGCGTGGCGGGCGGGGGGACGGCCTGCAGAGATAGCGAGCTGTCTACCTCATGGCCGGGCCGCATCAATCGCACCTGCTGCCCGCAGCCTTCGCTTTGTATAAATCTCAATTTGTTTCCTACAGGAAGGGAATACCGCAAAATAAAGATGGTGACCAAGATCGGATCCCGGTGGGGAGGACAATGCACTTTTTCTGTCAACGTGGATTTCTTTCGCCGTCGCTTCCAAGATGAAAAGGTGGCAACCTTGTGTCAACGCTTTTTTATTCTATTTTTTGGAACTTGCACATTTCAAGGACAAGGGGAATTATTTTCCTTGCAGACAAGTCCTGTCATGGAGTTTTTGCACAATTTTACATGTTGGTGCTGTTGAGCACTTTCTGGACAAATTTTAAAAGATTACCTATTAATGTTCACTATGTTTTGTGTTTTGTGGTATATGTAGCTTCCTCATTTTTCTTTTTTTACATGTTTACATGTTTTCCTTTCCCAAACATTGATGACAAGGAAGCCTTGCACTGCTTGTGATGCATATTCAGAATAAATAAAGTGTCTATTGTCATATGCATAGTGAAGGATTTTATACATTTGACTATAAAGGATTTTATACGATTGAATACAAGTTACATTTATTGAGTGCAATGAAGATTTTCACCGAGTAGGCTTAAGTTCAATAACCGGTCAGGCTGTTTCAAATGCAAAATATTTTGTCTAGTTCTGTTGATAACAGGACTCTGACGGAGGACGGCAGGCATTGTTTGGAGAAACGCCCTCTGTTGTTTTGAGTTTTCCAGACATCGTGGCGAGGTGGTGGGGATTACGTTGGGCTTCATTGGCACGCCCATGGGAGGAGCCGGCACACCATCTTGCGGAAAGACGTGGGCCGAGGGAAAACAGGCTGGAGGACTTCAGAAAGGCTTCCCAGAGACTCCGACGACACTAATTCGATTAATTCGGCCATATTCGATGGAGTTCACTTAGTTAAATTGTTAATGAAATTAAATCTGCGCCCGTGTGAAAATGTCGGCTTTTCTTGTTCATCTTTTCCATCAAGAAACAAGCGCGCATTGTTGGGTGAATGTAGGTTGTGTTTGGTTAATGTAGTCAGATATAATTCGAACAATTTGGTAAACGATACATTTTAATATTTAAAACCTAACAATAGTAAAGAACCACGATTTCCTGCACGATGAAATTCTTACCTTGCCTTCCACATAGTTACCAGCGTAATAAAACAATGCACATGCATACATAAAAGAATATTACGAATATCAAAAAGATAAAATAAGATAAAACACAGTTTAAAGTGACTGTAGTGCAAGAATAGTCCAAGTATGGTCCAGGTCTATAGTGTAATAACGTCTGTAGTGTGCTTAACATGTCTGTGGAGTATTGTTGGATCAGCAGCCGTTTTAAGAGTGCGAGGGGCAAAAAGAGTTCGTTAGACGTGTTGTCCTGCATTTCACACTCCTGTACCTCCGTCCTGAAGGTAGAGGTGTAACAGTGCGTGTTGTGGGTGGGATAATGATAGAAGCAACCTTCCTGTGGACTCTGTGGTGGTATATGCTCTGCATAGAGGGCAGTGGAGTCCTGGTGATCCTCTGAGTGTTCTTAACCACTCTCTGCAGACATTTTAGGTCCATGGCGGTGATACTGCCGTACCGAACAGTGATGCACCTGGTCAGGATGCTTTCCACGATGCAGCTATAGAAGTTGCTGAGGATCTTGCTTGACATTACAAACTTTCTCAGCCTTTGCAGGAAGTACAGTCACTGTTGAGCTTCCTGACTGGCTGTGTGGTGTTGAGGGTCCATGTGAGGTCCTCAGTGATGTGCACGCAGAGGTACTTAAAGCTGCTCACCAGCTCTACTTCAAACCCCCAGATAAATAGTGGCTGATGAGGTCTCCTCCTCTTCCTTATGTCCACTATCATCTCCTTTGGAGTTCCTTTGTTGGTGGTGATGTTTGCTGATGTCCTATTTGCAATTCTTACTGACTAAGGTCTGCCAGTTAGAAAGTCCAGAAGCCAGTCATTGAGGGTGAGGTGCAAACCGATTTTGGATAGTTTGTGGATGAGTTTATGGGGAATGACCGTTTTGAAGGCGGGGGTGTAATCTACAAAGAACATCCTGATGTAGGAGTTTTTGTTTTCCATGTGGGACAGGGAATGATAAAGAACAGCTGTGATAGCATCTGAGGTGGATCTGTTGGTTCTACAGGAATACTGTAGGGGGTACAGGTTGTCTGAGGTGCCTCTCTGGATTTGGGGTAGAACTACTTTCTCAAATCACTTCATAGTAAGTGGAGTGAGTGCTACCTGTCTGTAGTCATTCAGGCAGGTGGGCGGGATCTTCTTAGGGTGGGGGACAAAGGTTGTGGTATTAAAACGGGAGGGCACTGTGCTTTTGCTGAGGGAAAGGTTGAAAATGGAGGTAAAAACCTTTGCCAGCTCATCGGCGCAAACTTTGAGAGCATGGCCAGGTATATTGTCTGGTCCTGATGCTTTTTGGGGGCAGATTTTCTTCAGGACTTTTCAGTACTTGACTTTATGAGACTATTGGTGGTGGTGAGAGGGGTCTGGTGTCCCAGGTGTGTGTACATGTCTCTGTGCCGCTGTTTGTAGTGTAGTATGCAAATAAATGACAACAACACTGTTAGCCAATATTAAATATATTGCACCAGGGTCATCCTGGAAGGGGAATTATCACCTTCTCCAGGTTTCTTATTTTCCTCATGCTGAGGTTTTAAGTTTTTCCTTGCCCGCATCTTGGTTTAAGTTATGGGGCTGGTGTAATTGATTTGTGCACTGTTACCCAATGCTAAATCTATTGCACCCTGGTCATCCTGTAATGGTACCCAATGCTAAATCTACTGCACCTTGGTCATCTTAGAAGGGGGATTACCAAGGTTTCTTATTTTCCTCGTGCTGAAGTTTTGAGTTTTTCCTTGCCCGCTAGTTGGTTTAAAATCAAGGGATGGTGTAATAGTAACTGGTGCAGTCCTTTGAGGCATTTTGTGATTAAGGGCTATACAAATAAACGTAACTTGTCTTTTCTAGACAAAAACTGTTCTTGCTGGTCTTAAGATTCTTACTTTTCTCAGAGGTCATCGGTAGTACAATGGAGAATAGAAGATACTGAGTGTAATTAGGACTTTTTAGAGTACACCAACCTCTACACAAAGCACAATTGCAGGACTGTCAAATGACCACTATGCCAAGTGTATTGTTGGTGTAGGAAGGACAATCTAGATAGATAGATAGATAGATAGATAGATAGATAGATAGATAGATAGATAGATAGATAGATAGATAGATAGATAGATAGATAGATAGATAGATAGATAGATAGATAGATAGATAGATAGATAGATAGATAGATAGATACTTTATTCATCACCATAGGGAAATTCACACTTCAAGCAGTATCCTTGTTTTGTTTATTAACAGATTAACAGGATGGCTCGGGGTGCTGTGTTGTAGTTAGCAACAGCAGAGTGGATGACGTCACATGCTAGTCCAGAAGTTTGACATCCCTGCAGCAGATGGAAATCTTTGCGCCCAGGATTACACCCCCTCTTGTTCACGTAGATAGCGAGTCCACCTCCTCTCTGCTTCCCGCAGGCTTTTGTGTCTCTGTCCCTAACAGCTCTAGTTCAGATTTTGACTATTACTTTTTGTAGCCTGCATTTTTTACCTTTGCTTGTGTGGTTTTTCTCAAGGCTCACATTAAAATAACCATATATGTAATTGCGGTTGCTTCTCTTTACTCTAGAACTGGCATTTTAAACATACAGCCCGTGGGGGAGTTGGCCCGTTTGATGATTTAATCCGGACCGCCATACATTTATTAGTATATCAGAGAAAGAAGCGGGGTCTTTTAATTGGTCTTTTCTGTTAAAAGTTATGACTGCAAAACAAATGCTCTCTCCGGCAGCCTGAGAGCAGTGTTCCCATTGTATAGAGTGGTGAGTGATTCAGATTTAGAACTGCATTTACTTAACTGTTAAAAAAAAACAGTTAACACCCCGAAGCCAAACATGAAAATCTTATTTTCCTCATAATTTGTCAACACATGTTTAGTGTTTAGAAAAGACCCCTTCTTATCAATGATTATAACATACCTGTCAACCTGTACGTTTTTGCCATACAAAGTATGTTTACTATGCATTTTAAGACGTGTACGATGTACAAGTAAATCTGTACGAAAAAACGCAAATTTGTCAATTATGGGTACCATCCGGTATACACCGACTATCACGAAACAGCAAATCAATCAAGTCAAACCAGTTCGCCGCTATCTCGGTATCGTTTTTTTTCCATTACAAACGGAGCAAGCGGTTTGATACTACTGTGCGCATGTTTCTGCAGCCTCGGATTTCATGTGGTAGTTATGTAGTGAAAAGAAGTCCGTCTCTTTTTAGAGAACGGGCTTTTTCAGCTCAACTCATTAAAGAGAGCCGGCTCTCAAACGGCTCACTTGCTTTGATGCATTATATTACGAATTATTATGTTGTATAAACAAGTTAAGAAAAGAAGGAAGTGTAAAAGGAGAAAATGAAAAAAAGACAGGTTTGTGGTTATCCCTTTAATCAGTATATTACCAACAATAATTTAATGCAGAAAATGAGTTAATAATTTGAATAAGAAAATGTATTATTCTACTTAATTATATTTGCATGTATTTTTCCTTCTACGGTGAACATCCAAGCTACTTAATTTTTGAACCCTTTTTATAATAAGCCTCATTCATGTCGAGCAAATCAGTATCTCACAACAAAATGTTAATTAACAATATATATGATATAATGAAACACATGTACAGTATAACATGTTAAACTACATAAATCAACATATTGAAAAAAAAAATATGGTGTAAGATTATTTTGTATTTTATAAGGGAAAATACAACATTTTGTAAGGGCTTTGAGCCGTGGAGGTTGACAGGTATGTTATAATCAGGGTTGGGTAGGGTTACTTTAACTTGATTACTTTCAGTTACTTTTGGATTACTCCAATACCAAATATGCTAATAAAAGACAAAAGAAACTAAATATGAATAAAATTACTAAATTTTGTGCAGGCTTGGGGAATAACGGAATACATGGAACGGCAAAAATTATGTTAGCAAGCTGTTTGGATTTATTTTCATTTTGTTTCTGTCGCATTTTATGTTAGTTTTGCCGGAGATCAAAGAGATCAAAGCCAGGAGAGAAAGCTTACCACGTGTTGTGAGTCATCATTTTATTCATATTTAGTTTATTTTGTCTTTTATTAGCATATTTGGTATTGGAGTAATACAAAAGTAATTGAAAGTAATCAAGTTAAAGTAACCCTACCCAACCCTTGTTATAATATGTAGGGTAGATTACTATTGTAGGATGAGTGATAAAGCAAAATACTGAAGTGGATTTTCTTTAACTGACCTGGCCTGTCTCAGAACAGAAAGTCTGGATTTGGCCCCAGAGCCAAACTGTGTTTTACATTTTTGCCGTAGAAGGTGTGCTATTATGTTTTGTACGCAATAATATATATGTTGGCCTAGAAAAAAAGTAAGTATTTGTTTTTTTCTCATCACTGACCACTATGAAAATGGACAATTAGCAGCCGTGTCTCAATTTGCAAACAAGCCCTCTTTCTTTAGTAGCCTATGATTATTATTAAGGCAAAATGAGAGGACGACCAAAAAAGAACTGTGCCGACAACGTTGAGGAATGGACTGGTGTCAACTTTACCATGACCCAAGAACAGGCCAGGGACCGTCAACAGTGGAGAAGGCTGTCCAGATTTGCGTCCTCATTGGTGCCCTGACGACCCAGGCGGTTAAGAGATCCGGGAACCGGGATCCTTGAGCTTAAATTTACTCCATAGGAAAAAAAACATATTTTCTATCATTCACTCAACCGGAATATTTTCAAAATATGATTGGATTGCAATAAAATAAAGGGCAAAAAATCTATTAGCCAAACACAACACTTTTTTCAAAGACACATAACTTGCAGTGCCAATTTTACTAAGGGATTCCTGGTGTATGATACAATAATGAATCAAGATCATTTCAGCATTATGGTGTTTATGTAGCGCTTGAACGGTAACAAATGGTTCCCAACATACGTGCTTCAAAAAGTCAACACCTTCTCAAAAGGGGTTAACTTGACAATTGTAGACCAATTGACAAATGTTGAGGTAGATCTGTAGACTAGTTTTGGGTTGCTACTGGTGCTAATACAAATATTGCCAACGTTTTAAACGTTGTACATTTTTTAAACATGTTCTCTTGTAAATATTAGGTATGGTTTCATTAAAACACTTAACAACAACCAGAACTGCTTGTAAAAAGTACTGGTGATTAACTAGTGGTGGCGAATTCAGGTCCAGAAAGTATAAACCCAACCACAGATTTGTTTTTGTTTTTGCGAGCAGTGTGTCAAAACACCTGGCAGGTAAACAAGCCTGTTACTTGATAATTGCCTGAGCTACCGTTAAGAGCTAAAAGCAAGCTATAGCAGTGGTTTTACTTTCCGAAATTCAAATATCCATCCTAGTTCTTATACAAAAGACATGATTTAAAAAAGAATTAACACTGGGGCTAAGCTTTACATCCGATTGTTTCCATATGTTGGGCATTCAAAAATGGAAGATGAAAACTTTTGAGTAAGGAAGTTGCATGTCAGAAAAAAATCAAACCAAATCATTCTAAATTGACATTGCCAATTGTACCCAACCAGCTGTTTTGTAAATAGCATTAACACATTTTTCCATTCCCAAGAAATTTGGCATACAGTTTTACTCTGTTGTATGCTGAAGCATGGCAGCTGCTGAAAAAAAACAACCTTATATAATCAACCCAGCCAATAAAATCATTGGCTACTCTCTTCACAGTCAAAAGAGCATTACCGGCTTGAGATACCGCAGCAGAGGCACATTATAATGGACTCTTCTCATCCAGACCATCACCTCTTTGACCTGTCCTCCAGCAACAGAACCTTTAAAATAAGGACTAACAGACACAGAAGGTTTCTTCCCCAGGGCCATCACAACCCTAAACAAGCGATTGTGAGAAATGTATATCTTAGAATAGAATAGAATAGAATAGAATAGAATATACCTTTATTGTCATTGTTACAAATGGGCTAACATATTGTGACAACGAAATTGGGCATGACACTCCAGTTTTACACATAGTGAGGGTATGAGCAAGAAGATAAAGGAACAGAGAAGATAATGTTATAAAACAAGGGGAATAAGGCTATAGTTATAATTTACATGGTATTTACACAACAATGTCAGCATGTGGGATGTTACATACAGGGTTGTCGTGATAACGTTGTATCGTAACGGTTGTGCAATATTGCATTTGGTGCAAAGTCATCATGGTGCAAAAATAGTCCGCATATACATTGGTGCAAGCATAGACATCATAGTGCAAAAAAGGAAATGGTCAGACATTGTGCAATTTGAGCATTAAACGTAGTGCAGTCGACATGTGCAAGAACAAGACTTGAGTAACATTATTTTCGTATTAGGTAGTGTTGGCACGAGTTTTCAGTTTTTGTGCGGTGTCTGTTGAGCAGTGAACAAACATAGTGCAGACAGCATGTACGTGAGTACCATTTTACATACGTGTGAGTTTTTTTTTTTTTTTTTTGCAACAGTTTTCAGTTGTTTGTGCGGTGTCTGTTTAGGGTGGTAATGGCTGTGGGGAAGAAACTGTCTCTGAGTCTGTTCGTTTTTGCTTTGTGTGACCTGTAGCGCTTGCCGGAAGGCAGCAGGTCGAAGAGATGGTGGCCGGGGTGAGAAAAGTCCTTGACGATGTTTTCTGCTCTGCTGAGGTAGCGAGAGCAGGCAATGTCCTCCAGACTGGGCAGAGAGCAGCCGACGATTCTCTGGGCTGTTTTTATGATCCTCTGGAGCTTTTTCCTGTCTGCTGCTGTGCACCCCGCATACCACACCGTGATGCAGTATGTTAGGATGCTCTCCACTGTGGCTTTGTAGAAAGACACCTGCAGCTGCTGTTT
This sequence comes from Urocampus carinirostris, assembly GCF_059441175.1. Taxonomy (NCBI): domain Eukaryota; kingdom Metazoa; phylum Chordata; class Actinopteri; order Syngnathiformes; family Syngnathidae; genus Urocampus; species Urocampus carinirostris. The sequence continues at coordinate 10,159,333 of NC_142361.1, forward strand.
TAGGTTATTTTTCCTGAGCAATCTCAGGAAGTGCAGTCGCTGCTGGGCCTTCCCTACCACCGCTCTGGTGTTTGCAGACCAGGAGAGGTCGTCGGCGATGTGCACGCCCAGAAATTTGAACGAGTGGACTCTCTCTACGCAGTCTCCTTTTATGATGAGTGGTGCTGGATTCCTGCCATTCCTTCTGAAATCCAGAATCAGTTCTTTTGTTTTTGTTGTGTTCAATATGAGGTGGTTTTCCGAGCACCACGTTGAAAGTGACTCAACCTCATCCCTGTATGCCGCCTCGTCCCCTTCAGAGATGAGGCCGATCAAGGTGGTGTCGTCAGCAAACTTAATAATAGTGTTTGTGGGGTGGGTCGGTGAGCAGTCGGAGCTGTAGAGGGTGAAAAGCAGGGGGCTCAGTGCACAACCTTGGGGGGAGCCAGTGTTCAGTGTTAGGGTGGGAGAGACGTGGGTACCGAGTTTCACCGACTGTGGGCGGTTGGAGAGGAAGTCCATTATCCAGTGGCAGATGGAGGGAGAGAGTCCTAGGTGTGCAAGTTTCTCCACCAGGATCTCCGGGATAATGGTGTTGAAGGCTGAGCTGAAGTCCAGGAAGAGCATTCTGACGTAGCTCCCCCGGTGGTCCAGGTGTTTCAGCACGGTGTGAAGTGCTGTGTTTATGGCGTCGTCAGTGGAGCGGTTTGCCCTGTAGGCAAACTGGTGGGGGTCCAGTGTGAGTGGCAGGGAGTTTTTGATGTGCCGGGACACTAACCTCTCGAAGCACTTCATGACCACAGGCGTGAGAGCTACAGGCCTGTAGTCGTTGAGGCTTTCCACTGCTGACTTTTTGGGGACGGGAATGATGGTGGAGGTTTTGAGGCAAGGTGGAACGGTCGCCTGTGACAGGGACCGGTTGAAGATGGTGGTGAAGACCCCAGCCAGCGGATTGGAACAGTCCCTGAGTACCCTCCCTGGTACTCCATCCGGGCCAGTTGCCTTCCTGGGGTTTATGGTATTCAGCGCACGCCTGACTTCGTGCTCCTGAAATGTGAGGGAGTTGCTGCTGGTTGTTGATGGGTGTGATGTTGCTGTATGTGGCCTACCAGCTTCAAAGCGAGCGAAGAACTGATTGAGGTCCTCAGCTAGTGAAGCCTCAGCCTCAACAGTTGCCAGGTTGTGGCCTCTGAAGTTGGTGATGTGTTGGAGGCCCTGCCACATCCTCCTCGGGTCATTTCCAGCGAAGAGGTGCTCGATCCTCCTTGTGTAGGCTGATTTTGCTTCCTTGATGCCTCTCTTCAGGTCAGCCCTGGCCACCCCGTAAAGAGCCTTGTCTCCAGACCTGAAGGCGGTGTTGCGGTGTTTGAGGAGGGTGCGCACCTCGCTGGTCATCCAGGGTTTTTGATTTGGGTAGTTTTTGACTTTTTTATATACTGTGACTTCATCCGTGCAGTAACGGATGTAGGATAAAACAGTGTCAGTGAATTTCTGGAGGTCATGGTGTTCAAATACCTCCCAGCAAGTTTGATCAAAACAGTCCTGCAGCTTGGAGAGGGCTCCCTCAGGCCACGTTTGTATTGTCCTCGTTACAGGTTTTGTTTTCCTTCGGATGGGGGTGTATGAGGGGGTAAGGGATAGGCATATGTGATCCGAATTTACTAGGTGGGGGAGGGGGGAAGCTTTGTATGCGTTTTTGATGTTGCTGTAAACGCGGTCCAAAGTTTTTTCACCCCTTGTTGCACAGTTCACATGTTGATAGAATTTTGGAAGAACAGTCCTTAAACATGCATTATTAAAGTCGCCAGCGATAATGAAAGCTCCGTCGGGGTGTGCAAGCTGTTGAATGTTTATGGCAGCGAATAGAAGGTTTAGCGCTGTGCTAGCGTTAGCATCCGGAGGAATGTAAACAGCTATCACAATGAGCACAGTTAGCTCTCGCGGTATATAGAATGGTCTACACGATACCGCGAGAAACTCTAGATCGGGCGAGCAGTGTGCATCAATAATTCTGCTGTTATTGCACCACGCATTATGTACGTAAATGCATAGTCCCCCACCTCTTTTTTTGCCGGAGTCTTCGTTGCGGTCGTATCGGTGTAGCGTGCGTCCTGTTAGCTGAACTGCAGCGTCGGGGATCCGCGGGTCAAGCCATGACTCCGTGATCACAAAAATGTTGCTATTCCGTACGAAGTTGTTAGTAGCTATCCGCAGCTCAAGCTCACTGATTTTGTGTACGATGGATCTGGCGTTGGTCAGGAAGATACTCGGAAGCGCTTGTCGGTGTGGTAGTCTTTTTGTGAACCTTTTGAGGATTTTGTTGCTGCTAAATGTTATTGCACTAGTTTTCATTGCACTATTGTCACAGTACACTATTTTTATTGCACTATTATTGCAGCTTAGGCCAGTCTCCAAGCATTACGGGTTGGAGGATCGGTCCTAATGTCAATTTTATCGATATTATTGTTACGGGATAGATACCCCTCCTCCAAATTCCTCACAGGGCACTTCTATATGTCTTTCACCCAGTGCCCTCGACTACCCTCTAAGTTTATGAATGCTTGTGTGACTGATAGGCCCTTTTAGCACTCCACCCTTCACCCCCTATCTGGCTAGCTGCTGTATCCTGCCTCCCAGGCAGAAGGGAGGTAAAAATCTACATGTGCACCCTTATTAGAAGCTCATACCTGTCAACCTCCACGGCTCCATGCCCGTACAAACTGTCGTATCTTCCCGTACAAAATACAAAATAATCTCACACCATAATTTTTTTTTTGTAATGATGCATGATGGGAAATCCCCAAGCGGCAGACGTTTGCGCACAGTAGCATCAAACCGCTCGCTTTGTTTTCAAGGAAAAAAACGATACCGAGATAGAGGCTTCCGCAGCGAACTCGTTTGATTTGATTGATTTGCGGTTTCGTCATAGTCGGTGTATAACCGGATGGTACCCATAATTGACAAATTTGCATTTTTCCGTACAGATTTTCTTGTGCGTCGTACACGTCTTAAAATGCATAATAAACGTACTTTGTACGGCAAAAATGTACAGGTTCACAGGTATGGAAGCTTAATATGACAGAGGCAAAAGGGAAGCTCAGCGCAGTGTCAATATTTTTTTCAACAACAGAAAAGAACAACACCAGCTGTCACACAAGTGGTAAGGTGGTCCGCTACCCTGGCAAATTTACATAAACACTTGAAAAAAGTTTACCCTAAAGAGAGCAAAAAATGCTGCAACCCAAACTGTAAACATTTACCTTTATATTGTTTAGTAAACTTTAGACTATTTGCATTTTCTGACGTTTTCAAAGTAGCGTGCAATGGAAGGTATTGTTGACATTGTTACATTTGTAGTTTTATAACATTGCTGCTTTTCTTTTGACTCTTTCGGCTTTTGTCCTGAAACAGTGGGATATTTATATTGATTATTTATCCTGTTAAAGGTTTGATTGCATTCATTTCATAAAAAATCTGAACATTTTCAGTGCTTGAAATTTGTCAAGCCATCCATCCATTAAATGCCCCGCTTATCTTCAGTAGGCCCGCGGGAGTGCTGGAGCCCTTCCTAGCCATCTTCGGGCAGAGTGCAGGGGTTGCCCTAAACTGGTTGTATCTGTGCTGTGTTCATCCAAAATGTAAATAACTCAAGCAGGATTAAATAAGTTAATGATCATCGGATTTCCAGGCTAAAAGTATTAGCATCACATCAATTTTGTTCCATACGACCATCTATTTACTATGGATTTGATAATAATGTTCCCAGTATCCCCCATCCCTGCCAAGCACTTCCTTGTATTACTATTTCAAGACACTGAACTCCTGATGTTCTTGATAAGCAGGTAGCCACCTTGCTGTTGCTGCTATACGTGTGTGAGTTTGTGTGTGAATGGGTAAGTGTCAAGCACATTGTGAAGCTCTTCAGGAATTCTTCAGTGACATGAAAAGCTTCATATAAATGCAGACATTTTGATATTTACCTTAATGACATTCTTTTGTGTTTTTCTTTTAAATCTAATGACATATTTTTGCTGGAGTGCCATGTCTAATCTTGTTGCATGGAGTAATCACTATGCTGTTATCAATGGCAATAAAGATGTTTCATTTCAAAAAACAAGAAACACATTCATTTTATATATATGTTTTGGATTGTTTTCATGATTGTTAAAGTCTGCCGTGGAAAGAAATTGCAAAAGATGTAGCAAATCCAATTTACATTCTATTTGTCTTTTGGGTTCTGGACTGTTTATGTGCGAGGCGCAATCTCCTAATATCTTGACCGAGCTCTTGTGCAGGATCTCATTAGATTGTCTTTTTCTTAATGAAGGGCCTGGTGAGAAAGGGATACGATGTGGTCAATTGATGAATGTGATCTCGTGGCAAAAATAGGCTTCATTGCTACTTGTTGCACCAGGTTTTTTTTGGCTGTTGCCTTCAGCCACAACAAGACATTGACTGAATGTGTTGCTGCTGATGTTGGTAATATCTCAATGCATGTAACTCGCTGTTGCGTTACAAGGTCAAAACGGTTACAATTTTCATTCGCTTGTGATACAAGATTGTGCTTGTTATCCTTGAAGCACACACACATGTCTCTCACGGGTGGATGATGCAATTTATTTGTTTTTCTTTTCATGAAATAATACTCCTGTTTTGGTAATTAATCTTGGTGCTTTCAATATCTTTTGGGATGACTTACAAGAGACATACTTAGAAAGAGATGATGTTATTTGCTATTTTACAAAAATATTGGTCTCCAGCCCACCCAGCATGTTTAACCATCTTGTTTTCTTTACTTATCTTGATTAAACTGAAACACTTCTGTCAAAAGCATATAATAAGCAGAGCTGGTGTGTTGGTCTAAGACAGGAGTGTCCAAACTTCTCAAAAAGCAGGGAAGACTTAATGAGCTGAAAATGTGCGAGCGTCGACTACTCAGCCTGGAATTCTTCGAACAGTCTTAGATAAATTCACCGTGGTGATCAATGTCGTGACCTCATAGTTCAGCTTTGTAGAATTTTTGTTTGACTCGAAGGGTCTTGTGAAAAAGCGCTACTGTGCTGTTAAAACAGCTTCCAGTTGACTTACCTTTCCACAGTGTTTGTTTTCATTTAGCCTTTTGTAGTCAAAATGTTTCTTCTGGCAAAGCCTCTTCATATCATAGTCTTTGAAAACAGCCACAATCTCTTGGTAGGTAGATGCAGTTGTTTTGGATTTTAGTGAAAAAACATGCCAATACCCACTTGTCCTGGAAGCAGTCATTTTTCCTTTTTTTTATTTACAGTCGCCATGAAATGGGGTGGGCTAAAATCCCCAGAGAAAGCCAAATGCAAGGGGACCAAAGAGCCAAAGATAAAGATAAAATGGGGCAAAACTTTGTATGTTTCCAACTGAACCTTAAAATAACACCTTCAATTCACAGGGTGCCAGTGCAGGTCAGCTAAAATCTGGGTAATGTGCAAAAAATTCAGAGAAGACTGTAAAACGCATTTGAAATATGTATTCAAAATAATAATAATACTATGGATTTGACACCCGCACACGCGCACAAGAGAGATTATAAGAAGAGTTCAAAGCTTTAGTGTCTGGGGACTTGACAAGTCTAGGGGTTTTTCATAGTACGGGTTTAATTAAAAAAATAGTAGATGAGTCTCACCAGTAGGGCAGACCCAGACGCAAAGCAGTATGCGCTTCCAGCCATAACAAGCAATTTTGCAACCAATTACGTTCACTGGAGTGAATTTTAAATTCTGATACGGCTTCCAAAGACTCCGTCGACACAATAAAATTGGCAGAATTTCACAACTGCTTCATAATTTTATTTTTCGTCCCCCCTCCTCAGATGCAAGCAGACACTGACGCGGCGCAGAGACTTCCTGCAGCCGCTCATTCTCCTTCCACTAGCGCGCTTGGTTGACGCGCAACTGCTCCTCCCCAAACGCTCTGTTACTTCAACCAAGTCCTGGATTGCACGCTGTGTCGTCCCTCCCACCCTCCAACACTCCCTACTGGATGGCCCCTTCCCTTATTTTGCACGCACAGAGGCGAAAGTGAATCTTTGACAAGTTCTCACAGACCCGCGTGGAAGATTTCTGCACAATGGGATTGTGGTCGTTTGGCACTTTGTTCCATTTTTCGACCTTGCTCTTGCACGCCTTTAACGCAAACTTCGGGGTGCAAGCAGAAATAAGTTCTGCAACGGATATGAGGTTTTACCAGCTTGTGTCGAACGTTGGTAGGGAAAAAACACACCATGAAGTCTCGATCCAAGTTTGGGACAACTCCGATCGAATGTGGCGTGAAGAAACAGGACTTGGGAGGAAGCCACCAAAAACGAATCCAACTGGAGGAAATGAATTTTCTGAGATAAAACACGTTCTCAAAAGGAGCATCCAAGGGGTTCCAAGTTACAGAACTGAAAACAGGCGCACCGGAGAGGAGACCAAAGGTTCTTACCCGAGGCACAGTGATCCCCACCTGGACACGTCCACCTTCGCGCTCTCGGGAGATTCTGCGCACAACCAGGCGATGGTGCACTGGTCCGGACACAACAGCAGCGTGAGTTTTTCTGCTGCGCGTACTTTACTGTGAATTATTACATCTCAACCAGAAATTAACGTTCATTGTACCATAATTGGGTGTTTACGCACGGGCGTCCCTGTGCGTAAAAGTGTAACGGGCTCCTTTCCTGTTCAATATCGTCTTGTTATAAGCAACACGTTCTGTTTTATTTCTTGTCTTTGTTGCATTTGCTCACAAAATAGCGATACGCGTGGGTACAGAGCGCAGCTGTGACCGAATGAAATTGGTCTCGCTTCAAAACTTGCGTGTCCTGATTTCTTCAAAACCGAGCTTGACTTTAAATATGTCCATTTAACCCCGCTGGAGAATTTATGATACCAGAGTTATGGGGAGGCAGGTGTTCGGAAGGCAATCGCATTCCCATCAATTATGCATGGAAACAATCAAGCAGCATCTCTCTCTGTAACTCCAATCAAGAGGAGAAAGTTTGACCTTTGGTGCAGAATTAATCTTACTCTGCACGTGAGTTGCACTTAACCCAACCTTACAATCCTTTGAAACTGCTATTCTTTAGGGGATTTGTTGTAATCCTAGAGAAAAATCTTAAAACAGTAACCATGCGCATGGAAAAGAGCTCTTCTGCTCCAGGTAATCGCTCAAAGCTCACTGGGCACAGTTGTGTGGCAGCAACATTAATCAGAAGCCACATCTGAATATATTGGTGTCCTAGAAATGGTATAGATAGCACTGCGTTATCCCTTAGATGCAAATATGGTTTCACGGGATTGTGATATTCCCTTAACATCCATGTTTTATTCTGTTTCGAGGCTGTCATCCTTTTTATATCCCTGTTGATGCATTATTTCCAGTCAATAAATCCTCAAAACACACCTGATATGATCTGATTTGCGGGTGGTGCGGTGAAATATGCAGCTGCCACGAGACGTCTTGAGCAAAGATGGCCTTTTTGTACTGTGGGACACTGTTCACTGGATCATCACTGATGGGCTTGTCACTCTACCCGCACATAATTTTAGATTTATTCACTCGAAGCCCTTCCCGCAGTCCCAACAGTGCTCCCGGGGCTGCAGTGACAAAATTGATGGCTTTTTATGAGCTCGAGCTACAGCCGATGTAAATGACTGATAATATTTCCAATTTAAAGGCGGACATTTGAAGGAAAATTACTTCATCGGGATGGTCCGCGCTCTAGTTTGGGACAAAGTTTGACTCAGATGTGAGCAAAGATGTGATCTGTCACAGAAAAAAAAGAGTGGTGGGAAGGACAATGTAATAGAGAAAGGCTCACTTTTGATGATTGTTTTTTTTTTCTTACAGATTTACCTTTGAGTATCGTTTGCAATCTGTGATTGTCTGAAACATGAATTCAGTCTAACGTTAATTGCATTGATTTAGGCTTGATTGGGGGGAATTGATTGTACGGAGACTGAAATAAGGATCCATTTTTGTTGGTTCGTAAAAAGTGTGCACTAATGGAGTACATTAAGTCAATTATGATCCCATGCAAGAGATAACTCTTTGTTCCTTTAGCAGACAAAAATGACAAAAGCTCTGAAGCCAACCAGCTATCAAACATAGGCCAAATCATATCTATCTATCTATCTATCTATGTATTTATCTACCCTGGTCATATTGAGAGGGGTGACTGACAGCAAGACAAACACATACAAAAGAAAAAAAAGGGAAACAGTAGCAAAAAACACAGACAAAATTTTTTGGACCATGGCCAACCCAAATGCCCAAACAAGTTAAGCACCTCGGCACCCAAGTCGGTCATGCTTTCGTCCCTCCAGACGAAACGGGACACAAGAAAGCGGCCATGTCAGGGTGACACAACACACATTTCTGTTTAACAGCAGGGCCCGACAGCTTTCACTGGTTTACCCTTGCCGCATCATACGGGTGCCCGGCCCATTCCTTAGAACGCGTCTAAACATCCCACTATCCTTTTATAACAACTCTTCACTCATTCCTATCACCAACAAGAGCTCAAGCTTCCACTATATTCTACCCGCCGAAAAATTTCCGAGTGCGTCAAAAAGGCAAGTTTCTAGCTCATTTCTCTCAAAAGTGATGATGATTTTAATACACACAAAACAAACGCTCTTTCCCACTCTTAGAGGGCATTAAAGTTAAAGAGCATGTGTCCAATCTGGTTTCATGTTAAAGACAATATTGTGCAGTATTTTAGTCGTTTGATATGATGTACTGCTGTTTCACTGCTAAACTAAAATTTTGTATTTATGTCTTACATATTTCAAAGCAGTGTGACAATTGTCAGTGAGCAGGGGACACCCTGAACTGGTTGCCGGCCAGTCGCGGGGCACACAGGGAGAGATATTCGGTCGCCCATTCACACCTATGGACAATTTGGACCGGCCAATTAGCCTGACATGCATGTTTTTGGAATGTGGGAGGAAACCGGAGTGCCCGGAGGAAACACACGCAAGCGCGGGAAGAACATGCAAACTCTGCACAGTAAGGTTGGTAGCTGGATTTGAACCCATGACCTCAGAACTGTGCCGCACACGCGCTAACCACCGCTCCACCGTGCTGCCCGACATCCATTACAAATGTAAGCAAAATTAAATCTTCATGACTGAAAGGTTCAGTGTGAAACTGAATTACAATGTGACTTAGAAGCAGCTGGAATACTCATAGGGTGACTAATTCAGTTTCAGAAATTCTTTGACTCCAATCCAATCTGCTTTACAGGTGAGCAAACTCGCCACATTGCATGCATACTGTAGACTACACAAAACGAAACACCTTTCCAGCGGGTTCCCCTGAATTTTAAAACAGTACATAGAAACTAGCTAGTTAATAGCTAGGTTCGTGTCAACTGATCTTTCTTCGTAATCTATCAAGCTAGTCAAGCCAGTTGATTTCAATTTTACAGAATTAATTTCATGCTCTATCAATCTGTGATTAGACACTAAAGCACTAAGAGCTTCTGTGCACAGATCAATGAAATGTCTGAGTTTTAAAAATTACATAGAATTTTTAAAAATCAACTACAAGTGCAGTTTAAAAACTTTCAATAAACATAAAAAATACCCCCCAATTTCACAGAGAGTCATATACACAAATACTGTAAGGGAAAACATAGTAAGGCACAGATCAACCGTGTGATGAAAATGAACCAAGGGAGGCTCTTTCACATTAAATGGATGGTATTATACTGATACAAGGTGTTAGAAGCATTTTCAAGTTTTCTGTTGAGCCATCAAAAAAGAACCACATTGGCATGTGAGAAATCAAATCAATCCTAGGCCAAATTTTGTTTTTTGGTGATGGGAACACTCAACTTTGGCGAAACTTGTCAACTGATATAATTTCATTTTTATACAACTTTAGACTTAAAAAATTCATACAATTTTTATTGAACATACACGTTTTTGCCCATTGTTAAAAAGGTTACTGTTATATATATCTATATAAACTATGCCACGTTCCTCCATTTATTTTGGAGAAACAAAAACATATTTTCTGCTTGATTTATACAAGCTTTTGTCAGGTTTAGCCAAAGTAGAAGCTACAACACCCACGCTGAAGTGACTACTGAATGCCTAGTTTTGAGCATTAGGAACCATATTTCTAGCTCGTGCTGTTTATCGTCCCTCTGCAACATGCGCCAGCTTCCTATTTTAATGGATGCTTCAAATACATAACTGTTATTCATTGGCTATTAATAGTTTCAAATTGTAAGTCACCCTTGGCCAAGAATGCATAACTTGGTGGGGATTTTTTTTTACATAAATTGCCCCGAAGTATAATTTACATATGGAACTCTTTGACTCAAAGAGTACCAAAGCATGAATACTCCCCAACATTGCCATCTCTGTGAGGGAGGAACCATCATGACAAAAGGAATCTGTTTACTTTTACTCTGCATGCTTAGTTTGCCTCATCCGGGATATTTCAATACTGCAAATGACTTGTAGTACAGGGACAATAATACACACAGACTCTGGCTTTCTTCCAAAAAGTTTATTAGTTGATTTCTCTTTGACATTTCAATTTTATTTTTTCGTCCCCATTGCAAAAGAGTAACAGTCCACGTATAATGAATGATACAGTTGTATTCATCCATATGTGGTGTAAGTCTACAGTTGTATTCTTCTACACATAGTGTAAGTCTATGTTTCTGGTCACACCTTGTGGACAAATGGCATGCAGCAATGGGACCCCCTTTTGGAGCGAATGCAGGCTACCATGGTACTTTGAGGATTTTGGTGCATGTCATGAATTAAATCATCAATTAATGCCAATTGTTAAATGCAATAACATTTTTTGTTTGCGTAACGATGTCGCCTGTGCTTGTACCCTTCATTGGATTATTCCCAAATTGCATTTATATTTTTAGGAAACGATTCATTTGGATTGTTTTAATCAGCGCACCGAAAACAGAAGATAATTCTCTTTTTTGTCTGGTTAAACTAGAAATTTTTAAGTGAAGATGAAATTCAGGGATGTACATTACTGCGATTTGGCAAGGGAATACTGTATTGTACTATAGCTAAGGCTAAAACTGACTAACTTGTTCTTTAACTTCCCTCCAAACAATAAAAAAAAGAAAATAATCAGGCAATGTCAGGGGTCTCAGACTCATATTACTTGGGGGCCGCCGAAGCTTGGGGATGAGTTAGTGTAGGCCAAATCCAGTTTTCCACAAGAAAGCCTCGATAAAAACATTCCGCCTTTCTCTATCATCTTTAAAACTTCTTTTTACACAGATTAATAATTAAAAAAATAGAAATAACTTACATATTTTATCTGTTATTTGCATATTCTATTGTTTTTCAGTTTTTAATTAGACAGTGCCTTAAACATGTTCCAATGACACATCCATCCAGATTCCTATGAAAATAAATCAATCCATAATTTACATGGGCTGCACTTACATTTTACATTCCAGAGACTGCAAATAGCTCCCAGAGCTGTGAGTTTGAAACCCCTGGCTTATGTAATACTATAATACTTACAAATACTGTTCACAGTGTCAACTTTGGTCTGTTGACTATCCCAAATGTAATTCTAGACTGCGCTCTTGTGGTTGAATGTAAAAAAAAAACTCTGAGAATTTGTTCCGAATACTGTAGGCAAGAAAACATACTGCGCCAAAGTATTATATCAAATTTAAGAAAAAGTGCAACTGATACGTTATCAGCAATCAATTATGGTAAATGTTTACGGAATTCAAAACTGTTTTACTCTCTTTGCCATTTCCTGGCTTAAAATGTTGATTAAGGCTTTGTCAGCTCATTTAAGAAGCATCTGAAAGTATGTGCATTTCTTAGACGCCCAGGAATAAACTCTTTTTTTTCATCTTTCTTTACTTTGGGGTTGGCATTTGGACTCTGCTAGAAGCGGGACTTTTATTCCGTTCACCATTTTAATGCGACACTGATTAAAATTGATTTTTTTAAAAATCCTGTACGAGCATGACGTCACTCCCAGCACTCCTCTCCCCGAACAGCTCTGCCAAAAGAAAAAAGAAAAGCAGACAGGCGCAGTGAGAAATAAAGCCTAAGGGCTCTTTGAACTCATTTGGGCACTGTTAAGACATACTTATTAGAGAAAATATTTAACTGTCAACCATTTAAGGACACATCAAACAATGCACCGTAACTTTAATGAAATATTTCCTTCGTCTTGTAATTGTCGTAATTGGTTCCGTAGTGCAGTAGTTAGCACGTTCACTGGAAGGTCGCCAGTGACCAGATGGAAAGATTTGTTGGACTGGAGAGTGATGGGTGCAGCCAGGCTGTATTTAACCAAGGCACACCAGAGGATATGGTGCCTCTACAACCCTAGTGGTTAAGGGATCAACTCACCCTAAATATTTTTTAATTACGAATGTTCTGCATCCGTCAAAATCATGTCATCCATAGCTCAGGTTGAATTTTACGACTTCACAGTGAATACATCATATCAATTCCTGTATGCGTGCGTTTGTGACTGTCTGTGTGGGTTTTTGTGAGCGTGCTTTCTTCTGTGTGTATATGTTTGTGTGCACGGACAACGCGGTCATGTACGCCATTAAACGTGTCGAAAAAAGAAGTCGCCACTCCGCTGTAGATGTCTAGCTGCTCCGATCAATATTTCAATCTCTTACCCCGCAGCGACGCTCATGAGCCATGATATCACTGTATAGGTTTTTTCTTTTAAAAACCCAGCAGCTCTTGTAGCTCATGGGTGGAGACCTCTCTGAACCTTTTCAGTGACTCCTCCCCTCTCGGGCCTGTCTTAGCACCAGCTGAGAGTCGGGTGATCAAGACGCTATCGGCAGGCCAGTAAATTGTGAGGTCCTGATGGGACTCGGTCGCCGTTACTCTCGGACTGACAGCCAACACCTAGTGGCAACACCGCCATGGAGATAAACACCAGGAGCCTTATTGATAGCCCTGCCTCCTCCCCCCCTTGTTGTTGCAGCAATTATACTTTTATGTCGCAGCAAAGAACGTCCACATATCTTGGCGACGGTGGGTCTTTATTTGCAGCACGTTGCAAAATGTCTCGTTTAGTCCAAAGGTTGACGCGAGTCAAAGCAATCCGTCAGCTCTGTTGTCTCTTCCCCGGCGGTTCAGACGAGACGTTTTTGGGGTAGTGGCAACATGAGCATACCTAATCAGAGGGAGGCTGTTATGTTTTGCATATAATTACGTAGTCATGAAGAGTGTTTCATATGTAACTAAAAACTAACTAAAAAGTAACTGATCAAAGTTAATAGTGGGGCTGGAATAAACGATTATTTTGGTTAATCGACGAATTTGTCAATTATTTTTTTGATTAATCGATGTATCGGATTTAAAAAAAAACAACACATTTTTAATTTCTTCCTCTATTCAAATACTGACGTTTTGGAGGGCTAGAAAAGTGATGCACAAAACAACAGCAACAATATTTTATAATATAAAACAATAACAATTCCAAGTGTTTGTCAAATAGCCTAACAATAAACAAAAATACAAACAAATGTATGCTCTATCAGTGTTTGAAACTCATGACAAAAAGTTACCGAACACCAGGGCAGACAACTCTGAAAAGTTGCCTGCCCAGCCATTAAGTTGCCTGCCCCATTTTTCACAACTTGAAACACAATAAGAAGACTAATCGTAAAAAAAAAAAAAAACACTGTTGCAAAGTATTGAGGATTGATAATCAGAATATATAACAGAACAACATTTTAAAATTCAGTTTATTATTAATCTACTTATAACATTCATTGCATATATATGACAATGCTATTTTCCATCTGCCATCAGTATGCACCTCTATTTACTCATCTTCATTCATGCAATGTTTGCGTCGCGTTGTCTGCTATAAGCCACGTGAACTCCTCTTTCCACGATGCTTTTAATGTACGTTTACGTCTTGTAGCGTCATACATTTTGTTAGCTTCTTTTTAATATTTCTTCTGGGCTGAGGTTTTGGCTTGATTCCTAACCACTTCTCCATTTTTCTTGTGTTCTCTTTGCGTCTACTTTGGAAAACGATATACCCCACCTTATAACGCTCGGGAAAGTCCGGAAGCACGAAGTTATTCGATGTAGGCTTCTCAATGGCTGCATAGTATGACAATTGCTAAACGAACCGAAATTATGAAATTTCCAAACCCAACGAAGATTTTGAAATCGGAATAAAGCAAACGTTTGATTTGAAAAAAATACAAAAATAAAAAATAAAAACGAAAGATTTTATTTTTTCTTGAAAAAGTTGTCGGCCACCCAGACAGAGACGTTGTATAAGTTGTACGCTCGACGTAAAAGATGCACGCCACGGGCATCCGGGCAGACTGGCTATATGCCTGCAAAAAAAGAGAGGCAACATTGGAGAAGAATGCCTGTACTTCATCGGATGTCATCTTATTGTACATTGAATGTTTTTATACAGAACATTGAGTTGAATTTCAGTGTCTGAAAAGTGCTGTATAAAAAAATTTGATTTGGATCAAAATTATTTAGTGTATTAAAACATGGTCTTTAATTGCCCTCTAAAGGACCAAAGCCCTACTACAAGTTCATCACCTGATCAAGAGGAAATTCTCTTTTTTGCACACATGCTGATTGCCACACAAATTGCGCGACACAAGGAATCAATGATGAAATTCGTTGCCAAGCCTTGAAATCGATTTTATCAGTTTGTTGTTGAAGCAGTAGTTACTAGTTACTTCATTTAAAAGGGATTGCGTTACTACATGACACACAAAAGTAACGCGTTAAACCCGCAGTAAGGCCAACCTAAAACTGCCCGAAAATAGCCACATGATAAAAGAAATAGAAGAGAACGTTCACACCAAACTGTGAAAGTGGTGAAGCCTTCAAATTTCTGGAATCTTGAAATCTTGCAAAGGAAATTTTAGCCGGGCCACTCCTTATACAATTGTCTTTATGCTTCAAACCACTGGGATATTTCCTCCTCCATTCTTTTGTACTGACCAAGAGGTTTCTTTTTCCAGGCATTGTGTTTTGCAAAAAAATATTTTTACTATTAACAACAACCAAAATTCAGAACACATTTACCTAAAGTTCTGTGCTTATGTTTGTCCCATCAATTTCTTGTTGGTTTGTTGTCTCTGTATGAGCCATGCACCGTCACCACGTGCTGCCCATTCTCTACTGGTGACACACAACCAAGCCTGTTCATTTAAACTAACCCCCTTGATTTCAATATTTTAATTTATAGTTGTAAATACAGCTTGGATGTGAGCATATATATGGTGGCAGAATATCAGTAAGGATGGAATTATTAACTCAGAGTATGAGCCAATGCCACCGTAACTGTATTGAGTTGTACTTTGTAGGGCCTTATAAACATACCAACTCCACTTTGACGATATGATTAGCGTTGGAATCTTGGGGTACTAAGGGTTCATTAATCTGTTTCGAGTGAGTGGTTAACAGGATTGATTGGATGATGTTGAAATTCAGGTACTGTTTTAAGTAGTAGAGTAACACACCATGTTGTAACAAAAGTTGAGTTACAAATTGTTAGCAATACTTACATTACTCGTCACCAAGAAAAGTGATTGCAGTCTAGGAACGTGTTCTGTGGTTCTGTCAACACTGTTTGTGAATAGACCATAAAAAAGAACGTAGAGAAATGGCAAGACACTGGAGGACACCTGTGTTTAAAGCCGCTTCATTAGAAAGACTTCCCATTCCATTTAAGACATCGGGCCAGCTCGAACAGAGGCTCTTTGATCCGTAAAATCAAATGGAAGGCGCACCCAATTCGCAGAGGCGTTTGACCAGAGATTTGGGTAGGTTACACAGTTGATGAAAAGTGCATCCCGCGCCAAGCTGTTAAAGGAAAAAATTGGCTTTTATTGCAATTTTTCATCTTGGACATCAACAGTTTTTTTGGTCCTATATGAGAACGCTCCCCTCCTCTTTTGCTTGTCCTTGACCTCAAACTACTTTGGATCCTGAATAGTTGATAGAAACTATTGAAGAACACTTTTAATATTTCAACATCTGTCTCCGGTGGCATCTGGTATTGGAAAATTGCTTTCTGTGATTGTCATTATCAAGGTGATGTATTGCCATGTGGAAATTATCACGTCATATCTGACAGGGAAAGGTAAACCTGAGTTAGATAGTGAAATTCAATTAAAGTGCTACGAATGAATGTATGTTGCATAATTTGCAATAGTTGATAGAAAGTGAAAGGGAAGTACTGTATTTCCAGGCTGTGTTTCTGTGTGTGAGCCTGTATGCATTGTGGACTCTTTTCAAATTTCACAGAAAGTCACAAAAGGGCACTCCGCACTGAAAAAATAAATGGGCTGACAGGCTTCTCTGTGGCGTATACCCGGGAGCAGTTTTTAGCTTTTGGAAGGAGGGAATAAGCAAAAACAATTGTTAATTTGAACATTCTTTGCAAATATTGATCATACTATCCTACCCGTGGCGTGCCGTCAGGGGAGTCATCATGTACATATGAAATTAAAAACATATAAAATGTTCATATTTGTTCAGTGTGAAAGGTGGTGTCCGTAACTTCAAAATGTCCTGCTTGCTGCCGCTATCTTCTGTCTGTAATCATCATTGCAGCCTCTGTCATGACCTTTTGTTGCATATGCAAGTACGGCGACTTACTTAGACACTGTAATATAAACTCTTCTTTTTTCAACTCTTTGGGGCTCGGGCTTAATATTAAGACTGTACTTGAAACAGTCTTTTCTTACTTTCACCAGTTTCATCCTAGAATAAAGGGAAACCTCTAGGATAATGCGCTCAGTGGCCGGAAAACTGACAATAGAAGTAAGATAAAATTAAGATAGAAGCAGGTAAAAGACTCTTTGAACTCAGTTTGACATTGTTAAAACATACTTAGGAAAAAAAATCCACTTTAGACGTTTCAAGGATACCTCGAACTACACGCCCCACCTTTAAGGGTTTTTCTAATCTAACTTTTTAATTATCTAATTTGAATTTAACAATTTTTAATTTTCTTTTTCAAAATTGCTCAGTTTTCACATTATGTTGTATACATTACTAATACAATTACTTTGTAGCATATTAATGTGCTGAGCATCTGCAGAAGCAGAGTAAGGGACAGCATTTTCTTGCCTCATGGTAGAGGGCAACAGTGAGACTAAAGGTTCTGATTTGGCGCCCACATCAGCTGTCAGAGCCAGAACACATGGTAACCCAAACGCATAACGTTTAACACAAAAGTTTATTGGGATATCGAGGAAGTCATGTGGAGGGAATCAAGCAATCCGGTGCTCGCTGCACAGGAGGAGCAAGTAGCTCACGGGATCGGAGCGTGATCAGAATGCGGAAGCGAGTGGAGTTGCCGTGACGGGCGATCGGAGCATGGTCGGTGAGCCAAAACGGATCAAGTAGCCGGAGCGAAGATCGGAGTGTGGTCGGTGTGCCAAAACGGGTCAAGTAGCCGGAGCAGGAGATCAGAGCGTTGTCAAAGGAAGGGCAAAGTCAAGGAGCTGGAGACAAATGGAAAATCAGGGACAGACGAGCAGGGTATGAATGACGATGGGACAGACGAGAGCCAGAGTCAAAGTGCTTGCCTTGCGTATGCGGAGGCTTGCTGATGGACTGACCAGGAGTGAATGAAGTACTGAGTTTAAATAGGAGGGGAATCAAGCAACGAGCAGCAGCTGGCGCCAAACGAGCGGGCACAGGTGAGGGCAATGCCTAATCATGACATCAGCCTCAAACAATAGAACTTGTGTTAGTATGAGCAAGCCAACAGTAAATAGAACATCCGTTAATTTTTTCTTTTCCCATGGCATAGACTTTTTTTTTCATAATTGAGGATTACTATTGATATTTAATAGATACTTTAATTGAAAAGGAGCAGCGCATAAACTTAATTTATAAGGTAAGGTTAGACAATTAAAAAAATCTACAGGTTATAATATATATATATATTTATATATATTGTTTTCTTGCTATGCCAATCAAATGATAACTAGCACATGGAGTCATTTATTTGTAAGCCTGTGCTTTATTAGACACAAATCTCACTGCATGTCACTGACCACTACCAATATTATTATATGGTTGTTATCAGGTAACATATATTGAACGCAGCGTTGACCATAAATGTGGTGAAGTATTGCCATGAGACAGGGTTTAGGAACATTAGAAGGGGTTGGAGGAAAGGCCCAAGTCACAGTTCTCTTAAAGCTGCAACGACTTATACTCTTTTGCAATTTATATATGTTCTGTTCTACCTGCTGAATATAAAGAGACTTAGGGGTGTTTGTTTCACGAAAGTAAGAAGAGAAGCGTAATAATTGGTTATAAAGAGTTAAAAATCATACCATCCATCAGAAAAGTTGGTGATGAAACCCATAACTTCTCAGCTGTTAGTAATATATACTAAACCACTAGCTCATCATTCTATAGTGTTGTTTTGTTCCTCAGATTTAAAAGCGTTGGCTGACACAGAAAATAAACATGATCACTAAACAGTAGTCAATAGGTAAGATAAGAACTTAAATGTGAAAATATTAAATTGAGAAAATTTGCGTCGAGAAATTTAAATTCCACATGGCTTATTTGACTTTTAAACCACCAATTAAGATATACAGGTCACAAAACTTATGTTAGGTGTCACAAAATGATTGCTACGAAGATCAATTTAACTCTGGCATGCTGTGAGGCTTCCCCTCCAGTTTGTCATCACAGGTGACACAGTTGACATTATACGTGGACATTTGGCCCGTTATCATCACCGATATTGATTACAGTCAGCCTAAATTCAAACCTTGGAGAATATTAAAGTCTGCTGAGCGCTGGGATCAATCACCTTTATGACATTATTTAGAATTTAGAATTTAGAATATAGCTGTTTTTTGTTTGTTGTTTTTTTTAACCTTTTTCTGGCGTTGATTTCTTTGAACATTGTGTTTGAACTAGCAGTATAGTGCAGCTTTTGGGATTATTATGGAGATAATTATCCTGTCAATTTTCTGCAGTAATATCAATAAAGGAAAAAAAAACACACGAAAACATATTTGTAAAATATCTTGTAAAGTAGGCAGATAAAATGCCAAGTGAAAAAAATAATACCATGGGTGATGAATGCAAAAAAGGAACCATGTGCTTTTGAAGAAGGCTCTGATGCAAATATGCGTTCATCCTGCCATGTGGTTCTACCAGAGGCCCACCTCCTGCAGCAGAAAACATGTCCCGAACCATGACACTTCCTCCCTTACCTTTCACTGACTTTTTCATATACTTTGGGTTTAATCTTTCTCCAAAGTGTCTCTAAACATATTGCTGCCCATTAAACTCAAGTAAATCAAATTTGCTTTCGTTTGCATTGTGGGCCTTCAGTCCAAATGTGAAGATTTACTATTCTTAAAATATGTCATGATTGCTGATTCGGGGCACCTGCAAATTCCCCGTTGGCGCCAACAGCCTTGAGCGCTGATTGGCTCATTGACTCTTTTTAAACCCCCGGCTTCCAAGAGGAAGCTGTCAGACTGTCCTGCGAACCTATGCTTTTGCTAGGCAAGCACCGTACCCTCCGACTATCTCCTGCTCTGTTTTCTCCTGCCTGTTACCTGTTGCCGACCTGTTTCTGGACCCGTTTCTGCCCTGCTTTTCTGTCCCGGCCATCGACCTGTTTTGCCCTGTTTCCTGCCTGATACTTGTTGCCGACCTTTTTTCTGGACTCAATCACCGCCCTTGCTCTCCTGTCCCGGCTACCAAGCAGCTTTCCTGCCACCCACAACTATGCCCGCTCGACACGGAAGTGCCACTTCCGCATTCTTGCCAGCAGCTACCCGTGTCTGACGGATCGTGGAGGCAAGCACTGCTCTCTTTTTCAATAAAACTGAGTTAAACAAACGCTATTGGGTCCTGTCTCCGTTTCTGGCTTGTGACAAAATCACAATATGGAATGATTAACTTGTCTTAAAACGGCTGATATGATCCTTCCTATTCATTTTCATCCTGACAACCTGTTAGGCTTTCAGTCAGTGCTTCACCGATTAGTTTTTGATCACTATACTTTTTGTTTTTACTTGAGTAGATTTGTGAAGAAGAAACCGTACTTTGACTCTGATAAGACTAGATTGAACCCATTATTTAAGTAAGTACACGCATTCCTCCTTTGCTTATTTTCCTAAATTTTACCTTCTTATGGTGAACTGTTCAGTTTGATAAAAAATTCACAGTTAGTTGCCCATGGATGTTTTATTTTACCTTGCTCTTTTTTAGTTGTTTTGGTTTCCTTGCGATGTCTGAGGTCTTCTTTCTCGCCGTCCTAGAGGAGCAGATTTTCACCTACTTCAGAATCCCCAAAAGCAACTCCTGTTGTGCTCTTACTGCTGCCAAACCCCGCACCTCGAGTCAATTGAGGTTTTAAGGACCTCGACCTTCTCCGAAGTAGGCCCAGCATGCAGGCATGTTGCCCATAGTAAGCAACTCACAAGCAGAGGCCAGAGATCAAATATGGGCCGGAGACCGCGGATCCAGAACCACAAATAATTCCCTCATCTTATACTTTTTTCATTTTTTTTTTTTGAATCTAACTAGTCTAGTAGTTGTGAGGATGATGCAACTCAAAACTGCCACCAGTTCCATAACCCAGAAGCCCTGAATTTAGATACATACAGCATGTGTTGCGTTCATTATAAGGCTTCAAACGCTTTCAATTTTTATTGCGGTTCCTGACAAATTTAATTTTTTAAACATTTTTTTATCCAATGTGGCTTAATATTTTGGGTTGCCGGCCCCTTGGGCTAGCTTGTTGTTCTGCTTGCAGTGCCTTCTAAAAAAGTACTGGGGCTTAAAACGTGGTACTTGTGCTTAATTTATTTATTTGATTTATTCTATTGCTCTTGTGTCCCGTTTCATCTGGTTTATGGTTTATACTGGCTGAATAAATAAATACGATACAATACAATACAACTTTGGTGCCGAGGTGCTTAAGTTGTTTGGCCTTTTGGGCATTTGGGTTGGCCATGGTCATTTTTTTGTGTGTGTTTTGCTACTTTTTCTTTTTTTTTTCTTTTTTTGTGTATGTGTTTGTATTGCTGTCGGTCACCCCACTTGCGGGATATGACTTGAGTAGATAGATAGATTCAATTGCCCTGCGATTGGTTGGCAACCAGTTTAGGGTGTCCCCTGCCCACTGCCAAAAGATAGCTGGGATGGGCTCCAGAACCCTACTGAGGATAAGCGGTGCAGATATTGCATGGATGGATGTATACTATTATTATTTTATTGTTTATATAAATGGTTGAATTTACCTAGATTATTATTCTCTATTGGATGGACTTTGATGGTTTGATTATCTGAATGAAATGAGTAAATAAGACTTTGGCACAGTTACTCAGTACTTGAGACGTTTTTGCACAGTACTTTTTTACTTTCAATCAAATAATTGATTTACTTTATTCATATTATTCTGAACTTTTTTCTCTCCATCATGACCTGTGATGCATTAAGGAGTTTCTTCTAGGTGTTACCACAGTGCACATGATCATTAATCCAGAGCCTGAAGGGGGCTCACTGGTCACTGTTGTAATTGTAAGCCACTGATGGAAAAGGCGGACGGGCACCGCAGGCCTCCATGGTCATGAAGACGTCACCACTGTGGCCATCTTTTGCTGAGACAAATGGCTACCTTGATGATGCTGGATTCAGGTTGACACTAAACCTGCATTGCACCCCACTACAAATCATTCAAAGAAATTTCCCTTTATTATGCTCTTCAATGCACATGCTTTTGGTGTCTTTTTCATGAATCATTTGTGCCAAGGGAAAGCGTAAAAGCATCACGATAGCGTCATCTGCACTTAGACTAGTTTTACCCCAAAGTGCATATTAAGGTCTACCTTCAATTTGATGTTAACCACCGATTGGCTCCAGCAACAGAGCACACAAACACAACTTGCACGCCTTTGTTTCAATTAATTAATCAAAGTCACAATGTCACAGAACCCTATTTGACAAGTTTGCATGTGATTAATTAGTTTAATAATGATTGCGGGTTGGTGCCGGTAACTCTATGATTAGGTTGCGCAACTAAATTTATGCGTTATTTTGATTGGGAAACTTGAGTTTAAAAGTCACATAAGAGCATGACATAATTAAGGTTTGATGACAGCTTCTCCCTGTGGAAGATTTACATTTGGGCCTGGAAACATTTATATATATCACTGCATTTAGCCCATTCCTAGCTAAACTTTTCAGATGTATGGAGTGAGATCGCAGTCAAAAATGTGTATCAATGAAAGGATGCTTTGTATCTGTAAATGTATTTGTTTTGTATGTTCAAAATTAAAACATGTTATTGGTAACAATCCACGCACAAATAAAACAAAACAACGAGAGAAAAACGCTGCCAATAGGTGTAAAAAAACCTACGAATACAAATCAAAAAACTATGTGTATGAGAACTTACAAGTCAGAAAATTACCAGTACAAATCAAAGAGCAATGGGAAAATCTTATTTGTAATGTGTCTTATTAATTGCATGTTTGCACACAGGGAAAAAGGAGTAATTTCATCGTTGTATGTCATACATACATTTGACAATACATTTGAAAGTTGAAGTTGAAAGTTGAAAAATCTATTGATTCTTTTAATTATATGCTGTTGTTTTTGTTACACATGGCATAATTTTGGTCTCACTCAGACTTACTGTATGTGGGATTTACAGTACCTGTTTATAAGTAGCTAATTTGGCCAAATCTTTAAAAAACCAGCTGCAGTCCAAGTGCAAGGCATCCATTTCGTATAAGACTTTTCGTCTCATAGAAATTCCCTCATTCCGATTAACATATTTGCAATATTAAGAGAAGTGGATATATTGCAGTATAAATTACCCTGACTGGTTCCAGGGAGTGATTTGGTTTGTCCTTAGATACACACACACACACACACATTTGACATGCCAAAAATAACAATTGCAGGGGGGGAGAAAAAAAAACAATTCTTTATATGCCACATTGGGGCAATTTTAAGTGCCACGCAAGGCTGCCGTGGAATCGATGATGATGATGGAAAGCTTCCAAACACACAGTGACATATTAAAAACACACACACACACACGCACACAAAGTTCACTCAATAAGCTTTTCGTGGTGCAAAACCTTTAAAATGCCAGCTTGTTTTTGCTTTTGAAAAATAAAATATCTATTTATAGGCAAAATTAATTTTTGTACAGGAAAGAATTAATACGGATCCAAGGCTATTGATATCTAATGACAAATTGTAAATTAAAAGCTTTGATGGCGGACAACATGATATGCACATTAGCCTAATGGATTTTTATTGAAGTAAACGGAGACACAAGCATGTGACTTCAATGAGTCCTGCTTCAACGGCAGAGACAAAACTAATACAAACATTATCTGTCAATTCAATGAACAATTGCCAAGACAATGAACAACATTTAACAAAACTTATAGTGAAAGAGCACTCTTATTTGGTTAAAGGCGTTCAATGAGAAATTTGGTTATTCTTGGTTTACTAACAGTGTTTTACTTCGATTTTAGTTTTATTGCCGCTTATCTACTCTAATTTCTGTTGTTATACCTACTTTTTGTAGCAGAGTCACACATAAACACACTTAAAATTTCAACAACAATTCAAATAAGCAAAAAAAAAAAACAACAACATAATTTTGATGCTCTCCAGTTTAGGGAATCCCAAATCCATAGCTATGTGCTATAAGCGCATGCTGTTTTGTCAACATTCAGCAGTCCACAGTCAGGAGGAAAGGAATAATCCATTTCATACCACAACATTGATGTGGTGCTCTAGGACGAATAAGATGCTTGTTGGATTGGGCAGCTCGCAACTTGGATCACCGATATTTTAAATCTTCCAAGTGATCGAAGAAGGGATGAAACCTCGCCAAAAATCGTGTAGTTCGGGTTTTCAATCCATTGTGAGTCACATCGTACGCGGGTGGAGTGAAAAAAGGTTCTGTTTAAAAATGAATTATTTGGTTTATCAAGCAATGTGAATTTCCCTGTGGGGACGAATAAAGTATCTATCTATCTGTCTATCTGTCTATCTGTCTGTCTGTCTGTCTGTCTGTCTGTCTGTCTGTCTGTCTGTCTGTCTGTCTGTCTGTCTGTCTGTCTGTCTGTCTGTCTATCTATCTATCTATCTATCTATCTATCTATCTATCTATCTATCTATCTATCTATCTATCTATCTATGTCTTGTTGACTGCAATAGATACAAGTCCTGTCTGCTGTCTACATTGCCATGCCCCACTTTGCATCAACAACAAGGCTGTGGAGGTTGTCAGCAGTATCAAGTTCCTAGGGGTGCACATTACAAACAAACTCACCTGGTCCGTGAACACTGCATCACTGGTTAAGAGGGCACAGCAGCGCCTGTACTTCCTGCGGAGGATGAGGAGAGCCCACCTGCCCCCACCCTTCCTCATCACATTCTACAGGGGCACCATAGAGAGTATCCTGACCAGCTGTATCTCTGTGTGGTGTGGAGGCTGCAGCGCTACCGACTGGGGTAGTGTGAGGAGGGTAACGAGGACAGCAGAGAAAATAATCGGGACTACACTTCCCTCCATTCAGGACATTGGCCAGAAGCGCTGCCTATCCCATGCTAAAAACATTACCGGGGACCCCTCTCACCCCCATCATGGACTGTTCACTCTGCTAGCCTCTGGGAAGAGGTTCTGCAGTGCGCGGTGCAGGACCACCAGGCTCCGCAATAGTCTAGTCCCCCTGGCCATTAGACTGTTAAATGGTCAATCTAACATATAGTTAACTTAAATCTAAACGGCTGCTAATCTGACTTTTTGCACTACTGGCAGTTTTTTATAGCTTGCCACTCATTGCACATTGCTCTCTGCACTATGGTAATTACAGCGTTATTGTTACAGTGTTAATGTTACTGTGTACCTGACTTGTTAACCTGACTGCCCATTTTGCACATCTGGTTAGCTACTCTTCTTGCACTATCGGCACTATGGTAAAATACTATACGTAGCCAATTACAATACAACTTTATTTATATCTGTACATTCAAGGAAACTGTGGGGGTCAGATGCATCGACATTTCGTTCTGTATACACGTGTACTAGAATGACAATAAAGTAGATCTGAATCTGAATCTGAATTGGCGTATGTATTCTGTCTGTAGTGAGCAACTACAAAAGACGTGCTATTGGCACCCACTACAATGTCTATGATGTATTTTGTGCTATTGGCATTCGCTATGATGTCTATGATGTCTTTATAAACAAAGCATGATTGTGACAGGGAATTACAAATCGTTGATTAAACTGTCATGTTTACTGATTTGGATCACCAGTGCCCGCTCATTTGGCACCAACCGCTGCGGGCTACTTGATTGGTTCTCTGTCCCTTTTTAAGCCCAGTCCTTTTACTCTCCGGTGGTCAGTCTGTTAGCGAACCTCTGTTGTTGTTACAAGGCAAGAATTTTTGCACCCGTTTTCCTCCCGTCTGTTCCTGATCTACCCTTTTGTCTCCGGCAACGGCATGTTTTTGATCCCAACCACGTTTGCTCTCCCGTCCCGGCTTATGACCCGTTTTTGATCCCAACCACGTTTTTGCTCTCCTCTCCCGGCTATTGAGCTGTTTTTTTCGTCCTTGAGACCGCCATCTCCCGCTCCGGAAGATCCACTTACGTATTCGGATCACGATCCGATTGTGTGAGCGGCTTGCTTCCTGCATCAAGCGAGCATCAAGCAAATTATACGTTTTGTTTTAATAACACTTATAAGATAGTTCTGTAACGTTTGTAATTGCCACATAAATACAAACACAAGTTAGCTATTATGCAATTACATTTCAGTTGTTTGTTGTAGTCTTGACACCACGGGGTACTATCTGAAAGATCTACAAAAATGAAAAACCAAGAACAACATACGGTATTAAAAAGAAAAGAAAAGAAAAAGGCAACTCAGGTCAACTTTGCTAATGTGCTTTGCAGCCTCACTCAGAAACGACGTCCGACTTCCAAGTTTTCCATTTGACCTGCGACTCACAGGCAAATTCTGACAGACCACTTTGGCTGAGCAATAAATCGCTTCACTTGGTGTCATTAGAAAATAAGTCCCTGCAACATTAATATTCTAATCGCCAGCTTACGTGTCAAGTGCACTTCCCAGCCATTTGTTATTCTGTTTTGTCAGGTTGCAATGATTTGTACAATTATGATTGGTTTACTTGATGATAGAGGTTATTACATTTCTTTAATCCGTCCGCCAGGGAGATTAGTTTCCTTTGTATCTTTCTATTTGTAACTTCCCTTTTTAATTAATAGTCAAAAACAAATCAACCTACACTTTTAATAAGTTGGGCTTCAACTTCTATTTTAAAGCTGATCGTGTCCTCAAAATGAGTGAAAATCTACAAATTGGTTTCTCTTTTACCTTGGTAACTATATTGGAAATCTCCCTTCGTGGAGCCCACGATCCTTATTTATGTCATTTGGGCACCGGACTGATATAATTTGCATGCTTCTCTTCTGCTGTATGTGTGAAATCAGCCAAATAAAACACAGTGAAAACAAAGTATGTCAGCGTTTTTCTAAACAATTGTAACCCTCCCCCTCACTTCTATAAATTATACAGTAAAATAATGTGACCAACAAGCAGTGAAGTCAAGTGCTGAGGAGTAAACCATTTGGAAATGTCTTCATAAAACCGTGCAGTAAATAAAAACTGTCTGGAATCCACCAACTGAGATTACACTTACATTATTCCGTTATGTTGCTTTACATTTATCCCCCCCAGTCGAGCACGCTTACTCTTTACATCAGGGGTGGCGAACAAGTTTGACACGACGAGCCAACATTTTTAACTGTGAGAGTCAAAGGGCCACACCACGCACTGACCGGCATTAGACGTAACCTGAGCAGACGATTGGCAGTCAGTTATGTGTCCGGAGCAGCATAAAAACAACAAATCTACCAAATTAATTTCAAAATATTATTTTTTATTTGTTATTAACTCTGATGGATTTAAGTGTGTTTTAAGAGGAGAAAAAACTAAACATGAAACGAGGCAAAGAGCCACAGTATATAGAAAAATGATGAGGCAAAGAGTCGCTTTTTTTATTGAAAAACAGCCACATGCGGCTCTAGAGTTCTCATACCTGTCAACCTCCACGGCTCCATGACCTTACAAACTGTCGTATTTTCCCTTACAAAATACAAAAAAATCTTACACAATTTTTCTTTTCAAACATGTTTATTTATGTAGTTAAACATCTTATATTGTGTTTCGTTATATCATAAATTTTGTTAACTAACATCTTGTTGTGAGATACTGAGTTGCTTGACATGAATGAGGTTTATTATAAAAAAAGTTCAAAAATTAAGTAGCTTGGACGTTCACTGTAGAAGGAAAAATACACTCAAATATAATTAAGTAGAATAATACATTTTGTTATTCAAATTATTAATTCATTTTCTGCATTAAATTATTTTTGGAAATATACTGATTAAAGAGATAATCACAAACCTGTCTTTTTTCATTTTTTCCTTTTATACTTCCTTTTTTTCTTAGCTTCTTTAAACAACATAATAATTTGTAATATAATGCATCAAAGCAAGTGAGCCGTTTGAGAGCCGGCTCTCTTTAATGAATTCAGCTGAAAAAGCCGGTTCTCTAAAAAGAGACAGACTTCCTTTCACTACACAAACTACCACATGAAATCTGAGGCGGCAGACGCATGTGCACAGTACCATCAAACCGCTCGCTTCGTTTGCAACGAAAAAAAAAACGATACCGAGATAGAGCCTACCGCGGCGAACTGGTTTGACTTGATTGATTTGCCGTTTCGTGATAGTCGGTGTATACCGGATGGTACCCATAATTGAAAAATTTGCGTTTTTCCGTAAAGATTTTCTTGTACGTCGTACATGTCTTAAAATGCATAATAAACTTACTTTGTACGGCAAAAACGTACAGGTTCACAGGTATGATTTCTATTGAATGTCTCAAAAAGGCAGTCCGTACCTAGAAAGTAAGTAATTCCGAATAATATTACTGTCAATATGGTAAAAATACCTAATGTATATAATAGTTACCAGATGTATTTTAATAGAATAGATACAAATATTGGGGTCAATTTATTTTTGAATAAATAATTGAACGATTATTTATTCTAAAGAGAAATCTACTACATCTATTATCCTGGCCCCACCTTTCAGAGCACCACATCAGTGTTTAAATAATTTTAACAGGAGAATGGATGAAAAGCCTCTTGAGTAATCCATAAAGTTGGAAGTAAGTGGACATTTAATATGGCTCTTTAAAGGGATTTGTCAAAACGCAGCCCCAGGAAGATCAATCGGTAAAAGAAAAAATATATTTAAAAATGGGATTAAGTTGATAAAATAAATATATGAGAACAACACAGCTTACTAGCAATTCAATGTGAAACTGGGGTGATGTTGAACCGACTCACTAAAAACCTGTTTTGCTCCAATTTACACCACTTGGTCTGCAAAATTGTGATCCACAGCTTGTGTGGCTTGGAAAAAACACAGTTAAGCAAAGGTGATAATTCTTGGAGATGAAAAAGCCCTCGCAACATTTGGATTGCAGCTTGAAATCCCGAGTTTTGCTGCAGGGGGGATTCAGTGTCCCTACAGTTCGGGATGAGACCTGGAGGTTAAGCTGTACGAGTGCACATGCTTTAAAATTATTCAGAGAAGAGGTGCCAAATAATACACACTGTATTTTATTTCTAATAAATTTATTTTCTGCCATATCAGACAATTTATTGTATGTATTCCTTTTCTTGTTTGCTATAGTTTACCTTTTCTTAGTAAAACAAGAAAAATAATAAATATTATTTGATACAAATAATAAACAAGAAAAGTACCAATGAATGTAATAAATGTATGTACTGGAAAATTAGGTCGCATTATAATATAGAAGAATACTGTTTTTAAAAAGTTACATTTACTGGTTACGTGATTAGATTTTTATTTATTTCTACTTTCCTGCAGTGCTGCTGCAAACACTATTAGTTTCTGATTAGTGTCCTTAACCATCAATTTCAGCTATACTTACTTACCTTGTGACTTGTTCAAAGTATGTCACTTGAATGTGCTTCTCTAATTTCACTCGTCTAGCTTTACTGTGACTCTTGTCAAGTCAAGTCACATTTATTTGTATAGCCATTAATCACAGTCTCAAAGGGCTGCACTGGCCACAATTACAAAATCCCCTGATCCGAAACCTCAATGAGGGCATGAATGAAACACCAGCGTGATTAAAAAAAAAGGGCCGCAGACGAGGCAATCCCCCTTCCTGGATGACCAGGCTGCAATGGATGTTGCATGGGCAATAATAATGAAGATAGTTAAAATAGATAAAATTTAAAGGAGGGGTGCGTCGTCTGAGGTGTCCTTAAAAAGTTTAAGAGAAAATACTTTTTCAATTATGTATAGAGATTATGTATAGTATGTATTAACGATGCCCAAGTGAGTTCAAAGAGCTCTTATAGTGCTTTTCCACCGCGCCTATCTGCTTTTATCTTACCTTCAGCAAAGCTGTTCAGGCCGCGGAACACATTAGGTACGAGAAAGAGTGGTTGCACAGTGACTTTATGCTCGTCACCATAGTTTTTGTTAGTGTAGCATATAAATGGTGAAAGTAAGAAAAATAATGTTTAAGTACAGTCCAAACACCAAACCAAACCCCTACCCCTAAAAGGTCTTAAAAAAGAGTTATTTCGATTTAAAAAGGCAAACAATAGCAGGCGCAACATGAAGAGCTTGACGGAGGCTGCAATGATGACACAAGCCAGAAGGTAGAATCGGCCAATAAAAAAATTCCCAATTACGTACAGCACCATTAATGTTTAGTAAACTCTCAAAATAAGGAGAGAAAACATCAATCAAATTTAAACTTCCAATGGGGAGACTGGGAGAGAAGCCTTCAGATAAGAAAGTCCAACCTGTTTTACAGGCCTTTCCCTGAGCCCTTTTTTTTATTATATCACGTACTTACTAAAGCAGATTCGACCTGAAGAGTTTATGATTGACGATCGTAACAGCGTGCAGCGTAATATGGATAATCAATAATATATATAATATCAATGATCAAATAATAATCAATTGTTTTTGCTTTCTATTACGCAACGACTACCAAAAACCCACTCAAAAATCGCTTAGGATCCATTAAATCTGTATTCCTCGCTGTTTGTTCCAAAGCTTTCTTGAAGAGAGCGATGCATGATCACATTTTTTAATGGTGGGCAGCAGTTTTATTGTCTGTTGTTGTGTTTGTGGCATTGGATTCCCATAGTGGGGTTGTGTTTGAAGTAAAAGCTTCTTACATCGGGACCATTTCATTCATTTTGTCCCCTGCTCCTCCCACATAACGGACTGAATTGATTGCTAAAACCTCTCAAGCTCAAAACTTCCACGCTCAGGAATCATTAGGATGAGCAAACGCGCATGCCGCGGACTGTCTCTCCCGGGACTCGTGCAAGGACTTCATTTGATGAAAACTGCCTCATCGCTGTTTGTCTCCAACCTGAAAAAGTACAAACAATCAATTATGTACAATTAGCCTCTCTTCGATCACATTATTTTCCTTTAAGTGTGTTTGCTTTGCAGACAAATGTTCAGAAGAGGCGGTTCGATGTCTCCTGAAGTCCTCGATTCTGCCCGTCAAGGTTTCATGAAATATATGCAAATCGGTGTGATGTGTGACTTCTTGTGATGTTCATCGTGTGTGGGAAAATTGATGTTAATGAGCGAGTTTGCTGATTATAGCCAGCGGTTGTCGAAATTACTCACTGCTCGTCACAACTTGAGCAACAAAAAAGCGCTAGAAGGCAAGCGAAAGGTATTAGGCGAGCTGTTCGATGATTCTCTTCCAGCTTGGAGTGTCGGATAATGGACACAAAATGCTTTGTGGCTCCCTGGGGATCTGCATTATTTAGCTAACTCCAGGTTTTTTCTTACCTGGTTTATAAACCTTAACAGTGTTACTATTTAGGGCTTTATTGACGGAGATTTGATGACAGATTTCCAAATAACTCAGTGGCAGGGTGTCCAGCTTACAGCCAGGCCTTCAGATGCAGTCTGAATTAATTATGTGTCGTTTGTGAACACACCAGTTCTATAATCTGTCCCTTGGAAGTGAAATTTCCTTTCTTATTTATGAAGACTCTGGTCTAGTAGAGGTGACTTGTGCGCACATTGGCCCTAACCGCATACCGGTTCTATGGGTCTGACGGCTCTAGACGGCCTTGACCGCCGCCGAGCTGGAACTGGCTTGCGGGCTGGATAGATTGATAGATAGATACTTTTTTCATCCCCGTAGGGAAATTCACACTTCCCGCAGTATCCTTGTCTTGAAAATAAAATGATAATAAAAGAAAAAATAGAATATAGAAATACCCAATATAACATGTTGATATATAGTATTTAAATAGTGCTACATAAAATACACACTGTAATAAAATAGGGTAATATGCAAATGTAGGGGTGGGGTTTAATGTGGCCTTTTACTCTCCCGGGTGGAGTTAAAGAGCCTCATGGCATGAGGAAGAAATGATCCCCTCGGTCAAGACAAGACTGTGACAGCAGTCTGTCGCTGAACCTTCTCTTCCGAGATGATGCTATGTAGTGAATGTGATGAATCGTCCATGATTGACCTCAGCTTTTTCAGTGCCTTTCTCTCAGCTACAGTTGTCCGGCTGTCCAGCTCTGTGCCCACAACAGAGCCCGCTTTCCTCACCAGTTTATTAAGACGAGAAGTGGGGCGCGAGGGGCCCCAAGCCGCACGGACGCACGACATGGAAAGCCTGTCTTTTGTGACAAAATCAAAGTCAAACAATACTGTATAAACAGAGATTAAAAAAAGAACAAAGACGGGTGAATATTATAAGAAAAAACAAGTAAGAAAGAAAAAAGCTCGACTCGACAAACGTAAAGATTGACATCTTAGACCCGACCGACCAGAAGTATAGATTGGGCTGGGCTTGGGCTTTAGCTTAAGATTTTACCTCAAGGCAAAAAATTTGGCCGACCAACCCTATCCCTCCTTGATAAAGGCTTCCTCGCTTCGAAGTCAACCGACTTTTTTACTCTTAAATTAACACAACAACACATTTCCTTGCGCAGCAGGGTCTCCAAATTTAGTGTCTGTTAGAATGATTCCTAGCCAATCATAATTTGTGAAACTGGTGACGTATCCCAAGGTTTGCTAGCAGGTTCTCAGGTGCAAACTCTGATTAGCTGAAGCAACAGTTTTCTCATAAACTTATGTAAGGCTACAAAGCCTTCAAGATTTTTTCTGAAGGCCCTCGGGTAAATGTCTTAGCCTAAAATCAACTAATGGCTAAAATGTGATCATTTTATATTTTTTGCCGACCAGACAAGGCTGTGCATGCACTGACGGCCCACCACTGGAATAAGTGTACTTAACGTATCTTCATTGCTTCAGGGAATACGGATCTTTTGCACTTATTGGAGCAGCAAACTCTTAAATGTGATAAATTCATAATCCAGCCTAATTTATTTGCTTTTGTAAAACAAAATTCAGCAAAAGCCTTGATTTTGAGCAGTTCACATTCCCAAAAAAGTCCAAATAGTAATGTAGAGCAACAAGAAATGTAGTAAAATAATCATTTAATGTTTGTTATTCTTTTTTTCGGACAATAAAAACTGCTTATATTACTTCGTGTCTGTGATATAAAAAGAAGGGGAATGATTTTCAAATAATGTATTCTGTTTTTACTATTAGATACCTGCAACCATGTTTGCTGTGGATGCCAGGGTTGAATATTATATCGCACAGTGGACGTTTTTTCGGCTGACTGTTCGTTGTTCTGACTGTTATTTTGCACTGTTGTTCGTTGTTTTGATTATTGTGTTCTGTTTTCCATTATTGTCATTATTTCCCAATCAAGTTAATTTCCACAACCCTTAGGGTTGATCTGATATGTATAACATATGAGATTTAATAAAAATAAAAAACTCGAAGGAGGACCTCTTTTGAACATTTTGGAATTTCTTATCTGAGGGTTTGGTCCATGGCGACCTGCTGGCAAGTGTGCTAATGCTCCTCTGATCACGTCCTCGCTCAGGATGTCAAAGAGAACAGGCTGTATTCAAATCACTTGATCTCAGAAAATAATTGGAATGTGCTTAAATTTAGGGCAAAAATCATGTACTATTACCTCATAATTTACATGTTTTAGCTTTATCGAACCTTACAACATTTACATGTTGACACCTCCTGAGCCATTAGTTAGTTGTCTCATTTTCAACCAGAAGTCGAAGCTTCTTCGCAGGGAATGTCACTTGTAATGTTTACCCTGGGCTGTCAACTCTGTATATTCTTCTGTAAGCTCATGGGTATTCATGAGCATGTATATGCTGTGAACTTTTGCATACGCCACCAAAGGTAAACAAGTATGTTATGAGAGCAGGGAGCTTGCATCAATCACCCATCTTAAATCAAGTGGGGGCGTGGGAGAGCATCTCCTGGAAATTAATTTAAAACCTTGATTTATCGCCTTGGGTTGTGTTCGGTGGCACGGCGTCGATATGAAAGCAGCATCTTCGCTCGCGGCACGTTTCCCGTCGCTGTCCTCAGAGAGAAAATGGGTAAGCACAATCCGATGGTGATGTGTCGTTCGCGAACGTAACAGCTCTATGAGCTGACATATTCAAGTGAACCACTGGAACAACTTCTTTCTGGTTATTTGTCTGGGCACCACTACCTGTGGTGTGTTTTGGGGCAAGTACAGCCTGGTCCCACCCATACCTAACCAGGGAAGTTTTTTGGGTAGGGGTTTCTCCCAACATGAAACAGCTAAAACTGGGTATCAGTAGCATGAAAAACCCGATCTGACTCAGATGTAGCACTTCTATCATTTAGTCACGTTTTTCTTTGTCTTTCCAGCTCAGTGTATCTGATCTGAGATTATACCTTATAGCATCATTACTCTATTTATGTGTGTGTGTGAGCGTGTTTTTGTGCTCTCCAGTATATCTCTTTATCATACTCAGCGCATCTTTGACTTCTAACTGGTTCAAGCAGACAGTAAACCCAAAGAGGTGAATAATAGATGTAGCAGTGTGATACCTGACATTGTCTTCATCAACTCAGTATTCTGACACATCATCCCGCTCTTCAGAGACCAGCGGGACCTCTGCATTGACAGGCAGCGGTGAGTCACAATACTGATACTAAATCCGAAATCTGAGAAAAAAACGTTTGTACTGGAATTTTCAGAATTTTATTGTACATTGTATTATTTCATATTTTTGTTGGAAATCAAACTTTGTGGTGATTGGAGTACGTTACCATTGCTTTTGTAACACATTAGATACTCAAAAGGCTTTTTTTCCAGGAAAGGCCTTTGCGTTTTGTGTATTTTGTATCCATATCAAAATTATGTGTGTATTTAGATTAATAAATAACTAGATGGATTAAAAATATGAAATGGTTCCTTCAAAATAATATAATTTCAAATAATAAAAACGGTTCCATTAAAAATACATAAATAAATAATTAAATGGTTCCACTAGAAATACATAAATAAAAAGTGGAGCGGCCCTTCAGGTGACCCAACGGAAAAAATGAATTACCCAAATGAAGATACGTACCTTTTGGTGGGTTGCGAGAGGATCTCTTCTTCCGAGTGGGGGCATGACAGAAAATAATTGAGAAGCACTGGATTCAAGCAATAACAACAAATTAGAAAAGCTGTTTGGGGGCCGAAAAAGCAAAGCCAAACAAGCCAGTTTGGAAAAAGAATCGCCATCACTACAATCTGAAGGTGCGCTTGTTAATTTTTCATCCCTTGAACGACCAATTAGTGAAAAATGAGATATGAAAGGTTTTTTTCATACAGTTTTACCATGGGTTTGAATCGCCTCCATTTGATGAGCCTTATTTTAGAAAGTGCAACATTTTAACAGTAGTGCAACATGAATCATAGCTAAATTGCGGGCCGGTTAGGATAAAAAGTGTCGTTGAGATGCCACTCACGTCCCACCCAAAGCACTTTAAAAATTTGAGCAGATCTGTTTGGAAAGAGAGAAAAAAGGATTGATGTTGGATTTTTTTCTTTCTCCTCGAAAGATTTGATTCGGGCCAACAGTCGTTGTGGTGCGGTGCATACTGGGATGTTTATGTAAGACGGCTCGGATGAGCGGCTGCGACATGCTTGTTGCCATGGAGGCTTTCAGCCCGCGGGGGTCAAAGTGCACATGACTTTGACAGGGCTTTAATGTTTTTTTTTCGGGTTTTTTCTTTCACTCTGCGTGTATTTGTAAAATCCTCAACGGAATTGTGATGCAAGCCTGCAAAGAAAAGAGAAAAGGACCAGACCAAAATGAATGATTCGGATAAACGGATGACTGAAAACAGACTTCTCGGTACGGTCTGAAAAAATTATCGGTTGTCTTTCCTTGGGCAAAAATCTCCCATGGTGCACATAAATAAAACATAAACATGCATAAATGTTCTGTTTTTGACTTTGCCGGGTTATTACTTAGTTCTTTGCTTAAAAAAACAATGATGATTAAAATATATTAAGAAAAAAAATACATTAAATACGACATAAACCTGCAAATTTTTTAACACTTGTACGTCAAGAAATATGCATTTATCATACAAGACATGAGCCTCACTGTTAAGCTTAAAGTTTAGTAGACATTAAAAATAAGGAGAGAATACACCAATATATTCTGAATATATCCCAATCCCAAGATATAAAATGTAGATCCACCCTAAAATATGTGGGTATCAAAGATCGGCAAATTATGTAAACAGTGCAAAATAGTCAAAAAAAACTAACAATAAAGTACAATACAAATAACCATATGGTATCATATTTGATTTTATTTGCAAGTGTCCAATATCAAAAACAGAATGAATTATTTACACACAGTGAGTGAGGGAATTGTCTGCCATCTTGTTCCTAGGGATACCCCCAAAAAACAAAAAACCTTATGAACGGCTGTGCAAATAGGTGAGAAGATAAACAGTGCACTTCAGTCGTATTAAGTCTACATAATTTGTATTCTTTCAAGTGCTTTTTAGCATTCTTTTTTC
This sequence comes from Urocampus carinirostris, assembly GCF_059441175.1. NCBI lineage: Eukaryota > Metazoa > Chordata > Actinopteri > Syngnathiformes > Syngnathidae > Urocampus > Urocampus carinirostris. The sequence continues at coordinate 10,195,390 of NC_142361.1, forward strand.
CTTTGCTCAACACCATCTAATGGTCAGAAAATTGATGCTGTCCTTTTAAAAACAACAAAAATAATTTAAAAAGCCATAATGAAGCATAGAACCCCGTTTTATTATTTGTTAAACGTTGTATTCAATATTGGAATTACAGTATTGTTTTTCTCGATGGTTACGTTCACAAAAAGTACCGGTGATGTTCAAAAACTGCGGAGTACAAACATATTTTTATTTGTAAGATATCAGTAACATAATATATACAACACAGAAAACAAAATAGCAGTTGAATGAGCACTCTTTATTGTCATCATACAATACAACATCATTTGAGGGCTCCTCCTGTCAGTGCAAGAAAGCGATAGTGAGAGCTATCAGCTAGTTTCATGCTAGCATTGGAAATACTCAGATTAAGCCAGGTCTCTGTGATGATTAAAATACTGGAGTCACAAATTTGGTGGTTTCGGGTAGTTCGTTTCATGGGTAATGGATCTGGTAATGGTGTGATGCAGGTTTGGCATGGGTGGCCTATTAGATAGCAGCAACAGCAGGCTGGACATGCAGCCCCACAATTGCTTTCGTTCACGACGCCACCTCAATCTCTTCCCAGACCCGATAAAAATCCACAGAGCACCCAGTGGTTATAAATATTTCTTTTCCCTTTTAGACTTCCTTTAGTGTCCGATTTAATTGATGAATTTATTTTCTATGCAACGAGACGCTAAAATGCTAGCTGCGGCTGTGCTTTAAAGTTTTATTTTGGTTGGTGGACAAATTGACTTTCGGGCCCATGTATGACAGCATACATCAGCCTATCACAGTCGCGCATATGGACTGTAATTCCCCCCCACCCACACACAGCCTTCTTCAACTCGGCCCCGTGATAGCATTTCCTGTGTGTTATCTGCTGCAGAACATACTGCACATGTATCAACAGCGCAAAAAGTAAACCACGATACAACGAGGAATTAATGCAATCATAAATCTGGCAAAGGAAAGAGAAAAAGGAACGGAGGAGAATGGATGATTTGGATAAACGGATGACTTAAAACTGACTCCTCAGAGTCGGTCTGAAGAAATGATTGGTTGCCTCTCCCCGGGCAAAATGCTCCCATTGCGCACATCAATAAAACATAAACATGAATAAATGCGCTGCTTTTGCCCTCGCCGGGTTCTTACTTAATTTAGTTTTTGCGAGCCAGCATCCCGATGCATGGAAATGTTGTTTACCTGCCGGCATTTTGGAATCACACCGGAAGCCATTTTGGGCTCTCCCCTTATTTGCATGGAAAACGTGGCCACCTTAAAACACACAGCATTTTCACTGCTAATTCTGCTTTATTTGTCATATTTTTTCGTAGCACCGGTGATTTGCCCCACTTGCATTTGCATATATACTAGAGGCTCCCTATTGACTGCTTCCACAGTTACAGAGCCTATCAATAACAGGGAAGTGAAGACGTGAAGATGGTCTCCAGTGATGTTCTTTTGATGGATCCACTCAGGGACAAATCATAGCAACAGTCATCTGCCTCGCTGGTCCGTCAGTCTCTGAGGTAGCTCTTTGCCGACCCGATTCAAAGGGTCGTCTCTTGTTAATGAGCCAGAAGCACAAGCATGAAGGCAGAGAGAAGGGTTGAGTGATTTTGAAAAACATTCTCAGTGTATTTTTCTGTCCTTCGATATTGACTTTTAATATATATATTTTCTGTGTAATACAAATATGAAAAATATATTTTTCATGCTGGATTTTTTCCCCCCATTACAAAACACCTTCAGTTCTTTTCCAGTGATCATCACCACCAAGGCTACTAGTTGAAGCATTACACTGCCGCTTTACTCCGCTTAAAAATGCCTACCGATTGAAATAAGAAATCTATCATTTTTTTTCAAATCTAAACAACAACAAAACATCTTGACTCAGTAGCAGTGCAGTTTGGTTACTTTGAGTCTCCGTGGTGTTGGAATTTAATTATCAAAATGTACCGTTTACCTAATTGTTCAAATTAGTTACCTGACTCCATTAACCAAACGCAACCTACATTCACCCATCAATTTATGCGCGCTCGTTTCTTAAGGGGAAAACGAACAGGAAAGCCGACATTTTCACAAGTGGGCAGATTGGGTGGCAGTGGCTCAGGAGGTAGAGCGCTCGTCTTGGGATCAAGAGATCGCAGTTCGAATCCCAGCTCCTTCGTGTTACATGTCGAAGTGTCCTTGGGTAAGACACTGAACCCCTAATACCCCCAATAAGCAGGCTAGCGCCTTACACGGCCGCTATTGGGAAATGTGAAGCACACTGTAAAGCGCTTTGTGAAGTCTTGACTTGAAAAGCGCTATATAAATGCAGATTATTTAATTTTATTTTATTTTATTTACCTAACAAAAGAACTAAGTGAACACCATCGAAGACCGACGAAGAAGCGACGTTGGCGTCTGTGGGAAGCCTTTTTCTGAAGTCCTTTAGCTTTCTCCTACTGGCCATTTTTTCCCCGCATAATGGTGTGCCGGCTCCTCCCATGGGTGTGCCAAGGAAGCCCAACGTGGGGCTTCACAATCTCGTAGACGAGCATCTTGATGTCTGGAACATTCTGTGTCAGCACACTCACGCGTTCTGTTATCAACAAAACTAGACAAAATATTATGCATTTAGAACAGCCTGCTCTGACATTGAACTACAGCCCAGTCAGTGAATATCATTTGCATTAAATTTAATTTGTAGTCAATTGTATAAAATCCTTTGTCGTCAAACTGAATAAAATCCTTTAGTGGCTTGTATTTTTCCTTTTGCTTTCAGCCCTCTATTTTGGTCGCACGCCAACACAATGTCAAATAACAGACGCTGTCCCAAAAAAAAATATGAAGAGGTGTACGGTTTCACATTTTGATAAACTCAGAAATTGTATTTGTATTCAAAATTTTGAATTGATGATAAGAATATCGGTATACCTCCATCCATTATCTGCACCGCTTATCCACTGCGCACTTTGGATAAGCGATTGAGGGCGGAGCCACTGAAGCAGGAAGAAAAACGTTAGAGCTGAATAAACAACGGCAGCTCTGTTAACTCCTGAGGCCTGACATGCCTGCTAATCAATACCGCTGATTATATTGAGATTTTTTTAAAGTCTATTGTAGAAATTATGGTGTCAAAAGTGTAGTTAACTTGTTTTAGGGAAGCATGTTCAGGTGGACACAGATATATTAGCTCTTATCATAACATTAGTTGGTCAATCAAGCTGCTGGAGCTGCCTCACCTGTATGGTCGAAGGGTGCTGGAGCCAATCTCAGCCATCTTTGGGCAGTGGGCAGGGGATACCCTGAACTGGTTTCCAGCCAGTCACAGGGCACACCGAGACAGACAACTCACTCCCTCATTCACACCTACGGATGATTTCAACTGGCCAATTAACCTGTAATGCATGTTTTTGGAATATGGGATTAAATCCATGCAAGCACAGGGAGAACATGCAAACTCCACACAGCAAGGTTTTATCCTATGACCTCAGAACTGCGGCGCAGTCGCGCTAACCACTCAGCTGCCGTGCTGCTCTATTGGTTTCAAATAAAACAATAATTATTCATACTATGATAATTAGGGGCAGCGCGGCGGCGCAGTGGTTAGCGCTTGTCCGGCACAGATCGTGTCATGGGAACCTCCTGCGTGGGTTCAAATCCAGCTCCAGACTTCCTGTGCGGAGTTTGTATGTTCTCCCCGTGCTTGCGTGGGTTTCCTCCGGGCACTCCGGTTTCCTCCCACGTTCCAAAAACATGCATTTCAGGTGAATTGGCCGGTCCAAATTGTCCCTAGGTGTGAATGAGCGAATGAGTTGTCTGTCTCTTTGTGCCCTGCGATTGACTGGCAACCAGTTGAGGGTGTCCCCTGCCCACTGCCCGGAGATGGCTCGGATGTGCTCCAGCCCCCCCCCCCCGCGACCCTAATGAGGATAAGCGGTACAGCTGATGAGATGAGATGATAATTATTAATATCATTGATTGTAATATCATTATAGTTTTGATAACATTTCTCTTTTGAGTTAGAGTAAAAACGCATAAAAACAAGTAATTACTGTTCACACGTTTTTTTTCAACCGTCGACGACTGATGTTAAGAAGCAAGGTTGGCTTGAGTCATTATATAATGTGAAAAATAATTGACACGTGAAACTAAATCAATAATCTGAAATATTCACGGCACTTTAATAGTCCCTTTGAAATAAAAAATTATATGGGCAATACATTTTAACTTGTTTTAATATCACACCTACTCCCAAATGAAGAACCAAATAAGTCTACAGTAAACTGACCATGATTGAGTAAATCTTTTTTTCAATTTGATAATTACATTTTCATTTTAATGTGCTGTTATAATTAACCACTAATTATCACTGTATTGTGTAGTTCAGACAAGAATTAGATAAAATAAATTCAATTGAATTGTCTTCATTGTCATTTACAACAACATAGTAAACATTGTATACAACAATATTAGACATGGCCCACCAGAGTAAACACGTAATAAAGATTTTAAAGAAGAAAATGATAAAGACTACCCGTGGATCCTCAAAAAGTCTTTAAAGGCATTGAATTCATTTTTGTAAAAATAAGGCCTTAATTGGCATTGCAATGTCTTGAATCCAATATTAGAAAGTTTTGAAAATGTAAACACATTATCAATATTTATTTGTTTTAACCAATGAGATTTAGTAACATTTATCAAACGTCTATTATAATAATTCACCAGTTTACCCACAATGAAGAAACTATCAAAACGGTGCATTGGTTTCAGTCGGGCATTTCAATGTAGACGCATATCTTAAGTCTATTCACAATACACATAGCAGCTTCGGACAGAGATGTTTACTTGGGAGTCGGGACCATGGGAAAGTGTAACTTAACGAGGAACTGGCTGTCCAACGAACATTTTTCGCAATAGCTGTGCCAAGTAATGTGTACGAGGCATATTGTATTGGGTGCAAGAAATATGCATTTGTTTTTTGTTTTGTTTTGTCTGTTTCAATTTTGTATCTTTGTCGACTTGGTCCTAAATTTTTTTGCAAAAAGCATTAATAAGTCTTGAAAAGTCTTGAATTTTACTTAGCCTGTAGGAACCCTGAGCAAAATGCTGGCCAATCATGTCAGCTCCTCTCTAGGTGAGCCTCATGTAATCTTAAATAAATGTATAATTCTTGACCTATAAGTTCATGTATTTTTTTATCATGTATGATTTAATTCAATATGGTTCCTGTGCGGAGTTTGCATGTTCTCCCCGTGCTTGCGTGGGTTTCCTCCGGGCACTTCGGTTTCCTCCCACATTCCAAAAACATGCATGGCAGGTTAATTGGCTGGTCAAAAGTTGTCCCTAGGTGTGAATGAGCGAGTGAATTGTCTGTCCCCGTGTGCCCTGCGACTAGCTGGCAACCAGTTCAGGGTGTCCCCTGCCCACTGCCGGAAGATGGCTGGGATGGGCTCCAGCACCCTCGCGACCCTACTGAGGAGAGGCGGTGCTGATAATGGATGGATGGATGGTTCAATTGAATGAACCTAAGGGGCGGCACGGTGGATGGGTGGTCAGAGCGCAGCCCCACGGTGCAGAGGTTCAGGGTTCAAGTCCAGCTACCGCAGCGTCCCCGTGTGGAGTTTGCATGTTCTCCCTTTGCCGTTGTGGGTTTCCTTTGGGCACTCTTGTTTCCTCCCACATTCCAAAAACATGCATTTCAGGCTAATTGGCTGGCTGGTGTGAATAAGTGAGTGACTTGACTGTCCCAGTGTGCCCTGCGACTGTCTGGCAACCAGTTCAGGATGTCCCCTGCCCACTGCCCGAGAACAGCTGAGATGGGCTCCAGCACTGCGTGACCTTACTAAGGATAATCGGTGCAGATAATGGATGGATGATGGTAAAGCTAAATAAATCAAGCTATCTCTTCAAATTAAATGAATTACTAAATTTTGACAAACAAATACAATCTATTGTACTATTCCAGACCTGTCTTAGCACAATTTTCCATTACACTTCTTATCACAAAACCTTAAAATTGCCTGAGAACCGTAGATATATTTGTCAGCATCCGTTTGCTGCCCTGGGATGGAATCAATTCTGAGACAAAGGATCAACAGATCTTTCATCATTGTATCGTTTTCCCCTCAAAGCAGCCGTTTAGGCTCGACATCGCAGCCGTTTAGGCGCTTCGCTACAGCAAATTGATTCCGACTCGGCCCTCAGACCTGGCAGACGTGATGCGGTTAGTTATGCAAACGCTTATCTCCCTTTGTGATTGGTTAATTAACCCGTAATGCGGCTAGTCCCGGCCGGCTGCACGGGCTTCGTTTGAAGGCCACGCGGCGGGTCAATTGGGTTTTTAGCGTCTTCAAAGGCGTCTTAAAGACACGCCTTTTGTTCCGTGGCTTTTTCGGCTTTAATGAGTCGTTCGGCAGGTCTCGTAAGGTTAATGTGTTTAAACTAACTGTAATTGAGCTGGTGACCCATCTTGCAGGCTTTATGAATTTTGCTATTGATATGCCATGTTTCTCTTTCCTTGATTGTTATTCCAATTCCCTCCTTCCCTCCGGCATCTCGGTTAAACACCCCCCACATGCGCCGGACCACCAAAACCCCCCACTCCTCCAGGCCTGCACTATAGGAATAGGAATTCTGGCTCTTGTTACAGATCCGGCTCTTTCAGCTCGGCCTACTGAAAAGAGCTGCTTCTTTCAAAACGATTATGTACCAAATGGATTAATTTGGACAATGTATGTTGGTACGGGGGGGGGAGCACGGCGGCGCAGTGGTTAGTGCATGTGCGGTGCAGTTCTGAGGTCATGAGATTGAACCTCCTGTGTGGAGTTTGCATGTTCTCCCCGTGCTTGCGTGGGTTTCCTCCGGGCACTCCGGTTTCCTCCCAAATTCCAAAAACATGCATGTAATAATAATAATAATAATGCATTTTATTTAAAAGCGCCTTTCAGGCCACCCAAGGACACTGTACAAACAATGAAAGAAAAAAATACAATTTAAAAAGTTGTAAACGAAATAATAAATAAAAACAAGACATAAAATCATAAAAACATAAGAAATGGAGAAGCTATGTGTTGTAGGCAGTCCTGAACAGGTGTGTTTTTAGACGGGACTTAAAAGTGGAGAGAGGAGTGCAGTTTTGGAGGTCCGGAGGTAGATTGTTCCAAAGCTTGGGAGCATGTCAGGTTAATTGGCCGTTCCAAATTGTCCCTAGGGGTGAATGAGCGAGTGAGTTGTCTGTCTCTGTGTGCCCTGCGACTGGCTGGCAACCAGTTCAGGGTGTTCACTGTCCACTGCCCGAGAACAGCTGAGCTGGGATGGGCTCCGGCACCCCCGTGACCCTACTAAGTATAACGGCTGCAGATAATTGATGGATGGATGTTGGTACGGTATTTTAATAGCCTTAGTTGTTTGAATAACCAGTGAACTTTTACCTAATTTGAACTTTGAAATTGTTTTTTGCTAAGCAAACAACACAAAGATGACGCCACTTATATTGACCAGTCTAGAGCGCCTTTGAGAGCAGGAGAGTGAGGGAGAAAGAGAGAGTGAGAGAAAGAGGTGGGGGAAGATAGAGAGCGAGGGCAAGAGGGAGAGAACAACAGATGTATAAAAAGAGGGAGTTAAAGAGACACAAAGAGAGAAAGAAAGAGAGAGATAAGGAGAGAAAATGGGGAGATAAAGAAAGAAAAACAAACAGAGAGCGGTGCAGAAGAAGAAAGGGGGACGGAGAAAGAGGGCGAAAGTGTGAAAGAAAGAGAGAGAAAGAGATGGAGAAAGATAGAAAGGTAAAACTAGAGAAAGAGAGAGGAAGAAAGCACAGGTGAGTTAAATAGAGAAAAAAGAAATAGACAAAGAAACATAGATAAAGATAAAGAGAGTGGGAGAAAAGAAAAAGGCAAAATACCCAGAATTAAAAAGGGTTAAAGGGAGAAAGATAGAGAAAGAGTAAGAGAGAGAGAGTGAGAAAGAAAGACAAAAAAAGAGACAGAGAGAAAGATAGATAGAGAAAAAAGAGGGAACATGTTTCAAAGGGAGCTCCCTGTTAATGGGGAGCCAGCACTTGTCGTTCACTTTAAAGAGGCGGCTTATAGAGCTGCTTCGTTCACGAACGACCCATCACTACCACACTACTTCCTATGCTGAGTTATGCTCATCCCCATGGGCTGCTCTTTTATAATAGCATTGAAGTGACAATAATGTGTTTGCACACATTTTCACTGCCCCCTCTGTGCCTCAGCAGCCTTTTATGGGCTACTATTGCGCTTCCCCACGAAGGCATTGTCCAGAATACATGCACGTTCTGGATGTCCTCCAATTAGCCAAATGCATCAAGTTCAGCTAGCAGACAAAACGGGCTTGAAAAGGGAACACACTGCCTTTTTCATTGAGCAATTATATTTTGTGCATACTTTTCCCGCCGTCTTTCCTCATGAGACACAAACGCACTCACACAGATAAAGAAACTCTGTTACCTTGGCAGCATGCCGACATTAAGTCACAATACAACAGTGGTTTGTTATTAGAATGCACTCCGAGATGACAGTCTCTCAGACTTGTTAATTTAATTGAAGTGGAGTTGCAAAATTTGTAAGCATTTGAGTGACATTATAAGTAAGACTCCAAAAATTGTTGGACACTCTGTGTGCCCTGCGAATGGCTGGTAACCAGTTCAGGGTGTCCCCGGCCCACTGCCCGATGATAGCTGGAATGGGTTCCAGCACCGCCTGTGACCCTACTGATGATAAGTGGCTCAAAAAAAGGACCAATGGATGAATAAACGGGGTGGAAACATTCATTCGCCTGGAGAGGGATGGGCGCCACAAGACACACTACAGGAAATGGTGGCCCTACCACCATAGTGGTTTAGGGATATAACAATATACAACCATATACAGTTAGGAAAATAATTATTTGAACTCCCTGCTATTTTGCTATTTTTCCTACTTAGAAATCATGGAGGGGTCTGAAATAATCGTCATAGGTGCATGTCCACTGTGAGAAAGATAAACTAAAAAGAAAAAATCAGAAATCACAACGCATGATTTTTTAACAAAGTTCAAAAGTATAACCGTCATCTTCCATTAGAAAAGTATGTTTCTAGTTTTAACCATTGTTTAGTAAAAAACAAAAACGAACATTGCTAAGTGTCTTGAATATAACTGTTTCCAAGAAAACTCGTAAGAAAATAAAATTAAAGCAGAACCTTCATTTTGGTGGGTTTTTTTTTCATTTGTGATATGTCCAATATTCAAACAATGTTTTCCATCATTTAAGGGCACTGTGCTTGAAAAATAACATTCCAAGAACACTGTACTTATGCATGAACTATGCATTAACTTGCAAGAATTTTTTAGTGCCAGATACTTTTGATACTGTTATCACACGAATTTAGTCACTCAGGGGGCGCACACACACTGTCAATTATTTGATAGAGGAAGCGAAGCAACAAGAAGAATGGGGGATCCTCAATGTGTGGAAAAATATCTAATCCATGTAATTTCTGCCATTTAGTGGTGATTTATCATACTGAAATCACTCCCAGTGTCACAAAACGGACCGGGAAGCAGGAAGTCGGAACTTATATGCGTAGACGATCTGTCACTTAAACTAGGAAATAAAAGTAATGCAACACGCAAACGGACCAAAAACAAAACAAAACAGGTTTAAAGGCAATCAAATTTACAACCTAGGCATTATTTAGATCAAACAAGCATGAAAAGGTCTTCAACAAGGTAAAGCAATGGTCTGGCCGTGGGCAGTTCCAAAAGGAGCGCTTAAGTACTCCAAAAGCAATCAGTCCAATGCGTCTCAGCCGGTGTCACGGGGCGGGGCCAGCTGGGCGCCATGACAACCGTGCAGGACATGACAGAACCCCCCCTTCAAGGGACAGCTCCTGAGGTCCCAAAGGGAAACAAATACCTCGCCCCCCAAAATGGATCGACGCTCCCGATGAGGGCAACCCCACTCCCTCTTCCGAAAACACAGGAACGGGGAGAGGCAGGAGCGGAAGGCGGACGAATCAGAGCGGCGAGCTGACGAGTCGGACTGGCTGTCGGCGGAGTCGGACTGGCGATCGGCAGAGTCAGACTGGCGATCGGCAGAGTTGGACTGGCGAGCCAGGGAGTAAGACAGGCAAGCAGGGGGAGTCAGACAGGCAAGCAGGGGGGTCAGACAGGCAAGCAGGGGAGTCAGACAGGCAAGCAGGGGAGTCAGACAGGCAAGCAGGAGAGTCAGACAGGCAAGCAGGAGAGTCAGACCGACAGATGGGTATGGCAGGTCAGCCGACAGGTGCGGCGTTGAGGCCGACAGGCGCGGCGTTGAGGGCGACAAGCGCGGCGTTGAGGCCGACAGGAACCTCGGACAGCTCGCGCCAAATCTTCCCGGGAACCCCATTCGAGGCACAGCAATGGCCATGACGGGCGGGGCCGTGGTTCGAGTGGGAAGGGAAGGTGACGTCGCGGCCAGAGAAGGAGCCGCGGAAGGCGGGGCCGTTGCCGATAGGAGCTCATTTAGCAGACGAGACAGGGACTCAGTCCGCTGAGCTAATTACTCCATCTGGCGTTGCATGCGTTGAGCTTGCTCGGCCTGCAGCTGAAGGGCGGCGACCTCACTGGGCAATAGCCAAACGGCGTCCTCCAGCTTTACCCAAATTGTGTTGGGATCGTTCGCTGAGTTCACATCATAGGGCCAGACCATTCTGTCACGAAACGGACCGGGAAGCAGGAAGTCGGGACTCATATGCGTAGACGATTTAATTAGGAAATAAAAGTAGTCCAACACACAAACTGACCAAAAACAAAACAAAACAAAACAGGTTTTAAGGCAATCAAAATTACAAACTAGGCATTACTCAGATCAAACAGGCATGAACAGATCTTCAAAAAGGTAAAGCAATGGTCTGGCCGCGGGCAGTTCCAAAAAGAGCGCTTAAGTACTCCAAAAGCAATCAGTCCAATGTGTCTCAGCCGGTGTCAAAGAGCGGGGCCAGCTGGGCGCCATGACAACCGTGCAGGACATGACACCCAGAGGCTTAATATGTACTTATCAGCAGCCTTTAGGATTAGAAACAAAACAAAAAACAAACCAAAAAAAAAACGTTTTTTGTATTTTGGCACTCAGGGACAATATTTCTGAAAATGTATTTATGGATTATGGCACTGAATGAGTAAAACACTGATATGCAACAAATGGTTTGGAAAACATTCCCCAAAAAATAAATAAACTTACCCCGTTTGAAATTTTTCTTACTGATTTTAGGTATGTGTTTATGTTTTGCAACTGAATTTAATTCTTTTTTTCTAGTTCAAAAGAAACACAACACGTATGATACAGCCATGTCCAATTTTAGGTATTCATTTTCTCATTTGAGCCAAACAAAGTCACAAGGATACAGATTTTAGCTCATTTCACAATGGACTATAGCTTTGAATGAAGAATACACAATAACATTTTTCTACCAAGAACCGATTAAATCCTTTTTCTAGGGATCGATTCTGACACCGTTTAATTTCTTTTTTTTAACTGAAAGCTATACAAAAAAAAACATAGAGAAAACCCAATTGTAAGGACTTGAGCTTACCTTTAATGATCAATTGATCGATTGATCCATCAATCCAGCAATCAAACATGGACTGAAAAGTTGCGATTGATTGACATCTCTGTCCGCACATACGTTATAATGAATTAAAAAATCAACATATTTATAATACAATAGAGAAAACAGGGCAGCTTGTGGCTGATAAATTGCGGTACAGTTCTGTGGTTATGGGTTCAAATCCAGGTACAAGCCTCCCTGTGTGGGGTTTGCATGTTCTCCCCATGCCTGCGTGGGCTACCTGCAGGCATTCCGGTTTCCTCTCACATTCCCATTAACATGCATGTCAGGTTAATTGGCCGGTCCAAATGGTCCCTAGGTGTGAATGAGCGCGTGAGTTGTCTGTCTCTGTGTGCACTTCGAATGGATGGCATCTGGTTCAGGGTGTGCCCAAAGATGGGACTCTACTGAGGATTAGCAGTGCAGAAAATGGATGCATGGAAGGATGGATAGAGAAAACTGGGAAAAAAAGGGGCTGATTGGTAAAAGCTGTAGATTACATCACCTTGGCTTTGTAAACACATCTCTTTTGTAGGTGGCCAATATTAAAAGCTGGATGAATGTATTTGTAATGATATAGTCAACATTTTTTCTTCCACTGGCAGACACATTTTTTCCTCATTGTATACAGGACTGTCTCAGAAAATTAGAATATTGTGATAAAGTTCTTTATTTTCTGTAATGCAATAAAAAAAAAAAAAATGTCATACATTCTGGATTCATTACACATCAACTGAACTATTTCAGGCCTTTTATTATTTGAATATTGCTGATTTTGGCTTACAGCTGAAAAAAACTCAAAAATCCTATCTCAAAATATTAGAATACTTCCTCAGACCAAGTAAAAAAATAATTTTATAACAGCAAAACTAAATCAAACATTTGAAAATGTCCATTGATGCACTCAGTACTTGGTTGGGAATCCTTTTGCACGGATTACTGCATCAATCCGGCGTGGCATGGAGGCAATCAGCCTGTGGCATTGCTGAGGTGTTATTGATGCCCAGGATGCTTCGATAGCGGCCTTCAGCTCAATTGCATTTGTAGGTCTGGTGTCTTTCATCTTCTTCTTAACTATACCCCACAAATTCTCAATGGGGTTCAGGTCAGGGGAATTAGCAGGCCAATCAAGGACAGTGATGCCATGGTCAGTGCACCAGTTACTGGTGGTTTTGGCACTATGGGCAGGTGCCAGTTCATGCTGGAAAATGAAATCCTCATCTCCATAGAGCTTTTCAGCAGATGGAAGCATGTAGTGCTCTAAAATCTCTTGGTACACAGTTGCATTTACTCTGGACTTGATGAAACACAGTGGACCAACACCAGCAGCTGACATGGCTCCCCAAACCATTGCTGACTGTGGGAACTTCACACTGGATTTCAAGCAACTTGGATTTTGCTCCTCTCCAGCCTTTCTCCAGACTCTGGCGCCTTGACTTCCAAATGAAATGCAAAACTTGCTTTCGTCTGAAAAGAGGACTTTGGACCACTCTGCAACTGTCCAGTGCTTCTTCTCCATAGCCCAAGTCAGACGCTTCTTCCGTTGTCTTGAGTTCAGAAGTGGCTTGACCATGGGAATACGGCTATTGTAGCCCATTTCCCGGACACGTCTGTGAACTGTGGCTTTTGATACCTGGACTCCAGCTTCAGCCCACTGTCTTTGAAGCTCCCCCAAATTCTGGAAGCGGCTCTTCTTCACAATTTTGTTCAGGCTGCGGTCATCTCTCTTGGTTGTGCAGCGTTTCCGGCCACATTTTTGCCCTTCCAACAGACTTTTTGTGGATATGCTTTGAAACTGCACTCTGTGAACAGCCTGCTCTTTGAGAAATTTATTTTTGTGTCTTACCCTCCTGACGGAGGGTATCAATGATGGTCCTCTGGACAGCAGTCAGATCAGCAGTCTTCCCCATACTTGTGATTTAGTTTACTGAACCAAGCTGAGTGTTTTTAAGGCTCAGGAAACCCTCGCAAGGTGTTTCGAGTTAATTAGATGATTCAGGTGATTAGTTGAATAGCCTACTTGTATACTTTTTCATGATATTCTTATATTTTGAGATAGGATTTTTGAGTTTTCTTAAGCTGTAAGCCAAATTCAGCAATATTAAAATAATAAAAGGCTTGAAATAGTTCAGTTGATGTGTAATGAATCCAGAATGTGTGACATTTTTGTTTTTTTAATTGCATTACAGAAAATAAAGAACTTTATCACAATATTCTAATTTTCTGAGACAGTCCTGTATATTCCTTTTCAGGGAAAAAAGTGATGAAAATAACCCTAATCCTTGAAAATATGGTCAAATACAAAATTACAGCAAAATTATTCACCCAAATTAATTACCGTACATCCTTCTGAGCTAAAATAAGACTGTCAAGCAACATAATTTAACCTTTTAAAAAATGGAAAAGGATCGTAGATTTTGATTTTGTCCTTCGCGTGTTCGTTGAATTTCGAGTGAGGAGATTATTGGTAAATTAAGAGACTGGAGATGATCTGCTTCTTGAAAAGAATGTATCCTGGAGACCACAGCAATACAAGTATTCAATTGTACAATCTTAGCAATGTTCTCGCTCTGACATTTTCAAGCAAGATTTTTATACCTTTTTAAAAGTTGTATAGGTCATCAGGAAACCACAACTTCAGTTTTCTGCTAGCCACCGTTCGTACATATTTGTGTTATCAGCCAATTCTGAAAGTTTCAGTTCGTACTTTATACTGTTTTTAAGAGAATTTCTTAAAATTTCCCCCAACCCCTGTTTGCACCTTGGTCTTGTGGTTTCTTGACACCAGACTGAACCCCACTCTTTTGCTTAAGACCTATTCTCACCTTCGTCTCGTGGTTTCTTGACATCGGACTGAACTTTGTTCTTTCACTTAAAGTTCCTGACATTAGTTTGAATGTGTAGTTTGCATTGAAAATATCTATTTATAATAAAAGCTGATATACTTCACGCACAATAGGTTTCCAAAAAATGAAACTGGTTCCAGGTATTATCATTCAAACATTTTTGACGGATGGTGTGTGCCCTGAGTTTTTTGTAATGAAAAGTGTGTCTGTACTCCAAAAGTTTTAAAACACCAGATAGTCAATCCGTGTAATGAAATGATCTTCTCCCTTCACAGGTGATCCTCATCCTAACTAAGCTATACGACTTCAACTTGGGGGCCGTCACCGAGAGCTCTCTGTGGAGGTATGTTGCGTCCAATCACATCAGTGCGCAGCACCACTGCCTCTAATTTGATAAACATGCAAAAGCACAAGGCTAAGGGAAATATATTCATAGATAGACGTCCCACTCGCTGTGATTTATCATACGCACACACTCGCCAGAGGATGAAGAATGAAGATACATTGGATGCCTGTATGACGTATGTTTTAATAAAGCACCTGCTGCTGAGACCACCGATTCACAGTGTGACAAAGTAGATTTTTTTCACGTAACCCTACACGAGTATTTTATTTAATTTCAATGACTACTTTACACACTGTAGATCTGTATCTCTTATGTTTTTTGGGATGGACCCAAATGGGGGAAGCAGAAATTGAGGCAAGGGTGCTCGAAATAAGGATGGTATTTGTTAATAATACCAGAAACAAACAAGGAAGGGAGTCACAAAACACCATTTTCTATCAAAACCAAATCAGACAAATCTGAAACAAATACCAAACCGGAAATGTTAATGTAAAAGCAATGAACAAATTAACATACAAGTAGACTGTGAACTTCTGACAAAATGTCCTAAGCAGATACAGGAACCAAAAACTAAATCTAATGTAGCAATGACAGTGTGCTGACCATAATTTCATTATAAAGGGTCAGAAAAAAATAGGGACTGGTGTATGATGACTGGACACACTTGTACCTTTAACTGTCAAAAAGACGTTACATCGCAAGTAAGATAAAACATATATAATTTTAAAAACATAGAAATAGTTGTAATATATTATACTTTTCATTTAAACAATTTGGCGGTCTCTAATTTTTTACTGTAAAGCATGAACAACGTTTATGCTCACGCTGACTTGCTGCATTTAATCAACAAATACAAAGCACTGAATACACTTTCCTACGATCAACCAGTAGATCACGATCAACGTAATAAACTGCATTATTGTAGAATATTTCGTGGGGCATTAAATGTTTGTCTCAAATTAGAGGAAACGTCCTCAACAGGGAAATACTACAACATGTGAGTCTTTTTAATGAACTAATACAAAAGTAGTATCATTTCTCAACAAAACACTGCATCACCTTACCTCGGATACACCCGATATTAATTAAACTATTTAAAGTATCGTGATCCGTGACCTGCCAGGAGTCATCACTGTCCATTAATTAGGCACGCTTGGAGATGGAGCAGCAACAGCAGCAGATGGATAGCAGAGCTTATGTCCATTTGTCCGTTAACTTTGCTAGCGGAACTGGAAAAAAAAAAGAAAGTCTGCTCAAACGGTGTGACCGCATCGCCTGCTGTTGCCAGCACCTCTCACACACAAAAATGAACCATTCAGAATGTCTGTTGTTCAGTGACAGTTCAATGAGTTTTGGATTGCTGGCAGGATATGGTTAAAAAATAAATGCTATTTTAAGTATTTTAGAGAAACAAAACAGATTAAGGGAGATTAAGTAAGCCCTTAAATCACCGGCTACAAGTTTAAGTAACGATGCAGATGTGATAAAAAGTACAAGGAATCAGTAATTATTCAAGTTAGGGGGGTTACAAGTTAATAGTAACATATCATGAATTTTTAACATAATTACAAACAGTCCTCAGGGTGCCTGGGTTTAGTCTGGTTCAGGGTTTACCGGAACGTACTCTCTATTCTTCTTGTCAGTGCTGTCATTTAACATTTAGATGTTTAACTGATTGATCTCATCATTAAAAGGTAAAGTCATATGTTGTAAAATGAAACGTTATCGGAACTTTTTCAAGAGCGTGGCCTAGTAAGGATTTGCTCGTACCTGGTTTAAGTTGTCACAAAGATTCTTCCTTGATTTTCTTTTGGATATGTCATTAAGGTGACATTGTTTGTCAAATGAATTCTTGCTTTAAAAAAAAAGTAAAATAAAGTAGAAGGGTTGTTTTTACTTCTACTGATTACCATTACTTTAGATCAAGCGTAGTATTTGCATTCAGAATTTGGACAGTTACTTTAAAAATGTAATCTGATAAGGTTACTAGTTACCTGTTGAATAATGTTATCAGTAATGTAACTGGATTACTTTCAAATAAATTGTGATTACTCCTATACCAAATCTGCTAAAAATAGACAAAGTAAACTAAAATAAATAAAATCACTTTTGTCTAGATAAATGAACAACGTAACTTTGAAAAATAATTGGAGTAATATAGATTATTAAGCAAAAATCAAACTTTCTCAGACATCATATGCTCTTTTCAAGTTTACATTAAGAGCACATTGAGAAGTCAATATTGGTTAAAACACATCAAGTGTTCACTTCCTACATTTTCAAAAACTTTGGGATGTCTTGTTCAAGTTTTACTTGTTTGAAGTGGGGATGCCAATTTTTAGTAAAAACGTTTTTTTCTAATTGGAGGCCACGCCAGCATCTACACTAACAAGGTGTTGTTGTAGTGCATACTCGTCGATCAGGTAAGCGGTCATGAAAATGTGCTTATTTACAACAAACAAGAACATGAGGTCAAACATTCTCACGAAATAACAATACAGTGATTTTATAGTGGATTTTGAACAACAATCAACTGCAAAATAGAAAAAGCCAATCAGTTAAATTGACTAAATGTCCCTGAATGCTGCCTAATACGCCTCATACGCATGCACGAAAGAAGCCTCACGAAACAAATTAAACAAAAAGAGTGCTGCATTGAAGTTGAAATAAAATGCAGACAAAAAGAAAAATTATTTTTTTTAACCAGCAACACAGTGTGAAAAACATGCAATGGTAGATGGGTTGGGCGTCCGTACATCCTGCGCAAAATATATGGACGTTACTACAATGGGGGTGCACATTATGTGTAATCCTCATCTCTTTCTATTTCCCTTGCGTCAGTGATTAAAATTATGACACAATTAGTCTACCAGCGCATGATTTATATGTAAATATACTTGCAAAGTAAGCCGTATTTCGACTAAATATACATGTAATTTGATTATTATATATTTTTATTGTAACGGTAAGAAATGTAATTACATTTATTGTATTCTAATTACCTAATGCCGTTTCATGTACTGTATTCAGTTACGCCCCAATTCTGCTTGCATTAATTTCAGTTAGCATACAAGCAACTTTCAAAGTTTCTTGTACGTTTCCCAATTAACATTAGCTAAGCTCTAGCCTAGTTCTAGCATGCATTCTGACTAAAAATAAGTAATCTACAGGGTTGATTATACTAGCACTTGAGTTAGCGTTAGCACATGGCAGGTCACCAAGGCGACATTTGAGCTTGAAAACAGTAGGACTCACACTTAAACAAACAGACATGCTATTTGAGTATTGGCCACATTCTTGTCAAAAGTATTTCACTCACAGAAACGGTCTTAGCATTAGCTAGCATACGATATCAGTTACTTGAAATTGCAACCAAGAAGGCGTAATATAACTTTGTCATTAGCACGTAAGAGACATTTTTTACAGCAAACTTTACACTTCTTCTTCCCAAAATAAACATATTTTTACTTTGCAAATTGGTGTATTTAAAGTGACACTGTGTAGTATTTGAACATTAGATTTGTTGTATTTTGTAGTGAAACCAAAAACGAGTACTGAAAAGCAGAGGGATTACAAACTACGGAAATGACTACGGCAAGATTCTTCTTGTTTTTTGTTGTTGTTTTTTTCCCAATCTTTCACAAGGTATTTGTTTTTGGGTACCTGTAGCATCAAGACTGTGAACACTGCTGTGGAGGAAAAAAAAATGATATAGCATCACGAATCCAATAAACACCATTTTGTTCGCATGTTAACTAAATTCTGTCGACTTTGCCATCCAAGAAAATTCCCTCTGAGGCCGTCTCTATTCATACGTAATAGAGTCGCCACTGTAGTAATTGTACTGCGGCACAATTATAGTAGGGCAGTTTTTTGTGCTTCAGCCTGTCAGGCTCATAAATAAGAATTCATTTCATCAAGTATAATACCACAGAACTCAATCCGGCCTTTTAATATGCTCCGTCCCTCGCTTTCTCACAGACTGAAAGAAACTCATTCCACCGTGAGACGCATAAGTCCGTAGAGTTTCAAACGAGAATCAGTTTCAGCAAAGGCGTTTCCACGATTTTTAATAGACCTGAAGTTTTTTTGAAATCCCCGGTATCATGTACATAAGGTGTTCCATCATGGAGGTGTCTGCATTGCGACGTCATACCCCTTAAGTCAATCAGGGCACCCCTAAGGCGTTTAGTGCAGGTAAATAGAGTAAAGAAATCAGAGATGTTATGAAAAGAACTGGGCTCGTATGATTTCTGTGCTAAGAGCGCTGAATGATTGATGGCCACTGCCCGCAGTGGTGACGATATCCACCGACTGCGATGCTTGGATCGATGTGGCCACCTTCAAGGCCACTTTTTTTTTTTCTTTTGGGGCAAATCAACCTGTCGAGAAATATTTCTACCCCATGCTCTACCTTGTTCATATGTGGCAGCACTTAGGCCACATGCAGTGCTTATAGGCAGAGGGAGGAAAAGCTTCTGTAATGATTCTACATTTGAGGATTAATAGAGAATACACAAGAGTCCAAAATTATTTGAGCAAAAGCTTGCATGTTAATGAACAATGGACAAGACAATAAACAACATTTAACATAAATCATAGTAAAATAACATTCAACGTACAGGCATCTCAAATTTACCCACATTACAAATCCAACAAGGATCTGATTCATCAAAGAGCTCCACATCAAAGTCTTGGTAGGAATTGGAATATTCCTTTGCTCTTTCTTCACTGATGTTGAGAATCAACGTGTGCTTATAGCAATGTTTTGCTAACGGATGCTATGATAATGACAGGTTCTGCCTTTCGTCTACGTTGGCGTGATTGTTCTGCTAGTAGTGAGCAATAATGAAAGATGTGCTAACGGCACTCGCTTTGATGTCTGTTATGTGTTTTTTTTAACAACACTTTATTGAAACAGAACAACAAGTAGTTGTTTGCTAATTCAAGTCAAGTCATGTTTATTTGTATAGCCCTTAATCACAAAGGGTCTCAAAGGGCTGCACAGACCACAGATTATTGCAAACCACAGATTATTATGACACCATCCCCCGATCTAAAACCTACATGAGGGCAAATAATACACAGATATGGTCAACATAAAATATAGATTATTCATATGCTATAGAATAGAAGTGTGTTTTAAGCTTAGATTTAAACATTTCCACTGAGGTTGCAGATTGAATCTCAGGGGAAAGAGCATTCCACAGCACCAGGGCCCGAATGGATAACGCTCTCGAACCTGCAGATCTCTTCTTGGCTTTTGGGATCATTAGTAGACCAGCATTTTCAGAGCGAAGGCTCCGGATCGGAACATAGGGGGAAATTCAATCTGAAAAATATGACGGAGCAAGTCCATGCATGATTTTGTATACTACCAACAAGACCTTAAAATCACATTTTAAACTAACAGGGAGCCAATGCAGATTAGCTTAAATCGGGGTAATGTGATCAAACTTTCTTGTCTTAGTCAAAAGCCTCGCTGCAGCATTTTGTACCAGCTGAAGGCTCTTGATTTTGGACTTTGGTAGACCGGAGAGTAGTGCATTACAGTAATCGAGACGGGAGGTGACAAACGCATGAATTATAATCCCCGCATCCAACTGAGACAGCATAGGGCGAATTTTAGCAATGTTGCAAAGATGGAAAAAAGTTCTAGTAATATTCCCAAAGAGTGTCAAATATGACACCTAGAATTTTTGGAGTCAATTTTTGGTAATTAAACTAATTCATTACCTTCGTAATGTATTCAAATATTTTGATATATCTGATTTAAACAGGGTTTAGACACACACACAAATGTGTTTAGGGTGTAAGTCTTTGAAAAAATGTCAACAGTGAACGGGACACTTGGGATTAATGCGCAGGCAATGATCGCAGACATTGCTGGGATATCTATCCAATTATGTCGTGAAATTATATTTGCAGCCACTCAGGTAGAACGGTTCGTGTGGACTCGTTGGGGGTGTTAGAGTGGGGGATAGATTCATGGGGATTGTGATGACAAGTGAGTTTACCCTTGTCATTGGTCATGTGGACTTGGAAGGGACATGAAAAAATAACAATAACATGCGACCGAACAAAGCTTAAGAATTAATCTGCCTGGTTTTTCCGGTAATATTTTGAAAATGTTATCAACAAAATCCAATTCAAGCAATTTAATTGTGACATTTAAGGCAGAGCAAAATAAATTTGCATGAACCAGAATGTTTTGTCTATATGCATTTCTCTCACGTACCAGAAACATGTATTTCATGTCAATTGGCAGATGTTGAGTCTCCCCAGGAATGAGTTTGTGAGCGAACGTTTTTTTGTCTCGGATGGGCTCCAAAGCAGTTGGGAATGAATGAATGGGCTGTTGGCAAGGAAGTAGGTTTGATCTTGGCATTGATTGCGATCTAATCATACCCACCCCCCTACATCAGTACAACTGCCACTGTCAAGAACCAACTGAGGATAGTCTGGAAGCAAACTGCAGAAACACTGATACTATAACAAACGGTGATCTTTTTTGGGCAGTGTATGCTACAAAAGATGTCATATAGTGAGGCAACAATTGTGGTCCGGGATGCAGGCGAATGTTCGGTGTTCCAGTAAGTCCAAACAGCGAGAGTGGCAGTGGAGTGGAGTTTGTCAAGCGGTATCCTTGGTCTATAAGGACAGACGAGGATTTGGTATACTGGAATAACAAGATGCAAGACAAGAGTGATAGGAAGTGTTATAGAAGGCAAAAAAGTGGCTCAGAGCCCCAAAAACAGAGTGTTTAGTGATGAGGGAGGGTCGTGATAGGAGGGAAATAGGGACTGCAGCTGGGAGGAGGAAACATTAAGGGACCAAAAACGTTAAAATGGAGAGACAAAGGCAGAGGCAAGGAGAAATATACAGGGAACCTACAGAGACACAGGAACCAGAGTGCAGGAATATGACAGCCACAGATTATACACCATATAAACTCACATATAAGCCTACATTGTGCATAAACCAACACCCTTTAACTGGTATAAAAATAGCAAAACCACTTGAAAATCTCTTTCTCCATATCTTGGTACTGCTCATGTTAGCAAGATTGGCCTTAGTTTCAACTACCAGTGATGTATCCTTTTACCGCCTGACAGTGTTTTAATCTACTCCAAACTTTCTTGCTGCTTCCAGGCTGCTTATTTCTTCAGCAGCCTTTATTTGTTTTATCTTGGAGTCAGCAGTACAGGAAATACACTTTATTTTTTTTTCAAGCATGGTGTATCGCAAAAATAATATTACAAATTCTGAAAATTTCAAATTACCTTTAACATTTTTATTGTTAATTCTGCATCTGCATGTTCACATTTTTGCCCCATTTATTTCCTGTTAGTTTGTTGTTCCTGTGTAAGCCATTCCCCTCTCCACGCATTACCTACGACCTGCTACTGGTGAAACAGAACCATCAGCCACAGAACCACAATTGGTTCTTGACAGTGGCATTCTGCAGTTTGAGCAACCAAACATTAGTCACCAGTTAAAAAGATGAACGGCACTGCCAATCAAAATGCCATATGGGTCTGTTCTTCAGCAAATAACTGGATTTAACCCTTTCTGTGCTGTTAGGAGAATGAGACGTTAATTGATATTGTATTCCAATTAACACATAATATGGGTGGAGTCAAAACAATGAGTTCTTTATATAGCTTGGGATTGTAGCCTTTGTCCATGCCAAAACTATGCTGGCTGTGGACAGACAATGGCATGGATTTTACTTTAGGGTTTTGTTCACAGCACTGGTTCCGTGTTGATAATCAATGGGCTTTGTTATTTATTTAAGCCATTTGTTTTACTGTGTTTGCATTCAGGTCCAGTGACTATGGAAGCACCTACACAAAGCTGAATGACAAAGTTGGCTCCAGGACCGTGCTGAGTTACCTTTACGTGTGCCCAACCAACAAACAGAAGGTCATTTTATCCTGTGTAGTTGTTTTTAATATATTATTTTTATCATTATTATTCAAATGTTTTCATGCCAATGACTGAGAACCTGAATGGGCTAAAAACCCACGTGCTAATGCTACATACAGTATTTGCTCAAGCCTGTTTTCATTGCTTCCTTGGAAAAAGAAGTTGTGTTGTGATTATGGATCGTTACAATGTCTATACCATACTTCTGTATAAACTTAGTTTTATATTTTTATTCATATAAACACCCGCAAAACCTTTCGACAATTACTTTATTCTAGTCTAATTTACTCTGGTAGGCGCTACAATTTAAAACAAGGATAAACAGGCTCAGAAACCGTTTCTTGCCCAGGGCTATCACCACCCTAAATCACCACTTATTTGGAAATGTTTGTTGCTGCTATATGTTATTGCATTGCTTTTTATTCCACTCTTACTATAACTTAGGCCAGTGTCCATGCACTATTTATTGATTGTCTTCTATCTTATTTTTGTCTTTAAAGTCTTTATTGTATGTTTACGTTGGAATACCATGTCTAAGCTTGTTGCATATAGTATTTTATTACATTGTAATCAATGACAAAACATATTTTATATTATAACATAAAAATATTAATTAAAGTGTAATTTAACCTTGATTTTGGCCATTAATCAAATAAAATGGGTAATGGACTACAGTTTATTTGAAAATAATATCTGGTTTTGATTTGATTTACATATTGTACTAATTCTGTACTGCCATTTGGCATTATTACATCATTATATTGTTGCAATCATGTAAAAAAATGCATATTTCTTTCGTTTCTTATTGAGGATTTTATTGAAAAGATGCCAGTCACTTTCATGTGTTCACATGTCGCTTACATTTATATCACACTAATCCACAAAAAGAAATCCAAACCAGACTTCTAATATCGAGCTTTTTTAAGCTATTAAGTTCTTAGGGTGACATAAAGTTATTTCATATGACGTTTTCACTTAACTTTTGGGTTTGTAGCTTAGCTTGCTAAAATGTGTTAGTTTTCTTGAGGTAGATTTTAATTCATCCTGATCTTAATAATCTAAAAATATGAAATTTCCTGGAAAAAAAATCTGTATTTTTCCGTTTTCCAAAACCATTCACTTATGACTGGAGCAATGCGGATCCCATGCTAATCAGACAACGGCAATGGAGTTAGCCTACTTCCCGGCGGCTCAACCGCAATGAGACGAGTGTGGCTCTGATGCCGCCTCCCTCCTGTGTATTTCAGATAATGATGCTGAGCGACCCGGAGGTGGAAAGCGCCATTTTGATCAGCTCGGACGAGGGGGCAACTTTTGAGAAGCATCCCATTAGCTTCAATGTCCTCAGTCTTTTGTTCCATCCAGTGCAGGAGAACTGGATTCTGGCCTACAGCCACGATAGCAAGGTTGATTTGAAGCATAGACACGCTAGCCAAAATGTTTGACTTGGAATGCTTATGTCTCAATTGCGGTGGGATCTGCTCGCTGTGAACGTTATCGCTCTTATAACCGTCTCTACTATCTTGCAGCTGTACAGCTCAATGGACTTCGGGAAGAGGTGGCAACTTGTGCATGACAACGTAATGCCCGGTCGATTTTACTGGTATGGTCACGCAGGCACATATACACCCCCAATAGTGTTGGTTATACTGAGATTGGATTTCAAAGACTAAAATTATAAAACTATGATAAAAATATTGACCCTACAGTGTATACCTGCATTTTATGTCTTGGAATTTCAATTTTAATCAAGCAAATATTTGCCTTCCAAGTGGCAGATAGCGTGTTCTCAGTGATAAATATATGAATAAATGGTGGGAGGGTGGGTGCATGCTTCCCTTAACCGCTAAGGTTGTAGTGGCACCTGTGGTGTGTCTTGGGCAAGTACACCCTGGTGGTGGCCATCCCTCTGTTGTGATTTTGCTGTGGACCCAAACACAGGTAGCAGAAAAAGACAAGGTGCTTAAAAGCAAATGGCATTTATCAACAAAATCAACAAAGTAACAAATAAATGGTGAAAAGCAACAATACAATACAACAATACAACTCTCAGTTACAAGAAACAAAAAAATTAATCTCAGAAATTCGTATGACATTGGAACAAGTTGATGATGTGGAAAATGAAAATGAAGAATGAAAGTCACCTGGCACTGGGTGCTGTTCAAAATGTCTTCAGATAAGGTCAGGCTAATTTTGAACTGATTAGACACCCCTTGGTGGACAGAGGTGTGCCAGACCGTAACATGATCATGTAAATAGTAAATGGCCAATAAAAGGAAACATACACCATTCTTTCAAAGGTTATTTAAATTAGATTAAAACATTATTATCAACTGGGATGCTGCACCGAAATGCTGTACTGTCTGATTTTTTGTTTTATTTTCTGTTCCTGGTAACTAAAAAAAATGTCAGGAAAAAATGAAGTGATAACCTGACTTGTAAGATTGTGGTAAAAGGAAAGTTGCACAAAATTTCTGGACTATAAGCCGCAGCCTACAATAAACCACACCCAATACATTTCAAAAGGAAAAACGTGTTGTACTTACGTAACCGGCACCTGACTATAAACTGCATATTCCCACGTTAAAACATTAAATATTTACAAAGACAGACGATGTACAGAAAGAGTTTTCTAAGTTTTAATAACAACCTGAAAGCTTTTCTTGACTTTTTACATCGCTCCAATTCACATGCTCTGTTTACGCCGTTATTACTTTTTGGTTGCTTGCTATTGCTTGATTGCTTTTAACCTAAAAGCTTAATCATATGCTTTTTGCATTTTCTGTGATGAGGATCAGTTTATGCAAATTTTATTCTTGTTCAAAGCGCACTTCAGTGCATTGAACTTCTTCAATGCTGTTCATTGGCGATTTCGATGTCTTTTTTTAAACCACCTGTCTCACTTACCCTTTCCGCTCAAGTTGCCCTGGCGGCTGTGATAAAAAAATGTATTCATTCGCTGCATCTCTGCACAAGCGTGACAAAAGTTGCGGCTTATAGACGGTTGTAATCTTTTTAGTAAATTACATTTTTAGCCATGGCTTTAATATAAAATATACACATTTTCTATTGAGTTTTAAACTATATTATTGGAAAGAGTAGTATTAGAAATATGATTTTTGCAGTCAGATTGTTGAAATGAGCGCTTCTGGTTCATCTCTGTACTTTAGTCGTTCTTAATTGGACAGTGAAAAAATACTGAAGAGGTCTTCCTGGTGTTTTTTCCCATCAAAACTGAGATAAATTGATATATTTACCTGACCATTACTTTGAGTGTTTTTCGAAGTACGCACAGCGTTTTTATTCTACTGAAAACATCATCAGTTGATTTATTATTTTGTTATTCCGAGTAAAAAAAAAAAGAACTGAAATCATATTACGTGAATATGAGAAAACATTCACTTATTATCTTTGTTAAAGTTTTTGTTTTACTATAAAATTATCTTACTCTAACCAAAATCTTGCACCACATTTTAAATCAAATACAGGTAACATTTGACTTACGACCAGGATCGGTTCTGACCAACTGGTCGTACAATGGCGGTGTGTTCTGTCGAGACTGTATTTACAATAGTTGCTGAGTGTAGTGTTAAATAGCTGTGCTGGCCGGTGTTATGCCAAGAAATGCATCCCTGCCGAGATTTGCATCCCCTAGCTACTAAAACCACTTTTACCTCGTTTTATCTCACTTTTATATCACTTTTCGTGAATTTAATGGCGAACATATGACCAAAACCACTTCATCTTGCATTTGTTGGGAATGTAATACAACTTAAACCATTCCGTCTTTGTATTTGTTGGAACAGTAATGCACATCGTATACGAATCACTTTTGAGGAGGTAACATGTTTATTTTGCCTTTTTCTATTCAAATAGCTCGTATTAAAACTGTTATGCACTCTACCATAAAGCTTATTTCAGCATAATAAGCTTTACGGTAGAGTGCATAACAGTTCTCAAAAGTAATTTATATACGGTGTGCATTACCGTTCGATTACATTCACAACAAATACAAAGACGGAGTGGTTTAACTTGTAATACATTCCCAACAAATGCAAGACGGAGTGGTTTTGGTTATATGTTTGCCATTACATTCCCGAAAAGTGATATAAAAGTGAGATAAAACGAGGTAGTTATAGTAGCGAGGGGAAATCTCGGCAGGGATGCATTTCTCGGCATAACACCGGCTTGCTGCAAAAATTCTCGTATTTGTTATCGAGTACTATGTGCTTCGGTGACAGACAATAAATTGAAAAAAAAAAGCATCTGCTGGAAAAAATTAGGAGTCCATTAAAAAAACAACATCTGATGGCCAGGTGGACATAGGTCGAGCAGATCGTGAGAAGGCAGCTACCTATGTATTATAATTCTGGTGTGATCAACCACAACAATTTCATTAGGTATTGATGCTGACCTGTATATTTCTTTGTGTGGTGTAATACATCTACTGAATAGGTTCCGAATCATTTTCTTGACAATTTGATGTAGTTGCATAATACTGTAAACACAGGATTGCACTTTTAACAACAGAATTTTTTTTTATTTTTGTTGACGTCTTTTCAAGTAGTACATTTTGTACCATCACCTGCCGTCTACTTCCCTTATGCTTTGTTTGTCTTCTGCTTGGACAAATCAACATGTAATAGACGCTCATTTAGTGGTTGGAAACATGCTGCTTCTGCTTATAGATTGCACAATTACAAAACCATCTAAACTGTTTTCCTTCCCTGCAGGGCCGTAATGGGACTGGACAAAGAATCAGACGTGGTCCACATTGAGACGCGAGTGGACAAAGGCCGTGAGCGCTACATGGCTTGGGATGAACCATCCCACACACACACACACACACACACATACACACACCAGACGAAGCTGGAGAGTCGCTCCTTCACGTCATGCTTCCTGGAGCACAATGAAGCAAAAAAGATCCCGCAAATAAAAACCGCCAGAAAAAAAGCATTTCTGGGCGTTGATGGATGTTTCTTCTACTTAATACGTCCCTTGCGTGTCTCCCTTCTAAGCCGTGCACCGCTCTAATGTGCAGTGATTGCCATGGCAAGCTTTGTCTTTGTTGGGGGAATGCTTACAATCCACAAGTGGTTCAATGTTTATTCTGTAAATGGCAATAGCATTGTTCACCGTACTGAGCGTTTAATTAACATCCCCAGCTGAACGGGGACTAAGTGCAGCGAGTAAGTAGTTACTGGGCTTTTCTTTTTCCTCTAGTTTGTTAAAAGCAACATTCACTTAAGGTGAAGTCATTATTTTGCTCAATCTCAGTTTCATGCACATTGTTATCCGACGTACAATTATAAGGACAGATGCTATTATTATGCCCACAGCAACCGGTTACTAGCGATGCGTGATTGGTCCGTGTCAAGTGAGGCACAGTCTTACCTGTCAACCCTAGGTGACTCAAATGTGAAAAAGTCAAGATAAAATGTTAATTTTCCAGGTTCAAAAAGTATGAAAATCAAGGTCTATCTTAAAAAATGTATTAGACCAAATCTATCTGCACAGACCTTTCATGCTTAATTTCCATGAGTGCACGCTAAATATAATCATATCCAAAGTAAACTTAACAAAGGCAGAATTATTTTTTAAGCATATTCACAAAGAACTATGAGATGAAGAATTAACATACCCACAACAAAAGAGTTAAAGTGGAGAGTCATGTTGTTGCACTCGAGTCACGATTTCTGTTCAACCTGTGCAGGTCTAGAAGAACAGCAGGACATCATTGTGTTGTCTCTTAAAGGCACAGCAGGTTTAGGAGCGGGGACATCTGAAAAGTAGGCAAAACAAGTATGATTAATAGAAAATTGTTAACATTTCGTAATTCAATTTCTTTAAAATATTTTGGGAAAAACAGTCGTATAAAATTACAGGTGCAGAGTGGGGCATTCATTTCTCAGTCTCACTGTCAGGGGGCAAAGTGAGAACTGATTCATCGGCATAGTTGATGTAAATCTGAACAAGTGCTAGTCTCTTCTTAGTATTTATACGGTAAATTTAAAAAAAAAAATGTAATTTTTAAAAGGGAATACCAAAATTGCGCAACTAAAATAAAGAGAATGTTGACACTAATTAGATATAACAATTTTTCTATGCTTTTGAAATATTTTTTGCCCAGCAGCACACTCCAATTACAGGGTGTCAAACTTCTTCCATTCACATGGTGATGATATAACCCAAATTACGGAATTCCAATGAAGTCCAAAAAAAGGTTTATTGAAAATACTAAAATACCAGAAAAAACACAAAAGTATGTTGCACTGGAGTGTTTGAGTTTATCTCAACAATACAGACAAATCGTTCAAACATACTACAATCATATAATATGTGTTAGACGATGACCCAAATGTCTACTGTTGACGAAGCTCATAATCAGGTTTAGCAGAGAAAAAGCAAATTTTCGGGTTATAGTTTCGAAGTTTACCACGCACAGGAAAATGACATGTGGCAGTTTTAAGCATTAAAAGAGAACATAGTTTTCAGTTCTGAATAAGACAGAAGCTTCTGATCTACAAGATGTTCACGTTTGTTTTCACCTTAGGAATAGAAGCAAATTTGTTTCCGAATCACAAGAAGATGAAACCTTTGTTAATCAATGAAGAATACAATGCTGGTTTTGAGCATGGAAGAAGGTGGTTTTTCTGAAGGTGACTACATCAGTTTTCAGAAAAAAAATTAGTTACCAACTCCTAGTCCACAAGATTATTGCTTGTTTTCACCGTAGTAGGAGACACTAAAAGAAGACAAAATAGGGTATGAAGCACAGGTGATGCAATGTTGGAACGTCTTTGGTTGAGTGAGTCATAAATCAAGAACAACCTGTACTCGCCCAAAAATGAACATGCTGTTTGAGATATTCTGCAAATTCTCAATAGACAGTCCACCCCTGAGCAAGATAAATCACAGTCCTGTTTACAAGTTTTACATGAACCTAATATTTTATTTTTTGTACAAGCACTTGGCGGAATTCCTAAATATAGCCTTTGTATCGTGAGACAGATATGCTAACTCCAGTGTCCTCTGCTGTAACATTTTATTTCAATTTTTAAATTACCTTTTTTAAAAACATAATGAACTACAAGCACAGTTTCTGTTGCATCTCTTGCGCATACAAGTGTGACTTGTAGCAAAATGTGTGTACCGTATTTTACGCACTATAAGGCGCACGAGATTAGCAGGGGCACCTCCCAAAAATAGTGTTTGGTCATATATTAATCATGCAAAAGGTGCACTGGACTGTTTGGCACATGGAATTAAAACTACGGTAAGAGGAACGTCTTTTTAGAGTACAAGCATTCCACATATATATTCGTGCAATGATTAATCCGTCGAAAAACGTCACCGATCAAAATTGCAAAACATTGTATGCAATGGGGGCAGCATGGCGGCGCAGTGGTTAGCGCGTATGCGGCACAGTTCTGAGGTCATGGGTTCAAATCCAGCTGCCACCCTTCCTGTGCGGAGTTTGCATGTTCCTCCGGGCACTCCGGTGTCCTCCCACATTCCAAAAACATGCATGTCAGGTTAATTGGCCGGTCAAAATTGTCCCTGGTGTGAATGAGCGAGAGAATTGCCTGTCCCTGTGTGCACTGCGACTGGCTGGCAACCAGTTCAGGGTCTCCCCTGCCCACTGCCCGAAGATGGCTGGGATAAATCTCAGCCGTCAAAATGAACGTCAAATGATATATGTACTTAAATTTTTTTGCAGACCTGCAGATTCTGAGTGCTCGTTGATAGTAATCCAAGGAAAAAAAGTGTATCTTTCCAAAGGTAAGGGTGGGAAAAATGAATATCCATTATTGTCCGCCGTGTCCACAAAAACTCACCTTTACCGGTCCCCACTTTCCTATCAGCCCGCGTTTGCTCCACCCCTCTTTTTAATTTGCTCGTGCAGAATAAGTGTCTCAAATAAATACAAATAAATACATTACAAAAATATACAGTTGCAAATACATATTACACATATTTACAAAGAAAGACGGTACATCGAGAGAGTTTTCAAAGCTTTAATAATAATAATATAACTTTCATCCTAAACCGTGCCTTTGGGAGGTAGGCTCACGCTACTAAAAACATGCTCGCATGCCAGTACATTAGTCTGTTAAGGAAATAATTGCCGCATTCGTATTCTGTCCTTGAGGTGATGTCAACTGTGGTTCCAGATTTGTGTACTATCTAGAGTCAACTGTGGCTCTAGAATCGATTTTTGCGATCGGGAGATGGAATAAGAGCTTGCTCTGTCCACTCCACGCATCGACCTGGTATTGCAGTACCTCCTGGAATGGTTCATTCGCACCGATCGCTGCTTGGCTCTATGGCTAGGACCTTGACTCAGCCTCTTGGCTGAGAGCCAGTGTCTCGACCTCTTGGCTTTGTAGCGTATTGTGATTTGACCGATAACGGATAATGGATAATGGATAATTGATAAAGAATATAGAACAATAAACCTTACAAATCCCTTTCTCCTTGTTAATGACATCTAAGTTGTCTTTCTCAATGTCGGAACGAAATCTAATTGTGATGACGTCTTCCCACGCTCCCTTACTTCAATATGCCCCAGCAATGTGTCCGTTTGCTTATGACCTGGAAGCTGCGTCATGAGCCTTAGGTTGTGCAATTTGCACGATGAGGGTATGTTTACGCTCAGAAGTTGTGATATTCCTTGGCGCATATATTCCATCGGTCTAAATCATACCTTATGTACTCGAGCGCGGCCGTTCAAAAAGTTACATAAATTGGCCGCATCTCTGAATAAGCCGCAGGGTTGAAAATTTGGGAAAAAAGTAGCGGCTTATAGTCCGGAATTTACAGTAATAATAATAAATGCAAAGCATGACGAGAGAAACAACTTTTTGGTGTATCTGATTATGAATCGGATTTTGAGTTTTTGATATATTCAATATATTTTCAGGACCAAATCTCAGTTTTCTCCAATCTTTGACATTTGTTTCTGGCTCTTAGAGAAAAAATAATGTGAAAATGAGATCAATTCTAATGCCTATATTATCTGTATCACGAGTGGTCTCGTGATGAAATGTCAGGGCTCTCTTAGCTGTGACTTGGGTTCAATTACTCTAGCATACAAAGCTTTGCGATTCTAGTCTGCAATGTATTTTGATTGATTAATCATTGCACAAGTACTTAAGTATACCGTAATACCTCATTAGTAACGCATACATATAATTACTGTATGCCTTTTCAATCTTATTCACCGTTTTTTGCAGTGTATAAGAAGCCTTTTCACATTTCTGGCCAATTTAGGATTTGGAGGTGTGCGTTATAATCTGTTCATCCAGGAAGAAACAAACTGTGAAGACTTAAAGTGACCAAATACAGTAACCTACTCCAGATTGATTTCCTTTGACTTTGTCTTTACAGGCGCTGAGTACGTGAAGTGCAGAGCCCAGCGGTGCACGGAGGCCAACAAGCAGTACCTCTTCCCAGGACACGTGGACACCAATTCACTGGTCGTGCAAGATGAATACGTTTTCACTCAGGTCTGCGTGGCCATAAATTACTTTGTCCTTTTTTACTGTGCTCCAAGGTCATATTTGCCTTTTCCCTACCCATGTTTGCTTTCCAGCTCGCTTCAATTCATGCTTTTCTATCAAAATTCTCATAATGGCTTCCTGAAACACACCTGTTCCCCAACTTGTGCTTTTGATTATGTTTCTACTCGTCGAGGCAAGGTAGAGCGTGTTGCTGCACACAAAAAAAGTGTTTCAAAAAACTGAGAGTCGGAAAGAAAATGAGCTGTGAATAAAGCGTGCGGTGTCCTTAATGCCAATTAGAAAGCCGCCATCAGGGCCATTATTAGAATTACATTTTCTAAATTGCCTGCGCTCTCATTGATTTCCACCCGCCGCTCTGCTGTTCTGCTCTTTGCCACCTTGGTGCATTAAATTGCCAATGTTTTGCAGAAACTAAGATAAAGACAAATACAAATGCAGGGCCATGCTTTTGCATATTTTAGAGACCGAGTCTCATTTGTTTACTTGTCGAAGACAGCGGAAAAGTGGATTTTGCGAGATCGTTTTAAATCACAATTTAGACTAGTGGAATCTCTTAAGTCTCCACCAATACCAAGCACTGATACCACTGTCACTTTTGAATGAGCACCTCCACCCCCCATCCAATTGTACATATAATTCAAGTGTCATATATCCCAATATTTCTGGTTTCTATTTTCAAAAACCCTTTCAACCAAGAAAGATATGCAGATATTGGTTTATAAATGAATTTAACATCCATCTGTTTACTAGCACCAGTATTTTACCCCTGAATCACTTTTAAAGGTATCCCCAAACAGATTCTCTATCCAAGTAGGCACAGAACATGTTGTGTTCCTCCCCACAATGAAGCAAATACATTACAAAACATTCTACGCTCCAGGGGACTCCAGAAAATTTGTCGCAAAGTTGATCGATCCGGCTTGGTTTATCTAAGGCTGTGATGTCATTGAAGGAACTCAGCTTGTTTCAAAATGCTGAATCCCATTAACATAGCATGTAAGGCAGCTCCGAAACAAATAACAACTGTAGTGAACAGCTATTGCATACTGATCATTTCTGCTTAGATAAATCAGAACTTTGTCGCCGGGGTCCTTGTGACTGTTTTTTTGGGTGTTGCGAGCTTCGGCCTCCAAAAGCTGCATGGGGTAAGTTTACCTGCTGACGTTACAGCATGAGTTGCTTATTTGCCCTTGGCTCCTTGGTTGCTTAATGTGGCTTTCCGTTTGTGTTTGTTGCCGCGTGTCTTGTTAATATTATTTTCTCCAGCTAGCTCCCAACGAGCGTCAGGGCTGCTGAGGACAAACTTTTGTCTGCTTCTGGCTGGGACTCGTTGGCTGCCGACGGAGTGTTGTTTGACCAGCAAGCCTGGGGTTAGCGCCAATTTTGCTGTTTCCCTTAGTTTATTCCCGGGAACCTTCGTGTTTGCCGCTTTCTTTTGCTACTTTTCTTTGCCGCTTTTCGTTGCAGATTTTTGCTGGTTATATTGACTGCTCACTACATGCTTTTTAGTCAGCCAGACGTGTGTTTTTCCCCCAAGGCTGCAGCCACCCCTCGTTGATCGGTCCCCTTTGGGTGACTTTCTGCGTGTTATTTTTGCTAGTTAGCTGTTTTTTAACTAAATGCCTTTTGTTGTACCATAACTGCATGCACCTGCAGGAAAACACCTTGTAACCTCTCTTTAACTAATTAACACATACAAACTTATACTGGATTACCTTTATTAATTAGTCCCAAATTCTTAAACATGCAACATGTAAGGAAATAGTACATGGTTTTTATATTGATGTATTTCAACCAATGAGTGCCAACCAAAATCAAACAAAACAGGAAAGCCCTTGGCAGCCCCAACGGTAATGGGGAGCTAGCCAGACAAAATTATACCAAATGCAGCACACGCGGTGAAAAACCCAAACGAAAAGCCAAAATCATCTACCTCCAAGAATAAATCAATGGTAGCAATGGCTGTTCACTTCATTAGCTGTCTGTTTCGGGGGTCGCCATACATTATGTGTTAATGGGATTCACCATTTGGAAAGTGTCGTTTTCCTTAAATGACGCCAAAGCTCTACAGTTAATATGGGAGATGGGTCACCTTTAAGACAATATTTCTCGAGTTCCCCGGTGCGTGAAATGTTTTAAATGTATTTGCATAATTGTGTGGCAGGACCACTACACATTCTTCGTCTGATTAAAATAAAAAATCTATTTGTTAATATCTTTAAATATCTTAATAAAAATAGGGTCATATTACAATTGTATTTATTTATCTAGCCACAGATATAATAATTTGATACGAAACCGTGCTGCAAAAAGGAGTCCATTACTAGCCAGTGACCCATTTTTACCCTATTTGCGGACTTGATTGGGAAAAAATAAATATAGGGCGTTTCAGAAACGCTCATTTAATATAATTCCATTAGACGAGATTGTGAATATGGTGCCGGATGTGGCCCCCGCCGACTTTCTGGTGACTTTCATTGCCATTATGGGGAGGGGAGTGAGGGTTTTGCAGTTGGATTTAACTTGACAAAGAGTAATGAGGTTATTGATTGGAGCTACAACCAAATAAGCAGTCTTCAACACATCCGCGTTCCCGCGGGACGAGAAGGAACGCTCGAGTGCAACATCCTCAAAAACGCCGCCTTAGAAAAGGCAACTCATTGATTTTCCATAGATTATTCCATTAGAGCCCTAATGTAGTGTGTAGAGGGGACAAACACCATCCTTCTACTTGATTGGAAAATAAGCAAGCAGGCCAGCGTAGGCCCGGGGCCTTAAGTGGACGGGAACGCGCCAGTGCATTAAGGTCCTCCAGCCTCCTTTTAGATATAGTCAAAATCGTTATCGGGACCTCTTTACTTTAATTGAGGTAATGATGAGCATTTTTATGTTGTCATTGCATTTTTTGCACACACTTGACATTGTGAGAAGAGGCAGTCCCGAATACAGTGGTACCTCTTAATTAGAGATAAATCCGTTCCAGGATCATGCTCCTAGCTTAAATCGCTGGTGTAACGAGCAGATTTTCCAATATGAAAATTAAAAACTAATGTGCCCATTTCCAACCTTCAAACAGCATCAAAGTGAACTCATGTTTACTAAAAACATATTCAAATAATAATACAAAAAAGGAATAAAGTAAAAAGATATGGTGACATTATTAATTAAAATGTGAGTTTATTATGAGCACTTACTGCGGAAGCAGTCGTTTTGCTAAAAATTGCGTGTGAGTAAGGGCGGGGATTTTTTTAGGGGGAGTGGGCGCGTTTGCAACCAAGACTTATATGTGTTCCAGTATTTTTGTACATTTTTTTAATCATTTTAAATTGTATATGCCGAATAATAATTTTCATGCGAAAAAAAACGAAAACATTGGCGCAGATTGACAAGTAAGAGAATGCAATGTACCTTTAAATGAAAATTCCAACAAAAATGTTGACAAAACTATTTTCTTATTTTATTTTTGGACACGCTGATCCTGGCATTGAGTATTCACGAGCAGTGAGCGGTCTCTAGTGGTAGCCGCTGGGACTGCTCATGGACTGGATTTTTTTCTTATAGCGAGAACGTTTTTTGTTTCAAACAAAACTCAAATACCAAAATTCTCGTGTTTATGGGTACTTGTTTAAATAGGTACCAAAGTACAGTGAGCCTCCTTCATGAGATTCTTTCCGCATCGCGTCCTTGTTTTGCAGCTTCTTGGTTGCCTGAAAATTCTTTCACATATCTCTCAAAAGAAATGAAAAAAAAAAGACCTACAGACATCCCATTTCAGTTTTCTATCAAACAGCCTCCCTAGAAATGAACACAAAGTCACATTCATGTTCTGTCAGGTTACCCAGTAAGGACATGAAAAGTGTTTCTGTCAAAAGTTGAGCAATGCTACAGCTGCCCCAGTTGTTATCAAAACGTTGAAAGAAATCTTCGTTTTATTTACTCATTCTATCGAGTTTTGCCTCCTCTTTCCGCCACTCTCAACTGTCAAAGTCTCTTTCTGGCTCAAAGGCGCATATTGCTGAAGGGGTTTGTCAATTTCCTCCAGGAAAGCCTTGTGAGCGTCCTCACTTTGCAATCTCGCCTTTGCTGCGCATTGTACCGATTGCCTGTGGGCAAATATTGGTAAAATCATTCCTCCCAGGGGGGCTGTGCCACTCACCGAGACTCTCTGAACACAAATAAAGGCTGCTTACAGGGGCGAAAACCTGACATGTTAAAATGCTAAAAAAAAATTATATATATCCATCCATTATCTGCACCGCTTTTCCTCAGTAGGGTCGCGGCGGTGCTGAAGCCCATCCCAGCTGTCTTCGGCAATGGGTAGGGGACACCCTGAACTGATTGCCAGCCAGTCGCAGGGTACACAGAGACAGGCAACTCATTCGCTCATTCACACCTACGGACAGTTTGGACCGGCAAATTAACCTGACATGCATGTTTTTGGAGTGTGGGAGGGAACCGGGGTGCCCGGAAGAAACCCACGCAAGCACGGGGAGAACATGCAAACTCCGCACAGGAAGGCTGGTAGCTGGTTTGATCCCATGACCTCAGAACTGTGCCGCAGACGCACTAACCACTCAACCACTGTGCCGCCCTAACAATATAGTAAAATAAATCATATTTCATGCAGTTTTTAACGAAAATAATTTGTTAAAGTAAAATTGTCATTGGTATTATATCATCAAAGTTTTGCTGTACGCTTAGCTATAGAAGTAGTAAAGTACGTAAGAATAATCATAATGAATCCTTGTAAATTGTGTACACACAGGCACGGGGAGAACGTGCAAACTCCACACAGGTTCAATCTCATGACTTCAGAACTCTGCCATGGATGTGCTATCCACACATCCATTGTGCCGCCCTAACAATATACAGTATATTAGATAATATTTCAAGCAGTTTTCAAGTAAAGAAAATTGTCAGTTTTGCTGCACGCTTAGGTATAGAAGTAGGAAAGTAAGTATGAATAATCATAGTAAATTGTGTTTTGCTGCATGCAGATCATTTTGTTTGATTTACTATAACTTATTTTTTTTTGTTATTTTAACCCCCAAAAAATCATGAAATCAAACATAAAATAAGAAATGATTATATATATTAAAACAATTATTGGGACAGACTATTATACCATCACAGTTTAGTACTACCCAAACATTATTTGGGTGAATTTGATTCAACATTTCAAAAATTAAAAAGATTAGCAAACAATAAGTATGCATCACATTATCATCCAAACATCTTCTCTTGAGTAAGACAGGAGGAAGATGCATGTCTGAAAAGTGCTTTACAGTTTTGATTCGATTCAGTTGCGGTCGTGAGGTTCCAGTGATGCTCGTTCCTTTGCTTTTTGTTACCAAGGTAACCAAGTCGGGGAGAGCCAGTTACTTTGCGTCCTACATGAGAGAGCCATTCAAGCGCATGCAGTTACCAAAATATTGTCTGCCAAAGGTATGTATTTAATAAGTGTTAGATTATCGACATTACCCTGATGTATTATATCAATTGTCCAAAATAATAGAAAAAAACTTTGGAGCTGTATATTGAAAAAGCAAACTTAACATTCAGCGCACCTTTTAACAAGGACAAATGAAAAGACATAGCGGAAGTTGAACAACAAAAATCAAATATATTTAGTTTCCCATTAGTTCTGCATACACAGAAGAATACCTTTTTATGACTCTGAGATGTATTTTGAACTGACAAAACTAAAAATGTTGATGCATTCAACGTGCCTTATTCAAGGAATTGGGGGTTGTTTTGTCAACTCCACTTCTTTCAGAAGCTTTAAAACAGCTTTGTGTTTCATACCAAAACATTGGAAATGTTGGGATGTCCTTGACCAAAGGTGAACAGACTTTCTGCTGTCAGTAAAAACCTAGTTTTGTATGAAGAAATATTCCCACCATATACATAGGACCCTTGCTTGGTACATATGTAAGGACCTCTAAAGGGACCATTGAGAGAATGAGATGGAGCACAAAAAGCAAACATAAGAAGATTCAAATGTTTAAAACACAATATGTTTAAAAATATGTGCAATAAATGGTCAGAGTAGAAGAGTCCATACTACATTAAATAAAGACTGAGACGCCATGTAACGTTATTCAAAATGGATGGGTATGTTGCTAGTATTAAGTGTAAAGAGACACTCTTTCTGTTGCTCTTGAAGCTTTCACAACTTTAGGTGACCCTGAACCCCTAATGCCCCCCGATAAGCAAGTTGCTGTTGCCGCTATCGGTGTGTGAGTGTGTTTGTCTGAATGGGTAAGTGTGCAGCATATTGTAAAGCAATTTGGGAGGTCTTCATTGACTTGAAAAGCGCTATATGAATGCAGACAATTTTTCATCTACCATTTAAAAGTTACCTACTGTTTGTTTGGCGTTGACTAGCTTGCACAGTAGCATTACCAAGCTAATATCTATGCCACAGTGATGCTAATTATCTAAAATGATGCATTGTGTCGTCTAGTGTTTTTCAAACAATTCTATAGTTCGAGGAACTAAACAACTTGAATATAAACACACTTAAAGACAGATTAACAATGCAAATCTCAAATTAAGGCGGAATTATTACCAAACCAAATCACCTGTATTACCCCCTAAGCCGCTGTGACCACAAATACAGAATTTAGAGTCAAATGTGCAAAACGTTTTATCTAAAAAAAAAAAAATCAAACTTTGGGAACGTTATACACATGGTGTGGGGTGATACGTGTAAGAGACAGGGTCGAATGTCCTAACAACAGTATTGTGAGTGTGACGTCATGGGACAATGGCGGAAGTTCAATACAGTTCACTTGAGCATTTGCCTCATTATTATAATACAACTCATACACACTACCAACACATTTACATGTATTAGTGCATGATATGCTTTATAATTGATCAGACAAAGATATCGCTGACGACAGTCGCCAAACATCGAATACGACATCTCTTTACTGAAATAGTCCAAAACCCTTGCATGGATGATTTAGGATACAGTGATTCTTAAAGTCTAATGCACAGAGCCGAGGAATATCTTAGGCAATTGTATTCAAATATGAAATGCGTCAAGAGTGGACTTTGTCAGATGCTCCTA
Source organism: Urocampus carinirostris (assembly GCF_059441175.1). Taxonomy (NCBI): domain Eukaryota; kingdom Metazoa; phylum Chordata; class Actinopteri; order Syngnathiformes; family Syngnathidae; genus Urocampus; species Urocampus carinirostris. Next base: position 10,234,709 of record NC_142361.1, read on the forward strand.
TTTCTGAGAATTTATCTAATCTACTGTGACATGAAAAAGGGTGCCTTGGCTCCAAAAAGGTTGGGAAACACTGGCTTAAGCTATGCTCTCTCTTACTTTCAATGGCTGACATATTTTTTTTCTCTATTTAACCTATTCCAAGTTAATTTGAGATCTGTTAAATTTTGACAAGAGAGCAGAACGCAATATGAACAATGTTACAGTGCCCTCTCTTGTTGATGGATTACATTTTTGATTTTTCATTTTGCTAATGCTACTACAAGGATTCAAAGTTCTTGTGGACTCTGCACAGGACATGCATATCATCAGCACAGATGAGAAGCAAGTGTTTGCGGCAGTCCAGGAATGGAACCAGAATCATACCTACAGCCTATACATCTCTGACTCGTCTGGAGTCTACTTCACCCTCTCTCTGGAAAATCTAAGGACCACCAGGGGACCCACTGGAAACCTACTAGTCGACATCTATAAGGTTTTTTTTGTTGTTAACAGGAACAGAGAGCTGTTACTTAGCTGTGACATTTTAATGTTGTCAATTACAGTGGTGCAACATTTGGGATACACTTATTATTTACTCGATTATGCTTAACTAACTACTGCAAATGCTAGCACATTTGTACGGCTACTGCTGCAAAACAAAACAGGTGAAAAGTGTTTTTTGATAATGTTCAGGCAAGCAGCCAAGTTTGTGACCATTTTTTACAACGCAGCAGCAACACCAGGTACTTGTTGAAACAATTCCAATGATTGCACATTTTGAATGCTTAGGCGGTGTCACAGCTGGAAGCAGAGATGATACAGTACAACAAAGGGCGAGCAGCCAAAAAGCAGATAACTAGCATAAAAACACATGGAGAGTCGCCAACAGGGGGTTGACTGGGACGATCAACAAAAAGTGTCTGCAGCCTCTGTAGAAAAATGCGAGACTGGCCAACCAAAAAACACGCAGTCAGGCTAACCGGCAACCAACAATGAAAAGCAGGAACGTCTATGGCGACAAATGCAAAGCCAGGCAGGAGAACCAAAGGACAAAGCGAAACCACTACTAATGCCAGGCTAGCCAATCAAAAAACATACGGTGAAAAGCAAGGCTAACCAGGAACCAACATCAAAAATTGGCAAAGTTATGGCTGCAAACACGAAGCCGGCCAGGAATTAATCGAGGGATATGGCAAAATCAGCGCTACTGCCAGGCTAGCTGGCCTAACAACACACAATGGAAAATCAACGTCCGCCAACCCTAAAAAAAACAAAACAGGAAAGCCCTTGTCAGCCCCGACGCTAACAGGGAACTAGTCTTATAGGAATAATTACACGGGTCGAAAAACACAAAAAAAAGAAGCCACAAGCAGTAATGAGAGGTATGAAATGGCTTTTCACTATAATCATGGTCTGTTCCAGAGCCTGCCTCACATGTTGTTTTAGTTCGCCATTTTGAAAGTTTTGTTGTTCCCTCGATGATGTCACAGCTCGACAGCAAACAAGTCAGATGGGTCCGCTTTGATACAAAATTTCTCAAGTCTCTGCCGCCCGGAATATTTTGCAACACATTTGCCTAGTACTGGGGAGGAATCTTACATGTTTTGTGAAGAATTGAATATAACAAAATCTGTTAGAAAATACCTTTGAATGATTTACTTAATGGAGACAAAGCACAAAATGGTGTGTCCAGGTGGAGGGCATAAATGGCATGTATCTGGCAAACAAGCTTGTAGACAACCGCATCAAGACGTTCATCACCTACAACAAAGGACAAACATGGGCCCTGCTGCAAGCGCCAGCTACTGACATAGCCGGGAACAATATCCCCTGTGTGACGGTAAGTCAGCTGATGCGTAGGTGTTCGTCATATATCATGCCGTGCACGTTTTGACCTCATCCACTGCACTTTGATTTACGGCCGAAATTTGCGGCGGTCGGCGCTTCAGTCTCGCCATTTTCAGCCACGCTAAATGACCAACAGAAAAATTCGGGCGGCGGAATAGTTTTATTATTCGTGTAAGTCACGGCGTGTCATTAGGTGTCGTTTCAGGGGGCAGACTTTCCATTAACCTGCGTGACTTCAATTCTACAATTGTAGTCATGTCGGACTAATGAATGTTAGATTACGCTGAATTATTTTATGTAGATGTGGTGTCAGTGAGTCAGAAGGCATAAATTGTAAACATATTTCCTCATTACATATCAAATTGTTTGTTTGAATAGTGTGTGATTAACTGTTGTCATGTAGCGTGCTGGATATAGTGATGGGAGGATGTCCAGATTTTCTCTGACCCACTTGCTTTCAAGTTAAGATGTTTGTGAGCATAATCGTAAATACTGTTAGGTTTCACTGTAGTGCCATCGATATGACAACGAGTTAAACTAAGAAACAAGGCCTGGGAACCACATGGGACGTCTTATTTAGGCTTTAGTTTCTTTCTTCAGTTGGTGAAAACTGAAACTGAAACAATACAACACAGTGCATTAAAATATGTAGTAACAAATTCACAGAAAATAATGCGTACACTTTGCATCTTCCTGGACTAATAGTAAGACAGTTGTCTATACATAAAATAAACATTTTTTAAGGACGTATGGCATCGCCTTGTTTATACTTAAACGTGGATGGATACAGATTGGAGATGCAACCATCAACTCAGCCGTAGTGTGAGTCTTATTTACCATGTGAGTCCCATATAGGCTTTAGCGCAGAAAACCGAAAGGAAAACAATTTCACAATATTTTTTTAATCAAAATTTTGAAGAAACATGAAATATTTATGCAAACAAGTTTTATTGAAATTACAAGAGATTTAACTTTGTGATATACTTTAAACACATTGAATAATTTATTAAAGAAAAGTAATTACCTCATGGGAAACACATTCACTGTGAAACCAATCAAATGTTTAGCCATTGAGGATAAAAAGGGACACATGTTGCGTTATTTTACTCAAAATGTTTGTCCGTCATAGATAACCCGTAATACAGTGAAATATTAGGGTTGTCTAGAATATAAGTGGTTTATTTTGAAAATGTTTCAGTTGGTCCCTAATGTGAGCATTTTCAATACTGTTGTTTTACCCAATGTTAGTCAATGGTATGGTGCTCAATTTGACATAGAGCTGGGTTCATTTTGGGGGTTTCATTATTTTGTTAAACTTTTTTTGCTGCCTAAAGCAAATTCGGGTCAAACTACCTTAAATAGCAACTCTGTCCTTTTGGTTTCACGGAATTTAAGTATCTTTTGACCTAAAAGCTTAGTGAGTGCAGTGTGTTAACTTGGAAAGACTCAACCCAAAGTGTCATGGATGAATAATCCAGCAGTGATATGCTCCCTTTTAGAATTACTGCTGATTTATTGACACATTCCCACAAATGTACTGGTAGATATTTTTAACCCATGACCTATATTTTCTTTTATACTTTCTTTCTAGACCAAGCAGAGAAGATATATATTCGATACCTGTTTTACGATTTGCGTTGAGAATCAAATTGTTTAATGGTAATATTTAGAAAGTGTGTCAGCGCAATGACAAAAGTATAAAACAGAATCAATGTTACATACAAGTTGTATTTCATCTCCATCGATCCGAAGTTTATAAATATGCCATCCACCAGGGACCCAACTAATCCTTTAAATGCATAATTTTTAATTATTCACCGTATTTGTTTTACGTCCACAGAACATGGGCAAGATTATCAGCTTTTTTTGCAATAGAACCCTATGCTGAATGTGTTTTGCCTGGTTACCGCCAAAGGCCATTAGTCGGAAAAAGTTCATATTCTGGTTAACGAGGCAACAACACAGTGTCATTTGACCGCTAACGGTGTTAAATTGCTTACTAAAATAGTAGTCAAAGGTATGCTGTATGGAAAATTTAGTATTTTTCAACCAGTGTGCCGGGACACATGAGTATGACACCTTGTCTAGTGTGCAGCATGAAATTGCCCCTTATATGTATTTATTTTTAAATAAACAGGAATGAGCTTTATTTATTATTTTGTGTTGCGTTGTTCCAGTGATCAGCCGAGTAACTGTAAAATGTATCCATATGATTAAGTGGGAGAGAATGACTATAGTTATTTCAATATAATAATTGTATCTTAAATATTATTTTTGATATTTTCTAGAATATAAAACAACATAAAAAAACGTTAGTCTTGAGAACCATGTTAAACATACAATAAAATCCAAAATTACAACTAAGTAAAAATCTTGCACATACTTTTGCTGTTTTTTATCATTACTTCTACGAGGAAAAAAAAAAATGGGGTCGTTAAAAAAATGTTCCACTCGCGTACAATATTTGCACATTTTAAGTATTACTTTTTTGATTTTTCTAGAAGTAACAAGAAAAAAATATAGTATAACTGGTTCAATGTATCCTAAAATCCAATGTCAGAGAAAACTTACTCACCAAAATGAATAACCTGTATTACCACCTGAGCCACGGTGACCACAAATGATAAGAATAACTTTATACTTTGAAAACGGGAATTATTTTTTGAATATTTTTGAAGTAGATTGAGGAGAGATATTCTTTTTAATGAAAAAAGTGCACGTTAGCTCAAAAAAGGTTGGAGAACGTTTCGTTTTGAGTGTGTGAAGAAAAAAATGACCTAAAATATACAAATACTTAATCAAAAATGCTAAATTGTATCATATATTTTATGGCAGTAAAACATTATTTTGGTATGTGCTGTACTGTGTTAGTCTTTAAAAGACATGAAAAATCACTATGAGCTAGAGAATTTCTAATGCAATGCAATTTTTAGGACGGGTACCGTATTTTTTGCACTTTAAGGCACAAAAGGTTAATTGGCGCACCCTCAAAAAAGAGTCGCTTGTGAGTTTATTTGTGGACTATATTGTTCATGGAAAAAAACTGCAGTAAGAGCTAGCCTTGCATTAAAATAAGAACCATTCGTGTGCATTGATTGATCAGACAAAGTACATTGGTGATCACTAGTGCACAAATTGGATGCAACAGGAATCTGTATTGTAGTGTTCTCCCTCGATTATTCTGTCCATAAGACCACTTTGATAGCAGCCAATATTCCAAAGGCATTATTTTTTTCATTTTTCATGTCATTACCACACTGTATTAGTCACGGTACTATGTTATTGATGTTATTATTGGGTTGGGCTGCGAGAATATCTTGAGACAACAAACTGGGGGACAACTGAAACACAGTATTTTATTGCTGATTGGCAAATTCCTTACAAAATTCTGAACGGAATGAAGAAAAAGGCATTGTGGGAAGTAATTTGGTCATCCTGAAAGATATAAACATAGCATGGCCACATATAATTAACAACACTTGTTTTTTAGCATGCTTAGTATGAGCTCAGAAAAAGTTAAACACTTTCTGTTTTCTTGTCTCTCTAACATTTGTAAATGGTATTGTGACTAAGACCTTATGCCTTTTCACACACCATTATGACCCTAGTGGCCCAGTGGTTAGGGTTTAGAGCTCTTAACTGTTGTTATCCATGATCAATTGCTGTTTCTATCCTTGTTATATAATTATGATCAGTGATTGATAAAGACTGATAGATGATTCCGCAAATAAGAGTATCAATTTCCAATCAAATCAGTAGATAAGGAGCACCGAATAATAAGGCGCATGTTCATATTTCTGGCCGATTGAGGTTTTTTAGGGGTGCTTTATAGTCAGGGAAATAATAATATAATTCAGGGAAAAATCTGATATAAAATAAAAAAAATCCGAGCAATAGCTCAATATTACATTTCCCAATAGAATATGTTGTGTTCATGATCAACACGGCCGACTGTATGTTCTATAGTGTATCCCACCTCAGGCCATATTTCATGTTTCATTTTGCAGCAGCGATGGTCCTTAAACTGACCTCTAACCTCTTCCCCGCTCCTTTGCACTGTCTTCCTTAGCCTCCTTGACCTTATTCATGTTTTGCAATACGCCGTGTAAGAAGCGGAAATGATTTCCCATTTCTCAGCACGCATCCTCGGAGACCTTAATTACACGCTTGTTTGCGTTAAAAAAAATGCCGTCAATTTCCTTATTGTTTTTTTCCTCGTTTTCCCGAGAAACCACAAAAGTGTGTTTTTTGTCGTTTCCCTAAAAAAAGAGAACACTTTTCCCGAGTCGCTTCCGATTGATTGTGGACAAATGATACATAATAACGAGTGCATGTGATGATTCTGTTTATAATGTTGTTTCTTGACAGCCTTTTTGTTCACTTCATCTTCACCTGGAGATGTCAGAGAATCCTTACACGTCCGGACCCATCACAAGCAAGAAATCCGTACCTGGAATCATTGTCGCAACAGGTATACATACATTTTTTTTTTTTAACTTATTTCTTTATTTCGATTTTTTGATGAGGGTTTATTTTTGTGTTTCACTTATTGATAATGTATCCATTATCAGATGAGTCCACGAAATATAAATATGGTGTGTAGTTATCTTTAATTTAAGATAACAGGGAGCACACACTTGAATGAGGAAAAAAAATCTTGTTTTTTCTCTATTAAATCTGTTAACTTTATGTTTCAGTCAGAAACCCATTTTTTTTGTGTAACCTGCCTATGCAACATTGTAGATGACTACAAAACAAGGTGTTTGTGGGATATGCTCGAATCACAAAATTTCTGGATTGGAACCTTTGTAAATCTGATTAAACAATGACTATTTGAACATTTAATAAAGGCTGTCAGAGAATGTCTTTAAATCCCCTATGTAATGTTCATATTTCCAAACTAGACCAAATACATGTATTTTCTCAATGCATTTTTTAAAGGAACATTGTGTATTATTTAGCGCCTCCTAGTAGTGATTTTGTGTTATTATTCAAAAAACAATAGTATTGATTTAAATATGAGATGAACTATCATATAAACATATAATAATTAATAAGAAATTAGCATTTATATTACATAATACAAACCTCAGCGAAAGGGAGCTGACATGATATCACCATTTTCTTGCTCCATGTACCCAAAAAGGGTGTTTTGGTTACTTTGAGTGTTTGTAGTTTGCATCATCTCTCCTTATTTTTTTAGCACTAATTTTCGGTAGCACTCTAGTAGCTCAATGTCACACATCTTGTGGACGACAAGTTCACCCTGTCCCTTTAATAACGTACCGATTGTGAGGTGAGTCTACAAAATCTAAATATGCTGTGTAACAATCTCTAACGAAAAATCAGACAATTTTAATTGCAGCTAATAACAAGGAGCACACAGTTCATTGACTCTTAGAGAGGCATTATGTATTATTTAACGTTGACTAGTGATAAAACAAGCATCATTCATTTACAAAAACTGTATGGATTTAAATAATTTGAAAAAAAAAAAAAACATCCATCTATTATCTGCACGGCTTATCCGTAATAGGGTCGCAGCCCATCTCAGCTGTCCTCGGGCATTGGGCAGGGGACACCCTGAACTGGTTGCCAGCCAGTTGCAGGGCTCAAAGAGACAGACAACCATTCACTCGCTCATTCACACTAGGGACAATTTGGAGTGGCCAATTAACCTGACATGCATGTTTTTGGAAAGTGGGAGAAAACCGGAGTGCTCGGGGGAAACCCACTTAGGCACGGGGAGACCATGCAAACTCAACACGGGAAGGCTGCAGTAGTTGGACTTGAATCCTGAACCTCTGCACCGTAGGGCTGCGCACTAACAACCCAGCCGCCGTGCCACATGATCAATCATCATCATTGGTCAAAAAAATGTACATTTATTTTACTTACCATGAGTTTTACCTAAAGAGAGCTGGCATATTTGTCCGCCATATTGTCGCTACAGGTAACCAAAAAATTAAAAAGGCAGGGCCAAAAAAGGAAAGTCAGCGACATCTTGTGGTCAAATACTACTCAGTGTCATTTTGAAGCCTCATGCACATTTAACACCATCATCATGGCGAGTTTAGGGATCGACACGATTGGCTGCAGAAGACCGAAAGCGTTTCCATTGATACGATAAGAGAATTACAGTGTGTTCGAAAGGATCACGTGCTTCTGTTCAATCTGGATGTAACGATTAGGAACCTTGCTTGATTTCTGGGTAAAAAAAAATAGAAATGTCTTGAGTACTGTACAAAACAAATATTGAATAAAGTACCATCAAATCTCCTGGTTTGCTCCTGTAATAAATTGTATGAACATTGTTGGAATAAACATCAACTAATATGTCCTCCAGCAGGGCGTATGGAATGTTTTCAGGTGTCAGGAGTTTGATACGCCCCCTAACACGTGCTGCCAATATCTTATATGATTTATTTTTAAATTATCACCTTTTGCTTATGCTTTTAATTTTTATGTTTTTTTTATTGTAGATTATCTTGCACCACTTTTTTAATTGTCCATTTGTCAAGTTTCAGTGACAATATATTGTATTCCATTCAAAAGCAAAATGCAGATCACTAGCGGAATAGCACGCAGATGGCACCAAGTGCTAAAATGCACGCAAAGACAGGAGAAATACAAAAACATTTTGAACCCATATCTTTTTTGTGAGTCACTGCAAACAAATTGCATCAAAGATGTCTGATTATCTGTGAAATATTTTGAAAATACATGCACAGAAATGGAAATGAGTATTAACTGGTTAAGTAACTGCAGTTTTATTGTGCTGTTTATATTTTCTTTTTATTTTGATGCGGATCTATGTATGAAATCAGAGACCAAGGCGCACATAACACATGCAGAGCATACAGTAAACCTCCCGGGCAAGTCGAGTAGCATCGTTGAGTGTGTATAAGAACAAAGGAAAACTCCAGTGCTTTATGTATTCATTTCTTGGGCACCCTAACATCAGTATTGTAGAAAATAATGTTTGGATGTGAATTGCGATGAATACGATTGATTAAAACCATAATATTTTTACAACGATTTTAAATTGTATTTTAACTCGGTACAATCTGAAAGTGGTTTCAAGTATTGTAGTTTACTGAATATGAGTCACACTTTTTCTTTTTTCACTTTGACTTTAGTCTCGAGCTAAATTGTATATCAAACAGAAATTAATACCCCAGAGGCAGAAATAAGCATGTCGTGCTACGTCGTGCTTCAGAAATGTTAAAAGCTACGGTTTTCTTCACCCAGAACAAGGGCTTTATTGTTTCAGCTATTGTATCCACCTTTATAATTTTGTAAATTGACATTATCATCTGAACAGATAGCTGGTGTTGTCCTTTTGTATGTCGAAAATTGCCATCCCCACTGCTAAATGGTTGGTTTTATTTTTTATTTATTTTTTTATAATTTTAACAAATTGTCTAATAAACTACAATGCCGTTACTCCAGTGTCACTCATGTATTTCTTTTCCCAACCCAATTGAGCTTTTTTGCATAGTGCGTCCTTTACCCGGTCACCCCTCTCGAGGGATATGACCAGGGTAGATGAATAGATAGTCCTGTACCCCGCAGTATCAGACTGGATCATCCAGTAGTCCAAATACTTTTGGGAATACTTTTCAGGAGAAGACCTAATCCAGGGTTTGTATTAGAAAGAGGGTTAAACTGATTTATCGAGTAAACACATTTTCTGCCTGGATTGCCTCAATTTTAGGGTTTTGGTGATTGACACATCTTTTGCACTATTCCAATCTCCTTTTTTATTAATCCGAGACAATCAGAGACAGACACTATCATGAACTTTCACAAATCATGCACCAACAAAACAACTCTTTGCTTCAGGTGGTTCATGTTTTTTTATAACTAAACGAAAAAGGTTAAAATGTGTGTTGTGAACACAGATAGACATTTTCTTCCTTTGTACACTCAAAAAACTCAGTGTTGAATTGAGCAGTTTGAGGTTGTTTTTTTTTTTTACAATAAAACAAACAAAAAAAACACATCAGTGGAAAATTCCCAAGACACTAGCTTCACACCAGTCCTTTCAGTCTGAATCCTGCTTGTAGTTTGATGAGACTCTATGCCCCCCTCCCAACAGTAAATTGGAACACCAATTAGAATATTTTTGAGACTGTATAACAACGAGATAAATGGATATTAGTGGCAACAAGTGTATAAAGCAAGACTTAAATAAGTACTTTCGAACAATTGGACAATGACAAGGTGGATTGATTGCCAATAAATTAGATTAGACTAGATTAGATTGATTAAAATATGGATTTGAGGATTAAAAATAATGAAAATAATATATGTGAGAAACTCACACAATCATGACAATAATGGAGTGACACAGTTGCAACAAAAAATTAAATCAGCAAAAATCAACTGGGCTGACTTTATAAAAGATCCGGTATCTGTTATGGATCAGAAAAAATGTAATTGCTGTGTATATAATTAGGACTCGGGGCATTGAATGCAAAAGGAGGGTGTACATGAAAATGACTAACATCTGACATGTGTGCACGTGTGTCTATCTACACAATAATAATGTAACTGCCATTTTGGGGAATGCCAGTTTAGAAAAAGAAAAAAAAGTGTTCCTTTGCCATGAAGCAGAGCGGAAAACAGGAAAGAACCCATTCGCGTAGACGTACTCACAATTTATTGGGGGAAGAGGAGGAGGGCGCACAATCGATCCGTGAATCGATGGTCGCAGGAGTGGATTAAAAATCCACTCAAAAGAAAAGAATGTCCAAAAACAAACGGATCCGACCAGAAACAAAACAGGATCAAATACGGGCAGATTCACAGAACTAGGCATTCAACAGGTTTCAACAGAAGTCTCACATAAGTCTCACAGAGTTTAACCAGGTTTAACAAACTCTCCAGCAAAGCCCAGTTAGAAGGAACGTGTTTGAGTACTCCAAAAAAGCAATCAGTCAATGCGCCTCAGCCGGTGTCCATGGGCGGGGCCTTTTGGGCGCTGCGGCAACCGCGCCAGAATCCAGCGCCACCCGGCTGGGACCAGCTGGGCGCCATGGCAACCGCGCCAGACGTGACATCCTTATTCTTATCAGTTGTTATTTTTCCAAAATTGTTTCTTTTTTTCCTCATTTGAAATGACCCATTCTCCTGCTTTCAACTAGGTAATATCGGAAGAGAACTGTCCTCTGCCAACCTTGGCATGTTCATATCGTCTGATGCGGGGAATAGCTGGCGACAGGTGGGCACGTGCACGCTCCCACATGCAAGTGTTCACAGAATCGATGCCGTATCATTAGCACCGATGCTTTTTTCCTGTCTCTGAGCGTAGATCTTTGATGAGGAGCACAACATTTGGTTCCTGGACAACGGAGGAGCTTTGTTAGCCGTGCTGCAAGCGCCCACACCGATTCGACACTTGTGGTGCGTACAACAATTACTCAACAGTATGATGGGATTGCTGGTGTTGAAAGATGTCTTTTTTTCTTTTACACCAAGTTGACATGATCAGAGTGCAGTGGCTGATGTAAGGGAAATGTTTTAGTCTATGTCTGAGTATAAGGTGGATAAAGTGACACACAAGATTATTTAGTGGACACAGTGTCATAAAATACAATACAAATTGTTTGTTTTCTTACAATTTCATTTTCTTTTCACATCTCAATCATAACAAGGAATAGTGTTGATTTTTACCAGATTTTTCAGACACATGTTTTCGCATACAATACTTATTTTTGATCAAATTCCACTTGATTTTTCGCTAATTTGTTTAAATGACACGATGCATCACAAACCATTCAAGGACACGACTTCATGTCTGTTTATTTTATTTATTTGGTGGCTGAAATGGTGAGGTTCTATAATCACATTTTGTAATAAAATAAGAACTGGGGCAGCACGGCGGCGCAGTGGTTAGCGTGTGTGCGGCACAGTTCTGAGGTCATGTGATCCAACCTCCTGTGTGGAGTTTGCATGTTCTCCCTGTGCTTGTGTGGGTTTCCTCCGTGCACTCCGGTTTCCTCCCACATTCCAAAAACATGCATGTCAGGTTCATTGGCCGGTCCAAATTGTCCCTATATATGAATGTGCGAGTGAGTTGTCTCTCTGTGTGCTCTGCGACTGGCTGGCCGCCAGTTCAGGGTGTCCCCTGCCCACTGCCTGAAGATAGCTGGGATGGGGTCCAGCACCCCCGCGACCCAACTGAGGATAAGCGGTGCAGATAACGGATGGATTGATGGATGACAGTGCAAATTATTTGACACCAGTACAACTGTTGTTAATGTGCAAAAGTTAGCATAGAAGTAACTTACATTTGTAGACTCTATATTATAACATATATATATATATATATATATATATATATATATATATATATATATATATATATATATATATATATATATATATATATATATATATATATATATATATATATATATATATATATATATATATATATATATATATATATATATATATGTATCTCATTATCTCATCTCATTAGCACACAGGGACAGACAACCCGCTCGCTCATTCACACCTAGGGACAATTTGGACCGGCCAATCCACCTGAAATGCATGTCTTTGGAATGTGGGAGGAAACCGGAGTGCCCAGAGGAAACCCACGCAAGCACGGGGAGAACATACAAACTCTGCACAGGAAGTCCGGTAGCTGGATTTGAACCCACACAGGAGGTTCCCAAAACCTTAGAACTGTGCCGCACAAGTTTTAGAGGTCTGTGATATTTTAGTCAAGACATTCAATGAAATGGGAATAGTGCGTATGTTTATTACTAATCTAACTGAATATTTTTATGTAAACACTCAGGACTAAATAAGAATAAAAGCAAGATTTATACATGTGGAATAAAGAGTGAAACCAACACAGTTTGCTTGAACTTGGTTTAGGTAGGAGTTTCTGAGTACAATAATGTGACTGGTTGTTATTTTAATTAAACAATTACTCCATTTTTTCTTACGCCAATGTATTAGATCTGGGACCACAAGTTGCAGATATTGTCGAGTTGGCTGGGATGGGAACGCCGAGTCTGGACCTCTTCCAATGGGAAGTGGATAGAACAAAAAATATAGCACAGGGAACAGTTCCCCGACAATGGAAAACCTCTTTTTGTTCAGGGTGCCATTGCAATCGTCACCCTGACTTCACTGGACTTCACTGCTTGGCAGGAACAATATTTACCGAGTTTGTCAGTGAAAGTGGCTTTAGGCAGGTTTTCTTATTTTATCCCACCTTGTAATTGCCTGGCAGTGGAAGTGTTTCTGCACTAAACTACAGGCAATGGAAGTGTGTAACAGAAGACACTATTCAGGATTTTTACATGATGATAAAAAGATAGTAGTGAGGAGCTTAAAATAGTTTTGGGTAGTTACTACTAGAAACCCACAGAGTCAAAAAGATTTGCAAATGTCCTACTCCCCCATAGACCAGCTGGACAATGCACAGGGCCTTAATGTGACGGCCCAACCTTTGGCCCATCCCCCCTTTGGCTTCCCCTATGGGTAAAGAGAAAATAAAGTCAGTATTGGAAATAAAGTGTGAAATTCAAATTGTACAATTGTGACCCCCTAACAACATTATTATAGTGATAATTGAAAGGTGAAGGCAGTATCAATCCTAAGGCAGTAGCATTGATCCGAACAAAGTATTTGCCCAGTATATATATAATAATATTGAGATTTGAATCGATCAGCACACTATTACTCATTATGCTTGAGCCGAATGAAGCACATTACAGGATTTTTTTCATTTTGAAATATTAAATAGACATGACAAATAACATCCCGTTGTAATTTGCTCAGTGTTCTCTGAAATCCTTTATTCAGTCAAACTCCTTGCCCCTTCTCTCCAAGAAATCCTATTTGACGGCGTAGGAGTTTGAAACTTAGTTCATGTCACAGTATGTCAAAGATGTTTGTCCACTTGGACACTGTCGAAATGACTTTCATTTTACTCGCAGTTTGATAGTTACTGGTGCTCGGATGCCAATTTTCGAGTAAGGGGCCGGTCACACAGACATTTGCGGCTGAATCACGGCCAGAAATTTCTGCCTTTGAGGCGGACGCTATAGGACGCATTGAGATCGCCATTCAGACGAGATACGGCAGTGCATAACACGAGGTCGGAAATTCGCGCGCGGGTGGCAGCGCGAAAAAGTTTTGCGCTGTTCAATTCTTGAGAGCGCGGGTACACAGTCTTTCATGAGTGTATCGAGGACGGACCACGGCCGGAAACTTCTGACCGTGAAGCAGATGCCGTTGGGCGCTATTGGACGTTTTGAGACCACCATATAGACGAGATAGAGCAGTGCTTTACTCGCGGTCGGAAATTTTCACGTGGTTGGCCGCGTTCAAAACTTTTGAGCTGCTCAAAAGTTTGAGCACGTGTTAAACCGCGTGCCGCACACGTGGTCAACACGAGGTAATGATGCGGAAATGACGCGGAATGACGTAGTTACACATGGGTAGGACGGGAAATTTCAGCGGGTAATCGTGGGTGGAGCATAGTAATAGCATGTTCTGCGCCTGTATCGCGGTGTTATTACGTGAAATTAGCGTGTTACGCGTGTGACAGTCAAACGCTTTTCTCCGCGTATATACAGCGCGATTTGCCGAGCACACAGTTGTGCTCGTGATGTCAAGGGGGTGAACATGGATCACCGTCAGCGTAGTTTCCCTTCATTTCGAATAAATCTTTCGGTGCATTCTCAATAGTCGCAACAAGGCTTAAATGCAAGGTTCTTAGCTTTGCCTTTTGGCTGAGAGTAAGAGTCCCGGCTCCTAAGCTTTGTAACGTATTACGAACTGAACGATAATGGATAAATGAGTAAATAAGATAGAACAATTACCCTCAACAAACCCCCCCCTCCCCGTCAGCGTAGTGACCTCGTCTTAATCCAATTTTATTTCTTGACATATCTTTTCACGATGATAAAATAAAATCGATTCCATAGCTCAAATCTTGATCTTCACGGAACTGTGTCTTGAGCGTTTATGATTTCCACAGCCCGAGAAATGCATCCCTGCCGAGTTTTGCATCTCCTCGCTACTCCAACTACTTTTACCTCGATTTATCTCACTTTTAGGGAATGTGATGGCGAACATATCACCAAATCCACTTCGTCTTGCATTTGATGGGAATGTAATACAACATAAAAAAATCCGTCTTAGTTTTTGTTGTGAACGTAATCGAACGGTAAATCCTCCCCCCCTCGCGTGAACGCGCATTCTGCTGCGCTTCCAACAAAAGCGATCGTATTCCACATAAAACGCTTATTAAAACAATAAAGCGAGCTGATTATAATAATTGGGAGATCCTAGTCCATATAACGCGTTTATTTAAACAATAAAGTGCGATTGTATTCTACAAAATGCGTTTGTTAACGCGGATGAAAAGGTCAAAAGCGATCGCAGCAGAATGCGCGTTCACGCGAGGGTGTGGGGGGGTGGGTGTGTTCCGTAGGAGTCGGATTTGGGCACATCACCGGCTCGGGAGCTTTTATACCCGTGGTCCACACGAGAAAATGACGCAGAAATGACGCAATGAGGAAGCGGAACAGTCGCCGGCGTGTTTTGCGGGCATACCACAGATGAACAGCGGGTTAGCCAATTTTGCGCATTTTCCATGGCGGGCAACCACGGGCAAAAAAAAATCGCAAAATTTTAGCCGTGATTCAGCCGCAAAAGTCTGTGTGACCGGCCCCTAAGATCGATGTGTTCTATAGTTTGGTCTAAGTGGCCACTTTTTTTATTTCCAATCCAAATAATACAGAATGAAGATAGGTGGTCACTTGATTACATGAGACATGTTTCAATTCTGTTCTGTTAACAAGCTTTTCTTTTTTTAATCAGATGAGCCCCACGGTAGCTGTGGGGCACAGCCGATTTCATATAATTTATCAAGATAGCCTTCCCTCATCACGCGGCAGGCTATTTCTGACAGTTTTGATAATTTTATTAAAGTTAGAGCGTGATTAAAACGAACCCCAAGCACTTTAAAACAAGTGACACCCATGCAGATGGGCTCTTCTTGTGCTCCTTTTCTGATCAGATTTACCTTGAAGCATCCTGAGACGTGCTGATGTGATTTATCAAGCTAGAGCCTCTTTGTCATATAATACAGTAGGTATGCTAGTATTAACAGTTCTATAGAAGCAAATGTTTGATAAAAACAAGTTAGACAGACCTTTGGCAAGACACTGCGATTATGGTGGGTGGAAAATGACATCACCATGTCAAAGAAGGAGCCAAACTATGACCCTCAATCATGCTGATTGAGGTGGTTTCTGTATATGGAGCATTTTCATTTCGTTTGGCTAAACAAATCTGCTCCATAAAAAAAACAATATTTATGTCTTTGACCAAAATGACAAATGTATACAGTCTCAAAACATGTTGGTGTAGACAATCCGTGTCCTATTGCATGTTCAACTTTCAGAGTTTAGACTAAGTATTTGGACAAAGAATCAAGAGCTGAAGAGAGCAGTTCATTTGAGGTCATTTATTACAAAGAAACAAAATTATAAAAAACTGAATTTTCTAGGCTTGAGGAATCATAACAAAGTCCTCCATAGACAAGCATCGAGAAAATGGCTCACCATTGTCTTACGGGAAAGGGGCATAGATTGGCAAAAGTGAAACATAGCTGGGAAAGAAACTTAACCAGGCAGGTAAGGGAGTCACATCTTCACAGGAGACTATTTGTTAAGACTAAATACCTAAATACCTTGTTTAAATATGAAACATGTGATTATCAAAGAAATTATGTGATGATTAGGTGATAAAAACTATCATAACTGAAAAAGTCATTCCTACTTTAGCAGAATTCTGGATTGAGACTTTTTATCTTGAAAAGTTTCGGGTAAGTATCTCGGACGATTGGCGCAAGGTAAGTGCCGCGCACAATTGTTTTTACAGTCGGAAGCTGCTGCCGATCGTTGTTGAAGGATATCCCCTCCCACGGCTGCTAGGACGCTCTTGGCATCCGACGCTTACAAGTAAGTATGGGTTGCTGTAAAGGTTGCTCCCGTGTCCGTAGGCAGGTTGCCCTTCTAGAGGGACGTGTCCGTGAGCTAGAGCAGTTTAAACGGAAAATGTTAGGTGCCTCGGACACCACTGCTAGCGTGGGTTGTAGCGAACCTGCTAGTCCGGTTAGCATTAGCCCTAAACGGCATGCTAATCGCGGTGAGCCAATTCAGACGCATAACAAGTTCAGCCCCCTAGCTAGTCCCACTCCACCCCGGTCTACTGGCTCCCGCACCCTAGTTATAGGTGACTCCATCACCCGTAACATAAAGCTTAGCACCCCAGCCACGGTTATGTGTATTTCTGGGGCCAGAGCACCCGACATTGAGGCTAATTTGAGGGAGCTGACGAGCAAACCTAGACACCAGGACAGGGCTAGCTACACCGATATAGTCATTCACGTCGGCTCCAATGATACTAGAATGAGACAATCTGAGATTACAAAGAAAAATATTGCTAGGACCTGTAATCTCGCCAGAAAGATGAGTCAGCATCGAGTAATTGTCTCTGGCCCCTTGCCTGCGAGAGGCAATGATGAGAGGTTTAGCAGACTAGTCTCGCTAAACCGATGGCTGGCAAGTTTTTGCAATCAGAAGGGATTTAGGTTTGTGGATAACTGGCCTGCTTTCTGGGGCCGACCTGACCTGCTGAGGAGAGACGGCCTTCACCCTAACTGGGAAGGTGCTCTCACTCTTTCTAAAAATATAGATTACTGTTTAAGCCTTCCATGACAGGATACACTAGTGCAGGCCAGGTCACAGGTGATTAGTGAACCTGTTACCATGGGTGTGGAGTCTGTAACGCTAGAGCTAACTAGCGCTATGCTAGATTCATGCAATTCACATAGTTTTTGTAGTTTAGAGTGTTCTACTGACTGCACCATACACCCTGATTTATACTATTCTATAGCATCTTCTTCTGTGCCTCTTACCTCTGTTTCTCCCTTGTTAGGTGAGGAGGGAGAAGAAATAACATTATTTTCTACCAATAGTCATCCTGCTACTCCACCGGTCAACAATATTCCTGTGGTATGGAATTCGGGCCGCATCTGCCGTCATGCAAGGCACAAGACCCGGGACCGGCAGTCGAATCCTGTGGTGGTTACCACTAAGGTGCAAAACTCGCGAAAGGTTTCAGCTCAGTCCACAGTGCTGAAGCTTGGCCTTCTTAATATTAGATCACTAGCCTCCAAAGCTTTACTTGTTAATGACCTTATTAATGAACACAATCTTAACCTTATTGGCCTTTGTGAGACCTGGTTGAAACCAAATGAGTTTGTAGTGTTAAATGAGGCTTCTCCCCCTAACTTTGTGAGTGCGCACTTGGCACGACCATGCAAAAAAGGTGGAGGTGTTGCTCTTATATCGGAAAATAGGTTGAAATTTACTTCTAATACCCCTACTAGTTTTAAAACGTTTGAAGCACTTGTTATGAGGTCCTTAATGTCAACACCAATTTATGTAGTTGTTGTGTATCGCCCACCTGGACCATACTCAAATTTTTTGGAAGAATTTTCTGATTTGTTAACAGACTTAGTTACGTATGCGGATAATGTTGTAATTATTGGTGATTTTAATGTTCACATAAACTCCCCATCAAATTCACTTGCAATTGCATTTAAGTCACTGATGGATACATTTGGTTTCAATCAAATAGTTGATGTGCCAACTCATAAAGATGGGAACACTCTAGATCTTGTCCTGACCCGTGGCGTAGTAGCCTCAAATGTTACAGTGTTACCGTATCCTAATGCCATCTCTGATCACTATTTTGTTAAATGTGAGGTGTTGTTTAATGTTTACTGTGATAAGGAAAATATAGGCTTTAGTAGTCGCAATATCCGCCCTAAAACGGTGTTAGCCTTAAAAGAATTATTACCTACGGTAACTGCAGCCTTCCCTTCGTACACTGGGTCTGTTGACTCACTTACAAACAACTTCAATACTGCTTTGGTAAATGTTCTTGATTCTGTGGCGCCCCTAAAGTATAAATTCCGACCCAAGAAAAATACACCTTGGTTTACTGAAGAAACTAGGTTACTCAAACAAAGTTGCAGAAAAATTGAACGAAAATGGCGCACTACTAAGCTGGAGGTTTTTCGACTGGCCTGGTGTGACAGTTTGCTGAAATATAAAGTAGCTCTTGCCTCAGCTAAAGCTTCGTATTTCTCTAAGATTATTGTTGAACATAAAAATAATCCAAAATTTTTATTTGACACAGTGGCGAAACTTACCAGACAACAACTTAACCCAAATGGTTGCACTCATTCTGCTAATGACATTATGGAATTTTTTAATAAAAAGATTCAACTAATCAGGAATGAAATTTTAAAAGAACGCTCTGTTTCCTCCTCCTATATCAAAGATGTGGAGGTGCTAGGTATGGACTGTGTCAGCGGTTGTTTAGAAACATTCTCCAGTTTCAATGAATTGTCCCTTGATAATCTAACACAGATGGTCAGTAGGGCCAAACAAACTACGTGCCTGCTTGATCCGTTTCCAGCTTCACTGGTGAAGGATCTGTTTGAGATCTTAGGACAATCAGTTTTAAATATTATTAATATATCGCTATCCTCGGGTATTGTTCCTGTAGCCTTCAAGTCTGCCGTCATTAAACCCACGCTTAAGCGACCTAACCTTGACCCAGAAAGCCTAGGTAATTATAGGCCAGTGTCAAATCTGCCATTTCTTGCGAAATTACTTGAAAAGGTCGTTGCACAGCAGCTAAATGACTTCATGTCAGAAAATAACCTTTTTGAAACTGTCCAGTCAGCATTTAGAGCAAATCATTCTACTGAGACAGCCCTTGCAAAAGTAACCAATGATCTCCTTTTAACAATAGATTCTGGTGCCTCATCAATGTTACTGCTGCTGGATCTCAGCGCTGCTTTTGATACGGTCGACCACAACATATTATTGATTCGTCTAGAACGCATTGGTATCTCAGGAACTGTACTCTCGTGGTTTAGGTCCTACCTGTCAGACAGGATGCAATGTGTTAACTATGGCAATATGACCTCTAAACAATCTAATGTCCCTTGTGGTGTTCCTCAAGGCTCTGTACTTGGCCCCCTTCTTTTTAGTATTTATATGATCCCGCTTGGTGACATTATCCGCAAGTATAATATTAGTTTCCATTGCTATGCAGATGACACTCAACTGTATGTGCCACTGGAAAAAACTGGACATTTAAGTTTTAGAAATCTGGAGGATTGCCTTACTGAGATTCAAAGATGGATGTCAAATAATTTTTTACGCCTTAACCCAGAAAAAACTGAAATGTTGATTATTGGTCCAGCTCACTGTCGTCATTTGTTTTCAAACATTACCCTGAACCTAGACAAATGTAATATCACCCATAGTGACTCGGTCAAAAATCTAGGTGTTATATTTGATCCTAATCTGTCGTTTCAGTTACATGTGAAAAATATTACTAGGATAGCTTTCTACCACCTCCGTAATATTGCGAAGATTCGTTCAATGCTGTCCCAATCAGATGCAGAGATTTTAATTCATGCGTTTATTACTTCTCGGCTTGATTACTGTAATGTATTGCTTTCTGGTCTCCCGATGTCTAGCATTAAAAGTTTGCAGCTGGTTCAGAATGCGGCAGCTAGACTTTTGACTAAGACTAAAAAGTTTGAGCATATTACACCTGTATTGGCCAACTTGCACTGGCTCCCAGTCCACTTAAGATGTGACTTTAAGGTTCTCTTATTAACATATAAATGTTTGCATGGGCTTGCACCCTCTTATCTCTCTGATTTGATTTCCCCCTATGTTCCTGCACGGAGTCTGCGCTCGGAAAATGCCGGTCTACTTGTGATTCCGAGAGCCAAGAAGTCTGCGGGCTCGAGAGCGTTCTCCATCCGGGCCCCGGTGTTGTGGAATGCCCT
This sequence comes from Urocampus carinirostris, assembly GCF_059441175.1. Taxonomy (NCBI): domain Eukaryota; kingdom Metazoa; phylum Chordata; class Actinopteri; order Syngnathiformes; family Syngnathidae; genus Urocampus; species Urocampus carinirostris. The sequence continues at coordinate 10,255,458 of NC_142361.1, forward strand.
GCCTCTGGAGATAAGATCTGCAACCTCAACGGAAGTTTTTAAATTGAGGCTTAAGACACACTTCTATTCCAAAGCATATGATTGATGCCCACCTCGTATTCTGTTTTGTCCGGTCTTTTTCTGAGGCCTGCCTGGCTGATATGAAGGAGAAGGATGATTTGGGATGGGTCAGCGGACCGGGGTCTGACCTGCAGCATGTCAACCCCTGCATTTACCAGCTGGCGTCGTCGTTGATGTCATGCTCTTTCCGGACATTTTCAACATCTTACCTAGTGTTTACTATTCTGTGTACAGTAATGCTAATTGTAATTCACCCTGTTCAATCCTGGAAGGGGGATTACCACATGTGAGGTCCTTTCTCAAGGTTTCTCTTTTCTCCTCACACTGAGGTTTTTGAGTTTTTCCTTGCCCGCATGCTGGTTTGCTAGTTTAAGATCAGGTAATTGTGTAATTTTGTAACTGTAATCCTGTGCAGTCCTTTGAGACATTTTTGTGATTAAGGGCTATATAAATAAATTTGACTTGACTTGACTTGACATGAAACAATGACCACACTAGACCACCACTAGAAAGGAATAATTGCTCTTCTTGTGTAGCCCTTATTGTTAGATTATTAGACAGTTGAACTGAATATAGAATAAACCATTCCGTTTTCTGCCACTCAACTACTGCTATCATTTTCAGAAACGACCAGTTGAACAGAAATACAGCTGCTTGTAGAGGTATTCAGCACCCCAACTGCTTTTATGTAAATTTGTCCAACAAAAAGCCAAAAACGGGGGTTTAGAATGGCCCCCTCAGCTTTACAACGCTGTCCTCACTTTCTTTGTCCAATGTAATCAAGTTGATGAAGTGGTGATTCCTACAATGGTCCAAATATATTCCCAGTTATATGTCCTGAGTCATATTTCTCTTTGTGGGCATTTTGTCACATTAGGATCATTTATTCTTTTCCTTTTGGCCGACCTGAAATGTTTTCACCTTGAGGAGCATCTGAGGTGCTTCATTTTTTACTTTAAATACAAAACAAGCATTTATCATATTTCACGTCTGCTCATTTCTTTTTTTGTTTGATGCTCTTCTCACAAATGATGTACTGTTGTGTCACATGAAGGATCAGTCTAGACGAGGGCAAAAAGTGGGACCGCCACACTTTCTCGCTGGCGCCTCTCTACGTGGACGGAGTCCTGATGGAGTCAGAATCAGACAATCACATTATCACGTAAGCAACTGCAACAAGTAGCCAAAATAAAGTGGACATTTATTTTGGCCTTTTTAACCTCAACTTTACATCAGAAACCACTTGTAAAACAAAACAAAAAAAATACATCACATGATTCAAAACTGTTATAATGATTTTGTGTTGGGGTGAAATTGACCGTATTGCGGCATACATGGTTTTTGCCGAATTAAGTCAGTTTTGGGCGAGTCATTTTTTACAATAATTAGTTACTTAAAACATATTACACTTACCTCCAGATTACTGACACAAAAAGTAGCCTTGTTACTTTGAAAATAATTAGTTATAAATCACCGTATATACTCGCATGGATGGGGACCCCTTGAAACTGTTTTGAAATAGCCGTATAATAAATAGACACAAACATGTGCAAGCAGTAAAAAGCTTAATTTCTTTTGCTTGTGCGTTCTTGAGAGCTTGCAAACAAACACCAGAAATCCATTTCTGGGTAGTCTTTTTTTTCTCCAGGCATGGGGTATTTTTTAAATAAAAATACTAAAACTCAGCAACGTTAATTCAGTAAAATCTGTGCTAACGTTTGCCCCATTGATTTTCCATTGTTTTCTTTTGGTGTCATTTTTTTTAGTTGTTTTTGTTAATTAGAAATAATTTTGGAGCAAGTTGAAAACATTTACTTTGGTGGAATGGAATTATCTTCTGAATGTTCGTGTCCTGAAAAAGGTGGTGTCATTTTGCCCAAGTAATTATTTTCAACCTGCTCAAAAAGTGATTTTTATACAAGAGCAAATTATCTATGCTTTACTGTTCTATTACATTTCCTCCACAAACTAATTTTAGAAACTTTCTGCGAGTGACGAATGGTAGAGGAGGGTTGATTTGATCTATACAGGCCTATAGCATTCTCTTGTCTTTTAGTATGAAAATACCATGTGCAGTTATATACCTGGTACTAATGTGTCGTTACTTTCACAGACAAGTCTCCCGGTGCATAAGCCACACCCCCGGTCAAGCTATTAAGGAAACTGCCGCTTACAGTCCGAAAAATACGGGAACAATTAGCGGTAATTTACCTGATAATTACAACAAAATTTAAATTGAAATCCTATACATAAGAATCCATGTCGCGCTGACAGGGTTTGAAGACAGTCTATCTTCCTAATTTGATGAAATTCGAATAGGATTACACCACCCCCCTCCGCGGCAATTCTGCCTGGCAACAAGCAGCTGGGTTAATATTCAATGTGAGCAGTGGAAAACAATATAAGCAACCTTCACCACCTCCTCTGTCACAATTATGCGTACGACACGCTGAAAGACTCTTGGGACTATTTTGGTGTTTTTGCTCAAATGCAATCCTGAAATAAGTTTCTTCCCATTTGAAATCATCATTCCGTAGTTTCTTTGGACACTTCAGCCACCGGTCGGAGTGGCAGCTGATGAAGATCGACTACCGGGGCCTGTTCACTCAGAGATGCATGGATGGAGACTATCAGACATGGTCCCTGCACAACAAGGTAACTGGAAGCCATCTTATTTGACATGCTCTTATGAGATTTCAGTGAGAAGATGACTACAGTGACAATCGGAAGATTTAAAGAAGTTATATATATATTTTTAAAAATGATGATCTATAAACTCATCTCATCTCATCTCATTAGCTGTACCGCTTTTCCTTATTAGCGTCGCGGGGGGGGGGGGGGGGGGGCGGGGGGGGGGTGGCTGGAGCCCATCCCAGCCATCTACAGGCAGTGGGCAGGGGACACCCTGAACTGGTTGCCAGCCAATCGCAGGGCACACGGGGACAGACAACTCACTCGCTCATTCACACCTAGGGTAAATTTGAACCGGCCAATTCACCTGAAATGCATGTCTTTGGAATGTGGGAGGAAACCGGAGTGCCCGGGGGAAACCCACGCAAGCACGTGGTGAACATACAAACTACGCACAGTAAGGCCGGTAGCTGGATTTCAACCCACGCAGGAGGTTCCCACGACCTCAGAACTGTGCCGCACACGCACTAACCACTGCACCACCGTGCTGCCCGATCTATAAACTAATAACCCAATATTTTCAAGATGTTTGGCTTTGGAGGTATCCTTATGGTGTAACCCGATAGTTTTTAACTTATTTAATGCATTTGACGAAAATTAATGTCAATGATCCATTTTTTTGAGATGGCCGAATACAACTATATTGACAGCTGCATATAAAATGTCGTACGTTCATCAGAAATATGTAACATTTTAAAACAATACATTACAAAAATCTGTCCTTAACATAAAACCGTCGAAAGTGTCACGACTAGCACACAGGGTAAACCCAATCGGGTAATGTTTTCTCACTATTTTATGGAAAGAAAGAGGAAGGGCAGCGCCCGCGATCCGATGCTCACTGGACACGGGAAGCAAGTCGCTCTCGTACTCGAATTGTGATCCGAACACGGAAGTGTATCTTGTAACTGGTCGGTAGCCGGGACTGGGAGAGCAAGGCTTGGTCAGGGTCAGAAACGAGTCGTAAGCCAGGACGTAAGAATAGACGTAGTCGGGATCAAAAATGGGTCGTAAGCCGGGACGGGAGAGCAGGCGTGGTCGGGATCAAAACAGGTTGTAGCCGGAGACAAACGGGAGCAAAAACGGGACAGGTGGGAGTCAGAGTCGAAAAAGGCTTGCCTGGTATACACAGAGGTTCGCAGACAGACTGACAACAGGGGATTGACAGGACTGGGTTTAAATAGGGACAGGGAGCCAATCAGAGCCTGCGGCAGTTGGCGCCAAATGAGCGGGCACAGGTGATTCCTATCGGTAATTATGACAGAGATCAACCTAATTAAAAAACATTTCTGGAAGCAGTGACGTGGTGAAGTTCGTTGTTGGTAAGGGATTATTTTTGTTGACAAATTAACAAACCTACATCATATTCATCATTCAATTGGCAGAGCAAGAAAACGATATCAACTGCAGCAACGTAAAACGTGTTCTTCCCTTAACGTTCAAATGACGTGTAAGGCTGCTCCTTTTGAGTAAAGACATCAATTGATAGCTAATCCAACTTTATGAAAAAAATTGTCCTTGAAACAAAAAAAAACTAAAACTGAATGGCTTGACTTGCTCTCAGCTTACTAATATAATTACCAATTCTATAGTTTGGGGCTGAGGTGTGCGCAAAATCAGACTCCTTGGTCTCACTATCGCCTTCTTCCATGAGGCAAGAGAATTGCAAGCCTCAATCTGCATCTGCAGATGCTCTGCACACTAATACTGCATACTGATTGTGTTCATAGTATCCATAATACCAAAAAATGTGAAAAATGAGAAATAACTGAATTAATATAACCTTTTGATAGATTTTGAATTTTATATTACATTATGACAGGTGGGCCACAGCCTCACACGCCTCCACTGACTGTCTAAATGTCTAGATGACAGAGAGAGGTTTGCCCTGAAATTTTATGGAAGGTGCTTCCAGAATTAAAGGAGGTTCTCCGTTTATTCTGATTTGTGATACAATAATCTAGAAGAGAAGGAGATATCAAAATAAACACAATGAATATATTGTCTACAGAGAACTTTGAATTTCATGCGAGCATTTGAATTATGTTTTCCTTATCAAGAGCTCCATTTAAGAGGCAGGCAGAAGGTTTTCGAGCAAACAAGATAGCTTCGAGGGAGGACTGTCTATCTTCTAATCAAGTGCTTGATATTAATCTATCTGAAAAAAGTTGACTCATTTTTCAAATATGATTTCAAGCTAAATAAATCAAAACACTATCATTGAATGACCATAATTAAAACCAAATGTGGCCAATGTAACATTTCCTTAAACGAATTGGGCAAGATGACCCAAGGATAAAAGCACATTGTCAGTCTGGTCAAAAAAGACTAACTTGCTTGAATGTCACATTTTAACGTTTAGTAGCTTATATTTGATTCTTAAGATATGCTTTTTAAAATTGGTTTAATATATTGCCAAACATTATATGCATGATTCATTCACCAAATAAGCCTTCACATTTTTATTAATTTAAGTATTCTTAATTTCTCGATATTTTGGACATTTTCAATCTTATCTATCGTAGGTATATATCGAGAATTATAATAACAATATATATATATATATATATATATATATATATATATATATTTTTTTTTTTTTTTTTTTTTTTCCAAATAATCTTAGTGAAATGATAATGAAGTGTCATGTGTATCATATGTATTTGTGTATCACTGTTTAACTGTTTCTCAGCTCAAAATTTAGATTAGAAGCAACAGGAGTCAAATTCAGACGCTAAATTCTAACCGATGATTTACCAGTGATACAGATGACATGCAAAAATGAATTACATTTTATCTCATTATCATACATTTTGTATTCTCAGTACCAACAGAAATTTTATAACGTGTTTTTGTTTGTGTTGATCAATTTCTTAAAAGAGGACTTCTTTTTCTCCATTCTAAGTTTTTTCCATTTCTAAAATTAGTCTCTGGCAAAGTGAGTAAAAGTAGTGTGATAATAAAATAAATCCCAAAGCCTTTTTACATGTTAACTGTGTCAATGGTAGCCCAGTAGTTAGGATTTGACGCTCCTACTGTCACGACCCAGGTTCTATTCCCGTTGCATCCAATGCTTTGCAATTGTGTTCAGGCATATAATTCAAATGTATTACCCGCACTTAGACTTACTTATCCCTTAGGTAAAAAAAAGGGCAAATATAAACGGTAGTTTAAATCAACAAAAACTCTCTGGCCACAAAACAAGATCATTTTCTTACCTAGTGTTCCTGTTTTGTCACTGCCGAGACCTAAAGGTGTGTGTGTGGGGGGGGGTGTTTGTGTTTCCTTTCAAGGGGGAATTGTGCGTGATGGGCGAGAAGCAGATTTTCATGAAGCGCAGGCCCGGAAACCGCTGCATGTTGTCGCAGGACTATTCAAGGATCTACTCATCCGAGCCGTGCCAGTGCACTGCCTATGACTTTGAATGGTGACTTTTTCTCTCTGTTAAACAATTTCTTTAAGTTACAACTAATTGCTTTTCTCACATGTTTGCAAAGAGACTCGCTTATCAAATGGACGTTAATTAGAAACATGAAGATCCGTTTGCATGCATTAATACAGTATCAGGTTCCACGAGTTCAGAGTATGACTGTGTTTTTTAAATCTAATTCTAGTAAGAACTTTTCATCACTCCGCTGCGATTTGCATGTCAAATAGCTCATTGAAATTCAATTAATAATGAAACGCTCAATTAATTTTAAATGTCTGTCAGAAATTCAGTTTGATCAGGCTTGTCTGACAACATTGTCTCTATTTACGGCGGTAAAATATGCAGTAATGAAACAATTATAGAAGCTTCCTTAAGAAGTTTGGATTATTTGACTTGCCGATCCGGAGAATTCTATGAAAGTCGTGTTTTATTTTTTGCTAGTGATTACGGCTGGGAACGTCGCACCAATGGCAAGTGCTCCCCTGCTTTTTGGTTCGATCCAAACGGTGTAGCCAAAAGTTGCAGCGCGGGTCAGAGTTACCTCAACAGTACAGGGTAAGCATCCTACGACATCTGTTTTAAACTTTGATCCACTAGAAAAAAAAAATCTGAATAAGTAGAATTGTTCAAATGGAATGTGTTGTGTGCAGTGTTGGGTGTGTTACTGAGAAAAAAAGTAATTAGTTACAGTTAGTAGAATAGAATAGAATATACCTTTATTGTCATTGTTACACAATGGGTTGAACACATTGTGACAACGAAATTGGACATAGCACTCTAGCTTCACATTTTACAGTGAGGATACAAGAGAACAAAGAAGATAGAGGAACAAAGAAGACTTTTGTATTGTCCTTGTTGCAGGCTTTGTTTTTCTCCGGAGGGGGGTTGGTAAGGGGGTGAGGGATAGACAGAGATGGTCTGATCCAGCTCTCTGTATGGATGTTTGATGTAACTGTACACACGGTTAGTGTTTTTTCCCCCTGGTTGCACAGTCCACGTATTGAATGAATTTGGGAAGTACAGACATTAAACATGCCTGATTAAAGTCGCCCGCGACGATAAAAGCACCGTCGGGGTGTGCAAGCTGCTGTTTATTGATAGCAGCGAGCAGGAGATTTAGCGCTATTCTAACGTTAGCATTTGGTGGAACGTGAAAAGCAATCACAACGACCACAGTTAGCTCTCTCGGTAGATAGAAGGATCTATCCGATACCGCCAGAAACTCTATCGGGTGAGCAGTGTGTGTCAATGATTCTGCTGATATTGCAGCGCATAGTCCCCCACCCCTGTTTTTACCGGAGTCTCCGTCTCGGTCGTGCCGGTGTAGCGTGCGTTACTTTAAAGTAATTAATTGTGCTCCCCCAAATTACTGACAAGTTGACAACTAAAAGAAGTGCGTTATTCTGAAAGTAACTTTCTAGTTCCAAAAATAATACTCGTATACATAATAAAATAAATAGCAGGAAACTTTGGAAGCGATGAAACCTTCATATTTCTTGGCTTGTGCAATCTTGAAAGCATGCAAACTAATACAGCCAAGACACCCCGTATTCATTTTGCCTTTTGGCTTAAAACTACTGGAATATTTCCTTCTCTATTTCTGGGAATTGTTTCTTTTCTCCAGGTGTGTTGCATTACAAACATAATTTCAATTGAAAATATCAAAATGTTGCACACTTTCGTGAACGTTTGCTTTTAACTGGTGACACACTTGTGCAAAAAAAAAAAAACGAGCCTTTGATTTCAGTAGTATATTTTATAGTTGTAAATACGGCTTAGATGTTAGTATACACACTAAACAGAATATCAGAATATCAGTACAGAGAAATTATACGCCCTTGTACTCTGTTATTGAAAAGGCCCCACCGTAGCTGTATGCAGTTGCCTTTTGTAGGTCGATATAAACATGCCCAACTCTCTTGAATGTGGTTTTCACCATTATGTTCGGTTGGATTGAGGTTTGGATTTAGCTGTATGAGCGAAGGACCACCATCAAAGAACTGAAAACATTATAATTGCTGATTTTCTTTTAATAAGTTGTGGTGTAATGAACCATGTAGTAATGACAGTTGAGTTACAAAATATCATTAATAATGCATTGCAGTACTCGTTACCGGAAAAAGTAATTGCGTTCCAGAAACGCGTTCCTTTGTAATGCGTTACTCCCAACACTTTGTGTGCAACTCACAAAAGTAGAAAGAACAAATGACAACATATTTGTTAATAATTGTTATTACATTGATTTTCTTTCTAAGGTATCGCAAAGTTTTGTCCAATAACTGCAAAGAAGTCGGCAAGAACGTGTATTCGCCTCGACGACAGGGGTGTCGCCCCAGACCACCACGAGGCCTTCGCTTGACCACCGGCAGCGGCGAACTCAGCGCCCGTGTCGGGAGTAACGTCACGTTCATTGTGCATCTCCAAGATGTAAGTTTTGGTTTAATATGCTTTAAACATGGAAAAATAGACTGTGTTATGTTAAAAAAATAAACCTATAACAATTTGTGAAAAGCTAACTAATTACACACGTCTGGACTGGAGCAACTCTGTATTCAAACAAATTGGTATTGGACCCCCCATAAATGAGAACATTTTTCTGACAAAAGTTTGGGGTCATCCAGACAATCTGATGTTTTCCATAAGAAAGTCACACTTTTATTTATTTGGATATTGCCTATGTTATTTTGCCCATATTGATCCCTTTCTTAAATTGACCTGGCACTGTTATGCCTTTTTCTTTGCCAGTCTGCCTTGATAGCCAGCAAATTGGAGTCACCTTTTCACTGATGTTGACACATGTGTTTTGTAGGTACAATGCAACCAAACTGCTAGTTGAGGACCTGTAAGGCGCATATTTCTCAAACTAGAGACTCTAATGTACTTATCACCCTTGCCACTTCTCTTTATACTCTGGCTAGAGCCTGTTTGCGCTGTTCTCTGAAGAGAGTAGTGCACCCCGTTGTAAGAGATCTTCAATTTCTTGGCAATTTCTTGCATGGAATAGTCTTAATTTATTAAAACAACTATTGAGTGTCTAGTTTCCCACTTTCTCTTTTTCTGGCCATCTGTAAGTTTAACCCCTTGACGTTCGAACGACCCGCCGTATGTTGAGAAGCAAAAACTTATCTTTACGATGTCACTAGGCACTGAAATATCTCATGCCACATATCATTGGAATGCTTAAACCCTTAAGATACAATAAGTGCTATTTATAGATTTAATTGTCACAGAAACATTCAATCAGTCTCAAACAAGATACTCGAACACCATAAAGCCTTTGTAGCTCACCAAAGTCTTGCAGCCATCAAGTTCAATGATATTATGCAACCATGACCACCTGACATCAACAAGAGTCTAATATCTCTAACGGTGTAAAATTTGTATTCAGAAAATACACAATAATGCCAACAACAACAAAAAAGTCAGCCGAAAAGCATCTCTGCATTGATGGGCATTCCTTGTTGCTAGCCGTCTGTTTAGTCCCATAATTTCCATTTATAAATAAACAGACTGGCAATATTATTTTATATATTCCATTGGCATCCTACCATGTGATTGACATACTTTTCTGCCAATTGCAGACTTTGTTATTTGCTCCACAACCCGCATTAGCCTGTATTGCTAAAAAGGACCCGCCTTCTTTACCTCCTAACAACTTGAGCCAATAGTGACCAATTCAAAGTATGATTGACACATTGGTTTGCAAATTAAATAATTAATTTGATATGAAGATGTCACTATTGTATTCAAATTAGACCCTGGAATTAAGTGTGCGTAACCCCACTAGTGATTCATTTTTACGCACCACTTTTACGCGTGTGCACAATCATTGATTGACATTTGGAAAGAGAAGTCAAATAATTAAAACTCTTTTACAATGTCTAAACAATTGGCCGATGTAAAATACAGATTTGTAAAGATTTTTGTGTTGAAAACTGGTCATTTAAATGGCCACTTTTGGAAACGCCTAAACCCATGTTTAGTTTTTCAGATTGTGATCAAATTTGACAAGGTTCCAGGCAAGACTTCAAGCTACTGTCTCACCTGTTTTCCAGCTATGATACCAATGCTACACTCATCTACAGGCATTTAATTGCCCTCGTAAAATCTGGCAGTTAAATGCCTGGCAAGGATAAAAACCTTCTGTTCAATGTTAGTAGCACTTGCAGTGAATATTCCATTTGGGACAAAACTTCAGAGTCTTTCCTTTCAAAAAAGACCAAAACTGTCTCCAAATGGTTCTAGAACAGCATTCAATTTATTTCGGGTGTGTGTTGGATTGTGATTCTAGGCAAATGTTACAGGAACGTTAAGGGGTTAATAGTACCCTCAAATGTGACGCTCAAAGGAAGGTCCGTTTCATAGCTCATTTATTTAGCTAAACTGATTTAATCTGTGCTGACATCATTGCACAAGGGTTTTCTAATCATAGTCTTCTAACACAATTAGCAAGCACTGTATAGTACTGGAATACCGGAGTTCTGGTTGCTGTTTATGGGATTATACAACTGTGTAAATATTGAAATAAAACCAGACATAGGCAGCTAAAGTACATATTTACCCCGTTAACAACGAATGGGGTGTATTTCTGATTAGTGTCATGTTATCTTCAGTGCTTTTCCTTCAAAAATAAGGACAGTCCCAAGCGACTCCAAACCTTTGAACCATCGTGTAGGTATTGAAACAAGAACATGTGAACACAGTAAAATGCGTGGCCAAGTGAGATGAGCGGCCATTTTGGCTACACTTTCCCGATCGATAAGCATCAGTTTGAGAAAGATCATCACTCTGACATGCGTTAAAAATGTATTGTAATGTACTACCTTTTTTCCTGATAATTATAGGCCCCATAAAAGTTCGTGATAACGGGAAGGTAGACCAGCTCGGTAGCCTAGATGGTAGGGCACCCGCTCCGAGACTGGGAGGTCGCTGGTTCAAGCCTCGGCCGAGTCATACCTAAGACTTACAACATTGGTACCCATTGGCTCCCTGCTTGGCGCTCGGCATTAAGGGTTGGGATTGGGGGGTTTGGTCACCTAAGGACTCCCAACACAGCAGTTGGGTCTAAAAATCCGGCGCCGATCGAAGGCGACGAGTCACTTCGATAGCTTCGCGTGATAAAAGGAAAACAGTGAGAACAATGCTAGAGTTGAAGAAGTATATTATTGTGAAATACAATAATAGTTTATGATGGTAGTAGCCCTTTGGCCACCTTGTCCTTTGATTTCTTTGATAATCTTAGCCCACCCCATTTTCGACATGGCGACTGTAAATGAAAAAAAAGGAAATTTGACTGTGAGGGTCAGCGCTTCCGGGACAACAGGAAATTGGAGTCTTTTTTTGTTTTACTAAAATCTAAACCAACTGTGTCTCCCTAATTTGCCTAATGACTGTGGCTGCTTTCAAATAATATAATATCAAGAGGCACTGCCAGAAGAAACATGCTGACTACAAAAAGTTGACTAAAAACGAACACTGTGAAAAGGTGAAGTAACTAAAAGCTTTTTTAATAGCACAGCAGCGCCTTTTCACGAGACCCTGCAAAGCAATGAAAATGCGACAATGGCGAGCTACGAGGTTGCGACACTGAAAATATGGGTAGCACAGCGGATGAGTTGTTGACCCAGTTCTGAGGTCATGGGATCAAATCCAGCTACCAGCCTTCCTGAGTGGAGTTTGCATGTTCTCCCCATGCCTGCACGTTTTCCTGCCAGCACTCCGGTTTCTTCCCACATTCCAAAAACATGCATGGCAGGTTAATTGGCCGGTCCAAATTGTCCCTAGGTGCGAATGACCGAGTTAGTTGTCTGTCTCTGCGTACCCTTCGACTGTCTGGCAACCAGTTCAGGGTGTCTCCTGACCACTCCCCAAAGATAGCTGGGATTAGCTCCAGCACCCCCGGGACCTTACTGAGGATAAGATAAGATAAGATCCAGATAATAAAAGACTGAATAGTCGGCCCTCACACATTTACAACTTTTCGGATCTGTCCTCTCTTTAACTTTTGGACATCTGTTTCGTCGACAGTTCAATGGAGCATGACACTGCTCTCATATTGTTTACGATGCGGAATTGGCATTTTTAAATGCTCAAATTTGCAAAAAAGTTGCTGTAATATCCTTAAAAATATCTGCTGTAAACGAATACAAGCTAACTTAGGCCTTAGCTGCCCTGCAAGTTGCCCCACATAAAACAAAACGCAAAGAATGAATGCCTTTTTGTTGACAATGAGAACAAAAATAACGAGTACCGTTTTTTTGTTTTTTTTAACAGACCCGTTTCCTTGTGTTGCGAGCGTGTTCCTAGTAGCATTTTGCTACCCTTCACAGGCACGGTTTGGGATAAAAGTTATAATATTATTATTAAAGCTTTGAAAACTCTCACGGTGTACCGTCTTTCTTTGTAAATACTGTATGTGTAACCATGTATAATATGTATTTGCAACTGTATATTTTTGTAATGTATTTATTTTAGAGACTTATTCTGATATGTTTTCCACGGGCGAATCAAAAAGACGTGTTTGTGGACGCAGCGGACAAGAGTGGATATATATTTTTCCCACCCTTACCTTTGGAAATATACAATTTTTTCCCTTGGATTATTTTCAACGGGACCCGGACTCTGCAGGTCTGCGTCATATGTTAATTACCGGTATCATTTGACGTTCAATTTGCCGGCTGTTGTTTTTGGACTGTGTACTTCATATTCAGTTACAATTGCGGGACTCAATATCGGGTTTGGGTTAGTTTCGTGATTGTGTTACATGTTGGCGCATGCGGCTTATATACAGGTGCGGCTTGTGCACGTACAAAAGCGGTTATACTCTTAAAATGTGGTGGGTGCGGCTTATAATCAGGTGCGCTCTATTGTCCAGAATTTAGGGTATCTATTTTTATGTCTTTATGCTATTGTCTTGCAAATTGACGGCACTCTTATTCCGGAATCCCTAAAGGGAGTGAGAGGTTACATGTTTTGAACGTTTCTAAAAATCTTCATGGACTTGCAATGTGTTGTCTCATGTCTGCCCTGCTCATCAAGCGTGTTGACAAGTTCTAATTACCACGTGCAAGCTAATTAGTATATCTGATTAGCATCGCTAATTAGCCTTTTGCAAAGCGTATCCCGAGATGAAGTGGTTTGAGTTAATCAGGTCAAGTCAGGGCCACCATAAAATCAACATTATTTGCATAGGTACTGCAAAAATTACATTTAAATATACACAAAGAGGTTGCAGGCCCATTTGGAGCTCGCGTGTTTTCTCACTGACATAGGGCCACTAATATTTGCTTCACCATGCGTGTTTAATTAGGACTGCTAAGCATTCACACGAAGAAGATTAATGCTGTCATGTCGAACCACTCCAGAATAAATCTCGCCTTTGCCGCAATATAAAAAGATGGAAAAGTTCAGTCCCTTAAAGCAAATGCAGGACTGTTGTAAAAGACAAGGAAAGGCAACTTGTAGTAATTATCTCGTTGAAGGTCGGCGTAGATTGATGAGGTGTAATTAAAGTGGAAAAATCACCTATACACATGGTAATAGCATGCAGAGGCTGGAGGTTAGCTTGTCTTTTATGAAAAACATAGTGAGTTTTTTCCCACATTATGTGTACTCTGTGAAAGTATTTGGGGGAGGATATGCGGATTTTAGCTCTTGAAAAATTGGATCCTTGAAACTCTGAGCAACACAGCGTTTTAGAAATACAATGATCCCTCGGATTTTGCAGGTGTTGCTTTCCAAAAATGTCTTCCGATAGTCAAAACCCTTTGTTTATTTATTTATTTTTCAAATACTCCAAGACAAACTTAATTCACAGGCTCAATTTATTTTTCAAATAACGTCTGTAATGTCAAAGTATAATTTGAAAATAATCTCGTTGTTTTATTGCATACCTGTATTAAGGACACGATCCAATTTATTTTTCATGATACTTTGACACCATCATGTGGATGTTATGGAAAACAGCATTTACATTTCGGTCGGCAACCCCAAAAATATTGGACCAAAAATATAAAGGCCATAAATAAGCTGGATAGGAAAAGAGGCACATAATGTATCCATCCATATTCATTGGAAAACGATAAGAATCGGTCCTGTTTGTCCTACAGAAACCATATATTTTTTTACCATCTAACATTTTTGAAAAAGCACCAGGGAGCCAAAATGAAGCGCTATAAAGACCTGCATGTGGCTCCAGAGCAAGATTAGTGGGGCAAGTCCCACTGTGTTGGCAATTGAAAGCATCTTTTTTCTGCCTTCTGGTGCTTTTGTGTATTCATCGCGTTTTGTTGACATGAAGGCTTTCAGAGAAACTTAAATATGAAAAAGATTTTTGCATACAGTTCGTCAATCTTTTTCACGTATTTGTACAACTCAGATCGCAATGCCGTTTACTAGGAGAAAAGGGGCGGGGCAACTGTTTAACTAATGAGAACACCAAACACAATGCACAATGAAAATCTATAAAATAGTGAAACCGCAGCAAGTAAGGGATTACTGTAAAGTCGATCGTGGTTAAGTTAATTTTTACGGGGCAGTTGGGGGAGGGGTGTTATCTGAAACACCAAAATTTGTATATTGTCACCAATTTCTATGCCGGAAGTTATATAAATGATTGATAATTGTATCCTGTTTCTAATATTGGATAACTGCAAAGGAGAGTGCATAGGATGCCGATTAGTTGTTTTGACTATTGTGCATTATATACATCATTTTCACTATTAGCTAATCGTGTTGCTGTTGTATGATTTTCTACACTCTTTAGTCCAGATCTGATTTTGTAACCTCATCTCATCTCATCTCATCTCATCTCATTAGCCTCACCGCTTATCCTCAGTAGGGTCGCGGAGGTGCTGGAGCCCATCCCAGCAATCATCGGGCAGTGGGCAGGAGACACCCTGAACTGGTTGCCAGCCAATCGATTTTGTAACCTAGGATATTTAATTAAAAAAGGATTTTAGAACAGTTTGGAGTTTATTATCTGGGGTCTGGGTCTTCTCCTGGTTTCCTTGCAACTTCAAAATCCTTTGATGTATTCTCTCTTTACCTTGAGTGTCTTCTAAAGTATAAACTTAATAGTTATACAATAGAACTAATTCCAATGGAGCGCTGCTGTTCTTAGAATATTTTTGCATGGCCCCCAGTAGAAAAGCATCTTGTCAACGTTGTCTTCCACCGCTATCCAGCGTTTTGATTTTTATTTAATAAACATATTTTCTGGGATGCTTTCCTTGCAGCACAGTATTAGCATTTTTCCCCCTGTTTGATTCTGAATGTGCAAATATAACCAAGATACTTTCGAGTGTGTTTGTGTGAGCATTTTCCTTAGAACTAGGATATATTGTTCTTAGAAGATCTGCTGGGGAGCTGTGTTGTTTTTCTTTTCACACATTAACTAGGACAGTGATTTTGTAGCATTCGTGATTTTATTTGTATTTTTTTCTAAAGGTGAAACACCCGTCTCATGGAGCTAACTTTTCGGTGAATGTGGTGGGAGTGTTATGAATGGGGTCCACAGGATAATTTTATTAAGTAACTTACAATAAGTAAAAATCCTAAATTATACAATGAAGTATAATTTGACAGTGCCTTCAATTTATCTTATTTATGATTCTAGAGTTATTTTGTATAACTCCTTTCTGTTCTAAAAGACCAAGATTCATTGCAACACTTAGGAAAATAGATAGCCAAAGAAGAAATGGAGCATGCATATAAGGCAATAAAATAACCAAATGGGTTTACATATACAAGTATTCTGTTTATGTAAGGAATGCTGTATACAGTAAACCCGCATATATGCCTCAATCGCATATAAACCAACCCCCTAAAAGTGCTTTAAAAAAAAAGCTAGATACTAAAATAAATATGCAGCCAAATAATTGATGAAATATCTAAACAACTATAACTATTTAAATGTTTAGATATGTAAGATTAATATACCGATTTCCTGTATCTTTAAGCAGTGCCTCAATGGCAGACTCAATTTCGTATTTCACAATAATTTTTTCATTTTGATCATTGTCGTCCCAGGTATTCCTCTACTACTTTACATGACATTTTGGCTGACACATTAATTAAAAAAGGCAATAAAACACATACATCACAATGAAATGAGATGTGGTCCCTCTCAAACACAATGAGATGGCGCGGATTGACAGAACATGAAAAAGAGATCAGGGAGCTAAACTGACAGAGAGCCTGACTTGGGTGGCTCTGCCTGCTTTTATATAAACCAAACCCTTGGTTTCAATATGTGATTTTAGAGCTATAAATCTAGTTTATATGCTAGCATATGCAGTAACTCAAATGTCTTAAATGGTTTATTACAAACTCAAACATGGGCACACTTGGCTTAAGCACCTGTTCGCATGACCTTCTAAAACCCGAAACTTGGAATATTCAAGTAGCCCTCTCTTAACAGGATCATTGCCTTTGCGAATGCGTAAAATAGCTAAACAAAGGAATCAAACAGAATAGGAAGTCAGCCATTTTGGTCTGGTGCAACATTTTGGGCGAACTCCAAGACTTAGACTTTAGACAAACTCAGACTGAATTTTACCCAAATGGGCCCAAAATAGAAAACTTGGCATCCGATTGATGTGCTGCTGCCAAGCGTACCCACCTGCCTCATCTAAAGTAAGGTAAGGAAACCGTCAAATTAGACAATCGTTTCGGACTCACCAAATAGGTAGTCGGAGAAAAAAATGATTGCTTTTCAATGTTATGCCAATTTATGTACTGCGTATTTTCAAAGTTAATTGGGTTATGTAATAAATTTGATGCACATAAATTTGTGTAACATTTCATGCAAACATGAAAAGTCAAAATGAAAAATAATGCAACATTTCAACTACGGGTACATTACTGGTTGAAGTGTTTCGTAGAAATCTCTCAAGACAGCAAGTTGCCTGGAAGCACTTTTCTTAGTGTAGCGTACACCTTTTCAAATACTTAACATTAAGTCAGATATTTTTCGGCTTGACACATGAGGAGTGACTCAACAAATGCAGATTCGATATTTTTTTTATACCACAAAACCATTTGAATATAGTTGGAATCAGTTATACTGGTGCGATTTGATTCAATGTGGTGCGACTCATATTGCTAGTAAATAATGCAGTTTGTGCTGTTATGTCATGTAAGTTGAGATATTTTTTTTTGATTGTGTGATTGGTTTCAAGATATGTCCATGTAGTAAAAGATTTTATGTGTATTATTTAACTTTTCAAAACAAATATCCTATGTCTCACCAATTTCTAATACACCACTTACAGATGCATTATGTGGTTTATCCATCTCCCTTTGAAATGCTTACTGACTTTTTTTTAATCTACCATAATTTCAAATACAAACAACAACCAAAATCCTCACTTGAGAGTAGTATTTTAGTCTATGTCTGGTCAGTATTTGTGTGTGTATAAACCGCTCCAACCATAGATTTCCATTTCGGTGAAGTTTTGCCACTTTCAGTTTTAAACCATCTCATTGGTTGATGTTTTTTTTTTATATATATATATTCCGGATATTGATTGTGCAATAAAATCTACCACTTTTATACAAAAAAGGAATTTACAGTGATATTTGACTACTGAATGTCACTGTAATGTAGTGTGTAGTGCAACCGAAAACGAGTGCCAGCCTTTTACAAAGTTTTCTTTGGGGGGGTATACGTAGCAGCAAGATAATTTAGCATCATGTCAGCTACGTCTAGGTGAGTGTCAGGACCAGAACGGAAACAGAAAACACTTGCGTGACGTTTACCACAAGTTTTATTGAAAGAGAGAGTGTTCGCTGGGCGCGGGAAGAAAGTCGCTCCGTACTCGGATTTTGATCCGAACACAAAAGTGGATCTTCCGTAGCGAGCGATGGCGGTGTCAGGGCGGAAAAACTGGTCGGTTGCCAGGACTGGGAGAGCAAGACGTGGTCGGGATCAAAACAGGTCGTCGCGGGAGACAAACAGGAGCAAAAAACAGGACAGGCGTGAGTCGGGGTCAAAAAAGGCTTTGCTTGTATACACAGAGATTTGCGGACTGACTGAGAACATGGGATTGACAGCACTGGGTTCAAATACTGACAGGGAGCCAATCACAACCTGCGGCAGTTGGCGCCAAATGAGCGGACACAGCTGAGTCATATGACAGTGAGACTGATGTCATGTAAAAACAAATGCAAATTGTTTGACCTATGAGTATTTAAATAATGCATGTTTATATGAGTGTTAATATGTTTTAGCTAAGTACTCAAAACAATATTGTTTTATTAATGGATGACGTTTTTATTGCCACTAGGAGGTGCTTAATAATGCATAATGTTCATTTAAACAACTATTAGAGTAACACAAAAAAACGCCATGATTTTTATTTTAATTATTGAGTCATTTTACAAAGAAAAAAAAAATAATTGCATCTCAATTAGGGGTTGCGGTATGGTGGGGTGAGCATTGCAGATTACAACTTCGAAAATCATTCTGTTTGGAATAAATTAGCCCCACTTTTAGCAATCTCTGTCTACTGTAACCAGGCCGAAATGGGATATGCAGCCATTGGACAAGTTCTGTGGTTTGTTGTGCACTTGAAAAACAATCCCTTGTGGAAGAATTGCCCAAATGAGCCACACCTGGAAGCAGGTCAACTCGACAGATGGGTGACACTCAACTGCCAAGGTTTTCGCTTTGATTCGCTGGATCAGTTTCCGTTTGATCAGAGGCTTCGAGAGCTTGTTCAGTGCTGATTTAGGGACCTAATTACTTACAACCAGTATTGGGCGTGTTACTGAAAAACAGAAATTAGTTACAGTTACACTCCAGATCACTGTCACCAAAAAGTAGTGTGTTACTCAGAAAGAAACTAGAAGCCAAATCGCTAAAACTGCTTTAAAATAGCCACATAGGAAAATAAATGGAGGAGAATGTGTACACCGACCTTTGGAAACAATTAACTGTTCATATTTACTTTCTTTTGCGATCTTAAGAGCTTGCAACCAAACACTTAGCCGAGACACTCCATATCAATTTTGTTCATAGACTTCAAACCACCTGAAGATCTCGTTCACTGTTTCTGTGTACTGTACACTAAAACGCACCATCTGGTAACAGCAGTAGAGTTACAAAACTATATTAGTAACTTGTTTCTCGTGTTTGGCGGAGAAGATACAAACGCCGTCACACCCATTCGGTTGACAGTCTTATTGGAGACAAGGGAAGTTACAAGAGCACTTTGCAGGAGGAGAAAATGGACAGTGTTAGGAAAAAATAACGTTGTTATAATGCCGTTATTTTTCAGTGACAGGGCAATATTACTATTTATGTGGTGCGTTACATTGGAAGATAATTTATAAATATTTCAATTGGATATCCTGTGTTTTTCAGTTTAATGTTTTTATATAAAATGTAAAGTTTATTCTTTTTTCTTCTGTTAGCTCTCTTTTTTTCATTTTGTTATTGTTTTTTTCCTTGAGTTTTATTCTTCCATTTATTTTTATTAAACTCACTTTTTATTGTTTACTGCTGATTGTTGTTTTTTGATATTGTGAACTGTTTATTTTTAGTTGCACTTTCAAGTGTAGGATAAATATCTTGCTGGGGAGGTGCCATAAATATTACAAGGTTCCATAACAAAACCATCTGTCTGTTTTTCTTCATTCAATTGGCTCAAATACTGCTCAGAACATTTCAAATTCTTTCACATATGACATTTTTTTTAAATACCGGAAACACTTTCGCTGGTAACTAGTTACTTTTGCTATAGAGTAAATCAGTTACTAACTCAGTTACTTTTTGGAAGAAATATTGAGTAACTATAACTAATTACAGTTTTAAAGCGACGTGCCCAACACAAGAAATTGAATAATGACTAACAAAAACACAGTCGAAAAGTACAAGGCTGGATAAAAACAAATGCTTTCTAGGTACAAAGGAGGGTTTTAAAAGAGGAATTCGGATGGGCAGAAATGTAAACGATCCGACACTGAGGATTTGTCTGTGCTGTCCTTATATGCAGGAGTTTAATGAGCATCTTGTGCGCCTAATTAGTTCATAATTAGTTCATTAGTCCCCTGGCAGGTGCTAGCATACGAGAACCTTACAGCGTAACAATACTCATTACCAAGAAAACTAATTGCAGTCCAGGAATGTGTTCCTTTGTAATGTGTTAGTCCCAAAACTGCCTACAATGCCTTAATTAGACACCTAGAATGTGCACAGACTTTCATTTTTCCGGTAGGTTCACATTGCGTATAATACAGTCACGTATTTTACTCTGACATACTCAAAAAGCGTTTTAATTTTTTTTTTCTCACTCAATTACCGGTCATCATCTTTGTGTAAGCAACGTCAAAGCCTCTTCTACACATCTGATAGGGCAGCTCAGGCAGAGCACTTCAGCGGTGCGGTGTGAGGATGTGCTCTGTTACAAGGATGACAGGTGTTGTTGTCCGTTTCCTCCGGCACCCCCTCCCCGATGTCCCCAGGGAGACTCACTAAGAACCAGCGTGCAGCTGGACTTCGGAGACGGCATCCGAATCACTTACTCCAACCTGAGCCGGGCCGACGACGGCATTCACCATGTCTACCGGACAACCGGGATTTACCGGGTGACAGCGGTGGCTGAGAATGGCCTCGGATCTGACAGCTGCGTGCTCTTCCTGCACATCACCAGTACGTAAAGTCCAAACACTTGCACATTGTCTCACTGGATTTTCAATTATGTATGTACACACTTTTAGGATTTGGGAAAAAGCCGGTGTGTGCTGAGAGATAGTGAAATGTAACAGCTATGGGACGAGAGATGTCAATTAGGGCTGCTTGCAGGGGAGATGTTAATGCCCTTCAGCAAGGCACTCCTGACCCATTGAAAGAGAACTATTTTTTTCTTTCTCCAGGTTGCGAGACAAGACAAGTGAGCTGTAGAGAGTAGTTTTTTATCATTTTTAAGTTTTTATCATATTAAAACAAATGAAATAAATAAACCGGAAAATTCTGATTTCATGAGTACAAAACAATGCTGTAATGGTTTCACAAGTGAGCTTTCAAAATGGCTCACAATCATTTACTGCATATATTTGTGTATAATGCGCACTCATGTATAATGTGTATCGCTAATTTTTTATTTAAAATAGGCATCAAATTCGGATTCACTTTTTCTCAGTCCAAAATTTGCAATCGTATGCAATCGGAATCGAACCCGGGGCACGGCAGTGAGCGCGCAAAATCCTAACCACTGGACTATAATTACCGTTGTGATTGATGAGATTTTTCAACTGATCAATACAGGGTAAATCTTTGTGTATAATGTACACCATCACTGAGTTTTTTTCCATTTCTGGGTTAAAAAAAAGTTGACACAGATAAATGCAGGAGTACATTTTTCACAAATGTTCTCTCACAGTGTGACTACTCTGCAAACATATAAAATATAAATTCATAAAAACTATTTCATTGGCAGTACTTTTATCATCCTGAAAATAAGCAGGATTGTATGCGTTGGCAGGTAGATTTGCTTATTTTCTTATCTAAAAAGGAAACAACTCTTAAAATGAAATATTTTGCAAAAAAAGATGACTCGTCCTCAATAAGAATAATATAAACGTTACAATTAAACATAATGTCAGATACACTAAAACCCTCCTACCCTAGTGGGAGGTCGCTGGAGTTTTCTTTCTGACTCTTTCTGGGAAATCGATATAGAGGAGGGGATTCCCAGCCCCCCCGGCCAACCCAAATGATGTTTAGGGAGTCATTAGGTGACCAAACCCCCCAATTCCAACCCCTAATGCCGAGCGCCAAGCAGGGAGGCAATGAGTACCAATGTTGTAAGTCTTACTGTAGGTATGTAGGTAAGGCTTGAACCAGCGACCTCCCGGGCGCTCTACCCCAAGGCCACCGAGCTGGTGGCACTAATATATACCTTAAATAAAAGAATTAGCATCTTATATTTGAAAAAGGTATGACATAAGACTACACTTATAATCTGGTGCACCTTAATTTGGTAATTCATAGCTGTGTCTGGCCAAATTTCCAGGTTTATTTGTTGTTATCACAGGTCCGGTTGAGCGTGTGTACCTATCGGTCCCTTTGGTGGCCTTCAGGGGGAAGGAAAGTAACCTGACAGCGGTAGTTTGGCCCAGTCACTTCAGGACTATCACCTTCTTCTGGTGGATCGCCAACAGCTCCGAGGTACCAAACTCACCGGGTCTTTGCTAATTAACAGTTACTATTTTGCCCTGCTCCTCCGCTGAATACTTTTTGCCTTTCCCTTCGCAGCCCATCATAACTTTGGCTGGGAGTATACCGTACACGTTCCACAAGGAAGGAACAAATAAGGTCACGGTCCAGGTGGCTTCTGGGAGCACGGTCTTGCAGGATTCCAGGGATATAACAGTGAAAGGTTAGCGTGCAACTTTAATTGGCCGCATGAATATGCAACATGTGATCCGCGCCTGGCGACGTGGATGAAATGTCATTGCGAGCAGAACACAGAAAGTCTTGACGCCAATTAATTCAGACTTTTGGGAGAATGAGTCTTAAAAAACATGCTGTTTTTGTTTTTTAGAGTTTTTCAGGTCGCTGCTGCTGTCCTTTTCGCCGACGCTTGACGAGCACAATCCTGACGTTCCCGAGTGGCGGGAGGACATAGGCCGCGTGGTGCAGACAGCACTGTCACAGGTACGTCAAAACTCAACCGCAATGCGCCGGACCGCCTGCAACTCTCTGGGTCATTACTCTTTCCTACTCATGCTCGCTACCGCGACAGCGCTCAGGATGTTTTATGGGCTGTGACGAAGATCTATATTTTTTTAGGGGGGCTTCTCTTCTTACTCTGTGCGATGACAGACAGTAGACAGTAAACTTATTTTAGCGACCATGCCGCCACACGGTAGAAAAAACACACCCATGAGGGCCTAATTAGTAAGTTATTGGCATTGAAAGTGTGTTTAAAGCTCGGTGCACACCTGACACCAACCCTATGGGGACTTAAGCGTTGATACCTTTGGCTCCAGAACACCTACAACGCCTTGCCCATGCGTACCTGAAGATGTTTTTAGCTCCACTACAAGTTGTTTACGTCACGTGTCTTAGGATCAGGAGACAGATTTTTAAGACAAAAATGTACCTCGGTTTACGAAGGAAAATACAGTTCATGAGCAGTCCCAGAGGCTACCAATAGAGATCCTCACCACCAGCAACAGCTGGTCCCAGCTTGCGCATGCAAAATACTACAGGCAAAAAAAAAAGTGCTGTAACATTTTTGCGTGTCTCTTCATTTAAAGTTACAGTAACTCTAAGTTTAAGTGTACAGCTAGTGCTTATGTATCATCAACAGTCTCTCAATCTCATAGCTGTCAACCTCAGCCAATTACCCCCTGATTAATGATTCCAAATCTTCCATATTAAGTGATAATAAAACTTTTGAAAGCACCTCTATTTGCGGCAAGACAGACACAATATAAGCAATCTATAATTACGTTTTTCTGCTCCCAGTGACAAATACGATCCGGATTAGGCAAGAGGAGATATATATATATATATATATATATATATATATATTTTTCATATACTAAAGGTGCACACAATGTGAAATAATCCAAAAGCGGATTAAATTAGAGGAAGCCATATACGTTGACAAGTTTGAAATCACAGTTATTCTTCCTTGAAAAAGGCTTCCAAAACACACATAAATCTTCGTGTGGTGCGACTGCCTCCATGGTAAATGCACATACTAAACTCAGATTTTATCTTGTTTATATCATCTATTTTATCCTATTGCTATATTTTGTTGTTTAACTACTAGATGAACATGTTTTTAGTGATCAGGAAGAGGTACCACTGTATTTACTATTGGAGTTTCCTGTGCCAAAAGAAAACGCGAACAAGGGCTGCATTTCATCAAATGTGAGCCCTATATTTTTTGACGAAAAGCAAAATGCAGTTCAGCAGTGGCTCTACATGTGGTTGGCACCAGGATTGCTTGGGGCGTTAGCTGTGGGGTTGGTAGTATTTTGGAGTTTCACAATTAAATTCCGAATAAGATTCTATTATAAAACATTTATTGAGGGATTTCTTCCCTTGTTCACTTCACTAAGATTTAATCTCTTTTGGTATTTATCAACTCTGCTTTTGTGAAAAAAAAAAAAAAAAAAACACTAGATGACTTCCCACTACAGTTATTTTAACTCAGGAAAACTCATGCAAACTGGAAGGTGACATTAACATGATTTATTGTTTTAAAAGTATTTATCAGCTTTGTATTTGTTTATTTTATATGAAAATGTTTACTTGACTTTGGAAACTTTGCTGTTATTATCATACCTACTACATAAAGGAGCTAAAGCCAGTTTAAAATCCTGCAATGACAGCTGAGTTGTTGTGTTTTTTCTTTTGTAAGTTTTCAATCCAGGTGCTGGCTGATAATTTCTGGGGATAAAAACTGTATGTAGTAGCTAATTATGCGGTTAAGAGAGACATCCACGCATCACAAGTGAGTGCGTCTTTAAACGTTATTTCAGGTTAAATAATATTGGGTTGGGTGTTTTCCTCAAATCTCAAATCGGTTAAATGAAATGAAATGAAATATAGTGCTTTTCAAGTCAAGACTTCCCAAAGAGCTTTAGATTGTGCTTCACATTTCCCAATAGCGGCCGTGCAGCCATGTAGGGTGCTAACCTGCTTATTGGGGGTATTAGGGGTTCAGTGTCTTACCCAAGGACACTTCGACATGTAACACGGACGAGCCGGGATACGAACTGCGATCTCTTGATCCCAAGACGAGCGCTCTACCTCCTGAGCCACTGCCGCTCATTGATAAATGGTTAAAGGGTGGCACATAATACCACAGCCGTTTGCTTTGGGAGTGGTGCCTTGCTTTAGGTCATGACGTGATGCAACTCGTTTTTTTTCTTGTGCTTCTCTCAGCATTGTGTCGTGGGACGGATTTAATCTCTTGGCGGGCCTGAAGTAAAAGTCAACACATTGTATTAGCTCCTATTTTTAAAGTTAAACAATGTTGAGGACTGAAGTAGGATAACCTTTTTACACCTCGTGCAAACTCGATGTGTAAAAACGAGCGCTGGATCTGAGCAGTTTTGTTGAGATTTTTAATACAATGAAACAAAAAGCAGAATATATTATACTATAGGAAACAGATGTGGAGTTCAGTGGAAAATCACCCAAAATCTCATTTTCACCTCAGTCCAGTTTAGACCGAATCATGATGGTTTTTGCGGGTGGTTGGACAAGGTCCAGAGGTAAAGGCCTCCCCCTTGGAAAATCAGATATGTCTTGGAACAATGTATTATGACTGAATGAATGAGACATCAAGTGAACACATGAATGAGACATCAAGTGAACACATGATACAATAATGTGATGATTCAAATCAATACAAATATTGTGACAGGGAAACAAATACACTCAGGACTACATATGCACACATTTCAGTTACAGTAACAGTTGCAATTTGTTGTTTAGAAAATAAGAACATTGATTCAAAGTGAAAAAATAAACAAAAAACAAGCTTGCCAGAAACTAATTTAGAATTTTGTTTAGGTTTCAGGTGTTCCCGCCAGTCAGCTGCTGGTATGTTTGTATCCTGGACTTCCCACCACAGCGGAGCTCTTCATACTGCCTGATGTTCTTAATGAGCACAAAAAGAAAACACGAGAAGAGCTGCAGACGGTAGGGGGAAGGCCAGCTTCTTCCATTCTTTTCATTGTGAGGCCACAGGCAATAGCAGGACATTATTGGAAAAAAAATACAGTTGTTAAGAAAACTACAACTAAAGGGAAATTCTGTATTATTTAGTGCCTACAAGTGATTAAAAAAAATCTTAATTCATTAAAAAAAAAACTATTTCGATTTGAAAAATAAGCACAAATACTTTAAAGGTCATATAAACCTGTGTATTTGTTTGTATTTGTTTTAAATAACATGACACTCTGGCATTATTATTAACCATTATGCTACTAAGAGTAACCCTGAAAAAAACCTTGTGAAACATCGGGCAAAATAATGAGGAAAAAAAGGGTGTGATTTGGTCACTGTGAGTCTCCGTAGTACGTATTCTTCCTTGTGCTTTGCATCACTCGTTTTCAGTTGCGCTACACAGAAACATTTATTGGTCGAATAATACTCACTGTCTCTTTAAAGAATCCATTACATGGGTGAGTATAATGCATAGTAATCCATCGCAATAACATGGTTTAGTTTTCACAGACTCTGCTTCATTTTGTATTCGGCATTTTATTGTGTTTCGCATTCTGATAGGTTAAACATAGTATACACATAGTATATCGTGCAGTGATACCTTATTCCTCAACCATCATATTACCACCATAGTACTCCCTGCTCGAGATTGGTGTTCAAAAACAATTGTTTGGGTACCAAAACTTTTTCTAAGTAATGGTATTTACTTGTATATGTTCCCAAGCATTAAATTAACCCAAATATGAATAAAACGTGTATGTAAACACAAGAAATACCCCAAATATTAATAAAATGTGTAACTGAACAAAGCTATTAATTAAAATGTTTAACTTATAAAGATAAAATAAAAGAAAGATAAAAACTGCACTGTAGGCTTACCTTTGTACAATGACATACTGCAGGGGTCTCAAACTTAATTTACCTTGGGGCCACTGGATCCCAAAAATAAATAAAGAATACAAAAATAGAGAAGTTAAATGAAAAATAACTTTAACACTGAAAGATATAACCGTTTATTTATATTAATTTGATATCCCCATGATGGCCGATGAGGCTGTGCTTCACCTGCCTTACCTGACTGCACGTCAGTGATTGAGGAGAATGGGCAGTAATGGGATTGAGCCCAAGTGATTGGTCTTTTCAGTGCCACGCGACCGGCTGGGGATTGAATTTCCGTCATTGGTAATGAAACACGGTTGTTCTAAATACTCTTTTTCTCCAACAGATATCGGACGTTTTTGTCACCCTCCTCAACCAAGGCCTGGTCCACTTTGAGCTGAAAGTCGGCACCCACATCAGCGTCTACCTGGCTCAGCAGACTCTGGGTACGTCGCTTTTGCTTGACTTTCATCTAACACCAGAACTGTCTTGTGTCAAAGTCGACAACAGCGCACGACTCTCTCAGAAGTTCACGATCAATGACGTGATCGACGGAAGGGCCGGCAGACACTGCCAGGGTCATGTTGTCGTTTGCATACCGCGAACGCAACTGAAGCCGGCTGACTGCCTGGCTTTACCCTTTTCATCCGTCGAGGGATCCGTCTTCATTTGTGTCGTCTTTTAAGATGATCCCCCGAAAGGTCGTGTTTTTTTGAAAGAAGGGGACACACTTTGAATATTGCAACTCAGCATTTTAAAAGTCATGACGCTGCAAAACGGACTTGTCCACAACGGACCCAAGGGAGAGCCTGTGGACATGCTGGATATTCCTTTAGTCGCCCGAGGAGGTCAAATCGTGTCTTCCTCGGAGCGACGTATGTGACAAATTGTCTTTGCCGTTTTTCTGGCGTCCTTTGAGAATCTCTTGCTTGGTTCGTCAAGGTGTTGCAGCTTTTTGAAACAACGGTGGAATAATCGATTTCCCTGCTTCACGGCAAAGAGCGGAGAAAAAAAAAGCAATTGAGAGTCTTTCTTCTCGCTCAACGGGTTGCAAAACACGTCAAAACACCAAGTCGAGAAAAAGACAGTCAAGTTTTAGGGACCTTTTTATTTCAAATTAGGTTAAACGAGGCTTGAATTGCTTTTGAGACACTTTAAAAACATGTCAAAACAGGCATTTTACAAGGTTCCTTGGTCCCATGTGATTGTGACCTGTTTAATCGGGTCTAATTTGTCTGCAGAATATCTAAAAACACAAAGTGAATGAGAATATTTCCGTGACTACTTGATACTTTAGATGTTGTTTTGTCCTTAAATAGTCCAGGCAACAGATTTAAGTGCCAAGAAAAAATAAAGTTTTTACCTGTTTTGTAATTGTAGTAGTAATATTGTTTGACAAACTTTTTAACCAACCAACTACTTTTCTGTTTAAATGGGTTTCTGCAACTAGGAAAAGTAATTTATATATCCTTCAATTATTCAGTCGTAATCAATGCACCTTATAATTATTCAAATATTTGAGTGTCGTTATGATCATTTACTTATCGTCGTCACTATTTATCAATAAATCCATCATTTAGTTATTATACTATCTCTACAATGTTCCAAATTACATTTTCATTTGTTGTTGGATGAAAGCCTTTAGGCTTATCAGCACCTGGCAGACAAAATTAAGGTTGTCTGGACAAAAGGATGGTGTTTGGTAGGTTTTTTCACTAATGTTACATTTTTATCATAGCCCGCCCTACTAGTATAAAAGTGATTCCCAGCCATTTTGAATGCTATCTATCTATCTATCTATCTATCTATCTATCTATCTATCTATCTATCTATCTATCTATCTATCTATCTATCTATCTATCTATCTATCTATCTATCTATCTATCTATCTATCTATCTATCTATCTATCTATCTATCTATCTATTTAGGATATAATCAGTCCCACAATTTTTCATCCATTCATTCACTATCTGCACAGTAGGGTCGCGGGGGTGCTAGAACCCATCCTAGCTATCTTAACCTGACATGCATGTTTCTGGAATGTGGGGGGATACCGGAGTGCCCCGAGGAAACACACATAAGCACGGGGAGAACATGCAAACTCCACACAGGAAGGTTCGATCTCATGACCTCAGAACTGTACCGCACATGCACTAACCACTGCGCTGCAGTGCTGCCCTTCCTACATGTTTTATTGTAGCATATTTAATTTTTCATCCCCATATTTCTATTCTGAAGTTTTATTTCATTTCTGTCCACTATTTTTTTAGCACCTTTGGTGGATTCGAGCGCCCTTCACAGTGGGTCTGCCATGTTGGTTCTGATCTCGGTGGTGTTTGTGGGCTTAATCGCATTCTTCATCTACAAATTCAAAAGGTAAGACCCTGACATTAAAACCCTCACTGTTTTCTCCATCTCATGTTTTTCCTGCTTTTTGGTTTTTCCATACATAAAGGAAAATGCCTTGGATGCATGTAGAGACTGAAGACAGTCGTGAAAAGGAACCCGAAGTCATCAGCACCGTCAGTCAGAAGGACAACATGACCAAAGTCAACCTCGCCGACTTTCCCTCCGAGAGGAAAGACTTCATGGAGAAGGAGATGGATCCCAGGAAACGCGGTACACACCTTTTTCTCAGTTTTTTTTTTTTTTTTTATGGCGTTGCTTGACAGACGAACGCTTGGACACAAACATGATGGTGCGAAATGGAGCGCAGGAACATTTGTGACACTTTAATAAGGGATTTAAAGTGAGGCTGTCGCCGCGAGCGGCTTGTGAATATTGTTTACTTCAAGTCAGCTTTCTGTCTATCCGCAATGTACGACTTCTCCAACTTTGTCCCTCAAAATCCGAACAATTCAACTCATTGAGTTACTATCGTGTATATTTCTGTATAACGCGGACACATTTTTTACCCAAAGAAGAACTCAAAGTTAAACAAGAGCTTTTACAGTAGTGTATGACTTTTATTTCTTTTATTATCTGTGCATCATTACCATTAGATCACCAGTAATAAGGATAACATACAAAACTTCATTAAATTTTATCTCATGACACTTCTTTTTTCCTGGTGCCAGAGACAAATGTTAGAGAATGGAGGCAACAGAAAGCGAAATGAAATGAAATGATCTACATTTGTATAGCGCTTTTCAAGTCAAGACTTCCCAAAGCTCTTAAATAAACACAAAAAAAGCACAACGAGGGAACCATCTCTTTAGTGTACATTAAATAAATAAAAACACCAAATACATTCATTGTAAATTTTGTATTGGTATTGTGATCATAGCTCACATTGTCAATAAATGATTCTAATCATGGCCGCCCGTATTAAAACTTAAAATATTGAGTTAATCTGAGGAAAAGTGAAAAAAAATGTTATACCGATTTTTAATCCAAAATTAGGGGTGCGCGTTATACTCAAGTGTGTGTTACACACAAATAAATACAGTATTTACGCATTTTTTCAAAATTGTGTTTATTTATTATTTTTAAGACTTTAACCAAATAGATACAGGGTAGTATTGATATCGATCCAATTCAATCATGACCCAGGAGCCAAATATCACCTGCCACATCATTTCATGTGGCTTGGGTAAAATGTCTAAAAGTAAATAAAAAAATTAAAGTGTCTTAAAAAAATTAGTTGAAAGAGTGGTTTGACTAAAAACTACTTATCCCACAATTCCTGTCTACAACGATACCAAAAATGTGTCGGAAATAAGGTAGTGTATTTTTACTTAATGAAAATTAAGCATTAATCTTCTCCAAAAGGTTAAAATATGGAGTTAAGCATTGCTAATTGAGTTAGACGGACATTTAGAAATTGAATCTCCATGCAAACTAATCCGTCTGGAATGAAGATTGCTTGTGCGCGCTACTTCTGCATTACAACTACAAAAGGCTTTTTTAGGACCCCATTAAGCTTCTGAGAAATTTTTTGTTGTTGTTGTTGTTTTTTTAAACATTGTCACACTCACTCACTCACTCACTCACTCACTCACTCACTCACTCACTCACTCACATTCCCAAATGGGCAGGAAAAACGTTTGAAATCCTCACTTTGCTTCTCTGATTTGAAATCCTTTGTGAGAACTATACACGCAGGGTCCAAACTGCTTTTAAAAAAGGCCATATCAAGTCAGATAGAATTAAAGGTCTCCATCTTGGACATCAGTAATTGTTTTGTAGCGGCAATTTTTTAATGCACCTGTAATGTTTGTGACTTAAGAAATAATAACGTCAAAGTAATTTTACCTGGAGGAGTAGTTACATTTTTTTTCACATACCATTTAATCACATTAACCATATGTTCACGACTATAAGGCGCACTGAGTTATAAGGCGCACCCCCCCAAAATATTTTTTTCTTATATTTTCAATACATAAGGTGCACCGGTCTATAAGGCGCTACAGTGGGAACGTCTACAGACCAGTCAGATAGTTCAGTCATACTTATTAACCCCTTAACATTCCGACGGCTCGCAAAGAAGCAAATACATGTCTCAGGCACGTACGGACACAGTGATAACACGATGTCACCAATCACTCAAATGCGGCATTTCACATATCATTATGAAGGTTAAACTCTTGGGATTCAAGAAA
Organism: Urocampus carinirostris; assembly: GCF_059441175.1. Classification (NCBI taxonomy): domain Eukaryota; kingdom Metazoa; phylum Chordata; class Actinopteri; order Syngnathiformes; family Syngnathidae; genus Urocampus; species Urocampus carinirostris. Next base: position 10,286,816 of record NC_142361.1, read on the forward strand.
TGCCAACCATTTCTTAGTTTCTATTTTCTTTTTCGCTGGCAACTGTGTGGATAGCAAAGTAAGAATTCCATTGTGCAGGGAAACGTGATTCTTTTCTGTGCATATGACAATAAACACTTTGAATTGAATTGAATTTAAAAATAGACTCATCACAGAAACATCAAGATCAGTCTGAAACAAGATATTTGGAAAATATAAAGCAGGGGTAACCCACCAAAGTTGTCTTGCAGCCACCACAGACATTAATAATACGCAACCATAGTCCTCTTAAATCCATGTGTTTAGTAAATCCTACCATGTAAAATATTAACAGACTCCAAAACAAACAATGATGCCGACAAATACAGAAAAAAATCCGCCGAGAAGCATCTGCATCGATGGACGTTGCTTGTTGCTAGCTGTCTTTTTAGCCCCATCATTCCTGTTTACAAATACAGACTAGAAAATAAAGTTTTCTCCATGACGTGGCGCAACCTAACTTGTAGTTCACATTCATCAAAATAAAGGCTTTTCGGTGCACCTTATAGTCCTGAAAAAACGGTAAATACATTGATAACTTTCACAAGGCCCTTTGAGGACAGCATTTGCACTTATGTGACCCTCGGTGAAAATGAGTTTGACATTTCTGCTTTATAACAATGTCAACAAGACAACCAAAATAGCACAATATTTTAAAAATAAAGTCACTAGTGTGTAATTTTAGCTCTCATTGTGTCAGTCATTGTGATTGTGTCGGAAATTCAATTTCTAACATGATGTTTAGGAGACGACAGAGCCTAGTTTAACCTTTAATAATTACAACTTGGTAATAGCATGGTAATACCATAGTATTAACATGTTGTTTTAGAAAAGCATACCAAACTGGTAGCCCTCCAACCCTAATCAGTAACAAAAATCACCTCTCAGCTACAAAAAGGTTGGCTACCCCTGTCTTACAGTTTATGGGCAATGGTACATATTTTGGCCCATTGAAAGGATTATAATTTAATCCGAAAATACCTAACTTGACAAAAATATTGTTTGAAATGATTAAATTGACACTATGAGTATTATACTGTTTTTACAGATTTTTTCCAGTTGGACTTGTTTCAGTGTATTGCTGAAGAAATGATACCAGTCTTATAGTAAGGTATCAGGTGTCATGAATTGCTACCCATACAAGGGAAGAATAAAATACATTACATTTCAAACAAGAATGTAATTATTCAGGAAGGAAGATGGAGTGCTTCCACCGCTAAGGCAGATCTGCCAAATAAGCTTGCCAGGTTGCCTTTTAATAAGATCCAAATATGAAAATTGTAAGAAAACAAAAAAATCCCAGATAATAATGCTTACTTTTGATTGACAGGGGCATTCATTTTATTCCTCTCAAATGACATTAAAGTTTAGGACCTTTTTCCTTGCCAGTTTTCATTTTTCTTTCCTTGCGACCGCTGGTATGAAACAAGAAAAATGATGCAGGTGGAGGTCTTTTTTTTATCCTACCATGCTTGGCGAGTGAAAGTCATTAACCTTTTTTTTTCTTTTCATCGAATCCCTGAAGTCGCACTTAAAGTCTTCTTCTGAGATGGAAGTGTTTCCAATCAGCTGCACCAGAAGCGTCAGATCCATCATCGGCTTTCTGTTGGAGGGTCGCCCCTTGGATTACACTACCGTTAATAGCAGAGACTTTCAAGGCCTTAAAAGCTTTATTGCTCTTGTTTGACCCCAAAGGAATAGATGTTCGATTTGAAACAATTGCGAACAAATACAATTGATTAAAATAACTTAAAAAAAGAATGAATATACAGAAACGTGCATTCAACATTGAACATTAAAAAAATAGTATATAAATATATGTGACTACATTAAAGTGACACTGTGTAATATTTAACAACTATATGTTGCAGTGTCGTGTAGTGCATCAGAAAACTAGTGCTACAAAGTACAAGGAACAATACATATTACAGAGAATCAAAGAGACCAGACCACACCATGTTTACTCTAACATGCTAACAAAAGCAAGCATAGGTTGTTTGGGTCTTTTCGTACCCGCAGCAGCGATATGACTGACAATCGTGTCAGCTCCCTCTAGGTGAGACAAATTTCTCAACCTATAAGTATTTGAAATAAATGGACATTTATGATAGTTTATGTGTTTTTGCTTATAATTGGAATCAATTATTTGACAATAACTTATCTTAAATGCTGGTGTAAGGAAGACGCAAAACGGTAGTCTCAAATAATCCGCTCAGAGCCGTGTTTGTAGGTGGAAGGCTAATGTAATCAAGACGAAATTCCAATTCTGACAAGATCACTATTGGTTACATAATAATTCCATGAGCAGTTACGTAACGTTTGGATGTTCTCTTCTGATGTTTTTTCCACAATATCCCCCCTTTGAATTCAATTTTTCAACCAATGTCTTTCTTGCATTCAAGTTTTCTCTGACGTTTTGAACTAGTTATAACAATGAGTTTGGTCTGTTGTTTCTTTTTTTCAATGAATTATGCTACGAGAAGAAATCTCCTTTAGAGATGGGGTGAGAAGCTTGGCTATCCGCATTGCGAGGAGCCAGCTGAGGTAGCTCGGGCATCTAATAAAGATGCCTTGTGGACGCCTCCCTTAGAAAGTGTTTCAGTCATGTCTCACCAGCGGGACGCCCCTACAATTCCGATGACCCAGGACACGCTAGAGATCCGCGACCCTACTGAGGATAAGCGGTGCAGCTGATGAGATTATATATATATATATATATATATATATATATATATATATATATATATATAGTGTGGGTAAAACGAGATAGGTTGAATAAGTTAAAAAAAAAATTGTTATGAGGTGTGAGCGATGATAAAAAAATGTCTAATATATGGGGTAAGTGTATAAACTGTCAAGTATACTAATTAACTATAATCTTATTGATAATCTTCATTATTAGGACAAAGTGAGCATTGCATAATTTTTGTTTGTTTTCGATATCCGTAGTGTTCACAGAAAATGTGTATTTGATGTTTTTTATACACTGGCATGGTAAACTACAAAGGATTTATTCCATTTGGGAGCAGGTCCACATCAAGTCATACATCAAATTGAAAATATGTACTTTGGGATTCAGAAACTGCCCTATTTGTTTGAACATGTTTTTCAGTGATTCACTCAGTCACACCAACACGCTTTTTGGTTCAAGTTCACCAGTAACAAACATTTAACAATATTTTAAGTAAGCCACATTAAGTCACACCTTAAACAAAAGGTCACCATATGAACTCCTCAGAACCATAATTATGTTGTCAATTTCAGCAGGATGACATGTTTATCCCCAAAAGAGTTATTTCTTCAAAGTTCACCTGAACTCGTCAGAAATCTCTTTCCAACGACGCACAGCAAGTCCCACTTCAACCTAAAGGTCACAACAAAGGCTCTTCATAATCTTAATCATGTTGTCAATTCCCCGCCATTAAATGATGTGACAACCTGAAAAAAACATTGATTTAAAGTTACATTGAAAAAGTCAGAAATCTCCTGGCAACAAACTGCTTACAGTCGGCACCTCGAACTAAAGGTCACGATAAAGACTTATTATATACAATATGTAATTATTTTGGCTGTCTGCACTCACACAGAGACAGAATGTTTGTTTTTCATCGTCTGAAATAACTTTCATTACTAAAAGTCAGTTTAGAAATACTAAAAACTGGTACTCAAAACTGCTGAGTTTCACATCCTTTGACGAGCCGCCGTCCGCACAAGTTCAGCTAGAGGTCGGCGATACCGAGAGTTGTGGTATGGATCCAATCCAAGTAAATGCAGGGTAGTATCGATCGAGACTGGTCCGATACCGATACTTTTTGCTTGGAAGTGCCATGATCCAGCGATATTTGGTTTAGACCTTTGAGTGTGCTGAAAACCGACAATGTCTGACTAGTTAAGGTTTTTATATCATTTTACTTAAAGTGATATGACATACACTCACCGTAATACACCTGAGTCTCCACAGACTATGTCACTATACCACATGTGAAATTAGCCGAGCAGAAGAGAAGCAGGAAGGGGGAAGAAAGAGCGGTGCAAGGAATCAAATGGACTGAACCATTTCAAGCCAGTGGATTGTTGTTCACATTTGGTTTTGTTTTGCTAGTTGTATTTATTTATCATATTCGAACCTGAGTTTTAAAAATGCTCTGATTTTTTGAGGTGCTTGGGTTGAAACCACCCAATACAGGCTGGTTACGCCCTTTGGTCCTTGTTTTTTGCGGTGGTGGTGGTGCGGGAATCCTCATTTGACTACCTTGTGCTTTCTTGTGACCCAAAAAAGACCACTTCAGAGTTACCTGATACATAGATTTTATAAACCGATAGAGTTAAATCAATAAAATTTTCCACAAAAAGGCATCACGTTTGGTTAACTGGTTGAGCGAGAAGGGCTGCTCTATCTACATAGAAAAGCGGCGCTTTGTGAAATCTGGTGGAGTAGCAATTGTCAATCCTAAAACAACAACATTAATCTAATCCAAGTTCTTGCTTATAATATTGATAATATTGGTATTTGTAGCGATCTGAGCACCTCCACTTCCAGATGCTCTTTGTAACAAAGGCACAACCGCCCAAATGCACCCTTGTTTGGGATACAGACTGTGTCAAAACCTCGAAGGACGCACCATTTGTCCCACCGAGGCACCCCTACCCTCGGATTATTTGACGACGTATGGCCGTCCCCTAACGCCCTTGACGTACTGAACCAAGCCCGTTTACTGACGCCGCCTTGCTATGCCCGTGATGGACGGAACCAGGCCCGTGATGGACACAAGCTTGAGCTATCAGCTTTAAAATTGCACACCAGGCATCTCAAAGTGTGCATCTGATCTATGTTCCAGTGTCAGGAGACTGAAATGCCTCAAAAGATTGATTATACAGATTCAAACTGCCAAAGTGATAGCTTTATCTCAAAAGATTGTTGACCTGTCTTTGTGGGCTGAATTACGATGTATTCCTGATCATGTTAGGGCGTGTTTGAAGAAATCAACCACATTTGGTGCCTAGATAACCTTGTTTGAATGGAACTTTGAGTACCTTGTCTAACAGAACTTACGTAGCAGGTTCAGATGACCTGCTACGGTGGTCGATGGCATCACGAGTCTTTAAAAGGTTGTGGCACAGCCTTGCCTAGCTCTCTTTCCCAGATCACCAGAAATGGATGTGCCATGCTGTTGCTGTACGCTGAAGCTGTCTCAAAGACGTTACACCATTAGAGGTGCAGACTAACCAGTGTATGTGCTTGTTTCTATTTTTCGGATTAATAATTATTTGTCCAAATTGATGAGCTGTGAATTGATAAAAGGGAGGCACAGCCGTTAAGTGGTTAGTGCCTCTGCGGCACAGTTCTGAGGTCATGGGATCAAATCCAGCTACCACCCTTCGTGTGCAGAGTTTGAATGTTCTCCCTGTGCTTGCTTGGGTTTCCTCAGGGCACTCCGGTTTCTTCCCACATTCCAAAAACATGCATGTCAGGTTAATTGGCCAGACCCTAGGTGAGAATGAGCGAGTGTATGTGGTATTTATCTGTGTGCCCTGTGACTGCCTGGCAACCAGTTCAGGGTGCCCCCTGCCCACTGCCCGAAGATAGCTGAGATGAGCTCCAACACCTTGGACCCTACCTAGGATAAGCGGTGATAATGGATAATAGATGGATGGATAGATGAATTGATAAAAACTTAAACTAAAATATAATGTAGCGGGTTTTTCCCCTTCAAGACAAACTTATTAGGACTGAATTCCCTTTTTGGTAGACCTCTGGTGACCCTTTTTCGGTAATCTGGGTAACTACAAATTGACCCAAGAACCCTCAAACTCTCTTCAAAAACAAAGGGAATAACTCACCCATCACCTTTTTAGCAACAGAAGAGAAGTGGCCTTGAAATGGCACTGCCATGACTGCCTAACTGTTTGTCGTCTTTCTTCGCAGGACCACCGGGGAGGAATATGGATCGAATCGTTACGAGGGAATATCCGAACTGTACTAATGTCTAAAGATATGCACACTGTTACACAGTAAGTACAACATGTGTTTCGATCGTGCTGCAATCGTTCACATTCTCGGCTTCTCTTTTTAAAAATAGTCCGCTCATGGTAATAGTCACCATCATTCCAATTCATGCTTCCACACTCTTAATGGGGTGTAATACATACTTTGAATGATGTGAGTAGAAGGATTTATTTGCCAAGCTAGATTGAAAGATACACAGTAGGTAAAATTAAAGGGACAGTGTGTATGATTTAGCACCTTGTGGTAGTGGTAAAAAAAAGGTAATTTATAGAATAAATATTGAATACAAATTACAAAACTCAATTCCAATGAAGTTGGGAAAGTGTGTTAATTGCAAATAAAAATTGATCCAAGTAAATTGCAAATTCTTTTCAACCCATATTTAAATGAATGCACAGCAAAGACAACATATTTATTGTCTTCACTCATAAACTTTATTGTTTTGGGAGAAAATCATCAACTCTGTAATTTGATGACAGCAACACGTGCCAAAATAGTTGGGACAGGTGTCAATAACTACTCAGAAAGTGGATGAATGGAAATCAACCAACTATTTGCAGGTGAACAGATGAATTAGCAACAGGTGAGAGTTGTTACTGGGTATAAAAAAGGGAGACCCGAACAAGCTAAGTCATTCACATGCAAGGATGGGGCGAGGTTCACCTCTTTGTGAACAACTGCGTGAGCAAATTGTTGAACAGTTTAAAAACAACATTCCTCAAAGTACAATTGCAAGGAATTTAGGGATATCATCATCTACAGTCCATAATATTGTGAAAAGGTTCAGGGAATCTGGAGAAATCACTGTGCGTAAACGGCATGGCCGTAAACCATTATTGAATGCCCGTGACCTCCGAGCCCTCAAGCGGTACTGCATTAAGAACCGACATCAATGTGTAAAGGACATCACCACATGGGCTCAGGAACACTTTGGAAAACCACTGTCAGTCAATACAGTTCGACGCTATATCCGTAAGTGTGGGTTAAAACTTTATGTTGCAAAGCGTAAGCCATTCATCAACAACATCCAGAAACGCCGCAGGGTTCTCTGGGCCCGAGCCCATCTAAAATGGACTGATACAAAGTGGAAAAGTGTTCTGTGGTCTGATGAGTCAGTTTTCCAAATTGTGTTTGGAAATTGTGGACGTCGTGTCCTCCGGTCCAAAGAAGAACAGAACCACCCAGACTGTTATGCACGCAAAGTGCAAAAGCCAGCATCTGTGATGGTATGGGGGTGCATGAGTGGCCAAGGAATGGGTAACCTGCACATCTGTGAAGGCACCATTAATGCAGAAAAGTACATTCAGGTTTTGGAACAAAGTATGTTGCCATCCAAACAGAATCTTTACCATGGGCGCCCTTGCTTCTTCCAGCAGGATAATGCCAAGCCACACACTGCACGTCTCACGACAGCGTGGCTTCGTAGTAAGAGGGTGCGGGTGCTTGACTGGCCTGCCTGCAGTCCTGACCTGTCTCCCATTGAAAATGTGTGGCGCATTATAAAGCGCAGAATAAGACAAAGGAGACCCCGGACTGTTGAACAGCTGAAGCTGTACATAAAGCAAGAATGGGAAAGGATTCCACTATCAACGATTCAACAACTAGTCTCCTCACTTCCTAAACGTTTATTGAGTGTTATTAAAAGGAAAGGTGATGTAACACAATGGTGAAGAAGCCCCTTTCCCAACTACTTTGGCACTTGTTGCAATTATAAAATTCTAAGTTTATCATTATTTGCTTATGGAAATAAAGTTTATGAGTTTGAACATGGATAATCTTGTCTTTGTGGTGTATTCATTTAAATATGGGTTAGAAAAGGTTTGCAAGTCATTCTATTCTAATTTTACTGACATTTTAAACTTTTTCCCAACTTCAATGGAATTGACTTTTGTATAAGCTAAAGTACATTGACCATTATATAAACATTTGTTTAACCGTTTGTTTAAATACTCATAGGCGAAAAGGTTTATGTTCATTTTACGTATCATGAGCTTTACCTAGAGGGAGCCAACACAATTTTCCGACATCTTGCTGCTAAGGGTACACAAAAGACCCAAAAACAAAAAACTTAGTGAAAAAAATAGACGGAAAATAGTGTGGTTTGGTTATTTTTGGTCACCGTAGTTTGTATTGTTTTCTTGCGGTCGCACTGCAAAACACTGTGTGATTACTGGCCAAATAATACACACTGTTCTTTCATTTATTTAGTAGGAAATGGTACGCCAATAATGGAACCGGAGCATTGGTTCAAACGAGACCAGGACTGTATTTGAGTAATACAATTGCTTTCTTTTGTGTAAAAAAAACACAAAAAGTTATATTAAGTCAATCCAAGTAGTAGATTGGTGCATTTTTTTCTACCCAATTTGGGCTATTTTATCAGGCATTAACAGTTCCCTTATTAACTAAGATGAAAGTTGTGTTTGTTTATGACTGTTGTTTCTATTTGAAATGTACAAAATAAAAAGAGAATCAACGATTGTATATTTATCATCTAAAATGTCATCAAAATTCTATAAAATGCTAGTAGCGTAATGCTAACATTAACACAAGGAGCATTGATACTGAGGATGCTACAATACTCATAAGCAACTATTGTAGTATTTTCTGTCTGTGATTCATGACAAAATTTCACAACCATTTAAAATGTACTAAACACAACAGAGAACCATTAATTGTATGTGTATGCGTCAAAATACTCATGAACATTTTCTAACAACAGGCTTCAAACGTAAAGCTAACTTAGCTATAGTGCGCAAGGAGCAGAAATACCGAGAATGCTACAATACCTACAGACAATTATTGTAGTATTTCCTGTCTGTGCTGTGTGATCAAAAAATCATAACCATGTATAATGTACTAAACACAGAAAAAACAAAGATTGTATATTGATGCATCGAAATGCTCATTGAAAATTTCCAACAACAGGCTACACTTTTAAAGATAACTTAGCATTAGTGCACAAGGAGCAGAAAGGAGGCTACAGTAATCACAGGCAACTATTGTAGTACATTATTTCTTGTCTGTGCTGTATCAACCAAAATATCACAAAATAGCAAATAATGTGATGCTACTAATTAACTCATTAGCATTCATTCAACATTAACAAACCTCAATGTGGTCTCCTAAATAAAAATGAAAAGAGAAAAAAGCACAATTTTGCTTGCATTCACTTATTTAGAACATTCAAAGTGTGCCACTTTTCTACTAAATAACTCTCAGTAACCTTTTTTGTCAACAATCCTATCAAATCGTCATGGCAATGGACTGTCAAACAAAACAACACGAGCGGGCTGCAGCGCGGCTTGAATGCTAAATTGGTCGACGGGTGTACATACAACTGTGGCGAGGAATGTAAATTTTGATAGCTTCATTTCAACGCGTTGTGTTCCACGTCCAATCATGTCTCACCAGGAGCTATTGTCGGGATTTTACATTAGCATGTAAAAAAAATAAAAATAAAACAAATATACTCAAGAGTACATTAGGGTGAGCAGTTGTTCTCTGTCATAGTGATTTTAAAGCTTTCTTGGCACATGAAATAAACAGATATGAAACACGTTGTTGAATAGTCCACTTGTGCATTGGCAAAGCTATGTGCATGATCTCTTATTATTACTGATGACATTTTGTGTTGGTCTTTTTTCTTACTGTGAGTACATTTTGAAACTGTTCAGAATAAATGTATTTTTACATGATGTGTTCCCACTCTTTTGTTCAATATGCGGTAAAAAAAAACACGCCGCCTGGATGCGTGACATGTAAAGCCTCCCTTTGGTAACCAAATTAAAGTTAAATAAGACTGCATAAACAGAGACAAAGAAGACAGAGACAGAAGCTCAGCCTGACCCAGACATAATTATTTACATTTTAGGACCGACCGGACCAAAAATGTTTGGGTTGGTCTCGGGCTTAAGATCTACCCGATGGTCTGAAAGTGGCGGACAAAAGCTTTTGACGACATGATGAGCCAAAACTTTGGAAAAAAAGGAGGGATTTTATTTTCATCAAAATTGTTTTATTATGGATACAAATATGTTTGGAAAAGTGACAGTAAATCATTTTGAAAAAGCGCTTATAGAGTGTTTTCTCTGGGAATAAAAAATAATAAATAAATAAATAATTCCCTATACTCCCAGTTGTTGACTTGAAGAGGCAAAATCTTGACAAGATAAAGAGTTTATTTTCCTATACATGTAAAAACATCATGGTGCACCTGCACCCAAAGGTTTTAATAATTCACAAAGTATACACTATGACTGAAATAAAAGACACAATATATTTTTATGGTCATTGTTTTTGAAATACATAACTACTTTTTATGCTATTTCTCTGGAAATGTTCCATAATGCCACTCCAGTTTCAACAGATGGGGGTTTTGGGGTTTTTAAGGGTTATTTTTCTATATTCGTTATTCATTATCCATTATCCGTTATCGGTCAGTTCATAATACGCTACAAAGCCTAGGAGCCGGGACACTTACTCTCAGCCAAAAGGCCAAGCTAAGGTCCTAGCCCTAAAGCCCTGCTGCGATCATTGCGAATGCACCGTTCCCGGAGGTACTGCAATACCGGGCCGATGCGTGGAGTGGACAGAGCAAGCTCTTATTCCATCTCCGGATTGCAAAAATCAAAGGTGCCGAATCCTAACCACTAGGCTAGCAAGTTACAACATAAATTACATCAGGCATTTTCCAGATGGTTTTTTGGTTTGAACAAATTTATTGACACTAATAACAGAAAACAATCATGACAATCTCAACAGCAATTAAGCACATTCACAATATTATATTCCAATATGACGTTTTTAACAGCAAACACATTGTGAGGTTTGAACAACCCTTCTCGAAAATCTTATTAGCAATCAAGCATATTCACAATTTCATTATATATATTTTTTTGGATGGGGTTTGGGGGTTTTTAAGGGTTATTGTTCTATCTTCGTTATTCATTATCCATTATCCGTTATCGGTCAGTTCATAATACGCTACAAAGCCTAAGAGCCGGGACACTTACTCTCAGCCAAAAGGCCAAGCTAAGGTCCTAGCCCTAAAGCCCTGCTGCGATCATTGCGAATGCACCGTTCCCGGAGGTACTGCAATACCGGGCCGATGCGTGGAGTGGACAGAGCAAGCTCAGGCCAAGCTAAGGACCTAGCATCATTATATAAAGTTTGCAGTTCCAAAACCACCGCTGATGATACTATTTACCCAAAAGATATTTTTTAAATGTCCAGGTTGGTGTCATAAATATATTTAAAGAAATTATATAGTGTCACACCTTAAACTCAAGGTTGTCACGAGGGCCTAGTTCAATGTATTGTCATTTATGATGTCAGGATGATGAGATGGCAAAAAGACGTGTTTGATGCTGTTAATTTAATTACCAGAATTCCAAAAGTTACTCGGTCGACTTTTTATAAAGTACATTTAATTGCTGCTAAAATTATCGAGAAAAATTGTTCAAACCTCACATTGTTTATTTGCTGTTAATAGTGTCAATAAAATTGTTCAAACCAAAAATTTGATAGTCTTTCACCACTTTTTGTGTAAATCCCTTGTCGCAGTTTTATCACTGTCTGAAAACTTATAATACTTGAATAGCCATTTTTCCACTTGTCTACTTCAACATGTGAATTTTGTCATCTAATCAGGGGATTCTCAATTGTTGCGTCACACTCACTTTTCTTTTGCCTTTGAAAAATAATGCTAGAAAACACAGAGGGTCAACTGCGCTACTAAACAGTTGATGGCGATATTGCCCTGCTCGACCTCTTCTCTCTGTTCAGTCAATCGGCACTGTCTCGATTGTATTTGGGAGGAACCACATTCCATTTTATTGTGATCTTGTCTGTTGTATTTCCTTTGTTGCCCATACTAATGGATCCCAAGGAAGCTAGGATCGGGTCGAAGACTTACGGTATGGCGAAATACTAAAAAAGGGTACGAGTGTCTGCCAACTCAAATGCTGCATAGAGGTACAGTCAATTGTTTCCAATTATTTTTATCTTTATTATGCAGTGTAATAATATTTTTTATTTACACAAAATACGTTTTATGAAGTCAGCATGGCAGCGCAGTGGTTAGCGCGTGTGCGGCAGAGTTCTAAGGTCATGAGATCGAACCTCCTGTGTGGAGATTGCATGTTTTCCCCGTGCTTGCGTGGGTTTCCTCTGGGCTCTCCGGTTTCCTCCCACATTCCAAAACGTGCATGTCAGGTTAATTGGCCGGTCCAAATTGTCCCTAGGTGTGAATGGGCGAGTGAGTTGTCTGTCTCTATGTGCCCTGCGACTGGCTGGCAACCAGTTCAGGGTGTCCCCTGCCCACTGCCGGAAGAGAGCTGAGATGGGCTCCAGCACCCCCGCGACCCTACTGAGGATAAGCGGTGCAGATAATGGATGCATGGATGTTTTTTATCAACATTTTGAGTATGTATTTCTTGGGTATGTGGCTATTTTGAAGCAGTATTAAGGGGTCGGATAAGATAAGATAAGACTTATATTGGGTATATATGGTACTTATTGTCATTTTTGTTTTGCTGGTCATTTTTTTTTTTTTCAATGTGGATGCATTCTACTATCTCTGCTTTTATCTGCACGATCCTTCCATTCGTTACAATTGGAGAAGTGGAATTGTTTTTCTTGATTGGGTCGCAGCTTGTCATTATGCTGGGATGGTGGTGGGCCTTAAAGTCAGAACAGTTGAGGAACACTGATTTAATCAGAGACAAAATGTGTTAATCAAATCAAAGGTAAGCCTTTTATCCCTTATTTTACTGAGGAAAACCTTTCACTTTATTTGCAGCAGTACCTTCAGGACTATTTGTAGCATTTTGTGAAAACTATTGTCAAAAAGGCCAAATTACCGCTCAACCCTGATCGACCTCACACCTATCTCCATCGCTCCCGTTTACCATTCACTCCCTGGGAGCCTTCTCTTCTCCCCCCTCGCCCCATTTCCTCTCCCGCTTGCTCTAACTGCCGGGAGATGCGCCGGCAGAGTGCAATCTAATTGAACGGTGACAACAATCGCTAATGGATGCGCCGCCACTGCCATGTCTCACGCCATGAAAGGAAACACGCTCATCAATCCCGCATTGTGGCGCCCGGTGATTGCTGCAGGTTATTGTGTACCGGACATTACTCATTCATGGTGCGACTCCCAGACTTTCTCCCTCGGTTCCTTCCCGGGCAAAAGGGGATAATTAATTTGTCGCGCAGCGGGAGAGTCGGTGGAAGTGGCCCATTTGATTCCCGTCGCTACCTGCTTCTAATTGTCCTCAGACGTCATCGGTGCTGCCGAGGTTGCTTTGAAACTTTTAGCACGGAGCAAAGTTAATTCTTGGAGGAGGCATTAACACCTGACGTTACATTTGAATTGTTTTCGCCCTTGTGTCATCGACGAGGCATGAGAATTGCCACGTGCTCTGAATTTCCGTGCTTTGGGCTAGGATTACAATAATAGGAATTTACAATTAATATATACTCAAAGTCATTCAATATTAGGCTGAATAAATCGAGTATTTACATATATAGACGTCAAAGGCAACAACAGTCACTCTGTCCTTTTTCTGCCTGTGTTTGCCTGTGCGCCAGTAACGTTGTGGTCTAAATTGTTCTCGTATGTAAAACAGCTTGACGGACCTAAATTACATCTGCGCAAATGTTTTCAATTTCAAGTTTCTCTTAAAGCCATCATGTCAACAAATACTCTGGAGCCATAAAAAGACCAAAAGGCAGAGGAGAATGCATTGCATCACCTATTGGCCAAATATGTTTTTAATTTGCATTGTGGGGTATGTTCGACATTATATTTACTCCTAAAATGCCACTTTGTTTTAAGGCATCAAATACATCTGTAGTTCATGATGTTTTTATTTTGAAAAAAAAAAAAAAAAAAAAAAAAAAAAAAAAAACAGGAGGAGAACCGAAATGGGTGATGTTTCTCACACAAGCCTTTTATTTTACGGAAAATGGGGCAGTCATGCACATTAGGCAGCAGTCTGGCGTGGAATGACAGGAAGCCAGAGGCCGACGAGATCGATACAAATTGCTCAAACAGATATCAGAAGGATGGGGTCGATACCGGACAGGACGGGACAGGCGGGATTGATACCAAAACAGGATATCGAATTAGACAGGACAAATTAGACGGGAATGAAACTGGAGATCCATAATAAATGGGACAAAAATTGACGGGAACGATACCGGACAGGAAACACAGGTAGGAAACCGGACAGAGTCCAAACCCACGTGGGGCAGAGGTTCGTTGACGGACTGACAACAGGCAAGTGAAAGGACGGAGCTTAAGTAGGACGGGGAACCAATCAGAAAGCAGCGGCTGGCGCCAAACGAGCGGGCACAGGTGAATGTAATCAGTCATCATGACATGAAGATAATATCTAAAATCCTTCCAGTTTTAAGTTTCCGTACACACTCGTGCATAAGCCTCGATCGCACATGTGCCAACCCCTTAAAATTGCTTTTAAAAAGACATATAAAAAATATAGATAAATAAGTACCCAACTTATTAATAAAACGTGTACCAAAACAAAAAAAATATTTCAATGTATAGATAATAAAGATCAATATACAGTACTCGTATTACATAGAAAAATTAAAAGCAATTCATTGTATTTTGAACCGGCTCTTTGATGGCATTTACTTGCACACCATTTTCATATTTGGCAATATTTCCTTCTTCCATTTGATTGTTTTTGTCACTGTTATCCACTTTCCTTCATCACTAATTTTCCTGGGGCCCATTATTATTATCGGCAAAACGGCAATACAATGCACAAAATCACAAAAAAATGAGATGTGGTTCCACTTGGGATGGCATTTACTTGTACACCATTTTCATATTTCGCAATATTTCCTTCTTCCGTTTGATTGTTTTTGTCACTATTATCCACTTTCCTTCAACACTAATTTTTCTGGGGCCCATTATTATTATCGGCCAAAAGGCAATAAAATGCACAAAATCACAAAAAAATGAGATGTGGTTACACTTGGGATGGCACCGATTGACAGAACAGGAAGAAGAGATCTGGAAAGGGAGGAGCTTGAGGACATGGCATGGTCGTGGGCCATTGTGGGACTTGGGTGGCTATGACTGTCTTACACCCCCTTGTGTTCATTTTAAATTTATGAGCACATAAACCGACCCCTCAGAATGGTATTTCACAGTTCTATGCCAACATATTTGCTATGTAGAATAGTAGACAAATAAAAATGTAAGGTGTGTTGAGTTTTAACTCTTTTACTGTCACAAGAAGGGCGTCCATATACCACAATAAGAAACAATCAAGTACACAATTATTTAGCAGAGTATTATTGCAGTTTCAAATTTATTCTGCAAAAAAATTGAACAAAAACAAAAAACAACACCAACATCCCACTGAATATTGACATTACTTCAACTGAATGTGCCACCGAGAGATGAACATACAGCAATTTACATTATTTTTTCTTCATTTTACAATATATAAAAAATATACAAAGAAGCAGGGAACAAAAACGTCATGCAAGTAAGTCAAGTATTCACATGAAAAGAACACAAGTAGAAAATTCTTCAGTGACTTGTACTAAGAACATGACCCGGGGGAGGCAATGATCCCCAAAAGATTGCCTTCTTCCATTTGTCTTACCGACATGTAACGCTGACGACACTTAAAGAAAAAACTAAAAATAAAAAAAAATCATGATACTGTTCAACTATTTATCGCAAAGAGAGGCTAGTTCTCGGCTACCGCGTGGGATGAGCCCGCTTGACACAAGATACGTCTTCCATTTTTCTGCTGCCCTCGCGACGGCATGGAAGCAGAAATCCGTAACCTTTTCTCCGCCGACTCCTTGAGGGCCCACCCTGAGTCGGCGGCAGTTCCCTCTGTGCCGATGCAAACTTAGACGCGCCGACGTTTCCATGCTTGTGGGGGCATCGATCAATATTTTTTTTATCACATTTTACAAAAACAACAACTACGCTGAATTGGGGTTTTAGGATGCAAGGGTGCCCCCTGCGGTCACATAGTGGCATTTATTCTTGTTTATGAAAATCCTGGGTCTGGGTCCACCTTATCATTTTATATGGCCAAGTAAGTCAGCTCGCTTGTTTGTGTCTTTCTCAATGATGTTTTTTTTTCACTTTGGCAGAAAATATTTCGTCCATGATTTATTGTTGCAGTATTTGCTGTTCCTGAAATGGCCCAGAATGTAAGAAAAATGACAAAAAATATCCTGAACCCACAGAAAAAAAACGTTTGCAGTATTGTCTGCCATTGAGAGGCCCAACTATTCTATCCAAGTAGAATGAAGCACGAATTAATAAATCAATCAATCAATGAATCAATCAATCAAAATCTCAATGAGAAAATTCCCAAAGGCTGTCATCATGAAAACCTAGAGTTCAAAATAAATTAAATTGTTATTTTTACTTATTCGGCAGCATGGTAACGCAGTAGTTAGCGCGTGTGCGGCAAACCTCTGGGGTCATGGGATCATTCCTGTGTAGAGTTTGCGTGTCGGTTCCCTCCCACATTCCAAAAACATGCATGTCAGATTAATTGGCCAGTCCAAATTATCCCTAGCTGTGAATGAGTGAATGAGTTGTCTGTCTCTGTGTCCCACTGCCTGAAGAAAGCTGGGATAGGCTCCAGCACCACCGCAACCCTACTGAGGACCTCATTTAACCTTACACTTTTTGGATGCTCAAGAGGTCAAGCGCTTGTCTTGGGATCGAGAGGTCGCAGGTTCAATTCCCGGCTCCTCTGTATTTTATGTCGAAGTGTTCTTGGGCAAGACACTGAATCTCTAATGCATGGCTGACGCTGCTATTGGTATGTGTGTGTGTGAATGAGTAGGTGTGAAGTACATTGTAAAGCACTTTGGGAGGTCTTCAGTGACTTAAAAAGCGTTATATAAATGCAGACCATTTACATTCTTATTTAAAGTCACTGAATTTTCACATCATATTATTAATACAATTAGTATGTAACATCTTATTCTGCTGAGCATCAGCAGAGGTAGAGTGTGACACGCAATTGTGAGAAACAAAACAACCAGTGAATTACTGTATTTCTCATAGCAAGAACTTTTTTTATAATGGAGGATTACCTACCAATTGAGGCTTTTATTCAATCTGAGTAGCTCATACACTTCAATAATAAGTAAAGGTAGGACAATAAACTTCTTTTTTTTTTACAGTTAATAAATTGCCTTCTTGCTCTGCCAATTAAATCATAAATACAATTTAGGTTGATTTGTTTGTAAATTTGGCCTAGCAAGTAACCATGTATTTGTGAATCCGACTGCATCACCAGACAAACATTTTCACATATGGTCTGCATTTCTATAGTGCTTTTCAAGTCAATGCAGACCTCCCAAAGCGCTTTACAATGTGCTTCACACTTACCCATTTACTCACACACCAACAGGGAGTCAGCCATATGTATGGTGAGACGGTGAGACCATAACATACAGATTTTACCAGACATAATGTATGATGGCAATGAACAATCAGGCATATATATATATATATATATATATATATATATATATATAGACAATATATAATTGTCTACAATTTCGCTGCTACGGGTACCCCAAAAAAAACAAAAAACTTGTGAAGGGCTGGGCAGAAAATGTGACAATACTTTTAAGTCACATTGAGTCTCTGTAGTTTGTATTCTTACTTTTCAATTTCACTACACGATATAGTGATGTCTAGTGATACAATGTTAATGTCCTTGTTCTACTGTAATTTTTGGCCTGTAGTTCTTGTAAAATCATACCGCAGCCTCGTATTGTAGTGCTGTCTGTGAATATAATTTTAAATGCTGGATGCTTTAAAAAGACATTTGAAATAAGCGCTGCATTTTTATGTCATGGAGTTGTGCGACTCCAAAATAATGCAAACACAACGTGTGTCAAATCAACTGGATTGCTCATTGTAATAAAAACTGTCACCGGCGCCATTTGCATGGCACTATAGAAAACACATGTTGCACTTTGGCTGTCTCACAGAGAACACGCTACATGGGACAACTGACACTGAACCCTGTTTACTTGTCAGATTTGCAGTAAAGCAATCCATTTGTGCACCGCTAACGTCTTTTTGAAGACACATAATGTGAAGTCCCCCATCAAGACAGGGCAGATTTCTTCTTTTACGACACCGAACAATTTGGGCATCGGTTTCAAAAACAGAAGCCACAGATGTGCAAGTGGCGGCCGTGCTTCTTGGGAAGCATATCGCCAGACGTCATTTGATGGCAATTTCGGAGATAAGACTGCGCTGATTACGGTGGCCTTAATGAATCTCAAATTGTTCGCCATTTTGGGGTAGCAATAAGCTCCTGCCGCAACAAAGTACACCCAAGAATAGGAAATGTGACTTAATAAGATACAATGACTCGCCCCACCTCCAAAGTGTCCGCATAGTTTAGAGCAGACGTGTCAAACATACAGCTTGCAGTCTTGATCCATCTCATTGAACGATTTAATTCAGCCCTCTATAAATATCATAGAATATCAAAAAAAATAAGTGAATCTATAGGTCAATTCTATCAAAACCTATGATTTATATTAACAAATGTGAACCAAATGCTCTCTCCAGCCGCTATAGGCCAGTTATTAGTTTGTATAGCGTTTGTATAGCGTTACTTCAGATTCATGGGCTCAGGGGTCTCCAAAGTGGTCTAAATGATGTCGTCTGATTTGAATTACAGTGAAAAATCCGTCAAGGTGAAAATTTCAAATCCATTTAGCAGGAGAGATGCCTTCACACTTTGTATCCTTTAGTGCAGTGATTTAAAACTTTGAAAAGATTGTGCAATTTAAAGCAGATATATCAGCATAGTTTATATCAACGTTTTTCAAAAACCAAAATGACCAGCAAAACCAAATCGACTTCAAGTATCGTATATACTCGCAAATACTCCTACATCGTATACAAGTGACCCCCGAAAACTGCTTTAAATAGCCACATACTAAAACAAATTGAAAATATTAATAAAGTGTGTACTTAACGTTCATAATTGTTCAATAATGTAGTTAATAAAGATTAATATACTGATGTAAAGCTAAAAATATAACATTTTTAAACCATTTACTGTACCTTTCAGCAGCGCTTCAATGTCAGACACTCGTACAAAATGTTCCTTATTTTGCAATTATGTGTTTCTTCGAGTTGTAGTTGTCACAGTTTTCCACGTTTTCTTTCCCGTATCGCTAACTTTCTTAGGGCAGAAAAAGGAAATAAAACCAACAAAATCACAATAAAATTAAATGTGGTACCTCTCAAACACAAATGTGACAGTGCCGATCGACTAAACTGAGGAAATTGAGCAGGGCATTATTGTCATATTATATTTTGACCCTTTCTTTTAATTAGCATTATTTTGCGGGTCACTAGTTGAGAAACACTGCCTTACGGTCAACATTCTAATCCATAATCAGTGGTACTCAAACAGAAATATAGTTTCCCAAGTCTTGCTTTTAGTCCAGATGTGTAAACAGTTCCTCTTTCTTGTTGAGTTCACATCCAATCTTGTGACTCCAAGGCAAACATACTGAACACTATTTACATAACGACAAAGTTCGTGGCAAAAAAATTCTCCCCAGTCAAAAAAGCAGTCCCATTTGGAGAGTGGGCACTTATATAAATCTGTACATTGTCCTCGGAGGGAATAAGGGTGGGCCGCCGCGTCCATGCATTGCGAGCCAAACACTCGAGAGCGTTCATCGTGACCGCGCTGGAAGTAACTGCCGGAGAAGATGTATTGCCTCGGCGTGGCCTGCAGACGCTCACCATTAAAACACATGGGGAGCTTCATCAGAGAGCTTGATGTCTGTGTGCGATGGCAGGTAGCCTAGCCAGGGGGATGAAAGGGAACAGAGACAACAGGATTTTTATGTGCCCATTTGCATGAGGAGCTTGTTTTTTTCCAGTGTGTGTGCATTCATCAAACACATTCATCTCGAGGCGGGTCAACTGTTAAGCCGTGGCGGCAAAGAGTAAATCAAGCTAGGGTGGCGAGGATGCTCCTTGATGAAAATGCTTTCACCCTCGTCGCCTTGCACTTCGCACGCTAATTATTTTATTGGGGAAAATAACTCACGTCGTGAGTGCCGTAACCCCGCCCCGAGCGCATTTTCGCTTTACCTGCCGACGCGCACGATGACAGACGCCATAAACTTTTCACTCAGTGAAGTACTCTAGTCATACAATAAAAACTGTTGATGTGTGGCGGTGTATTTGAACTGTGCATTTATTGTGCATTAAAGTGTACATTGTTTTCCACTAAGGCAATTCCAAACGATTCCCAATGCTTTTCTTACTTTTTATTATAAGTCTTTTATTTTTTACTTGAAGGTGCTGTCTGGAATTTAAAACTGTCTCACCCTCTGCCGCCATATCCTGGCTCTCTAACACCCCCCCCCAAATCCCTTTTCCTGCTTCCGAACTGTTGCACGCCCCAAACACCTTGTTGAAAGTAAGACAGGCAGATAGGCGCTATGGAGAAAATATTATAAGGGCTCTTTAAACTCAAATTGAAAATGTAACACATACTTAATAGAGAAAATATTCTACTTTCAACTTTTTAAGGACACCTCAAACGACGCACTCCACCTTTGAAAAAAAAAACATTTTTCAATCTAACCTGATAGAGGGCTACAACATTTTGATATCTGTTTTAAAATCAAAATGAGTAGATAAATGAATAAGTTATAGCAGCACTATCTCAAGCACAGAGTACAAGAGCTGAATTTCTTCTCATGGAGATATTCTCCCTGCCACATATACTCCCATCTTAGCCAAATTTGCAACTCTAATATATAACACTGAATCAAGGGAATCAGCTTATATGCACATGTTTGCTTATGCGCATGGTGGTCAGTGCATTGGGAAACGGGGGTGGGGAGAGGGGGAGGGGGTATGTCTTTTTGGCTGACGTGACCTATACAGTAGTAACAAAACAAAGGGAAATAAGGCGAACCTGAGTGCAGAATTTATGTTAAAAATGTGCTAAATTTGGATATTTTTAGTTGTCATTTTTTTTGCAGTACACCATGCCTGGAAAATGTATTTGAAAGTACAGAGAAATGGAGAAGGAGATCTTTATGTGGTTTGAAGCCCAAAGACAAAATGGATAAGGAATGTTTTGGTTAAGTGTTTATTTCCAAGCTTTCAAGATTGCACAAGCCATGAAATATGAAGTGTTTATTGCTTCCACAGGTTGGTGTATAAATTTGATTCTTAATTTTTATCATGAAGCACTTTCTAATCAGTTTTAGGAGGTCGTGTTCTTTGCGAATATATGATTATTATTTTTTGTAACTACTGTACATAGTTACTTTCGAAGTAACACGTTCCTTTTTGATGTCAGTAAAATTGAATGACTATTATACGAAGCAACAAGTAACGGTAACTACCGTAAATTACGGACTATAAGACGCTACTTTTTTCCCAAACGTCCAACACTGCGGCTTATTTAGTGATGCGGCCAATTTATGTAATTCTTCTAACGGCCGCCAGCGGCGCTCGAGTACAAAAGGTAGGATTTAGACCGATGGAATATATGCGCCGAGGAAGACTGCAACTTCTTGGCTTGTGCATGAATTAAATTAGCGTAAACATACCCTCATCATGCAAAATGCAAAAAGAAAGGCACGTGACGCAGCTTTCAAGCTAAAAGCAATCGAGCAGTCTGATAAAGAAGGAGCAAGCGTGTTGCTAGCGTGTTTTGGAATAAGGGAGCGTGGGAAGACATCTATATGACAAAGTTTCTTTCTGACACTGAGGAAGACGACTTTGATGGCTTCAGCTTTAAGGAGGAAGATGTGGACGGTTTACCGTGATTTTCACAAGTACGGTATGTTTTTTTATCAGACCCGTTCACTGTGTTGCGAGCGTGTTGCTAGCGTGTTGCTACCATTAACTGCCCTGTCACAGGCACCGTTTGGGATGAAAGTTATATTATTATTATTAAAGCTTTGAAAACTCTGTCGGTGTACCGTCTTTCTTTGTAAATATGTGTAAACATGTATAATATGTATTTGCAACTGTATATTTTTGTAATGTATTTATTTCAAACACTTATTCTGAAAAAGAAGGGGCGAAACAAACGCGGGGTGACGGGAAGTGGGGACCGGTAAAGGTGAGTGTTTGTGGACGCGGCGGACAATAGTGGATATATATTTTTTCCACCCTTACATTTGGAAATATACACTTTTTTTCCTTGGATTACTTTCAACGGGATCCGGACTGCAGGTCTGCATCAAACCTTAAGTACCGGCATCATTTTCCGTTCATTTTGCCGGCTGTGATTTTCGGACTGTGTACTTTTATGAAGGACATTCAGTTTCAATCGCGGGACTTAAAGTCGGGTTTGGGTTAATTTTGTGTTTGTGTTACATTTTTTTTAATGTGGGCGCATGCGGCTTATATACAGGTGCGGCTTGTGTAATTACAAAATCGGTTTTCCTCTTAAAATGTGATGGGTGCGGCTTATAATCAGGTGCGCTCTATAGTCCGGAATTTACGGTAATTCTCTTTTTTCAGTTACTTCCCAACACTGGCCGTTAGTGGTCAATTAATGATAGTGAGTGTGATGTGTTTAAATAAATGATGTATTGTATTTTACAATTAATAATTGATTGTTTGATTTTGTTTTTGTTTTTTTTTGTTTCTGTTCACTGATATTATCGTTTAGTCTGTGTTTTACTGTCGGATACCAGCAAAAAAAGTCTGTTGGGGATGTCATGGCTGTTTGTTTTGTCTATTATTATTGTGAGCAGTTGTTTGTTATTTTGGCTCATTGTTTGTTGTTTAGATTATTATTATGGACAGTGGTTCGTTGTTTTGATTATTATGCGCTATTGACATCATTGTTACTATAGGCCAATCATGTTGCTGTCCTTTGATATCCACATCCATTAAAGCTGATCTCCTTTTGAAACCTTAAAGACTTAATACAAAGAAAGGGCTCAGGGGAGGGCCTTTGAACAGGTTGGGGTTTCTTATCTGAAGGCCTCTCTCCCTGTCCTTGCAAGTTCAAAATACATTGATGTCTTTTCTCTTTTTTTAATTGTCTACTAAAGGTTAAATTTAAAGATGTCAATTCCAGTCGCATTCAGGGGCCAAACCGTTTAAGGCTGATCTGCTTTTTGTAACCTTGAAGACTTATTAAAAAAAAAGGGCTCAGTGGAGGCCTTAGAACAGGTTGGAGTTTCTTATCTATAGGCTTCTCTCCCTGCCCTCCTTGCAATTTCAAAATCCGTTGATGACTTCTCTCTCAGTTTTTTATTGTCTACTGGGGGTTAATCTTAACAGATGTCAATTTCAGTCGCATTAGGGGCCAAATAACCTTAGCCTAAATTTTATGAAAATAGGTTGATTTTGCTGCTCAATGCTACATGAACCGGAACGCACTGTTTAGACTAGTGGGGCTGCAAGGAACCATTGAAAATGTCAACCATGAAAAAGGAAAAATTAAGACACATTTTACAGAAATTTTCAAATAACAACCTTATAAACACGGCATGTTTTTCCATTATAAACTCACTCTTCAGACAGCCCGATAATGCACGATTTTGACTTTTTGTCAAATAGAATGAAGCTTTTGAAAAAAGCAGCCGCATGCAGCATTCCCTTCAACTTCCAAATGGCGTCTGTGTTTATTCAAAGGTTAAGTTATGCATGCGAGTAATAAAGGAGCAAGGCTATTAAGCAAGAGGGATGCGAAGGTGTTTTGTTTCTTGTAATGATCCTATCGCGTCGGCACGTATTAATCATGTCTTGCGTGCTCCGATAAAGCTGGCCTTGAAGTGCTTCTTTTTTCATAGCGTTACCTGGCCAACCGTCCCACCCCACTTCCCCCTCCCCACTGCTTTTGTTTATTAACTTTTAAGAATCATGTTGAACCCGATTGTGATACATTGCTTATGTTAATAAAATACCAAACCTCTGCTTTTGGCATCCAACTGTACATCCACTCTGTCCAGCGAGGTCATCTTTTCCGCTTGGACTTTGGTGTCCGCCACCGAGGTCACTACTTCTTGTTCTTTGTCAGGCTGCTCCGCTGTGTACGTTTTTAGTCCCGGAATCTTCCTGGAATGGAGGTAGACAAGGGAAAAATTATGCAAAACCTAAGTTGGCCGCTCGCTAGCCAACCAGCTATAGTATTATCTTTTGCTTACTGTTTTTAAAAGAACAATCCATAATAAAATATTCTAAAGGGAATTATTGAAAGGTCTGTATTTCAAAAATATTGGGTAGGTTAACAGAGGGAAAAAATCCAGTTGGAACCGGAATATTGCTACCATTGTAACTATTTAGGGCCATGTAAACGGAAATCTAATTACAGTCTGACAACTGTATTTATTCCGACTACAGTTGTTGCGTTAGTCTTTTAATTTTCTAATTACTCATGCATATACAGTCATACCTCGATGTATGGCGTTTTCTTTTTTGTTGTTTCACTACTTTGCAGATTAGAATCGTGCATTGTGATCTGCATTCTTACCGGCTATGGTTTAAGTTGCACATGTACGTGAAACAGTTTGCGGTACCTACACTACTACGTACACGCACATCTTTTCCAATGTCAAGTTTCTCTAAAAGGCTTAATATCAACAAATATTCTGGACTGACAAAAGCACCAGGGCCAAACGAAAGAGGAAGATGCTTTCTATCGCCAACAAAATGGACTTATCTACTTATTGAAGGAAGGTAAAATATGTTTTTCTTTGTTTGCAATAATAATCCATATGAGGGCAAGAAAATATCATCTGAAGTAAATAAGTCAAGAGTTTCCTGAAGTCATTTTCAAATCAGTTTTGAATAAACGGTGCAATATAGCAGCAAGATTATTTTTAAAAATTTGAAAGAGCAAAAGTTATTTTGGGGAAAAAAAGTTAAAAACATGAACATGATCATTTAGAGGTGCATTTTTTTAAATAATCGTAGATACATTTGTATTCATTTTACATCTTGCCTCTACTGGTACCTGCCCCCCAAAATCCCTGTAAAAAACAGCAAAAAATGAAAAGAAAATGGTGCAGCAGTTTGGTGACTTTGAGATTCCATGGTTTGTGTTCTTCCTTGCTTTGCAACACTCGCTTTTGGTTGCACTACACAATTTAGCGACATTTAGAGCTTAAATATTACATAGTGTCCCTTCAGACACCATCAATTATATCTATATATATATATGTTAGAAATCGTATTAAAGAAGTGGGTACCTCATTTTTTTATCAAATTTTAGGTCATCAGTCTTTTTTATTTAGGAACTACTAATCATTACTCGGTTTGGTTTCCCAGTAGTTTATTTCTTTTTGAAAGCCTTTTATTTCTTTTTTTTTTTTGCTGTAACCAGAAATGTTTTATAGGGGTACTTGAAAACATACCTTTCCACACTAAAACAAGTTTGAGAGCCACATGCCTAAGCGCTTGTGTTTACTGTGTTTTGTATCCAGTATTCAATAAGATCACAATATTGACTGGCTACCTCAATGAATGAATTCCAATGAAAGTATCGTTTTTTCTGTTATTAAGAGGTGGTCATGAAATCAAAACGTATCAACAAACAAACCCTTAAAAGGTGAAGGTTTAGACTGAGGCAAATCCTTAAATATTACCTGAAAGCGAGCGAGAATCCTTTAAAAAATCAGGAGATCGAGGGACAGGAGTTAATGGAGAGCTGCCATGGAGTGCTCAGTGGCGCTAATGCTGCCACTAAACATAATGCGTGGCTCTCAATTTTTAAGCACGCGGGAGGATTTCTTAAAAGCGAACGAACGGGGGCACTTTGCGTTCCACCGGGCCCCACGTTTGCACTTTGCTATTGTTCGCATCCTTCAATTTTTCATACGCTCAAACTCACATCAAGCCTCAAACGTATTATTTGTTTTATTTTCTGCGTTTCTCAAAAGTCCAGTCTTATGTTTTAAAGTTTTTTTCTGCTTTTCTGTTTTTATATTGGACACTTGCAAAGGAGATTTCATAGGATGCCAGTTCGGTCATTATTTTGACTGTTTTCAGGGTTCATACACCTTTTTTATAGCCAAATACAAACACTTTTAAGGACTTTCAATGACAATTTTCCAATTTCTCCACCACCTTAAAAAATCTGGTGTGAATAATGTTTTTTGCAGTGCCACAAATTTTTCTGGGATTCATTCATTCATTCATCCATTATCTGCACCGCTTATCCTCAGTAGGGTCGGGGGGGTGCTGGAGCCCATCCCAGCTGTCTCCTGGAAGTGGCAGGGGACACCCTGAACTGGTTGCCAGCCAGTTGCAAGGCAATTTTAAATCTTGCATGTGTATATATCAAAACAGATTATTTTTATTTTGAGGTAATCACAAATACATTTGTTTCTGAGATAAATCTCCCCATACAGGTGTTGGGTGAAAATGACGATAATATGTAACCAACATTTTCAGTTGCAGGAAGTCCTATTTACAATTTATCACTCGGAAAATGTCCATAATTTATATGTAATCCTTACACTAATACAAATCCCATCGTGCCCTGTTCAGAACAAAGCCATACATACTAATAAAACATGCCGTTAATCAATAGGGAAGAAGAAATGCAAAGGCAAAACAAAGCCACCAAAGAGCAGTATCTAAATCATTTTAAAGCAGATTTGTTGAGAAATATGGCAACAATTTTAAGTAGTTACAAAAAATGTACCCTAAATTCAAGAACTTTTCAATACTTGAAAACACAACATTAAAATTAAAGTACTTTCAAGGATTGCAAGCACCCATTGGGACTCTGTATTATGCCCTTTTTAAATCATTGTCACTTTTGGCTAACAGTGCTGCTCTCCTTCGATTTCCACACCCTTTAGGGCGGATCTTTTGTAACAAAAGAGACTTACTGTGTTTGTTTGTGTATATCGCACACTAGTGTATAATGTGCACCCCTTTTTTAAAGTAAGAATTGGTATGAAATTTTGTTTTACTTATTCTCAGCTCAAACTAAACATTAAATATGTTTGAACATGATTAAGATTATTTATTGACAGGGTCAACTACAATCAAAATACCAAAATAAAATGTAGATTGTATTTGTTTAATGTCCCTCAAAGTCTGATTCATCATCGGATACACTTAAGATTTGTTTCCATTGTCGTACAATTTTGCGTTTGTGTATATATTTCAAGACAACTTTCTGTTTTCTCAATCCTCTAACATTCGGCTCTGTGAATAACAATGGTGTGACAATGTGATAAAATCGAATACCTTTTCATACGTCATCACCATTAATGTTGGTCAAGTGGTTGGAATACGGTACTCTCACCACAATGACCTGGGTTTGATTCTTGTTGCATTCAGTATTTGCAATTCTGGTCAGAAACATTTTTTGCGAACATATGATAATATACTAGCGTAAAACATTGTGGATAACGCGCACCCAAACTTATTTTACAGGTATAAGAAATGTGCGTTGTACACAAATAAATAGTATGATAATCGAATAATAGTAATAAAGGAGAGGCCCTTTGGAACAATTTTGATTTTATTTTGCATCTTGAGGGTCTTTTTTAGTAAAGTCATCTCTTCTTCAAGCATGTTCAAAATTATAGATGCATTCTCTCCTGTAAATTTATATTTGTTCCAATTTTCATAAGTGACATATTTCCACAGGGCAGCACGGCTTGCAGTGGTTAGCCTGTGTGCGGCAGAGTTCTGAGGTCATGATATCGAACCCTCCTGTGTAGAGTTTGCATGTTCTCCCCGTGCTTGCATGGGTTTCCTCCAGGAACTCCGGTTTCCTCCGACAATCCAAAAACATGCATGTCAGGTTCATTGGCCGGTGCGAATTCTCTCTAGGTGTGAATGAGCGGGTTAATTGTCTGTCTCTGTGTGCCCTGCGATTGGCTGGCAACCATTTCAGGGTGTCCCCTGCCCACTACCTGGAGATAGCTGGGATGGGCTCCAGCACCCCCGTAACCCTATTGAGGATAAGCGGTGCTGATAATTGATGGATGGATATTACCACTGATATCAACTATCCTTTTCCTGATTATGCCATGTAATTGAGTCATCCAGTTTCTCTTCTGGTCAGGAGAAAAAAAGACAGTTTCCAATTATCTCGGTTGTTGGACCCAACCACTCATTATCAGAAGGAAGAGCAAGCTATATAATTATTGGAAAATGCAAACTTATTGCATCCTCCCACTGTTGCTGCAGCATTCAGCTATAGCCAATATTAGTAGTGATCCCGATTCTCGTTTTCTTTAAGTTTACTATATGATTAGATGTCCCCGCAATTTCTTCAGCACTTTCGAGAAGGTAGGTGAAGTCAGGATTCCCTTTCATTCCTAACAACCTCTTGACTGGTGAAAAAGTGGTAAAATTCATATGAAGCTATTCATGTTTCTTCATAAATTCAAAAGACATTTATATGACATTCAATCAGATAGTGAGGTTACATTTAAGATAAAAATGCTTTTAATGATGGTGGTAAGATATCAGTATTATTAAAAAAAATAACAATAATTTTCCTTTCATAAAAGAAAAGTAATGAATTAGAATTGTATTTATTTTATTTTATAACAGCATGGTGAACATTATTTATAAATGTGTTGTGGATTACAAAATGGTAAATCCATCCAAAATACAAAAAGTATTCCATCTAAAGGATGTGATTTACTCTCAGAACCTGCTCTGAATATTGGCAATGCAATATCACCCAGAGTGACTCATTTAAAAATGTAGGTGTCACGTTTGACCCCAATATGTCCTTTAAAACACGTTAGGAATATTACTAGAACAGCTTTTTTTCCCATCTTCGCAACATTGCTAAAATTCGCCAGTCCCAGTCTATTGCGTGGATTATAATTTATGTGTTTGTTACCTCCCCTATGTTACGGTCCGGAGCCTTCGCTCTGAAAAGGCTAGTCTACTAGATATCCCTTATGCAAAAAGAGAACCGAAAGTTTCAGAGCGTTCTTCATTCGAGCTCCAGTGTTGTGGAATGCTCTGCAGCCTGAGATTCGATCTGAAACCTTAGTGGAACTGTTTAAATCTAGGCTTAAAACACACTTATATTTTATAGCTTTTTAATGACCTTTATTTCTAGTGATGATATCTGTGTATTATTTGTTATTATAACATCTGTTGCAGCCTGGAAGGGGGATAAACTCATGTGGGTCCCTTCTCAAGGTTCCTTCATTTTTCTCATGTTGAGATTTTTGAGTTTTTCCTTGACCTCATGTGGGTTTAAGATCAGGTGATGGTGTAATAATAGTCTGTAGTTTTCAATAATCTGTGGTCTGTGCAGCCCTCTGAGACTCCTTGTGATTAAGGGCTAAACAAATAAACATGAGTTGACTTGACTAATTGAATAGGTAATATTTTGTGCTTGTAGTCTGACATAAATTGTGAGTGCATATACATTAAATAATACAATTTGCAAAATTACACTTAACTCTTGTTCTCCTATGTTTCCTGACACAAATTTTGACGGAATGAGAAATGATCTATACGAATTAAAAACATAGGTTTTTATTTATTTATTTTTAACGTAATTTATTTAAACGGGCAACACAATAATACTGTTATATGATTTTTATACAAATATATACACACAAGTGTGTCATGATTTATATTAAGGACTAAGATTTAGGACTT
Source organism: Urocampus carinirostris (assembly GCF_059441175.1). Taxonomy (NCBI): domain Eukaryota; kingdom Metazoa; phylum Chordata; class Actinopteri; order Syngnathiformes; family Syngnathidae; genus Urocampus; species Urocampus carinirostris. The sequence goes on from NC_142361.1 coordinate 10,316,488, forward strand.
GACATAATTGAAAAATGTTAATTTTGTTGCAAGGATGCTTTTCTTTGTTTCCTTCCTTCCTCCCTTCATTTCCTTCCTTCATTTTTCCTCTCTTGTCAAGAACCAGAACCGGATCAGGACCCAATCGCGTGACGTTCTCACACAAGCCTTTATTTTACAGGAAATGGGGAGTCATGCACATTAGGCAGCCGGTCTGGCATGGAAAGACAGGATGCCAGAGACCAACGAAATTGATTCCAATTGTCCGAGTTGATACCGGACAGATGTGGTCGATAACGAATCAGGATATCGAAAATAAACAGGAGAAACTAGACAGGAAAAAAACAGGAGAAAATAACAAACAGGAAAAAAACAGACGGAAACAAAACTGGAACCCGAAATTAAACAGGACAAAAATAAACGGGAACAATACCGGACTGGATATCCTAACAGGAAAACGGGACCGAGTTAGAATCCACGTCTTGTGGGGCAGAAGTTCGTTTGACGGGCTGACAAAGGAAGCAAGAGAGCGCTCGCTCAATGTAGACAGATAGCCAATCTCTCAATGAGCCGCAGCTGGCGCCACACGAGCGGGGCCAATTGGGCACTATGGCAACCGTGACACACGTGGGCGCGGCCAATTGGGCATCATGGCATCCATGACATCCCTATCTTCATTCAAATATTCCTTGATTCTCTCTTTTCTACCTTCCTTCCCTCCTTTTTTGCTTCATTCATTATTTTCCTGCTTTCTTCCTTTTATCCTTTGTCATGTCCACTTTACCTCTTTACATTATTTGCTCATTCATTCTTTTCTTAAATTATTCCTACCTTGCTTCCTTATTTCCTTTATTTCTCCTTTGATTCATTCTTTCCTTCCTTCCTTCCCTTCTTCCTTCCTATCTCTCTCCCTTCCTTCCTTCCTCCCTTACTTTTGTTTATTCCTTTCCTTCCTTTACTATTTTTCCTTTATTCATTTATTTATTCTGTCCATTACTTTATTAATGTATTCCTTTATTCCTTTAATCACCATTCTGTCCTTCAATTCTTCATTTTTCCCTTCTTTACATCATTTCTTCCTTGCCTCCTTCTTCCTCTTTATGTTCCTTTGTCCTTACTTTCTTCCTTGCTTCTTTCGTTTCTTCTTTTCTATCTTGCTTCCTTTTGTCCTTCCCACCGTCCTTCTCTATTTTGTTCCTTCATTCTTTCTTTATCTCATTCCCTGAGCCATTCTTCCTTTCTTTCCTTCCTACCTCCCTTTCTACTCTCATTATTTCGTCTCTACTTTCCATCCTTCAATCATTCTCTCTTTCCTCTCTTTCTTTCTTGATACCTTCATTCCTTCTCTTGTTTGTTCTGTCCATCCTTCTCTCCTTTTTTCGTTCTTTTACGTGTTTCTTTCTTTATTCTTGATATTCTTTCCTTTAAGCCTTCCTTTTTTCCCTACTGGCTTCCTCCTATTTTCTTTCTATCCATCCCTTCCAACCGCATGGCATCTGTTAATCTTTGTGGCAAAATTTTGCTGCAAAAAATGAAACATTTACAGTGACCGTGAGTGTTTCTCCAGCTTCACATGAGGCACATATGTTGTCTTTGGAATTATCTTGTCACACTTCTCTTCCATCGAGACAGGTGGCGCTTCGCCTTGTTTAGCATTTCCTAAAGGTCAGGCCTGGCATTGGCACACAGATGATTATTGATATCTGCGAGGCCTTGACACCCGTTTGGCACTCGGGGCGGCCGACAATCGATTCGTCTGTCATTGGCTGTAATAGCGCGCAAATTGAGACAGAGGGGGATTGTCTTATTCCTGCAGCTATTTTTGTGGCATCCGTGTTCATAAGTCACAAATGTGTGGCGGACAAATACTTGGGGAGGTTGGAGAGAGGCTACTTTCTGATAGGATAGAGGACAGATTCATATTTGGATATTATTAGCACATAATCACATCTTTCTGTAGAATCCATGCAATACGTTTTCCCACCATATGGAGATTATTTGTAGGAATGATTTTCCTACCTTTCGTATTTGCTATATAAATGCACTTAGGTAGAAGTACAGAGACTCGGTTCCAACATCAATCTTACCTGAAAAGACAATATTGAAATGTTGATGATATTTGAATAGACGCTAACACCCACTCTAAGTCTGGTCAATATCTCATTAATATCAGTATAATGTGTTTATCTTGAGAGTTTTATGGAAAAAAAAATTGGTCTGCTTTGCTTAAAGGGTATTGTTTACATTTCAAATCTTTATTTTAAATCGGTACACGTTTTAAGCTACTTATTCCACAGTTACATAGAGGTACTGATACAAATTTCTCAATCAATTTAAGTGTTTTGTGGGGGGGCTTCATATCACTTTTTACTGTGTACAAAAATAATGAACTGTATGATTATATATAACAATATAATTTTAAAAATATAAATAAATATACAAAAAGTTAACTTTTCTCAATGACTTCTCCCCCAAAAAACAAAATAATTTATACATTAAAGGATGGAAGCAACTTCCATCCATCCATCAATTATCTGCACCGCTTATCCTCAGTAGGGTTGCAGGGGTGTTGGAGCCCATCCTAGCCATCCTCGGGCAGGGGACACCCTGAACTGGTTGCCAGCCAGACGCAGGGCACACAGGGACAGATAATTCACTCGCTCATTCACACCTAGGGACAATTTGGACCGGCCAAGTAACCTAACATGCATGTTTTTGGAATGTGGGAGGAATCCCGGAGGAAACCCACGCAAGTACGGGGAGAACATGCAAACTCCATACAGGAGGTTCGATCTCATGACCTCAGAACTGTGCCACACACGGGCTAACCACTGCGTCGCCGTGCTGCCTGGAAGCAACTCCTCCAGATGATTTGTTTTGATATTAAAGGAACAGTGCATATCATTTGTGCAACTTGATGTCATTGTATAGCGTAATGCAACTGAAAATGTCTACTAAAAAGCACAAGTAAGATTACAAACTATGGAGACTCAAAGAGACCAAAATGCACCATTTTAATTTTATGTTTGCCCAGCCTTTTTTAAGGTTTTTGGGTACTCGTACCAGTTAGATGGCAGACGATTATATTACGCCCGTTTAGGTGAGGCTCACGTTATGTAAAATAAATGCTAATTACTTGATCTAAGTGGAAGTATTAAAGATGCTTGTTTAAATGATAGTACGTGTATATTCGCTCATTATTCAAATCAACATTATATTTTAATAAATAATAATAAACACTTTACCTGTAATATAATGAATAATGGTTTCATGAATTGGTATCTAATATAAATTAATTAATTGTTTCTATTTTTCAGCGCTCATTTTTAGTCTCTAATCAGTTAAAAGTTGCTGACCCTGTTAAACAGCATGTGTGCAAATGGTTATAGGGATAAATGGTAAAATTTGTACATATGCACACCCTTTTTTTAACAAGTGTTTAAATAAACAAATAGATATATTATGCATACATGTTTAGAGGCAAATGTTTTTTAAAATACTGTGTTTGTCATTATTTATCCCGGACATTTTTTTGTAATTTTGTAAAAATAACTTACTCACCAACATTGTCACATTTCTCCCCTAAACAAAACCTACCGATAAAAAAAAATATATTTTTTTTTTCCAATTTAAACATCAACTACACATCGGCTGCTTTATCTTAAAGCGACAATAAGTATTTGTGTGTGAATAAACCGCTCCAACAATTAAATTTGAAATCCGTTTTGGCAAGAGTTTGCCACTTCAGTTTTTAAACAAGCGCATGTTGTTTTCTTGTTAAAATTCTGGAAACGGATTGTGTTTTCCACGTAAAAATAGAGTGCGTGGTTACATCTACCGCTCTTAAATGTTAAAAGATTGTCATGTATGACAGTGCCCTAGCACCACCTTGAGTCAATCTGTGTTCTACTCTGACCGGAGTATTTCCACATGTGTACTACCAGACTTAAAAGTGAAATGTTTGAGGTTAGTCTGTATTTTATTTGAATGAGATTTTACCTTTAAGTCCTGAAATCAAATGAAAAATTGATATGCAACTGTGTTTGTGACTCATGCATACACATACCTTTTAAATTTAAATATGGCAAAGACAAGTAGACCCATGAGAGCCACGGACACCAACATTATAATTGCCAAGCTGCTGTGTCTGCTATCGCTGCTGTCCACCAGAGGAGCTTCAAAATAAGAAGGCCAAATTGCATTAACTCCAACGAGCAGTTACCTGAATCGAACCCGTGTGCACACTCACCTGGCGAAAGTCTGCTGGCATAGACGTTCACCTGCACTCCCGCCTTGAGTGTGAACTGGACCAGGTCTTGGTTTAGAGCACTTAGCAGCACCTGGGAGAGCTGCAAGGGAGGCAAATGGTTAGCAGTGCCGGCACCCCATCAATATTTCAGCCTTAGTCATTTTCATTCCGATGCTTGAATTATGAATTTTTCCTCTTCTAAAGCGGAGCAAATGGAGTGCAGGGAAGAAAAAAAATAAAAAGCCCTAACAGCGAGGAGCCGGCACGTGTTTGATGCTGATGGAAGCGCTGTCAGGTAAAGGGCGTTTTGCTTTAGTGAGTCGCTGACATTTGGAAATAAATATACTGGACTGTCTCAGAAAATTAGAATATTGTGATAAAGTTCTTTATTTTCTGTAATGCAATTAAAAAAACAAAAATGTCATACATTCTGGATTCATTACACATCAACTGAACTATTTCAAGCCTTTTATTATTTGAATATTGCTGATTTTGGCTTACAGCTGAAAAAAACTCAAAAATCCTATCTCAAAATATTGGAATACTTCCTCAGACCAAGTAAAAAAATAATTTTATAACAGCAAAACTAAATCAAACATTTGAAAATGTCCATTGATGCACTCAGTACTTGGTTGGGAATCCTTTTGCACGGATTACTGCATGATTCATTTGTTTGTTTGTTTGTACATGATTCAAATTGAATCGTTTCAATTGTTTGTTTGTACATGATTCAAATTGAATCGTTTCTCCGGCGCCGTCACGAATGGCAGCCACTCCAGCAGCTCCCGTGTTATTTTCAATTGATTGTTCTCAGCTCAGGGATGCTGCTGGAAAAGTGAATTTCCCTTCGGGGATGAATAAAGTATCTATCTATCTATCTATCTATCTATCTATCTATCTATCTATCTATCTATCTATCAATCCGGCGTGGCATGGAGGCAATCAGCCTGTGGCATTGCTGAGGTGTTATTGATGCCCAGGATGCTTCGATAGCGGCCTTCAGCTCATTTGCATTTGTAGGTCTGGTGTCTTTCATCTTCTTCTTAACTATACCCCACAAATTCTCGATGGGGTTCAGGTCAGGGGAATTAGCAGGCCAATCAAGGACAGTGATGCCATGGTCAGTGCACCAGTTACTGGTGGTTTTGGCACTGTGGGCAGGTGGCAGATCATGCTGGAAAATGAAATCCTCATCTCCATAGAGCTTTTCAGCAGATGGAAGCATGTAGTGCTCTAAAATCTCTTGGTACACAGTTGCATTTACTCTGGACTTGATGAAACACAGTGGACCAACACCAGCAGCTGACATGGCTCCCCAAACCATTGCTGACTGTGGGAACTTCACACTGGATTTCAAGCAACTTGGATTTTGCTCCTCTCCAGCCTTTCTCCAGACTCTGGCGCCTTGACTTCCAAATGAAATGCAAAACTTGCTTTCGTCTGAAAAGAGGACTTTGGACCACTCTGCAACTGTCCAGTGCTTCTTCTCCATAGCCCAAGTCAGACGCTTCTTCCGTTGTCTTGAGTTCAGAAGTGGCTTGACCATGGGAATACGGCTATTGTAGCCCATTTCCCGGACACGTCTGTGAACTGTGGCTTTTGATACCTGGACTCCAGCTTCAGCCCACTGTCTTTGAAGCTCCCCCAAATTCTGGAAGCGGCTCTTCTTCACAATTTTGTTAAGGCTGCGGTCATCTCTCTTGGTTGTGCAGTGTTTCCGGCCACATTTTTCCCTTCCAACAGACTTTTTGTGGATATGCTTTGAAACTGCACTCTGTGAACAGCCTGCTCTTTGAGAAATTTCTTTTTGTGTCTTACCCTCCTGATGGAGGGTATCAATGATGGTCCTCTGGACAGCAGACAGATCAGCAGTCTTCCCCATACTTTTGATTCAGTTTACTGAACCAAGCTGAGTGTTTTTAAGGCTCATGAAACCCTCGCAAGGTGTTTCGAGTTAATTAGATGATTCAGGTGATTAGTTGAATAGCCTACTTGTATACTTTTTCATGATATTCTAATATTTTGAGATAGGATTTTTGAGTTTTCTTAAGCTGTAAGCCAAATTCAGCAATATTCAAATAATAAAAGGCTTGAAATAGTTCAGTTGATGTGTAATGAATCCAGAATGTATGACATTTTTGTTTTTTTAATTGCATTACAGAAAATAAAGAACTTTATCACAATATTCTAATTTTCTGAGACAGTCCAGTATATTCCTTTTTGTCGTCTGTGGTGACAGATGTGTTTTGTCTTGTAACACGTTTAAAAGTTTAGCTGGCAAGTTCCATTTAGAAAAACCTCTCAAAAGTAAACCTCAAATATTTGTCATCCATGATTTGAATCCCGAGTCTATTTTCTTCATATAAAAGCATTTCACGTAACAGCAGTGCTTCCAGAACATGCATGCAAATTACAGTGTTAGATATGCTAAAAAATAGAAAAGTACCTAGTGGGAAACACAATTGTTGCTTTTCATGAAAGAATACATTTCCAAAAATGGGCAACAATTGCCAAACAATGATATGCTGACACAGTCCGTAAATCTGTGAAAATATTTGAATATTCATGTTGTGTTTTCAAGGTTTAAAAAGTGCTTGAATTTTGGATGCTTGTAACTGCTTGAAATTGTTGTCATGTTTCCTAGCAGTCTGACTCTATACACCAAGCATTAAATAAAGAAAATTAGAACTGCACCAACCTTAAATATATTGGTAGTGTTGATGGGATCAATAATAATAATGATAATGACAATTAATCTATACTTTTTATTATTACTAATATAATGATGATTTTTTTTTTATTTGAATGGTACTGGAGAAGTTAGAAAATTGTCTTTGAAAGTCCATTGAATAGCTTTTGAGTTTGGCCATGAAAAAGGTGTATGAAACCTGCATGAAGACACACTTTTCTGCTAAAACAGAAGCATTGAACTGCCTACCCATATTCCATTTTTACTACAGGAAAGTCATATTCAAATCAAAAATTGAAAAGGGAACCTAAGACACAAAAGGGAAATTAGAAAATAGAATAACCAGCAATCTTGTGGCTAAAGACTCCTATTACATATAATACCCAAATTAATTTGGATATGAATCTTTTTCTAAATATTCATCCAAAATACGTATGGTATATTTTTTAATTGATTGAAAATAGTTATCAAATACAAATACAGTATGTGCTCATGTGATCGTTTGGTTTCTTTAGAACAGTCAAATACAATCCAACGACCCCAAGGCAAGAAGTGTGTTGAAGTCAAATAATATATGTTGATTTTACGACTTTTGATATTGAGTAGATATATTAAGCGTTACACAAATATTCAATGCAAAATGGATGCTGCGTAGAAAACCAGTCTGAAAAGTACAGGGTGATAAAGTAAAATGGACAGCTGGACGAATAAAAGATTTGGTCACAAGCCACACTGAACGAATGTTGAACATTTTCAAAATAAAGCATAGAGTCTAGTGAACCTACTTGAAAACGGAAAACATAAATAGATTACAATATGATTAGATAGATAAAGCAATATGTTCTCATTCCTATGACAGAAATATTTTGTCACAGTTGCGATGGCGCCCAATTGGCCCCGCCCGTGTGGCGCAAGCTGCAGCTTGTTGATGGATTGGCTTACCCACTATTTAAACCCTGTCCTGTCAATCCCCTTTTGGTCAGTCTTTCTGCGAACCTCTGTTTTTACACGGCAAGCCTTTTTTTCAACCCTGACTCCCGCCTGTCCCGTTTTTGCTCCTGCTTGTCTCTGGCTATGACCCCTTTTTGATTCCGACCACGTCTGCTCTCTCATTCGGGCTTACGACTCGTTTACGACCCCGACCACGTCTTGCTCTCCCAGTCCCGGCTATTGACCAGTTGACGTTTCTATTTTAGCAAAAGTGGGCAAAAATTGCTTCAGAGAAGAAAACATAATAATAGCAAATTTATATTATTCACTCAACTCAAATAAATTGCAAAAGTATGTTACCAGCTCGCCCCGAAACTGGGCGGTTGTGGTTCAAGCCTCTGCCGAGTCATACTTAAGACTTAAAACATTGGTACCCGTTGCCTCCCTGCTTGGCGTTCAGCATTAGGGGTTGGAATTGGGGCGTTTGGTCACCAAATGACTCCCAACACCTCAGTTGGGTTGAGCGAGGGGGCTGGGAATCCCCTCCTCTGAATCAATCTCCAAAAAGTGTCAGAAATGACTCTAGCCACCTCCCACTAGGGGGATATGGCTGTGGTGTATATATAATGTTAATTAAAACACCACTCTCTTTTGGAAGAAGTAATGTGTAGAGAAAAGTAATACACAATCCTTCCTGGTGTATGATACAATAATGACTCAATATAAAACCTCGCAGGCTACATCTGGTCAGCGGGCCTTGGCATGGGACACGAATTGCTATAAGGCCAATAACAACATGTTGAGAAAACGTCAATTGTTCGAGGGATAGTCGGTTGACTTCAATGTCAAGTACATTCCGTTGTTTTAGAAGAGAAATTAATCAATTAGAATATCAGATTAAGTTCTCTCTATCTATCTATCTATCTACCTTGGTCATATGCAATGGTCCCTCTAATTTTCCACGGGTCTGAGCGTTCACACAAAGTCGGTGAGCAACGCCTGAAACAACAGAGAGCAACGGCAATCCCAAGTGTGGCAACTAAGTCATTATCAAACATGTCCAAAACTTGACATCAAGTTACATTTTGCTGAGTTTCCGGCAATGCAAACAAAATGTTCACGTTTGAATGAATTGACTAATGTATTATTGCAGAGGTTGTACGGCCTACAAAAGTCATTTGTTTTCACAACAATTCTTTCACAAGATTTCCATTTCATTTTTTTTTCCTGGTATCTTTTGTCGCATAATACTAACATTTTTGGGGGCTTACTTAGTCGATTGCACGATACAGAACTGTATTTAATCACATTTTTTAGTGGAAGTACAATGTTGGCAACAAGATTGACTTGGTGTAATTGGAAATCATTTGAATGCAACTCAAACTTTTTCTTCTTTTTTTTCTATTTTTTTAAATCCCTTTAAAAAAATCTCATTGTGTTTATTTATTCCTAGGTGTTACTTTTTTCTTTTTGTTCTCTATTTACTTTTTTTCTTTGTTTCTTTCTTTTCTTTTTTTTTGCTTTTTTTCTGAAATTGTCCTTCTTTTTTCTCTTTCTTTCGTTTCTTTTTTTCTCAGCTTTTCACTACTTTTTGAATTTCGGTATTTTTTTTCTTTTTTGTTCTGTTCCCCCCTTCCTTTAACTCATTTTGTGAACAATTTTACATAATATTTGGTCGTGTAGGGATTAAAGAAGCAAAAACAACCTGAAGAGCCGTTTGGGACCCGAAAGAGCTGGTTCTTTTTAGAGAGCCGAGCCGGAGAAGCCGGTTCTTGAAAAACTCTACTGACTTTACTCAAATTTGTTCTACTTTCACATTGACATCAAAATACCGCATTTAGAACACAGCATCAAGAAAACCCGTGTATTTTTACCTCCATGCACTTAATTAGCAATTTCGAGCCCTGATTTTAGTGAGGTGGTTAGATTTTCTTGTGCGCGGAAAAGCTCTGGGTAGTACGAAATTTCGCACACACGCAGCTTAAGGGGAACATTGTGCTGGATAGATTTTTTTGTGCGCTGAGAATGTGCGGGCAGTACGCAAATGCGCACGCGAGCAGCTTAGAGGGAACATTGGTCATATCCCTCAAAAGGGAAGACTGACAGCAAGACAAACACATACAAAAACAAAGAAAATAAAAAAGGGAAAAAGTAACAAAAAACACACACAAACATTTTTGGACCATGGCCAACCCAAATGCCCACCCAAACAGGTTAAGCACCTCGGCACCCAAGTTGGTCATGCTTTCGTCCCCCTACATGAAACGGGACACAAGAAAGCGGCCATGTCACTCGGGTTCGGGATGACACAACACACTTCTGTTCAACAGCAGGGCCCGACAACTTTCACTGGTTTACCCCTGCTGCATCATACGGGTGCCCTGCCCATCCCTTGGAACACATCTAAACATCCAACTATCATTTTACAACACATCTCCACTCATTTCTATCACCAATAAGAGCTCGAGCTCCCACTATATTTAGACCTCTTTCCTGCAGTGCACTCATAACACCAACCATCCACGTCATTCGCGGCCCTCTTCTTGGTCACCTTCCATTTATTTCTGCTCTGTAGATCCTCTTCAACATTCGCTCCTCATCCATCCTCTCCAAGTGTCCAAACCAACCAAGTACTCTCTTATCCACACTCTTGCTCAGTTCCACTACTACTCCAGTTCTGTCTCTCACAATTTCATTTTTCGATCTATCCAATCTTGTCATTCCTAACATACTCCTCAAAGACTTCATCTCAAAAACATTTAATTTCCTTCCAAAATCTGTGTTCAGGCTCCTAGATTAAGTAATTATCAGAAGTAAGTATTATTTAGAAGTAAGTAAGTATTTATTTGATGTATCAGATTAAGTAAGTACTGAATAAGTACACATCAGACCTGTCCCTGATGATTGCATTTGTGCATCACATTGATTAGCACTGTTAAAAGTAAAGCTTTAAAATTATAACTCAGACATCAATGGCAGGTTAACGAAGGCCAAAAACCTTTGCATCATCTTTAACTCAAGAGTTAATTTTTTGACAGAACAAGTACTGAAGCTATCTGTAACGTGTGAGCCGGGCCCTTCATTTGGAGCCAATGAGGACCCTCCACGAGGCTGTCACCCATCCTAGGTGTCAGCTTCTGCCTCAGTGAGTCAACCTCACTCCATCTGAAATATTTCCACTGTGTAAAATTGGAGCGCTCGAGGCTCCATGAATAATTACTTTTTTGTTCTAGTGGCATATCAGGGTCAGTACATCTGTTACACATCTTAATAAGCTTGCTGCACACACATGCACTCCAAACACGCGTGTGTATGTGTGTGAGTGTTTAAAGGGCGTGGCTTAGTCAATTGAAGATTTATGACCCCATTGTGCAGCTGCTTCTGCCAGGTAAGCAGACAGGCTTAGGATAAATACATCACTTTAATTCCCAATCCAGGCTCCCCGCCCCAGTTTGCCTCTTCGGTTTCTGCCAATTATACGATGCATCAGTGTAATTAGATTCTTATTAGCTTCGTTCGAGACCGACCATGCGGCCCGATGGTTGTGTTTGCGTAGGCCAAGGTCAGGTCTCACCTGCTTGCTGGGTAAAAATTGAGCTTGCCTCGCTATTTTATTGATCACAGAGTACGGTTGGAAAAGATTTCAGGGGTGCTGCTCGTCCTTAGTGGAGTCACGGGTGATCTGGAGGGTACGCCGGAGTCAATTTGGGGTAGGACAATGGGTGTATCTTAAAACAGTCACCAGCCTGTAATAAGATGTTTAAATGAAATGAAATGAAATGATCTGCATTTGTATAGCGCTTTTCAAGTCAAGACTTCCCTAAGCGCTTTACAGTGTGCTTCACATTTCCCAATAGCGGCCGTGCAGCCATGTATGGCGCTAACCTGCTTATTGGGAGTATTAGGGGTTCAGTGTCTTACCCAAGGACACTTCGACATGTAACATGGAGGAGCCGGGATTCGAACAACGATCTCTTGATCCCAAGACGAGCGCTCTACCTCTTGAGCCACTGCCGCATTTTCCAAACTATAAAGGGCATCGGGTTAAAAGGCTACCCCACAAAAATAGTATGTTGTCATATTTTATTCATAAATAAGGCACCTCGAATATAATAGATTGAGACTACAGTATGACTACCATTGGGCTCGAAGAATTTTATACATTTGACTATAAAGTATTTTATACATTTGACTATAAAGGATTTTATACGATTGACTCATAATGCAATGCAAATTTTCACTGAGTATGCTTCAGTTCAATGACAGGTCAGGCTGTTCCAAATGCAAAATATTTTGTCTAGTTCTGTTGATAACAGGATTCTGATGGAAGACGGCAGGCGTTGTTTTGAGAAACGCTCACCGTTGTTTTGAGGAACCACAGACATCGGGATGCTCGTCTCTGAGATTGTGAAGCCCACGTTGGCCTTTCTTGGCACGCCCATGGGAGGAGCCAGCACATCATTATGCGGGGAGAAGATGGCCAAAAGAAGAGAACTAAAGGACTTCAAAAGAGGGCTTCCCAGAGACTCCAACGACACAAATTCGGCCATTTTCGATGGAGTACACTTAGGTTAATTGTTAATGACATTAAATCTGCCCCCGTGTGGAAATGTCGGCTTTCCTGTTCATCTTTTCCATCAAGAAACGAGCGCGCATACATTGTTGGCTGAATGTAGGTTGTGTTTGGTTAATGGAGTCAGATAACTAATTCGAACAATTTGGTAAACGGTACATTTTGATATTCAATTCCCAACAGGCTCTAAATACACTTACGGTATAAAACCATGCAATGATTGTTCAGACAATAAGTGTCGCTGAACATGAACTGAAAACATTGCTTGCAATGGAAATCGAATGTGAGTAGTGGTGGTGAAAGCATCTTCTTATTTTTATATACGATGCCAACAACATTGTTTTAAACAAGTGCATTACGATAGCTTAAATAGTCTCCCCACTTCCTCAACACTGTGTGAAAAAGCTCTTTGTTCAATATGTATATGTAGGTAGGAGAGCTTGTGAAGTATTTAGTTGAAATACTTTCTGTTTTCTCCATTTTTTAACATTTGTTAGTGAAGAAATTGAGAGACTGATCCATTAGAACACACTATGTAAATCAGTGTCCATGGCCTCATGTAAAACTAGTGTGACGACGGGATAAGCGCCAATGCCTTTTAGCAACTATGACTGATGGTCTAGTGGTAAAGTGGTAAAGTGGCAGTGCTTTTATTGCAACAACTTGGGTTATAATTCATGTTATTTATAACGCTTTACGATTTAGGTCACCGATGTTTAACAATATTTTCGATACTGAAAACCTTGTATGGTAAGGGATATATAAAATGACTGCGGTATGTAAGGTGCACCTACAAATTTCTGGCCAAATACAGCATTTGCAGTCACATTCTATCCTGAAAAATGTGTAGTCTTTCAATGGAATTGAAATCCGAAATCAACTGCGAGGCAGATGTGCTAAATGCAGTCCACTGTTATTACCATCATTATCATCATTACTAGAATTTGTAGTACTAATTGCAGATAAAATAAGCAATGTGAGACACCCATAATCATATATTCAGTAACCCCTTTATTAGAGGACTGTATGACGGCGATTTTACATTAAACGACATTGCTCTCTAGTGCTCAGACGGTGAATTACAATTGGTTGAATAAAAAAGATTGGGTGCACCGGCACGACCGAAACATTCAAATATGCATCACGGATTGATTTAAAGGAAAGAAACGTGTTATATTAGAAAGAAGGAAAGAAAGAAAGAAAGAAAGAAAGAAAGAAAGAAAGAAAGAAAGAAAGAAAGAAAGAAAGAAAGAAAGAAAGAAAGAAAGAAAGAAAGAAAGAAAGAAAGAAAGAAAGAAAGAAAGAAAGAAAGGAAGGAAGAAAGAAAGAAAGAAAGAAAGAAAGAAAGAAAGAAAGAAAGAAAGAAAGAAAGAAAGAGAAAGAAGGAAAGAAAGAAAAAAGAAAGAAAGAAAGACAGAAAGAAAAAAAGGAAGAAAGAAAGATGGATGGATGGATGGATGGATGGATGGATGGATGGATAGAAAACAACATGTAATGAAGACGTAAAAAAGGAAAAAAAAACAATAATTTTAAGAAAAATTGCTAAAACATATTTACAATGTAGTGCTCGGAGAAAAATAGTAAAATGTGAAAGAAGTACATTTAGTCGGTAGATGGGTAGGTAGGTAGGTAGGTAAGTAGATGTGTAAGTAGGAATAAAGGAAGGAAAGAACGAACGAATGAAGAGAAGAGAATGACAGAACGAATAAAAGAAAGAAAACCGGTCCAAACTCAAATTTTAAAAAATATACATTTTTAAAAACACTACAATTATTAATTATACTTCCGTTCTAATTTTTTTTTTATATATATAAAACGCACAACTACATTTGTTTTGACCATTAACAAAGAAGTAACGGTCAATTATTAATTATTTCTGATCTGTGCCTCTAAGTTTGTTGGATGCAGCTAATTTTGCATCCAAAATGGATTTTTACTGTTTAGAGTTAAAGGCTAACAGAGAATCATCATGATAAAAATAACATAATGTGTCTTACATAGTTTTTAAAATCTATTGCGCATGTCTTTAACCACTATGGTTGTGGGAGCACCATGTCCTGTGGTGTCTTGGGGAAGTGCAGCCTGGTGGTTTGGTTTGAACAAATTTATTGACACTAAAAACAGAAAACAATCATGACAATCTCAACAGCAATTAAGCACATTCACAATATTATATTCCAATATTACGTTTTTAACAGCAAACACAAAGTGAGGTTTGAACAAACCTTCTCGAAAATCAAACATATTCACAATTTCATTATATAACATCTTTGTTAGTGTCAATAGATCCGTCCAGGCCAAAGTCGATTGTCCTCGGTCTGAACAAATCCACCGACACCAACAGCAGCAAAACACAGCCATCATGCCCATCCTTCTCCACGCCAATGAATGTTTTGACCTAGTTTTGAACAAAGGACCTTTGACATATTAAACTAATGTGCTAACCACTACACTACAGAAACACAGATATTTAAAAAGTAAAATGATGCAACGATAATACATTAAAGACTAAGCTGCATCATTTCCCTCTCTCTTAAAACGGATTGTGCTTTGCGTATACGTTGCCCGTCATATACTTGTGCCATATGGAGTTGAAACAGCGGCCCACATTTTACCGTTCTAAACCTAATGAAGTGTAAAAGCAAAGCAACTTTAACTTTAACTGCAAACTTGATAGCACGCGTTAAAAGACCTTTAGACAATTTAAGACTTTATGAGCTATAATAGCGACATCACACATTCAGTTGAATCAGTGTGTAGTATGCCCAGTGTCTTAGGTACAACTGTCCAATCTCTCACAGAAAGGTTCTATGCCAAAGGTATCGATTTGGCATGGACGAGAGGGCAATTTTCCCACGAATATCGAACAATCATTATTTTGTCCCCACCAACTTTATGCGATCACTTAAAAAAAGCCTGATCGATCCACATCTTATTTATCTAGCAGTGCAAAAGGAGTTTTGGAATTTAACTATCAAATTGTACCGTTTAACAAAATTGTTCGAAATATTTATCTGACTCCGTTAACCAAACACAACCTACATTCATCCAACAATTATGCGCGCTCGTTTCTTGAGAGAAAAATGACCAGGAAGGCCGACATTTTCACACAGGGGTGGATGTTAATTTTTTTCTAACAGCAAAACTAAGTGTAAAAAAGGCGACGGCTGAAGTGACGTTGGAGTGTGTGTGGGAGGCCTTCTTCTTCACTTATTTTGCTTTTTCTTATTAGCTCACGTCTCTCCGAAAGATGGGGTCTCTGCTCCTCCTATGGGCGTGCCAAGGAAGCCCCCTGGGATTCACAATCTCATACACCAGCGCCTTGATGTCTGGTTTCCTAAAACAGCACCTGGTCGTTCTGCGTCAACAACGTTTGGGTGTGCTGATGTGCTATCAGCAGTACGCCCCATCCTGTGAACAACATCTTCCACCACTTATGCCTGCCCTGAACTTTCACTGCACATCAAATCAAGGCACTGTCAGTTAATATCTATTAAACTAAACTCAATACATGTAACTGGTAGTTAATCGTATAAAATCGTTTATAGTCAAATGTATAAAATCTTTTAGGCGTTAAATCACTTACAAATATCACTAACGTGATTGACTGTGCCTTTCCCCTATTTCACAAAATACTTTTGTTTGGTTGTTTTTAGTACCCAGAAAAGTGGAAGGTAAATTTATACTAATTTACAACTGTGGGAGACACATGTGTGACATATTTGAGTAAGGTGTTATGGAGGACAGAAAGGTGCTAGGTAAAGCCTAAAAAGCCTGGAAAAGAAAAGGAAATGCGTTTAAAGAAGATGCGTGAAATTAACAGACACGTTTTTCAGACAAAGTAAGGGTACTTAAAGTATTGATAACATTTTGTATTGTTGTCAGTGGGCTATCTAAAGGGCTTCATGTGATATCACTGTGCTTCATATTTGTAACTGTCAACAGTTTCGCAGTGCTAAGTATAGTTATTGTGTATGGATAATATTTTTTGGGCACTGTGTCTCATAATTAAGCGTTTAGGTTTGTGTAATTACTCGAAAATACCTCCTCATTTTGAAAAAAGCTGTGATAAATGAAAAAGAAATACCTGTTTTCTTCAGTAATCGGGGATGGAATGGACATTCTCATGCCTTTAGACAATGACATTTTCATCAACATAGTTGCAGAGAGCAGTGCTTTGCTTCGAAGGATTTTTATGTTTTAAGTATACATTTTAAAATGTACATGTAGTGAAGCTACTTCATAAGAGTTTTAAGAGTTTAGTGTAAAATGTAACAAATCTGTTGGGAAGGCAAATGCAATTTTGATTTCAAATTACGGATACTGTACATAGGTAAATATGTTTGCACCCACATCACTTATATCTATCTTTTTTTTTAATAACAATGTTCAAGTATTATCAGCATATACGTGGATTTCTTCCCAATAGAAATCCGTTATAACAGTTCGCTGCTGTTGCATTCATTAAAATTCCTTCTCTATAGCTAAGTGGGCCCGGGTATGGAAAATGGGCCCTGTGGACACATGACTGTGCCAAAAGCAAGTGAGAGAAGAAAAAGGATATACGGAGGTTTTTTAAACTCTCGTGCTCCCCAACACTCTCGCACCAACTCTCGCGACATTCGTCACCCAACTGACATCATACATGCGCACGTCACATTCTACGCCTACATGAAAGTAAGCCATAAATCATACTATCATTAATACTGAAATAAGTCTCACTGTTAATGTGATCACATAATGACAAGTTATTTGGAACACACCACATAAGCAGGGGAAAATCGTCCATATGTAATCTGATAGCTCGTGATGGGCAAGTGAAGCTTCATGACGTACTGAGACTTTCTTAACAATTGTGCAGAAAAATATTCAAAGCTTTAGGACTTCAGTGACATCTGGTGGAAAACGGAAACCATAGCAAGGACACAAGTGAAGTGTTGGCAGTCTTTCAATCTCAGGGCAGAAATACAATTTCAGAAAAGTTGATCTGAGGCCTTTGGCGTCTTATGTTTCTACCAAATAATGATTATACCGTCATTACAATTAAATAGAGGATTCTCCCCATCATACTCAAATACAAGTCTAGATAAACTCAATGGATGAATGTAAATTATACTAATGTTTTAATGTTCGCTATAGGTTTATTTCAAATTATGCATTTAAAACTGTACTAAAGGTCCCTCAAATTATAAGAGATCATCCCTACTTTGCAAATGATGTTAAGGGTTGGTAATCTATGTGATTTGTTTTTAGTAGTGAGAATGCATTGAAACGCCATGAGCCAATGAACCGCTGAAAAACTAGGAGTTGATGAAAAGATTTGAAACATTTTGAAACAATTACGTGTGAAACAAAACATTAATGTTGAATGTCATCTATTACAGGACAGATTTTGAGAAAACCTTTGTATCACAATGCTTCAGGAAGAACGACACAAGCAACGAAGCTTCGCTATTACGACTGAGAGCACAATTACATTTCAGTTAATAATAATAATAATATCATTAGGAGATAATTTTTACGCCAGAGAAACAATGTAGTTAAGAATTAAAAATGGAGAAAACAATCACTCTTAAAATAACTCTTTCAAAAGACTTTGAAAATTGAAATAACAAGCAAAAGCTCATTTCAGAATTCATTTTTTCCACATGACAGCAACGCACATGGAAATGTTATTCAATGTTTTCATTCAAAATGTTTTGTCATCAAATTAAAATACAAGAAAATTCATTTAAAATCTAAAATACACTCCAATGTTTAAACCAATACAAAGGACTATTTCCTCCAATTTCTAGTACCCTAAAGCAGGGATTATTAAACCAGTTGGCACCTACTAGCGTGTGCTGCTGGAAATCGACCGATTCTATCTTAGCAAAAAAAGCATGCCCTTGTTCATTATCTTTCATTTCTACCAGTAATCAGCAGAGTAACTGTAACATTCATCCATATCAGTAACTGGCAGGAGATTACTATTTTTTTTTCTGTGTATATTGTAGCTGGTCATGGGGGTTTGTTTGATGAAGTGATAAGATTTAACTCCAAAATGTTAAAAGAGAAATCAAATGAATTAAAATTCATCTCATCTCATCAGCTGTACCGCTTAACCTCATTAGGGTCGCGGGGAGGCTGGAGCCCATCCCAGCCATCTCCGGGCAGTGGGCAGGGGACACCCTGAACTGGTTGCCAGCCAATCACAGGGCACACGGGGACAGACAACTCACTCGCTCATTTACACCTAGGGACAATTTGGACCGGCCAATTCACCTGAAATGCATGTTTTTGAAATGCGGGAGGAAACCGGAGTGCCCGGAGGAAACCCACGCAAGCACGGGGAGAACATACAAACTCCGCACAGGAAGTCTGGATTTGAACCCACGCAGGAGGTTCCCATGACATGAAGTGTGCCGCACATGCGCTAACCACTGCGTCGCCGTGCTGCCTGAATTAAAATTATTGGTCATAATTTTTATAATAATTATTTTTTTTTTATCTCATCTCATCATCATCAGCTGCACCGCTTATCCTCAGTAGGGTCGCGGGGGTGCTGGAGCCCATCCCAGCAATCATCGGGCAGTGGGCAGGGGACACCCTGAACTGGTTGCCAGCCAATCGCAGTATTTTTTTTACTTTTTTCTTATTTTTATTTTACTAAAAATAACAAAAAAAGTTAGAATGTGTTTGAAAAAAACACTGGCAAATCATTGTTTGCTCATTTTATTATTTTAACTTTCACCAAATTAAACATTTTTGTTTCATTGGAAGATATTTTAGATCACTTTAATCATTATCTTACTAGAGCAAAAAAAATAAATAAATAACATAGTTTCCGAAGAATGGTTCAACTGGCGGATTTATTTTGCTCATTTTGATTTTCATGTTATTACGACAAAATGAAAATTAAGAAACAGTTAAAACAGAGTGGATAGATTCTATTGGTGGATAGTTTTTTCTCATTTTAACTTTTTTTTTTTTTTTACTAAAAAAGGTTAGAAAATATCAAGAAACATTTCACTGGCAGATGTTTTTTGTTCAATTCAAGTATTTTTTTGTAAAATGTTCTGGAACAACAAAGTAAAAAAAATAAAGGTAAAACTTAAAAAATGTGAAATAAAGATAAAAACAAAATGTCGAAAAAAACTATAAACCAAAACAAATAATCTGTAATACCTCCCAGTGATCACAAATGATAAGAAACATATGATACTCTGATCCAAGCTTTAAAAAAAGGAAAACATGAAACTGCTGCTGCGATTTAAATTGTAAACATTTTCAATATATGGTAAGCCTTGAGGCGGCATGGCGGGTGGGTGTTTTGCGCGGTGCAGAGATTCAGGGTTCAAGTCCAGCTACCGCAAACTCCCCTTTCATTTTTGCCTGTTCTCCCTGTGCCTGCATGGGTTTCCCCCGGGCACTCCGGTTTCCTCCCACATTCCCCAAAACATGCATGTCAGGTTAATTGGCCGGTCCAAATTGTCCCTAGGTGTGAATGAGTGAGTGAGTTGTCTGTGTACCCTGCAACTGCTTGGCAACCAGTTAAGGGTGTCCCCCGCCCACTGCCCGAAGATAGCTGAGATGGGCTCCAGCACCCCCGTGACCCTACTGAGGATAGGCGGCCCAGAGAATGGATGGATGGATGGGTATTCCTTGAGATTATTTTAGTAGAAAATGTTGCTTTGTCTTGAAAAAGGTTGGGCAACACTGCCTAAGTGGTCGATGGAAAGATAAGTTACCTGTTCCAGGTGTTGACGCTTCTCAGCCATGGCCCCGCCCACGTGCTGCTTCTCAGGAACAATGTAGATCTCAGCAGTGGTGGGCAAACCAGGGAGCACGCTGATCAGCAGCTGATTCTCGCGGATTCCCGTCACCTTTCACCACAAATGACAACAAATTCATCCGAAAATGACCGGAACGCGCAATATAAGCCAGTATTTTTCTTTTTGCCCTGTGTTTCATTGGCTTAAGAAGCATACACTGTCAAGTAAGGTCAAGCAAATCAGCTCAAACACGCATCTCGACTCTGACAGTCACGAAACCACCTCAAAAAAGTGCTTTTAGTGCATTTCTGCTAAAAGCAGACGTCTGCTGTCAGATAATCCCACGATGTGACAGGACTGAAGGTCAAAGTCAATGTTTTATACGGCCAGATATGTCTAAAGCGGTGTGCAGGTCTTTAACATAACCAGCTGTCTTTTAGATGTCGACTCCAATAATTAATGTTTTCGAGGCCGGGTGCTCTTTCTATGAAATTCTGACATGTAGAGACACACCTTGAACTGAGCTTTTTGCGCCGGTAATAACTGTGCTGTGAATTCTGTCGACCTTAACGTAACACACCTCTCAACTTGGGGTTTCATTTTCCTCATGGCCTGCCCTCCCAGTAGAAAATAAATTGTCAGCCATTGTGACTGCACACTCATGAATCCCACAAGCCATTGTCCTGTAACGAATGTGTGCCCAGAATATTCTGTAATAAAACTTTGAAGATACTGTTCATCTCAGCTCAAGTGCTTGTTCTACCTGTCTCTTGAACGCATGGAAGATGGAAAGAGTTATTTCTTAAATGTAGAAAAGAGCAAAGTTACGGCTTTCTTAATGTTAGAATGCATTTACAATTACTTTTAATGACATAAATACATATTTTAAAATGTAAGTTGTCCATCATCTGCCATATCATGCTACTTTTTCATAAACATTTTTTCAATTAAAAAAGCAAGTTAATAAGAAGAGAATGTTTTTTTTTTGCACTTCTCAAATATTATTTTCCTTTTGCTATTTATTTATCCAAACATAGTAAAATGATAAAACTAATACAAGAAATGAGCAATCTATTTTAATAATTTTGTTCTAGTAAGACAAGTTTAAAATAGTATGCCATAAGGAAAATAACACTCTAAGGTAACAACATTGTATACCTATGATTTCTTTTGTAGAGTTTTACCTTATTTGTGAATGTGCTGTTTAACAAAACAATCACCATACGTTTCAGCTCAATGTGGCCATGCAGTATGCTTGATTCCTCACCTGGACCACAGAGCGCTTCACTACCCTAGCAATATCTCTCTGCCACTCAGCCAACCCAGGATTTGCATCATCCAGATTGGAGGAAAAAGCCAGAATATGTGATTTTAAATATTCTGGAAAACGAAAAAAAAACGTTAGAAACAAAAATGGACAATTCTAAGTATATAATAAAAAAGAGTCACATTACATGCAGCAAAATACAAAAAAAAAACAAAAAACAAAAAAGAACCATAGTATTACTTGTAATGTGCATTATTGCCCAACAGGTGGCAGGGCAACATTTATGAAAGTGATACACATCGAAGAGTTTCATGACTATGTGGATTGGTAAAATGCAGTAATGTTTGTTTAAGAGCAGCGGGTAAAACATAAATGTTTAATATATTCATATCTTTAGTTATCTTATTCATGCATTTATTGTTAGGCATGCAAGGTAATTTGATTAGAGGTACATTGCTAAGCAGTAGGAATAAAAAAAAAAACAAATAAAACCAAGGAGTTTACCGTAAACTGCCACGGTCATGTGGTCCTGATGGACCGTGTTCCCGACCGATGCCTGAACTGTGACAACGTGATTTCCCTCCCGGGAGAAAGTGAAGGACATCCTTCCATCCAGACTGAGCTTAGGCTGAAAAAAGGCCAATGACGAAGCTTATGAAGTCCTCTGATCATTCTTCCAGGATGACCAAGATCTGAATCTCACCTCGGTGTTGTTGTCAAACCACCAGTAGTACGTGACTGTGCCCACGTTGGCAGGCCGTAGAGTCGCCGTGAAGTTCACAGGTTTGTTCTTGAGGGTCACAGCCGGACCGGAAAGCTGCACCTGCTCCAGGGGACCTGGAAGAAGCAGACACAAATGATGTCAACTGGAGGTGGATCATTTGATAGTGCATATTGCGTTTGGGAAAATTATTGGAATTTTACACAAGTGTTTAAAAGTTTAGGGTTCTTTTTGACAATTTAATGTTTTCCATTAAATAGTCACACATTTATTTATCAAATGAGTTGTCCAATGTCTGTGTTATTTTGCCCATCTCAATGTTGTTGTTGGCCAGTCTCAAGTATGGCTTATGCTTTGCTATATTGACACTACTTCTTTTGGAGTTCTATTCAACCAAAAGGCTGGTTGAAAACCCTCAAAATATATTTTAAAGACTATAATGTACTCGTCCTCTTGCTTGGTTGTGCCTCTCGCTTCTCTTTCTACTCTGGTTACAGCCTGTTTGTGCTGTTCTCTAAAAAGAGACGTGCACACTGCTGTAGGAGATCTTGAATTTCTTGGCAATTTCTTGCAAGGAATAAACTTTAATTCTTAGAACAAAAATAGACTATTGAGTTCACAGCATTAAAAACGGACAATTTCAACTATGATAGTCACTTACTATGTAAAAGATTAGTTTCATGGTATCTTCATGGAAAAAACCAGAGCTTTGTTTCCTTCAAAAATAAGGACATTTCTAAATGACCACAGACTTTTGAACGGTAATGTAAACTCTAATTCTTAGCTCTTTTAGCTATTTTTAGCTCAAATACGGCATATTTTTTCTACTGTATTTTATTCATCGTATAAGGTGAATATACTTGACTGTCTCAGAAAATTAGAATATTGTGATAAAGTTCTTTATTTTCTGTAATGCAATTAAAAAAACAAAAATGTCATACATTCTGGATTCATTACACATCAACTGAACTATTTCAAGCCTTTTATTATTTGAATATTGCTGATTTTGGCTTACAGCTGAAGAAAACTCAAAAATCCGATCTCAAAATATTAGAACACTTCCTCAGACCAAGTAAAAAAATAATTTTATAACAGCAAAACTAAATCAAACATTTGAAAATGTCCATTGATGCACTCAGTACTTGGTTGGGAATCCTTTTGCACGGATTACTGCATCAATCCGGCGTGGCATGGAGGCAATCAGCCTGTGGCATTGCTGAGGTGTTATTGATGCCCAGGATGCTTCGATAGCGGCCTTCAGCTCATTTGCATTTGTAGGTCTGGTGTCTTTCATCTTCTTCCTAACTATACCCCACAAATTCTCGATGGGGTTCAGGTCAGGGGAATTAGCAGGCCAATCAAGGACAGTGATGCCATGGTCAGTGCACCAGTTACTGGTGGTTTTGGCACTGTGGGCAGGTGCCAGATCATGCTGGAAAATGAAATACTCATCTCCATAGAGCTTTTCAGCAGATGGAAGCATGTAGTGCTCTAAAATCTCTTGGTACACAGTTGCATTTACTCTGGACTTGATGAAACACAGTGGACCAACACCAGCAGCTGACATGGCTCCCCAAACCATTGCTGACTGTGGGAACTTCACACTGGATTTCAAGCAACTTGGATTTTGCTCCTCTCCAGCCTTTCTCCAGACTCTGGCGCCTTGACTTCCAAATGAAATGCAAAACTTGCTTTCGTCTGAAAAGAGGACTTTGGACCACTCTGCAACTGTCCAGTGCTTCTTCTCCATAGCCCAAGTCAGACGCTTCTTCCGTTGTCTTGAGTTCAGAAGTGGCTTGACCATGGGAATACGGCTATTGTAGCCCATTTCCCGGACACGTCTGTGAACTGTGGCTTTTGATACCTGGACTCCAGCTTCAGCCCACTGTCTTTGAAGCTCCCCCAAATTCTGGAAGCGGCTCTTCTTCACAATTTTGTTAAGGCTGCGGTCATCTCTCTTGGTTGTGCAGCGTTTCCGGCCACATTTTTCCCTTCCAACAGACTTTTTGTGGATATGCTTTGAAACTGCACTCTGTCAACAGCCTGCTCTTTGAGAAATTTCTTTTTGTGTCTTACCCTCCTTCAGGAGGGTATCAATAATGTTCCTCTGGACAGCAGTCAGATCAGCAGTCTTTCCCCATACTTGTGATTTAGCTTACTGAACCAAGCTGTGTTTTTAAGGCTCAGGAAACCCTCGCAAGGTGTTTCGAGTTAATTAGATGATTCAGGTGATTAGTTGAATAGCCTACTTGTATACTTTTTCATGATATTCTAATATTTTGAGATCGGATTTTTGAGTTTTCTTAAGCTGTAAGCCAAATTCAGCAATATTCAAATAATAAAAGGCTTGAAATAGTTCAGTTGATGTGTAATGAATCCAGAATGTATGACATTTTTGTTTTTTTAATTGCATTACAGAAAATAAAGAACTTTATCACAATATTCTAATTTTCTGAGACAGTCCAGTATATAAAAGAGTTTATTTGAGTATGGATATGTTATAGCAGTTGTCAGTGGTATAATTCACGTCTGAAATGTCATTATTTTGTTTTTTGAATTTCCCTTTTGTGGGGTACATTGCTGTTTCCTTGATTTTATTTTAAATATGTTTTCCATTCAAGAAAACATGGACTAGAGGTAGGCACCCAAAAGCTTCAGCTTCAGCCAACTCCTTTTGGGCACATGTTTATTATTATATTATTGTATTGTACAGCTGTTTTTTGTAGCAATACTCTGTTATTACCTTTTGTAAATTAGTAGTTGATATTGTTTTTTGGAGCTGTGCCTAAATGAAAAGCCATACAAAAATAATAGAGAGTTTTTATTTTGTTTTAAGTATTTCAATGTATGCAAGGCATTTAAGGTGCCTGAAAAAGTATATGAAATTGATAAAACTATCTACTGACTATTTTCAAAATCAATACTATTAACAACAATTAGGATTGAGTCGACTGTCAGTGTGTTACAGTGACATGCAGTCAGGGTAGGCATCATGGAAATATAAAAGTAAAACTATATTAATTGGTTTTATTTACTCAGTGTTAAAGTTATTTCTCATTTCACTTCACAATTCATGAATTTTGGTTTTAAAAATTGCAGAAGTTTCAAATTATATTATGGGTATTAATAATATATTTAGAATGTCACATATTACTGTGCTAAGCCTCTGCAGATGCAGAGTGAGGCACGCAATTCTCTTGCCTCATGGTAGTGAGACCAAAGATTCTTATTGGGGCGCACACTTTATCAACAAACAATATAATTTGTGACAATATTAGTTAGCTTACAACAAACAAAAGCCATCCAGTATTTTTTTCTCTTTGCATGGACTTTTATTATATAAAGGAAGGATAGCTATCTTTTCATGCTTTTAATCAAAAGAAGCGGAATGTAATGTATTACTTTGCACTGTCTGCAGACACAAAGTGAGGCATGCAATTCTCTTGCTTCATGGCAGAGGGTGATAGTGAGAACAATGATTCTGATTTGGCGCACACCTTAACTACAAACATTTGAATTAGTCATAGTAAAAGCAAGCTAACGGCAAGTCAAGCTATTTTTTTTCTTGTTGCATGGATTTTTTCCCCTTCATAATAAAGCATTACCTATCGATTTATGCTTTTATTCAAAAGTAGCCAAATGTAATGTATCACGGATCTGCATCTCTGGAGATGCAGAGTGAGGCACTCACTTCTCTCTCTTTATGGTAGAGGGCGGTAGTGAGACAAAAGATTCTGATTAGGTGCACACTTCAGCCACAAATAATAGAATTACTCATGGTATTTCAATGCTACAGTTTACATATTGCTTTCTTACTCTGCCAATCAAATGATGAATGAGATCTAGCTTTTTTTATTTGTGTATCTGACATTGCCTCACCAGACATGTAATATCGACTAAGATTGTATTATTATGTGATTTTGAATGAGGCTTTTTATCCTAGCAACATAGTTTGACAGAAGAGGAGATAGAAGAGATTTTAATCTGCTCCCCTTCAGCTGAAAAAAAACATCATTTAAAATGTTTGGAAACGATAAACCTCGACAAGGGTAATCCACATATCACTCCCACTCATTCAGAATGTATTGCTCGTAACTCACAAGTGACGTGAAGGTAAAGTGTGACTTTATCAAAGCCCACGATGTTGCTGGCTATTGCAGATACATGATAAATGCCAACTTTCCCATAGACGTGCTTGACCCCGTCCTCAATCGAGCTGATGTTCACGTAAGAAATCGCAGTACCGTCGCCAAAGTCCACCGTAATGCTCGTTGTGGAGCCGAGACCCTTTACACCAAGCGAATGTAGAAAAAAAATGTTTTCAAAACAAAAACTACCTCTTGATGTCAGAGGCTGGTCGAAAAATCCATACCTGTTCGAGAAAGACCAAGAAAGTGACGTTCTTGTGCAGCGTGGCCACTAACGTGGCTTCGCTGGTGAAGAGCTGCAGTCCTTTGGGGACTTGACTGGGACATTTTTGCCGCTTGGGGCTGTACTTTAGCAGCATCCCCTTGGTGCAGTTGTTTGACAGAGCTTTACGGTATCTAAAATGAAAGGCAGTCAGGGAATAAGAGAAAACAGATTTACAGTCAGGCAAAGGACTCAGTCGACTTCAGGCATTTCTTTGCTAAGCTGCAGTTGACATCATGTTGCTAAAGCGGGTCTGGTCCAAAAACTCAGTAGGTGTTGGACATTTGGATTTTTGAGCATGATCAAAAATGATCTGCTTCTTACCTTCATGAATCAATCACACAATTAGTGGTGGAACATAAAATATGTTCACAATTTGAGGAAAAGCTTGATCATATCAGAGGTTTGATCGGGATAATAAAAAAAAAGGCAGCGAGGAGGAAGCCCGGCCCGACTCAAAGGCAATGTATGACATTTTAGGCCCGACCCGGCCCTAAATTTGGGCTAGGGAATGGTGTATTGATGAAACTAAGTCAAGATTATTGAGCAACTTTTTTTTTTAACCCAGCGACACTTCACTGCCAGAAAGCGGTTCTCACCATCTTAGGTTGTTGAGAAGTTCTGCATGCTTCTCTCCTCTAAAAGCTGATTCAAGTGATAAAGCTATCAACAGGCCTAGCAGGAACGTGATAACAACCGTGGTCATTAGAATAAGCGATCAGCTATAAACGAGAGAAATGTCCAAGACACGCACAATTGCAGCTTTCTGAGATACCCCTTACTCAGAAAGTGACCTCAATCTACAGGCTAACCCAGCGGTCAGGAACGTATGGATTGAGAGCCAGATGTGGCTCTTTTCAAGAGTATACCCGGGCCGGAGATAAAATCTTATTTTCTAATGCTTTTAGGCTGGGACTGTAACGCCGTGTTTCTACCACTAACAGCAGGAGCACTGTTGTGCCTTTCTACTTTTAAAGCTGGTAAGAATCAGGATTATTTCTGTGTCACTTAGCCAATGAGATGTATTAAAATACACTTGCGTTTATGCCATCTGCCCTTTATCATTTTCTGAATATATTTTTAATCGTGTAGTTTGTGCAGGTTATGAAAAAATGATAAATGATCAACGGTGTGCATGAAGACTTTTAATAGGAATGTCTGTAGATAATATGTAATGGTGAAAATTTGCATATATAAAACAGAATGTTGGACAAATAATGAGCACTTGATTCACAAGGTAAAAACAGTGACAAAGTTACATTACAGAAGGCCGTATCCTCATCGCTTGCAGTATTGGTTTGACATTTTTACGAAAGAACTCTGCTTGCACCTTGTTTTGAAACCATCATTCAACAACAAAAATGACTGTCAAAATGAACGTCAACGATCTGGAGTAAGTGTGGGAGGGAGACACATTTTAAGTAGGATATTTCTTTTAAAATTTTTATATGCCCTGACATAATTATCCTTTAACATACCATATTTTGGAGACTATAAGCCACAAATAAAGAACACAAATTGGCCAGACAATTGAAAGTAAGGCTTATAACCCAGTGTGCCTTATATATCATGATTTTCTGGTGGATAAAACTGAAAATGCGTACAGTAATGATCCGTGTGTGCTGTGACACACAGGAATCGAACCCATTGTGGCTATGAGGGCTGCAAAACTGAACCACTAGACCACTAGTAGTACAGATGACAAAAAGTTATTCAATTTGATCTCATTGACATCCATAGCCTTAATGGTGTAGTGATTAGGCTTTGGCGCTCTTACCGTGGCGACCCATGATTGATTCCCATTGCATACCGTGCTTTACGATTTTTTTGTCAGACATTTTTCAACTGATCAATCATTGCACTAATATGTGCCGTAAGGCAACGGTTAAACATAAATAAATACAGTGGCTCTTACTATAGTTTTAATTTCATGTGACTAATAGTCCAGTGCACCTTATATATAAAAAATAAATGACAAAAGACAATTGTTTGGGCTTGCGCCTCATAATACGCTGTGCCTTATAGTGCAAAAAATACTGTATATCATGAAATGGTCAAACAATCCCAAAAAAAAAATTCAGTTAATAATTTACTTTTGCTGGGGGGTCAGGTTTACTGGCTTTGTTTAATTTTGTTGTTAAAATATATGGTGTGTCTATCACTGGAAAAAACTCAAAACATTTGAATCCATGGTTTCTTAGAGTAAAAATGTTTCCGACCTCTGGGCTATACCAAACATATACCCTAAAAAAATACTTACTTCTCTGACAATAGCCATTTCCTTTCACAACGACCCTCACAGCCTCTTACCCACCAACTGTACTCCTACGTAGTACCGCATAACCATAAAGAATGTACAGTTTCTCTTTAATATGCACGCAAGAGTAGGAAACACATCCCAGCTATTCCTTGCTCTCGGGTGTTTGCTTTGACAGTGAAATAAAGTGAGTTTATACCCTGTGGAATTAAGGAAGCTGTCCCCGCTGATGCAGTCCATGGATGTGGCTGACGGAACGAACCAAAACGCCGGTGTGCAGCCCCCATCGCTCTGCCTCTCAAATCCATAGTCACTGTTGTACGTGGAGAACAGGGGTAGGGAAAGGTACCAGGTTATTCATACACATGTTACCTGTCAGACGTAAATCACGCCGTTGAAATGTTATATTAAAATGTTTAAAACTGGTGATGAGAAAAAGTGGTGTTGAGAGTGGCTAAACAAGGACCACAGCACCTTTGATTGCGTTCTCGATCAAAGAGATAAAAGATACAAGACATTCTTGTAGGAAAGAAGCATTTGGCATGTGTTAACCTGTCACATGAATTATACTTGAAATGTTAAAAGGAATAACTGCTAATTAAGTCTTTGTCGAGGAGCCGGTTCAAAACTCCAGACAAGAGACATGACGTCAAGTCGCTGTCAAAGCAACGCTTTGTAACGGTTCAAATGACCTCTTTGAGATGTTCGTCGGTAGTCACTCTGATTACAGGCTTCATCTTGCCTGACTATGACTGTAATATTTGAAGATTTTTCTTTTGGAGAAGAAACAAGAGTGAGAATCACAACTTTCATTTATTTTGAGAATAAACAGTCTAGTATAAGACCTATTCACCACCGGCAAAGGAAAAACTGAAAATTCGTCACAAAGGAACACGTTACAGGAACAGGATTACTTTTTTCGGTATGGATATGTCAGAGCAGTCACTACTGGTATAATTGCAGGTCTGAAATGACATTTTTTTGTTTTGTAATTTCCGTTTTTGTGGGATTTGATTTGTACCAATATTTTGTTAATTCCTTTTGTTAATGATTGGTTGGTGTTATTTTTTTGAGCTGTGAATTATACTTGAAATGTTAAAAGGAATAATTGCTTTGAATAGAATAACTAGAATACTGTCGTTACTAGACGGTGCATTACGAAATCACGCCACTGTCACGGATGCCATGGTGCCCAATTGGCCCCGCCCGTGTGGCGCCAGCTGCGGCTCATTAACAAATTGGCTTTCCGTCTTTTTAAGCTCAATGCACTCTCTCCTACTTTGTCAGTCCGTCAACAAACTTTTGCCGCGCAAGACGTGGGTTTCGACTCTGCCCTGTCCCTGTTGGTATTTCCTGTACGGTATTGTTCCTGTTTATTTTGTCCTGTTTAATATCGGTTTTCAGTTTAGTTTCCGTCTGTTTTTGTCCTTTTTATTATTTTCTCCAGTTTTCATTCCCATCTAGTTTGTCCTGTTTATTTTCAATATCCTGATTTATTATCTTTCCTGTCTGTCCCGTCCTGTCCGTTATCGACCCTATCTGTCCGATATCAACCTGGGCAATTGGAATCGATCTCGTCTGTCTCTGAATTCCTGTCTTTCCACGCCAGACCGCTGCCTAACATGCATGACTCCCCAATTCCCATAAAATAAAAAGCTTGTGTGAGTACGTCACACATTTGGGTCCTGATCCTGTTCTGGTTCATGACAGCTACAGTACTTACAATGATATATACTTGTTGGGTATTCCTGCATCCCTCATGTAGTCACATAAAACTATAGATCCACCACCAACAATATTTGAAGTCCAACTGAATACAGTAATGGTCGCGCCATCTCACGCAGAGTATGAGATAGCTACATTCTCCTTACCATATACACTTGCATCCAAGCAGATTTTTACAAAATAAAATACAGAACTCAGTAAGCTGATATGTGCATATTTTGCTTGATTGTAACCTGTCGCGATGACAGGCAGTTAATAGGGAAGGGACTTACACAGAAGCAAAGGGAAATCAATGGGGCAAATGTGAGCACAGAATTTTCGGTAAACGTGCTTCGAATTTTGGTCTTTTTATTTGTAAAATTATTTTTGCATAAGAGAAAAAAGAAAATGTATTGAACATGACCCAAAACTGGAGAAGGAGATCAATCTTCCAGTGGTTTGAAGCCCAGAGACAAAATGGATATGGTGTGTTTCGGCCAAGTGTTTGTTTGCAAGCGCTTAAGATTTCACAAGCCAATAAATATAAGAGTTACTGCTTCCACGTGTTTGTG
Source organism: Urocampus carinirostris (assembly GCF_059441175.1). Classification (NCBI taxonomy): domain Eukaryota; kingdom Metazoa; phylum Chordata; class Actinopteri; order Syngnathiformes; family Syngnathidae; genus Urocampus; species Urocampus carinirostris. Next base: position 10,347,593 of record NC_142361.1, read on the forward strand.
TACTTCTTTCGTATTTTTTTTAAACTAATTTGTGGTGAATTCAAAGAATTTCAGGGGTTCGGTTTTATACGGTAATTTGTAACTAGATAGTTATTTTTGGAGTATCATGCTACTTTTGGGTGTCAGTAATTTGAGGGCCACTGGGTGACTTTTTAAAAGAAGTACCAAGGAACAGTAACTAATTACTATTTTCCAGTAATGCATCCAACATTGTTCACCACCATCAAAGTAAAAATGGAGCTGTGTCATCAACGGCAGTGAACCCGCTAAAAACTCACGGGCATCAGGGGTCATTGAAATCTCTTGAAATTGAAAAATAATGATCATAAATCGAATGAAAATCAGACATTCCTTTTGTGCTCAAGCAGAATAATTTGAAGAACACATTTTGCTCTCATCACTCTCCTTCAAAGTGAAAATTCTTAAAGATGGGACTTTAACAAGGCCCCAAAGTCATAAGTGCATACTTGACAGTTTTCTTTTCCACTGGACCAGAAGCCCGTTGAATAGTGCCCATCAAAGCCAATTTTCAAACCTCCTTCCACCAGACGGCTGCCTGAAAGTACCGATACAGAATTGGCGTGTAAGATTTGACCCCATTTTGCTGATATTTTTACTCGCATTGGAGTTGATGTCCGAGAAGTGAAACAAAATCCTGAGAGCCATTCCTCCAGAAAGCAGTTGTCTTTTGCAGCCAATGGGCTGCTCCTATAATTATTTCTTCACAGACACTGCAATGTCTCGCTTCGGCGAGTTCAGGCTAAAGGCATCAATGAAGATCGCAAGGGGAAACAAGCTCGGGATTGGGACTACAAATTGGCGCAAATGTTTAGGGATATCTTTCAGAACAAATAACTATTTAATACCTTTTGTCCTGTCAGGGTTTTGTTGTAATAAGCACTTGAGCTTGTTAGGCTTGAGGTGGATTACTGCTCACAAGCTGTTTTAAGGGACTCGAATAGATGAGTTTATACACTTTATACAAATTGAAAATGGAAAAAATATATATATTTACATACAGGAATCCTTCACCCTAACGAGGTTTACTTTTCATGTCTTTGCTATTCAGAGATTTGCATTGTGCATTGTGATTTGAAGTCTAATTGGCTAAACAGTTACCCCGCTAATTAGTATTTGACGATACAATAGTTATTTGTAGAAACGATAGGTAAAAACATTCCAATAGTACTTTTGTTTTTTTAAGATATGCTTTAACCCAATGCCAAAGTGACTAATTGGGAAGAACAGGAGATTTCCCAAAAGGCTGGCTCATGTCAAAGTCAAGTTTGGGCTGGCTGGATGAGAAAAATCATTTTAACATGTATCTGTCACTTGCACTACCTAACCTTACTTGTACATTGATTCTCAAGTCAGATAATTGGCTACATATAGCACAACCCCAAAATTGTGGTAAATGAGGGGAGCTTTAACATATGGGGGAATTCTCTCCTCCCGAATGTTAAGTTGGTTTGGCCATTCACCACTCGTCTTTTCTTTACCAATAAAATTAAGAGAGAACAGCGCAAACGATATCAGTCAGGTATGATGGAGGGCAGAAAGGTGCTAGTTGGAACTAGTTGGAGCCAAAAAAGCCATTCATTCCATTCATCCTGCACTTTTAGCCTGTCATCTGTGTGTCCCCGGGTTTGTCTTGCTACATGTTTGCAGAACGCAGCAGTTAACTGCCTTTACCGGTTGGCTCTTCTCACTCAAATGAGCTTGTAGTGATGGGAATTACCTATATTTTTCGAGAAGCGGCTCTTTAAGCCCGGCTCACGAAAAAGAGACGGCTTTGTTGGCCTCTTCAGGTTTTTGTTGTTGCTTGTATCCATATATTTACAAAATATTATGTATCATTATGCACAAAATTAATTTTGGAGGACAAATTAAGCTTAAAAAGACAAGCAATAAAAATAAACAACAGAACAAAAAATTAAATAAAGACAAAAAGAAAAAAGAAGAGACAATAATAAAGGAAGAAAAATGAATAAAAGGCTAGAAAATTCAAAATAATACAAATGAGAAAAAGGAAGGGAAAAGCAGTAAGAAAAATGAAGAAGAGGAAAAATGCTTGGAAAGAAAAAAGAAAAGAGCTTGGTAAAAAAAAAAAAGAAAAAAAACAGGTCCTTTCACTATATAGCCTCCTTCCTGATACCTACCATGACATTGGGCTGGCATATAAATTCCTGTTGAGCCCTTGCTGCACTAAGGTTGCATGTGAGTGGAGCTTCACTGCTTTAAAATGTGTGGAAACTAAGCTAAGAAGACTCTTTTGTAGGCCTTCATGCTGACTTACACTGAAAAGGAAATTCTTGTGTCTATAGACAATGACATTGTCATCAACATAGTTGCAGAGACGACTGTTTTGCTTAGGTGGATTTTGATGTTTTAGGTAGTCTACTTAAATTGTGTGTAATGAAGCTACTCTATGAAAGTTACAAGTGTTTAGTGTAAAACCTAAAAATCTGTCAGGAAGGCAAATATAATTTTGATTTCAAATTACCGATACCGTACATAGGTAAATATGTTTTCATCTGTATTGAAATCTTTATATCATATTCCTTTGAATTAAAATGGTAAATTATTATCAACTTATACCTGAATTTCTTCCCAATACAAATCCGTCAAAAGAGCTAGCTGCTGTTCCATTCATTCAAATTCCTCTTTTATTGCTAAGTGGCCCGGCTTTGGGTATAAAACTCCCGAGCTGAAAAAGTGACCTGTTCCGGTCCTGCTTGAGCCTGTAAAACAGGTGTGGTTTTTGGGTTTCGGTGTATCGTAATTGTAAAATAAATAAAGATTTCTACTTCACTGATTTTGCTTTTCACGGGTTCTTTTTGGAACGTAAGCCCCTTGATAAACGAGGCACCTGAACATTTCATCAGTAATGTTCCCTGGGTTCATAGGGTATTTTGGGTCTCGTAACAATATACATCCTCGCCCAGTGACCCTGCCGCGGGTGATCAACCCCATGTGCCATTTGCCCATCTCCATGGTTTTCCTCCCTGGATTCAAAGCCATCTCAAGGCTTTTTTAGCTGCAGTAGGGTGTTGTCGCAAACCTAAGGTGAAGTAACAGCAGTAGTACTTTTTAAAAGGGCAAAAGGGGGAAAAAACGAGCTTTGACTTAAATGAGAATTTTTCAAAGGCGCCTTTATGTTTTTATTATGTATTGAAGAGACGCTGCAGAAGAGAAGGCGTGAGGAGGTGGTGTAGGAGACTTACCATTCAAAATCGGCCTCCGTGCACGGACAGGAGTCTGACATCTGAGAGATGTACTGTTCTCTGGCCTTGACACATCGAGCGTTTACCCGCAGTTTCTGGAAGATTCTCTTCATTCCCATGATGCACACTTCTCCCTGCCATGAATAATGGATCATAACCGTTTCACAGGCTCCTTCTTCTCCAGCTCGCATCTTTGTCGTTGCTCGCTTTCATGGCGGAGCTGGTTTCAAAGGACGAACTCACCTCGTTGTCCAGCTGCCAGGTCACGTAATCGTCCGGAGAGCAACGTTGTTGGAAAATGGAGCGGAAGTCGATTTTGACGAGCTGCCACTCGGATCGATGACTGAAGTGGCCAAAGATCCTACAATGGAAAGTCAAAGGGCGAGGGAGGAAAAGTAGGTCAGAACTTTTGGTGCAGTAGAGATAGGAAATGAATACAGTTATCCATCAGTTATTGCGGTTAATAGGGGGCAGAACCCCCTGCGAACCGTGAATATCAGCATAACCCTATACTGTATCTTTTCATTATCAAACATTTTTGAAAAAGCGGCAGTGTGAGTGTTGATACCTGCCATTCCAAATTAAGGGGAGGAGGGGATTCTGTGAATTTTAGTATCAATCCGATCCATGGTAGTATCAATCTATACCGATCTGATATTGATACTTTTTGCTTGCAAATGTCATGTTCATTGAATAATTGAACTATCCCCCGTTGTGTTACTTTATAATTACAATAATACAAGCCTACAAATTGTATTATTCTTCCATGTCACATTACTATAATGTAGTTGAAGTACAAATTGTGTAAACAATGTGATATACACACCTTTAACAGTAAAACTAATGGAATACTTTAACAACTGTAAAAAAATTAAAATACTGTATAGCAATTTCAATACGACAACTAAATTACTCTATTTTCTGGATTAAAAATCACACCTACAAACCTTAAATTTGCCAAAGATTAAAAAAAATGTAATCTAGTGCACCTTTATACAGCACGGAATATGGTAAGTCCATTTGGAATTGCATAACTACAACAAAATGCCTATACATGCGCAAACCATTAATGAATTATTCGATTCATTTTAGTAGTGAAACCAGATTCCCTAAAATTCATGTTCCTTGAAATACTTTTTTTTTAAATTTCTGTTTTAATCTAGTTTGCCTTATAGTTTGATTTGCCTTACAGCATATATATGAAAAAAAATCACAATGGGGTATATGTGAGGGTGATTCTTATAATCAGGTGTGTTTTATAAGCCCAAAAATACAATACCTTACATTGCACAAGATTTTCAATTTCAAATGAGAAGTGCAAGTAAAGGTAAACAACAACCAACACACTAACATTATCATAGTGGTAGTTAAAATAGAAAGACGGTATCGATTTTGAGACCATGGTGTTAATAGGAAGTAAGAACTTGTTCAGTATTGATTATATCAATTTTCGAATAGTAGTTTGTCTCTAATGTTGAGGATGACAAAATGCAGATACAGCAAAGTATATATGAGGTATGGAATTTCTTATCTTGAAGACAAAGGAGAACAGAAGTCTCAGTTGGGGTTTGCACTAAAGTGCTGGCATATGAAAGCGCAAAGCTGTCAAAACTGAAACTAAATACTAGCAAAAACATCCCAAGTTTTTCAATGGATTTCCTTAGAATCAGATGAGTGTTCCAGCTAATGCGGAAAAGAATGCTGCAGTCATTAAAACAGTACAATTTTTGATATGTTGAGAAATGGTAATACACTTTACCGCTGACCATAATTTCATACGAATGGTGGCAAATGGGTTTAACTGTTAAGTACATGGATGGTTGTTCACAATTGCAGGAGATTGAATGCAAAGGGAATCAAAACCAGATCGCGACAGCTAGAGCGCCGGATCCTGACCATTAGACCCCCAGGGATCGAGAGGACAAATGAAAAGGCATTAAGTCAGGGGTGTCCAAACCTTTCAGTAAGTTGGCCATATTTCATAAGCTAAAAGGTGTGAGGGCCGCCTATTCATCCTGGCATTCTTTGAACAGTCTTTAATACATTCACCCTCTGTGAAAGGTTTGCAGTGGCTGGCAACCAGCGTCACGACCACATAGCTCACCTTTGTATCATTTTCATTTGACTTGCAGGGTCTCGTAAAAAAAAGTGCTGATGTGCCTTAGTTTCACCTTTTCACAGCGATTGTTTACAGTTAGCTTTTTGGAGTTAGCATGTTTCGATCGGATAGTGCCTCTTGATATTATATTCTTTGAAAATAGACACCGTTTCTTGGCATATTAGGCAGATTAAGTTGTTTCGGGTTTCGGTGAAAAAACATTCAAATTTCCACTTCTTTTTTAAGGGTTATTGTTCTATTTTCTTTATTAATTATCCATTATCCGTTATCGTCAGTTCATAATACGCTACAAAGCCAAGGAGCCGGGACACTTACTCTCAGCCAAAAGGCCGAGTCAAGGTCCTAGCCCAGGGGTCGGAAACCTTTTTGACTCAAAGAGCCATAAAGGCAAAATATATCAATTTTATTTTGGGAAAGAGCCACACCATATATTATGAGACAAATTTACTAAATTGCTAAACCCGCGCCCCAGACAAAAGCTTAAAAATTATGAAAAGAGAAAAATGCCAGAGTCCGTGTCCCAAAATCAACAATCATACCACTTTAAACTTGTCTCTTTCTTGCAATTACTCAAGATCGGTTAAACTCATTTTGACCCTTTTTTTCATACATATTGGTTTCAAAACCAGATGTAAGCAGTTATTTTGTAAAAACGTCACAATATTCTGCAAACAGGGAGCCTGATGTGCTTATCTATGGCGCAGACGGCGTAGGGCGAGAGATGGGAGGGAGTGCTTGCACTTTTTGCATAGCTCCACCCACCCCTCCCACTCACCCAATCAAAAAACTTTAAGTTCTCTTCCGGTGTTTTGGCGTATTTACAGTTCATCATAAGGTATCTGAACACTGAAGACAGATAATATAGTGATGTTTTATATAACGGATTATTTAGCGTTGTACAGCCAGAACGAGTTTTTTTTTTTTTTTTTTGGGACACCTTGACTGTAAATTGTAGTGAAAAACGTGCCCTATATATACTGCGAAGTGCTGCTCAGTTGTTAGTTTTGGTTTGGCTCTGCGTGTATCTGAACAGGATTAGTAGCTTATGTTTTGGACGAGATGGAGAAAATTTGCATGCAACCACAGGTTCTCATAGAAAGAGCCATATATGGCTCGCGAGCCATAGGTTCCCGACCCCTGTCCTAGCCCCAAAGCCTCGCTGCGCTAGGTGGTCAAAAAGATACTGCTATCATCTGGTGAAATGTTTATTTTATTTTTTTGTATGTATTTATTTTATACTGCTGTCAACATTACTGGCGGGTCAGGCATTAATTTTATTTTTTTTGGTTTGAACAAATTTATTGACACTAAAAACAGAAAACAATCATGACAATCTCAACAGCAATTAAGCACATTCACAATATTATATTCCAATATTACGTTTTTAACAGCAAACGCAAAGTGAGGTTTGAACAAACCTTCTCGAAAATCAAACATATTCACAATTTTATGACAGAGACCACAGACTGGTTAAAATTTGATCACAGGCCATAGCTTGTCCTTGTGCATTAGGTCATATGTCTTTATTACGCTATTTTTAATCACGGTACCAGATATGTACACATAGAGAGATGTTGTTTCAGTTTTTCTCAGGTCAGAAATAAGAGTTGTAAGTGACATGAGTTTTGAATACGTGCAGCCATACTTTTATTTATATATTTGAGGACATTTAAATTACCTTCTTTGATGCTGTTCTCTTCATTCAGTTTTGAACAAGCAAACTACTTCCCACAATGCCTTTCTCATTCTGAATCTTGTGAGCTTTGAAAAGACTTTGAAGTCGGCTGTACTAAGTCTGACAATAAACTTGCGGCCCAGCCTAATCATTACATCAACAATTTAGTGCAGTGACTAAAAATACTGTCATGGTGTGATAAGACCTCATGCCGTTTCTTATATTGCCTGTATCCCTTGTAGTCTAATGGATAGGATCCAACACTTTGGGCTTGCGTCCACTTGTATGCAATTCTGACCAGTCATATATTCCGTCTGCATTTTTTTTGTGCAACCCTATCTATCCACCCATCCATTATCTGCATCGCTTATCCTCAGTAGGGTCGCGGGGGTGATGGAGCCCATCCTAGCTATCTTCTGGCAGTGGGCAGGGGACACCCTGAACTGGTTGCCAGCCAGTCGCAGGGCACACAAAGACAGACAATTCGCTCGCTCATACACACCTAGGGACAATTTGGACCGGCCAACTAACCTAACATGCATATTTTCGGAATGTGGGAGGAAACCGGAGTGCCCGGAGGAAACCCACGCAAGCACGGGGAGACATGCAAACTCCACACAGGAGGTTCGATCTCAGAACTGTGCCACACGCGCGCTAACCACTGCGCCGCTGTGCTGCCCTGTGCAACCCTACTTTACAATAATTTTAATCCCATGCACCTCAAAGTCCGGTGCACCTTATATAAAAAAAGGGAATCACAAAGGTATATAGTGCGGAAATTACAGTGTTTTGTATCCGTGGATGAAAACTGTCAGAGGAAATTGATAACCCCCATAATGCAGTGTTGATTGTTTGGGCTCAATGACTGAGGTTTCTTTGCTAGAAGTACATTTTTTTTTTGGTCATTAAAAGAAAAACATGAATATAATCTTCTATTTCTGCTTTAAACTGCACAAGCCTTTAATTCAATGAATTTGAAAAGTGGAACATTTTCGTGAGTACCGTCACGGCTTGCAATTCGGGTGAGATGATGGGTCCTAATATCACAGCAGTTGAGAACCACTGCATTAATCAATTGAGGCATGGATGAAGGAAAAAGTATATATATCTGGGGCGAAATTAGCCTCGTTCAAAGGCAACTGGAGTGGAAAAGTCTTCAAAGGCCGATGTGTCATTACGCCTCGATTAACAGAGCGCCAATTAGTTGCATCTTTCATTTCTTACGTCATGATGAGGGTGTCCTCCCCGGGCTCCCCTAGCACCCCATCAACATAGAGTGGTAAGGAGGTGAAGCTAAACTTGTCCCATTTTCTGCCCTCGTCAAAACTCAGCCTAAGAAGAAGAGACACAGAGAACAATGGAGAATAAATGGCCAGTGTTGGTAGAAACGCAATACATTTCTCTGCAACAAGTACTGTAACACATTATTACTATAATTTGTCGTTACAATATGTTGTGTAGCCCCGCTACTCTTGAAAAGTAGATCGTGGATTGTAATGACTACTGATACTCACCATTGACGATTCGCCCTTTACTTACATAGCAACATTCAATTCGCCAGCAAAACATTGCAGAATTTAAGTAATGGTGGGTGCGTGTATACGTACCTACCAGATACAACTGAATAGATACGGTTGCGCTGTCTCGAGCACATAGTACTAGGACAAATAATATCTCCCTACTGATATTTTTATATTCTCCCTACCGTAGATATTTACGTCTAAGCTGTATTTATAACTATAAAAATAAAATACTGAAATCAAGAGGTCAGTTAATATGGACATAATTGGTTGTGTGTCATCAGTGGTGAATGATGGGCAACGTGTGGGAGGTGTGGCTTGTACAGAAACAACAAAATCAATGGGGCAAATGTGACCACAGAGTTTATGGTAAAGACTGCTAAATTTTGTGTGTGTCTTTTTAATTTGTAATATCTTTATTGAAATACAGTAATCCCTTGTTTTTTTGGGGGGGTTGCGTTTCAAAAGGTTCCACGGTAGTCAGTACCCGCAAAGTACAAGCCTTTATTTTTCCATATATTTATTAAATACTTTATAATGCTCTGAAACCAAATAACAAAACCAATCTACAGGCTCAACCATCTGTTTGACAACATACAGTACTTTATAAACATTTGTTTACTATAAACCTTCTGGACTGTCAAATTATTATTTTAAAAATAGTATTAGTATTTTGATTTCAGGACACGACGTTTTGACTTCACATGATACTTTGTGACCATTTTGTGGACAGTGAGGAAAACTGCATTTACTGTCTTCCGGCAAGGGCCAGCAACTCAGAATGTTAAAACAGCCACACTGGACCCATAAGAATAATAATAATAATTTAAAAAAAAAACATTCAACAAAATCTATCTAGAGCCGCAAAAAATTAAAAACCCTATATAAGCCCCATACGGAAGGAATACTGTGTTTATCTATATTCATTGGAAAACAATAAGAATGTGTTCCGGTTTTGTTTCTACAGAAACTATATATGTTTCCATTATCAAACATGTTTTAAAAGTACCAGGGAGCCACTAGGCAGTGCCAAAGAACCACATGTCGCTCCCGAGCAAGTTTAGCAGGTATAGATGTCCAACTTTGTTTTGGCCCTGGCTGCCGAGGATTTTGTGGGTCCAGAGCATTTTGGTGACTTAATGGTTTAGAGAAACTTAAAAAGGGGGGGTTTGGGGTTTTTAAGGGTTATTGATCTATCTTCGTTATTCATTATCCATTATCCGTTATCGGTCAGTTCATAATACGCTACAAAGCCCAGGAGCCGGGACACTTACTCTCAGCCAAAAGGCCAAGCTAAGGTCCTAGCCCTAAAGCCTTGCTGCGATCATTGCGAATGCACCGTTTCCGGAGGTACTGCAATACCGGGCCGATGCGTGGAGTGGACAGAACAAGCTCTTATTCCATCTCCGGATTGCAAAAATCAAAGATCATGGCAAAGGGCCACTCGGCCAAAAGGCCAAAAGGCCAAGCTAAGGACTTAGCATCAAAGTCAAAAACTATAGAAATGATCCCTAAGAGTATAGTACACAAGAGAAAATTAAAACATATTCGCGCATCCGTAGCATAAGTTGTCAAGATGTTTTACTACATATATAACTCTGACGGCACCGTCATTGACACGAGGAGCTGGAATACTGATAGTCCAATCAGAATGCAGAACTCAATGCACAATGAAAATCCCCGACGTACAGCGATAAGTAAACAGCAATACAGCAAGGGATTACGGTACACCATGCCTGGAGGAAATAAGACAACTTGTTGGACATTACCCAGAAATGGAGGAGATTGTTAAATGGTTATAAGACAGAAGACAAATTGGATATGGAGCGTCCGATCTGTGTTGCACAAGCCAAAAAATATCATGTGTTCTTCGCTAGCATAGGTTGGTGTGCACATTTTCTTCTATTTCTTTTTTTATGCTGCTATTTTTATACAGTTTTCGTGAGTCGGCCATAATGCTAGTATATACTGTAATCTGTAACTAACTAATAGTTACTTTCAGAGTAGGGCTGCAAATAAAAAATATTTTATTAATCAATTAATTGGCGTACATGTTCTCAATCTATCAATGAGTTACACTTTAAAAACACATTTTGAGTTTCCACCTCTTATTTCAAATATTGATGTTTTGGACAGATCGAAAAATGGTGCGCACAACAAAAGTAAATTGAACAAAATAAGTGTTTTTCAAATAGCTCAATAATACACTTGCAAATCTGTAAGATACTTTTTATAAAACAGTGTCAAGGTTTCTTCTGCTGTACCAAAGTACTAATACAAGTTTGTCGCTGGTTCAAGAGGACATTGCACAACAAAATGTGGTCGCAAGTTGCCCTCTGCTGGATTAAAGTGGTACTACGAAATTGTCCCCTCAACGTCCAAACTAAGCACTCTCATTTGCATTGAGTTAATATGCTGAGCAGCGCATAAGTTGCAGCCTTATTTGAGAGTAACACGCTTCTTTTGGGTGTCACTAATCTGAGGTGTAACACAATTACATTCTAAATGTGACAAGTAACTGTTACTACTTTTTGTCAGTAACATGCCCAACACCGTGGATGACAAACAGCCAGGCCACAAATGAAGCTGCAACACCGGAGCAACGTCTCCTGGGTAAAGATTGATGGACTGGGGCGCTTACCAAATATGTCTAATAGGCAGAGGTGTGTGTCGGATGGCCACCAGAGATCCTCCCTGATTCAGGAAGAACACACTGTACTCTTCTTGAAAAACCTACACAAGCACACAGACACACACAGGCGAAGCCAGCTTTATATTTTACTTTTTGTTTCTGACTTCAGAATCATGCGGCAGCTGGCGAAGGCGTAATAAACATTCACGCACAAAACAAACGAAAGAAACAAAAAGACGCGGGCTCATACTCGCTTGTTTGAACTAACAGGAACATCAAGATGGGTTGACTTAAGAGAAGATTCTGGCCCGTGGCAAAAAAGCTGCATGTTTTATTGCTTGCCTGTTCAAACAGCCGTACTCATTTTTTTGGGGTAAATGAGAAAAAGAGCAACTGAAGGCTTCCATCTAACTTTACTTTTTTACACTGCTTACCACATTGTTTGGGGATGAGCAGTCTTTGATTAGCATGAATCTTTGGAGGTGATGAAATGTGTTATATATAATAAAAATTGGGGGCCTGCATCCATTCTGTTTCATAATTCCAAACCAGGCTAATTATGTTCATTTCTTCATTAAAACAGTTTGAAAATAAGAAGAAACAAACGTCTTCATAAAGACGGAAATCCTGTTTTTACTGGTCGAGATTTTTATGTGAATTTTGAGGAGAAAAAAAAATCCATTTGGCAAGAAATTTGATCATTATATTATTTCATTTCTTGTTTACATTTCATTTAATTTCTGCAGTTATCAAAAACATCACACATTCAAGAGTATATCAAACAAATGGCCCCAAAAGATGACCCACTAAGTGAGGACCTCGGTAAGTAGAACCCTAATGAGAGTGGAGAAGAGGAGAAGCTGACATCCTGGAGGGACAAGTTCCTAAACGGCATGTAACACTGACCGAGAAGTTGGCTGACGTGGGAAAACCTTTTCCAGTTGGTAGTAAAGACTGACAAACACAGAGACTCTTCTCATTGCAGCACATAAACAGCTCATAAGCACAAGAGTTCAGGATCTACCAGAGGAGATCCCACCCGAGATGCACATGTAAGATGCTAGGTGGGTCAGCGTGCATGGAGAAGCCCAACGAAGTAGCTGATATAATATATAGGGTCATCTACAACCAGTATCGCATATAATTACCCACATCCCAATGGGCGCTGCTATAGTCAAGTCAAGTCAAGTCATTTTTATTTGTATAGCCCTAAATCACGAAGAGTCTCAAAGGGCTTCACAGATTGTTACACTATATTACACAAACTAGAAGATCGCTTAGAACCACAGGCGCAAGATTCTGTGAGACTTCAGCTTTCAGACTGTCAAGCAGCTCTTGGTCAACCAACCAAAGTGGTGGTGGACAAAGAGCAGAAGAGGGTGGTGATAATAGATGTGGCAATCTCAGCTGACGCCACCATCAGGAAGTAAGAACACAAGAAACTGGAGAAGTACCAAGGGTTGAAAGAGCAGCTGGAACTGACATGGAAGGTCAAGGCCAGTGTGGTCCCCGTTGTAGAGATGGCACTCAAGGCAGGAGCCTCCTAACTGGGAGAGTGGCTCCAACAGCTTCCGGGAACAACATCTGAAACCTTAGACCAGAAGAGCGCAGTCCCAAGAAAAGCTAGGAACTCTCAAACTTCCAGGTCTCTGTTAGAGGACCCGAGTCAGGGGATGATACAGTCCCCATTTCACCAGGGTGAGGAGATTTTGTTTTATATAGGTGTGTGTGTGTGTGTTTGCGTGTGTGTGTTTTGATAATTATTGCTCTTTTTTTTTAATTAATTATTCATTATTGTTTCAAACATTGAAAAAAAGTTAATTTTGTGAAATTATCTGGTATGAAAGACAACAGATAATTTTGAGCATTTAATCATATTATTTTCCTTTACAATTCGTTTAAGGAATTTTTGTTTGCAAAATATCAAAAACAATATATATATATATATATATATATATATATATATATATATATATATATATATATATTTTTTTTTTTTTATTTATTTATTTATTTTTTTTTTTTAATTAATATAAGGTTTTATTTATCCTTAAGTTTTATTGTACACTTGGGATGGGGCCAATTCTGGAGTGACTGATGTATTTATTTTTCACAGGGCTCATGTATTTTTCAACATGTCATTATTTAAGTACCTATTCATGTTTGCATATATGTTTTATTGGGCACCGTCAACAAATCCTACAATCTAGATGTATTCCAAAAAATACAACCCTCATAATGTATTCATGTTGTCAGGGTATTATCACTATTACAATATTGCAAAACTGTATTGCAACATGTCTTGATCCATTAGAAATCAAAATGTTACTGGCTACTCAATAGGTAGAGATTTTAAAAGGATTTGTTAGTATGACGCAGGCAACTTTTAATCTTTTGAGGACATTTGACATCAAGTGCATCATTTTTTTTACACGATTCATAGAGTACCTCTCTCCAACTGTTGCCAGCATCAGAAGTGATGAAGATGCTGACATTGGTGGTGGTGAGCTCAGGTCCAATGACACCTGCAAATCCAAAAATAAGGGATAAAAGTTTGCTTTTGTAAATGTTTTACTTGTCGTAATTTCTTCATAGGTTAGGGAAACAACCAATGTTTTTGTACAAGGCATAATAAATAATGTAAAACTATTTAAAAACGTATTTTTGACATATAATCGGTGTTTAATACGGAATCAGATGTACAGTATATTCATACAACTTTAATATATTTTAAAAATAAATTTATGAATGAATGAATGAATAAATGAATGAATGAATTGATGAATGAATGATTGAAGAAATTAATAATTAATTAACAGTTTTTTTAAATCAAAAAAGAACAACCCGAAATGAAATGGAAAATTAAAATGACAATTATACAAAATAACAGAAATATTTTCTTAAATCCTTTTTTTTGCATCCATCATCTGCACCACTTGTTCCGCAATATGGTCACGGGGGGCTGGAGCCCATATCAGCTGTCCTCGGGGAGTGGGTAGGGGAGACCTAGGGACAATTTGAATTACCTTGACATGCATATCTTTGGAATGTGGGAGGAAACCGGAGTGCCCAGAGGAAACCCACACAAGGGGAGAACATGCAAACTCCGCACAGAGAGACTGTTAGCCGGATTTGATAACATGACCCCAAAACTGCAGTTTTTTTTTTCTTATTTTTGTTATGTGTATTTTCTCACTTTCAGAAAACCCGGGATCGTTGTAATGCATATTCATTTCATTGATGTATGATTTAAATGATACATGAATTATTGTAATAAAGTAAAAGTATAAAAATAGTATTTAACAAAACTCAAAAGACAAGGAAAAAAAACCTAAATCATTCAAACAGTTTCTACAATGTCCTTGATAAGAACTTATATTCTATAATTATACTTAAATAAATCAATATTATATACTCGTACTTTTTACTTTGAAAAATTCAGAATCTATCTCATTATTATGTATCGTAATTATTGATATACAATTGTAAAAGTACTATTCAACAAAAATAAAAACAAAATAACGAAACAAAAGCCCAAATCATATGTCTATTTTTATTATGTATTTGGTATTAGAAAGAATGTATTTTCACGAATAGAGATAAATGAATCAATAATATGTATTAAAATTGGGCACTATTAAATACCGTATTTTCCGCACTATAAGGCGCACCTAAAAGCTTTTATTTTTTTCAAAAGCTGACCATGCGCCTTATAATACAGTGCGCCTTATTTATGGATCAATATTAATTCGCAAAGTCTTGCAACTATCTTGCCGCCGCCGACTAGATTTTCCCCAGAACGCCAAGTAGTCCGCGGTGTATGCTGGGATTTATTTACCGGCGTTTCATTGGCTAACCAATATGTCAATCGTCATTTGAATGGATTACTATTGGCTAAAGTTATTCGGAGGTCAAGGGGAGGATCCTTTTTATCATTTACAGGCTGGCATTGGCTTGAACGGCAAAACAAAGCCTGCAATTGGCCCAAAAAGACGTGTCAATCATCAGTTGAATCGATCACTATTGGCTAAAGTTATTCGGAGGTCAAGAGGCGGATCCTTTTTGTCATTTACAGGCTGGCATTGGCTTGAACGGGAAAACAAAGCCTGCAATTGGCCGAAAAAGATGAATGCGTATAGCACGTGGCTGACAGCATACAGAAAGCATTTTTTTACTATTTTGTATTTGTAAGTATTTTATTCTCCTGGATTTACTAAACTCACAGATATAAGAGGACCACGGCTGCACATTATTATGAACACAACGACTTCTGTGAGCTACTCTGGCTTTTTATATTATCCCTGTATCTTGTTTCAGACTGAACTCGATGTTTCTGTGATAAGCGGTGCAGATAATGGATGGAATGGAGTGTCTATTTTTAAATTAAACTTAATTCCAAGTGTTTATTGTCATAAATACAGTAAAGTTGCGAGCAAAAAAGAAAATAGAAACTAAGGAATGGATGGCATTTCTTGAATCCCAAGACTTTAACCTTCCGAATGATGGAACGATACATTTGAGTGACATCGTACGGACACCGCATCCGCACGTGTTCTCGACACGTATTTGCGTCTTTGCAAGATTTGGGAATGTTAAGGGGGTAATAAGTTGGACTGAACTATGTGACTGTTTTGTCGACGTTCCTATTGTAGCGCCTTATAATCCGGTGCGTCTTATGTATGTCAAAAATAGGACCAAAAACAATTTTTTCGGGGTGCGCCCTATAACCCGGTGCGCCTTATAGTGCGGAATAATATGTATACTTTATATTTATAGAAATTATTGAGAACGTAGTAGTCAACAAAAGCAATCAAATAAAAAACTAAATGTCTAACTCATTTGAATGCATTTCACAAACATACACTTGCATACATCACTATCATTTTTGAAATTATTGAGATATTCAACAAAAATGAAACAATAAAACAAAAGCTTTAATTGTTTGATTGTTTTCATACTGTTCTTGATGATAAGAACAGATTGTATTTTGTAATTCTAATGATGTAAATCGATATCACCTGGTAGTATCAAGCATATTTAAACTGATTCATCCATCCACCATTATCTGCACCACTTATCCTCAGTAGTGTTGCGGGGGTGCTGAAGCCCATCCCTGCTATCTTCATGCAGTGGGCAGGGGGCACCCTGAATTGGTTGCCAGCCAGTCGCAGGGCACATAGAGACACACAACTCACACACTCTTTCACACCTAGGGACAAATTGGACTGGATAAATTACCTGACTTGCATTTTAGAATGTGGTAGGAAACCGGATTGCCCGGGGGAGACCCATGCAAGCACGGAGAGAACATACAAACTCCATGCACCCCCACCGAAACAACACCCCACACCCCCTCAAAGAAATAAAATTGATGAATTGACCTTTTTTTCAGTTTTTGTAAAATAAAAAGAAAAATAAACGTTTTTCTGTAAACATAATTATATTATAATAATGATTAAGTGTATTCTGCTTTTTAATACTGTGAACCTTCAAAAGCCAACTCCTTATTTTGACGATTATTGCGCAATGTTGTTTTTTGTTTTGACTTTATTGGCACTGTCCGCCTATCATGTTGCTGTCCTTTGATTTCAACACCTCATAGGGCTGATCTGTTTTTGTAACCTTGAAGATTTAATTAAAAGAGGGGGCTCAGGAAAGTGCTTTAGGACAGGTTGGAACTCTCTTATCTGAAAGCTCCTCTCCCTGTCCTCCTTGCATGTTAAAAATCCATTGATCTCTCTCCTTATTTTGAGTGTGTACTGAAGATCAGTGTGCATTTGAAAAACATCTCAAATAAAAATTAATAAAATTAAGGTCATTGAAACAAATCGACTCCAGAAACACATGTGAATATAAATCTTTCGCTGACCCGATGCGATGATAACCCCAGGCGCCGTATCTTTGCTGACGATGTTTCCAGAGGTGTACGGGTTCTCGGAAACGTGGAGGTGCAGATGTAAGGAGCAGTAAGGCTGCAGGACAAAAAAAGGGTTCACATTAGCAAGCCAAAGGCAATTCCTGTCCTCCGTCTTGTTAACAAATGCAGCGAGGTCAGAGGTTTTTTTTTTTTTGTTTTTTTTTTGCTTGCAGGCGACGACAGCAGCCCACTTACTTGCTCGCAATCGACCCGTTTTCCTTGGAGATCCGTCGGCGGGGCCTGCAGGAGCCGCCAGTCTCTGCCTTTGTTGTACGTGATGTAAGTTTTCACTTGGTTTTCGACAACTTTATTTGACAGAAACACCCCTTTAATCCCGGCAACCTGGAAAACATGAAACAAAAGCGGCCGGTTTAGAAAAAAAAAATGATGCGAAGGGGAAGGGGGAGGATAAAAACAAGCATACATTATTCAAACTAAAGCAAAGCTGGGAGCTTCTGTTTGGCGAAGAAGGCATGTCAGAATTAGATGAGATGTTTTCATGACAGGGAACACTATTTTGCACCATCTGCAGGACAGTGCGGAATCAAAACAACATCTGGCACAGCCCTGAGACATTTAGACTTGATTTCTATTTTTTGGATACACACACAAAGGGATCGCGACAAGAATTTGATGCAAGATAGGCTAGATTTTTGAGGAAAACAAACAAGATGCAAGGAAATTGGACTTCAAACTGTAGAGTATACATAAAGTTAAACGGCACTCCAGAAGAAGCAAAAATACTTTGGGTCCGAGAAATGCAGGACACTAATGATGAACTCATGCCCTCAGATTCGGCCTATCAGGTTTTTTATTAGGTGCATTATTTGGTCTGATGACAAAAATATTACTCATGATTGATATTTTTTCCGCTTAATCTATTTTTAAAATAATCTACATTGTACAAAATAGATATTAAATGAAAGAAAGAAAGAATCAAAGAATAATGAACAGAAGGGAGAGAGAGAGAGAGGGAAGGAATAAAGAAAGAAAGAATGAAATAATTAAACTCAAAGCCCTTGGTTTCAAGATTTGAAAGGTGTAGGGAGAATAAGCAGAGCACAACAACAACGACTCCATTCTTCATTTTCCTCCTTTTTTATGTTGACCTTTCCTTTTTTCCTTTTCAAAGACACACCTTCTTTTCGTTTTCACTGGATTATCGTCAGGACCATGTTTTCCCCTTTGATTTTCCCGTTGTCACAGACAGAACTGAACATTCATATTCTACACCAGTTCCAAGAACTCAGGCTTTTGAAAGGTTGGAATGACTGCGCCCCGTGATGGACAGTTCCTGGATATAACCAGGTCTCGCCACAGAGACCACAACTCTTCGGTGGATTACAATAAGGTCTGATAATAACATTAATTTCTGGATTGCAATTAAAACACTAATGACTATGTATGTATCAACACAAATGATGTCACATGCTAAAACTGTGCGTTGTGTTAGGATATTTTTACTGTCAGCTATTCTGTTTTGATAGTCCGTCCATAGTTGGCTTCAAAACAATCTCGGGGTGAGGTTTTCCCACCGATTCTAGAAACCAGTTAACCCCTGAAACCCACCGGGAAAGTGTCAACTTCCCCACAAACCATGCCTTTGTGGTGTGATTTGTAAACCCACGTCACTGGTCCTTTAAAAATGATTCACTATCTCTTCTTCCCTGCCGCGCAAATAAAGCGAAATACCACAAAGGACATACAGATGAAAAATCATTATAACAGCATCCTTGCCGTGTTTCGGCCAAGAGAGAACACTTCAACAAGAACTCAACAAGATGATGGTTTCCATTTTTAAATTTCATGATGTTCGGTTAAGTGGGCTAGGTAACTTTAGCGGAATAGCCTATACGAATGAATATCCTATCAAAACTGATGTACCATTCTTTTTTTGTACAGACATATATTGTCCGGAACCAGAACAGGATCAGGACCCAAATGCGTGACGTTCTCACACAAGCTTTTATTTTACGGGAAATGGGGAGTCATTCACGTCGGGCAGCGGTCTGGCGTGGAAAGACAGGAAGCCAGAGACCGACGAGATCGATTCCAAGTGCCCGAGGAAATATCGGACAGAAGGGGTGAATAACGGGCAGGATGTGACAGAAAAGATAAGTAATGAAACAGGATATCGAAAATAAACAGGAAAAACTAGGCGGGAACAAAAACTGGAGAAAATAACAAACAGGAGAAAAATAGACTGTAACAAAACTGGAAACCGAAATTAAACAGGACAAAATAAACGGGAACAATACCGGACAGGAGATACCAACAGGAAAACAGGACCGAGACAGAAGCCACCTCTTGCTGGGCAGAGGTTTGTTGACGGACTGACAAAACAAGAGAGAGCGCACTGAGTTTAAAAAGACGGAAAGCCAATCTATTAATGAGCTGCAGCTGGCGCCACACGGGTGGGGCCAATTAGGCGCCATAGCAACTGTGATACATATTTGTTTATCAAGAGTCCAGTGGCCCCTAGGCGGGCCGTCGGAATGTTAAGGGATTAAGGTATAGTATATAATTTAAATTATTTCTGTGTACTGTCTTTCTTTTTAAATATCTCATGTTTCAATGTGGGCACATCTTTGAGGAACACTTTCTGTTTGACTAATCTTTAACATTAGTCACTGGTACCATGAATAAAAATAGTGTAATGAGATAAAACGCTGATGCGGAAGTAGCGTGTGACGTCATCCACTCCGCGGTGGCAAAACTTCAAACACGGAGGCTGCAATGTTAATCTCTGGGGACTTCAACCACGTGACTCTTGATAAGACACTGCCCTCTTTCGTCCAGTATGTGAACTGCAAGACCAGGGGAAATAGGACTATTGACCTTCTGTATGCGAATATAAAAATGCATACAGCGCTAAACAACTGCTTGCCCTTGGAAAAGGAGACCACAACCTCATTCTGCTTAAACCACAGTACAAACCAAAAGTGAGGAGGCTACCAACAACCACACGCTCATTTAGAAAATGGTCCACCGAGGCAGAGCAGGCTCTGAGAGACTGCTTTGGATGTACGGACTGGGATGTCCTGCTAGGGTCCAGCAGTGGGGACATTGAGGAGATGGCAAACTGCACTACTGACTACATTAAGTTCTGCATGGACAATGTTGTTCCTATAAAGACTGTACGCTGCTATGCCAACAACAAGCCCTGGATCACGAGCGACATCAAGTGCCTTCTGAACCAAAAGAAGAGGGCCTTTAAAAATGGTGATCATCAGGAGCTAAAACGAGTACAGAAGGAGCTCAAAGTCCAGCTCCGGAAAGGGAAGGAGCAGTACAGGAGGAAGTTGGAGAAAAAGCTGCAGAACAACAACATGAAGGAGGTGTGGGAAGGGATGAAAACAATTACTGGCTGCAGCACCAAGCAGGGTGTGGCTGTGGATATAGATGTGGGGCGAGTCAACCAGTTGAACAACTTTTTCAACAGGTTTGACCACTCCGCCTCATCCTCACCCCTGAGTAGTGCAGCTGTCCACTCCGCCTCATCCTCATCCCTGAGTAGTGCAGCTGTCCTTCTCCCTCCCCCTCTGGACACTAGCATGGAAGACATCCCCCCACTAAAAATAACTTTAGCCCAGGTGTGTGGAGAGCTGAGAAGGCTACGAACCAGCAAGGCAGCTGGTCCGGATGGAGTATCCCCCCGACTGCTGAAAGCCTGTGCGTCTGAGGTGGGAGACCCTCTACAGCGCATCTTCAACCTGAGCCTTGAACAGGGGAGGGTCCCTCAGCTGTGGAAAACATCCTGCATCATCCCAGTCCCAAAGAAATCAAGACCTGAGGAACTCAACGACTTCAGGCCGGTCGCCCTGACATCACATGTGATGAAGACCATGGAGCGGCTGCTGCTGCACCACCTGAGGCTACAGGTCCGTCACGCCATCGACCCACTGCAATTTGCTTACCAGGAGAAGGTGGGAGTGGAGGATGCTATAGTATACATGTTACACCGATCCCTCTCTCACCTGGATAGGGCGAAGGGGGCTGTGAGGATTACATTTTTGGACTTCTCCAGTGCCTTCAATACCATACAGCCTCTGCTACTGAGTAGGAAACTGACAGAGATGGGAGTTAGCTCACACCTTGTAGAATGGATTACTGACTACCTGACCGGCAGACCCCGTTCTCTCTCCGTTCCTCTTCACTCTATATACATCGGACTTTAAGTACAACTCTGAGTCCTGCCATGTGCAAAAGTTTGCCGACGACACTACGATCGTGGGATGTATCAGAAACGGGCAGGAGGAGGAGTACAGGAAATTGATTCAGGACTTTGTCCGATGGAGCGACGCAAACCACCTGCACCTAAACACCACCAAGACCAGAGAGATGGTGGTGGACTTCAGGAGAACCAGAACTCACCCGGTTCCTGTAACCATCAAGGGAGAATGTGTAGAATTTGTCCAGACCTACAAATACCTGGGTGTGCAGCTGGACAACAAACTGGACTGGACTGCCAACACAGAAGCTCTATGTAGGAAAGGGCAAAGCCGACTTTACTTCCTCAGAAGGCTGGCCTCCTTCAACATCTGCAAAAAGCTCCTGAAAATATTCTATGAGACAGTAGTGGCAAGCGCCCTCTTCTATGCGGCAGCGTGTTGGGGAGGCAGCGTCAAGAAGAAGGATGCCTCCCGTCTCAATAAACTGGCTAGGAAAGCGAGCTCTGTTGTGGGCAAAGAGCTGGACAGCCTAACAACAGTAGCTGAGAGACGAGCACTGAAAAAGCTGAGGTCAATCATGGACAATCCATCGCATCCACTACACAGCATTATCTCCAGACAGAAGAGCAGTTTCAGCGACAGACTGCTGTCACTGTCTTGTACTACGGACAGACTGAAGAGATCTTTTCTTCCTCATGCCATGAGGCTCTTTAACTCCACCCGGCAGAGTAAAGGCCCACATTAAACCACACCACCTACATTGGATATTACCGAATCTTACTGCAATATGTATTCTGTGTAGCACTATTAGTTACTCTATATAACACGCTACAGTGGGCATTTGCACGTCACACTGGGTATTTGTATATTGTATTCTTTTGGCTTTATTATTGTACTGTTCTCAGCTCAGGGATGCTGCTGGAAATGTGAATTTCCCTTAGGGGATGAATAAAGTATCTATCTATCTATCTATCTATCTATCTATCTATCTATCTATCTATCTATCTATCTATCTATCTATCTATCTATCTATCTATCTATCTATCTATCTATCTATCTATCTATCTATCTATCTATCTATCTATCTATCTATCTATCTATCTATCTATCTATCTATCTATCTATCTATCTATCTATCTATCTATCTATCTATCTAAAACATAAAACCTTTTCATATGTCATACAGTATATGTTCACTGGTGGTACACTGATATTTTTCCACTGATCAACCATTGCACAAATACCATAAAACCTCACGTATAACATGCACCTAAATATTTCTGTTTTAGGTAAAAAAAAAAAAAAATGTGTGTCACTCATGAATAAGTACCAATTATTTGTATCCATTTCAAGTAATTAAAAATATTTAACTTAAATATTAAATAAACACTGGTGATCAACATTTTGCTTTTGGCGTCCAGTGTGCAGGGTCACCTTTTGAAAGAAAAAAGGTTTAATAATTTGAGCATTCAGTTGCAAATTCCTCAAGCGTGCATGGACCCAAGGAAAAGGGCAAACTGCTGTTTAAACAACGCATGTGCTCTAAATAGAAAGCACCACTAGAAAGCACCACAGTGACATCTGGAAACATTCATGACGCCCTTCTAGAAAAATAGGTTATGCATATAATAACAGGGACGAAAAGGGAAATTTGACAATACTTGATTTAAAATTGAGAACATACTCACAATATTTCAACGTTTTCATCCACAAATACAGTCCCTAATGTTTATATCAAAAATAAACAGCGGAGAAAGTTATCTTTCAAAAATGATACACTTCTTGTTTCGTGTCATCAGTGTCAATGTTATGGCACTTGTTCCCTTTAGTCCTCGAGAAACGAGAAATAGCAAATTATGAAATAAAAACTACTGTGAGGACTAACATTACATAAACAGAGTTTGGAAACGGTGTATTTAAATGAACAAAAACAATTAAAACTAAATAAATATGTAAATGGTTAAAGTTAGTAGTAGCATGTCATTTTTATCATGTATTGCCAATCTTAATTCCTGTTTCCCAGTCTATTAGTTGCACTGGAATGTAAAGTACACTTTTAAATTTGTAGCAACATTTTGGGTTTTTAGATGTGCCCTATTTATGTAAGATACATGATTTTAGAAAAATAAGAAAAAGAGTACCTAAAACCTCAACTTTTTTCATTTCAAAAACTTTTTTTACCTAAATAAATTTGTATTGAGTGAAAGCAATTTGAATATATAGGAAATAAAATACAACTATGTATGAGAGCATGGCAAAACATTTTGCTCAGTTCATGAAATTTAAGAAAGTTAAAATAACACTAATTCTTTAAAAAAATGTATTTGAAATCAATACAAATTTTTGCCGACGGGATAAGATACTTTTCTTAAAATCTTGGCTGGAATGATCAGAAAATAATCACTTGTTGTAACTTCAATTTTCCTCACACTGTGCAATGTCTTTGTGTGCCTTAGGCCTCCTCAATAAAAGAGCCTCTGAAGGTTTTTCTCTGTTGGTGGTGTTGATGTGGGTAGTTGGGGGGTTCTCAGGGTTGGCAAGATTATCACATAGAGTTGATCATGTCACATGTGAAGTGTTCAGATCACCTTGCAAAGGGGAAATATGCTTTCTAACACATATGTATCCTTATTGGGAACAATATTTGACAGGAATAATCTTCATGAATCATATTAGGTATCAGGTGTGTGACCACGAGCAGTGCAATGGCTTTATTGCACAGGTGGGCCTTAGGCTGCTGACAATAAAAGCTCACCTGAATGTGTGCAGCTTTACTGGATGCGAGGTGGTCAGAAAGAAGACAAACAATGTAGAGCACGATTTCTAATTATCATGTTGATATACTGCAACACGCAGTGCAGTGGTTAGCGCGTGTGTGGCACTGTTCTGATGTTGTGAGATCGAACCTTCCTGTGTGGAGTTTGCATGTTCTCCCCGTACTTGTGTGTTTTTTTTTCCGGGCACTCCGGTATCCTTACACATTCCAAAATGCATGTCAGATAATGTATCCGGTCCAAATTGTCCCTAGGTGTGAATGAGAGAGTGAGTTGTCTGTCTCTGTGTGCCCTGCGAACTGGCTGGCAACTGGTTCAGGGTGTCCCCTGCCCACTGCCCAACGATAGCTGAGGTGGGCTCCGGCACCCCTGCTACCCTACTGAGGATAAATGGGGCGGATAATGGAAGTTGATATACGACATTTGGGAGGTGAATGCATTTTTTTCTGCAAAGGAGAGGTGATCACTATCAAATAGAAAATCAGGTTTTTATGTCACGCTGAAAATTAACGACTTTATTACATGCAAGAAAATTGGAGGTGTGTACTTCTGCAACAAGAACAGGCCAGTTGTCTCCTGTGTTGAAAGATAGCTTGTTGTCAAATACCAGAAACAAGATGAACATTTTGATCGTTCTATTAACAGCCAAGCTTCTTCTACAATGTAAATTAACACTAAAACGTACTGTGTTAGTTTACCGTGAGAACTAGGCTCTTTTCCTTTGCTAAAAATGATCAATCTTTACAATGAAAATTAGCGTTGTCTTGTTTAACACTGGAAATCTGCTTCCTTGTCTTCTCAGTCCAAGGGTAGCACGCTCTTCTGATTTTAATTTTACCACTCTGTTACATACCCTGTTTATATATATATATATATATATATATATATATATATATATATATATATATATATATATATATATATATATATATATATATATATATATATAGTGCGCCGTGAGACATTGTCAGGTGTGCCGCAGGATATTCGCCCAATTTTCTCATCTCATCTCATCTCATCTCATTAGCCGTACCGCTTATCCTCATTAGGGTCGCGGGGGGGCTGGAGCCCATCCCAGCCATCTTTGGGCAGTGGGCAGGGGACACCCTGAACTGGTTGCCAGCCAGTCGCAGGGCACACGGGGACAGACAACTCATTCGCTCATTTACACCTAGGGATAATTTGGACCGGCCAATTCACCTGAAATGCATGTTTTTGGAATGTGGGAGGAAACCGGAGTGCCCGGAGGAAACCCACGGGGGGAGAACATACAAACTCCGCACAGAAAGTCTGGAGCTGGATTTGAACCCACGACAGGTTCCCATGACATGAACTGTGCCGCACAAGCGCTAACCACTGCGCCACCGTGCTGCCTCGCCCAATCTTATCTTTTCAAAAAAAGCAAGCCATTGTCCAGTATCTAGTTCCATCCAATGATCAGCTGAATAACGGTAACATTTATCCATTTCAGTTGGGAGCAGATAAAAAAAAATGAATAAATATAATTTTAAAAAAGATAAAATGATAAGGCGATAGGACGATAGGACGTAAGAGATAGATAGATAGATAGATAGATAGATAGATAGATAGATAGATAGATAGATAGATAGATAGATAGATAGATAGATAGATAGATAGATAGATAGATAGATAGATAGATAGATAGATAGATAGATAGATAGATAGATAGATAGATAGATAGATAGATAGATAGATAGATAGATAGATATGAGCGGCAGTGACCCCAAATGATAATAAAAACTTAAATCAACATACAATTCAAATAATGTGTTATTTTTCTGCGATCTCCTGGCTTAAAGTCATGATCACAGTCTTAATCAGATATTTTATGAGTAAGACCAAATCTCGAATAAACTCTTCATTTTTCATCCTTTGGGAGGTTTTGGGTTGGTATTTGGATTGTAATTTGAAACAGGCCTTTACTTTCTTTTGCTTTTTTTCTTGCTACACAAAAAAAAAAAACTGCGATGACAAGTACAGAGTCACTCTCCAAACTCCCTTCCTCTCCCCCCTTTCCAAGCACCTAATGTGTTCTGAGCCCTGAAACAGCGTGGGCAAAAGTAAGATAAGAGCTGGTAGGCGAATTGGAAAAACAATTTTAAAGGCATTGTTAACACATACTTATTAGACAAAATATTCTACTTTCAACCTTTTAATGGCATCTCAAAAAAACGCACTCCACCTTTAAGCTTTAAAAAAAAATGCGCAACTGGTGCCAGCAATTAATGTTAAAACATGTTTGACCCACGGTATACCTTAGGACAAAAAAGTGGGCCTTGGCTCAAAAAAAGGTTGGAAAAAAACACTGATTTATTTTAAGTACAGAAGCATAGTCTGAAGAATAAGGTTTACATTTACCCAGGGAAAACAAAACTACAATGCAGCTGCTGATACAAGTGTGTTTAGCACTACGGCACCTTTTTTAACACGTTTACAGTGCTGTGTCACAGTTATTAAATGATTGTGGGAAGAGTACGTCATTGAATGACACCGAGGCTTAGTCTTTTAAGTGTTGGGACGCTAATGAGGTTTAATTGGAATTGCAACACACAGTCTAGATTTCTGTCAACATCTGCAAAAGACGCCTGCTGGCCGCAAGCGTGCCCGCTTCTGCTAACGCCCGCTCGCTAACACCAACCTATTTTTACTGATGTAAGAAAGGCTGGCTTGGGGAAATCTTGCCAAGCATCAGCATCTGTTCCATTATCGGCAAGAAGAAGAAAAGTAGCTTGTTTTTCGTGTTGATGCTCAGTTCTAGTCAAAGGCAGACTGTTGTCTGTTGCTGCTTCAACCGGAACGTATTTTAGGAATGCTATTTTCCCCTTCTGTTACCTCACTTCCCTATTGGGATAACAAAGAGAGTTTGTTTTTCATTCTGCACTGAGACATTGCAATATGGAGATGCATTTTTTGGCAACTTTACTGTTTTGCAGAGTAATAAATGCGCTTTTGCGAGTCGAGCTGAATTTGGAGTTTTGCACCTTCAGTGCAACAACCTGTCATGCTGCAATGAAGCTTACGGGAATAATTTAAGTGTAATGGAAGAAGTTGAGGGAAAGATGATCTTAAAGAAAGTCCTTTTCGATTCATTTCACCCTCAAAGAAAAGGACATTTTTAACGAGGTTCTGATGTATCAGTTTGGAGATGTATAATTACAGGAACATTTAAGATAGTTTCCATTAGCTTGTCTTATGGTATTCTCTATTTGTAAAATCTTAAGACATCTTGAACAGTAAGCTGGCTTTGATGATTCTCTTAGCACTTCAAATCAAAATATCTTCTGTTGCGGTCTCTGAAAAATCGTTATTTTCTTATTTTTTGCAAGGTGACTTGCCTCGATGATACAAAAAAAATATGTTTCTATGACAATATTAAATGTCTGGTTTTTACATAAGAGATTTCCAAACATTTGCCTCTGAGGACTACACACAAAAACTTGAAGGAAACAAACGCCATCCAATTTTCTAACAGACCTAGCACAATCAAATTTGTGTGTGCTGTTTTTGAAAAGAAACCCAAACAGCCTTCTTTCAGATTAGTTGAGAATTGGACAACAATTAAAAAATAACATAAATACGTGAGTATATGTAAGTAACTAGTTACTTGTGTCTTTGAACCACATTTCAATATTTTGCAATTAAAGAAAATGCTGCAAAGCTTAAAAAAATATAGTATTCACAGGCTCTTTTCAGTATACAGTGTGAGTATATGTAGTTATTACTTAATTATTCATTCTTTATATATGAACTACATTTATTCAACTGAGTGAACATAACATGGATGTTTTAGATCCTTAGTGGGTGCAACTGTGTCTATGAATCGAACCATTTAATTTGAAACCGGCCTCATCACTCTATACAAAAAAGGATGAGTTTTTGTTGCATCGTTCTGACATTAATCTATTCATTGCCAAACATTTTGACAGGCAGAGTCCTCAAGTAGAGATTTTGACTCATTTTCCATGAGCCACAAACTATGTCCCTTCATTACCTCGATTCAAAATCGAGAAATAATTAGGAAAATAAATAATCGTGTTCATCTGAAATCACCCATCCATCCATTATCTGCACTGCTTATTCTCAGTAGGGTTGTGGGGGTGCTGGAGCCCATCCCAGCTATCTTCAGGCAGTGGACAGGTGCACCCCCTGAACTTTGCCGGCAAGTCACAGGGCACCCAGAGACATACAACTTATTCACACCTAGAGACAATTTGGATGTCTGAAATCAGCAACATTTAGAATAAAACATGACAAACTACTCCAAAATAACATAATTAACTTGTCTTTGGCACTCAGTGAGGAATGTAATAATTGGATTGTGAAAATCCAATCTGACATAAAATCACTTACAACACTAATCTGCAAGAGCCTCACACAGTTTAAAAAACAATAATAATTGTGTGAATTCGGCAAAACAAGAGCAATAACGAATTTTTTTTTTTAAAAATAGCATTGAAAAATATATATGACATGAACATTCGGGCTGAGAGTGTTATGAAAAAAAAAAAGAAGCCAAGCACAAAAATATAAATCTTGACTGAAAAGAGGTGCAGTAAAAATAAAAAAACACGAATAATTACATTTAAAATATGTAAATTATGTGTAATGATTTTGAAAATGCCTACCTTTCGACTAGCTTGCCCCCAGAAAATGTTGAAACCTTTCAATTAATCTTTTTTTTCTTTTTTTTCTAGCTTGTCACTCTACCAGGTCTCCTGGAACACTTTTGGACATCTTAAACAGTTCCATTAGCTTCAAACGTCTCTCTAATTCGAGTGATGGGAACTCATGTTGGTGGTCCTTTGTGTTTTTATACTTCAAGTAGTAATTTGTGATGCATTTCCTTTCCTTAAATTGAAGTTTGAGTGCCGTCACTGAGCTCAGTTTATAGAGAGAGAATAAATTATTGAATCATATGCTACTAAAATGTGTATATATTTTTGGGACACCCTCTATTCTACTAGCTTGTGATATTTCAAGTTCTCCTGCTAGTATTTCATACCTGTCAACTTGTACGGTTTTGCCATACAAAGTACGTTCATTATGCATTTTAAGACGTGTAGATAGATAGATAGATAGATAGATAGATAGATAGATAGATAGATAGATAGATAGATAGATAGATAGATAGATAGATAGATAGATAGATAGATAGATAGATAGATAGATAGATAGATAGATAGATAGATAGATAGATAGATAGATAGATAGATAGATACTTTATTCATCCCCGTAGGGAAATTCACACTTCCAGCAGTCTACCCCGTTGTTTATTATCAGATGAACATGATGCCCTAGAGGTGCTTGTAGCGAAGTGGATGACGTCACGCCAGTCCAAAAATTCGACATCCCTGCGGCAGATGGAAAACTTTTCTTTGTGAAAATCCGGGGATACACCACCTCGTGTTAGCAAGTCCGCCTCCTCTCCGATTCCCCCCAGCTTTCGTGTCTCTGTTTTCTGTCAATTATGGGTACCATCCGGTATACACGACTATCACGAAACGGCAAATCAATCAAGTCAAACGAGTTCGCCGCGGAAGCCTCTATCTCGGTATCGTTTTTTTTGTTGCAGACGAAGCGAGCGTTTTGGTGCTACTGTGCACATGCGTCTGCCGCCTGGAGATTTCCCATCATTCATCATTCAACATCCGATTTCATGAGGTTCTTGTGTAGTGAAACGAAGACCGTCTCTTTTTATAGAACCGGCTTTTTCGGCTCAACTCATTAAAGAGAGCCGGCTCTCACACGGCCCACTTGCTTTGATGCATTATATTAGGAATTATTATGTTGCATAAAGAAGTTACATACCTGTCAAACTCCACGCCCTTCCAACTTGTCGTATTTTCTCTTACAAAATACAAAATAATCTTACACCATATATTTTTTTTCAAATGTGTTTATTTATGTAGTTTAACATGTTATAATGTACATGTGTTTCGTTATATCATATATATCTTAACTTCTTTATACAACATAATAATTCGTAATATAATGCATCAAAGCAAGTGAGCCGTTTGAGAGTCGGCTCTCTCTAATGAGTTGAGCCGAAAAAGTCGGTTCTCTAAAAAGAGACGAACTTCCTTTCACTACACCAAACTGTTCGCTTCGTTTGCTACGAATAAAACAATATCGAGATAGAGGCTTCTGCGCCAAACTCGTTTGACTTGATTGATTTGCCGCTTCGTGGTAGTCAGTGTATACCAAATGGTATCCATAATTGACAAATTTGCGTTTTTCTGTACAGATTTTCTCGTACGTCGTACACGTCTTAAAATGCATGATAATCGTACTTTGTACGGCAAAACCGTACAGGTTGACGGGTATGAAGTTAAGAAAAAAAGGTCTAAAATGAGAAAATGAAAAAAGACAGGTTTGTGGTTATCCCTTTAATCAGTATATTACCAACAAAAATTTAATGCAGAAAATGAATTCATAATTTGAATGAGAAAATGTATTATACTACTTAATTATATTTGCATATATTTTTTCCTTCTACAGTGAACGTCCAAGCTACTTAATTTTCGAACTTTTATTTATAATAAACCTCATTCACGTCGAGCAACTCAGGATCTCACAACAACATGTTAATTAAAAATATATATGATATAACGAAACACATGTACATTATAACATGTTAAACTACATAAATAAACACGTTTGAAAAAAAATATGGTGTAAGATTATTTTGTATTTTGTAAGGGAAAATACGACCGTTTGTAAGGGCATGGAGCCGTGGAGGTTGACAGGTATGGTATTTATTCATAAATCTATTGGTTTAAATACTTAAACCATTGATCAAGACTCTTGGCTTTCCAAATTCCAATGTATTTGTTTTTCATTATCGGTGTGACGAGAATATCTGTTTTGAAAAAGCAAAACGTTTTCTTTGGTAATGGTGCCATTATTAAGCCTCCTGTACAAGAAAACCAACTATTGCTGCCTACCTCATAAAGGTCAATCATGACGTTTCCTTCAGGTCCTCCGCTGCTAACCACATCCTCCAGCATCAGCGTGAAGAAGAGACCTCTGGACTCGGACATGTACAGGTTGTAGGAGTCATTTTGGTGCCAGTCTTGAATGGCTGCGACCACTTGGTTGTCGTCGGTGCTAATGATTTGCAGGTCCTAAATCAGGGGGTTGAGAGTAAGTTGCTAAGAAACAAGACCTTGGCTTTGAGAAACTAAGTCGATACAATTTTTCTGGCCATTGATGTGCGAGCATGCTCGTGATGTCTGATTGCTGTCAGTAATTGAGAAAAACAACGGCCAGTGATGTGTGTGAGTTTGTGACAAAGATGGATGAATATGTGGAAAACCAGGCTGCAAATCTCTCTTGAACCCCATTCACACTTCACATTCACACTCTTAATGCACTGCATTATTCTTTACTAAACGGTGTAAGAACAAGGCTCTAATACAAATAAACCTTTCAGCTTCAAAAGATTACTTTGGAAATGTAGAGAGGGGGGTGCACACAGAACCTTTAAAGCATAAATGACTTTCTTCTGATTGAAAAGAGACTGCCGCCACACGGGTAAATTATAAATATTTTATTGAACAATAACTAATAGGATTTTCTAACCACAGAGTACGTTGGATCAGATGTGATAAACATACTGTATCTGACGGTTTTAAGAACCAATCCATGTATCCTGCCTCCAGTATGTGGGTGTTGGATTATATAATTTGTATGAACTACATAAAAACTAATGATATTTAAAAGAGGGGTTGTGTTGGAAAAAAAAAGATGGTTTTATAAATAGCAGCGGACCATAAAAAAAATCGGACTTAAGCATTCTATTTCAAGTCAAGTCAAGTCACATTTATTTATGTAGCCCTTAATCACAAAAATGTCTCAAAGGACTGCACAGGATTACAATGACGCAATTACCTGATCTTAAACCAGCAAGGAACAACTCAAAACCTCAGCGTGAGGAAAAAGAGAAACCTTGAGAAGGGACTTCACAAGTGGTAATCCCCCTTCAGGATGACCAGGGTGAATTAGATTTAGCATTACAGTACACAAACATAGTAAATACTAGGTAACATGTAGAAAATTTATTCGGAAAGTGCATGACAGAAACGACGCCCCCAGCCTGTAAACTAGTCCAGAAAGTCTAAGACGGCCACGATTCAGCTTCCCATTCAAACGAATTCTCTATAGAATGCCTGTAAGTAATTCGCTAGCTGTAGTATTAAGCTCAAATAATTCATATGATGGGCACATTAAATAAACTACAATGACACAATTAATTCAAAACATGCCCAGTAACAGAAAAAATGCACAATGATCAAAAAACATCCATCAAGGACAGTAAATTCTAATGCATTAACATAAAAATGCTATTCTCTCGTCTTCTGTCGATGAGCGTGTTTTTGTTAGTTGATTTCATTTATGTGCAGCAAAAAGACATCAATCAATAATTAACAAAAGGAAACAACAAAATATTTGCAGACAAACATATTTTCAATACAGCGATATAATACCTAACCATTCGCCCAAGGGGAGTAGGCTGAAGCAGAAGCTTTCAAGAGCCTACACCTACCTAAACACAGGCGGCCAAAATACGCCTCCATAAAGTTCAACTCCACTAAGGACCTAACCACCAGTGTGAGCCACAGCCACACACATATTTTGTATATCTTGGCACGACTATCATACTGCAGTTTTAATATTGCGATTTTACGATATTGCTGTTATCGTTACGGACCGGTTTATCAGGGAGTAGGCTCAGGCAGAAGCTTTTAAGAGTCTACACCGACCTAAACACCGGTGGCCAAAATACGCATCCACAAAGTTCAACTCCACTATTGACCTAATCACCAGTGTGAACCTAAGCCGCACACATGTTTTGTATATCCCTACACGACAATCATACTGCAGTTATAATATTGCAATTTCACACTATTGCTGTGTTCGTTACAGACTGGTTTATCAGTGGGTCTGTTCTTTATTCCATCACATTTCAAATGTCCTCTGATTTGTTGATGTAGGTGACTCATATATATCCCGTCATTTCCACCCTTCAATAAATCAGAATATCGGCCCATCTTTTATTTTTTTGGATGATTTCATTGTTTTTAAATCAACGATTTTGTATGTTAGGCCTGTCCCTGCTTGTAAACGAACTCCCAATTCCACCACGCTGATCCATGTTGTGTCGGGCGGCATGTAAAATCTGAGGTCTTGACGCAGAAGTAATCCCGCGCTGAGCTGAGTATCCCAACCATTCGGCAGATCAAGTCCAAATCCTTTGCTGTATCGTCTTCGGGAGAGTGGGGACTTCAAACCGTTTTGAGATGTTGTAAGGCCTAAAAGACTACAAACGCAGCATCTTACCTTTGGAAGTGTGTACTTGGGAAGCTTGACCGGGTAGAAAGAGTGTCTTCTGTAGGACACGTAATGTACCGACTGGCCCCCTGTGGGCACCTGGGAATAAAAGCACAGGTACTTAAATGTGAACCATAACCTAAAAAAATGTACCCAAAGGCTTTTATGTGATTCTATTTAATCACACTGTGCTAAAATTGCCAACCAATCAGGTTGTTGCGCAATGTAGCTGTGATGAGCTTCAACACCATTAGTTTCACAAGACCACATTTTTTGATAAAAGGTGGTCCCAAAGACTACATCTTATACACCCTACTTTGATATGCGCAAGACACCGACTCCTCTAGTGTAACATGTTGCAAGGAAGCCAGCTGACCAATGTGAGACTAGCTAAAATTTCCCTGGACAGGCCTGACTCCTACAACAACTGTAAACATTCACAGTACGATTGTGTGGTGTGTAGGTCTCTGAGCTACTAAGGTTGTAGGGGCATGATTTTCTGTGGTGTGTCGTGGGCAAGAACAGCCTGGTGGGGCCCATCTCTTACCATGGCAGGTCGGGTTCGGGCCCCGGCCCAAGATCTTACCTCTATTCCCTTATCTCATTTTATTCATGTATTTAATTATCTATTTTATTTTTCTGGATGGTGTGAATGTGTGGCTGAACGTGTTGTTTAGGTGGCATTTTTCTCCCCCAGTTGTCTGCTCCACCGTTTAAGAGAAAATGTTAAATGTTAAATGTCAAAAAAAGGTACATTTCCAGCTCGCTCCCTTCCCCTCATCCTGGTGCGATAATAAACCCCCCACTAACTTTCACCCCACCCCATCTTTTTACTTAATAAAAATTGCAAGCGTTTATTAGGACACAATTGGATATGACACTTTTTACAGCATGTAATCGCCTTTTAATGAAGCCATAGCTTGTGAAGAGAAAATAAGAAAAGAAACCCACCTGGATAAAAACGTATTCATCCTGCACCACCAGAGAGTTCGGAATGATGAAGCCGGGGAAAGGTTTGCCCTTGTTTCCCTCCGAGCAATTTTGAAGTTTGCAAGTGATGTACTGCGACCCTGTGGGCAAAGCCAGACAAGAGAGCTAAAAATACAACAATGGGGGGGGGGGGGGGGGCAACCAAAGAGAAACAAACAAACAAGATCAAGGTTTCAGCATGAGGATATGCCAAATTCTGCAATGCTGAATTGGGCTAAAACGAGACATGCTTAGAATGGCGTGAGCTGTCCTTGGTACTTGTGTCAGCCCGACGAACAGTCTCTAGGGACACGACATTAACACAACGGGCTTTAGAGGAGTGCCCTTCTCACAGTACTGTGGCCCTGGGAAGCGCCAAGTGGCAGCCTGGCCTTTGTAAAATAAATTAATAAAGCAAAACGCTACCATTTCATTCAAGGGAGAGAGTCTATTACGGAAAGGAATTGGAAAGGAAGGTTTATGGACACATTGGGAGATACGTTGGTACTGACTGCCATCAGAGATGGTGATTTCCAGATGGATCATTCCTTGGTCCTTGTCCAAACCCAACCTGGACCTGAAACAAAACAACAGAAAAACTTGCATTAGGAAAAAACAAATGTAAAGCCTGCATTATTAGACAAGATTGAAAAGAGACTGTTGCCACACGGGTAAATTATGAATATTTCTTTTCAGGATAAGGTATAAAAGTTCTTAAACAGTAACTAAGAGAGACACACATTAGTCTGTGGCAGGCTGCCATTAGTGTAGTCAAATATCACAACGCAAAAAGATAAATACCTAAATAAACAAATGGATCTTGTTCCCATGGAAAAACTAATGCGCTTGTTTTACTTATTACTCCTTCCTATTTTACTGTGTTTTTAGAAATTGTTTGGCAGTCGAATAATTGAAATAATACCTAAAATGAGCAATTCAGATTCAGATTCAGATCTACTTTATTGTCATTCTAGTACACGTGTATACAGAACGAAATGTCGATACATCTGACCCGCACAGTTTCCTTGAATGTACAGATATAAATAAAATGTTGTATTGAGTTGTAGTATTGAGTGCTAATAATATACTAAATAATTATGGCTATGTATAGTATTAATTGACATATTCCTTGTGAAAAAAGGATGTTCCCAAAAACTACTAGCTTAGCTTTAACTAGTGCAGGCGATATGTATGTATACATATATATATATATATATATATATATATATATATATATATATATATATATATATATATATATATATATATATATATATATATATATATATATATATATATATATATATATATATATATTGACTCAACATTGACTCAACATGGATTGAGGCTTTTAGGTGCGCCTTATAGTCGTGAAAATACGGTACTCAAAAACAGATTCTTTTTACAGGCCACAGCATAAATCTAACAAATAAAAGAACCGTATACTGTACTTGTAAACACGTATTTCTTTATTCTTTTACCAATACCTCATATTGAGCCAATCAGAATTATTAGTATTATTAGTAATTATTGTATTATTAGTAATTCTTAAAAACAACAAAATAAAGACTGCATAATTGCAACATGACAAACAAGATCCAAATGCTACAAAATTATTGACTGCCTGTTAAACAAGGACATCCACTTATGACTAAAAGTAAAGTAGTTACTAAAGAGTAATATAATCGCCCACGACTACTGGAAAAGGAATTGCAGCTCACGGTGATACAACGTCTCCACGATCAAGCGTCCTCTTGTGCCTGCCTTCTCGTAAAACTTTATGACTTATTCACAACGCAGCTGAAAGCCTTCATTACAGGATGCGGCTC
Organism: Urocampus carinirostris; assembly: GCF_059441175.1. Classification (NCBI taxonomy): domain Eukaryota; kingdom Metazoa; phylum Chordata; class Actinopteri; order Syngnathiformes; family Syngnathidae; genus Urocampus; species Urocampus carinirostris. Next base: position 10,383,775 of record NC_142361.1, read on the forward strand.
ATATCCCAGTCAAATAGCTGAGTGACAAGACAGCCATGTGCGCTGTCACGCCAAGTAGTGAACGTAACCTCTAGTTATCGTGGCAACCAGCAGCTTACTTGGTGGCCATAAAGCAAAAAGGTGACAGCCGATTGATTTTCTTGAGTGTTACACTTTTATGTTTCATTATATCAGTGACATGCTTTTAGTAGATATAGTTTAATACTGTTTTGTCTTGTTTCATTCAAACTTTTTATATGGTTTATTTTTCAAAAGAGACTGTATAATATTTGACCACTAGATGTTAATGTATACTGAAATCAAGTGTTACAAAGCATTAAGAAGTATACAAACTACGGAAACCCCAAGTGAGCAAACCTCAGCATTATTTTATCCATTTTTGCTCAACCTTTCACAAAGCTTTAGAATTTATGGGGTACAATCATGTCAGCTTCCTCAAGGGGAGCCGCATAGTATGTAAAATAAATACAAATTTCTCGACCTAGGAGTATTTCAAAATATACAGGGTTATATGATAGTTAATGCTTTTTGCCAATTATTCATCTCAATAATAATTTTTAATGAAGGAGGTTATTTTACTACTAGGAGGCGCTCAATAATACACAATGTCACTTTAAACCTAATTTTAAATCCTAAAAGTGGCTGAAATTTTGGTTTGAATCGGTTTGAAACAGGGGTCTCAATCTCAAAAAAACTCAAATTACTAGATGGCCGTAGGAGCTAGGGTCAGGTTGAGATTTTTGACAAATCCAAAAGAAGTCTAAGGATATTTAAACACACACACATATTTATCTGGTATGTATATAACAAATTCATTGTGATTGTAAAATGTGAAATACTCAATAAAATTAAACTTTGGTTTTGGTACCGTGACAACAAATGTGAATGATAATGAGTTCTATTGCCTTTTCACGTAGTCATCTCCACCACCATTGGACTGGGGGTGAAGGTTTGGTGCTCTCAACGCCAAAACCCATGTTTGTATCCCGTTATAACCAAAGTTTTGTAATAATATGTTAAATCTCATGTATGCCTGCCCGAACTTTGAGTTGAGCTGTTTGAACTGATAAAAAGTAAAACAACGTTTTCATAAATACAATAAATCATTATTGTTTTTTTTTAATAAATGAAAGGTTTTTTTTTACCAATAGGAGTAACTAAATAATACACACTGCACATGTAAGTAAAGTTAAGTGTTTCTCACACTTTCTTCCTACCCCTTTTTCAAATCACACATTCAGCCACTGTAGACATAATGCTTTACTGTTTTATCGATATCATGTAAATGATAACCGCCTGTAGTCCAAGGCAAAAAATCCCGTACGGCCCTGCAATCCATATTCGGCCGTCGCGTTTGCTGATCCTTGTCGATAACAAGCTTCCTTGCGGGAGCGCTCTTGCTAGTGTCCTGTCTGTAAAATTGACGGACGTGTGACCCATTCTGTACTTTACAGCCCAGGCCCATTTATCCATTTGGCAAGGCTTCCAGAAGAGATTTTTCACGTCTGTGCTAATGCGAGAAACGACAGCGGCGAGCACTTGTTGTATTAATAGCGTCTGTTTTGACACACGGTTGGCCTCTTCTCATTTTCCGTGGCGCTCGAGCCGGCTTGGATATAACGAGCCGGGGTCCTGCCTCCCTCAGCACTCTGTAATTGCTTCCCAGCTCCATCTCTTTTAATGGACTTTCTGTCCAATACTTCATTCTATTCTATCAGCAAACAGCGGCCCCTTGCTCCGGGAAGGAACCCCGAACATGTTAAACTGCCCCGGGCCGTAACTAATAGGTAGGGACATCTGCTATATGTTTAAAAGTTCTTGTAAATCATCTTTGTTGGGTTCCTTTAGCTAGGGGGTCAAAGGGGCCGCAATGTAACTCCTTGATAGCAACGTCAATGTTAAAAGGGAATCTACGGGCATGTTCCCGATGAATTGACATCCAGAAGAGGAATCAACGGAACAGCAAAACTAGGCTGTTCGTCAGGCGCCTCTTCAGAAATGGAGGCAAATCTTGCTCCAATTTCAAACAAAAACATAGCTTGAACCCATACTAGCCTTGTAATTATTTTTAAAATATTGTATTTCATGGACAATAAGGCAAACTCAAATTGCCCAGAGAGGGGCCTGTGTACACGCGACACATACAGCCCAAATTTTCTGACAAAAAAGGTAAACAAGATTATTCAAACAGAACAACGACAGGTGACTAGTCCCCCCAAGAAGTCAGGAAGAGAGGAGCTTGGCCAGACCTAAACGTCATTTTTGAAATTTTAGACCTGACCGGTCTATAGTTAGGTTTAGGTCAGGCTTAAGTTTTTACTTCGAGGCTGAAAGTGGCGGCCAAAACCTTTCTTCGGATTTGTCCAACTTTTTGCTGTTTAATCAACACAATAGTGTATTTTCTTGCTAAATAGTAGTTAGTGAGATAACTTTGGTGGATTCATGTCAGATGGCCAATCATAGCTTGTGGAACCAGTGAAGTTTCTCAACACCAGCTAGCCAACATGGAATCTGATTACCTAAACTAACAGTTTTCTTGAAGACTGATAACATGCCTTATGGATTTCAGGCATTTTTGTGAGGGCATCCTGGTAGATTTATCAGACTTGCAACAAATAATGGCTGAATATGAAAGCACACTACTAGAAGCAACGGAAACGCAATCGCAATGAAGGTCAGCTCACAATTTGGAATTATTTAGTAAGTATTGATGGACAAAATAATTAACATCACATGATTCAGTTGTTTTTAGACCAGCAGAGAAGGCTTTTCAGGCCATCACAGCCCACCACAGCTTAATATGGTAACTATTCTGCCTTTGATGAACATATTGAGTTGTATCTGAGTGCCCTCTTTTGGTTAACATGCTCATTGCAAATCCTTTTTGCTGTTGATTTGGACAATTATTTTCTGTACGTATGAAATGTATCGTGGTTACATGAAAACAGATTTTAGTTTATGGCAACGAATGTATTATTATGATAAGCAAGCTAACAGAACTATTTGGAACTTTAATTTTACATCTACCTTATAACAGTAACGGTTGAGGCAATTACCCAAATAAGCAGCAACTGAAGAGAAAAAAATCTGCTTATTCGGATGTTGTTCACTTTCTCTCTGACTGGCGAAAAAGGGGATACTTTGGATTCAAGAAAGCTCAGCAACTATTCATGAATAATTGATTGATTTTAGTGGTGGAACCAGATGTCATAATGGTAATTTATGTTCTACAAAAAAAAAAAAAAAAAATTAATTTCAATTTTGATGCAACCCTAGCTCTTACTCCAGTTATAATACACGCGAGTTATGATTAAAAAAATATATCACTTTTTTTTTGTGCTGCTCCTCATAGTCCCATGTGCCTTATAGTGCAAAAAATAAGGTATTCTTTTGGATTTGAAGATAGAAGGTCATAAAAGTGACTAAGAGACCCGTGCTCCCTGTTTTAAAACCTTACCCAAGAAGTAATACTGTAAATCGAAAGCTTAAAAGTTTAAAATCATGTTCGTCATTTCAAACCCTGCCTTTTACTCCAATCCCACAGTTTAAACAATAAATGAATTTGTTGTGTGGAAACCCTGTCATACAGTATATTGCAAAATAGAACACACCCCTTACATTACTGTTGAGATTCCATGTTTAATTGAACACTTCCGAAGAAACATCGCTTTGACAGAATGAAAGGTAGTCTGTGTAAAGCTTACAGTAAATAGGAATTTTGTTTTATCCTTCAAAAAGCTTAAAATATGGCTATTAGTAAACCCATTTTAACAAAAGTAAGCCTTTAAGCAAAGGTTCCTAAAGTTCAATATTTAGTGTGGCCACCATGATTTTTCCTCCTGGCTATCCTCCTGGCCATAGATTTCACCTGAGCCCCACAAGTTGCCACTGGAATGCTCTTCCACTCTTCCATGCAAACAAGACTGAGCTAGGTAATATTCAAAATGTTGTGCTTCTCCACCTTCCGCTTGAGGATGCTCCAAAGATGTTCTATTGGTTTTCGATCAGGAGACATGCTTGGCCAGTTCATCCCATTTACGATTAGCCCAGTTAGGAAAGCGTCAGTCATCTTAGAGGTGTATTTGGGGTCATTTTCAGGCTGGAACATTGTCCTGTGAGGGAGGAGATCATTCTCTTCTCGAGTATTTCACAGTGCATCCTTGAGTTTGTGTTTGACTTTATCAAACGCAACTTCTCAATTCCAGTTGCAGTCATGCAGCACCAAACCATGACATTCCCAACACCATGCTTTAGTTAGGCACGACACAAAGTTCTTTGTACTCGTCACCTGGTTGACGCCACACATGCTTTACACCCTCTGAACCAAAAAAAAAAAAAAAAAATCTTCGTCTTATTAGACCAGAGGATATTGTTCCAGTAAGCCACGTTTCTTTAGTGATGTTCCATTAAACATTAAAATGAAATATCTGCAGAAATGTGAGGGGTGCACTCACTTTGGTGGCATACAGTAGACCTTACACCCAAATTTATAGCAATAAATCACAGTTTGTCTAGACCCTAAACGACAGAGCCCTAAAAAGCCTAAAATATGTTGATTGTAAAACATTGCCTATTAAAAGCTTTATGCAAACACCCCTAAAAAGTTATGATAAAAATCAAACATTGTAATCGAAACCTTAACAAAAAACGTAACCCCAGTTAAAAAATCAAGCCCTAACTTGTCGTCCATGTCAAAAGTCGCCTATGTCTTCAAACCAAACATTTTATGAAATTATTTCTTCAAACACAAAGGCATTGGCCATTACTTAGCCGGTCCATATAGTATAAAAACCCTTTGTTCATTAAAAACAATATATTTATTCGTATAATAAGCAAAAATGTGTGACTTATGATATGAACGTGCATTTTTTTAAATACTCGTAGGTCAAGAAATTTAACATGTGGCTCACCTAGAGGAAGCTTACATGGTTGTCCACCTTCTTGTTGCTGTATGGCTTAAAAACCCAATTTCAACCACTGTTGCCATCTTAAAATCGAACTTTGAAATCAATCTTTGGCGTCTATAGTGGTACCTCTTTTTGAGAAAACATCTAGACACAAGAATTGTGATGTACAAGTTTATTTATTTATTTATTTATGTATTTATTTATTTATTTATTTATTTATTTATTTATTTATTTATTTAAAAATCTCCCTCGCTGTACGTAAGAAAATCCAGTTTACAAGTCAAGTCAAGTCAAGTCATTTTTATTTGTATAGCCCTAAATCACGAAGAGTCTCAAAGGGCTTCACAGATTATTACACTATATTACACAGACTATTTTTCAGCCGACGAGAAGAGTAGGTTATTCATATGCTATGGAGTAGAAGTGAGTTTTAAGTTTGGATTTAAACATTTCCACTGAGGTTGCAGATCGGATCTCAGGAGGAAGAGCATTCCACAGCACCGGTGCCCGGATGGAGAACGCTCTCGAACCAGCAGAACACTTCTTTGCTCTTGGGATCACCAGAAGACCGGCACTCTCAGATCGTAAGCTTCGGACCGGGACATAGGGGCAAATCAGATCTGAAAGATAAGAGGGAGCAAGTCCATGTATGATTTTGTATAATACTAAGAGAACCTTGAAATCACATCTATGGCTAACTGGGAGCCAATGCAGGTTAGCCAAAATCGGTGTTATATGATCGTACTTTTTTGTCCTTGTTAAAAGCCTCGCTGCGGCATTTTGTACCAGCTGAAGAGACTTGATTCTAGACTTCGGAAGACCAGAGAGTAGTGCATTACAGTAATCGAGACGGGAGGTAACAAATACATAAATTATAATTTCCGCATCCGACTGAGACAGTATTGAACGGATTTTAGCAATGTTACGAAGATGGAAGAAAGCGGTTCTAGTAATTGTCTTTACATGCATTTCAAAGGATAGATCAGGGTCAAATATGACACCTACATTTTTAACTGAGTCACTCTGTGTGATGTGACATTTGTCAATGTTCACAGCAGTTTTTGAGAATAAGTCACGGCATTTAGATGGACCAATGACTAACATTTGGGTCTTTTCAGAGTTAAGACGCAAGAAATTGAGTGACATCCACTCTTTTATCTCAATGAGGCAGGCCTCCAAATTTCCACAGTTTAGTGTGGGAGATTCCTCCAACGGAAGATATAGTTGAGTGTCGTCTGCATAGCAGTGGAAGCTGATATTGTACTTGCGAATAATATCACCTAATGGAAGCATGTAATGCTGAAAAGAAGGGGGCCAAGCACTGAACCCTGTGGAACACCGCAGGTAACATTAAAGGGCTCAGATGTCATTTCACCATATTTAACACAGTGCGTCCTATCTGAGAGGTAGGATCTGAACCACGAGAGGACGGTTCCTGAGAGACCAATCCATTTTTCCAACCGTTCTAGTAGGAAATTGTGGTGCACTGTGTCAAAAGCAGCACTAAGATCCAGCAGCAGCAAAAGTGATGAAGCGCCAGAATCCATTGCCAGTAGGAGATCATTTGTTACCTTGATCAGAGCTGTCTCAGTAGAGTGGTTAGCCCTGAATCCTGATTGCATGGATTCAAAAAGGTTATTCTCGGATATGAAATCATTCAGCTGCTGTGCCACTACTTTTTCAAGTACTTTAGAGAGGAAAGGTCTATAATTACTTAAGATTTCTGGATCAAGGTTGGGTCGTTTCAGTGTGGGTTTAATAACGGCGGACTTAAAAGCTGCTGGAACTACACCTGAGGAGAGTGATATGTTTATAATGTTTAGAACTGAAGGTCCAAGGACGCCAAAAAGACTTTTAATAAGTGAACCTGGGAGCGGGTCGAACTGGCAAGTTGTCGGTTTGGCCGCATTCACCACCTGTTTGAGATCATCAAGTGACAGTTCACTAAAACCGGACAATTTCCCAGGAAAGCCACCCTGTCGTGCATCTTTAGATTTCAGCCCTTTTATAAGTGTGGTATTAATAATTTCTTTAGCAATTTCTTCCTGTATGCATTGAATCTTCTTAGTAAAGAAGACCATTAAGTCATGAGCAGAGTGCGTCGAACTATCTGCGATAGTCTGTTGCCTTGTAAGCGATGCTACAGTGTCAAAAAGGGCTTTGGGATTGTTCTTTTGAGACGCAATCATCTTCAAAAGGTAGGCCGATTTTGCAGAGGCAAGGGCCGCTTTATACTTTAACAAGCTATCACACCAGGTTTGATGGAAAACCTCAAGCTTGGTAGCGCGCGATTTTCTTTCCAATTTCCTGCATTCTTGTTTAAGGGTTCTAGTTTCATCAGTAAACCAAGGCGTGCGACTTTTAGGACGTGATTTTAGCTTTATGGGTGCTATTAAATCCAGGATACTAGTCAGGGTGGTATTGAACTCATTCATGAGTGAGTCAATCGAGCCATTGTATGAAGGAAAGGACGCAACTGCTCCAGGAAGGAGTTCAAAGAGCTCAGAAACTGTGCCTGTGCTTATATTGCGTCCGCTAAATCCTTCAGCTTTTTTAACACTACATTTAGCTAGCACCTCAAATGTAACTAAATAATGATCCGAGATAACGGTAGTACACGGTAACACCATAATGTTTGAGGTTAAAACTCCTCGAGTCAGAATCAAGTCTAGCGTGTTTCCATTTTTATGGGTTGGCAAATCAACCAGTTGATTAAAACCAAATGCATCAATTTGAGACCTAAACGCAATAGTAAGTGAACTGAGTGGGGAGTTCATATGAATGTTAAAGTCCCCCATAATTATAATTTTGTCTGCATAGGTTACTAGTTTTGACAAAAGTTCAGCAAATTCGTCTAAGAAAGTTGTGTATGGCCCAGGTGCGCGATAGATAGTTATTACATAAATTGACAATAGAGAGGACCGCATCACAAGAGCCTCAAACGCCTTGTAATTATTAGAGGTACGAGGATTAAATTTGAGCGATTTTTCAGAAATGAGCGCGACACCGCCACCCTTTTTCAATGTGCGTGCTACATGGCTACTCGCGTAGTGAGGGGGTGAAGCATAATTTAGCGCTAAATACTCATCCGGGCGAAACCAAGTTTCACAGAGACCCATACAGTTAAGTTTATAATCACGAATAATGTTATCAACAAGTAAAGCTTTAGGAGCAAGCGATCTAATATTTAAAAGACCAAATTTTAGCTTTGCTGAATCATTTGACTTAGCTGAAGTCTTTGTAGTCTTTGTAGAGATCTTCAAAAGATGCCGCCGTTGGGGCCGTTCGTGAGCGCTGAGTGTAAAGCGTCGGTTGTCCGTCGACGAATGAATGGTGGAATTAGTTACATCCTCGCGTCATTCTTGCTCCTTAGACTTCGCACGCTTCACACATTTACCTGCACGGCAACCACGCTTCTGTTTCCTGTCTTTACGGCGCCGTTGTCGTCGTTTATTAGGAGGAATACCTGTCCACAAGGATGCCGGATCTCTTTGAAGTTCGCTCGGTATATCATAGGTGGTATAAAAAGTGCCCGAAAAGTCGAAATTTAGACGCCCACCCAACCGAATAAGTTCGTCCCTACTGTAAGTATTTTTGGCCACTCATGTGTCCAAAAGTGAAAGCAAAAAAGACAAGAGAACGGCAATAAATAGAAGATTAGCTGGAGAGCAACTAGCCGCAGCATCCATGCGCGCCGCCATGTTGAATCCAAGTTTCAAGCAGTCCCAGAGGCTACCACTAGAGAATGCTTGGGACAGCTTATTGCTTGTAACTGCTTACTGCCAGCCTCAGCTCGTCCAGGTTGAGCATGCAAACTACTACAGGCAAAAAAGTACCAAAAAATGTGTTTCAAAAATTTTTGTTGAAAGGCTAATTTAAAATTAAAGTAACTAATCCCAAGTGTTCAGTACCTTCTCTCAATCTCATACGCAGGCAATTACTCCCCTTATTAACCAGTGCAAATCCTCCTTTTTAAGCAATAATACAAGGTGTATTATTGCTTAATAAGGATGGAGCACCTATTTAATCACAGCAAGACAGACTATGTAGAATACTGCTATAATACAAGCAATCTACATTGACAGCTCTCCAGCCGGTACAAGCAGGGGACCCAAATACGTAACGTTTCACTCAATGCTTTTTTAAGGGATCAGGGAAGTGAGGGCGAGAGGAAAAAGACAGCAATCTGGTGCTCGCTTGGCCGAAGGAGCGGGAAGCCCTCGCGAACGAAGCGTGGAAGTTCGGAACAAGTTGGGCAGCCTGGACGGGAGACGTAGTGGGTAGCCAGGACGAGCAGGAAGCCAGGGATCGGGGATCGATACAGAAAACAGAATCAGCATTTGGGCAGCCGGGACAGGAGAAAGGAGAACTTGTATGCTTCAAAAGGATTTCATATCTGTAAAATTCAAGCTAAAAACATGATCCTGGAACGAATTAAGCCCGTAAGAAGAAGTACCACTGTATCTAACTTTCAAACACTAATATTTGACACGAAATCTTCATGTAAAACCTGAAAACTCTAATGTACACCCCAACTTAATATTGACAACATGACTTGAAAGTTTCATATAAAACCTTGTTCTTTTTTCAAAATTCAAAGAGCAATTCATTGCTAATGTGACTCATCTTTTCCCTTGTTTACTCGTGAAAGCTACAAATAGGACAACGTCAACAGCGCCTCATAGCAAAGTACGGCTTTAATACTTTAACCGTTGACCTCCTTTTCTGACTCGACACGCTCTTTATTCTGCAATTACCGGTCGAGGTCAAACCCCAGTTCGCGGCCGTCCGCATTGAACTACGCCGCTGCGGTCTTTGTGCTAAGCCGAGCCTGGAATCCACGAATCGTCAGCGCTTTTCCCTCGAGTCCTCTCAAAGCAACAACAATATAAAAGGCATTTTCGATTAAACATTAATCGTAGCCCTTTTAATCCTCGTATTTACACTGATAAAACACTCCGACGTGTGCAGACAACGCCTCGGGTCGGGAATGAATATTCATCGGCTATCAAACCCAAAACGTTGCGCAAGCGGCGTATGGACGTGATTACTCGATATTTCATGAGTTGGACGTCTTCATGGCATCAAATATTAACCTTCATGTGTAAACTAGATGCTTAGTACATTATGAAAAAAAGAAAAGGGGACCTACATAATTTAGCAAAACAAGGTCTGTCTCCCCCAAGTCCTCCTCACTGCCTTGCCTAATCGTATCACGAACAATTACTCGCTGTTCCTTAAACGGTGTTTAAATCAATTTTTACTTGTTTTTTAAGACATAAAGGTCATTGGATTGGAGGTCATATATTTTATGACAAAGGCAAAAAAACACAGAAAATTTTGATGCAAAACTCTAATTTTGTGCCACAATTGTTTCATTTGATTTGCTTCATTTTTATAAAATCACTATTGCAAACTAATTGCATATTTGACATATTTTAATATTTACAGGGTATTATATGTCTGAGTGATTAAAAAAAGAGAATAATTATCTCATTAATGTGACACCCAGTTAGCTTATTGTCCGAGGACACTCTTGTATAACGCAGGACAAAGCAACTTTCTTTTGTCCTTTTATTTTGTTAAAGTCATCCTGTATAGCTATATCAATCTCTTTTTTTATCATCTATCATTTTTATTTAGTCCAGAGTGTCGTGGTTTTCATAAAAACCGTTCCGGCAAATTAGCAGTGAATACATTTCCTTGATTATGTGAGTGTGTGTGTCTTGATTAAAATTTTACGAAGCTCTAAAATGGTACAAAGGAGTCATGTTTAAGTCGTCTTGAGGTCAAGCCTTCAGATTGTGAGAGTCAATATGATGTGTTTCATCCGTTTTCCTGATAAAACTATCTAAAACCGATGTGGTATTCCAAAAAGCAAGACGGTCTTCAGAAAAATATTAAGTTTGCCACTTTAGTTAAATTCGCCAATCGATCATTTATTCTATTGATTAATAATTAATATTCATAATTAATTTACCCATATTATACACTACAATACAAACATGTATTCATTGTCCAACCGCTTAACCTCGCGGTTTGTGGGGGTAACAAGGTTAAAACAATTGGTTTTCCTAAATAATTTTCTGTTATTGTTTGTGGATGGAGCCAACACAGGGAAGCATGATCACAGGTAGGTGTGCTCACAAAGAAAGGTATTTAACAACACATTAAGGTACAAAGTAACAAACAAGTGGTCACTCTACAATGAATTGTCCAAACTAGACACAAATAAGCCCCAGAAGCCAAGATGGAATTGGAAAACAGTGTGATGGCGATATTGATAATAGACCAAAAGTGGCATCTAAATGGCAATGACACAACCATGTGTGCTGTCCAAACAGTCGTTATAAGAGGGACTGGGTAATCACTGTCAGATGTGAGGAAACTGGGCGCAGACAAATTTCACTTGTTTGATTAGCTACGAGGCTAAAATGATTATAACTTCATTAAGAAATATTTTATATAAATATGTAATGTTTATTTAGCTTTTAGTAAGATAATATGGAGAAATAATACTACTTTTGAGTTCCTCGTGCAATTTATTGTTCCGGCGCTCTTGTGGGAAACAAGATTCACACCATAGCTGACTAGACACATGTCAAATCCATTTTCATGGAGGATTAACCAGGCCATGCCGTAAGTTGTTAGTAGTGTTTATGTTTTAAAAAATATTTTGTATTATTTTCAAAGAGATGCAAGGTCTATCCACTTTATTTTTGGGATTGTAACGGCACACTGTCTCTATGTACTGTGTGTTATTGTTTTGAAGCAAAATGAAATAATATTTCCCCTGCGGTCATAGTCCTTGTTTGGTGGTTTAACCCCACAACAATAATAAAGTGTTGCGGTAAGGTCTTACTCATAATATTGATAATCCTTAGCAGTAGAATAAAATAGAATGTACTTTTATTGTCACTCTTTGTAACCATGCACACAGAACGGAATGTCAGTTAAACTGTAGCCGCAGCCAAACAGGGCGCCGCCATTTTAGACCCAAGTGCTGTGTTGGGAGTCATTAGGTGACCAAACCCCCCAAGCGCCAAGCAGGGAGGCAATGAGTACCAATGTTGTAAGTCTTGGGTATGACCCGGCCAAGGCTTGAACTAGCGACCTCCCAGTCTTGGAGCGGGTGCCCTACCATCTAGGCTACCGAGCTGGTGTAGTACTTATGTAAAAGGGACTAACAATGGGATCCTATAATTCACCCTGTGAACACAATGGAAATATACTAAAGATACAAATGTGCCATCATTTTTCTAAGTGTTTATTTGTTGGTGGCTTTCAAACAAATCACTTAAGTGTTGCAGAGTTTGCATTGGCTCACCAGTAGAATCTGTTGGGGACGACGTTGTCGTGCACGAGCTGCCACCTCCTCCCGAATTCCACAGAGACATACAGCTGCAAAGGAGAGGGAAAAAAAAAATCAAAAGATTACATTCCCGATTAGGACCAAGTACAAAAATCTTGATTTCTCAGTCTCGTCGCATTTAGGAAAGTGCAGTGAGAAGATGAAATAAGAGAATTTACTGCTAAAGATGAAATGATCTGCAGACAGGCGGCGCTTTTTGATATGCAAATCAACTTCTGTATTTAAAAAGTCTTCCTCAACTGACTCAGCGGCATTGCACCGTATTAATTGGCGAGAGGGAATATATTATTTTTCTGTCATTGTAAACTTTTTTACACCACATGCTGCGCCACAAGATGCCTTTTTCCCACAGCAATGTTTACACGTGCACTTTTTTATTTTTAGGGCAAATCCTTTTTTAACTTTGAAGTCAGCCATAGTGTAGTGGTACACACAGCATGCATCAAATGAAATCCATTTCATTGAATTGCTTTCCATTCATTGTAGATATTAATGGTCGTTTTGCCCATCTCTACATGTGCCCTACTACAGCAGTTCTCGACTAGTCTGACTTCAGTTCCCACCATTCCATTCCCACCATTTTGCAAGTCACAAGGGGTTCTGGTATTCATAAACCACAAAAGAAGGACTTCAGAGTCTGTGCTTCGCCATGCTCAATATGTGTAAATAAACAATAGCGGTCTTTTTGTGGTATTAAATGGCAGGTGTCAACTTACATTTTTGCCATGTACTGTTAAGGGGTTTAATTAACTCTCTGGTGTTTTTGTTTTCTTAGCATTATGTTGCCAAGGCAAAGGCCCATGACCCTTTGAAAACAGGTCCGCGACCCACTTACGGGTATCGACCCACCAGGTGGGTAACACTGCCCCACAACAATCCGGTGCCAAATCAGGGGTGTTGTCGATCTGTCACCCACAGTCTGCTTGAAAAGGCTTCAAAATTCCCTGTGACGCATAAAAGGATAAGCGGTAGGATAATGTATTGTTTCAAAATCCAACCCACGCTGTGCAACAAAAAGTCACAGCTGACACAGGAGGACAGTCACGGATTGACAATATCCACTGTGGTACGAACTTTTAAACTAAATCCATGCATCAGTTTTCTGCACCACCTTTCCTCAGTATGGGGTGCTAGAGCCCATCCTAGCTATATCCGGGCAGTGGGCATGGGACACCCTGAACCGGATGCCAGTCAGTCGCTGGGCACACTAAGGGACACAATACACTCGCTCATTCAAACCTAGAGACAATTTGGAGTCACTAATTAATCTGCCATGCATGTTCTTAGAAGGTGAGATGAAACCTGAGTGCCCAGTGGAAACCCATGCAGGCACGAGGAGAACATGCAAACTCAGCATAGGGAGGCCGGTTTATTTGAAACATAGACCTCTTCACTGTGGTGCTGAAGTGCTAACCACTCAGCCGCTGTGCCACCGCAAATTGAATTAGTATGATGTATTATGATCTCTGGAGCATGGGTCCTTCAATAGTATAAACTGCACTTGGCAAAAAAGCATGATTAAGTAGAGTGTAACTGTTGGGATCCTGTACGCCACCTTCCACCAGAGGGAACTAACCGGTCTTAGAACCGGGCACAAATGTGTCAAATCAAGTATGTCTCTAATAATCCTGACCCTTTATAATGACATTTTGAGCAGCACACGTCATCAGGTCTTTTGATGTCCACTGTCATTGCTACGTTAGATTTAGTTTATGCTTTCTGGTTCATTAGTTAGACATTTTGGTAGTAGTTTGTATGCATCTTTAGTTTGGTACTTTGTTCCTTGCTTTATCCATTTCTGGTTTTGGTCCATAATTATAGTCTGGATTTTGTCAGGTTGCAACTTGTTTGGACATGTCATTTGATTTGTGCCCCTCAAGTCAAGTCAAGTCACATTTATTTGTATAGCCCTTAATCACAAAAACGTCTCAAAGGACTGCACAGGATTACAATTACACCATCGCTTAATCTTAAACCAACATGCGGGCAAGGAAAAACTCAAAACCTCCGCGTGAGGAAAAAGGAAATCTTGAGACGGGGCCTCACAAGTGGTAATCCCCCTTCCAGGATGTCCAGCATTGTCACTTTGTTCCTGGTTTTGTTAATAAATACCATCCTTGTTTTGAGCACCCCTGACTCAGTTCCTACTTCCCCCTTTACATCATAACAGGATAAAACAATACAATGCAATAAAAGTTATATAGTTTAAGAAAGTTTTGATACTACATCAATCAAACGTTTTTTTGGTAGCTATTTGCGGTGTACTCACATTGGCCACCAGATGCAATATAACACTGAGATGGAGCACAAAGATACTAAGTATTCACAAAATATGTATTGCTGTTATTCCTTGATCATGTATTTTTACTAATAATTTACATCAATATCGTTTTTTCAATGAACACAGTTTTTAACACTAGGCAGAGCTAAATGATACACAATGCCTCTTTAAGGTTTGAAGTAGCGCAACATGGATGCTATTTATTGCTAGTAATAAGTTCTTATGCTGAAAGGCTAAGCCATGTTGTTGAATAGGAGGTAATGCAGAAGATAGATGATTTACAAAGAACAGGAAAAGAGAAGCAATATTACAATCAGACCCAACCTTATTTTATGTTGATTGTGATTTTTTTTCTGTAAGTGTGCCACATCAGCTGCTTCCACATCAGCCTCCCACAACTAGCGCTAAACTGATCCAAACTTTCTGTAGGCTGGACGTTACTTTCATCCTTCAAACTGTGAAAGGCAATTAGCGCTGGTGTTAGTGAATTACAGGTTGTTTATCAGAGAGGCTATTTGCATAGATATGAGCATCTTTTTTCTCCACCAGACAAATGTGAATTACCCGTTTTAATATGCGCAACTACGACCTATTCACCACGGTGCATTCCGCAATGTTAGTGACACTACCATTTTAGAATTTTTAAGTGAAAAGCTCCTTGATGTTTTGTTCGATAAATTGTTGATGAATCTGAACATGACATATTCTCTCTCTAACTTTATTGAAATTAGATTTTGTTCAAAAGGTTACTTCGTGTCATTCAAATGAAGTGTTGGGACTAACTCTTTACAAAACAAAGCGTTCCAGTAGCTCAATTACTTTTCTCGTTGACGAGTACTCTAACACGTTATCGCTAATGTTTGTAATTGAACTGCCGTTAAAACATGGTGCGTGAATCCGCTACTTGTTGAAAGCAGGCTGTGTATTATAATATATTTCGTTTTTTATCAATTCCTCCTTTGCTCATGAAATGACATGAAACACCCATTTGGCCAGTAACACAACGCTGAATTTATGCATCAACCTACAAAATAAAACTTAATAAAATTACGGTCTCAAGAACAGAGTACAATGACGCACAATTTCTCCCAACTGATATTCTGATATTCTTACAACCATATATAATCAACTCTAACCCATATTTACAACTATGAATCAAGGGGTCAGTTTATATGTGCTAATTTAGTTGTGTGTCACCAGTAGCAAATGGTTAGCATTGCATGGGAAGGTGGGCGTAGCCTATACAGGAACAACAAAACCAAAAGGACAAATATAAGCACAGAATTAACCGTAAAAAAGTGCTGATTTTTGGTCTTTTTATTTGTTAAACTATTTTTGCAATACACCAGAAAATTTATAAAATGCCTCGGACAGTACCCAGAGACAAATAGGACATGGGGTGCCTCAGTTAAGTGTTAGTTTGTAAGCTCTCAAGGTTGCACAAGCCAAGAAATATGAATAGTTCACCACTTTGTAGAGAATATATCCTTAGCCCACTCCAATCACTATGAATGGCCATTCAAAGAAAGCTGAATAATAAAGACTTGAAACTCCAAAGTGTTCATATGTAATCAAAATATTAATGATCAGCATCTGTGTGTCATGCTCATGGCAGGAATTAGTTCACTTTGGTTCAAAGTAAAATTTTGCCTATTATCAACAATTACAGAGATTTGAGTAATTATTGTCAACCACTTTGGAAAGCAGGAAGTCACCTGTGAATAAGACCGCACGTCCCACCTATAAAACCAACACGCAAGCTCCAACTGACTGGCACGCGCTCCCGCTCAACACAACTTCTTCAGCCGAGGCCTAACCCACCCCCGCTCAATCCACTTTAAGGAATTTCAGGAGGGGAGAGCACAGGCTGATCTTTGTTTCATCAGAAGGCCAGGACTCCATGCAGCCACAAACCAGAGCAGGACGAGACACCTTTTGCCCTCAAAGGTAAACCAAGAAATGATTTTGCAACAAGCTGTTTTGGTGCAAGGGCAAATAATATGTGAAAATACTTCCTGATCATTTAAAGCTATTATTATCTTATTATCATTATCTTAACCATAGGTTTGTGGATCAGTAATTTCATTATTGCTACCAAATGTCTTTCTCCGTTCCCATTTTTTAAAACTGCAAGGGCTTGTGTCAACATTTTCTTTCTGGACTGATTAATCATTAACCATATCAATGAACTGAAAAAATGATGATTTAAATATAAAATTAAATTTTGTTTATAGGATTGCTTCCTTTATGATAAATTCTGGACACATTACGAGGCCATTTTGAATAATTTTTGAGTGGGAAACCGTGAACACTACCTGCTGGCTGAATCAATAACCACTGAATTAGATTCTGAATTAAATAAATATAATGTAAAGCATTTACTCTTCAGTTTCCAAAGGTTGGTGTACACGTTTTCATATATTCATTTTATTATTTGTCTATTTATATTCAGTCTTAGGGGGTCGGCTTCAATGGAAGTATATGCGGTTTCTAACTAAATAGTTACTTTCAGCATAAGTGGCTTCAGTACTTTTGAAATAAAGTAACTAGTAACCGTAACTAATTACCATTTTTCAGCAACACACCTAAGGCTGGTGGTTAGTAATGCTGACATTTTGCAAAATTTGGGGAAAAAAGTCCTGGAATTATTCATTAAATTGCAGTTAAATCTGATAGTGTCATGTTCTGTCTCTAGCTTAATTGAAATTAGCTCGTGTTCAAAGGGCGACTTTGTCTCATTCAAATGGCATGCTGCTCTTCCCAAACTCTTTCATTGCGGCCCTATTGTGGTTCATTTTCCCTAATAAGTGAATGATTTTACTTCACTCATTTAAAAGAGAGGCTAAGACAACTTGATACGTCCTAGGTAAATTACGGGCCCAATACTTACCATGCGGTTACATCATCATTATGATGCTAAGGGGACAAATCTAATTGGCACATTTGCCTTGCGGCTCGGATCAAGGTCGACCAGCTTTCTGCCTGAAAACTCAAAGCTAAGGGAGCGCAAAAACACCCATTTAACTATTCAGACAGTTTCCCCGTTAGCGTCACAAGGCTCTTACAAGGATTCGCATCATTTTTGTCTCATCTCAGCAATCACAACGTTTAAAAGACCAGACAAGACGATCGATACATGGAAAATGAAACCAATCCGAGAGTAATCGCGCCTCGGGAGTGATGAAAGAAGCGCTAAAATTGAGCTTTACAAAGACATACAGGATGACCGCAGGGCAAACATGTCTAGCGCATTTTTATTGGGTCGGTGGACAATTTTGTCCAGCAGGCTTTCATCTCCTACCCGCACCATTTATCTCACTTTTCGCACCTCGCCTGCTCGTCCCTCTCTATATCAAGTCCTGCAATCGGCGAATGAGGGGGGTCGAGGTTTGATGTCTGCGCCTTTGAGTTAAGCGGACAGCGAGCCCTCCGACAACTAATGAAGGCTCACACACATCAATACAGAGGTACTTCTTTATATCGGTGGCCTCTACACACGAGATTTTCGATACACAAGTCTTGCTTTATGAAGGAAAATACAGTTTAAGAGCAGTTCCAGAGGCTACCACTAGAGATTGCTCGAGATAGTCGGTGACTGCTTACCGCTATCAGCTGGGTCCTGTTTGCTCATCACTTCCCACCATCAGGTAGCAAAAATTAATGAAAAAAAACACAACCTTTGTGTTCGTGAGTGCCCAAGCCGAGGCAAAAAATTGGGAAGTTGCGAGTGCCAATCACAAAGTTGCATTAATTTTAGAGGGATGTTATATTCCTGGAGAAAAAAGGACGAATCAGAGAAGCTGGTGTCTTAAAAAAAGATTGAATTGGTGCTGGCCAAGTCGGATGAATTTTCTGCTTTTGTTGAAAACAATAAAACATCCAGAAAATGTGGAAACTGGTTGTGTGACAGCTCTATTTCGCCTTCGCTCTGATAATACTAAACTACTCGTCCCAAAAGCCAAGAAGATCCGCAGGTTCAAGAGCGTTTCCTATTCGGGCCCCGGTGCAGTGGAATGCTCTCCCTACTGAGCTTTCATCTGCGACCTCAGTGGAACTGTTTAAATCTAGGCTTAAAACACACTTATAATTCATAGCGTATAAATGATCCATGTTACATGTTGACAATGTCTGTGTATTGCAACATCCATTGCAGCCTGGTCATGATAACCTCATGTGCGGTCCCTTCTCAAGGTTTTTATTTTTCTCATGTTGAGGTTTTTGAGTTTTCTTTGCCCTGATGTAGGTTTTCGATCAGGGGATGGTGTAATAATAGTCTGAAGTTTGCAATAATCTGTGGTCTGTGCAACCCTTTGAGACTCCTTGTGATTAAGGGCTAGTCAAATCAAGATGACTTGACTTGTGTCTGTTTATTGACACATTACACATTTTGAAGGGAGGTACAGACATATCCTCGGATACGTTTACTTTCAAAAAATCTGTTGAAAGTAATAGCGTTGCGAGTTCAGCTAATAGGGCAGTTTTGCTATAAAAAAATGTGTGTTTATGTTGATTTAACATTACAGTAATTTCAAAGTTAAGTGTGAAGTGCTTACGTATCCTGTCTGTCTTCATACTCATTCACCCCCTCACCACCTGAGCATCATTGTTACGGCAAGTCGAGTCCCTCCACAGTAAGAGATTTTAATAAACTTTCGTTTTGTTTCGTTGATATCATCTTGTTTATCCCATTGCTGTATTTTTTATGTTTAATTTCTATTTGAATGGGTTTTAGTGATCAAGACTTGTAATTATCTAATCCAGGAAAATGTGCTCGATACACAAGTAATTTGAGCTACAAGCTCTATCCTGGAACGAGTTAAGGTCATATGTAGAGGTGCCACTGTATCACGTACTGTTGTTTGCAAGGTCACGGCGCGGTAACCCACCCCGGTTTGTTTTGTCTGTAATATTACCGGCGGTTACATTTTAGCATGAAGACACAATTTGCAATGAACGTCGGGAGAGGCAAAGCAGACGTGACATGTTAGGAAAATATGATAACACGCCCCGGAACGTGCTAGCAGGTGCGTGTTTACGGCTCTCAAGTGGTTGAATTAAAAAGGAAAAATTGGAAAATTGACTTTTTAACAGCTTGTGCACAGACGGTTGTCTCTGGTGTGTCCGTCTAACCATCAAATGGGAAATGGTACAACCAAGCAGCGTCCATTCCACCCCTTGTAGCCTTTTGGCATTGGCAAAATCACCAATCTGTACGTTTATTTCAGGGAGAGGAAATCAGTTGTTTGTTGAAAAACACGTTTGTGTTGCTCAGATGAAAAGCAACAATAAACAATATTTTTTTCACACAATTTCACTATGTTGAAGTCAGCAGAAGAGCTTCATGCACTGTTTTGTTACGGTGGCTAGAGAACTTTCTTGAAGTTTTTTTAATGTTCATATCAAAACATTTGAAGACAATTACAAAAATAGGGTTCAAACCGATGGTGGAGTTTTATTTGTTTGCCTTGGGGTTCAAGATGCTTCCCTTACTTTTTTAAAAATGTGTTTATTTTTGTGATTTAGCAGTTGACAAATTATTTCTTTTTAGTTTTAAGAATTTTAGTAAGATATCAAAATAATGGTTAAAATGTGGAAACACTTACCTTTTAAGGAATGTTTTTTTAATATAAGATAAAAATGTTCAAAATACTACCTGCCAAGTTTGCTCATTTTAAGTATATATATCTTAATTTACGAAAAAACTATGTAAACAATGAAAATTACATAAATAATTTGTAATATGTAAAAAAAAAAATTATACTTAAATTCAGCAGAATTGCCTGATATTGTAGATGGAAAACAACAGTTAAAAATAACATTAACATTATTATCTTAAATGACAGAATTGTTATATTATAGGATTGTTTTTATAGAATGTGTTTTATTCTACTTAGACAGGCAAGTTCAAATATGGTATGATAGACAAAAATAATAACTGCACACCACTTTGACTTCAATATTATACGAATAAGAGGTAAAATGTATGGAAATAAGGAAGTTAATAAATCTTATTCTTGAATTTTACTGGGAAAAAAGGTCATCAAATAAGTCAGCGTGTGGTGAAATAACGCTGGATTCATTAAAAATGTATGATCTTGGTGTAAATAATAAGCAAGTATACATGAAATAAATATACATGAAATATAAAGGAATATATAGGTCGAGTAATTAGCATTTACTATACATAAGATGAGCCTCCCCTAAAGGGAGTTGACATAATTGTCAGCCATCTTGCTGCTATGAGTACCCAAAAACCTCACGAAAAGATAGGCAGGAAAAAAACTTAGTTTGCATTCTTCCTTGTGCTTTTTACCCTTTTTTGGGTTGCATGAAACAATACAGGACCATCTAGCAGTCAAAGAATACATCACGTCATATAATACACACTGACCACATATTGGGGCGGCAGTAGCTCAGGAGGTAGAGCACTCGTCTTGGGATCAAGGGATCCCAGTTCGAATCCCGGCTCGTGTTACATGTCGAAGTGTCCTTGGGTAAGACACTGAACCCCTAATACCCCCAATAAGCAGGTTAGCGCCTTAGATGGCTGCAAGGCCGCTATTGGGAAATGTGGAGCACATTGTAAAGCGCTTTGGGAAGTCATTGACTTGAAAAGCGCTATATAAATGCAGATCATTTCATTTCATTTCATTTCATATTAGAAAATGTTGACCTCTGTGATATTATGACTCCAGTCTAAAAGGTATAAAGGCAGCTGAAGTAACAAGAAACCTGAAAGCAGCAAGAATGTTTAGTAGAGATGAAGGGGATGTCATAGGAAATTGCACCTAAGGCCAAATCTCCAAACTTCATATTAAAACATGGATTTTCCCCAGAAATACAGTAGGAAACTTTTGAGAGGTTTAAAGGCCTGAGACAAAAAGGAATGTCTTGGGAAAGTGTTCCTTTGCATATTTTCAAGATTGCACAGGCCAAGAAATATGATTCAATAGTATGTGGCGATTTTAAAGCAGTGATAGGGTGTCTGCTCATATGCCTTGTAGACATACATGCGAGCATAGTCAATGTATAATTTGTGTCGGTTGTATTGGCCGGGTGGGGTTACATTATGATTTGGTCCCCACCAATCCCAAGATCAAACCAAAGGCCTAGGGCCAAGTTGATGTTGAATTCACAAGTTCAGATCACTCACATCTCAAAGCAACACTCTCGGTACGCACAATGTACAAGTCCCTGGCAGAACTAACGAGCGCACTTCAGAATCACCTTTTGCTCCCAGTCAGATTGTGTTAGCTCGTTTTTTTTCTGCCATTCTGACACCTTCCGACAGCCTCTGGGCGTTACCTTTTGGTTGTGGCTGTAAGCCAGTATCCAGTCCTCCTGCTCGGGATGGAAAAGAAGACTGAGGATATCAAAAGCTAAGCTGTACTTCTGATAGGATGCCCCCTCATCCAGGCTAATGAGCAGGCTGCTCTCCACCTCCGGGTCGGTCAGCAACATGATCTGAAAGCAGATGAGAAAGGAGACAGCGGGGATCAGCATGCCAAGCTGACAGCTACCATGCCTGAGGGTGCATTTGCGCTCACGCAGGGTGCACTTCACGTTCACGCTGCCGCCCCGTGTGGCTGCTTTGCTGAGGAAATGATGGCAAACCCGCGCAAGGCGATGATGAGCCTTGACAAGCTGGATACTTTTCAGATTTTTATTTTCTGAAGTTCTTTACCAACAGTGCTGGGGCAAACGCGTTATAAAGGAACGCAATTATCGTATTTTCCGGATTGTAAGGCGTTTCTAAAAACCCCAAATTGGGTAGAAATTTGAACATGCGTCATATAATCCGGTGTTCCTTATATACGGATACAATTGAAAATGCATATTACATACATACATACATTTTCTGAACAGTTTATTCACATCAGGGTTGCTGGGGTGCTGGACCTCATGGCAGCTATCTTCAGGAAGTAGGCAGGGGACACCCTGAACTGGTTGCAAGCCAGTCAAAGGCCACACAAAGACAGACAACTTACTAGCTCATTCACACATGCATATTTTTGTAATGCTCCTCTCAAGATTTCTTAATTTTCCTCATGTTGAGGCAGTGCAGAGCAATTTGATTAGATGAGCGGTGTTTAGAGCTACAGACAGGGCGTGCACACTCATTTTCATTTGCCCAGTGCCGTCTGCACTGATGGTAAATATTTGGTATCCTCGTTTGGAGAATTTTGTATTAGTATTTTTACATAATGGTTTTGCCTGAACATTGTTTTTAATCCATTAGTTGGGACAAAAATGGAGCCTCAACACTCTGAAGTCACTGCGGGAGGGAGAAAAAGTGTGGGTATATTTATATTCATATGGGACACAGGCAATGGCAATATTATTATTTCATAGATTTTATCAAATCATTTAACGTCCCACAGTGAGATAAAATGTGCATCAGGATTAGCTTTTGTCTGAAGAGCGGGTTTGGCGTTCTTTTTTTTTATTTTTTTGTCTTAAAATATACAGATGGGAAAAATAAATCAAAACATGTCTCTTGGTCAAAAAGGGTCCTGACCCCTGGATCTAGAGGCTAAGATTTTTCATCTCCCTACTGCAATCTGGATTTGATTCCCGTTGCATCTAATGTAATGCAAATGTGATCGGCGATATTTTCTGACTGATCAATCTATGGACAAATACAGTACTTATATATTTTTTGTGGAACTTTAGCTTTTACTGTAGTTTTTATTCTGTGCACCTTATATATGAAAAAATAACACAAAAGATATTTTTTTGGGGATGTGTGTTATAATTCTATACACCTCATAGTGCGTAATATACTGTACTGTAACACGTTATTATTGAATCTTTATAACTCACCAGCCGTTACAACATGAACTGTAACTGTGTTACTTGTCAAGAGTAGATAATGACTGGTGACGTTTTCTTATGCCCAATTTCGTTGTCACAATATGTTAACCCATTTTGTAACAATGACAATAAAGGTATATTCTATTCTATTCTCTATTCTCTTATTGCCGAATATTTTAGCGTTACCCATATTGTCACACACAAATCACGATCGACTAGTAACATTTTAGGAAGGGCGGGCATGTTTGTACCTATCTGCAAAGTACAAGTAAAACAGTTACGGTGGCGCCGTCTTAATCACAGCCTAAGAGGTAGCTGAAGTTTTCCTCATGCATATATTCTCCCTCCTTTTTATCTTTGTATCCAAGCCAGTAATGCTCTATTTTTTGTGTCAGTCATCTAAGGGTTGACTGGGTCAAATTTTAAATGAAAAAAATAGTAACTGTAACTAATTACAGACGCTGCCCGACCTACAAACAAGTTAGGTTCCATACGATCATCTGTAGTTTGAATGTGTTTGTAAGTTGCTTCAGTGCTATATTTTGTATGTTTTAACGTCAAAGTTCTTAGCGCACTAGACATAGATAGATAGATAGATAGATAGATAGATAGATAGATAGATAGATAGATAGATAGATAGATAGATAGATAGATAGATAGATAGATAGATAGATAGATAGATAGATAGATAGATAGATAGATAGATAGATAGATAGATAGATAGATAGATAGATAGATAGATAGATAGATAGATAGATAGATAGATAGATAGATAGATAGATAGATAGATAGATAGATAGATAGATAGATAGATAGATAGATAGATAGATAGATAGATAGATAGATAGATACTTTATTCATCCCCGTAGGGAAATTCACACTTCCAGCAGTCTACCTCGTTGTTTATTAACAGATTGACATGATGCCCTAGGGGTGCTTGTAGCGGAGTGGATGACGTCACTCTAGTGTACACGTTGTTATGATGACACACAAACCAGGAAGTAGAAGACAGATTTCTTTCTTCTGTATGGATGCTGGGTGACCTCTCACAGCGCCACGCGGTGGAAATAAGCACTACAGTACTATCCTGTACTCGGAAAAAGGTGCACACGATACAAAATCTAACATACAGCAATGTCCGGATTTTTTGACATCCCGAAAAAAATGATGGTATCTACTCTTTTGCTTAAGTTGAATGTTTGTAAGTAGGAGAGCGTCGGTAATGTGTTTCAGTCACGCGTCCACAGCTCTTTACGACACCGGGGTAAAAAACTCACCTTGCGTTTGTTGTTGGGACTGACGTACAAGTAGCTGAGGATGGTCTTGGGCCCCGCTTTCTCGTTAAGTTTCTGGTATGTGCTGCCGTAATCGGTGGATCTGAAATTCAATTAGGGAGATACTGTGAACACGGAGAGGACGCGGCAACACCTAGCGCTTCCGACGCTGATGCTATCATTAAGCACGTCGGGCAGGCGGAAAATTGCAACAGCAGAAGTCAGCGAGTCATTTGCTAGATGAATGGATATTTCTCTAATTATCAAAGTCAACAAGAATGTGCCGCGTAGCGTGCATTGAGAGTTCACAACTGACATAGTATTGTTATTACTGTTGAGGCTCGGGGGTGCATGTTTCTACTTGACTTTGAAACTGTTGACGCTTTGAATTTTGAAGTAAGGGCTACAGATACTTAAGTCATTTCTTTTCAAATGCATACATACTGACCTGTCGACATAAAAGCGGTCAATTTTATTGCACACTCTGTTTTTACGCGCAAAGCACAATGCGTCTTCAGAATGTAAGAAAAAACAACATGTGCTTGCTAGGAACCGGAAGTTGCAAACGTTTCCCAAAACTGATTGGTTTATTGATGGTCAAAAACTTAATTTCGCTTCAAAATAAACCAGCCGTGTACTAAAATGCTAGTAACGAGTTAACATGTGTTGTTTAAATTTGAAAAAGCGTTATTTTCTTTTTATTTTAAGCGCTAGGTATTTTAAAAAGACAGAGGCTAACGAATAATTTTACAAGTTTGTAAGTTATGTTGTGTAACAAGCTGATTACCTACCACATGTGATGTCCAAAAATGCAGAAATGCTTTTAGGCGGATTTTTTTTACATTTATCTATCGGCATTATCGTGTGTTAAGGAGTAAATACTTCACACAGTTGGATTGTCTGGACTGTCCTGGATGTAACGAAGACATTTTTGAGGACATTCAACTCATTTGATGACTGCCAGGTTATTGGTGAGCTACCCCAGCTTTATCGTGATCGTCAAGTTTACGTGGTGATTACATTTCATAATAGTCTGGAATTATTTGGAATCCCAAGAGCTTTCAAATTATATGTGGCATAATGTGGTGATGGGCAGCACGGCGGCGCAGTGGTTAGCGCGTGTGCGGCACAGTTTTGAGGTCGTGGGAACCTTCTTCGTGGGTTCAAATCCAGCTGCCGGCCATACTGTGCGGAGTTTGTATGTTCTCCCGGGCACTCCGGTTTCCTCCCACATTCCAAAGACATGCATTTCAGGTGAATTGGCCGGTCCAAATTGTCCCTAGGTGTGACTGAGCGAGTGAGTTGTCTGTCCCCGTGTGCCCTGCGATTGGCTGGCAACCAGTTCAGGGTGTCCCCTGCCCACTGCCCGGAGATGGCTGGGATGGGCTCCAGCCCCCCCGCGACCCTAATAGGGATAAGCAATACAGCTAATGAGATGAAATGAGATGAGATGTGGTGATATCGTACGGACACATATTAGTTTATCAACTGTCCGGCAGCTCATTAAGACGTTAAAATATATTATGTTTTAATCTAAGATTGCATCATTACAACCAAAATTGACTACAAAGTCAACAATGTCCAGGGCAACAGACAGTGCAGCAGAGATACAAAGAGAAAAATCTGAAAAAAAAAATACAATAAATCAAATAAAAAGGAAAATAATCATAATAATGTCATGTTTAATTCAACAAAAGGGGCAGATTCTAAGGCAAATTGTATAAATTTAGCACATTGGGAATAGTCATCACATGCAAAATACTCAAATTCGTTAACAACATTTTGAAAACTGAGTTTATATTTTTGTGTTCTGTTTTTCTTTGTGGCTAAGAGAAATTGCCACACATGCAAGGAATTTGTTGTTGTTTCTTCGTTTTTGTTTTGTATGATAAATTCCAAAAGTAATATGATCTTCGGATTAGTTGATATAGAGAAAGTGTTTACATATTTTTAGGTATATAGCTTTTGTTTGGACAAAGTTTTGTTTTTTGTTATTTTGAAATCACTTGGACTTGTTTATTGTTCAATATTACAGAATAGTCTGCTGTTTTGTGCACTGTTTTTCCATCTTAAAATGTGTTTATAATAAATCCAATTTATCGATTAATTCGAAAAAATAATATACCGATTCATCGAGTATAAAAATAATTGGTAATTGCAGCCCTGTAATTCACATAAATATACTTATTATGGAGTACAAGAAAAACAGTCAAATATTACAGATACAAACCAGAAATTTGGATTTGGGGAAAAGTTCAAAGTAACATTGTACAATGATGAATGCCTTCAAAAATAGATTGACATTTATCTGATTCTCAATTAATGCACTCATTTCTTAATATCATGATAGTCTGTTATCTTTTTTTCTTTAAAGTCTTAATTACCCTGGAATGACGTGTCTAATCCCATTGCATTCAATGTTTCACTGTGTTGATATCAATGACAAAGAAGACAATTCAATTCAGTTCAATGATCAATTCGTCATTACAACTTTTCTTATGGTCTGAGTGTTTTGGACACAGCTGTGCACATTGTTGTTTATTTTCCAAAAACATCTAACTGTTATGCTATGCCAAACGATGGGAAGGAGTTACGTTTTGCATATGTTCACACATGCGTGAATAGGCGCAGATGGGATTAAACTGCTGGGGATGGAGTGACTTTTACTTAGCTTAACTTGACCTTCCTCCAAGAATAAATATATAGATACATATATTTTAAATCTCTTATACCTTGAGTTGCAAATGCAATTGAGGTAGGATAGACTGAGTTCAAATAAAGATGAGGGATTTTTTGAAGCCAGTAGTTTCAAGCAAGTCTCATTAAAGCAAAAAGAGATACCTACCAAGATGCTCAATTAGTTTAACACATGCACAAATGGAACTACATTGTGCACTTTCAAGCATGCGCAGAACCAAAAGTAATCTTGAATGGATAGCCCACAAGCAAAACCTCTCAATTTTTCTATTTTCTTTTTTAAGCCCTTGTAAAACATTGACATGTAGTCAAGGTAGGCAGGTGAGTTCATCATGGAAATATACATCTTAAAATATAGTGTATTAAATGGTGATATTCCACATGGTTCACAGTATCATCCCTGTTAAAATTCTTCATCATACAATATCAAAATTGTTGGACTTTCTTTTTCTGAATCGTTGAATTCTCACAATTCACCATCAAATAGTAAGAGTGAGAGCCGAGGAATCACTCATGTCATTATCGCCCCAGAGATGGGTGGTAGACAAACTGTGTGCCTTGTGTCAGGGCGCGATAGCGAGACCACAACTACAGATTTTGATTTGGCGCACTCCCACGGAGCCAATCAATAGAAGAAATCCTATTAGCAAGCTAACAGCAATTCAATTGCAGTCATCCGGATAGTGCTGACGCGTTGCTTGGCTTTTACCCCAAAAAATGGAGGATTACGTCTCAAAATTCATGTTTTCCATTCTGAACTTTTACTTAAAGCATAAGACAAGCGAGTTATGAATGCTTTTATTGAAAATGTTTGGCGTATGGACTTCATTTATTTGTAAATGTAACGGAGTGTAATATACATGATTAAATCATAGCAGTGGCACACAGTTTCACTAGCATGGCTCTGTTAGCTTCAGATCAGTCCTGTATCATCGCTTGGTGGGTGAGTTTTGCCATTATTGTATTGTGTGTGGTGTACTTTTCAGTCACTCCTTAAATTTAGTGTTTGTATTTGTGTTTATTTTTGATTAATCAATTAAGATTAACTTTTATTAAGCTTGCATATGTGTATGTGTGCGTACGCTCATGTGCTTTGCTGTATGGGCCTTTGCACAGTTTGATCAGACGCAAACTCATCCACCACTGCGTGTTTTGTCCCATTGTGTTGCAGTTAAAGCACTTTCATTTTTTTCCGTATCTTACTTCCTCTTTTTTGTAATTTGTACATTTGGTGAATTGTTACGGGCTGCGCTCGTGTTTCTGGTGTGTTCTAGGGTAGTCTGTAAATATATTTTTTTTATATTTTTGAAATATTCTTGTTAAAATTACACTATACAATCATTGTGTTATGTTGTGACAATGTAGTATTTTACGCTCACGATTGTTGCAAATCACTCTTGCATGACCACGGGGTGGATTAATCGGACGGAAACTCATCGACACCCCGTCACATAAAGAAAAGACAATAACATTTTAAAAGTTATTGTTTCCTTGCTACTCTGTGTATATAGTTATGTGAAAATACATATATGTTAAAACAAAACATGTTAAATGTTGCCAATCTAATGATGAATAACCTGTACAGTACGTTCATTTATTTGTCGATGTGACTGTGCCTCACCAGACATGGACCTTAGGGCCCGGTCACACAGCCTTTGGGCCCGGTCACACAGCCTTTCTCCGTGTATATACAGCGCGATTTGCTGAGCACACGTCAGTTGTGCTCGAGACGTCAAGGGGTGAACATGGATCCCCGTCACCATAGTGACCTCGTCTTAATCCATTTTTATTTCTTGACATTTCTTTTCATTTCATAACAAGATAATAAAATAAAAATGAAAAACGATTACAATAATAACCTCCTCCTTGATCTGCTACCTTATCGTGGTGGAGGAGTTTGTGTGTCCCAATGATCCTAGGAGCTATGTTGTCGGGGGCTTTAAGCCCCTGGTAGGGTCACCCATGGCAAACAGGTCCTAGGTGAGTGGCCAGACAAAACGCAGATCAGAAGACCCCTAATGATGAGAGAAAACTTTGGTCCTCGATTTCCCTCGCCCGGACGCGGGTTACCGGGGCCCCCTTCTGGAGCCAGGCCTGGAGGTGGGGTCCGCTGGCGAGCGCCTGGTGGCCGGACCCTTACCCACGGGGGCCGGCCGGGCACAGCCCGAAGGGACGACGTGGGACCCTCTTCCCATGGGCTCACCACCTGTAGGAGGGGCCAAAGGGGTCGGGTGCGCAGAGAGCTGGGTAGCAGCCAAGGGAGGGGTCCTTGGCGCGACGATCCCCGGCTACAGAAACTGGCTTTTGGGACATGGAACGTTACCTCTCTGGCAGGGAAGGAGCCCGAGTTGGTGCGTGAGGTTGAGAAATTCCGACTAGATATAGTCGGACTCACCTCTACGCACGGCTTGGGCTCTGGTACCAGTCCTCTCGAGAGGGGTTGGACTCTCTTCCACTCTGGAGTTGCCCGTGGTAAGAGGCGCAGAGCCGGTGTGGGCATATTAATTGCTCCACGGCTCGGCGCCTGTACGTTGGGGTTCACCCCGGTAGACGAGAGGGTAGCCTCCCTCCGCCTTCGGGTGGGGGGACGGGTCCTGACTGTTGTTTGTGCTTATGCACCAAATAGCAGTTCGGAGTACCCAACCTTCTTGGGGTCCTTAGAGGGTGTGCTTGAGAGCGCGCCCCCTGGGGACTCCCTCGTACTGCTGGGAGACTTCAACGCTCACGTGGGCAATGACAGTGAGACCTGGAAGGGCGTGATTGGGAAGAACGGCCCCCCTGACCTGAACCCGAGTGGTGTTTCGTTATTGGACTTCTGTGCTCGTCATGGTCTGTCCATAATGAACACCATTTTCAGACATAAGGGTGTCCATATGTGCACCAGGACACCCTAGGCCGTAGTTCGATGATCGACTTTGTCATCGTTTCGTCGGACCTGCGGCCGCATGTTCTGGACACTCGGGTGAAGAGAGGGGCGGAGCTGTCAACTGATCACCACCTGGTGGTGAGTTGGCTTCGATGGTGGGGGAAGATGCCGGCCCGACCCGGCAGACCCAAGCGTGTTGTGAGGGTCTGTTGGGAACGGCTGGCAGAATCTCCTGTCAGAAGAAGTTTCAATTCACACCTCTGGCAGAACTTCGCCCATGTCCCGAGGGAGGCGGGGGACATTGAGTCCGAGTGGACCATGTTCCGCGCCTCCATTGTCGAGGCGGCTGATCGGAGCTGTGGCCGCAAGGTAGTCGGTGCCTGCCGCGGTGGCAACCCTCAGACCCGTTGGTGGTCACCGGCGGTGAGGGATGCCGTCAAGCTGAAGAAGGAGTCTTATCGGGCCTTCCTGGCCTGTGGGACTCTGGAAGCAGCTGGCAGGTATCGGCTGGCCAAGCGGAATGCGGCTTTGGCGGTTGCCGAGGCAAAAACTCGGGCATGGGAGGAGTTTGGCGAGGCCATGGAAGCCGACTTCCGAACGGCTTCGAGGAAATTCTGGTCCACCATCCGACGTCTTAGGGGGAGGAAGCGGTGTGCCATCGACACTGTGTATAGTGCCGATGGGGCGCTGCTGACCTCGACCCGGGACGTGAATCGGTGGGCGGAGTACTTCGAAGACCTCCTCAATTCCACCGGCACGTCTTCCTCTGGGGAAGCAGAGCCTGAGGACTCTGGGTTGGGCTCTCGTATCACTGGGGTTGAAGTCACCGAGGTTGTCAAAAAACTCCTCGGTGGCAGGGCCCCGGGGGTCGATGAGATCCGCCCAGACTTCATTAAGGCTCTGGATGTTGTGGGCGTGTCATGGTTGACGCGCCTCTGCAACATCGCGTGGACATCGGGGACAGTGCCTCTGGACTGGCAGACTGGGGTGGTGGTTCCCGTCTTTAAGAAGGGGGACCGGAGAGTGTGTTCCAACTACAGGGGAATCACACTTCTCAGCCTCCCTGGTAAGGTCTATTCAGGGGTACTGGAGAGGAGGGTCCGCCAGGAAGTCGAATCTCGGATTCAGGAGGAACAGTGTGGTTTTCGTCCTGGCCGTGGAACACTGGACCAGCTCTATACACTCTTCAGGGTCTTTGAGGGTGCATGGGAATTTGCCTGTCCGGTCTACATGTGTTTTGTGGACTTGGAGAAGGCATTCGACCGTGTTCCTCGGGAGGCCCTGTGGGGGGTGCTTCGGGAGTATGGGGTACCGCACAGTCTTATCCGGGCTGTGCGGTCCCTGTATGCCCGGTGCCAGAGTCTGGTCCGCATTGCCGGCAATAAGTCGGATTCGTTCCCGATGAGGGTTGGGCTCCGCCAGGGCTGCCCTTTGTCACCGATTCTGTTCATAACTTTTATGGACAGATTTCTAGGCGCCTCAGCATTGCGTCACTGCTTTTGCAGATGACGTGGTGCTGTTGGCTTCCTCAGCCCGTGATCTTCAGCTCTCGCTGGAGCGATTCGCAACCGAGTGTGAAGCGGCCGGGATGGGGATCAGCACCTCCAAGTCCGAGGCCATGGTTCTCAGTCGGAAAAGGGTGGTATGCTCCCTCCGTGTCGGGGAGGAGGTCTTGCCCCAAGTGGAGGAGTTCAAGTATCTTGGGGTCTTGTTCACGAGTGAGGGTAGGATGGAACGGGAGATCGACAGACGGGTCGGTGCAGCGTCTGCCGTCATTCGGACCCTGTACCGGTCTGTCGTGGTGAAGAGGGAGCTGAGCCGAAAGGCAAAGCTCTCGATCTACCAGTCCATCTACGTTCCTACCCTCACCTATGGTCATGAACTTTGGGTCATGACCGAAAGAACTCGATCCCGGATACAAGCGGCCGAAATGAGTTTCCTCCGCAGGGTGGCTGGGTTCTCCCTTAGAGATAGGGTGAGAAGCTCAGTCATCCGGGAGGGACTCGGAGTAGAGCCACTGCTCCTCCGCGTTGAGAGGAGCCAGTTGAGGTGGCTCGGGCATCTAATAAGGATGCCTCCTGGACGCCTCCCTCGGGAGGTGTTCCGGGCATGTCCCACCGGCAGGAGGCCCCGGGGGCGGCCCAGGACACGTTGGAGAGACTATGTCTCTCGGCTGGCTTGGGAACGCCTCGGGGTCCCGTCGGATGAGCTGGAAGAAGTGGCTGGGGATAGGGACGTCTGGGCTTCCCTTTTAACGCTGCTGCCCCCGCGACCCGACCTCGGATAAGCGGAAGACAATGGATGGATGGATGGATACAATAATAACATATTGGCTTCTTCTTCGGTGCCATAGCTTGAAATCTTGATCTTCACGGGACTGTGTCTTGAGCGGTTATGATTTCTACAGCCCGGCTCGGCAGCTTTTATACCCGTGGTCCACACGCGGAAAGGACGTGGAACTGACGCGATGAGGAAGCGGAACAGTCGCCGGCGTCTGTTTTGCGAGCATACCACGGATAAACAGCGGGTTAGCCAATTTTGAAAATCGCAAAATTTTACCCGCAATACAGACGCAAACGGCTGTGTGACCGGGCCCTTACTACACATCATTGCTTGTAAACATGATTGGACAAATTAACAGGAGAGGGCTAAGCACAGCTAATTAGTAACTGCTTGGCTTCTATCGGTTTCACAAGCTAATAAATCACTTGTACATGTATGTTGGAAAAAATCCCCCACATGTCTGTTGGATTTATCGCAAACACAACCCTATTGGTGGGTTTCCGATGACGTCATTATAGTTCCTGTTTTTAGGGTCTCGTAGACCTCCGTCCACCAGAGGTTTGGACTTCTGCTGGACGGGTGTGTACAGTGACCACGCACCTGTTCCTAATTATCCTCTCTTTTTATATTGACATATTGGACAGCACACGTCGTCGGTTCATTTTCATTTCCTCATATCTACCCTTTGGTTTATTTTTGTTTCCCATTTTCTGGTTTCT
The DNA here is from genome assembly GCF_059441175.1 of Urocampus carinirostris. NCBI lineage: Eukaryota > Metazoa > Chordata > Actinopteri > Syngnathiformes > Syngnathidae > Urocampus > Urocampus carinirostris. The sequence goes on from NC_142361.1 coordinate 10,416,988, forward strand.
TTTGTTAGTTGTTTGCGCCTACTTGTTTTTGTTTGTTACTTTGTTTATTGCATTTCCAAAGCCACGCCACATTTGTTTTCTTTTATTGCTGGTTTCTTGTTGGGCCATTTTGTTATTAGTTTAGTGTGCACTTGCTAGTTTGTTACTTTGCTCCTTGCATTTACCATGTCTAGGTTTTTGCCTTTGTTTTCTGGTTTGGACTTTGTTCAATTTTATTTTGTTTGGACATGTCATTTGTTGTGTGCCTCATTGTTTGTTTGTTACTTTGTACCAGGTTTTGTCAATACATATGAATAAATTAATGAATAAAACTTTATTTCAAACATGAGAAAATAAAAATAAAACAAAACAACTGGTCAAAAAAGAAAAACAATGTGAACGTAACATGTCCGAAAGGGACCAGGAAGAAGCATATGCTTGTTTGATCCTACTCTACTTCCTTAATAATTGTGTCTTATATATATCCTTTGTATTTACATATAACAAATAGCTCAAGAATATACATATTTACATACGTTTTGTGGATGCACAGTTTCTCTGTAATCATCATCATCGTTATCATTATCACCACTTTCACCGTCATCATCATTATCCTTGCTGTCTCCATCCATTCTCAGCATACTATATAACAAGAGTATCTATTTTAAAAACTATAATTCTCATCGGTACTCATGATGACAACTGACTGCTATGTGGTGTGTCTTTTCCTTCATATGAGTATGTTTGAACCTGCTGCCTTAGGGGTTCCGCCCCCAGGCAGCAGGACCACCATTCTTGAGTGTCTTGATCTCTGCATTAAAAAAACAAGGTACGGGAGCTTGAGCCTGATACCTTCAGCATCAAAACTTCCACTTTTCTGCCTGGACTAAGCAATGTGCTGGCATTTCTGTTTTGTGTCTTATTAAAAGTTATCTCTATGTGATTGTATCTCCATTGATTTAGTTTTTGTTTAGTTTTCACCATCATCAGCAACTTGTTTATTCGCCTCACTGGTTTGTTTATACATATAGATCTACTGTAGATTGTAATGAATTTGTATAATTTAATAATGACAGCAATATAATAACAATGCCAATAAGAACAGTCATATCATTGATGACAACAATAACACCTGTAACAACAACAAAAAGTATAGTCTCGATAATAGTTAAAATTATAACAAGCTTAATTATTAGCTTGACCCATCTATTGACTGTATAAGGCTGCTCACTAACAATATTTTGATATCAATAATACTAATACTAAAATGATATTAAATGTCATAATCACATAAGTTATAATAATAATAATAATTATCACAATATTTATAATGATACGAGATTAATTAGTTTTAGCTATCTATTAACTTATTAATGCTTTGTATCATTGAATGTATTTCAGACATCAGAATAATGACAATAATAAAAATGGGGATATTAACAGTTAAAATCAGTTATGATCACAGTAATTGCAATATTATTAACAATAATTATAACAAGGTTGATGTAGGGCTTAAACCACCCATTTTCTCTAATATAGTTCTAATCCTTGACTATCATTCAGACCCAAATTCCTTCCTCTTTGTACTGACAAGATTGATTCTTTGTATCTGGATTTGAACAGGTGAATATTTGGACATTGTTTGAGCTCATCCTGTAATTCATTCCAAAGTTACCATTCTTAACCATTCTTATTTTGGTGTAATGGTAGTCTGTAGTTTGCAATAATTTGTGGTTTGTGCAGCCCTTTGAGACGCTTTGTGATTAAGGGCTATACAAATAAACATGACTTGACTTGAATATTTTGAACACCCCTGCCTCAGTTTACCACTAACATACATACAACAAAAGCAAGAGTCCCTTAAAGACATCCAAACAGAGATGACCCTTCAGTCTACAAAGATGGTTAACAGGGACTTATGAGAAAACAAAGACGTTTTTTTTTGACATTCAAAAGGTCATATTGGGAAGCAAGGAAGGAAAACTGAGCATTTGTTGAGGGGAAGATCTATAAGATCACCAGAGATGGATATACTCTTGATCCACTGATTCACTGCAGAAAGTTTTTGTATAATTTTGAAACAGTTAACACGTTCTAATCAGAGGTGGGTAGAGTAGCCAAAACTTTAACACAAGTAAAAGTACTGTTACTTCTGAATAATATTACTCAAGTAGAAGTAAAAGTAGTCATATACTTAATTGAGTACACGTAAAAAAGTACTTGGTGAAAAAATTATTGAGTAACTGTAGCAACGTCGTATTTTTTGATTTTTTTTAAAACAACCAATCAGATCATCGGAATATCAAAGTCCATCCAATCAACCAAAAACATACATTTAATTAAAAGTAGATTAAAATAAGCAACATAAATTCAAGTGTTTTAATAATCAATCAAATAAAAGTAAGATAAATCAAATAAATAAACATGTAGCACTAAGTAACACATTTAAAGCCCCAATACTTATCTTAACAGGCTCTGCAAGCAGAACAACAAGTTAGCCTATGAACTCGAACAAAGGAGACATTGCATATTGTAGCTGATGTTTTGGGGCCTTGTTTAAAGGGAACATGCTATTGATGAGAGGCCAGGGGTGCTCCTCCTCTTCTGTGTTTATGAAGTCGGCTGAAGTGGAATATGGTCATTTGACGAGGCTGCTACGTTTGATTGGTTGAACATAGTAGAGCCTGGCGGAGTTCTGCCTCAAAATAAAAGTGGCAACAGACAGACGCGTACTTACATGGAGGGGATTTATTACGTAACTAAGTAACGACTTCAATGTTTTAGAATGTAGCGGAAATAATATACCGTTTTTTTCTTCACAAATTTACTCAAGTAAAAGTATAGGGATTTTAAAATACAGTGTAACCTCAGTTCTCGACCATAATCCGTTCCAGAACCCTGTTCGAAAACCGATTTGTTCGATCACCGAAATCATTTTTCCCATTAAAAATAATGTAAATCGTTTTAATCCGTTCCAACACCCTGAATTTTACCTTGAATGTTTAACGTAAACATAAAGCAAACCCAGGCTAATCGTACGTTCGCGTTATCGTAATCTTCCGCACGAAAGATTACGCTAACATGATCGTGTAAAATTTAAAAAATTAGGTCGTTTACAAGTCATTTAGCACCCGGGTCTCCACAACAAGTGGTGAGTGGTTCATTGGAAAGGGGGCTCCGTTCCAACACCCTGAATGTTGGGCTCCATTCCAACACCCTGAATGTTTACCTTGAATGTTTAACGTACCGGTAAACATAAAGCTAACCCAGGCTAATCGTACGTTCGCGTTATCGTAATCTTCCGTACGAAAGATTATGCTAACATGAAAGTGTAAAAATAAAAAAAGGATAACGAAAAGAATTATGAATAAGATTTCTTACCTTTGTGGTGGTCAGCAGAAGGCGCTCGCACAAATCCTTCATATTTTGCTATTATTTCTTTCTTAAATGCAATAGTTGTACGCACTATTTTTCTTTTTTCACCTGTAACAACTTTGCTGCTTGCACTGACTTTCTTCGGAGGCATAATTAGGGGTTAAAACACTCCGTACACCTATATTAAAAGCGAAAGCAAAATGAAGCACATCCGCACGCGATAACAGTTGGTCGCACTCCAGCGTACGCACTCACGCATTACCGGCGTTCGAACTCCGATTTTTTGACCGAGCAGCGAAGCAAGAATTTCTCAAAATTTTTGGTCGGACTCCGATTTCTTCGAACTGAGAGGCGTTCGAAAACCGAGGTTCCACTGTACTCCTGTAACTATAAAACTTACCAAAATTACTCAAGTAAATGTGACTAATTATGCACTTTGTACACTTAGTTGTCAGGCCACTATGGTTTTGGCTCCATGATGCATATATTTGATAGCCAGTAGCTACACATTTGCTATGTTTACATGCAGACACAATCACATTTTTTATCCCAAAACATTTACATGTGTATGATATCCAGTTTCTTCGACACTGAAGAGAGTGGGTCCATGATGTTTGATCGGAACTCAAAAATAATTTGGCATTCCAGTTGCTTAGTTGTAATTCGTAAGGATCTTTGCCTCCAATTTACTTTAATTTTCCTAGCAAAGGTATCTCGTTAATGGACCATGCATGGTTGTTTTACTCTGAGTTTGTCTTGTCCTTGCACGACATCGTAACTTTCACTTAGAAGAGATTATTTAACCATTGAAAAAATACTGCATCACTATCAATGTTGATTGCTATGTACAGTGGAACCTCGCTACTTCGCGGTTCCACGTTCGTGGGTTCAGAGCTTTGCGGGTCTAAAAAATAATAATAATAAAATAAAACAATAATAAAAAAAATAATTATATATATGTATATATATATATATATATATATATATATACATATTTTTTTTTTATTTTTTTTTTTTTTAAGCATTTTTGAAGGGGAGTCGCTACTTCGCGGAGTTTCACTTTTCCCGGGTGGTTTTCGTCCCCATTAACCGCGATAACCGAGGGAATTCTGTATTCCAACAGGAAAAATGTCAAGAGCATAAGACACCAAGGGTACCTGGAAACCCATCTATTTAGAACTATACAGTATTAATCTATTGTTTAAGGCTGCAACAAACGACCACATAGTCAACTAGTCAATGACTTTTGAAATGATCAGTCAAATAATATGAGTAATATTCATAATTAGTTGATTTAATTATACCGAAAAAGGATAAACACAAGAAAAATGGGTACAATGAAACAGACAGATTTTAAATCAACATCCCGCATATATAAAACCAATTAGCCACAGTGCTCTCTCAGTAGAGACATAAATCCATAAATAAACATCTGAACACTTATAGGGACAGGCAAATAAATAATAAATTAAAATCAAGTAAGCATTTTTTTATCCCTGTTAACCAAGAACTGGCTCACTAATAGCAATAGAACAGAAAACAAAAACAAAAAAATATTCAACATAAAAACAGCAATTCTCTACAGTTGAAAATAAACAGTTTTAACAACATACGTTTATTATTTAAAACATTTTAACAACTGACATTTGTTGCATGCATTTAAATTCACTATGTTTGTCAGGCAGAGTCAGGCATAAAGCGCAAGCTCTCTCCAATAACCATATTGACGCATATAAAATGTACAATGCATGTCATCAAAACCCTATATACTTGAACGTTACTTGAATCAAACCAAGAAGAGTCTGACTCCATTTCGTTCAACTGTCCGACAAGCTCTTTAAATGTTGACGTGTCACCGAGCTATTGCCATGATAGGTAAGATCTGCTTTGCAAACATTGTGGGTAGTTTTCATCCAGGGTAAAAGATGGCCAATGTTTACATGTATTCCTACGCATACATAATATTGACATGCCATTTCTGTATGTTTAAGTTGGTGCTTGAGACAAAGACACTATTGCAGGGATTATATTCATGTAGAAATACCTCACTGCAGAAACAATGTGTACAGTGACAGTAGTCAATAATGGAATTATTTTGCCTATTTCCAGGGTTGGGAATAACGCCGTTACAAATAACCAAATGTCAGTAATTTTAGTAACGGGGTAATCTAACTAATTATTTTTTCGCCGTTAAAACACCGCTACTTTGGCTGCAGAACACCACGGGCGGCATGTGGGGGCAGGGGCGGCATTAGCTCAGGAGGTAGAGCGTCTTGGGATCAAGAGATCGCAGGTTCGAATCCCGGCTCCTCCGTGTTACATGTCGAAGTGTCCTTGGGTAAGACATTGAACCCCTAATGCCCCCAATGAGCAGGTTGGCGCCTTGCATGGCTGCACGGCCGCTATTGGTGTGTGAGTGGTGTGTGAATGGGTAAATGTTAAGCACATTGTAAAGCGCTTTGGGAAGTCTTCATTGACTTGAAAAGCGCTATGTAAATGCAGATCGTTTCATTTCATGTCCCGACACACCTGATGCTGCTTTCATCGGCACGGTTTTTCCCTCTCCTCTGAGTTCCTCATGATGTTGGGATAAAGTCATCATTCAAAATAACGAATACTGTATAGTTAAATGGCGATTAAAAATACATTATTTACTAATTCTGCCGAAATAAAAGGCAAATTGGTGAATGTGGCTGAAACAGACTCGTGTCATGCGCAAACTATACAACTTTATGAGCCGGCTTTTGGAGGTCTATCGAGGGCCGGTTCCCTTCAAATTGCTATTTTTCCCTTGTAAATGGTCATAAGAGTTAAGTATAAAAAAGGTTCAAATTGTTTTGTATTTTATCTTTTTCTTCCATTTATCCATCCGTCCATCCATCCATTATTTGTATCGTTTATCCTCATTAGGGTCGCGGGGGTGCTGGAGTACACCCTGAACCTAGGGACAATTTGGACCGGCCAATTAACCTGACATGTTTTGGGAATGTGGGAGGAAAGCAGAGGAAACCCACGCAGCCATGGGGAGTACATGCAAACTCCACACAGGGAGGCTGCGGTAGCTGAACTTGAACCCTGAATCTCCGCACCGTGGGGCTGCGCTAACCACCCAGCCGTCTTGACGCCCATGTCGTTTTATAACTAATTTAATTTGTTTTTCAGTGTTAACGTGATAATTTTCCTTTATTTATCCCCCTTTTTAAGTCCTCCATAATAATACATATAAATGGGAATACGTGGATCAAACAACAAAAATATCCTAAAGAGCTATTTGGGAGCCAGCTCTTTGCTATTAGTGCGCAAAGCCAAAAAAGCTTGTTCTCTAAAAAGAGTCGGAATTCCCATCTCTACAATGGACCATTTGAGTTAAATTTTAATTTATTAAACTCACTTTATATTGTTTATTGCTGATTGTGATATTATGATATTGTTTACTAGTTATTTTTGTTGCACTTCAAGTGGAGGACACATCTGTTGCTGGTGAAGTACAATAAATATTACAAAGTTCTATACCACAACTACCTGTCTGTGCTTCTTTATTTAACTGACACAAATACTGCTCTTCAACTTCTTTTTAAAGTAACCGAAATAGTTACTTTCCCGGGTAGTTAGTTATTTTTATCGTAGACTAACTCAGTTACTAACACAGTTACTTTTTAGAAGAAGTCGTAAGTAACTATAACTAACTTTTTTTTAATGTAATGTGCCCAACACTACCTATTTCTATTATCAATTTTTGCCATCAACATAGGCTAATCATTGCAGTTGTAGTATAGTTTACCAATGTCTAGATTTTGTATGAAGACTTTGTTTCAGCGAAAACAAAAACATCAAGGAAATCAACCTATTTGTTCCTACAGGCCTAACTCCATTTATGACCCAAAGCGCCCCAGAGTTAGAAGTTTTCCCACCCCTGAATTTGAGCATTTCCAAAATGTTACCGTGTTCCAAGTTGAGCTTACCTCCACAAAGAACTCTCCGTCACCCTGCCAGTGCTGAAGTCGTAATATTTGGTCAACATGAGGATTACCTGGAAAACATAGAACACATATTACAGTCGAGTGGGTTCTCTTTTCAGAGCTTCAATCCAGACACTCGTGCCATATATTCACGTTGTCGCCGTATTTTCACCGACTCCGAGACTGCGCCTCGTAAATATCAGGGACATCTTTTCTAGCAGGGCGTCATAAAAGCTGTCAAGGGATGCACAAGCCTTTATTTTATTGGCACGTAAAGACGTCTCTTTCCTTGTTCATTGCTTACGCTGGTAATGCAAATAAATTGCAAAAAGTCGATAGAGTTTTTGGGGGTTATCTAAGGCGGGGAAGTCAAATTTAAGTTTAGCTCTGGGGCCCGATCTTAAGCTGGCTTGACCAGTAAAGGAACGTCAACTCCGATATTTTAGCTTTTTTTCACTATTGTGCTTTATTTTAGTAACCTACTCTATATATTGGAATCACAGATGACAAGGGATCCTTTCTAAACACAGAACATTATTTAAAAAAAAGTTCATGTTTGGTACTGAATGTGTTACAGAGGGTTTATTTTAACAGTTGAGTGTATTCAGTTGTACAATTGAACCAACTCACCACGTTGTTCAAACTCAACACTGCCCCTTAAAGGCCGGAGATAGAATTTGGTTTTAATTTATTTAATAGTAACTTTTGATATAAATGAACAAGAGCAGCGGATGCAGCAAAGGGTTTTAATCTGACCCACTAGACAATGTCGAGGAAATGTAAGAGAAAAATGAGCTGCAGTTTTAAATGTGTCCACTTGATGTCACCAGGCCAAGGCCAAGCCTCTCACAAAACAACTCAAGCTGTATTTTTCTCTTTCATTCTCTCTCTATGTATATGTTTCTATCGCTTTCTTTCCCTCTTCCTTTTCTGTCTTTCAGTCTCTCTCTTTCTATTTATTTTTCTCATTTTCTATCTCTCTGTCTTCTTTTTCCCTATATTTCTCTCTCTCTCTTTCTTTCGCTCTGTCTTTGTCTCTGTATCTCTTCTCTTTCTTTATTGCTCTCTCGATTTCCTTTCTCTTTTTCTGTCTCGCTTTTTTTCTCTTTTTCTTTCAATCTTCCCCCCCTCTCTCTCTCTCGCTCGTTCTCTCTCTCTATCTCACGTACTCCCAATGAGTATGTTTTTTCTTACCACCTGGAGATTCGCTTCTTTTTTTTTGACATACTCAGAAATTATTGGCGGATGGATTCAATCATCCGATGGGTTGGATGCTTATGTTGGTCATGCCTGTTTTAAGGTTTTACTGATACGTGAAGCAGGTGCGATTTTTAACAGGGTAACTTCACAAGAGTTGGTTCCCCTGCGTGAGTCATAAGCAAGCCTCAGAGGTGAAAAAGAGGCAGCGTGTGAAGACGCTGCCCTTCACCTTTTCGTAAGAATTAACGTCTGGAGCGGCATTGCCTCTCGCGCGTAGCCATCATAAAAGGGCTTGATGGCATGGCTCTCTTGGGTTAACTCCCAATGTGCCACCTACGCTTTTTTTTCTTCTTCTTTTTCTTCTGATTATCAAGTGTTACGATTGTTTGGAGGGCTTGTGATGTTCCACTAGAGACCAATGACTCATTGTGCTAAGAAACAAGATGCCGGTGACTCTTCTTATTTACTAGGGCAAGTTCAACTTTTAAAAGAGAATATCTGGAACGTATGGACACACTTGACTCCGGTCTTGATTTATTCATTGTCATAAGTAATGTGCATGCATGTACTATTTATCTTAAGCTCTTCATTTTCATTCCACATGATGAACATTTGCACATGCTTCTGTTCTTGCACACTTGTTGTTTTCTCACTTTGCCTAGACAATTTTTTAACATATATTTATGTTGTAGAAGGTGTTGGACTTACACTGGTACTTGTATTGTTGTATTAATTATTTATTATTATCACATTTTATTATTTGTTCCATCACCAAACATTGTGGGGGTTTTTAAGGGTTATTGATCTATCTTCGTTATTCATTATCCATTATCCGTTATCGGTCAGTTCATAATACGCTACAAAGCCTAGGAGCCGGGACACTTACTCTCAGCCAAAAGGCCAAGCTAAGGTCCTAGCCCTAAAGCCTTGCTGCGATCATTGCGAATGCACCGTTCCCGGAGGTACTGCAATACCGGGCCGATGCGTGGAGTGGACAGAGCAAGCTCATATTCCATCTCCAAAATGCAAAAATCAAAGAGGCCAAGCTAAGGACCTAGCATCAAAAGGCCAAGCAAGGCCAAGAAGGCCAAGCTAAGGACCTAGCATCAAGGCCAAGCTAAGGACTTGTGATTCAAGTCATTATGAAATGAATCAATATGCCATGAGACAAGTTAAGGACTAAAAAAAAAAGTCTGATGGTGTTGGGTACCTCTGGGAACGGTGCAGTAACAATGCTAGGTCCTTAGCTTGGCCTTTGATGCTAGGCCCTTAGCTTGGCCTTGTTGTTTTTGGACTGTGGCTTTGATGCTATGTCAGTCCTTAGCTTGGCCTTTGCCATGATCTTTGATTTTTGCAATCCGGAGATGGAATAAGAGCTTGCTCTGTCCACTCCACGCATCGGCCCGGTATTGCAGTACCTCCGGGAACGGTGCATTCGCAATGATCGCAACAAGGCTATAGGGCTAGGACCTTAGCTTAGCCTTTTGGCTGAGAGTAAGTGTCCCGGCTCCTAGGCTTTGTAGCGTATAATGAACTGACCGATAACGGATAATGGATAATGAATAACGAAGATAGATCAATAACCCTTAAAAACCCCATAATTGTATTTAGGCTAAGTAGCTAAAGCCTAGAAGTTTCCTGTAGCATCGCATCTCCAAGGCCTGGAGTTTCCTTTCCAGGTCTGCTATGAAAAAAACATAGAGAAAGATGGAAGCAACCAGCACTTGCATTAGTCTGATCTCTGATCTATAGGCAGATAATAGAGCTCATTTAAAGGAGACAATGTTTTTTTTTTTGACCTCTAAATGTCGCTCTGTGGTGGAGTGTGACTGAAAACAAGTGCTAAAAAGCTTAAGCAAGAATATACACTATGAAAACTCAAAGTGACAATTACACACCATTTTTATTTTGTTCCCAGCCTTTTTAAGTTTTTTGATTCCTGTAGCAGCAAGATTTCAGCTTCCTTTAGGTGAGTCGCATGTAAAATAAATGTACATTTTATGACTTACGGATATTTTTTCTAAAAATGTATGTTTATATGATTGTTTCTGTATTTTTGCTTATTATGTAAATCAATATTTTTTTAATGAAGACGTTTTTTTGATCACTAGGAATCTAGGAAGTGCTGAATAATACACACTGCCCTTTACAAATTTCTTATGACGATTTTTTTACCTATCCCTTTAATTACTACCTAAATATGTTTGGTTTCCTGACAAAAACTATTATTTATAATTTTTTTTTACAATTGTTTATGCATAATTGTATTTTTAATATATTTGATGAAATAGAACTACATCTAGATATACTGTAAAACAATTAAAAAACTATATTTAAAAACATAACTTTGATTAAGAAATACATTTAGTTCTCAAAACTTAAGTTAACAACGCTGCAAAACACTCTGGTTTTAGAAAATTAGTTGGGCTGATTTAGTAAATATATATTTTTCTCATTTTCTTAGAGAATTAGTAAAAAAACAAAAGCAATTCCTCAAACTAGCCAAATAATCCACCAATGTGGCAACATTATGATATATACAAAAGAAAGCAATAAGTATGGTTTTATTGTTGACAAGCCAGCTCTTTGGAGTGGTTCGTGTTCGAGAGCTGCAGTACCCAAATTGGCCACGGGAAGACGTTAGAGACCCCACAAAGGCAGACAACGCGAAAAAAGATCTGGATTGGTATTTATTGAGGGTGGCTAGACATAAAACCGGACTAAAGAAACAAATGTAGGCCTTGAGTACAACAGTATAAACTTTCACAAAAATAAGTTCGGCTGCTTCGGAGCATATACTGTAAGTCACATACAAACACACACATTGGGATATATAAGTACTATCGAGGTAGCTGTTGTTATAGAGAGACATAGCTACCATTGCTACCTAGCGCATTTTCATCGCGTGTTCTGCATTCTGAACAGCTAATCATAGGAAAATGCTTTCTATTGCCAAAAGAGTTGGACCTTTCCACCCGCTAAGCTTGATCTGGAGCCACATGCGGGTCTTTGGCGCTCCCTAGCAGCTCCCTGGCGCTCTCAAAAATGTTTGATAATGGATAAACAGTAGTTCTATAGGACCAAACCAAGAGGTAAATGCAGTTTACCTTAACATCGACAAGTTAGCGGCAAAATATAATGTAAATTAAAGTTAATCAGGTTTTTAATTCATAGTCATAAAATAAAACAGCAAGATTATTTATAAAATTATAAATGGACAGGACAAAAGTTGTTTGTAAAAGAAGTTTTAATAGCATGAAATACTCTTATTTGTTCAAACAAATACTTGAGCCTGTAAACTGGGTTTTGTTCTTGAGCAGAGAATATATAATTAATTAAATGAATGAATAAAGGTTTATACTTTGTAGGTTTTGACTATTACGGAACCTTTTTGAAATGAAACTTCTGAGAAAAACAAGTGGGACGTATCAGGACCAGAATGGAAACGGGACCCGATTGCGTAATGTTTACCACAAGTTTTATTGAAAGAAAGAGGAACGGCTGCTCCCACGATCCGGTGTTTGCTGGAAGCGGGTAGCAAGTCGCTCTCACACTCGGACTGTGATCCGAACACGGAAGTGGATCTTCCGTAGCGAGCGATGGCAGTGTCAGGGATGGAAAAACTGGTCGGTAGCCGGGACTGGGAGAGCAAAGCGTGGTCGGGGTCAAAAATGGGTCGTAAGTCGGGACGGGAGAGCAGACGTGGTTAGGATCAAAACAGGTCGTAGACAAACGGGAGCAGAAACGGCTTGCTTTTTATAAACAGAGGTTCGCAGACGGACTGACAACAGGGGATTGACAGGACTGGGTTTGAATAGGGACAGGGAGCCCATCAGAGCCCGCAGCGGTTGGCGCACATCGGTAATAATGACAGGACGCTGTAAAGATAGAGAGATAGAGATTTGGAACAAAGATACAAAATTGGTTTTCGACAATGGAGCAGAACAGTTTTCCGATCATCAAAAGCAGAAAGAACCTATTTCCGATAAAATGTCCTTTACGTCCTCTCCATGTTGCTCCCTGATGGACAAGTCACACTCATTGGAACAAAAGTCACGTGCAGGAGCATGTTATTCAAACACCCCCACCCCTCCCAGTTTGTCAGTTATTCTGCATTTACTTGGGCGCAATCCAGCAAAATGTCAGCGGCGCGAAGTTTTCAGGGGTGTGCGTTAAACGCATCAGGGCGTCGATGCATAATTCACTTTGTAGATGTTTGCGAGAGAAGCAGGTGTTTGAAATCACACAACAGGCATGGCAGCGAATTCAAATCCTGATGTCTTATTTATGAATGCCTCGTTCCCCTTTGCCTCATAACCAAGGTGTCATATCAAATGCGGGCGACCTTCTAACAAATTAATAGATTCGACAGAGCTTGTTTTCAGCCAATAAGAACGCGAGGCAGACGATCACAGACAAGCATGGCATGCTAGCGGCTTTACAATTAATTCAACGTGCATAGGATCGATGCAAACCGAAACAAAGTTATATATTCCATGTTGCACACTTCAAGGGGGATAATGATAAGCCTGGTGTGCGTTGGTCGAAAATGTTTTAATCCTTTTCGTTTGCATCATCTTTCCCAACATTTGTCATTTTGTTTTCAAATGTTCTCTCCTTAGTCTCTCTTTCGTTCTCCATTCGTCTCTCCTTCATTCTACCTCCAACAGGCCAACAGCTCTCTCTTTCAGGGCCCCTTCGTTGCCCCCGGTGCCTGATCACAAAAGCATGACTACAAGTGCAAAAGTTTTGCAAAGCTAAATAAAGTGCAACAAAACGAGACAACATTAACAAGAAAATCTTGACATATAAATGAAATAACATGAAAATAAACGAATAATGCTAAAACATGCGTGGGGGGTGTTCCCTGTTACAAGCATCCATTTAACATTCATTCATATACTTCATGCACTCAATTAAATGGGTCTCACATCTACTGTTGGTGTTTTCTCTGTATTACTGAAGGATATTATTATTTTGTGCAGACATGTAGTGCTATGCTAACTGTTTTTAATCATTCAAAGCTGTATTGCACATAAGTTTAGTAGTGCTATTTTAAAGTTGTTTTTGAGGCAGACACACAAAACAAGAACTGACAACGTAGGGGCCCAAGCCTAAGCGTAGAATCCCCGCTCCTGGGAAGCCAGACGGTGTGTGTTTACGGAAATGCACCCCAGCCAGTCACGTATGCAAGAAAGGGTGTGATCTGAGACTGCCGGAGAAGAGCCAATAGCATCTTAAGAATCATATTGCAGATGTCATGTAACTAATGAAATGGAAGTGGGTAGTGTTTCGCTGACTTGATTTGAATATTGTATAGAGAACTCTTCGGGGCTCCTCGGGAAAAGTGTTATTAAGAGGAACCCCAATATTATATTATTTTTTGACTGCTAAGAATAAAATCTCAAGTGATTCGTCTGAATGGTTTCCTGGTCTTCTCTCTTAAAGAACTAGCCCACATAATTGTTGGGAAAGGTGAAGCTAAGGTTAATATCTGTTTGAAAGGTAAAATTATGTTCAATCATTTGGGGTCAGATTATCAATTTGAGTGTCATGATAAAGACATTGAACCTAACCTTACACTGCTGTTGGGTCAGTTTGTTGTAATTGAGAGAAGTTTGTAAGTTACTGCGGCTATTTTACTTGCACTTTCTTTGAGTATATCACTGCGCCCTCGTTAGCATATGACAAAAACAAATACAAGCAAAGGTGGCGTTTTGTAATCAAAGTAAAACTTGGAAAATTATGAGGATATGCAATTGGTGATCCAGTATGTGAAATTTATCAAACTCGTGATGTAATTCTCATGTGTTGCTTGACGGGGACTCGGTACCAATGGAAATGACACCACTCGTTTCATGAATTTTATATCCTGGATTACTCATCGTATATCCTCCATATACCGTAATCCCTCACAAATATGAATCCATTTCTTCTTGTAGCGGGTACGAGGAGTCTAATTTCCTCATAGATCCCCAACATTTTGTATCCACCCTTACAACGTTATTAGCGTATTCGGACACCTCGATGCCACGAATATAACAGTAAATAATAATATAGACCCTTTTCATATGAGATAAGTTTCAGAATATGGAAGAAATGATACGGCTACGCTGTCAGAAATAGGGTTAAAATAGAAACATGAAGGCTTCACCACTTCCACCTGTTGGCATATACATTTTCTTCAATGTATTTTATTATGTGGCTATTTCAAAGCAGTTTTAAGGGGTCTGCTTCAATGTGAGTATATACGGTAACTTTAATTTTTTTAGATACAGTTATGCCTTGATTTTTGCCGGGGTTTCGATTAGAAAAAGGTCCCATGATAGTCAAAACCCACAAAGAAGAAACCTTGATTATCATTATTATTATCATCTCATCTCATCTCATTAGCTGCACCACTTATCCTCAGTAGGGTCGCAGGGGTGCTGGAGCCCATCCCAGCAATCATCGTCAGTGGGCAGGGGACACCCTGAACTGGTTGCCTGCCAATCTCAGGGCACTATTATTATTATTATTATTATTATTATTATTATTATTGTTGTTGTTGTTGTTATTAACAGAGCACAATGCACAATGAAAACCTTCAAAGTAGTGAAACCATTAAAAAAAAAGGCAGCAAGGTACAGTGGGACCTCGCTACTTCGCGGTTCCACGTTCGCGGGTTCAGAGCTTCGCGGGTCTAAAAAATAATAATAATAATAAAATAAATAATTTTACAAAAAAATGTTTTTTTTAATTAATATTATTATTATTTTTGAAGGGGCGTCGCTACTTCGTGGTTCCACGTTCGCGGGTTCAGAGCTTCGCAGGTCTAAAAAATAATAATAATGAAATAAAATAATGAAAAGAAAAAAAAAACGTTTTTTTAAGCATTTTTCGCTACTTCGCATATTTTCACTTTTCGCGGGTGGTTTTGGTCCCCATTAACCACGATAACTGAGGGATTACTGTATTACATTACTTACTTTTAGAGCAACACGCTACTTTTGGATGTCAGTAATATGGGGGGGTAACACATCCCCTTTAAAACAAAACCACTAGTTTGGTTTACGGATCCCTTAACTGCTTGGGTCGTCAGGGCACCAATGAGGATGCAACTCTGGACAGCCTCCCTCACTGTTGACGGTCCCTGTCGTGTTTTTGGGTCGTGGCAAAGTTGGCACCAGTACATTCCTTCATGGTGTTCACCCAGTTCTTTTTACGTCTTCCTTTCCCCCTGCCTTCTTTGACTGTGAGAATTATCTTGGTCAGTCTTGATGTTCTTGGGACATGACCATAGCACTGAAGTTTCTGGCTGCGCACAGTTGACAACAGTTCTTCGTAGAGTCCAATGTGCCCTCTGATGGTGTTGCGTACAATTTTATTTGGGCTAAGTAGCTAAAGCCTAGAAGTTTCCTGTAGCATCGCATCTCCAAGGCCTGGAGTTTCCTTTCCAGTTCTGCTATGTTATGTTCTTTTCCCTCCAGATGGGTTTAAGTCTGGCAAGTGAGGCTGTGGTATGAGTATTCCTGACCATGATTTCTGATTCTGACCCCTCTTCTGATATGACAGTTCCAAAATATTAAAATTTCCAAGGTTCTCGCTCTCAGTGGTTGATAATGATGTTGGGGATTGTTGGTCATTAATTGTGGTTTTTTTTTTCTGAGCTAATTTCCATTCCCAAACAGGGTTGAAGCTTTTTCCAGGCGTTTGACCAGATTTCTGAGTACCTGTTCGTCTCCCTGTAACTAATTAAATTTTCAGTAATGCGTCTGACACTGATCATCAACACATCCGCCGGTTTCACATACATACCAGAGCGACCAAATAGAGTTAACTGCTTTCTAATCCTTTATAAATCCTGAACCTTGGAAGTAAAATGGACTGGGATGACCGCAGTCATTAAACGGGAATGAATGGAAGCTTAATGGAGGTTTAACGGGATTATGCCGGAGAGATGACTAGCATCGAATGGCGGTGTTTTGCCGCGAGAAGAATGAGCGACGTTTGGCTATCAATAAAGCATAAGGTTTGGGTGTTTTGCAGGGGTGGGGGGTCTCGCTTCTATTTCTAAGGTATGAACACCTGTGACAAATGAAAGCAGAGATGTTGAACACATTAAAATTCATTAGAACTCCCGGTAAGCCGCTGATCCGCTCTTATCAGCCGAGTTGACTCATCAATAAAAATGTCATTGCGTTTGGCAAGTGAAATTAAACAGACGAATGCTTCTATGAAAGCAATCAGAGGGACATTGATGATAGGAAGATGAATAAATAAGATGTTATTATCTTATTTCAAGGCGTACGTGACTATCGCTTCGTAAGTCGTCAATGCCTTAACCTGAAAATTTAAGCTCCTAAAGTGTTCATTTTCAAAGTATTTCACTCATCTGAATCTTGTAAAAACACCATAGCATCTTTATACCCAAGACTAAGGAAATTTACTAAAAAAGAAATAAAACTGTAGACAAAGTTCTTTACATGATAATGACAGAAATCAAAAACAGTCTATTAGATTAACCAAAAATATGTTTGAGTAAACTGTATTTATCCTATAATGAGTCATGTTTTTTTTTTGCATACCAGTAAATTTCTCTCAATGTCTAGCTTTTTAAGAGCTGTTCAATACATTTTAGACTTTAAACTTAGAAGCAGTATTATAAATGTGTGCTCCAAAGGTCTTCTTTTTCACTCACCTGAATCTGGTAAAATCACTTTAACATTTTTGTCACCAAGACTAAGGAAATTCACAGAAAAAAAAACAAAAATTGATAAAAGTATTCGGTGATACATATTGTTTTTTCTATACCAATGACAAATGACTTTTTAATTACACATCGTACGGCAGTTCTATGTGTCGTCTTCTTTGCCGGTAATTAGAGTCGTCTACTTTTCCTCACTACAGTTATTGCAAAGTTTTGATTTCCACATACTATACAACAGGGGGCTGCAACCTTTTCAAGATGAGTGCTACATTTTGTTGATGTTTTACGTATTACGTTATTACTATGTAATTATTATATTGTTACTATGTTATAACTAGGTTAACTATTGGAAGTTAGAATTAAATCGACTCAGCCACCCACTAAAAAATGATTTTACCTGAATATCACAATGACCCAGCACTGGTGAGCTAGTTTTAGAGGTCAGCCTGGTGTTCCCGGGCACCACATTGGAGACCCCTGCTATACGAGTATACAAACGCTCAGCAAAAATTTGTCAGTAGGCTACACAAGCAAATTAAAAATGTTAACATTTTTGCTTATAACATTTTACCTTGTTACTATTTTTTTGTTTTGCAACACTATACAGCTGTACTTCACATATTTTCACTTGATTCCCATATAATTTGTGTTTGTTTTTACCACTGTCACAACTTTTCTCCCTCATATTCTTCTCAGAACATTCAGAATTTTATGACTCACAGAAAATGTGGGCTTTGTTCTTTGAATACTAAAACCGTGTAATACAACCTGTGTCTCATTTTCAATGAATATGTCTGGCTTCTATCTCCAGTATTTTAACGTTGGTCATTATAATGGTACTTGAAGAGCCAATTT
The DNA here is from genome assembly GCF_059441175.1 of Urocampus carinirostris. Taxonomy (NCBI): domain Eukaryota; kingdom Metazoa; phylum Chordata; class Actinopteri; order Syngnathiformes; family Syngnathidae; genus Urocampus; species Urocampus carinirostris. The sequence continues at coordinate 10,435,045 of NC_142361.1, forward strand.
ATTTTTGAGGTTGTACTTTGATATAAAGCTCAAGGCACCAGTATTACTCGGTTAACACCCGCTAGACAATTTTTGCAAGGCTCAACTATAAAACAGCAGACGATATTGACAAAAAGTGTTATGCCGGAATATTGATGATGAAGCCGGGACAGAATTTGATCAGATCAATACCCTATTGACCCACCACAAACACAGACCAGCTTCGTTTAATTATTTTTTTGGCACTTAAAAGCTTTGCTGCGGGGATATGATTACACAAAATGATTACCGGAACGCCCAAAAACAACATCATCGCATCCAGGCCATTATTTTCAGCCTGTGGGATGGTAACAATGCCATAACTACCATTTTAAAAGATGCGAATATCAATGATACTCAGGGGAAGCCATTGTTTTTGGCCGAGGTGTCAAACATGCGGCACACGGGCGGTATCAGGCCACCCAAGGGTTTGAATTCGGCAGCGTCAACAGAAACAAAGACAAGGGAAAAAATGGGCTGCAGTTTGCAATATGTCCACTTGATGTTACCATAGCCAGACACTACTCCCAAATTAACTTTCGCTGTGTTTTTCTCTCTTTCGCTTTTCTCTTTTTTCTCAGTTTCATTCTCGCTCACTCCTTTTTCTCTTTCTCTCATTTTATTTTGATGTATTTTTCTCTCTTTCTTTATTTTACCTTTTATGCTTTCCTTTCCTTTCTTTTTTCTTTCTTTCTTTCTTTATTTATTTCTTTCTTTCTCTTGCTTTCTCTCTTGCTCTCTGTTTTGCTTTTTTTATCGATTTTGCTTTTTCGATTTTGGTCTCTCACTGTCCTTCTCTCTCTATGGCTCATTCTCTTTGTTTTGTGTTTTTCTTTCTTTCTGTATTCCTCTTTTTAACTCATTCTTTCATTTCTCTCTCTCTCTCTCTCTCTCTCTCTCTCTCTCTCTCTCTCTATATATATATATATATATATATATATATATATATATATATATATATATATATATAGATAGATAGAGAGGGAGAGAGAGAGAGAAAGAAAGAGAGAGAGAGAAAAGAAAGAGAAAAGGAAACAGAGAAATGAACTAAAGCAAAAAAAAGAGAGTGAGAAAGAAAAAATGAAAGAATGAGTTTAAAAGAGGAATACGGATCTTTAATCTACTAGTCCTGCCCCATGAGAGTGTTTTTTTTCCTACCGTGCATGAGTTTGACACCTTCGCTCCATGTAAATGGAACACGAAATTTGATAATCACATTCAAGGCCGGCATATTGCAAGAGCTGACAATGAAAGTACAGCCTTGTATTTAAAAGCCTTAAAATGAACAAATGTGAAGCAGCACACTACCTAATGCCGGGTCAATAACAGCAGAGTGGAACAGTGAAGACTCCTGCACTAAAACATGTGATCATTATGAAAAGCAGGATACTCTCCCCCCGATGTTGTCAAAGTACACTCTTTTTATCCGGCTCACTCTCCCGCTGCGCTCCTTTATTTTATTTTTTGTCAGCCGGCCAGCGCGAGTATGAATTATGAAGCCACTTCACAATGTGGCAATGTTGAAAATAAACTATTGATATGGCCATAAAAGACTGACGCGGGGGAGCGGCTTCACTGTGACTCCTAACATGCAAATGGATTTCGTAATCAAGCTGTAAATTACAATTTACCGTAAGACACGTTTATTGATATTTTCTACAAGCAATATATCTCATGAAATGAACCTATACACCATTAGTGTGCTTTTTGTTATATATGGTTGTTTCAGCGTTGCTAAAAAAAGCACTCTATGATATTGTACCTGATAAAAACATAGAATGAGAATAAGTAGCCGAGGAAGATTTACAGCATCATTAAAATGAACAGTTTGTTCATCATGATTTAAGGCTTCAGTTCAATTTATTGTGTTGCTTCTTTTTCTGCTCTCACCTTGAACAGTGCTGTATAATGCCGAATACTCTTTCTTTCTTTCCAACCGCCCACAGTCTGTCGCAACCCTAACACTGAGCACAGGCTCGAGCCAGAAATGTGTGCTGAGCCCTCTGCTGTGCACCCAGTATCAAATCAGATCAAAACAAAATGTATTTAAAAGTGTTTCATAAAAACATTCAGTATGCAATAAAAGGAAAAAATCCCCTTCTTTTTCCCCACCAAACACCCCAAAACCGAAAATAGTCAGACACACAATGTTTAAATTAAAATAAAAACAAAAAAGAAACTATCATAGAATAGGTACCATAATGGCAAGGCACATACAAACCATGTAACGAAAGGAACCTGAGGGAATATCATTCACATTGATTACAGATAGCTGCGGGAATGATTTTCAGCCATCAAACCACACCATACCAGAGCAGAATCCATTTGACAACCCATTCCCAAAACAGAAGGAAACACTGAAATTATGAAAAGTAAATACTATATTAAAAAGTGGGTCTTAAGTCTCGTCTTAAATCTATCAAGGTTCCCCACAGATATGATGTCCTCAGGTAAACTGTTCAATAGGGCAGGACCAAAGTGGCTGAATGTTGTCTCACCCTAGGAATAGTTAACAAACTAATGCCAAGGGACCTCTGGGACTGGAACAGATGATATGATATAAGGAGATCATACAGACAAGATGGCCCAAGCCCATCAAGACACTGCAAGAAGTTTCAAAAACGCCAGAGATACCTCTATCTGGCCTTTGTGGGTTTCAAGAAGGCATTCGAAAAGGGAATGGCAAGCCGTCTTGTGGGCCACTACGCAGAAGTACAACATGAAACAGAAACCAGTTCAGAACAATAAACGGCTGCATGCCGATGCCAACTATGAGGTACTGATTAATGGTACAATTGGAGTGTACAGTTAGTGTCCGACAAGGCTACATTCTCTCTCCAACTGTATTTACATCTTCCTTAAAAGATCATGACTGAAGCCCTGGACCAACATGAGGGTCAGCATTGGGGGACAATACATCACCAGCTTCCGTTTTGCTAGAGATACTGCTAGACTAGCAGGAGAAGAACAGAAACTCAGCGATCCGGTCAATCGCTTGGACAAAGTATCAACCTGGTATGTGAACCCGTGACCAGATTTAAGCATCTCGGACTGTCATATTATAAGACTGAGCAATCAGAAATCATGGCCAGGATAGCTCAAACTTGCCATATTTAAAACACCTATGGAGGCACAAGAATATAAGTGAAAGATCAGATTCATGCAGGTGATGGTTATTTGCATCTTCCTCCACACTTGATACAGGAAACTTCTAGGCATCAGCTATTCATCCCGTGTGACAACAGTGAACAACACCATCAGAAAGGACGTTGAACCTTACAAAGAACGGTTTCCAAGGGTACGGACGTAAACTGAAATGGTATGGTCGTCTCAAAAGATCATCAGGACTGGCGAAGATTATTCTTCAGGGCACAGTCCAAGTGGGCAGGAGAAGAGAATGACAGAAAAACAACTGGGCCAACAACATCAAGGAATTGCCTGATGCCAACTTTGCCACGGCCCAAACACAGGTCGGAAACCGTCAACAGTAGAGAAAGCTGCCCAGAGTTGCCTCCTCAGTGGTGCCCCGATGACCTGGGCGATTAAATTATACAGTAAATGTTTTTATTTCCCCAACTTTATTTGCCATTCTGACTTCAATAAGCCTATGTGCTTTATTTCCCACTACACCTATCTGCTTTTTATCTTGCTTTGAGCAGAGCTGTCCGAGGCGCAGAGGTGGGTAGAGTAGCCAAAAAGTTTACTCAAGGAAAAGTACAGTTACTTCAGAATAATATTACTCAAGTAGAAGTAAAAGTAGTCATACAAATACTTACTTGAGTAAAAGTAAAAAAGCACTTGATGAAAAATCACTCAAGCACTGAGTAACTCTAGCAACGTCGTATTTATTGTTTTTTTTTATAAAAATCAATCAGACAATATAATTATCAAAGTCCATCAAATAATCAAAAAAAATGCATTTAATTTAAAAGTAGATTAAAAAAAATCAATGTTAACTCAAGTGCTTCAACAATAAAATATAAATAGTACAAATCAAATAAATAAATTGAGCACATGTAGCACATTTAAATCCCCAATACTTATCTTTACAGGATCTGCAAACAGAACAATAAGCTAGCCCATCAACTCGAACAATGTAGACATTGCATATTGTAGCTGATATTTGGTGCCCTGTTTAAGGGGAATATACTTTTGATGTGAAGCGAGGGAATTTCCTCCTCTTCTGTGTTTTCATAGTCTGAATTGCTAAGCGACATATTTTATCTGTTTTATTCGTAAACAAAATTTCCCCCCACTAAAGTGTAATATGGTCATGTGACAAGGCTGCTACGTTTAATTGGTTAAACATGGTAGAGCCTGCCGGAAGCCTCCGTCAAAATAAAGACAGACACATACTTAAGTGGAGGGGATTTATTAAGTAATGAAGTAACAACTTCAATGTTGCCTAATGTAGCAGAGTAAAAGTATCGATTTGTATTCCCAAATTTACTCAAGTAAATGTGTAAGGATTAAAAAATACTCCCAGCAGTACAACATTTCCCAAAACTTATTCAAGTAAATGTAACGGAGTAAATGTACTCTGTTACTAGCCACCTCTGCCGAGGCGGTAGGAAGGAGGAATTGGGCTTGGGGAGTGTTTTGGAGTGACATAATGCTCGTCCCTACCGGTTTTATGTTTCTACGTGTTAGTGTAGCATGAAAATGGTGAAAAAGTAGAGACCTGCTTGTATAACTGTCCAAACGCCAACGAAAATCCCAAGAGCGATAAAAAGTATTTTATTCGAGTGTGTCTAGGAAATGCTCGTACATGCACACATTATAAACAAGCTGACAGAGGCTACAATGATGATACAAGCCAGTAGATGGCACCAGAGAGTAAAAAGAAAATCCGTACAGCTCTTTTAAATGTTTAAAAAAATATATTACGGTGCATCTTACAATTCCAAAACTGCAAATTATTACTAGGTTCTCAAGATGTCAGTATGAAACATCGTAAATGTATGTCAGCACAACCTAATAGGGTTCATCAAGGGCCAATCTCAAACCTCCCATTCATTTCTACTGCAACTCATATTGGAATAGTGTTTTGGGTTATCCTGCTGTGGGGCTGTTGTATCCTTCTTCAAATTGGCAAGCAAAATTTCTCTCCGGACCTCTGGCTTGCTTTTACTTGGTGTCAAACACACGTCTATTCTTTTGTTTTTTGGGGAGCCTTTTCATTCAAAGCCAAAGTAAATGCATCAGCCTCACTGGTGCGCTACTTGAGGAGGGGAGTGTATTGCAAAGCACACGCAGTGGGTTGCACACAAACAAGATAATAAGCAGCAATACAAGACGTCCACGCTGCTACAGCTGCGTGTGACAGATAGTCTGGCTTCAGTGGGCGAATGAAGTCAGGGTGGCATGCCCCCCACCCAATGCAAGCAAACTCGGGAAGTCATCCGAAACAGTTTTGCTTCTCGCCTTTAAATGAGGAGCACAGAGTTTTGATGAAGCAACCTGCTGAGTGCGGAGACTTGATCCCGCTACGGGGTGGGATGATCAGTTCGAGTAGATTAAACAGGTAGAGCGCCACCTGCAATGCGCATACCAAAAACGTATTATCAAATTCAACTGGGTAAAAATCATTGCATCCGGAGCCGGAAAGACCAGATTTGTTTAAAAAGCAGGTCAAGTTCATAACCGGTGTATGATAAAAAATATTAAAATATCCTAGCCGGTAACCTAAGGTTGCCTACTGTTCCTTTTTTAAGTAGGGCTGCAAATTTTAAGCAACGTTGTCGACATAAATCGCCAATAGAAATAGACGACAATGAATTCCATTGTCCACTATTGTCACTAGGCATGTCCTCCTTAGTGACTGGAATATTTAATGATTATAATCAGTGCTGAGAGTTGCACATGCACAATAGCGTGTCTGTCTCGGGTGGTAACATACAGAATGACGGTGTCAACATCAACTTTGCCAAAACGTCTAAAGTTTTGGGGCATTTTGGCCTGAATAAAAAGATATATTGCTAAGTATGCTAAGAAGACCTTGAGTATCATGGCAGTTGATCTGTGACACACGAACATTTAAAAGGTACAGTTGAACGAAACATAAATTAAAAGGTAAATTGACTGCATTTAAATGGTGCCTTAACCAGTCACTGAATAGCTTCCATAGCGTTTTTACAATGTACTTTACACGTACCCATTCTCACACATACTCACACACCGATAGCAGCGTCAGCCATGTAAGGGGCCAAACCAGCCTATCGGGGAATTAGGGGTTCAGTGTCACGTCAAGATTTAACTCAGAGGAGGCAGGAATCAAACCTGCTCTCTGTTCCAAGACGAGCGCTCTATCTTTTGAGCTTTTGATGACATGCATTGTACATTTGATGTGTGTATATTCCGCTTTGACAGTTTGAGCTTTATGCCAGAATGTGCCTGACAACCATATTTTAAATGAAGTCCGTTGAACAAACGTTACAACCGTTTGATTGCAAACTTTTAAGAATTGTTAAGTACTTTGCGATTGACCACTCAATGTACTTCACAAAAAGGACGTCATTTTTTTTAAATTACTGATCTTCTTCTGCAAATGTGCCTCTTCTTGGTTTACTGGCGTTAAAATAAGTTTACTTGATTTTAAATTATTATTTATTTGCCTGTTCCCAAAAATGAACAGAGGTTTATATATGTCTCTACTGAGCGAGCACCGTGCTTGTCATGATTACTGATGTAACTCGGCTGTGCCCGCTCCTTTTCTGATTGGCTCCCTGTCACTATTTGAACTGAGTCCTTTCAATCCCCTGTTGTCAGTCCGTCTGCAAACCTCAGTGTATACTAGGGAAGCCTTTTCCGACCCTGACACCCACCTGTTTTTTGCTCCCGTCTGTCTTCTGGCTCCGACCTGCTTTTTGATCCTGACCACGTCTGCTCTCCCGTACCGACTTACGACCCGTTTCTGACCCCGACCACGTTTTTACGCTCCTGTCCCGGGTATCGACCTGTTTTTCCGTCCTTGACACCGCCGTCGCTCACTACGGAAGATCCACCTCCGTGTTCCGATCACAAACCGAGTACTGGAGAGAGAGTTTTATTGTAAGAATCCGGAGTATGTTCATAAATGGATGTGTTTTTCACAGTACCTATTTTTCTTGTGTTTATTATCATTTACCACATAATTAAATCCTCTTGATGCTAAATTTAAGAAATAATAATATATCATATAATAATAATAATATAAATAATAATTATCAGATTTTTCAACTACCTGTAATCGTTTAAACAGTCAGTGACTAGCTGACTATTAAAATAGTCGTTAGTTTCAGCCCTACAAATAACACCTAATAGGAGCAAAGGGGGAGGTTTGACGGTACTTTATTCAATATTTACAATGTATTCACAATATTTAAAATTTCATACCCACATCTTCAATTCTCAAGTAATGTACTTTGTCAAATAACACATTGAGAGTGAAAATGATTCCAATAAATGGCAATGTATTTAAAGACAACGGTATTTATTGTCTGACGATATTCTTGCATCCTGACCTAATAATAACATTAGTATTAATAACTATAATAATAATAATAATAATAAGCTCAAATTCACTGTGCAAATATTCACCCCATGGGGATCCAGGTGACATTACAACGCAATTACAACATAAAGGAGCATTATGGGAAAGACTTCAACCAAAACAATATTGTTCAAGGTGGCACAATGAGTAAAACAATCCGATGATGAGATAAAACCTCATAGTTTACACACCTACAATCCTATGGAGCTTTTGGCTAAGACTAAGTGCCCGCACTGCCATAATATGGATTTGATTCCCGTTGCATCCAATGCTGAGTAAATAATGTCAGCCATGTCAGTCATGCTGGTGTACTGGCTTGAAACCTCGAGTTAACGCACACTCAAACTTTGATTATATTATTGGCTGGAAAAAATTCCCTTAATACAAATGATTCCAGATTTTTTTTATATATCTGTGTGGCCCGGTAACAAGCAAACCACAGCCCGTTCGGGGCCTAATGATTGACGATCACTGCTTTACATGACAATTTACGGTAACATTCCATGGAATCCCCTACTCTGTGACCAACAACCTGATGGTACTTTATCCGCGTGTATGACACGACAGAATATGTCCGTTTTATTGCTCTATTTGCTGTTCCTTTTATGGGAGCAAATAGCGGAAGACAATACACCACTTTAATATAAAAAAGCGGAGAATATATAAAGGAGAAGTGCACAAATAGATTACCACAGGGGCCATCCTCCTTTGAATTGTTGTTTCTATGTTTTCGGCGGGCATCTCGTGTTGCAATACCTCGTAGAATTCAAGGGCGAGGATGCTCTCTTTTCATTTTGATCTAGAGCCTTAAAATGTGTATCGTGGTGTGCCCATCAGGAATTTTGGAATATTGGTGATGGACGACTTTTAATTGACTTTGGCAGATTTCACACTTTAATAACGTTCTAATAGCATGGTGGACTGACCCAGACCGCCAAATATAGATATTGTATGATATTGAATAGTTTCCATTATCTTCTGATTAAGGTTTTGATGACAGTGATTATAAGCATTGTATCAATGAAGATTATTTTGAATGTAATAAAACAGTAGTCTATGTTCAATAATATATCAAAATCAGGTTCATAGGTGACACACCGTCACATATCATACAAGTTTGAATGAAAAGACATACATACCTGTTGATATACCTCACTAACTCACCAAATTGAAAAAACATTTCTTTTTAAAAATTAACTCCACACACCATCCATGTTCACTGTGAAACCTGAATCAAGCTTCAACTCAAGAAATGGAAACAATAGGCACATAGATAGAAAACGTTTATTTGTAAGATATTAAGTTAGACTCATTAAACATATTACTCAACATAAGGGATGTTTAAACTTTTTTTTTTAAATGAATATCATACTCAACACTTTAGTTGTCAAATACCGTATAAATTTGAGGTATAAATACCACTGAAATTCCATTTTCTCTGCAAAAACTGCTGGTTGTTTTTTTTTTCAAGTGATACAGTTCAATCTGGCTGTCTTATTTTTGCTAATATTTATTAATGGCAATTATTATTTATCTTATTTCTAGTCCATGATTGTTACAAGGCCATTGTTTTCCTTTTTTTATGGAGTAGGCAACACTAATTACGGACTGGATGAAAAACCTAAAAAATATAAGCACATTTTGTCTGGATTTGCCCATTGCCCTCACCTGTGCCCGCTCGTTTGGCTCCAGCTGCTGCTCGTTTCCTGATTGGTTGCCCTCCTATTTAAACCCAGTACTCTCATTCACTCCTGGTCAGTCCATCTACGAACCTCCTCACATGCAAGGCAAGAACTTTTTGACTCTGGCTCCCATCTGTCCCGTCCTGTCCTGTGTCCTGCTCGTCTGCCCCTGGCTTCCCGATCGTCTCCATCTACCTGACTTGATTCCTCCCTCTGACCACGCTCCGATCGCCCGTCTTGGCTGCCGACTTGTCTCCATCCTCCAACCATGCTCCGATCTCCTGTCCCGGCTTTTCGACTGATTTACGTCCTCTGACCATGCTCCGATCTCGAGGGCTTCCTGCTTTTCCTGCCCAGGGAGCTACGGATCACTGGCGTTTGTTTTCCTGTGCCTAACTTCGACACTTCCTCAATTAAGCTTGGTGTGAAACGTTACGCGCTTGGGTCTACCGCCTGTTCTGGTTCTTAAACATTTTCCCTGTATTACCGATATGTCAGTGTACTACAAGGCTGCAGTCGACTGTTTTTGTTGTTCCTGTTGCTTTTATGTATTAAAGCCAACAATGTGTAATATTTGACCACGAGATGACATTGTGTTGTCTGGTGCAAGCATGGGCCAGAGCAACAGTGCACAGCATGGCGGCATTCTGCCGGAAAAACACGGCTGCGACCTAAATGTGGATTCCACCGTGTAAATCAAGTACATATCTCTTCACCTATGATTTATTTTGTAAAAATTAACATTTGTATGAAAGTTCCTGTATTTTTGCCTAATTTTCATATCATTTTTTTTAACTGAATGATATTTTGTGTACCACTATGAGGCACTAATTGTTACGCACTCTTTAATGACTGCAATGATACAATTAACATAGACCGTATAGCAAAATTCTAGTTTACTGGATCCGGTGCTCCTTTCCATAAGCAGTTCCTAATCTACCTTCTGAGCAACACTTATGACCTCCCATCTGTTTTATCAAAGCCCACAGCATTTCTTTTGGAGAAATAAAATAAAATTGACACAGTCTGCAATGATACAGTGCATCCGGAAAGTATTCACAGCGCTTCACTTTTTCCACATTTTGTTATGTTACAGCCTCATTCCAAATTGTATTAATTTAATCTCTTATCTCAAAATTCTACACAAAATACTCCATTATGACAATGTGAAAAAATTTTTTTTTTACTTTTTTTGAATTTATTAAAAATAGAAAACTAAGAAATCACATTTACATAAGTATTCACAGCCTTTGCCATGAAGCTCAAAATTGAGCTCAGGTGCATCTTTTTTCCACTGATCATCCTTGAGATCTTTCCAAAGCTTAATTGGAGTCCACCTGCAGTAAATTCAGTTGATTGGACATGATTTGGAAAGGCACACACCTGTCTACTGTATACAAGGTCCCGCAGTTGAGTGTGCATGTCAGAGCACAAACACCAACCATGGAGTTAAAAGAACTGTCTGTAGACCTGCGAGACAGGATTGTCTTGAGGCACAAATCTGGGGAAGGATACAGAAACATTTCTGCTGCTTTGAAGGTCCCAATGAGCACAGTGGCCTCCATCATTCGTAAATGGAAGACATTTGGAACCACCAGGACTCTTCCTAGAGCTGGCCGGCCTTCTAAACTGAGCGATTGGGGAAGAAGGGCCTTAGTCAGGGAGGTGACCAAGAACCTGATGGTCACTCTGTCAGAGCTCCAGCGTTCCTCTGTGGAGAGAGGAGAGCCTTCCAGAAGGACAACCATCTCTGCAGCAATCCACCAATCAGGCCTGTATGGTAGAGTGGCCAGACGAAAGACACTCCTTAGTAAAAGGAACATGGAAGCCCGTCTGGAATTTGCCAAAAAGCACCTGAATGACTCTCAGACCATGAGAAACAAAATTCTCTGGTCTGATGAGAGGAAGATTGAACTCTTTGGTGTGAATGCCAGGCGCCATGTTTGGAGGAAACCAGGCACCGCTCATCACCAGGCCAATACCATCCCTACAGTGAAGCATGGTGGTGGCAGCATCATGCTGTGGGGATGTTTTTCAGCAGCAGGAACTGGCAGACTAGTCAGGATAGAAGGAAAAATGAATGCAGCAATATATAGAGATATCCTGGATGAAAACCTGCTCCAGAGCGCTCTTGACCTCAGGCTGGGGCGAAGGTTCATTTTTCAGCAGAACAACGACCCAAAGCACACAGCCAAGATCTCACAAGATTGGCTTCAGAACCACTCCGTGAATATCCTGGAGTGGCCCAGCCAGAGTCCAGACTTGAATCCGATCGAACATCTCTGGAGAGATCTGAAAATGGCTGTGCACAAACGTCTCCCATCCAACCTGATTGAGCTTGAGACTTATTGCAAAGAAGAATGGGAAAAACTGCCTTAAGATAGGTGTGCTAAACTTGTGGGATCATATTCAAAAAGATTTGAGGCTGCATTTGCTGCATTTGATCAACAAAGTATTAAGCAAAGGCTGTGAATACTTATGTAAATGTGATTTCTTAGTTTTCTATTTTTAATAAATTAAAAAAAAGTAAAAAAAAAAAAAAAAACTTTTTCACATTGTCATAATAGAGTATTTTGTGTAGAATTTTGAGATAAGAGATTAAATTAATACAATTTGGAATGAGGCTGTAACATAACAAAATGTGGAAAAAGTGAAGCGCTGTGAATACTTTCTGGATGCACTGTATGTGGTTCAGGTGCAGGTACTGCAACATCCCCGGTGTAGGCGAAAAACTTGATAACTATTCCTGATAAATTCTATCCATCTATCTACCCTGGTCATATCCCTCGAAAGGGGTGACTGACAGCACGACAAACACATACAAAAACAAAGAAAATTTAAAAAAAAGGAAAAAGTAGTAAAAAAACACACTAAAATATTTTTGGATCATGGCCAACCCAAGTTGGTCATGCTTTCGTCCCTCCAGATTAAACGGGACAAAAGAAAGCGGCCATGTTACCCGGGTTAGGGGGACACGACACACTCTTATGGTCAACAGCAGGGCCCGGTAGCTATAACTGGTTTACCCCTGCCGCATCATACAGGTGCCCTACCCATCCCTTAGAACATGTCTAAACATCCCACTATCCTCTTACAACACCTATCTACTCATTTCTATCGACAACGAGAGCTCTAGCTTCCACTATATTTAGACCTGTTTCCAGCAGTGCACTCATAACACCATCGATCCACGTCAATCGCGACTTTCCTCTTGGTCTCCTTCCATTTATTCCTGCTCTGTAGATCCTCTTCAAGATTCATCCATTCTCTCCATGTGTCCAAACCAACCGAGTACTCTCTTATCCACAAGCTTGCTCAATTCCACTACTACTCCAGTTCTGTCCCTCACAATTTTATTTCTCAATCCATACAATCTTGTCACTCCTAACATACTCCTCAAACTAGGAGAAAATAAACTTGTTTTTTTATAAAAATGGCGTCGACATTTTCAACCAATCATGCTGGAGGGATGGAAATATTGTAGTTATAAGTGGAAAAACATGTTCCTTCACTGTTGTCTTTTTGTGCCATGTTCTCAATGTCTATCTTTTAAAGAAAAACAATATTGGTTTGAATTTAAGAAAAATACATCAACTGTCATACGAACATACATTTTTGAATATACATCTAAGAAATCTGTATTTATTTGACATAACATGATCATCATTTGGAGGGGGCTGCCATCTTGCTGCTATGGGTAACCCAAAACCTCAAAAAGGCTGGGCAAAAAATAAAAATAGACATAGTGAATTTTAGTGAATAGATTTTTATTCTTATTTGTTTTCAATTGCTCCCCAATAAAAATGCAGTGTCTTTGAATCTTCTTCGTTGGTATTCTTCCTTGTGCTTTTTATCACATGTTTTTTTGCACTACACAGTACAGCGATTGTTATTGTGTACAGATAATAGACACTGTCCCTTTAACAATATAAAAATAATCCTAAATACTACTGTACAACCATGTCAACAAGACAATATTTTGAAAATATAGTAGGTGGTGCAAATAAAGCACTAACATAATTTAAAAGTTTTAATTAATTTATGATGTTACAATTTACTAACTCCGTTATTGTTGTGCTAGTTAAAATGGTAGGATGGTATCGACAGTAGGACAATTTTGATGCACTCACCCTTAATAGCTACTCTTTGTGTGGGTCACTGTCTATGAGATACTGCCCCTGGTGGCCAAAATATAAAAACCATAAGGAAGAGCATAATGTCCACTGGATTGCAGACAAAAACGTGTGACAAGAAGGGGACTGCTTGAATTTTTACCATAAAAATACTGTTTTTTTGCTCTAGATTCTTCAACACATTTCTTGTCTTTTTGTTTTAACGAGAATGGTAATTTTCCATGGAATCTAAGAGTGCCACTGCATGTCCCTTAGCTCAATGAAGAAAAAAGTGTTATTGAAATCCATCAAAGGTTTGTTTCTGATAGTCCTGAGTCTAGCTCTGCAAGCACAAGGCTAATGGGGTGGGTTGGTAGGTGCATCCCTTAACCACTAGGGTCATGGAGGCACCATTTCCTGTGGTGTGTCTTGGGCAAATACTTCCTGGTGGCGCCCATCCACCTTCAAACCAACACATGTTTCCACTAGTATATGTTATTATAAATCACTCTAAATTGATTTTTTGGGAATTTTTAAACTGAGTGTAAAATCCTGTGTTCCCTTGAGGAGAACACAGTTTGCCAATAGACAACACAAAACTCAGGACGGGGGAGTCACCGCGCTTTTGTGGAGCCAAAACCGTCCAACTACTGTTTTGCAAAACGGTCCTTTCGTTTCATAATAATCAAGTACTCAACGTGAAAAAGCACATTTTTTGTTCTCCCGTAGTGTTCCAGTTGTATTATCTTGCCTTTGAGAAGTCAATGAAAGCACTTGTTCTTTTTGGTGTCTTTGATGCTAATCCCAGCTGGAACCCATCTCCGGGCTGTCCATCACAAAGACACCCGCCAGGCCGTCCGCACAGCGCATCGCCAACATATGCCCGAGCTTTCACTCGTCTGAGGGATCTTCTCAGCGGGGAAGCTGAGCAGCATAAAATAATAAGAAGCTGATTAAGAATTAACTGGAGGAACCTATGGATCATTCCCCCCTAAAGGCGCTTGGAGATAAACGGGGCTTTACTGGTGATGTTGTAGCACTTTTTTAGCATGCTGGGGTGTTACAATTAATTGGCTAATCAGGGAGAAAAAGGCTTTCTTCATTCTTACGATCACGTTGCCGCCCAGAATCATCTCAAAGGTTCTTGGAAGATGTCTTTATTAGCCTCTTGCACTTTATTGTGCTTTAAATCTTCTGAGCGGTGCATATGTTGAACACTAATCATATTGCTTGTATAGTATTTGTCTTTGTCTGAACCACAGAGCGGCCCTGTACAACTTTGTCACTGTATCTATAAAGCTTTATGCGCATTGCTGTCTCAGGCAGGGGAGCAGATATAACTTAAGGCTTGATTCATTTCAAGGTTGGCATCTATTTTACATACAACGTCATTGCCGCGGAATTTGCTTAATATTCTGGTTTGACTTCATTTCCGTGTGATTATTATTGTGAAAACTGTAGATTCACGAGTGAAATGGAAGTGTGAGCAACAAATATTCAAGTCAATTGATTTGATGCCTAAAAGTGGTGATGAGGTTAGGGAAAAAAATGTCAGTTTAGCCTTTAGCCTAGTATTATTAGCACCTGAACTACTTTGAGTCTTACCCTTATTCATTTATTGGAAGAATCAAAGGAGGAAAAATATTTTACTTTCAGGCATTTCAAGAGATGTGTCAGGATAAGAACACAGGACCCAATTGCGTTACGTATCTCACAAGTTTTATTAAAGGAAAGAGGAAGGGCTACGCCCACGATCCGGTGTTCGCTAGGCGCGGGAAGCAGGTCGCTCTGAACACGGAAGCGGATCTTCCGTGGCGAGCGATGTCTGGGTCGGGGACGTAAAAACGGGTCAGTAGCTGGGACAGAAGAGCAAAAACGTGGTGTGGGTCGTAAGCGAGTCGTAAGCCAGGAAAGGAGTCGATAGCCGAGGTGGGAGAGTAGATGTGATCAGGATCAAAAACGGGTCAAAGCTCGGGGACAAAACAGGTGGGAGTCAGGGTCGAAAAAGGCTTGCAGAGGTTCGCAGATGGGCTGACAAACGGGGACAGATAGGAGTGGGTTTAAATAGGGACAGGGGAGCCAATCAGAGTCTGAGGCAGTAGGCGCCAAAGGAGCAGGCACAGGTGATTCACATCGCTAATCGTGACAATGTCATTTATGGAGTTTTGGCTCTTCATTTGAAAGCAAATACCCAGTTTCTACTTTCTTTTTTGGTCAATCTCCAAGAAAAATGAGAGTTTACAATACTATGCAAATTGAAGGATTTGAAGTGGGATCGATTGAACAAGTGAGATTATAGTTACAGCAGCTGCATGGAGGAAAGTCACACGCCAGGGAGCTTTGATGACAGCCACAACAATTTTGGTAGGATTTGTGGGGTCCTGTGCTGAACACTGCTGCTGATCTCCCCAGTTACTAGAGAAACATATGGACATCCCTGCGACCCTACTGAGGATAATCGGTGCAGATAATGGATGGATCGATGGACATATGGACATTTAAAAAATTTGCTTTTTAGTTAATAATATTAGCACTGCAAGGGTTAGAGAATGTTTCTTCTCACAATGGAAGCTAACGCCACTCATTTTCAGAACAGACAGTAAAAATATACCGTATCTTCCGCATTAGCGCACCGGAGTTTAAGGCGCACTTTCAAAAATTGCTCTTTTGTGATATTCTTTTAATATGTGAGGTATACCTGACTGTAAGACACACAGGATTAAACCTATAGTAAGAGCTAGGGCTGCACTTCAAGAAATGAATAAAGTATTTTCGCATTGATTGATAAGTAAAATCACAATTTTAATAATTGGATACAACGAGAATCAAAAAATGAATCATGGCAGGGAAACCACTAAATCATATCAACTAAATTACTACAGATACAGACAATGTAGGATAAAGGCATTACCTGTAAAACCATCACCAGGCCATTAGTAGTCATGATGCTACGTTGTTGATGTTATTATTACGCTAGGCTGCAAGAATTTTGAAGGAACAATAAAGTTTGTGGTACAATAAAGGTTGGAGACCACTAAAATGCAGTATTGTATAGCTGGCAAAGTAATTAGGGAGCGCACAATTTTCTGAACGGAATAAAGAGAAATGCGTTGAGGGAAGTACTTCGGTCGCCCTGAAAAATACAAATGAACACATGACCGCACGTATCCAATAACTGCGGAAACAAGTGCATTTTTTAAATTTAGTTCCCTGAAAATAGATGTATTCTAAATGTGTCTTTAATGCTGTGACGAAAGGCATTAATATAACCAGATAGCTTATTAGCTAACAAGCAATCTGGGTTCCCTTAGGATGGCAGCCTCTACCTGTTATCAGGTCATTATTTTGTCATTTCTAAAAAGAAATATTTTGTAAATTGTGGAGAAAAGCCACTTTGAGATGCGTTGGCACAATTAGTTAGTGTTGAAGCACGGTATATTTCTTCTCATGTCATTCGCATGTTTGTTGAAATTTGGGTGATGACAATGTTGGTAGAATCAAAGGCTGGATATGAACTGCTTCTTGAGAAGTGTTAAGCTAGCAGAATATTCTGGACACCATTGTGAGGTATACAAAGACTACATCTGGCTGTAGTGTACAAATGACATCTGAAGCAAGTTTTTTTATACGTTTCTGAAGTTTTTCATAACCGCTGTTGAAGCTCTGGGTTGTTTTTCATCGTTTGATCAATATTCTGCTATGAGCCATTTCAACCGCTCGTCCTTGTTCTGCATTTCTATGTGGACGTCTGACTTATTGACATGAGGCGGTTAGCACAGCAATATGAAAATATGGCTAAAGTTGATACATATCTTTTTATTGTACAGTCTTCAATAGCTAAAGGGTGTCATCTTCCTGATGATTAGGGGACTCTCGTGCTGGACAATAGGTAAGCTATCTGTAGTTGACATTCGATGCTGCACTTGACAAAAAAAAAACTAGCGCATCTTCATTTTTGTGCCGTTATACTGTAGTTTAGCATGTTTGGACATTTGGCAGACCGTGCTGCACCAAGCTGAGTGTTCCAGGAAAAAGAACTGAACGGCATTTTGTTTAACCTCACAATTTATAGGGAGAGTGTATTATTGAGTGACTCTACTGGTAAAAACAAACTTTAATCATTAAAATTGTCATGATTACTGATGTGAATCACGTGTGCCCGCTCCTTTGGTGCCAACTGCCTCGGACTCTGATTGGCTCCCTGTCCCTACTTAAACCCAATCCTTTTTGTCACCTGTTGTCAGTCCGTCTGCGAACCTCAGTTTATTCTAAGCAAGCTTGTTTTGACTCTGGCTCCCTCCTGTTTTTTCTCCCGTCTGTTCCCCGGCTTCGACCCATTTTTTGATTCTGACCACATCTACTCTCCTCTCCTGGCTTTCGACTCGTTGCTGATCCCGACCACGTTTTTTGCTCTTCTGTACCGGCTACTGACCCGTTTTTTCCGTTCCCGACACCGCCATCGCTTGCCACGGAAGTCCCACTTCCGCGTTCAGAGCGACCTGCTTCCCGGGTGCTTCCCAATAAAACTAAGGGGAAACATAACTGTCCTGTCTACGTCCTAGTCTTGACAAAAAATAACAATATTGATTTAAATAATGTGCAAATATACATGACCTATTACATAAAGATGCATATTTTTAAAAATGCTTGTAGTTCGAGAAATTAGTATTTATTTTATATAACATTAGTCTCACCTAAAAGGAGCTGACATAATTGTCTGACATCTTGCTGCTATGATTACCCAAAAAGCTTAAAAAGACTGGGCAAATAAAAAGACAAAATGGTGCGTTTTGATCACTTTGAGTCTTTGTAGTTTAAATCTTTCCTGCACTTTTTGCATTTGTTTTCGGTAGCACTACCCCATACAGTGACATCTAGTGGTCAAATAAAACACACTGTCCCATGGTAGTCTTTAAACCAAGTTTTGCCACGTAACATGATTTTGATGAATTTATTCATGACACAGACTTCCTAATTAATTGTGTTCCTGATATTTGTGGTGGACATCCTATTTTGTTCAAGAATATGGCTGTGTGCTCAAAGATAGCAAAGATCAGAATTATGCTGCACTTTTTACTATTTTTATTGGACAGGTGTAAAAATAGTGCCCGTTATTTCAAAAATGTGAATCTCTTTTCATGTTTAATGAAAACATGTAATACGTTTTATTTTTTATTTTACTGGCCATTTCGAAAACTGTTGTCACTTCACCTTAGTTTGGCAACAACACTATTGCAGGAGTGTCGAAATCAAATGGGTGTAGGGGCAAATCAAAGATTAAGCTACAAGCCTAATACCGACTGATGGAATAATGACATATTAAAATGTACCTACATAGTCCATAGAATCTATTTGAACCGACATTAAAGGGACATTGTTTATTATTCACAATCTCCTCGCTGTAAAAGAATAAATAATAAATAAATAATTGAACAAATATATATTTTGATTTGAATCAGCCAAAATAAATTATGCACTTGAGTTTGGGGTGACCCAAGTGGAGGGAGTATAAATTGGAGGCAGGGTTGCCAAAAATTATTAAAAAAAGGAGGTACAAAGTGACAATCAAACCATGGTTTGCAAAAATATCAGCGAAATAGAAGAAAGATTCCACGAAGATACACAAACCCATTTCACTTTAGTGAAAATTTGTTTCCATTTTGCATCTGTGGCACTCATCATACCCTTGTTTGATTATTCACCAAACAAAATGTTCAAACAAACCTGACAAAACCATAAACAAAGACCAAAACTGGAAATGTAAAATGCCAGGAATAAAGTAACAAACTAACAAGTGGGGACTAAACCACTGACAAAATGCCCAAAAAAGAAATCAGACTGGGCAGAACGGCGGCGCAGCGGTTAGTGCGTGTGCGGCACAGTTCTAAGGTCGTGAGATCAACCCCTCTGTGTGGAGTTTGCATGTTCTCCCTGTGTTTGCGTGGGTTTCCTCTGGGCACTCCAGTTTCCTCCAACATTCTAAAAACATTCTTGTCAGATTAATTAGACGGTCCAAATTGTCCCTGGGAGTGAATGAGCGAATGAGTTGTCTGTGTGCCCTGCGATTGGCTGGCAACCAGTTCAGGGTGTCCCCTGCCCACTGCCCGAAGATAGCTGGGATGGGCTCCAGCACCCCCGCGACCCTACTGAGGATAAGCGGTGCAGATAATAGATGGATGGTTGGAAGAAATAGACTGAAAGGAAGGAAAATGACCCACATGTGAGGGTAATTAGGGACAGGTTTTGGATTTTGGACACACCTGTGCCCAGTTCAAACAAGCTCAGCACCCCCTAGTGGAAGGAGGCGTACCAGACCTTAACATTAACTGTCATAGAAACGTGCATTTTTTAAAAAATCCTCGTAGGTCAATTCTGAGGTCTGAGCAAGATGACGCTTTACACCAAAAAACAACGATGACCAGATGATGAAGGTGCTGTATCTGAGGCAGATCAGGGGAGCTTTTTCCCTTGCTAATAGTAACCATCCAAACCAGCACTATATACTTCATGCAAACCCGCCCCCAAAAAAATTCTTGCCCAAGACACACCACAGGAAGTGGTGCCAACCCGAGTAATTAGGGGGTTCCATGAATCGTGAGGTCGAGAAATTTGTCTTTATTTTACATAAAATGAGGCTCACCTAGATGGGGCGGACATGATTGCCAGCCATCTTGCCTCTGCGGGTACCCCAAAAAATAAAAAAACCTTGTGAAATGCTGGGCAAAAGAAACAGAAAAAAAATGGTGCGGCATGGTCACCTTGAGTGCCCGTAGCTTTATAGCACACGTGTCACTACTAAATACGGCAACATTTGGTAGTCTCATATTACACAGTGTCCCTTTAGCTAGCAAATGCAACCAATAGGGAATGTTTTACCGCAAACATGCTGCAGAATATTCTCCGTCCTCTTGCAAAGTGTCAGTCTCTCCCATGTCAGCCCTCATTACCGTTCAAGTTGGCTCCCCGAAATGATGCTAGACTAAAGTTCACGCGCTGCCATATATCAGCCGATCAAGCCGATTGCTTTTCGACATCCTCTCAAGCATGTTCTCCAAGAGTCAAATGTTGCCTACGTGCTGAGGGTTCAGCACGGAAGGTAAAACCGCCGCATGATATTTGCATCCGCTTTTCTGAACCATTTAGGCCATCGTTCATCCTCATTGGACAGTGGCTGTTAACTTTGTTGCTGAGCCTTGTGAATCGATCGTTTAACATTTGTCCTTTGACTTATTCCAACACAAGAAATTAGTTAAGCGTTTGGTCTACATGAGCAGCCAGACCTAGTGAAATGAGGCTTGTATTCCATTGATCAGGACTACCCCAAGCCTTCATGGGGCCCTAAGCAAAATTAGATTCGGGGCCCCTATTACCGTATTTTCCGCACTATAAGGCGCACATAAAATCTGTTTGTTTTTTTTTAAATCTGACTATGCGCCTTATAATCCAGTGCGCCTTATATATGGATCAATATTGAGCCGCGACAGGTCTCGCAACTTACGGTAAGCAGCCACCGACTCCATTTTTCGCGTAGAAGAAGTGCGCTGTGCATACTGGGAAATATTAAACAACGCTTTTCTTTTATTTGTGCGTTTGTATAAAGACCCTGAAATGGCTCCTATTAAGAGACACGCTTACAACGCAGAGTTTAAACTCAAGGCGATCAGTCACGCAGTAGAACACGGAAATAGAGCAGCAGCAAGAGAGTTTAACATTAATGAATCGATGGTGCGGAAGTGGAGGAAGCATGAGGATGAGCTGCGCCAAGTAAAGAAGACTAAACAAAGTTCCCGTGGCAATAAAGCGAGATGGCCACAGTTAGAGGACACACTTGAACAGTGGGTTGTTGAACAAAGAGCAGCAAGTAGAAGTGTCAGTACAATAACTATTCGAATGAAGGCAACAGCGCTGGCACGGGAACTTAACATTAAAGAATTCAGAGGTGGTGTTTACGTTTTACATGTTACAGTTATTATGTTATTGCTTTATTGTTATTGTTTTGCCCATTACGAGTCACTATATTGCGATTGCACTAACGTTTAATTTACCACAACAGTATCAGACGTTTTTTTGCGTGTTGACTAAATGGAAGAAAAGTAAAATGTTATGCCTTGCTGTTGTTCAAAGATGCTAAAGATGTGTCACGAAAATGCTTTACCTCAGAGAAAATAATAAAACAGCTGTTTATTCATTTTCGGAGTGAATGGAGTTGTAGAAAGCTTGTTTGTTATCTATCAATAACGTTTGACTGACCTATCTGACTGTTTTGTTGACATTCCCTTTAGCGCGGCACCATCTAATGGTTGCATAACGTAACTACAGCCTCTAATGTAGCGCCTTATAATGCGGTGCGCCTTATGTATGGAAAAAGTTTTAAAATATATCATTCATTGAAGGTGCGCCTTATAACACGGTGCGCCTTATAGTGCGGAAAATACGGTACTTGTTGATTTGCATACGTAAAGTACTAGACTCATCCCATGTGCTACTCCGGGGGTGGACAACTATTTGTAGTCGGAGGCCGCATGTGACATGTTATACTTCTTTTTATACAAATTAGTTTTATGAAATTGGAGCACAAATAGATCAAATTAGTATATTAGGTCCATGTTTAAGCACTTCATTTGTTATTTAGTTTTAAAGTATTACTGTAGGGTTTTTTAGTTTTTTTTTTTTTTTTTTAGTATTTTTGAAGTCTGATTTTTATTGAAGTTCTGTATTTTTGTAGTAGTGTATGTTTGGACTATTTTTGTAGTATTTCTGAAATAATTTGTATTTCTTTAGTACTTGTTTTGTATTTCAAAAGTAGAAAGTTTTTTTGTTGTTGTATATCTGTTGTATTCTCGTAGTATTTTTGTTTTATTTTGGTTTTATTACCATAGTTTTATGATGATAGAATTTTTGTAGTGTTACTGTAATATTGTTTTTAGTAATTCTGTACTATCTCTCTTGTGTTTTGTAGTATTTCCATATAAGAATGTTGTACATCTGTATTTATCTGTATTTATGTAGTATTTTTGCCGTACAGTGTTACTGTAGTTATATTTTTGCTGAGTATTTTTGTAGTATCGCTACAGGTGTAATTTACAGTATTTCTGTTGTAAACCTCTTGTAGTAGTATTTTGGTAATGTTTACCATTTAGCCCTGCGATTGGCTGGCAACCAGTTCAGGGTGTCCCCTGCCCGCTGCCCAAAGATAGCTGGGATGGGCTCCAGCACCCCTGCGACCCTACTTAGGATAAGCGGTGCAGATAATGGATGGATGGATGGATGGATGGATTTACAATTTATATTATTTTAGTATTTCAGTAAAAGTATAATTGATGTATTTTCAGGGAAGTATTTTAATAGTATTTTTGTAATATTTTCATAGTAGTATTTTGGGAGGAAATAATCCTGTAGTAGTACTTTGTAGTATAGTATTACTTTAATAGTGTTTTTGTAGTAATACTATAATATTTTTTTATTTTCAGAATGAAAGCTAAATAATATGTTGTTTCCCGTTTTTAAGCACTATTATTTGATATTTAGTTTTGTAGTTATTGTGTAGTATTTTTGTTGTATTTCTGTAGAAGTATCTTTGAATGGATACAGTGACAATGGGGACAATGTTGCCTAAAGAAAAAGTTAACCACTCTTAGGGCCCCCTAGTGGTTGCGGGGCCCGAAGCAGCTGCTTACTCGCTAATGCCTTGAGCCGGCTCTGCCATTGATATTGATAAGTTTATCATTGTTTTAATATTGTACACCTGCAAAGGAGATTTCATTTATTTTTTTTAACTTATTGCGCATTACTGTTAATATTTTTGACTATTACATTATTGTCGCTATAGGCCAGGGATCGGCAACCTAAAACGGATAAAGAGCTTTGTTGGACCAAAAAAATGAATTGGTTTGGAGCCGCAAAACATTTAAAGTCTTACATAAGCCTTATAATGATTGCCCGTCGTGGCCAATGCTGTGCCTTGAATGGGGTCCGGGGAGGATTTGACGCCTGCCAGTCCGACTCCGCGGCCTGCCAGTCCGACTCCGCGGCCTGCCAGTCCGACTCCGACTCCGCGGCCTGCCAGTCCGACTCGGACTCCGCGGCCTGCCAGTCCGACTCCGACTCCGCCGCATGCCAGTCCGACTCCGCCGCATGCCTGTCCGACTCCGACTCTGCCGCATGCCAGTCCGACTCCGACTCCGCCGCATGCCAGTCCGACTCCGCCGCATGCCAGTCCGACTCCGACTCCGCCGCATGCCAGTCCAACTCCGACTCCGCCGCATGCCAGTCCGACTCCGACTCCGCTGCCTGCCAGTCCGACCCCGACTCCGCTGCCTGCCAGTCAGACCCCGACTCCGCTGCCTGCCAGTCCGACCCCGACTCCGCTGCCTGCCAGTCCGACTCTGCCTGTCCTGTTTCCGCCTGTCCTGTTCGACTCCCCCGCCTGTCCTGTTCGAGTCCCCCGCCTGTCCTGTTCGACTCTCCGGCCTGTCCTGTTCGACTCTCCGGCATGCCAGTTTGACTCTCCGGCCTGCCTGTTCGACTCTCCGGCCTAACTGTTCGACTCTCCGGCCTGCCGGTTCGACTCTCCGGCCTGCCGGTTCGACTCTCCGGCCTGCCGGTTCGACTCCCCGGCCTGCCGGTTCGACTCCCCGGCCTGCCGGTTCGACTCCCCGGCATGCCTGTCCGACTCCCTTGTTTACCTGTCCTGTTCTCGCCGGTTCTGCCTGTCTGTTTTCGCCTGTCCAGTTTGCCCGCCGGACCCCCCCTGCCGAGCGCCGATTCCGATCCGCCCGACGCAGATGGCGCCTGCCTCTCCCCGTTCCTGCGTGTTCGGAGGAGGGAGCGGGGTTGCCCCAATCGTGAGCGTCGAACCATTCCGGGGCGCAAGGTAGTAATTTTTTCTTTTTGGGACCTCGGGAGCTGTCCCTTAAAGGGGGGGCTCTGTCAGGGTCGCCTTGGCGACCGGTCTGCCCCGCCCCCTGGGCACCAGCTGAAGCAGTTCAACTAATTGCATGTCTGCTATTTAAGGCTGGATTGTGGGTTTTGCGGGTGCTGGCTCATTATATACACATTGTCCGTTCTGTTATGCCTTGTCCTGTTTAGTTGAGTTGGAAGAAGCCTGTGTTTGCACATTTTTGTTAAAGCCTGTTTTTTCTGTCTTGTCCCTGAGTTATGGACAACTTTTATTTTGGTAAATAAAAGTTTTGGATCGTCACGCAATTGAGTTCTCCCTTCCTGCCTCCGTTCTGGTCCGGACACCCCTTCCACTCCGTGACAGTATGTATATATATTAGGCTTCTATCAAAATGACTAAGTTGGATGCAGCACACCCAGAGGAGTATGATGCACCATGTGGCTACTCTGATGTAGGATCCCGCCGGAAGTTTTACTTACAATATTATTGAATAACAATGTTTTTCATCGCTCTGATGAAATAAAAGAAATGTAATAAATAAATCCAACTTTTAATGTAATTTTAATCATGAGGATTCGAGAAAACAAAAACAAAATTGAGTTTTGCCTAATGTGCCCATTATCTGGGCAACAAAAAGAATGCAATATAACACAGCATGCATTTATAAAAAATATAAGAGCAGCCTTTTGAAAAGGTAAAGTAAGTAAAATCACAATATTGCATTTTAAGTTTTTTCTCTCTTTACCTTTGGGGTCCATGACCAATCACATACTATCTGGTTTGTTTAAAACAGCCATTTGCCTTGTTTGTTGCCTTGGCTCTTGAAAAGGCGGAGCTCTTCTAAAACAGGGGACAGCGTAGAAAGTGGAAAACAAGCAAAAAAGAGATGCGCCGGAGTTTTGCATTACAGATAGCCAAGACTCCACGTCACAATATATGACTTTGCTGCGTTTGAGGCGACAACCTGTACAATATGATTTTGTTAAGAGAGCGGCAGTCAAACCTGTCACTTCCAACCCGTAAACTCGTACCAGCTGAAACTTGTACCTCTCATCTCATAGTTACATAGTTTCACCCCTTGTTTACATGTTAAATTTATTCTTTACATTTTTACACCATTAGAAAACGTAAACGTGTTAATCTCAATTTTGTCCTCTTACCAAAGCCATATTAAAAATAAAACTATATTTCCCCCGCCTCAACTTTTTCAAATTGTAAACAGGTTTGGAAAAGCTCCATGAAAGCCACCCGCCAGCGCAAACGAACCGCATGTGGCTCCTGAGCCGCGGGTTGCGGACCCCTGCTATATGTCAATCATGTTGCTTTTCTTTGAATTCCACACCCTGTAGAGTGCATCTGTTTTTTTTTTAACCTAAGATATGTGATAAAAAGAAAGGGCTTTGGGGAAGGCCTTAAAAATGCATGAAATTTTCTCATCTGAAGCCTTCTCTCAGTCCTCCTTGCAAGCTCAAAATCCATTGATGTCTTCTTTCCTTACTCTGAGTGTCTACTAAAGTTTAAACTTTTTAGATATCATATACTTTTAGACTTAAACAATGAAAGTAAAAAAAATCAAAACATATCTACAGTACATACCAGAATTTTGTGCAAAATGTATGAATTACTAATTAGATACACTTCTAACTACCTTTGGTTAAAGACAATGTCTTCGCAATGTTTCACATAAACAATTTGAAAGGGTTTTCAATATGTTGAGAGAGAATTCAACAACAATTGAAACGGAAAGACAATATATTTGATTTAACCTAGTGGAATTTGAATTTAATAGGGTACAGCTTTTTTTGAACTTGTCAGTACTAGAAATATACCATTACATCCTAAATTAGATCTCTTCTTTAATAGGGGATTTTATGTTTGTCTAGAATTTCTTAAAAGTGGAAAGATTTTATTTTGGTCAAAACCGTGAACCTGAAACCTGTCGCATCCCCCCAATATTGGGTGCAGCTCAGTTTGAACTTGGAAATGTACCTTTACCTCCCAAGATAGAGCTCTTCTATAAAAGTGAATTGTATGTGTATCTCAAAATATTTCATGGTGGAAATATTTTATTTGGGCCAAATCAGTAAACCTGAAACTTAAACATCTCTTATCCCTTAACTCGTATAGAATTTCCTGGTGTATATATGAATAGAAAAAAAAATCGTAGATATTCGTATAACAAGACAACATTGGAAGAAATAACTGCCTAGCATGCAAGCATCTAAGTCTTAGCTGTGGCTAACAGCAGTTTCTTCATGAGTGTATTTTATAGTTGTTCATGTTTTAACATATGTTCATATACTCAACAGCTTTAAGTACATAGCTTTCCTAATTTAGAGCATTCAATATAGAGCATTGAAGTTTTGAAATTTGACAGTGCATTTATAGTCATGATTGTATGAGCTCTTCATTTATGATCTTTTCATTATTTTAGTAATTTATAACTCATTTGCTTATTTAGTTGAAATGTATAAGTTTATTATATTTTAAAATGGACACCTGCAAAGAAGAAATTATAGGATGAAAGTTTGTTATTTTGACTTCTATTGCACTCAGTTGTTTGTTGTTTTTACTACTATGCACTGTTTAAATCATTGTCATTATTTGCCAATCATGTTGCCGTTTTTTGATTCAACACCCTTTGGGGAGAATCTGCTTTTATAACACAGGAGATTTACTAAAACAAAGGGGCTTAGCGGATGTCTTTTAGAACAGGTTGGAATTTGTTATCTGAGGTGTGTGTTCTGTCCCCTGTTCTTTTTGCAAGTTTAAAATCCATTGACATGAGTTTAACTTATTTTGAGTATCTACTAAACTTCAATATTATAAGTGATACTTTGTTTGTTCATGTATTCGAGTGTAATCATTTACTTTTTGATACAATCACCATTACATTATGGTATTTACAATAATAATCATTCCGATATCGAAAAGTTTGTGAAAATATGAATAAATTAGATGGTCGTCTCCCCTGCCTGGCATAAAACAAGAAACCTACCGTAAATTCCGGACTCTAAGCCGCTACTTTTTTCCCAAATGTTCAGCCCTGCGGTTTATTCAGTGAAGCGGCTAATTTATGGGATTTTTCTAAGGATCACCAGCGGCGCAGGAGTTTAAAAGATAGGATTAAAACCAGTAGAATATGTGGGCCAAGAAAGACTGCAATCTCTAAAGTGAAGCATATATTTTCTGTAAAATTAAGGTACGTTCTGATAATGAGGACAGTGCCCTTGATGGCGATAGTTGTGAGAAGGATGTTTAGTACGGTTTCCCGTAAATTTCAGACTTACGGGGTGCTTTAATTTCACAGGTATGTTTGATACATTGCGAGCGTGATCCTACTAGTGTGTTGGTACCTTTCAAAGGCACGGTTTGGGATGAAAGTTATATTATTATTATTAAAGCTTTGAAAACTCTTTTGGTGTACCGTCTTTCTTTGTAAATCGATCACACTAGGCGTATCATTAATATTATCGCTTCTCGGCCTTTTGGCTAAGATCAAGATCTTTGATTTTTGCAATCTGGAGATGGAATAAGAGCTTGCTCTGTCCACTCCACGCATCGGCCCGGTATTGCAGTACCTCCGGGAACGGTGCATTCGCACTGATCGCAGCAAGGCTTTAGGGCTAGGACCTTAGCTTGGCCTTTTGGCTAAGAGTAAGTGTCCCGGCTCCTAGGCTTTGTAGCGTATTATGAACTGACCGATAACGGATAATGTATAATGAATAACGAAGATAGAACAATAACCCTTAAAAACCCCAAACCCCATTCTTCGTAAATATGTGTAACCATGTATAATATGTATTTGCAACTGTATATTTTTGTAATGTATTTATTCTGTTATGTGTTCTACGGACGAATCAAAAATAAGGGAAACGCGGACTGATGGGAAATGTGGTAAAGCTGAGTTACCGGTAGATTTGTCTGTTGTCGCAGCGGACAATAGTGGATATATATTTTTCCCACCCTTAACTTTGGAAATATACATTTTGTTTCCTTCGATTACTTTCAACGGCACCCCGACTTTACAAGTCTGCATCATATCTTAATTACGGGTACCAATTTCTATTAGTGATGTCAACTGTGACTCTGATGTTGTATACTTGTTGAAAATGTTAAAACTTCATATTGTCATGTCATATTGTCAGGTATAACAAAATTGTGAATATGCTTGTTTGCTATTGAAATTGTCGTTTTTGTTTGGTGCTGTTGGTGTCGGTGGAATTATTTGGACCAAAGAACAATCGACTTTGGCCTGCACGGATCTAATGACCCTAACAAAGATGTTACATAACGAAATTGTGAATATGCTTGATTGCTTTTAAGATTGTCTAGAAGGGTTGTTCAAACCTCACATTATTTGTTTGCTGTTATTAGTGTCAATAAGTTTGTTCAAACCGAGCTATAAAAAAAAGGTTAAAAATGTCAGAAAACTTTTAAAATGTCATATTGCCAGACATAACGAAATTGTGAATGTGCTTGATTGCTGTTAAGGTTGTCGAGAAGGGTTGTCCAAACCTCACATTGTTTGTTTGCTGTTATTAGTGTCAATAAATTGTTTCAAACCAAAAAAGTTACGATTGTGGCACTCACAGCGTGTCCCGGGTCAAACTTGTGACTGTGTCGCAAGCTTCACTGCGGGCGCCCGCGGCTTATACATGGGTGTGGCTTGTATAAGTAAAAAAGTGCCAAATCACTCTTAAAGTGGTGGGTGCGGCTATAGTCAGGTGCGCTCTGTAGTCCGGAAATTACGGTGAATACAATTTTTTAAATCCAGCTCTAGACTTCCTGTGCGGAGTTTGTATGTTCTCCCCGTTCTTGCGTGGGTTTCCTCCGGGCACTCCGGTTTCCACCCACATTCCAAAAACATGCATTTCAGGTGAATTGGCCGGTCCAAATTGTCACTAGGTGTGAATGAGCGAGTGAGTTGTCTGTCCCCGTGTGCCCTGTGATTGGCTGGCAACCAGTTCAGGGTGTCCCCTGCCTACTGCCCGGAGATGGCTGGGATGGGCTCCAGTGCCCCCGCGACCCTAATGAGGATAAGCGGTACGGCTAATGAGATGAGATGAGATGAGAAAATTTAGGGGTGCCATTTGTGCATGAAGTTAACGGTATCCATTTCTCCAGCTGTCATTCAGTCTCTACATTGTTTCAAGTAGATAGATGCCTTTACTTTTATCCTGCCAGTCTGGACAGAGGGCTGGGATAAGGAAGGGATTTTTGGGCTAAACCACTAATGTAATGTTATGCTTTTGTCATTGGTATGTAAGTGAATGTCAGCCATTTTGATTGCCCGTTTTGTGAAAAAATAAAGCCTTGTTCTTTACTTACATGCCTGGAATATTCTCTTTATTATTAGTGTCATTGTGATGAAAACCACAACAGAACTGTTAAACCACGGAGTTGGTTTTACCGGTCTCTTCTCACAACATATACATCAAACGAACACGTGGAGGAAGAAAATTCATTCTTTTTTGTTCTCGACATAAAATATTTTGAACAAAACAATCAGTCCGAAATATATTAAATATAAATGATTAGGAAAATGGCGCTACAAAGTAAAAAGGAGACTTTTTCTACTCTAAGTTTGCAGCTTTTGATGATGAAACAGCAACAAACTGATTCAAATAACAAATTTAACTGGTGGGAATTGTCCTGGAAGGCATTAAAATGCATGTAGTTGGCAGTAAAAAGAAAAGATTAGGCTGCTCGGACTTGTTAGCGGTACTCTTTGCGACTTCATCACATAACAAAAAGTCAAGCAGTGATGAGAGGAACCTTCATGGCATGATGGTTTCAAACAGAGGAATCGCAGTAATTGAGGAGCCGAACTTGGTCCTGAATGTTTAAGACTGGGAGATGAAGGCAGCTTATTAAAATCTGGACAGAAGTTCCTCCGGGGTTGCTCGGGGCAGGCAAAAGATATATGTATTTTTTTCTTTTGCCCTCCCCTGAGATAAGGAAGCAAAAAGACGGATAAACCCATCAAACTATGCCGACATGAAAATTTTTAAGAAGCCACAAGCTTTTGAGATCCGCTCAATATCGAGATAGATGAGAATCGCCCTTTTGGCAAAAGAAGCGATGAAATGCGCCGCTGCTGGTAAATCATTTAAGCTCAAGGCGGTGCCAGAATTATCCCCCCAACCCCTTTCAAAGCCACCCACCCATCTATTAAATTTACATTTTACTTCTGAATAAGAAAAACACGCGCACTCAATTTCTCAGTGTTCTTTGGGCTGCCTTGTGAAACCTTAAAACATGTTGCTTGATTATTGCAGCCACTTTGAACATGTCAGGCTCAAATAGCTAAAACCATTGGATGTGATACTCGGACTGAGAGACCAGAGGGATGCCCACACGCAACACTGCCTTGATAAGATGAGGAAAATTAAAAATCCAGCGCAATCATCCCTTCAGCGAGGTGAAAATTGCACTTGCACATCCAAATAGCACTTTGACATGCGGGCGACAAAGCTAGCGTTGCCGCAATCACTTATCACGGCGTGCTCTAATAATGTCTAGTATAAAATTCAAACGTACACTCAAGGGAGACGATTGGATGATATTGCTTGAAGGAAATGTAAATAGTTATCTGATTTACATAAAAACTCATTTGCTGTGAGCTGTTAACTCTCACAAAACAATGTGAAAATCCTCAGAGAATCTATTAGATATCAGTGTTTACTTTACAGTAAAGTAAATGTTCTTATAGTTACACACGTACCAAGAAGCCACTAGTATAAAATATAACTGTTTCCCGTTAATGGTGCTGTACAGGCTATATGCAGTTGCTACTAGGGCCTTCATCGACTCTAAAAACACGCACCTGACTGTAAAAATCGATATGTTTGGCCCATGTATGGTAAAATGGATATTTACTATATTCCTTGACAATAAAGACAGTTTTAAATTCTAAATGTTTGGTAGCTCGATGCTAACATTCAATCTAAAAGACCGTGGACAGGCTAATAAAAATTACAATGGATTGCAGGACTGATGATTTTATGGAGCAAGGTACCAACACTAACAACAATACATGACTGAGAAACAAGTATAATTTGTTTGTACTCTATGAAATATGCATACTCGAGCTTCGTTTACTTTAATTTAACATACAGTAGAGGTGAGCTATTACCATGCGACCTAATTGCCTAACGATTAAAAACCTCTATATCGGGATCATTTTTGAACATGTATGGACCTCTGAAAATGTACACTGTGCATCATGAGAGAGAGAGAGAGAGAGAGAGAGAGAGAGAGAGAGAGAGAGAGAGAGAGAGAGAGAGAGAGAGAGAGAGAGAGAGAGAGAGAGAGAGAGAGAGAGAGAGAGAGAGAGAGTACAAAGCTATATAATAATAATGGAAACATATAAAAGTAGTATAAAATAGCACATTAACATATCATACTCTATATATTTTACACAAATATAGTAGGTTTATTGCTATTGAAAGAGAGATGGAGAATAATCGTGCAATATCCAGCAAAGTAATGACACTGATTACAAAAAAAACTGTTGCCATTAAAATTTGAAATGTATTTGAAAGTGTAATAAGCATCCTTGCACTGTCATCTAGTGGTATTGAGTCAAATTACACCAAAAATTTGATTTGCCTATGAAATTCAAGGTTGATCATTGATTCAGTCTTACCAAATATTTTTTTTTTTGATGGGGGAGGGTAAATGTGCTGCTAAAAATCTTGATGAAAAATAATCAAAAGCACTGTTTTTGGCACCATGCTGCGGTTCTCGGTGACAAATAACTCTTGGTTTTTAAAATATATTGAGTACAGTGGGCATTGAAACGAAAAATGTATTTATTTTTATTGAATTAATTGTTCCTGTAAATTAGATATGTGAAATGTTACCAATTTAACTAGCACCCTACGCATACTTTTTGAATTGTTTTTCAGAGGAGTACACTGCACAGGAAAAAAACAGAAAATATTAAAGTGGTCAAAAATATATGCTTTATACGTAACTGAGGGTTCCACCACTAAGCATCTAAACACAATGTATATTCTTTTTGCAGAATATTTTATGGTGTGCAGCGTAACAGCTAAATTTAGCTTAACCATTTTAGTTTCTATCTCTGAGCTTTAACTTTGGAGTTCCGAAGGTTTTTTGTTTTTTTTGCATAATTTCCCTTCAAGTTTTCTGTACATTAAAATAAAGATAAACCACCTTTGTTTTGTTGGTATAATAATTTGTACTAACTGACAACTGCCACCTTCTAAGTTGATATTACCTTGTCTTCTAACCCTGTTCGGCTTTTAAACCCCCCTGATCTGTCACATATAAAACCAGACGAGGCCAAGTCAGTCAAGTCGTCTCGAAAAAAAATGCATCCATATTTCAAGAGGCCTCGATAACCTGGTGCCCTTTTCTCTGGTCGACACGGAAACTCGATTAAGAGGGTTACCCGGACCTGCTGCCCCGATTCTGCTGCTTGGTTCTTGTACCAGAAACAGAAAAAAAATGGGGGGGGGGGAAGCAGCATATTCCGCTGAGCCAGAACGTCACAGCCAGCCCTTTATCTATGGAATTGATTTGAACTGAAACCCTCTGCTGGTGCGGAAATCTTCAAGAGGCTTTTTGTGCCACGGCATCAGTGGAGCGCTTCGCTCGCTCTCAAGTGGCCTGTTGAATTATTAAATGCTCGTAATCACACGGACTCACCACGATATGGGAGGACGATTCATTAGGTGGAATTAACTCTTACAGGCCACAACATTGGGAATTGACAATTGACAACTACCACTTTTGATGGAGGTTGTCAAGGGGGCAGTCTTGGTTCACTCTTTGAGACATTTGATGTACAGTTTCTTAATAACGACATTTCTTTTAAAATTCAAAACTAATCGAATAACACCTGTAGGCATTCATTAGATGGGCAACAGGGAATCGTCCAAATATCATCTATTGAGTGAAACAAAAATGCTTGTCCGCCTAGTAGGGGTAGAAAATACTGGTAATTTTGCTATCGATCCGATCCAAGTAAATACATGGTAGTATCAATCAATACCGATCCGATACCAATTCTTCTTTGCTTGGAAAATTCATCAGTTAATAATTGAACCCTCTTCCCCTTGAGTTAGTTTAGAATTATGATAAACACAGTACAAACTTTTCAGGATCTATTTTTTATCCATTTATTTATTTTATTAAATAACTGTAAATTGTAGTTTAAAAAAGAATACTTCCATTACATATGTTTCAGAACAAAAGCCAAGAGAGGCAAACCTCAAAAGCAGCAATCCAAATACATACAAATTTATTTATTTATTAATGTCAACAAGACCGCTAAAATATCTTCCATTAACCAATATTTTAAAAATTAAGTCAGTAAAAAGCTCCTTTGGACAACGGATATACAGGCTTGTGTTCAGGAACAGTAACATGATTAAGTTTTTGGTTGCTGGTCGCTTCGCTCTCTTTTCATGTGTTTATGTAAGTTAGTGGTGTTTCCGCAGTAGCCAACTACATTACCACACAAATGACACCTGGTATTGTCCTTTTCTACAGGTGAAATTTAATCGAAAACAAAAAAATTAATTCTACACCACGCTGCGCCACCAGGCTGCACTTGCCCAAGACACACCACATGAAATTGTGTCCCCACCATTAGTGCTGATTTGACTGATTTAAATCAACCCATGGGAAAAAAATCAGTTGTAACTGAATGCTTGCTCATTTGGCATCCTTTTTTAAAGCCGAACAGTCAAGACTGTGGCATAAGAGTTAAATGACATATAGAGTGGCCAAGGGCGCTGGGTGAGAGAGAGAAGGGCTACATAGAGAAGCGGCGCTTGGTGGGGTATTGGAATATCAATCCCAGGACAATGGTGTTGATCGAATCCAAGAACTTGCACAGTAACACAAGAAAACGAGGAGATTATCATGGATTTCAGAAAGAACAGGAGTGAACTAATTTTTTATAAAAAAAAATTTGTGAGACCAATCTTGGTTTTGCCTATTTTGACTGTAATCGAGTATAGGAGTATAGCTTGGAGGCCCCCATCCTTCCCCAGGGTGTTTCCTTTGTAGCTTGTGAGGTTTTCTCCCCAGATGAAACAAAGTACTGATTTTCATGGTTATGAAAATCCTCCTGGTCTGACTCAGATGTAGCGCCTTCATCATCTGGTCGCTGTTTTTAATGGAAAGTGTCTCCCCGCTCTTCAGAGATGAGCCAGATCTTGACATTGACGGGCAGTGTAGTTTCGTGTGTGTGACAAAACTTATACTAGATCCCCAATCACTGGGGAACAACTATTTAATTATACCATTTAGAGTAGGCCTTTTTTTTTGCACATTTTCACATCACACATTACACATTCCATCGCATATGGCTTTCATATTTTTTTTTAAAAAAACTGGGCAATTACGTTACGTCCTTTGCTTTTGTTGCATATACTGCTACAAATAATAGGTATCACTAAATTGGCTGCAAGTGGGAAAAAATCAAGAAAGATGATAAAATAAATGTTTTGTTTACTGAGTAAATAATCTTGTCTACATACATTATTATATTTGTTTTCTATCCTGCATAGTCTTTATTGGTGTGATTAAATAGGTGCCACGTTGTTTGTGAGATTTAGGAATTGATAAGAGGTGCATTTGGCTGAGGTTGACAGGTTCACAAGTGTCAAGACAAGCGAGAAGTGAGTGCGCGCACTGCGTCAAATCAAGTCGTTCCGCGCGCGCGTTCGTGCGCTCCGGGGACACTTACACTGCTGTTTTGACCGGACCAGTGCACCATTGCTTGGTTGTGAGCGGTGTCCCCAGCCAACGCAAATGTAGAACTGGTCAACCGAGCCTCCATCGGGTCACGGTACACCGCCTCGTGTGCACCCTCGCTTCCCAAATCAGCCCAAGTCTCTGCGCTCCTTGCGCTCCTTCCTCCCCGGTTCTCGTTGGTTCTGGAATCAGCAGCATCCTCGTTTTCCTCGCTGTCAGCATCGAAAAGTTTTGGCTGATAGTCCGAAGCTTCTTCCCAGGGACAGCAAGCATTTTCTTGCCACGCGGGTGCAGGATTGACTTTTGCAGAACTTTCTGCAGCGACTTCGGAGGTAGCTTCGGCAAATCCGACCAAATCCCCATCTAAAAGCCCTCCGAAACGCGCGTAATCCTGCGTGCTGATGTCTCGGGGAGGCGCACTGATATGCGCCGAATGGCCGGAGGGGTTGCAATTTCGGTCCGGCGAATAAGTTGAGAAGATGCCCCGCGTCCACTCGGGGGAGAAAAATAACAAAAGGCAAAACACGTAACGCGGCTCCATACTGGAAAAAACGGCTATAAAGGCTTCATTTTTGGAGGGTGGTTCGTTTGTGTGTCATTCACCTGGCAGACCAGAGCCGGTGAATGAGCGTAGGGGAGGTGCGCTCTGCCAGTGGATCCCCCCAACCCCACCTTCTCTCCCCCTCGCTGTGAGAGAGGAGGAGCTCCTGAAGCTGTGGTAAAAGAACTCACACACTCGACGAAAAGTACAATTTATTTTATGACTGTAGATTGCAGGATAACGTGATGTATTTTGCTACATCTTGAATCGGTGAGGTTCGTATCTGGTGAGGCATGCCTCACTAACTGTGCAAAGTCAGCTTTACAAATACATTCACTTATAGATTATTCGAAATTTGATTGGCAAAGAAAGAAAGCCATGTATAAAATGTAGCACCGAAAATATAGTTTTAATCTCTTATCATAAATTATATGCACTGGACTTTTTGAATGATAATATCAGTAGCCGGGTAGTCCATCATTATGAAAAAAAATCCATGCAACGTGAAAAGAAATTACTGGATTGCTGTGACTTGCTGTTTGCTTGCTAACAAATTTCATTGTTTGGGACTGAGGTGTGCGCCAAATCAGAATCCTTGGTCTCACTATTGCCCTCCAACATAAGGCTGAAGAACTGCATGGCTCACTCTGCGTTTGTAGACACCCAGGACGGTATTACGTTACATATTAATTGTGATAATACTGTTCATAATATAATACGACAATTTGCGTATTTTAAAAAAAGAAAATCCAAAAATTGTGAAGTTATCCATTATCTGCACCGCTTATCATCAGCAGGGTCGCGGGGGTGCTGGAGCTCATTCAGCTATCTTTGGGCATCAAGCAGAGGACACCCTGAACTGGTTGCCAGCTAGTCGCAGGGCACACAGAGACAGACAACTCACTTGCTCATTTACACCTAGAAACAATTTAGACCGGCCATTTAACCTGACACGCATGTTCTTGGAATATGGGAGGAAACCCACGCAACCACTGGGAGAACATGCAAACTCTGTACAGGAAGGCTCGTAGCTGGATTTGATCCATGACCTCAGATCTGTGCCGCAGACGTGCTAACCACTGAATAACCATTTAATATAATTTACAATTCATATTTTAATGATGACAGGTGAGGCACAGCCTCACATGCCCTCCTATAACTGCATTGTAGTATATGTTTCACCAATTCCCAGATGAGTAACTCTTTAACCGCAATAACGCTTCTTAAAAAAGTGAAAAGATGGTTAAATATATTTTTTTTCTCTTAATTTACAAGTTTATTTGAAATTGATATTTATTTTGACCTTCTTTCATAGCTGCATCATGTTTGCTTGGATCTATATGTTTGTTCTATTTTTTACATCCTATTCATATACTGCATTTATTTTTTGTATTTGTTTTGGCAGCAAATTCAGTCATCGCTCTTACAGTGGTGACAATTTTAATTACAATTTACAGTGTTAATTCATGCAAGAAATCACAAACCCAGACATCTTCAGCAAACTGAGGTGATGTAAACTGCATTACCAAAAATGACTAACAAATGTCTTTCAATAAATTGTATGTGTTCAAGTATCAGTAATTGACTGTGTTTTAATTTTTACTTGAAATATGATTTATCTTTATATGATTACCCTTTAATAGTGTTATATTTATTATCATTGATCTTGGGCTGCCTTTAGCACTTACAGGGAAAATGTGTAACATTTGACCACCAAATGTCGCTGTAGTTTGTAGTGCAACCAACACGAATGCCACGAAGCACAAAAAAGATTATTATTCGAAACAGTATTGTTGTTTAATTATTTTTTTTAACAAGTTTCATTGACAATACTGCATATTATATTCTACTAGTTCTGAGGTCATGAGATCGAACCTTTCTGTGAGGAGTTTGCATGTTCTCCCCGTGCTTGCATGTGTTTCCTCCGGGCACTCCGATTTCCTCCCACATTCCCAAAACATACATGTCAGGTTAACTGAACGGTCCAAATTGTCCCTAGGTATGAATGAGCGAGTAAGTTGTCTGTCACTTGTGTGCCCTGCAAGTGGCTGTCAACCGGTTCAGGGTGTCCCCTGCCCACTGCCCGAAGACAGCTGGGATGGGCTCCAGCACCCCAGCGACCCTACTGAGGATAAGCAGTGCAGATAATGGATTGATGGATAGGCTAAATTTGGCTATTTTTGTGCGGTTACATCTCCAAACTGGTGTTGAAAGTGTTGAAAAACTTTTTCCAAAAACCCTTGTAAAATGGACTGCTTTGGGCTAAGATGACATTGTATGTGACAGCATAATCTTCATAATCATCACACACAGTAATTAAAGACCTTTAATCAATCAATCTTCCCTTGAGACGTATGAGGAACTATCAGTGAGCTTCCCCTCGTTGTCATCCTTATGAAGACGCTTAAGGGTATTTTTGTCCATTAGAACGAGTCAGTAATCCATTAACCGTTGATGATGCCCTCCCCATAACAACTTGAGGCCATGGTCATCAAAACAAACATTAATTTCAGAAGCTAACAGTAGAGAGAAAAACTGCCAGCTCCCAAATCTGATATGTTTAAAATTATATTGAACAAAAATAGTCCAAGTACTGCATTCTGAATACTGTTTTATGAAATTTGAATGAAGTTGCAATCTGACCCAGCAAAGTCCACGTTTTAGTTGTAAGCCAAAGGAAAGAAAAAAAATTGCACGATTTTAGGGAGCGACAACAACAATAACATTTTTATATTCTTTTTATTTTAATCATGTAATGAATGTTTTGATATTTACCAGCTCGGTAGCCTAGATGGTAGGGCGCTGGGAGGTCGCTGGTTCAAGCCTCGGCCGAGTCATACCTAAGACTTACAACATTGGTACTCATTGCCTCCCTGCTTGGCGCTCGGCATTAAGGGTTGGAATTGGGGGGTTGGTCACCTGATGACTCCCAACACATCAGTTGGGTCTAAAATGGCGGCGCCCTGTTTGGCTGCGGCTGCATCGGCTCGTTACAGTTTAACTGTACGGGTCAGGTTTATCGACATTTCGTACTGTGTGCATGGTTACAAGGAATGGCAGTAAAAGTAAATGCTATTCTATTCTTCTAATAACAGTTTACTTGAATTCTTCTTTTTGTGTTCACTTGGTGTCTCAATGAGTTCAAACTTATAGTTGTTATAAAGTCTCTAAATTGTTACAGGTGATATCTTTTTTGCTTATGGGGAGGATTTGAGTCTCCGTTCTATTGAACCACCTGAAAAATCCAGCAAGATCCACTTTGAACCAGATTTTGGGTTATAACAAGAGTTTCAGGATTTGAGCCACCAATGCTTGTTTCATTCCAATCAAGGCCATTTTCTATAAAAACGCTTGTCAGCCATATTGTTGATGCTTATTGTGAAGACACAAGCTCTTTTGTATATTCACAAGAGCTTTTTTTACACTTATAGTGTTGCGACCCGGATGTTGATCTGAACACGAGGAGGAGAAAATATTCTCATTCAACACACACAAACTCAATTTATTTGTGTGTCACGGATCCCTTAACTTCCTGTGTTGTCACGTCACCACATCTTGTGGTGTTTCTTGGACAAATACACCCATGCGACGCCAATCCATCTCTTGGCTGTTTTTTGGGGTTAGGGGTTTGCTCCCCTACATGAAACAGATAGTACTGGTTTCCAATTATACCAGTAGCACTGGTAGCCACAGTGCTTTAATTTTTTGCTGAAAAACAAACTTTTAGGCAATGGGGTTACATTCTTTGCTTTTGAGACATTTTAAAGACCTGTTGTCTGATAAAAGTATTTGAGTTTCTTACCTATAGGTCTTTAATTCCTGTACTTCATTTAAAGTAATAATGTCCAATATTTTCAGTATCAGCAAAGGGAAGAACAAAGATAATGACCAAAGGTACATTTAAACTGACAACCTTAAAACTTATACTAATATTAAAGCATTTGTGCATAGGGCTTGCTTGTAATGAGCCCTATAATCATTTAGGTAAAAGTATTCTCACTGTATAAGCAATGAAGCGTGGATGTAATATTACCGAGTAATAAAAACTGCTTATCTACTACTCAAATAAAAAACGAAGAGCAAAGTCGTTTCACCAAGAGGCAATGTTTCCAAAAGCTTGAAAAAAGCTGCCATCAGCTTGTAAAAACTATTAACTGGTATACAATCGCAATTCCAATAACAATATACACCTCCAGGAAACATGTCTCCTTATAGAAGGGTTGAAGACATGTCGGAGGGACTAATTGAGTGATAAGGTCAAGATCTAATCAATCAATACATGTACGCTGTTAGTAATAACTATAATTTTCAGAATAACAGTACATTGTTATGGCTGCCATGATACTAGCATATAATTAATGCAGAAAGTGCATGATTGTATGAATATGGGTGTGTATATACATATTAAACCAAAGTAAATATAGAAATGCAGAGGGGAAATTACATCAGGAAAACAGTGGATGCCTCTGCTAGCGGTGCACAAGAAGAAATGTCACGGCAGAGATGACTTGCTTAATATGCACAATACCCTTTGAGTCCACCTTTTCAAAAAAGTAACACATTGTACAGCCATTAAGACAATCAATGTCAATCTTAATCAATGAGCCTAAAAATCGTAACTAAATCAGAGATAAAGCTTAAATACCCTTGACACCGGCTGAGACGCATTGAAATGATTGCTTGTGGAGTACTTAAACGCTCCTTTTGGATCCTTTTACGATGTTGAAGACCTGTTCATGCTTGTTTGACTCGTGTAATGCCTAGTTTGTAATTTTGATTACCTTTTAACCTGTTTTGTTTTGTCTTTGGTCTGACTTCCTGCTTCCCGGTCCGTTTCCTGACAAGGACATACTAGAAATAAAACAAAACTCAAAGTATTCAGTAAAATTAATAAGCCAGGACAATAACAACAGCCATTACACATGCTAAGTCATCCAACTGACTTTTGTTGAGCTTACCAATGCCTCAAGCACATTACAGAGAGGTAGAGATTGGACATAATCAAGTTAACCCTCTTATTACCATAAAGCAGTGTTGGGCATGATACTTTAAAAAAGTAAATAGTTTTAGTAACTCACTTCATGGTTCACGGTTTACGGATCCCTTAACCCCATGAGTCTTTGGGGCACCAGAGAAGACCCCACTCTGGACAGCCTTCTCCTCTGTTGACGATCCACAGCCTGTTCTTGAGTTGTGGCAAAGTTGGCGCCAGCCCATTAATGTTGTCGGCCCAGTTCTTTTTCAGTCTTCCTCTCCTCCCGCCACATTGGACTGTGCCCTGGAGAATTATCTTGGTCAGTGCTGATAATCTTGTGACTTGACCAGAGGTGGGTAGAGTAGCCAAAAAATTTACTCAAGTAAAAGTACTGTTACTTCAGAATGATATTCCCCAAATAGAAGTGAAAGTAGGCATCCAAATATTTGTGCAAAAGTAAAGAAGTACTTTGTAGAAAAATTACTCAAGTCTTGAGTAACCGTTGCAACGCCATTTGTATGTTTTTTTAAAACAACCAACAACCAATCAGCTCATCAAATTATCAAAGTCCATACAATCCACCTAGAAATACATTTAGTTTAAAAGTAAATCAAAATAATCAACGTAAATTAAAGTGCTTTAATAAACAATAAAATGAAAATAGTATAAATCAAATAAATAATTTGAGCACATGTAGCACCAAGTAGCAAATTAAAAGCCCCACTAATTATCCAAAAGGGCTTTGCAAGCAGAACAACAAGCTATCCCATGCACTTAAAGAAAGGAGACATTGAATATTGAAGCACCCTTTTGAAACATGCTTTTGATGTGAGGCCATGCGTGCTCCTCATAGTCGGTAAGCAACATTTTCCATCTGTTTCATCTGTAAGCAAAATTTACCCCGCTAAAGTTGAATATGGTCACGTGATGAGGCTGTTCCGTTGCATTGGTTAAACATAATAGAGCCTGGCGGAGTTTTGCGTCATAATAAATGCGCCTCAGCGGAGACAGACAGACGTGATAAATAGCTGATGCTTAGAAGTTTCTTGTAGCATCGCATCTGCAAGGCCTGAATTTTCTTTTCCAGTTTTGCTGTGAGACTCCATGTCTTGCAAGCGTAGAGGAAGATGAAAGTAACCAGCCCATGCTTGAGTCTGATCTTTGATTTCATCGCTATGTTCCTGTCCCTCCAAATAGGTTTGAGTTTGGCAAGTTCAGCTGTGATTTGAGCTCTCCTACCCATGATTTCTGGTTTTGACCCCTCTTCTGACATCTCCATACATCCATCCATCCATTATTTGCAATGCCTACTATCAATAGGGTCGCAAGGTTGCCGGAGCACAACCCAGCTATCTTCGGGCAAGGGGC
This sequence comes from Urocampus carinirostris, assembly GCF_059441175.1. Taxonomy (NCBI): domain Eukaryota; kingdom Metazoa; phylum Chordata; class Actinopteri; order Syngnathiformes; family Syngnathidae; genus Urocampus; species Urocampus carinirostris. Next base: position 10,476,909 of record NC_142361.1, read on the forward strand.
AAGTGACACCCTGAATTAGTTGCCAGCCAGTTCCAAGGCACACAGAGACAGATAACTCATTCGCTCATTCACACCTAGGGACAATTCAGACCGGCCAATTAACTTGATGTGCATGTTTTTGAAAAGTGGGAGGAAACCAGAGCGCCCAGAGAAAACCCGCGCCAGCACGGGGAGAACATTCAAACTCGGCACAGGAAGGCTGGTAGCTGGATTTGAACCCATGACCTGAGAACTGTGCCGCGGACACACTTACCACTGATATATCAGCTCTAAGATGTTTAAATTGTAGCCGAATTTACCTCTCTACTAATGCAAAAATTAACAGGTTAAGTAACTGAATTACTCTATAGTAAAATTAATGAGTTACCATGGAAAGTAACTATTTCTGTTACTTTAAAAAAAATTTTGGTATGTCAAGTAATTTGGAATTTTGCTGAAAATGGCGTCAGACATGCGGGGGCACGCCGCTGTTTGCATTCTGCAGCCAACGTAACGCACCGCTTCTGACTGCCAGTAATGGTAACAGCGCTTTAACGGCGGAATTTTTTGGGTTAGATTATCCCCATTGCTAAAAAAGATAACGCTGTTACGTAACGGCGTTATTTATAACTGCGTAATTCCCAGCCCTGCTATGGGGGCAACGGCGCCCCCGTTTTACAAGTGGTGTTTAAATTACCGTAACTCTGCAACAGTTGACCTAAAGCAAAAATCCAAAAGGTTCCTGGAAAAAGAGAAGACGGGCTTTGCGGCAGCATAAGAAAAAAAATCGAATTCAAAGTAGTTCTACAAAACACCCACAAGGAGGCAGCTACTTTCCATAATCGTATCTCACAAGCATCCTCATGTGGCAACGGAGCAATCACAGGCAAAATGTAATGCATTATGTAAAGCAATTTTGTCATTTGTAACCAATAAACATTTGAGTCCTTTTAACGTTACTTCATTCGTTTGGATTATCAAAGGGGCAATTTATTGGTGTAATGATGGGTCCTATATAATGTGGGTCTCTTTTTCCAACAATTACTTTATCATCTACAGTACCACTCAGTCCCATAAAACGCCTGGTCATGGCAAAACAGAGTTGACAATATATGGACAAGTGAGGGAGCAATCCTTTTTTTGTATATATTTAAAGCAGTTCGTATTTACAGTTTATTTTGTCTTACATTGTGTTCATGTTCAGTTCCAGTCACTATTTCGTTATCTTCCTGAAAATCTCAAGTCGTTTTTTGGTTTTGTTTGTCATCTTAAATTGTTACCACATTGTCTCAACACAAATCTATGGTAGAAATTGCCAGATGTTGAAAGTTTGGGTTGTTTGCAAAAAAAGGGCCAAAGGTAATCAATCACAATGGGATTTCTGACTGTTATAGCCAAAAAAAAACAACAACAAAAAAAAACAAATCCAAGCAACCTGTATGATACTTGGTCAATAAAGGGTAAAGCAACTTCTACATAGAAAATCACAGTATGCAGAGTATTCCAAAAGTCTTGGCCACAATGATTTCGGGGCAATAATATTAGACTGCATTATGGTCAAAATAAGGAACAACAACTCACACAATCATGATAGTAACACGTTTCAACATCCTTACTGTTTTCAAGTATGATATCGAAGAAGTCCAGCCTATCAGACATCGGGACTCTTCATGAAAATAATTGTCACCAGAATTAGAGGTGCATTGACGAATCAAGTAATCGACATCTCATTAATCGGATGGTAGAAGGTTTAGAAATGACTTACAGTGGTACCTTTACTTTGGAAAATGATTATCCACGTGGGCCAAAAAAAAACATTGGTTTTTGAACACAGATCAAAATAAAGGCTTTTTTTCCCAGATTCATTATTATTTATTCAGGAAAATAATCATTGCAATAATAAGGTTGTTTGTTGCAGCTCTATAGATGCCGGTAAAAACAGACCTTGAAAATATATTATTACGACCAGAAAGGAGACAGGGCCCACTTGCGTTGCATTTCTCACTAGTTTTATTGGAAGAAAGAGAAAGGGTTGCGCCCACGGTCCGGTGATAGCTGGACGCGGGAAGCAGGTCGCTATGAACGTGGAAGTGGGACTTCCGTGGCAAGCAATGGCGGTGTCGGGAACGGAAAAACGGGAGAGCAAAAACGTGTTCGGGGTTGGAAGCGAGTCGTAAGCCAGGAAAGAAGAGTAGGCATGGTCAGGATCAAAAACGGGTCGAAGCTGGGGGACAGACGGGAGCAAAAAACGGGTAGGAGTCAGGGTCGAAAAAGGCTTGCCTGGTGTTAACTGAGGTTCGCAGACGAACTGACAAAAGGGGACGGATAAGAGTGGGTTCAATTAGGGACAGGGGGCCAATCAGAGTCCGAGGCAGTTGGCGCCAAATGTGCGGGCACAGCTGAGTCACATCAGTAATCATGACATATACTGGACTGTCTCAGAAAATTAGAATATTGTGATAAAGTTCTTTATTTTCTGTAATGCAATTAAAAAAACAAAAATGTCATACATTCTGGATTCATTACACATCAACTGAACTATTTCAAGCCTTTTATTATTTGAATATTGCTGATTTTGGCTTACAGCTAAAAAAAACTCAAAAATCCTATGTCTGTGGTCTGTGCAGCCCTTTGAGACTCCTTGTGATTACGGGCTATACAATTGAACATGACTTGACAAATTCATCCATTATCTGCACCGCTTATGCTCAGTAGGGTTGCGGGGGTGCTGGAGCCCATCTTAGCTATCTTCGGGCAGTGGGCAGGGGACACCCTGAATTGGTTGCCATCCAGTTGCAGGCCACACAGAGACGGACAACCATTCACTCGCTCATTCAAATCTAGGGACAATTTGGACCGCCAATTAACCTGACATGCATGTTTTAGGAATGTGGCAGGAAACTGGAGTGCCCGGAGGAAACCCACCCAGGCACGGGGAGAGCATGCAAACCCCACATGGGGAGGCTGCGGAAGCTGGACTTGAACTATGAACCGTGGGGCTGCCCGCTAACGATCTTGACCTTATCACTCAATTAATCTCTCCAACACGTCTCAATTAGCCCCATTTGTAATGAAATCCAAAACCCTTCACTTCAGTAGCTTTGTCTTCAAGATAATAACATCCAACTCTTATAGTCTTTGCTGTATTTGTGTTTGGTCATAGTCTATATGTGTAAGCAAATATAACTGTTCTTTTTTATCTGCGGTGTGACAACCGGCAATTGCAAGTCATTGTCTCCATCTACTGCTAAGGAGTTTCATTGACTCACATTTAATTTATCCTTTAACATTATTCTGCCAAGGGAAAGGCCCGGTACCCACTGAAGACGGGTACGCCACCCACTTTTGAGTCCCGACCCACCAGTTGAGAAACACTGGTCTGGGTCATAGTGTAATCATTTTGCTTTGGATAACTTCAGACAGTGCGAGTTGACCAGGGGTAACACTTTGCACATTTTATGCATTACTTGTGGGTTTTTCTACACCTCATCTTGATATGCACTGCTTGCTTTGACAGACCACACTCAGGTTACCTGGCATAAAATAACGAGAAGTCAGTGGTGAGCCCCATTTCGTTGCTGTGTAAAACATCCCGGTGTTGGCACCACCATGCGAGATAATTGGGACGTCATTACGGCCAAACAATATACCCGCCCCGGGCCCTGGCCGTCATATTTCTTGACTTTGGGCTCGGTTCCAGGCACATAATGGTAAACCATTAAGAGAAGTGTGGCCCGTTTGCATACAGTGATTAGATTCTATTCCCGGGCAACGGAAAGTCGATAGAGGATGCTCTTGACTCGTGAGGGATGCCGAAGAGACTCCGTATATTGAGTTGCGTATCTCGCACCCCTGTCGCCAATCCCGATCTTTGTTGGGGTCAACAGCACAGTGATGCCTTTCATTGGCGGCCATTAGCGATTCAGCGAGCAAGAGCTGTCTCAATCTGTTTCAGTTAGCCCGCGCCAGACAGGGGGGAAACCAGTCTATAATGCAGATTGATGGCTGACTCGGAATTTCAATCAGGGAGAACGCCAAGCTAAAAAGCTCCAGTCTTGACTGTGATGCGGTGCTGAGGCGGGGCGGAACCATTAAAATGGAGATGATGGCGTGCGGGAAATAATGACTTTTTACGTGTGTTTTAAAGCCCGTGCAGGCCATGATGGCTTTCTTTCTTGCCTGTCGGTGTAACTTAGACATGGATGACTGTGCATGTGCTGGGTGTGTGTGACCTGTTTTGATAATTGTGCTCGTTTTTAGAACTTAGATCTACTTCTTTTAGCAATTGATGGATAAAAACGGTGTATAATTTGAGAAAAGGATGCAAGATCATTATATTGGTAACACCTATAGTCTTCCCAGAAAAATCACACAGTATATTAACAGGGTAACTGTAAATTTGTGAGTGTCACAGTATTAAAATTACAGCTGAAAAATATTTTCAAAAGATTTAGATGAAAAAGGGATTATTAATGCTGAATACTTTGCTCGGGATTTTCTTTTTTTTTTTTACCATTTGGTAATGCTAAATTATACACAATGTCCCTGATCTAAATCCAAAATACTTTATAATTCTCGAATTATATGTGTGTCTGTATGTGACTTATAGGCTCCAAAGAGGTTAAACTGATTTTCGTGAAAATGTCAACAATTATACTTCAGATCTATTCGAGTGTCTTTAGCTGGGTTTTGTGTGGAGTCACCCCCAATTTAATTGATAAGCATCTGCTTTCGTTGGGTCTGCTTTCATGGGGTCTCTATCTTCAAATTGGGTACTGCAGCTCTGACAACTGACCACTCCAAGCACCCAAATCCAATCTTCTGTCCGAACTAACACCTTGATTGATGCAATTGTTTCTCATGCACACTTTTTATCAACCTCGCCCCAGTACACTGCTTGGCAACGCCAGGCCATTTGCTTGTTATTATAATTTAAAATCTCTAGTTTCTTATTTTGAAAGGGCCACTAGAGGGCACCCAATACTGGTATTGTCCAATATGAAAATAGGGTTGGTATTGACACCAACACTGATATCTGGCCTTTGTACTCCTTAAGCCTCTCAAGTAATGTCACATTTATTTGTAAAACCCTTTATCGGGGAGGGTCAAAAAGTATTCAAAGTCACACAATTATAGTAGTTACAGCATCATCTGATCAATTATTTTATTTTTGGAAAAAAAATATTTGGGTAGATAAAGAAGTGTTACTCATGTTTTTAGAACAGAAATTGCAAACTATTTAATTTTCATGAAGTGTTTTGAAATTAGTGGTTTTCATTTTCGTTGATAACAACATGGTGTAACATTGTATGCAACGAGATTAGACGTGGCACTCCCGGCTAAAAACATAATAAAGACTTTTTATCAAGAATTAAAATAAAATACTGTAAGGATAAACACCGGTAAGCAAAAATATTTACAATGTGGTTGTTTGAGACTGGCGTAAGTTGTAATTTGATTGGAATTGTCTTTATTGTCATTGATATCAAAGTTGTGAAACATTGTATACAATGTGATTAGACATGGCACTCCAGGGTGAAGCATCTAATAACGACAAGAAAAAAGAGAAAAAGGATGAAAAGACAAAAAACAAAAAACAAACAATTGTTATTATTATAAAAACTACAAAGTAGCACAGTGGTTAACGCGTCCGAGGCACTGTTCTGAGGTCATGGATCAAATCCAGCTACCAGCGGAGTTTGAATGTTTTCCCCGTGCTTGCCTGGGTTTTCTCTGGGTACTCCGGTTTCCTCCCACATTCCAAAAACATGCATGTCAGGTTAATTGGCCGGTCCAAATTGTCCCTAGCTGTGAATGAGCAAGTGGGTTGTCTGTCTCTGTGTGCCCTGCGTCTGGATGGCAACCAGTACATGGTGGCCCCTGCCTGAAGATAGCTGGGATGGGCTCCAGCACCCCCTGCGACCCTACTGAGGATAAGCGGTGCAGATAATGGATTGATAAGTAAAAAGTAGTGCTTACAAAACAGTTCATGATAATAGTGCATTATAACAATAGTGCAATGAAAAGAAGTGCAATAACATTGAGCAGCAGCAATTAAAAATATATATATACAGTGGAACCTCGGTTTTCGAACGCCTCTCAGTTCGAACAAATCGGAGTTCAACCAAAAATTTTGAGAAATTCTTGCTTCGCTGTTCGGTCAAAAATTCTGAGTTCGAACGCCGGTAATGCGTGAGTGCGTACGCTAGAGTGCGATGCTGAGCGGCGTACGGGTGTAGATCGCCCCCACCCCTCGTTACCAACTGTTATCATGTGCGCACTTGCATCTTTTTGCTTTCGCTTTCAATATCGGTGAACGGAGTGTTTTAGCCCCTAACTATGCCTCCGAAGAAGGTCGGTGCAAGCAGGACAGGTGAAAAAAAGAAAAGTTGTTCGTACAACTATTGCCTTTGAGAAAGACACAATAGCTAAATATGAAAGAGGTGTGGCAGTTTCCGGTCTTGCTAGGGAATACAGTATGCGCCTTCTGCTGGCCACCACATAGGTAAGAAATCCTTTTCATAATTATTTTCTTTATCTTTTCTTTTTTTTTTACATGTTCGTGTTGGCGTAATCTTTTGTACGGAAGATTACGATAACGCGAACGTACGATTAGCCTGGGTTAGCTTTATGATTACGTTGAACATTCAGGTAAACATTCAGGGTGTTGGAACTGAGCCCAAAATTCAGGGTGTTGGAACGGATCCCCCTTTCCAATGAAGCGCTAGCCACTTGTGGTGCTAAATGACTTGTAAACGACCTGATTTTTTTATTTTTACACATTCATGTTAGCGTAATCTTTCGTATCCATCCATCCATTATCCGCACCGCTTATCCTCAGTAGGGTCGCGGGGGTGGTGGAGCCCATCCCAGCTATCTTCAGCCAGTGGGCAGGGGACACCCTGAACTGGTTGCCAGCCAGCCGTAGGGCAATTAAATCATTAATCCAATAATTTACCTTTAAAGACATTTTCTCACCCAACACCAACACGAAATATTAATTCAAAATCCTGTAAAGAGCGGCGTGAATAATTCCACAGGAACGGTATAAAGACTTCATGGGGGAAAAGATAACGCAAGGAGACATTATTCAGATTTACGAGTGCAACACGGGAAATGTGAGTTTCATCATTATGACATCAAATGATTAAATACGTAATCAAGCAGGTACAACCTCTTTGGGCGGTGATTTAGCGATCTGTCTGTCTGCCGGTCGCATCGGGAGGATGAAGAAGCGCCAGCAGACTTTTAGAAGCGAGGAGCGCGCATTAAAAATCAAACAGGCACCGCAAGATCGGTTCTAATTTATTTATTTTACCCGTCTTTCGGAAAGAGGGGGGGGTGATTTATTTTTTTAGACTCGTCGTTGCAAGGTGACAGATTTCAGGACTGATGCCTGCAGCACATTTGTGTGCACAACATGGCAGCTGTGGAATCATTGTCTCTCTCCAAAGACAAGATTGCTGCTTTGCCGCCTGTCACACACTCTGAATACAAACCGTGTGCTGCTCCCAAAGCTGGTTTCTCTGATGGCAAAACTTGTGAGCAGACGGAACACACAAAAAAACGAAAAAGTACTCAAAGGAATCAAAGGACAGTTTCTTGCGTAGGGCTTGGGATTTATTTGTTGATTAAACGAGACTGTGAGTCAGAGAACTAAAGGAAGTCCTGATTACTCCTGTGTGTTTGTGTATGAGGACACATTAAAGACATCGGATTCACTCTGGACATTAGTTATGCTCTGTGCAATCTTTCACTCTTGTGACACGTCGAAAAAGCGCCGGCTCGCCTTCAGTATGAAGCTTCTCAGACATAACAAAAGCTGCATATATTGTGTGGCGCATTAGTCATTGCCTTAGAAAAGGCTATCTTTTCATCCATTTCTTTTTGTGTTTCATCATTAGCCCGGTGGTTTATTGTTGAACTGTTTTGATTTTTAAAGTTGCTAACAGCAAAAGGTGCTTTTGACATTTTTTGTGTGTTGTTGACTTTAAATGTGTTGAGTTTAAAATGCCATTAAATATAAATAATATAAATAAAAAACAGAATTGAGAAAGTCAGAGGTGCACTCTCCTTAACTTTAGCCTGCTGTCTGTTTAATCCAGAAGAGCTGCACAGTCATAACACTGTGCCAAAACTTTACCCAGTCATTCATTTCCACCAAAAAAAGGATGCTAAGGCTTGCTTATCACTACTAACATTTTCAAATTTGAAGAAGCGCTTCTTGACTAATGCGTGCATCTGTGACGTAACGCAGCGCCAGTGTCTGTCGTCTCATTAATAGCTTTATTAGTGGACAGGTGGGAACGTAAATCTGTGCCTCTCTCAGTAACAAAGAAATAAGCTCCACAGAGCTAGGTCGCTCGTAGTACGTTGGGTGAAAGTGGCGGACAAAACCTTTTCTCTATTACAAAAGGCTTGCTAGCTTCCCTAACGATGTCCAGTTTTTCTTGAAAAGTCCGCCTTAAAAATGTGTTTGACAGTAAATCTGCAACCAATTCGAATTCCTTTTCTTCTTCAGTGATTGTGGATTGAAAAAAATCCTTTCAAATCAACACAATATACTGTAATTGCTTGTGCAGTGGGTTATCACTGCAATTGTTGTGGTGAATTATCGCCGCCTATGTGAAAGTGGCAACGTTTCTTTAGGCATTCCAGCATCCGCATTTGAACCAATTCGAAATTTGATTTTGGCTGAACTAACAGAAATTTCACAGCTATGTCGTGCTGCAAGGACGCCTGTACATAAAATATTGCAGGCCTATGGGCAAATATTTGAGCCCAGCAGCAAGTAATCATGAAATGTGATCGGTTAAATGGTTAGATGAAAAAGCACATGCCTCGAAGCAGCACAGGCAGGGGAAAAGCAATGAAATGAAGCTGATAGACGATTTGGATTTACTGTCTTCGATGTTTACTATGATTTGTGGCTTTATTTAGGCAAAGCACACAAAAAATAGCATCAGTCAATAATTCAAAACTATTAATGGAACGAATATCATCTGATTCAGATGTGTTTAGAATATATTGTATACAATTAGGGGAGGGATTTACAAAAAGGTTTGAATTTCTTATATGTGGTTTTGGTCCACTCTTGTTCTCCTTGCAAGTTCAAAATGCATTGATGTCTTCTCTCCTTTTTTAAGTGTCTATTGAAGTATTAACTTGTCGAGAGCTGCTAACATTTTGAAATGTTATTTTTAATCTGACATCTGAACATTCAAAATAATTCCAAAAGGTCCTCCTAACATGCAGTCATTAAACCCATCCACCATCCAAGGAGGTTTTGTTTTATGCAAATAAGACAGTGCTGCCAACATCATGTCCGACACGAAATACAGCATCCGTTACCAAGACAACCTGGGCTAACATCCCGTAGTCTAAAGATAAAACAAGTGCCATTAAAGACAGTTGTAAACATCAATTAGAGTCTATTTCCCCCCACAAAGGCGACACCTAATCACCGAAAAACTAGATCACAATCGCCAGTGATAGTGGATGACTGATTAGCAATGGTTTTTATCAAGGCCTTAGCTTCCAACAGGGACTTTTAAATTGTTGATGACCTAACTTTCTACTGCACATGGGAAAAATATTTTTTCATACTTTGATGTTCTGCATGTTCTTTTAAAGATCTATTAGCAAAGGCTCAAGAAATTAAAGAAAAAAAGGATAATATTAATAAATCAAGGAGTCGTTTTAAAAACGGGAAACTACGACATCCACTCCAATCAGCGCGGAACACACTTGTGGGAGTTCAATCATGCTATTGAGCCTCAGTAAAATGCAATGCAGGCAGCAGGTTAAATCCTCTTATGCTAGCCAAATGTTGCTTCCCGTTGAATCCGTTTGATACAGAATATTGTTGCCCGGCATCCTAGAAATTTGAATTGATGGCAAGATTAAAAAAAAAAAAAACAAGAGATCTTCTTGGTTTGATTCTGTTGCTGGAAATGTTTTCATTTTTTAATCATCCCAGTGTTGATCACATGAGCAAAAAAAGGTCAGGGAAGAAGTAATAGGTAGATACTCAACCACTACTCCAAAGTTGAGATAATTGTTCACAATAGCATTAGAATTGAAATCTGACTATTGTTGGTATTCTGTTAATGTAAAGCCATATGCTGTAGATGCACACAGATATCCAAGTAAGGTCTTTTTCCGAATGTGAGTAGTCCGGTTAAAATGATTGGCTTGGTTGGTTCGTTTTGCGATTTATTCCACAGTTATACCCATTTGAATCATCTATCTGTCAGAACCCGAACAGACGATGGACCCAGACGCGTAACGTTTCCACACTTTATTTTACAAGAATTGGGCAATAATGCACGTGGACACAAACGCCAAGGATGCGGCGATCGCTAGGCGGAAGAAGTGAGACAGAGAAGTCAGAGGCAGACGAGATCGAGGCCGGACAGAACAGATGGGATCGATACAGACACACGGGTAAGTACCAGACGGGACAGTCGGGATCGATACCGGATACAGGAGCAAGATACCGGACAGTACAAGACAGGCGGGATCGATATCAGATAATGGAGACTAGAGCAAGATACCAGACAGGAGGAGACAGACAGGATCGATACCGGACACTGGAGATGGGAGCAGAATACCGGACAGGACGACCCCCAATTCCAATCCCTAATGCTGAGCGCCAAGCAGGGAGGCAATGAGTACCAATGTTGTAAGTCTTAGGTATGACTCGGCCGAGGCTTGAACCAGCAACCTCCCAGTCTCGGGGCAGGCGCCCTACCCTTCAGGCCACCGAGCATTTTTTAATACTAATAGAATAAAAATTAGCTTATAATTCACATAACATGAGCCTCACCTAGAACGACCTGACATAATTGTCCGCCATCTTGTTGCTATGGGTACCCTAAAACTTCAAAAAGGTCTGGACAAAAAACAAGAGTCTGTATTTGTCATTTTGATTTTTCATAGTCTTGATTATTCCTTGTGCTTTTTAGCTCTTGATTTCTGTTGCATAGACCATAAAACAATATGTAGTGGTCAAAAACCTACTGTCCCTTTAATGTCAAACATCGCTCCTGCTTTGCCATTGTATTCAGAATGCTCGCCAACATTATGTGCAAGGGGTTATTCATTTGAATTTAGGCAAGAAAATAATTTGTTTGGGTTCATCCATAAATCCAACTTCTGATCCGGAATGCTCTTCATGTAAACATAATTGATAACTAAAGTAGTGAGAATAGTTCTCAGTCGAGTAGTTGATTATATTTTTCATTTTAGAGCATGATTTAGTACAGGGTTCAGGTACTTTTTCTACCCAAAGAGCCATTAAAGCAAAAATATATGTATTTTTCTGAGAGCCACACATATATTTTAAGAAAAAAAAACAACAAAAATGCCAAAACCGCCCTCCAGACAAAAGCTAATTATCCAGCACATTTTATTTCACTGTGAGATGTTTGACGATTTAATCAAATCTATATGAACAATGCCAGAGCCTGTATCCTTTGTCAATGAAAATACGCCACTTAAAATTCGGCCCCCTTCTGCAGTTACTTAAAAGTGTTGAGACATTTTCATCCTAAATAATGGTTTTTAAAACTAGGTTCGAACACCTACGTACTTACCTTCAGTGCCGACAGCACTGGGCAAAGAGGAGAGGAACTGTCTGCATTCTGTGTCCAGCTACCCCCTTTCCAATCAAATGGCTCTAGGTGCTTTGATAGAGCTTTCGGGTGTTTAAATAATTTTTTGTGGCTCTTGATCATAAAGTGTCTCAACAATGAACATAGATTGTTTAATGAGCTTCCATATAAAGGATCAGTTGATGATTTACAGCCAAAACAGGCTCTGTTGGTGTGTGTTACACTTTGACTAAACTCTTGTGTAATACATACTGGACCGAACCCTCATAACTAGCAGTGTTTTCTTGGTTTTACCCGTGCGAGAAATGACTTTGCATTTAACAACACCTCAAAAAATTGTGCTTATTCCATTTTATCTCCTAGTCATGAAAATATGGCTCGCAAACCATAGGTTCCCAACTCTGTTTTAGAGCAAAAGAGGCAAACTTTTGTACTCAAGAGCCACATTTGATTTTCAGGTCATATTCAATACCCCAAATTTTGGAAATCAATGCAATTTTCTGGAAACAAACACACACACTCATTCCTGCATTAGCTATAACACGGAACGCAATCACATCTACTTGACATTGACTGGTTCATAATTGATTCAGAATTTGCATAATTATGTTTTTCACAGATGTCTGATTTATCTTTGCTTGCCATAATGGTGTTGGAAAATATTATATTGTTATTATTTTTTCAACATTATAATCCCAAATTGAGTTGGAGAGTTGGGAAATGACAGATTGATTCCTCTCTGCGACCGTGACACTTTTGTAAATAAACACTTAGCAAAGCTTGCTTTATTGTCGATCGGTGCACCTGTTCCAGTGCGTAATTAAAGCATGAGGAGTTTAAAAGAAAGTAATCAAAAAATGATGTAAAACCTAATTAAAGTTTTTCGGGGGCTGCAATCGAAATTTAAATGAACACAAAAACCTTGACCAAATAATTTGTGTGCTTGTGAGGAGGAAAAAAATAATACCAGAAGAGTAATTAAGACCAACAAATCTTCTTTTTGTAACTAAATGGTTGAAAAATTTAACAAAATTTCCAGCGTGGAAGCGAGTTCAGATGTCCAGGTTAATACTGGGGCTTGAAATGCTGGAAATGCTTGAATTTCAATGTTGTGTCATCAAGGATTTATATGTCCTTGGATTTTGGGTGAAGTGCTTGTAAATGCTAGAAATTGTTTTCAACAAGTCACTTAAAAATGACGCAGCCACTGCTCTCTGTTGGCTTTACGTTGCAATTGCATTTATTCCCTTGTGCTTGACGGCAGCTGGCATTAATTTGTATGACATTGTCATATGTAACGTCATCACCACCTACGGGTTGCGCCCAAAAAAACAGGTGCATGCTACACCTAAACAAGGCACTATGAAATCTGTATTTGTGCATGGATTACGTATTAACAATGGACCAGGCAACAAAATTAAGGTAGTGTTTCCCAGTGGTAAATTGTAATGGGAAGAACATCCTGCAACTAAAAAAGATATTTTACCCAAAACCTATATGGAGAGAGACTGGTATCAAAATGTGTACAAAAAATATATTTGCAATTTACTCAACATCTAAAAACTGAACGTCTTGATAAATCCACACGCATGACTAAAAATCGCATCTGTATATCGCCTGGGTTGGGTAGGGTTACTTTAACTTGATTACTTTCAATTACTTTTGGATTACTCCAATACCAAATATGCTAATAAAAGACAAAATAAACTAATTATGAATAAAATTATGACTCACAACACGTGGTAAGCTTTCTCTCCTGGCTTTGATCTCTTTGATCTCCGGCAAAACCAACATAAAATGCAACAAAAACAAAATAAAAATAAATCCAAACAGCTTACCAACATCATTTTTGCCGTTCCATGTATTCCGTTACTCCCCAAGCCTGCACAAAATTTAGTAATTTTATTCATATTTAGTTTCTTTTGTCTTTTATTAGCATATTTGGTATTGGAGTAATCCAAAGGTAATTGAAAGTAATCAAGTTAAAGTAACCCTACCCAACCCTGTATACTGCATATGTATTTGTGGCTCTGCAAAATACCTGATTCAAACTGGATTTCTTCTCTTAATGGTACTGGAGGATTTGGAGCATTGGCTTTCAAAGTCCTTTAAAAGTGCTTGAATTTGGCCATGAAAAAGGTGTACAAACCTTGAGGTATAAAAGGAGGAAACAGGAGCACCACGCAAATTTTAAGAAGCATGTAATATTAATATTTTAATATTTTAATATTTGATCTTAGAGAGGACCTTTATTAAAATCAAAGACTGTGTTGACCAGAGGAGCTTGCTTGATTGTGTTACTGTATTGTTGGGGCGGCAGTAGCTCAGGAGGTAGAACTCGCCCTGGGATCAAGAGATCGCAGTTCAAATCCCGGCTCCTCCGTGTTACATGTCGAAGTGTCCTTGGGTAAAACACTGAACCCCTAATGCCCCCAATGAGCAGGTTAGCGCCTACATGGCTGCACGGCCGCTATTGGGAAATGTGAAGCACGCTGTAAAGTGCTTTGGGAAGTCTTGACTTGAAAAGCACTATATAAATGCAGATAATTTTTACTGGGGGCGGCAGGAGATAGAGCGCTTGTCTTGGGATCAAGGGATCCCAGTTCAAATCCCGGCTCGTCCGTGTTACATGTCATTTGTAACACGGATCATTTCATTTCATTTCAATTCTCAATCTTTCCATCTATATTCTTATTCAGATGTTGATTAGAACATGACTGGATACATCCACCGATTGGTTTTGCTTGAGCACGATTTGATAAATAAACCAGATGTGCACCATATGCAGGTGTGTCTAATATTGCGCCCGAGAAAGTACTTTTAGCGAGAAGCAACAAAGAAATATTTGACACAAGGCCATTTGATATTGTGTGTTTTTCATTTTCAAAAAAATCAATACTTCAATTTAGACTTTTTTGTATTTACTTCTTAAAAATGGGCAACCTTTTTTTTGTTTTTGTGTTGGTAGGATATGTCAAAAAGGTGTCACTTTATTACATGTTTGGCTTTGGCGGGAATTAAACAAATGAGATGGCTTTTTGAAGATGGTGAAGCGCTTGTCAGATGTGTTTAGCGACCTCCAGGTAAAATTGAGCTGGTTGGTTTCATCACGCATACCGTTGGCATGCTTAGCTAAGCGTGCAGTTACCTTTGGAAAGGCTGCCGTTTTGACACAAAGCTCAGTATGATGCTGCAAAAAACAAAGAGCCCATCTCGGAAACACAATCACTGAATTCTTAACCCAGACTGAAAATGCATATTTGTATTCCTCTTTTGAGGCTATATGTTAGTTTTTTTTAAACATTGTAGTTTTGTCATTACTGTGTGTCATACAGTGGACAGCACAGCGGCACAGTGGTTAGCGCATGTGCGGCACAGTTCTGAGGTCATGAGATCAAACCTCCTGTGTGGAGTTTGCATGTTCTCCCCTTGCTTGCGTGGATTTCCTCCAGGCATTCCGCGACCCTACTGAGGATAAGATAATGGATGAATGGATGTGTGTCATACAAGTTTTTGCCGCGTTTTGTTTTGTTTTTTTTAATGTGTACGCCGTATAACAACTTTTGTACGGGATTTTTTACTTTTTTACTCGTTTTACCCATTTCGGCGTTAATTAGGATCGTCTTGGGCACTAGTAGCATACAACAAGGTCATTGTAGATTGCTAAAAGTGTCACAGAATTAATGAAGAGCAGGGGTCTGCAAGCTTCTTTAGATATATAGATAGATAGATAGATAGATAGATAGATAGATAGATAGATAGATAGATAGATAGATAGATAGATAGATAGATAGATAGATAGATAGATAGATAGATAGATAGATAGATAGATAGATAGATAGATAGATAGATAGATAGATAGATAGATAGATAGATAGATAGATAGATAGATAGATAGATAGATAGATAGATAGATGGATGGATGGATGGATGGATGGATGGATGGATGGATGGATGGATGGATGGATGGATAGATAGATAGATGGATAGATGGATAGATAGATAGATAGATAGATAGATAGATAGATAGATAGATAGATAGATAGATAGATAGATAGATAGATAGATAGATAGATAGATAGATAGATAGATAGATAGATAGATAGATAGATAGATAGATAGATAGATAGATAGATAGATAGATACTTAGCTACCCATTTTGATATACATATCTAAAATAAGAACCTATCATGTTGGTACTATATCGTTATTGTGTTATTACCAGGTCAATTACCGGTAGTAGGGTTAAAAAGACTGTAAGCCGGTATAAAAAAAACACATGCCTTCTTTCTTCTAACTATCGTGAGAATACGTTTTTAGCCATGTGCAAAAGTAGAGTGTAGGAAGACAATGGGAACTGATACGCTGACATCCTTGTTGATAATGAAATTAAATTGTGACAGTTAGAGAAAAAAACATTTGTAAGAAAGATGAAGTCTGCAAAAGGATGCACTGCTATGTGTATAAAGCAACGTTAAATTTACTGCAAGTGGGGAAATAACTAAGATACTGAAAGAGAAGCTTGTGTTGTTTATTTGCAAAAATAAAATAAACTTATTTCCACAATTTTTGTTTTTATTCTACATAGTCTTGTTGCGAGTAAACAGGTGCTGCATTGTGTTTGTAAGGTTTATTATTATGATATATATTGCAATAATTAATAAGGGGAACATTTAGCTGAGCCCAGATAAGGCCAGTGTTCAAAACTCCACTATAAAAAAAAAACACGGGCCAAAACTTGCATCCATGGAAAGTTCCAAGCAAAAACAATTGCTGCCACAAAATAGCACAAAGGGTCTTCTAAAATTGGCCAAAATCATCTTGATTATTATCAAGTCTTTTGGAGAAACATTATGTGGACTGATTAGCAAAATAAACTCTTTGGGAGATGTGCAGCGCGTTTCATCTAGTGTAAAAATGACAAAGCATTTGACAAAAAGAACATGTTGCCAACAGTAAAGGTGGTGGTGGGAGTGTGTTGGTCTGGGGCTGCTTTGCTGCCTGAGGACGAGGACAAATATTAACTTGTTGTGGTTAACAGAAAAATAAATTCTGGTGTTTATGGAAGATCCTGAAGGTGAACGCTTTGCCATCAGTCCGTGCCCTCAGAATCAAACGCTCTTGGATCACGCAGCAAGACAAAGACCCGAAACACACCAGCAAGTCCACCTCTGAATGGCTCACAAAAGAAAATGAAGGTTCTGCAGTAGCCAAATCAAAGTCAAAATTCAAATCCAATTGAGATGCTGTGGTGTGACCTTTAATGGGCAGTTCAAACTAGAAAATCTTCCAAAATGGCAGATTTCACTTATTTCCAATTATCGTAAACGTTTGATGTATGTTGTTGCTGCCAAAGTTGGCCCAACTTGCTATCATGTTCAGGGGGCAATTCCTTTCTCATATAGGGCCAGATCGGTTTTGGATTTTTTTTTGTGTGCCTTAACAAACGGAATCAACATTTCAAAACTGCATTTTATGTTTCCTTGGGTTGTCTCTCTGTGATTTTAAAATTGGTTTGAGGTCTGAAACATTTGGGAGTGAGAAATGTGCTGAAAACACATAAATCAGGAAGGGTGCAAGTATATTTTCACAGCACTTTATCCTGTGTCATATATTTCTAGGTTTTGCTGGTGTCAACCTCAAGTAATGTTTTAGTTTTTTCGTTTTTTTAACCCAAGTATACATCATGTATCTAGACTTTGGGCAGATACTAACCTATTAAAAAAAGAAATTCCACATCAAACAATGGCATTGAGTGAGCAAAGTCTAATTGCCAGCACAGCAAAGCTAAGTGCTCTTTGACGTGCGGTGAAGTTAATGTCTTGTGAGGCACAGTCATATCTACAAATAAATAAACCTCTATCTTTTTTATCATTGTATTGGCCGAGGAAGAAAGCAGTACATAAGCTGTAGCGTAGGAAATAAAATGTTTGATTGTCTCGCCTTAACTTATAAATGAAGTTTATAAGTGGCTCATTTTTAATAAAAGCATCAATTAGAGAGGTACTCCTCCAATATGAAAAACAAATTATGGATGGCTTGACTTGCTGATAACTTGCTAATACTATCACTGATTCTATTGTCTGGGGTGAGCTGTGCACTTTTTCACTCTCGCTTTTTTTTCTCTTGAAGGTACACATAATTGGTTAAATTTGTGTTCTGTCGTGCCTGACTTTCTTTGTCTGTGAGTTGTTGTTTCATTCATTCAAATATGGCACCCTTGAGCTTTCATAGAGCATGTCAGCATCTACAAACATAGACACTCTGTTAGTAATGAGGAGAAACGGAAAGTGAGAAAAAAAGACATAAGTGAAAACACGAAAAGGAGTTAAATTTGGAATTGATTTAATTGTATTGATGGTTCCGAAGCACAATGTACTGCCTGCAAGACCAAAATTTCATATTTAACCGACAGAGGTGGGTAGTAACGGTGTACATTTACTCCATTACGTTTACTTGAGTAAGTTTTGGGAATTGTTGTACATCTAGGAGTATTTTTAAATCCCTATACTTCTACTTGAATAAATTTGTGAAAAGAAAATTGTACTTTTTCTCTGCTACATCAAAGTTGTTACTTCAAAGTCAAAGTCAAAGTCATGTTTATATTTATAGCCCTTAATCACAAATCTCAAAGGGCTGCACAGATCAAAGACTATTGCAAACTATTATTACAGACTATTATAATAATAATAATAATAATAATAATTTCCTTGTATTGTCATTCTGTGTAACAATGTACACAGAACGAAATGTCGTTGCACCTGACCCGTTGTAGCGAGCCGATGCAGCCACAGCCAACAGAGGGCGCCGCCGACCACTTTTTAAGTCTTAGGAATGACTCGGCCGGGGCGCGAACCCGAACCTCCCAGTCTCAAAGCGGGCGCCTTACCATCTAGGCTACTGAGCTGGTATTTATGACACCATCCCCTCATCTAAAACCTACATGAGGGCAAATAATACACATATTATCAACATAAAATATAGGTTATTCATATGCTATAGAGTAGAAGTGTGTTTTAAGCTTAGATTTAAACATTTCCACCGAGGTTGCAGATCGAATCTCAGGGGGAAGAGCATTCCACAGCACCGGTGCCCGGATGGAGAATGCTCTCGAACCTGCGGATCTATTCTTGGCTCTTGGGATCACTAGTAGACCAGCGTTTTCAGAGCGAAGGCTCCAGACCGGAACATAGGGAAAATTAAATCTGAAAGATATGAGGGAGCAAGTCCATGCATGATTTTTTATAATACCAACAGAACCTTAAAATCACATCTAAAGCTAACAGGGAGCCAATGCAGGTTAACTAAAATCGGGGTAATGTCAAACTTTCTTGTCTTAGTTAAAAGCCTCGCTGCAGCATTTTGTACCAGCTGAAGGCTCTTGATTTTGGACTTCAGGAAACCGGAGAGTAGTGCATTACAGTAATGGAGACAGGAAGTAACAAGCGCATGAATTATAAGCTCTGCATCTGACTAAGACGGCATAGGACGAATTTTAGCAGTGTTGCGAAGACGGAAGAAAGCTGTTCTAGTAATAATCGTCACGTGTGTTTGAAAGGACAGATCAGGTTCAAATATGACACATACATTTTTAACTGAGTCACTCCAGGTGATATTACATTTATCAATGTTCAGAGCAGTTTTTGAGAACAAGTCACGGCATTTAGATGGACCAATAACTAACATTTTGGTCTTTTCAGAGTTAAGGCGCAAGAAGTTGAGTGACATCCACTCATTTATCTCAGTGAGGCAGGCCTCCAAATTTCCACAGTTAAATGAAGCAGATTCTTCCATCGGAAGATATAGTTGAGTGTCATCTGCGTAGCAATGGAAACTGATATTATACTTGCGAATAATACCACCTAATGGAAGCATGTAAATGCTGAAAAGAAGGGGGCCAAGTACTGAACCCTGCGGAACACCACAGGTAACACTAAAGGGCTGAGATGTCATTTAATAAAGTCACTTAATAAATACCCTCCACTTAAGTACGCGTCTGTCTCCGCTAAGGCACATTTATTTTGACGCAGAGCTCCGCCAGGCTGTAGCGTGTTTAACTAATCAAACGTAGCAGGCCCGTCACGTGACCGACCATATTGAACTTCAGCGCAGAAAATTATGTTTACTGATGAAACTGATTGAAAATGTCGCTTAGCGATACCGACTGTGAAAACACAAAAGATGAGGAGCACCCTTGGCCTCACATCAAAAGCATGTTCCCCTCTGAAAGGGTGCCAAACACCAGCTACAATATGCAATGTCTCATGTGTTTGTTTATTAGATGGACTTTGACAATTTATTGATTTGATTGGTTGTTTTCAAAAATACAATAAATACGACATTGCTACAGTTACTCAGTACTTGAGTGAATTTTTCACCAAGTACTTTTTTTACTTTAACTCAAGTAAGTATTTGGATGACTACTTTAAATTCTACTTTAGTAATATTATTCTGAAGTAAAAGTACTTTTACTTGAGTAAAATCTTTGGCTACTCTACCCACCTCTGACAACTTGCTCCACAATCATCTGATAACTGTACAGCTAAATCTGAATAGCCGAAAGCACTGCCTTTTTTCGTACACCTAGCCGAAAGAGTCGGTTCACTAAAAAGAGCCCCAATTCCTATCACTATTTATGTGTTGTGTTGTGGCATTGTATTAAGGCATATCACTACAAACAATGTCAACGACATATTAACAAAAGGAAAGAACGAAATATTTGCAGGACAACAGCTGTACAACACAATGATAGAATATGTGCTAAAACAGAGTAAGCTTAACCAGAAGCTTTTAACTGCCTACCCTTGTTTCATTTATGCTCACTACATTTTAGTCGTTTACATTCTTTTGTATCCTGATATTAATTGACATTAAACAATACAGTTGGGGCGGCAGTAGCTCAGGAGGTAGAGCGCTCGTCTTGGGATCAAGGAATCCCAGTTCGAATCCCGGCTCGCCCGTGTTACATGTCGAAGTGTCCTTGGGTAAGACACTGAACCCCTAATACCCCCAATAAGCAGGTTAGCGCCTTAGATGGCTGCAAGGCCGCTATTGGGAAATGTGGAGCACATTGTAAAGCGCTTTGGGAAGTCATTGACTTGAAAAGCGCTATATAAATGCAGATCATTTCATTTCATTTCAGTTCTATTGTCAACAATAAATATGAAATGAAATGAAATGATTTGCATTTATATAGCGCTTTTCAAGTCAATGACTTCCCAAAGCACTTTACAGTGTGCTTCACATTTCCCAATAGTGGCCTAGTATTGCAGCCATGTAAGACGCTAACCTGCTTATTGAGTTATTAGGGGTTCAGTGTCTTACCCAAGGACACTTCAACATGTAACACGGACAAGCCGGGATTCGAACTGGGATCCCTTGATCACAAGACGAGCATTTTACCTCCTGAGCTACTGCCGCCCAAAAAACGTACTTTGTACAGCAAAACCGTACAGGTTGACAGGTATGATATTACTGTATTTAGAACCAAAAAGTGGTTGAAAAAACGTATTAAATAATAAGCAAAAATACATTAACTATCATATTAACATTGTTTTTTTTAATACATACATAAAAAATATTCTAGAAGTTAATATGCAATGTCTATGCTGAGACACACTGTGTGTGTGGTGCTCGCCATGTGTGAGTGCAACGATGCCTTCAGGTGGCGCGGGCAATCCTTCTTTGGGCCGCTTACGTCCATAATAAAGCGTCCAAAGCAGCATGAGTGTCAGGATCATGGCCAGGATTTGGGCCACACCCAAGGCCACGACCAGGAAACGCAACAGCTGAAGCGGTGAGCTGGACCGGATGAAAGACAACAATTTGGGACCGCAGCCCTCTTGGTGGATATCACTGAGGTCGTGTTGGTGGGCGCGCCGAGCACACCCTGGATATTGATTGGAGCAGCCCGAATCCGGAGGCCACTCTCTCTCTGTCATTTCTAACCAATCCGTGAAGTAGATTACACCACAGCACTGAAACTCTGTCTAAAAGGTGTTCCAGGTGTGTGTGAGCCACTGATGCTGGCGAAGGCCAAAGTTTGACATCCGTAACTTGAGAGTGATCGTGTCGGAGCGTTGCACAGGGGGCTGCTCATAAGTCCACAGAGTGCTGGCCAACTCCACACACAAGATGACCAGCAGACTTCCAAAGTACCAAGAGAGCATCATTAGGTCACAGCGCAGTGTGCCGCACACACCCAACATGGCCACCATCAACAGGAAGCAGCACACCACAACTAAGACGGGATGAACCAGAGGGGCAAACGTCAGCACGGCAGCCTCCTCCAACCTGGTGTGAGCAGTCAAAGTCAGAACGGCGATTAGGGAATCTCGAATCAACACCGCCACTCCCAATATGCCTGGGGACATCAGCCAAAAGAGCACGTTGAGTGCGTAGAGGAAAAAACGCACGCATCTCACGGCGTCCTGTCTCGCCATCGGGCGCTTCGGACCTTAATTAAGTCGGTCCAACGTGGCGGCATGCTGAACTGGACCAGTACGGTTTAAGGTGCAGCCGGTTGTCCTCTGTTGGTTTGTTGGAAAAGGCGGAGAACAGGTGCTGGCAGCCTGGTGCAAACTTCTAAGTCAGCCTGTCCCGCTTCTGTAAATATTGTGTATTCTGTTTTGATTAGGACTAGGGTTGCATTAATTGATAAAATTGATGATTAAAAGAGTTGGCAACAAATTTCATTAACGATTCCTATGTTGCACGTTTGAACTTGTTAATTCAGTCCAAAGGATATTCCATAGAATTTTGTTGTGACGTAGGTGTCGTTGGGGTGTTGAGTGGACATGCTGGAAGTACCACTTTGATCACGCAGAGGGCAACTCTCAAACAGTTTGTTGCACTAGGTCCTCTAAATCCAACTTTTCAGATACCAAAATTCAACTCTAGGTGCTGAATGAAAACATTCAATGCACAATAAGAGGACATCCGACAAAGTACTTGCATTCTCCTCCGATGTTGCCGCTTTTTTTTTGCGCTTTAATAAAAAAGTATCTTAGATATTCGCAAGTGTGTACCATACATTAGTAAGTATATTTGTTTAATTTTAAATTATGTAACAAACACTTGGATTTTTTAATTGATTTTATATTAAAGAATATTCTGCTGTTTTCTACACTATTTTTCTATCTGTCCAATTGATTTAGTGGCTCAGTTACGGAACAAATTGAACTCCAAAACCATGGCACTATTGTAGTGTGAAAAACCATTAAAAACAATTGAAAATAATTCAAAATGAAATAATTCAATTCTTCTTTTTGCAGCTATCCTGCCGTGTTTGCCCATGCAAAGAATTCATATTTCCTCCCATCCCCCATCGGTTGCCTTTTGGCCTAATTAGCCAGGGTGTGTATAAGAGAAGGTCATTTAGGTAATTTAGCCGGCTGAGAAGAAACTTCCAGATCACACACTGCAGGTAGTGAAGCGGCCATCGCTAATGAGGTCAGTGCAGCCTTTCCCCCGACGAGTCCAAAGGCCACGCATGGCAAAACTTAAAAACGCGGAACTTTCCCAACAATAACGAGAGCACCGAGAGGTATAGAAAAAGAAGGGGGCGGCGAGGGCTTGTAAATTCCTACCGGGTGCATCGAAAATTCACAAAGTGCACTCACTCATCCTGCTGTGGACCCCCTCGTATTTTCAAGAATGTCACTTTTGAGTCGCGCCAACGAGCTGGAGAGACATCCTTCCAGACATCAATTATTAACCAAAGCTTGTATCACAACTTCACGCAGATCAAAACAGAAAATCGTGTACCATACCAGAGGGCATCTCATATATTTAGTGCTGTCTGAGGAACATCAACGGCAGACAGTAAGGTTAGCCGTTTGAAATGTGATGCCGCGCTAGCGAAGTCTTTGTAATTTCCCTGACAGGTACGCAACGTGGCAGGCGAACACTGTAGGCTACGAGAGTCTTTTTTAGCTCACCATCACAGGCAGGAGGAAGCTGTTGCACCACCAACACCACAGAACAGTGTTCCTGTGAGAATGAATATTTTATGACATTGCTACCAGGCTACCATTGGCATTAGCATTCAAAACTGCCTGTCGTGCAGAAAATTAAACGTTTAGACTTACGTAAGGGCCAAAGAACATTCATCTTTTCTTAAGAAAATTAATTCAGGTAAACATATCCTTGAGTAATAACCGGTGTTCAGTGTGCTGAAAAAAAACTAATTTGTTACAGATTCCAGGTACTTCATTTATAGAATAAACTATTCCTTGGATTACTGGCACCCAAAAGTAGCTCATTACTGTGAACGTAGTTGCAAATTACCATTGAAGCCAACCCGGAAAAACTGCTTTAAAATAGTCACATAATAAAATAAATTGAAAAAAACGTGTACACCAACCTGAGGAAGTAAAAAAGCTTCCAAATTTATTTGGCTGGCTTGTGCAAATTTGAGATTTTGCAAATAAAGACTTATCCTAGACACTCATATCCATTTTTGCTGTCGGAGCACTCGAAGATTTACTTCCCCATACAGACGCTGCCCTACTACGTACGATCGTTCGTAAGTGAAATTTTTTCTAGAGTTGCCTCGGTGCTATATTTTTTATGTTTAAGGTTTGTATACAGTGGCTTGCGAAACTATTTGGCCCCCTTGAACTTTGTGACCGTTTACCGCATTTCAGACTTCAAACATCGAGATATAAAACTGTAATTTCTTATGAGGCATCAATAATATGTGGGACACAATCATGAAGTGGAACACACTTTATTGGATATTTTAAACTTGTTTAACAAATAAAAAACAAAAAAGTGGGTGTGCAAAATTATTCAGCCCCTTTACTTTCAGTGCAGCAAACACGGTCCAGAAGCTCAATTTGGATCTCTGAATAATTCAATGTTGATCTAAATGACTATCGTTGATAAATGGAATCCACCTGTGTGTAATCAATTCTCTGTATGAATGCACCTGCACTGTGATAGTCTCAGAGGTCTGTTTAAAGCGCAGAGAGCTTCACGAAGAACGAAGAACACACCATTCAGGTCCGAGAAACTGTTGTGGAGAGGTTTAAAGCTGGATTAGGATACAAAAAGATCTCCCAAGCAATAATATTGAAATTGAAGGAGTATCAGACCACTGCAAATCTACCAAGATCAGGCCGTCCCCATAAACTTTTAGCTCGTACAAGGAGAAAACTGATCAGAAATGCAGCCAAGACCCCCATGATCACTCTAGATGAACTGCCCATGTCTACAGCTGAGGTGGGAGAATCTGTCCATAGGACAACAATCAGTCGGATACTGCACAAATCTGGCTTTTATGGAAGAGTGGCAAGAAGTAAGCCATTTCTTAAAGATATCCATAAAAAGTGTAGTTTAAAGTTTGTCACAAGCCACGTGGGAGACACACCAAACATGTGGAAGAAGGTGCTCTGGTCACATGAGACCAAAATCGAACTTTTTGACAACAATGCAAGACGTTATGTTTGGCGTAAAAGCAGCATCTTGGTTTGGGCCTGCTTTTTTGCAGCAGAGACAGGGAAGATGGTTAAAATTGATGGGAAGATGGATGGAGCCAAATACAGGACCATTCTGGAAAAAAACCTGATGTAGTCCACAAAAGACCTCAGACTGGGACGGAGATTTGTCTTCCATAAAGACAATGATCCAAAACATAAAGCAAAACCTACAATGGAAAGGTTCACCAAAACATATCAAGGTGTTCAATGGTCAAGTCAAAGTCCAGACCTCAATCCAATTGAGAATCTGTGGAAAGAACTGAAAACTGCTGTTCACAAACGCTTTCCATCCAACCTCACTGAGCTTGAGCTATTTTGCAAGGAGGAAGGGGCAAAAGTATCAGTTTCTCGATGTGCAAAACTGATCGAGACATACCCCAAGCGATTTACAGCTGTAATCCCAGCAAAAGGTAGCACTACAAAGTATTAACTCAATGGGGCTGAATAATTTTGAACACCCACTTTTTGTTTTTTATTTGTTAAAAAAGTTCAAAATATCCAATAAAGTGTGTTCAGCTTCATGATTGTGTCCCACTTATTGTTGATTCTTCTCAGGAAATTACAGTTTTATATCTTTATGTTTGAAGTCTGAAATGTGGCAAAAGGTCACAAAGTTCAATGGGGCCAAATAGTTTCGCAAGCCACTGTAAGTATGATTAAGGCTTGAATACGTTACTTGTATTGTTTTGTACTAAAAAGTAAACATTTCATGCTCTAAAAAGATAAAGAAATTGGAGTTTAACTTACTTTTGGAAGATGAGGTCCTCCTCCATGGTAAAAGTGGCCAAAAAAAAGCATCCCGACCATTTTCTCAGCCGTATCAAGCTTTCTTATTCCACTTTTATTTCAAATGAGACGGCTCGCCTCTTCTTTACACTTTACACCAACTGTATTGAATGTATGAACTAGAAATTAAACAATAAGAATGTCAATGTTCTGAGCGTGCTAGAGATTCAGTATACGTAAGCCGGATTTCTTCTTTGAGGTGGATGCTGGGTGACCTCTCACAGCGCCACCACACACTGGTAGCTGCGAAAGAAGCACTACAGGTGCACACAATACAAAATCTTACAGCACTGTCAGGATATTTTTCGACATCCCGAAAAAAATGTTCGTATCTCCCGTTTTACGTAAGTCGAATGGTCGTAAGTAGGGGAAGGTCTGTATTTAGCCCCTGCTTATCTCCAGGCATAGTATATATGCAAAAAGAATGTTGATAGAAAGACCAAAATTCAGCACACCTTTACTGTAAATTCTGTCCTCACGTTTGGGAGTTGTTTTGCCGTTCTTCTGAAAGACAACATAACCCCGCGCCCCCGACTCACAGCATGCTGCCCACCATTCTCTATTGGGGACACACAACCAAATATACTCATATAAACTGACCCCCAATTTCAGTATTTTGTTTTATAGTGGTAAACATGGTTTGGATTTTAGTATACAGGTTTGGGAGAATATCTCTATGACAAAAAAATCAGTGTCTGCATTTTTTGTGCTTGACAAAGCACTACCATAAATGCACTCAACTGTACTTTGAACATATACATAAACTTGCTGGTGATGACTGATGCTGTTAGATTGTGTGCTAAAGAGTGAAAGTTATAATAAGAGGAGGTTGTCACTAGTGATCTATGCTTTGTAAGTAGTGGAGTAATGAACCATATTGTAAGAGTAATTAAATCACAATATTTTACTAGTGACACGTCACTTATCACCAAGAAAAGTAATTCATGGAGCGTCTTCTTTTGTAAAACGTTAGTAACTGGCAACCTCAAGACTGGCTGACTCAATAGCTAACTTCTCTGTTGAGGTTCGTGTCTTGTGAGGCAGAGGCAGATTTTCCAATAAATAACTTACATCTTATTCATGATTTGATTGGCAGAGGAAGGAAGGAGTATATAAACTGTTGCATAGAAGAAAATTATCTTTTGTCTTGCCTTAGTTTATAAATCAGGTTTATTCACAGAAGCTTTTGAACAAAAGCACCAATAGATGGCAAATCCTCCATTATGAGAAAATAAATCCATAGACTGAAAAAGAAATTACTGGATAACTTGAATTGCTCTTAGCTTGTTAATACTATCGCTAATTCTATTGTTTAGGGCTGAGCTGTGCGCCAAATCAGACTACTTGGTCGCAATATAGCCATCTGCCATGAGACTAAAACTAATGACATACTTATTGCATTGATAATATTCAAAAATGTTTTTTTTCTTAGCCCACGGTTGCACAACCAACACGACAAAAAAGTCTTCCTGTAAGAATTAATATTTTATGACATTACTACCATGCAAAATGTGGTGCAAAAAAAAAAACGATTTTTAAAACTTAGGAGGACATTACGTAAGGGTCGAAATATGTGAATCTTTTCGCGAAAAAAATAAAATCCAGGTAAAAATGTCCTAAGGTAATAACCTCAAGACTGGCTGACTCATTAGTGTTATATTTAGCCCTCAGCACATGCTTTGTTTCATCGCGCTACGAGATGAGGCGAGGTGATAACGAGACGCTTCCTCTCTGTGTGGGCGCTACAAAAGTCAGGAGACACACGCTTCTTTCTGACAAAAATAAGACCTTATTTTAGAAAATTCCGGCAACTTTATCTGATTTTTCCCGTCAGCTTCTCTCAGATACTTGAGACGTCTCAAGGTGCTGATCTCGTTGTGCTTTGAGCACCGCCGCATGCCGACGTTTTCAGCAGATCTCTCAGTTCTCAGGCTTTTCAGTGACATGTATTCGACAAGACGAGTCAGAAGAAGAAGAATGTGACGAGAATTCGGGAAGACTGTGACGTCTACCTTTAGTCAAAATCCTGATTTGTTCCAAATGCTATGGATATCTGTCAAACAATACAAAAACTATTTGCAGTCGGATGAATGGATTGGTGTCGCTATTTTATAGCTTTTTCAGCAATACAGTAATCACTCACTTTATTGTGGTTTACTTTTCACGGTTTCAATACTTACACGGATTTTCAACGTGCATTGTGTTCTGCAGTATACAACACTCAGAAAATGCCTACACAGGGGCATGTCGCCGAGGACTGTGTGTGTGTTTTGGGTGGCCGTTGCTGTCGGTATGGGCTACTTTAATTGGCTGATATATGCCGTCAGTTAAACAGCACATGTCAATGTGGTCCCCAAAACAAACTTAAAAGCACGGTGACAGCTAGTAATTTAGCATCTCATTGAAAAGATGTTTATCACTTAAATCGGACTCCTAGGTAAATCTGAAGAGGGCAAAAAATGGTGACCACCAACGAGTGCTCCGTGAATTTTCAAGTCCTAGAAGAGACATAGGCAGCGTTGAGAGAAGATGCAAAAGCGGGGCTGCAGGTCCAGCCTACCGCTACAACTACGTAACAACCCTCAAAAGCCACCCCTGTTGAGGCTGTTTCTCACCAATGGCAGATGAACAGGAGCTCAGCGTTTGTGACTCTTGAATTTTAATCATCACAGAAACCTGGCTAAACACGAGGATCCCCAATGCTAGCGTGCAGCTAACCGTTTGCTCGCTACATTGCTTTCTTACACTGAAAGGAAAAGCCCTCTGATTTATTTGTACTATAATGGCAATAAGACCAGTCATTCATTCAACTGATATTCTGTGTTCTGTGTTTTTGTTCGTAGACATGTAGTTTTGATTTGGTTACTGTTGTATATATCATGATACTTTTATTTATTGAATAAATGTTTCTACTTTGCAAGTTTTGACTATTGCCGGATCCCTAAGAAAAACGAGGGATTACTGTTTACGTTTAAACTTAAAAATTGGGGAATAATACAGGCAAAATAATAACTCATCCGAAGGGGCTTTAAATTTATTGAGTTGTACGGAGGCGCGTTGCAGCACATATTTAAACAAGGTTGACTATTTTGCATATTCATTTTTATTTCTATACTATGATAAATCCTAAATCTAAATATTTATTTTTTTAAAAATGGAAAAAAATGTATGAATATCAAATGATGTAAAACCATGAAGTTATTTTACAACAAAGTGAAACATGGGACAAAACATTGAAAATTATATTTTTTGGAAAATAAATTAAAATACATGAACTACCATATAAACATGCATCTTTTTAAACATTCATGAGGCATTTATTTGACATAACATAAGCCTCACCAAGAGGGAGCTGACATGATTGTTGGAAATCTTGCTGCTTCAGGTACCCTAAAACCTCAAAAAGGCTGTGATAAACGAGAAATGAAATGTTGCTTCATGGTCACTTCAAGTCTCAGTACTTTTAATTCTTGCTTGTGTTTTAGTACTCATTTTCATTTGCACGACATAATAGAACATCATCTGTAAGTCAAATATTACACACGGCCCCTTAAAAGATTAGAACACGCATACGTTAGAAAAGATAATAACAATATCTTCTTAAAAATGTTAACATTGCTGTATACAAATATGAGATGTATTTAAAAATGTTAAAATACTAATGGACAAACGTATTAGAACGTGATAACTCTCATAAAAAAACATACAAATGTTGCACTGGCTGATACAATACAGTATGTATGTATTATTTTTTTTTATAGTGTGATAAATACTGTATATGTCACGAACCAGGACCGGAAACAGGAATGAGAACCCAATTGCGTAACGTTACTCACAATTTATTAGGGAGAAGGGGAATGGGCGCACACTCGATCGGAGGATCGATGGCCGCGGAAGTAAATCGAAGTCAGAACTAAGGAGTGGTCAAAATCAAACAGATCGGACCTAAAATAAAATCAAAACACAGGCAAATTCACTGGACTTGGCATATCACACAGAGTCTAGCAGGAGTTTTGCAGGCGCTCTGACACCAGGCAACTCGCAAGACCACGTTTAAGTAGTCCGGCAGCAATCTGTCAGCTGGTGTCAGTGGGCGGTGCCAATTGGGCAGCGTGGCAACCGTGACAGAACCTGGCGCCACACGGTGGGGACCAACTGGGCACCATGGCAACCATTATAGTATGTATATGTATATATATATATATATATATATATATATATATATATATATATATATATATACTGTATCTGTGTTAACGAACCATGGAACTGGAGAATTCCCACACCTGCTTTCAATCATTCACACCTTAAATCTCATTAAGGACCCAGTACAAAATAACTGTACCCACAGCTTCGTTTGTCGGATAGTTTTCTCTACATGCGGACATCCTGCCTGTTCCTGTTACCTGACCCCTGGACACTAGTCTCTAACCAACCTAGGACTTCCTGCTTCTTGCCAGCCATGACTTTTATTCAAACTGTGTTTTTTTCTTTTTTTTCTTCTCCTATGCAGAGACGTCGCTGTTGGTTAATTCCCTGTTGCCCCTAAAAAACTTTTGAACTCTGCTCGTGTGTCGGCGTTTGGCTCCAACACACAAAACTTACCATTCCAAGGGGGCGTGTCCCCACCAACGTCAAACAAGCATTGTTTGGTCCCTACAAAAAATGCGATCACTTAAAAAAATCCCTCATATAATGTGATCCTGTAAAAAATGTGTCAATGTCCCGACAAATACCAAGCAATCATTGTTTTGTCCCCACTAATATAAGGTGATGCTGTAAAAAATGTGCTATGTCCCCATTGATACCAATACCAAACCTATGCCCTTGGTTTAAAATAAGGCACAGAAAAACCTCAACAGCCTTGAAGCTGACATGCACAATAGAAAGTTATGCAATTTATCAGAATTCTACCACTGGAAGGCTTTTCTATCTTTTGCAATTGCCAGTTCTCCACTCTGTATTGATTCTCACACAAAGGAAAATGTCAGGTTATCTTGAGTTATGACCTTCGTTGGCGAACAACATATTCCTAAAGGGTAGGGGTATTGCCAAATGTAAAAGTCAAGTGTAAGGATACTCCTAAAGGTAGTGCGATGTACTTGTTTTTAGGGTTCACAATGACTTAAAGTTCACTTTTGCCCTCCACTGACACCGTTAAGTCTAATTGTTGGTCCTGTAGCAACGACCCGTGCTTGGCGCAATACTGAAAAACAGTAATTCGTTACAGTTCCACGTTACCTAATTTCAAAATAAAATTCAGTTACCCCCAGTTTACTGACACCAAAAGTAGTACATTACTTTGAAAGTGACTACCGAGTAACAAGTTACTGTATATACTTGCAATAAAGCAGCACCCCATAAACTGCTTTGAAATGTTTACATAATAACATAAATAGAAGAAAACATGTACACCAACCTGTAGAAGCAGTGAACCCTTCATGTGTTTTGGCTTTTGTGCAATCTTGAGAGCTTACAAAGGAAAACTTAGCCAAGACACTCCATATCCATATCTATTTGTCTTCAGAGCACTCGAAGATCTCCTTCTTCATTTATGGGTATTGTCCGAGATGCATTGTGTATTGCAAAAATAATTTTACAAATGAAAAGAACACTTTTACCGTAAATTTTGTGGTCACATTCACCCTGGTGGTTTTTCATTGGTTTGTTGCTCCTGTATAAGGCACACACACACCTCCCCATGCGCTGCCCACAATTTGCTACTCGTGGCACACGACCAAATATACGCATATAAGCCGACCCCGTTATTTCAGTATTTTATTTTATTTTATCGTTGTAAATCCTGCTTGGATGAAGGTAGATATAGTAGTGAGAATATCTACATAAAGAGATATTCAGCAGTCTCGTACTCTGTGCTTGAGTTAGCACCGCCGCAACTGTATTCAGTTGTACTTTGTAGGTAAAGTAAGACAAAGTTGTTCGTGGATCAAAGGGTTGTATGTGACAATGAAAGTGATGCAGGAATATTCAGCTTCATGATCAGCATTTAACAAGTAACTCGCCATGTAGTAACGACAGTAAAGATACATACTTTTATTAGTAAAGCGTTACACTACTCGTGAAAAAAATTTGCAATCCAGGAACACGTTCCTTTTGTAACGCGTTAGTCACAACACGCAGTCAACCCAAAAGTTATCCTGAAGCCTGACAACACATTCACATTGCACTTTATTCGTGGCTGAGATTGGCCCCTGTGCTCGGTGCTGTCTGTTGTATTTTAACAATGTCATACGCAGTCACAGTCAGAGATATGAAAAGCCTTGCCTGTAAATCTGTGACTGTTTGAAAGTCAAATACAGAAATAACTCCGCTATCTCCGCATCCGCGAGCCCCTCTGCAAATGTGTTGCTCTCATCCGGTGACACAAACCTCCTGGACCTGTATGAGTTGCCTCCATGGTAATTTACATTTTCTATCAGGTGCCTTGGTCGGCCGCCAGCCGACGCTGGAGGTAGAAAAAAAATCCTTTGCTCCCCTAGATATGTGAGAGCTGATAGAAAGCATAGGCTCAATGTGAGGCTGTCTATATTGAGAGCTCATTAGCCAGAGAGACCCGCTCGCATTGTTGCCGGTGTGCAGAGTCAGCGAGAGTGCCACTCATCACACGTTGCAATCTAAACTCTGCACGTCTTCCTTGGCAGCTTCAGGGTGACCTCGCAGGCTAACAAATGTACGTGAAGTGGGATCTCTGCAAAATGCGTGTGTTATAACTTGAGAGAAAAACTATTTTGACCAGCTGAAATGAACTCAAATTACAATTATCTTATTTTCCGGACTAAATGGCGCACCTAAAAACCCCAAAATGGCCCAAATTTGAAAAAGCACATTATAATCCAGTGCACCTTATTTATGGAAAATGTATTGTTTTGGGGGTGTGCCTTACAATCTGTTGCGCTTTGTTGCACGGAATATACTCAAGTTTTAGAAGCTGCCAAAATACCCTTAATATAGTGTCGAGTGCTTATTTAATAAATACGTATAAATTCAACTTAAAATATAAATAAATGAAACGTTATATCCAGTAACATGCATTTAGGGGAGTCAAGTGAAGCTATACCTCCCCTGTCATTGTGGAAATATAAAATTAGAATAAATTAAATTGTTATATTTATTAATTGTTAAATACTTTCTCATTAATCTGTACAAATTAGATATTTTCTTTCTCGAAATCGCTGAATTTTCGTTGTATTATCAATGTCTGAAACTCTTTTTTTTTTTCTTGAAAAAGTTGTCCGCCTCCCGGGCGGAGACGTTTTGTAAGTTATACGCCCGACATAAAAGATGCACGCCCCGGGCGTCCAGGCGGACGTTATTTCAGACACTTGTATTATAAATATTATTAACACAACTAGGATGTAACGGATTACTGTCCTGAGCACCCGTTCTGTTGGTTTTGTTTGTAGTTTCTCGTTAGGACATTTTTTTTACTTTTTTACTACTTTCTTTACTGCGGTTTTTGTTTCTGGTTTGGACATTGTCAGGTTTGATTTAGTTTGGACATGTCATTTTTGTGACCCTTATTTGCTTGTTACTTTGTTCCTGGATTTTTTATTAGTTACCGTCCTTGTTTTGAGCACTCGCAAAAACACATCAATATCAGGCGGCAGTAGCTCAGGAGGTAGAGCGCTCGTCTTGGGATCAAGGGATCCCAGTTCGAATCCCGACTCGTCCGTGTTACTTGTCGAAGTGTCCTTGGGTAAGACACTGAACCCCTAACACCCCCAATAAGCAGGTTAGCGCCTTACATGGCTGCAAGGCCGCTATTGGGAAATGTGGAGCACATTGTAAAGCGCTTTGGGAAGTCATTGACTTGAAAAGCGCTATAGAAAAAATGCAGATCATCAATGTGATGTAATCAATGTGAGTGTCAACGAAACAATTGAAAACTTGTATCACCAAAATTTCTATTTTCATTGTTCTGGCAGCAGCCCTGCATTCAGTTCCACAAAAGCTTTAGAATTACAGTAGATCCGGAAAGGCTAAATGCCATATTTTTGTTGACCTGGCAACACATGCAGCATACGTAATAACTAAGTTGTTGTTATGCAAGTAAAATACATAACAGCTAAAATATACAACAAGACTATATGTTCAAAATTGGATAAAAGTGGCATTTATCGAAATAAAGCAGCATATAAAGATAGCCGCTGACACAAACCAATTCATCCTCACAAAAAAACTTGTGTATGTTACATTTTAATTTTGACATGTGTCATTGTATATAGTCATAATTGTGAAAGTTCTCCAGTTGTGTTTTTGTCATTCTTTTAAATCATCACATCAATATATTAATCCAGGGGCGATCTTGACTTCAGAGCATTGGGGGTGCTGAGCACCCAGGGTTTTTGGCTAATAATTATTAGTATTGTTATTATTATTTTTTGGTTTGTTTCGCTTGAAATGATCCATTTGTGTACATCACATTCGACTTTGTAGTTAGCAAAAACACTATTACTTTGCCATGCCCAGTTTTTACCCTTTTTAGACAGAGTACCAGGTAAGATCTTGGGCCCAGTCCTGAACCCGGCCTGAATTTCAGGCATAAAATGTCAATCATCAAGTCGGGTGGGCCAGCCCGGGCTCACCCTTGCCCTCTCAAAAAATGTGGGTGCTATTCTGAGCATATGCTGTTCGGCGTGCGGCGGGGGGAGTGGGTAGAGAGACGACCAAAATCACGGTTTTTCATCACAAACGAAATGTGAAAATTCGGGTTTATGTCGGGCCCGGTCCCTCAAATCTATTTCATTTGTCGGGCTCAGGCTGTCCTGGGCTTTCAAATCCGAGGGCCTAGTCGGGTCAGGCTAGCTTTTTTAGGTTCAATATTACCTTCAAATTACACACAAACATACACACACAGAAGAAGAATCAGGGAACTTATTGGGCAATATTGCATTCTATTCAACAGTTTATAATTTACAGATTAGGCAGTGTGGCCTGATCTTGAGGGTTGCAATCCTGTCAATAGATTTTTGGTGTGACAATTGGTCAAAACATTTTTTTTACAATTGCCATCACATCCAGGAGGTTCTTCGAAGCCACGTATAGAGCCGGCACAATGCGCTGAAAGAACTTTTGCAGCTACAGCTGCTTAGTGGAATTGTTAGGCCAATCTGATTAACGGCCTTTAAAGTTGGAAACATTGCAATATCCAGGAGATTATACAGTGATATTGTGTTTTTAAAGGCACCAGTCTCCCGCTTGCTTTTCAGAATTTTTTTTTCATACACTACTTCTGCTGACTCAAATTCAATGCTATAAAGCATGCGAGAGTTGGCAAATGAGGCACAGGTAAAACAAATCACAGGAAGTAGGACTGCATACATGTATCCCAATAAGCAAGTCCTGATTCACTTTAGAATACCATCTCTGTGTTCTCAAACACAAACTGTTATATTCCACAGAAGATAAGATAATAAGTTAGTGTCATACTTATATAACAAACAATAACATAATTATAATAAGAAATATCAGTATAAATTCATAACTTTTCCACCTAAAACTAGATTCATGTCCTCCCATGCCGAGAACTAGCTTCCTTAGAAGCCAAGCCCTAGGCCAACATGAAAGTACAGTCAGCATTAGGAGACCAAATGTCGCTAACCTCCGTAGAGCCGATGATATTTTAAAACTATGATGAGATTTACACAAACTTAGAGTTCTGGTCAACCGTCTAGACAGAGCATCAACTCTGCATGGGATGGATCAGCACAAAAAAAACACAATTGCCACAAATATCACTATCCACCACCAAGAGCTTGAATCTGTCAGCAAATTCAAATATGTTGGAGTTGTAATAACGGAAAAGTAGTCAAAACCAGAACTCAAAGCCAGGATGGCGCAAGCCACTGCCACACTTGCCAGACGAAAACACATCTGGATGGACAAGAACATAGCTGTAAATTCAAGGATACTATTCATGCAAGCAGTGGTTACTTTCATCTTCCCCTATGCTTGCAAGACATGGACTATCACAGCAAAACTAGAAAGGAAAATCCCGGCCAAAGAGATACAATGCTATAAGAAACTTATATGCATCAACTACAAAGCCGATGTTACAGAAAAAAACGTGCGCAACCCCATCAGAGGGCACATAGGCCCCTACGAAGAACTTTTGTCAACTGTGCTTGGACAAAAACTGCACGTCACAAGGTCATCAGGACTGACCAATATAATTCTCTTGGCCACAGTCCAAGGGAGGGGAGGAAAACTGAAAAAGAACTGGGTTGACAACATCAAGGAATGGAATGTTGCCAACTCTGCCATGACCCAAAAACAGGCAGGAAACAGGCAGCGGTGGAGAAAGCTGTCCAAAGTTGCAAACTAAGTGGTGCCCCAAAGATCCAGGCGGTTAAGGGATCCGTGAACTGTAATAAAAAATTTTGGACGCATATTTTGCCTAATACAATTCATGCTCTGAAATGTACACTCTATTATTTATAGTTTGAGAAGCTAAACCTGCAAGTGAGCGGAAATCAGACCAAAATATCTGCCTTGTGAAGGTTCATAACATTTCCATAAATACAAAAGGTTTGAAAAAAACAATGTCCAGGGCAATTTTAGGATAGAGGATAAAAATTTTAATACAAGCAGTTTGTGTGTGTCCTTCCCCTTTAATTTCTGTTGTCTCCCTGAAGTTTCGATTCTCTGTCAAGTTATCAACCCGCAGTGATGCCACTGGCTCCATGCACCGTGCTTGTTTGCTAATTTTACCGTGCAGCTCATTATGCTGGTGACGGAATTAATGAAGAGTCGACCTGCAATGGGGGACAGTCTTCGGCCAAGCTCACTTTGACACGAGCTGCTCCCCGATAATGTCAAGAAAGCCGGCATTATGCAGACGGCTGTCATGAGCGGCATACGAGCGAAGGGGAAAATGTAGCAAATCAATCTGTGGGCCCGGACAGAGGGCAGGTCTCTAATGAGTATGTGTCAGTACACATTCTCTAGACAGACACGTTTTATGTGGTCGCATCATCGCCAAGCAAGCCGAGACCAAGCTGAAAAGACAAGCAGTGCAGAGAGAAAGAGGGGGGAGACTTGAAAAGCTGAGAACAATAGTCTTAGAAGGGCGTTTATTGACTGCATCGGCATAAAAGAAGTGCACTTTCATGTGAGGCTACCGCAATTTCAAAAGACAAAATTAATCAATGGGCCCGGCGAAGCAGCTTTCATGAAAACGGTATTCACAGAGAAGTCGTTTGTCAGGAAGGCCATCATTTGGAATGACTCTTTTGAATCGCTCGTTGCTAATTTACTTTGAAAGTCGCCAGATGTTTTATGCGGTCACACTGACATCGCCTTCATATTCATGTTTGTTATGCGATGCATAGTCTACCAACGCCTTCTGCAAGTCGATTCTCAAAGCCTTGCAGGCTCGATTGCTGCAGATATAAAGAGTCTTTTCGTCCCCGTTGTTCAAGTGTCATGCAATTTTGACCTATATAAAATAACTTAAAGTCAATATGAAATTTTTAATGTTTATGCCGTGTGTATCAATTATAAAAAATCATAGAAAAATCTTACCTAAGGAACATTGTGTACTATTTAATGGCCTCTTGGGGGCAAAAAAAACAATTATTTATGGAATTATTTGCGGATTTTTCCACCTTGGTAAAGGTTTATGGTGTACCAAATGTCGTTCCTGATTTCTGTCCCTGTTGTAAATAAATCTCTCCATTTATGACGATGCTGAGGTCGCACACATTAAAGCAAGCACTTCTGATTTATCACTGTGTCGTATTGTCTGTCAGCCAAGATTTAAGGTGCCGTACGCATCAAGATAAGATCCCCTTTGATGCCACACGTCATCCTACAGTATGTGCCACTGCTACTATAGAAAGCAACCCAACACAAACAATGCAGTCAGATCAACTGTCAGTATTAGAAACAAATTAGCACAGTTTGGCAACACCTTGTCAGAAATCTGCTAATTGGGAAGAGGCTGACTATTCCAAACTTATAAATAAAAAAAGGAATTAATGAAGTGAATAACAACATTGCTAGATGTTGGAGCGCTGTGCTTATCTGTCATGAAAGAGCTCTCCCTGCCTTTTTTAAGATGCGCTCTAGTGAAAAGCGCACACAAAGGCTTTCCAGGATGGTGTTTTATCAGAGGTGTGAGAAACACAAGAGCTTTCAAGCCTATTATAAATGCATGTATTTTGTTCGCGACTCTCGCACAGCAGTAGCATTGTGACGCGGGTTGACTATTTATGGAGGCATCAGTATGCGGTGTAACTGCACCACAAGGGGGTCGGAGATACTTTGACTCTTTCTGGCAAAAACAGCAGTTGCAACTGAGGAGAACGTACACCATAAGGGAGAAAGCTTACTCGATGCCCAGAACATTTCTGATGTGATGGCGTCATGGTGTCGGCTTTTTTAAAGAGGTTTTGGTTGCAAAGATTATGGGAGTTTGCAGTGACATCCAGTTATGGAAAACAGATTAAAAATATGTTAAATGGTTATATTTATTTAATGTTGAAGTTATTTCTGGTTTAAGTTCACACCTTCTAAATTTTCACATTATATTATATAATGCAGCCCGCACAGAGGATATACTGGTAAATACAGGCCCAAACATTTAGACTTGCCAACAGTCTATCTGGGGTCGGGAACCTATGGCTTGCAAGCCATATATATGGATTTTTCCATAAGTACATATGGCTCGGAGGTAAAATAGAAAGAGCGCATCCACTTTTTATTGTTACAATGGGAGCCGCTTGTCGCATATGCAGAGCCAACACAATGATGTTTGGAGAGGGTATGGTCCAGTGTATTTAGGACACATTTTTTACTACGGTTTAGAGATAGGGTGCCACATCAATGGACCCCGCACTAATAATAGTTAGGTCACGTGAGCAGTCGGAATGGGCAGACGTATACGGAGGATGGGACGAATGCACTCCTTCTTCCCAGCGCCGTTGAATACTTGTTTGTAGTTTTTGGACAAATTACTTTGCTCGTACCGTGTTTTGAAACCATTATTTAGGACAAATAAAGCTTGGCGTTATTTTTATTTCATATATTTCATCAAACATCACACAGTATAATAAAAGGTGCTGAAGAATTAACCTTTGTCTGGCGTTTTGTTGAATTTTGTCTGAAAATATATGGTGGGCTCTCTCCAATTAATAACAAATCAAAATAGTTTTGTTTTTATGTCTCTTTGGGTTAAAATGGTTCCGACCCCTCGTCTATACCCACAGTCTGTAAGGCTAATGATTGCTTTCCTGCTCTGCCAATCAAATTTTGAATGGGATGTAAGATCAATCTGACTGTGCCTCACTTAACACCAACCTCCCCACTCATCACTGGAAGTTTGTGGACAGCAGACATTAGTTATATTTTGGTTATTTTAAGGTGTTGAACTTGTTTTTATTTAACATTATCTTGTGCACAGTTCAAACATGTTTTACAAGATTTCATGTTAGAAAGTGTTTGATGTAGATAAAGAGGCACTCAATGGGGGAAATGAATACATTTCAATTTTTCTATTACAGTACTGTACTCTGATAAATCTGTCCCATCAATTGTTTGTATTTCAATAAAGGTATAAAAAATCAACAAACAATGCCGTGTCTCAAAACCAATAATAGTCTCAGAGCACTTCATGGTAATTAATTTTGCCTATTTATCCTGACATTCTTTGTATCTTATTTTTTGTTTTAAAGTCTTGTTCACAACATTGTTATAAATGACAATAATGATCATTCTAAGTCTAATTCTTATTCTAAATCTTATATGAAAAATAATCATTGCAGTTACGTACATCTCAGCATTCTTTTTTGAAAGAATGTGAAACATTTATGGGCAGTATCTGTATTTATTTACTTCAGCAGATCCTTCTCTGTGGCACACTTTTCAGACAATATAAATAAAATACGATATTCACATGGGCGTTCTTAAGCAACAAAAAGAAGCGTTGTCTGAGTTGTTCAACAATGATTTTCAGCAGATCTTTTTGCAAAAGGGTGGTGGTGATGTGGTTGGAGGGAAAACCCCAAAACAAACAAAACGCACTGTCAAATTCAAAGCAAGCTGTTCCCTTTTAGACCATCACGCCATTGCTGCACGTAACGCCATTGCTTCAATCGCTCGCTAGTTAAGTTTTGTGAAAACTGAGGAACTGATTCATCTCATATTAACCAGGCCAACCCAACTTCGCTGTGGTGTTTTTGATGAAGCGGGGAAGCCATTAAGTCATCTTCTTTCAGAATTGGTAACAAGCACCGTTTCACACACACACACGCACTGCATGTCACAGAAGAGAAAATAACAAGGTTTTAATGAGGTACGCTCGCTGCCCATTAGACATCAAGTTATCGGGATATGCATGGCCTGCTTTGACATGAGTCTGACTTAATGTCAAAAGAATAGATAAGCATTGCCAGAGCGAGCTAAACTCATACTGATATGAAACATGTGATGGTGGAAAGAATTGAGGTATACCGTTTTTCCGGTTAATTAATCAAACAAGCAGGGTTCTACTAGGTTCTATGGGTACACCAGAATCCTAAAGGAGGATTTTTAAATCTACAATTCTTCCTTTGAACCCTTTTTTTTAAATGCACGGGGTGATACATTTCTTTGATTAATTTTTTGGCTGTTTAGGTGGGTATGTGGGTGTGTTTAGGAAGGTGGTTGGGTGGTTTTATGGTTTAAGTACATTGGTAGGTTCATATGGAGGTTTTTGCGTTTGTTTAGTTCGGTTTTTGGATGGGATTAGGTCGGTAGGTGGGTGAGTATAGGTAGGTAGGTGGGTGGTTTTAGGTAGGTTTGTTGGGTGGTTTGGGTAGTTACGTGGTAGGTAGGTACGTTCATAGGTACATAGGTAGGTTTAGTTAGGTAGGTATGTATTAGGTCGGTAGGTAGGTAGGTAGGTAGGTAGGTAGGTAGGTAGGTAGGTAGGTAGGTAGGTAGGTAGGTAGGTAGGTAGGTAGGTGGGTTTAGGTTGGTAGGTAGGTGGGTTTAGGTAGGTTGGTGGGTTTCTGTAAGTGATTGGTTGGTTTTAGGTAGGTACGTAGGTAGGTACACAGATACACAGGTACACAGGAAGGTTGTGGGGTGGTTTAGGTAGATTTGTGGGGTGGTTTAGGTAAGAACATAAGTGGCTGGGTTTAGGTATGTAGGTGTGTGCTTGAGTGGGTTTTTCTGGGAAATCCGGTACCCTTTCACCTCCCAATAAAACATGAATGGTAGGTTAATTGGCATGTCCAAATTGTCACCAAGTATGAGTGAGCGTATAAATTTATTTCTCAGTGTGCCCAGCGGTTAGCTGACACCCAGTACAGAATCTCCCCTGCCCACTACCCAAGTTAGCTGGGATAGGCTCCAGCCCCCTAGTGACCCTAGTGAAATGTAATTGAAACCCTAAAACATTGTTTTTTTCAAT
Organism: Urocampus carinirostris; assembly: GCF_059441175.1. Taxonomy (NCBI): domain Eukaryota; kingdom Metazoa; phylum Chordata; class Actinopteri; order Syngnathiformes; family Syngnathidae; genus Urocampus; species Urocampus carinirostris. The sequence goes on from NC_142361.1 coordinate 10,518,185, forward strand.
TCTGTACTGTAGATGGCATCCTCCTGTACATGTTGTGTCTTGAAATGTGCTCTTAAGACTAATTATGTGAGCCAGGATACAATAAATTTCGAATGACATCACACACTGCAAAGCAATCATTGGAGGGTTCACAAGAAGTGTTCAGTAACTGTATTATTGCGAGATTGGATGGCATTCCCTGTCTCCCCCTAGATAGCCTGATTTATCAATTTGTGTTTTGTTTCTTGTGGGGCTATCTCAAATAAAAGTGTACACTGTATTCTACGATGTTCTGGCAGAGTTTGAACACATAATTGAAGGATGAAATTTAAATAGGAGAACGCCAACTACTACATGTAAATCTAAAAAATCAAAAGGTCATCACTGTTTCTTAAATGGTAAGTTTTAAGGGTTACATTTCTATGGTCAGTGATGTGCGCGGTACTGAAAAAAGTAATTAGTTACCCTTACTAGTTACGTAATTCAAAAAGTAATTCCGTTACCCCCACATTACTGGCACCCAATGGTAATGCGTTATTCTGAAAGGAACTATCTGATTACTCGGATTGAAGCCAAGCACCTGAAACTGCTTGATAATAGCCATAATAATACAAGATATGGAAGAAAACGTGACCATACAAGATCTTGTGGAAGCGGTAAAGCCTTCATATTTCTCGTGTTATCTTGAGCGATTAAAAATGAAAACATAGCTGAGACACTCCATTTCCATTTTGTCTATTGGCTTCAGACCACTCAAAGATTTCCTCCCCCTTTGCAGCGTACTGTCCAAAATTTTGTTTTTTTTTGAGACTTTTTAAATGATTCAAGAAATAAAGGCCAAAATTCAGAACACCGTAAATTCTGTGCTTATGTTTGCCCCATTGATTTCCCATCGGTTTACTGTTCCTGTATAAAACCCGCTCCCCATATGCTGCTTACCATTTGCTACTGGTTACACACAGCCAAAGTTGTGCATTTAAGATGACCCCAAGATTTCAGTATTTTATTTCACAGTTGTATTTAAGCTTTACATAAGAAATTATTTTACTCTGTGCTTGAGACGATGCCACGGTTATTGTCTTGAGTTGTACTTTGAAGGGCAATACAAACATGCCAACTCCAATTTGACAATGTGATTTGCAGTGTGATGCCGGTGGAATACTGGCTCGTTAATCCCTCATTAAATGGCGTCAAATCAATTTAGATCCTGCAAAATAGTAAGGCTTTTAGGGCAATTGCATTGGTCTAACTTTGGAGAAACTAATGGCCTTAACTGTTTTCCTTCTCCAGAAATACAAAAGCAAGCCATGTAGCCATGCTTGTTCGAATCTGTGGTCGAAGAACTTGACTTAACCTCGTCGAACACCTCTGGGAGGAACAGAGCTTTAATGCCAGGGTCTTTCTTATGGATAAAACGTCTAACAGAAAGTCTTCCCTCAAGAGTGGAAGGCATTTTATAATTTACTATGGGAGAAAGTGTCTCTTCGGCATTAGTGGGGTGAGCTTTTGTTGCGATCAACTGGAAAGTTCTCTCATGTCCCCTCCCGCTACATTGAAACTTCTGTCTCAAATCTGTTGAAGGTCATTGGTTCTTCTCTGAAAGTGGCATACTGGCTGAAAAGAGAGCGCTTCAGCAGTAAAATGATGGGAGAGAATTATCTCAGGATGGAGCTGACCTTTCCACCTCATATTCAAAGTTAAATAGGCAGTAGCGTCTGTGGAAGTTGGCGGATTGCCTCACTAATCCCAAACAGCCAACAGGTTTTGCGTGCGGATGCACTTCTTACCATTATGCCAAGTGGCAGATGGCAGGGTAGGATGCTGTTACTTTCCTCAATTACACAAAAAATAAGAAAAAAAGTGTTAAATCAGAACACCAAGATTAGGCATATACACAATATATAAGGTCCCTGTTTTAAAGCACTACATTTGATATATTCACTTCTTAGTTGAGTGAGTTATTGAACAAGTGTCCTGTGCACAAGCTCTTTATGCATCTATCCAGTTGGTATCTCCTGCTTGCCACTGCTGCCTGTCGCTCCTCCCATGGCTCAGATGCAGAGTCGTCCGCTAAGAACCACCAGTCATCAAATTTTCGCTCCTTTAATCACTAGAAGGTCCCCTGGTGGACCTATCCCTGCCACCCCTTGCAGCAGATAGTGTTTGCTCCCCTGCGGCTGTTTTCGGGCTTTAGGCGTTCTTTCCCCAGTTCCTGTCCTTCCTCCTCACCCAAAGCCAAAAGCTGCTTTTCTCAGCCTCCTCTGCCAGGTATTTTATTGCCCTTTTCAATTTCCCTCCTGTCACTCCTGCATCCTTCAGGACACATGTGGCTGACTGACCCATTTAGCCTCTGCAGCCGACCTCCACTGAGTAGATTGTCGCTTTCCACCCAGCTTCCTGGCATTCGGCAGCCAGCTCCGAGTACTTGGCTTTCTTTCGCTCAAAAGCAGCCTCAATTTACTCATCTTATTGCACTGTGAGTTTGAATAGGTAAACCACACCAACATGTCAGGGCTGTGTGATGTTATCATGATCTCTGCTGGGAACTGGAGCTGCCTTTTGAGATAGACTCTGAAGTTCGACTCCTGATGCGGGGAGAAGGGCCTTGGTGTCTCTCTCAACCTGGTGCTTTTTTATTCCCCAACTCGACAAAGCTGATGTGGTTCCCTGCCGGTAAATTCTTGCTACTCCGTCCGCACTCCTCCAGCACGTCAGCCAGCTTTCCCGTGACATGATTGTGTCTGCATCTAAACTGCCCTGGGAAAGTGCGATCTTGCAGCCTGACAAGATGAGCTGGAGGCTTGCGTTTTTAGTATTGCAGAGTGAGCAGATTTTTCATTCTGTAACCACTAGTGAAGGTTGCGTGGACAATAGAGTGTGTCATATGTTGCCCGAATGAGGAAGCTTATTGTTGGCTGTGGCAAGTAATGCCAGCTGATATTCCGGTTTACAACTCCCTACCGAGTTGTCCAGCTTCCTTGTCGGCTCTGTGACACTGCCTTGATGTTGTAGCGCTCCTCTTTTATCCTTGACACCTTTGCCATCTCCTTCCTCTCCCTGCGGTTAGCTTTGGACCAAAACTGTGGCCCTTCTCCCTACCCCAGGCCTGCTCTTCCTGCCAGGACTTTGCCCATGATCTCTTTGTGCTCTAGCATACTAACAGCTTTATCGAACTCAGCTTAGACGCCCCACTTTCTGCCAGTGGGGACCTTGGCATTGACATATCTCACCTACAGGTCAGCTGATGCTTTTAGCTCTAGGACGAGCCTGGTCTTTTCCTGCATGTAGACCAGCCTAAGGGACTGCAATGGGAGCTGCAGTGCATTCGTCGCAAAGAGGCCTGATTCCAAAAGGTAACCTGTCAGTCCCAACCACTTTCTGATGAATTAATTGGCTTTTCCATACATCTTACTCACACTGGATAAGGATATCTCACCTATTTTAAATGGCCACATCAGCCTCCTTAAAGAATCATCTGGTAGCACCAGACCTTGTATTTCCCTAGAAGTTGGCTTTGGTCGATTTTTGCCAGTCCATAAGTTGTTTCATGACGGTCCTCCCCATCTGTTTGTCTGAAAGCTCTGCAGTGTACTTCCTCCCCTGGCTCTATCAACACCACACCCACCTCATTTGCAAAACAATGGTGACCCAATGGGCCGTTGAGTTGTTAGTTTTAAATAGTACAGCCTTTTGCCTAGCAACTGGTCATTCTGGAGTGGTAAGAAAATTCCTGGGACTTGTAGTCTTTAGGAGCCTACTTAAAATGTGTGTAGTGAAGTTACTTGTTATAATAATTGACCTTTTTTCAGGGCACTAGTTGTGTGATATAAAACTTTCCAATTATTGCACCTTGAAATATTTACAGTTATTGTAGAACGATGAATGTTTAAAGATATAATGCACAAAAACATCCATTACCAAAAAGGGGAATGGATAAAAAAGTGTTATAACTTTTTGACCTTTCCAAGGCTCTAATTGTGTGGTAGGAAATGTTTCAATTCAATTTTGTTTTATACACATGTATACAGTGGCTTGCAAAACTATTTTTCAGATCGAGAAACTGATATTTTTGCCCATTCCTCCTTGCAAAACCGCTTGAGAGGTTGGATGGAAAGCGTTTGTAAACAGCAGTTTTCAGTTCTTTCCACAGATTCTCAATTGGATTGAGGTCTGGACTTTGACTTGGCCATTCTAACACCTTGATATGTTTTTTGGGTGAACCATTCCATTGTAGCTTTTGCTTTATGTTTTGGATCATTGTCTTTCTGGTAGACAAATCTCCGTCCCAGTCTAAGGTCTTTTGCGGACTCCATCAGGTTTTCTTCCAGAATGGTCCTGTATTTGGCTCCATCCATCTTACAATCAATTTTAACTATCTTCCCTGTCCCTACTGAACAAAAGCAGGCCCAAACCATGATGCTGCCACCACCATGTTTGACTGTGGGGATGGTGTGTTGAGGGTGATGAGCTGTGCTGCTTTTCCGCCGAACATAACGTCTAGCATTGTTGCCAAAATGCACCTATTTCCACACGGTTGGTGTGTCTTCCAGGTGGCTTGTGGCAAACTTTAAACAACACTTTTTATGAAAATCTTTAAGAAACGGCTTCCTTCTTGTCACTCTTCCATAAAGGCCAGATTTGTGCAGTATACGACTGATTGTTGTCCTATAGACAGATTCTCCCACCTCAGCTGTAGACCTCTGCGGTTCATCCAGAGTGATCATGGGCCTCTTGGCAGCATCTCTGATCAGTTTTATCCTTATATGAGCTGAAAGTTTAGGGGGACGGCCTGATCTTGGTAGATTTGCAGTGATCTGATACTCCTTCCATTTCAATATTATTGCTTGCACAGTGCTCCTTAGGATGTGTAAAGCTTGGGAAATCTTTTTGCATCCAAATCCAGCTTTAAACTTCTCCACAACAGTATTGCGGACCTGCCTGTTGTGTTCCTTGTTCTTCATGATGCTCTCTGCTCTTTAAACAGACCTCTGAGACTAGCACAGTGCACGTGTGTTCATACAGAGACTTGATTACACACAGGTGCATTCCATTTATTATCGTTAGTCATTTAGATCAACATTGAATCATTCAGAGATCCTCACTGAACTTCTGGACAAAGTTTGCTGCACTGAAATAAAGGGGCTGAATAATTTTGCACAACCACTTTTTTGTTTTTTATCTGTTAAAAACGTTTAAAATATCCAATCAAGTGTGTTCCACTTCATGATTGTGTCTCACTTATTGTTGATGCTTCACAAGAAATTACAGTTTTATATCTTGATGTTTGAAGTCTTAAATGTGGAAAAAGTTCACAAAGTTCAAGGGGGCCAAATAGTTTCGCAAGCCACTGTACACAACATGGTCATTGCAGAGCATTTATTGTACTGTCAATAGAGGGTAAAAACTACAAAAAACACCCTACATTTGTATAAATAGTTCTGATGCAGAGGAACATTTTGAGTGGTTCAAAGTAAAATAAATATTTAAAAATAACTTTGTTATAACACTTACTGTCACGTATCAGGAACGGAGACGGGACCCGATTGCATTAGTTTTACTCAGCTTTATTTAGTGGCACTTCCGTGTCGATCGAAGGCAATGTCGAGAGAGGGAAAAAAACAGGTTGAGGGACGGAGGAGCACAAACGGGTTTAGGAAAGAGGTCAACGGGAATCCGACGGAAAACGGGGCAGGATAGAGTCAGGAGTTAAAAGAGCTTGCCCTGCGTGTAGCTAAGGTTCGCGAACGATCTGACGAATGTTGACAGAAAGGCAGAGGTTTAAATAGAGTAGAACAGCCAATCAGGGTCCGCGGCTGTTGGCGCCAACTGAGCAGACTCAGGTGCCCGGCATCAGTAATCATGACACTTACAAAACTTCTACTTTTTTTAATTTGTGGAATGTGTTATACATATGTCATGATACCACAAGGGTTAAGGCAAATGACTTCAAGTTTGCCACCTGACCAAAAGGACACAAGAAGATAAGGCCTCGAGCCACCCTCTGCTGAAACAAAGTAGTACTACAAGTATGTTTCTCAATATCACAAATAAATTCAATGCATTTAAATAACGTGCTGAGTGGTGCAAAAATTGCGTAACACAACAAATTGATGATGAAATTAGTTGCCAACGCTTTTAAAAATCTATTTTAATCTATTTTATCATTTTTTTTGTTGCATCTCTACTTGTCTCCTGAAAAATGAGCCAAAGCTCTTCATAACTTCACTTGCCCGGCTTTTTGTTTTTGTTACAACTCTTCAGAAGCAAAACCCGAATCATGAATCATACATTGAATGACACTTTTTTTGTGCTCCAAAACTTGAGAAACCAAACCACTGTAATACATCTTAATAGCATATCATGTGAGTCACTTCATCGAGCATCAGGATAAAAACAAAGTGTGCTTTTGCTAGGCTTTTTGTGGCTTTTCCCCTCCATTCCACAAATAGAAACAAGCCTGACATCCGGCATGAAATGTCGTGAACGTTACACCGCATCGGGCTTGTTTGCAGTTGTTTTACTATTAACAGTGGTGATAACTTATTTTTAAGACTTTGAAAGGAAACAGAATCCCATCGGCATCACTTTCTTGTCATTGAAGCCAGCTTTATTGTTTTTCTATCCCTCTTCAGATCTATCCATCTATCTGTCTTAACAACAATTGTATAGTGCACTGTGAATTGGACCGCATGTGTGAGTTGATTTCTCTCAGTGGAGGAACACAACCCAGCTCATTAAAATTGAGTCTGTCAGTAAGGGAATGGGGGCTAAAAAATCAATAGTTACAAAAATACAATAGTTTTGGTATGGACATGACAGGATGATGTATTCATTAACGTGATTGAAGTTGGTCCACAGTTCAAAACCTAAGAAGGCAGGCTTACCATGAATCAAAGCCCAGATAGTGAAGACATGACCTGAATTCTTTCATTTAGCCGTGTTCCTCTCCGTTAATGATTACGACATTCAACAAGATGGTCATGTTTCATGAACCAAGAAATCACAAAATGTCCACGTGCAACCATTAGTGCTCTGAAATATGAGGATACAGTACATCTATTAAAGGTGTGTTCGTTACATCTGTTGTTTTTCCTTTGGAAATGACACCAAGAGAGGGTCAATAAGGGGGCGCTTTTAAGGGCTGAAATAATTTGCTCTTTTCAATTGGGCAATTATATACTGTACAGTAAGTCTAGAGCATAGGCGGACAAACCACATCCCAGGGGCTGCATATGGCCCGTCAGGCTTTCTAATGTGGGCCGCTAGGCGAAAGTATCTACAATTTTACTGTTATGTGTTATATGTATGTTTAATATGTGTTCTTAGGTTTTTGGGCACATTTTGATATTGAATATCTCAGAAACGATCAAGGATATATGATAAAAACACATCTAGCAAATTCAGAAAGCTTGTAATTTCATTTTTTTAATAGACTGTTTAAAGGTGTTCAATGTGAGCACCATTTGTCTCTAGTAATTTTCTGTGAAATGCATGTCGAATAAAAGTCCACGATTCAGTTTTTGCAAATAAAAGCACACAAAAGGCCTTTTTTAATTAGGTGAAGGCCATCTGAGAAGAAATTCGCTTTGAAATGGCAAAACTTTCATCTTATTACCTTTCATAGTAAAGGAGATAAGGGGACTTCAAATGCGCCCAAGACTTTTGGAACACCGTGTACATTTAATGGTTAAAACTAATAACACTATTCAAAGTACTTTTTACAGTAGAAAAAAAGTAGTATAAAAATGTGTTGATTTGGTGCCACTTTTTGTCCGTCATGAGTCTTAAGAATTTTTTTTTCATGACGCACTGATGCGTACTGCTCTCAAGGCAAAGCCAACATTTAAAACATATTTCTGTACTTTTTTAGACGATTTATAAATACATCTATCAAATTTATTGCAAAAAGCTTTTCCAAGCTGTCCATTTTCCTTTGAAAAAGAGACACGATTCACTTATTTTCTTTAGTTCTGAGCATTTCAAAACTAATTTGATGAAATTGTCTATTGACAAATAAAAACGAAATATAACATTATCATATCAATTTCTGCCCATTTATTTGTTCATAAATGCATTTTGTTACTGCTTTTCAAAAAAAAAAACGTATCACCTCTTTTTATGTTTTGCGTGAATAAAATGTTAACATTAAAAAAAAAAACAATTTGAAAAACTAAAAAAATGCCATAAAATGGATAAACATATTTTTGGAATAGTAATGACCATATGAGGAAACATTGGATAGGCCTCCATCATGTTTTTGATCACCTGTTGCCAAGGTATTGGATTCGAGACTGTATAAACAGACACAAAAGCTCAGACTGATCCAAACGTATCGCTCAACATTTTTTTTCCTCCTGCCACTCCTGCCAAATGTGGTCCTCCACATAATTTACAGTTAAGGTGTTCAGAATTTTTGTAGATTTATTTTTATTTTATTATTTTTTTGTAAGAAAAACAAATGAAAATGTCTGTCCTATAGTACTAAGGACACTGAAGAAACAAGCAACCTGGAAGTACTACGAAAGTCTGGTGTGGATGAAAGCAATGTCCGACGATCAATATGGGATACATCACAGGAAATTGCACGTAAGGACAGTTGTGTGAAAAGGATATCAAAACATGGACAGTAACCATAAATGGAGAGGGAGATCTTCAAGTGGTTTGAAGCCCAGGGAGAAAATGGATATGGAGAGTATTGGCTATGTGTTTGTTGCAAGCTGTCAAGATAGAAACAAGCCAAGAAATATAAAAGGTTCACTGCTTTTAAGGGTTGGTGTACACATCTTATTTTATTTATTTTATTGTGTGGCTATTATAAAACAAGTTTAGAGGGTCCGCTTTTACGCGATGCAGACTAATATACCAGCATATACAGTAGTCAAAAACTGAAAATCAGAAAATAAACCAACCCTCGCGAGAAGTTTATACGTGTTGTGTTGTCCCTGTGCACTATTTGTTTTGTTGTTTACATAGGGATTCCACGTATTCTTGAACAATAATGATCAATATTTCTTCCATTGCAAAAATATTTTTCCATGGCCACTGGTTTTGTTGTGCACATGTAACCAATATTCCCTCTAAGCTGCGTGCGTGCGCAATCGTGCACTGCCTGCTGATAAAGTTAAAACTTATATGAACTCTATGTTGCCAGAATTAAACAAATAAAAACAAGCATTAAGGTAAATAAATTTATTAGCATTGGTGATGGCCCAGAAACCACTCGCCCCAGCTGGGCTCCCAGCCACACTGCGCGCCCCCGTGTGTCTAGTTAACTTTATTCACACAGGAAACAGATAAATACACCGAAAATGCAACTACAAAATAAAAGAGTACAAAACTGAGAAACGTACAAGAGATGCAATTAGATTGATTATTGAACCGTTACTTCATGTGTGTGTGTGTGTTTGTGAAAGATTGGTTTTATATTTAGGAATATAAAAACAAGTTATATTCACACAGTAATTTTTTGAGAAATGTTACAACCAAAACGACCAACCTATCACTGCACATTCTCAGAGCACAAGAAAATCTATCCAGCGCAATGTTCCCTCTAAGCTGCGTGTGTGCGTAATTGCACACTACCCAGAGCTTTTCCGTGCACAAGGAAATCTAGCCAGCTCACAAAAATCAGGGCTCAAAATTGCTAATTAGGAAGCGAATTAAGTCAAAGTTACAGTGCATGAAGGTAAAAATACACGGATTTCCCTGACGCTGTGTTCTAAATGCAGTATTTTTGATGTCAATGTCGAAGTAGAACAAAGTTGAGTAGAGTCAGTAGAATTTTTCGAGAACCAGCTTCTTCGGCTCGGCTCACTAAAAAGAACCGGCTGTTTCGGGTCCCAAAGGGCTCTTCAGGTTGTTTTTGCTTCTTTAATCCCTACACTACCAAATATTATGTAAAATTGTGCACAAACTGACCTAAAGAAAGGGGGGAAATAGAACAAAAAAGAAAAAAATACCCAAATGAAAAAGTAGTGAAAAGCTGAGAAAAAAAGAAACAAAAGGAAGAGAAAAAAGAAGGAAAATTTCAGAAAAAAAGCCAGAAAAAAAAGAAACAAAGGAAAAAAAAGTAAATAGAGAACAAAAAGAAAAAAGTAACCGCTAGGAAAAAATAAACACAATGAGATTTTTTTAAAGGAATTTAAAAAAATAGAAAAAAAAGAGGGAAAAAGAAGAAAAAGTTTGTGTTGCATTCAAATAATTTCCAATTACACAAATTCAATCTTGTTGCCATAATTGTACTTCCACAAAAAATGTGATTAAATACAGTTCTGTATCGTGCAACCGACTAAATAAGCCCCCAAATGTTAGTATTATGCGACAAAAGATACCAGGAAAAAAAAGAAATGGAAATATTGTGAAAGAATTGTTGTGAAAACAAATGACCTTTGTAGGCCGTACAACCTTTGCAATAATACATTAGTCAATTCATTCAAATCTCAGCAAAATGTAACTTGATGTGAAGTTTTGGACATGTTTGATAATGGATTAGTTGCCACACTTGGGATTGCTGTGGCTCACTGTTGTTTCAAGCGTTGCTCACCGACATTGTGTGAACGCTCAGACCCGTGGGAAATTAGAGGAAACATTGCATGTAACCCACTTCAGGGTATGTACACCTGGATAGGGTCGTAGGAGCTCTGAGCAAACAAAAAAAATTAATGACGTTTGAAAAATAAACTTTTTAACGACTTTGAAAATTTACAACCACTCACAATAGTGGTTCAAAGAAAAGTCCAGTTGGGAATAAACCAGTGTCAGAAAGAGTCAGTCAGGGCATCTTATTAAAAAAAGTGACTTCTCCCACGAGACCACTTGTAGTGAAGAGTGATAGGGTTTGTTCAACATGGTTGGCTTACCATAAAACTTGAATGATGTGCGAAGATCCAAGGGAGAAGACTGGTGCTTCTAAAGTCTACCTTGCGGCAACTGGAGATGCAGAGTTTCCTCAGGGTTTCAAAAGCCTAAACAAACTAGGGAGTATTTCCCACTTGAAAAAAATACCTGTTGGCCAAAACTAGCCCGAGCCCAAACAATTCACTTGATTGCACTGCAGTAGAGATTTTGCTGGTTGGAACGGCATTTTCGTGAAGAGTAATTAGCTATTGAAAGGAAATCAGCAGGTAAATTAAACAATCATATGAACCGCAAAAGCTACAGAGAAAGCAACCCTAAGAGAAAAATAATCCATACATTGATCTACTTCACCCATAAACCAGAAAATGTTTTTCAGAGGATAGTTGAACAGTGTTGACTCCAACACCTTATTCAACATGTGAACCTTAAAGGCAAAAATATCACAAATCAGGGCAAGAGCCATGAAAATGCCACCTTAGAGGGCCAATGTGAAACAGACTAATAAAGATTGGACTACAGTTCCAGGCTATATGTTGTCTGGTTGTAATAAAACCTTTGTTAGTCTCTTCAGCTGCTGGTTTTACACTACAACTATATCGTTGATGTGTAAGTACCACTGCTGCATGAGAGGTTGTATTCGGCTGGATTTTAATTTCAATCGCGGAAAACTGTTTCAACTAAAAATGTTTAAAAAAAGAGGACATCTCTAAAAGATTTTGAATAGTTCAATATATTTAAATCACTCAGTTAATAATAATAAAAAATACGTATCATGGATTCTCATTTGCTGGTGAGTGGCCAAAGAAGTTTGAACACGGCTTCCCAGACTTTATTGTGCACTGACAGTTTCTCCTTCCTTTGTGTGACTTCAGATTCACAGATCCCTTTACCACATGGATCATCAGGGCACCACCTCCTGTGGTGTGTTTTGGGCAAGTACAGCCTTGCAGTGCCCATTCTTCTCCAGGCCGTTTTTAGGGTACGGGTTATCTCCCCCACATAAAACAGATAGCACTGGTTCCCATGGTTATCAGTAGCAGGAAAACGCCTTTGATCTGACTCAGATACAGCACCTTCATCTGGTCGATGTTGGTTTTCGGTGTGAAGTGTTATCCCGCTTTTCAGACAAGAGCCTGATCTAGTAATTGAATGGCAGCGGTGTGTGTTTGACAATACTGATATGAGGTCCTAAATCACTGGGAAAAAAATATTTCATTCCGAAATTTAGAGCATTGAATCACTTGTGGCTTTTATATTTTTCCTGAAAAACAAATTACAAAAATAGAAAAAAAAAGCCAGAAAGTAATTGCTTGAATAAGTGGGTATTTGTGTTACTCGAGGAGATATGCCTATACTCAAATTAATTTATGCAAATAATTGTCTCAATCATAATTAATCAATTAATTGGATTTATTTAGCAGCCCTAATCTGGATTTTCTCATTTCTTGCTGTAGACAAGTACAATAGCACAAGCAAAAAGCTGTACACGTTTCAGACTGCATTCAATTTTAAACTTTGCTTGTCCTCTCGGTCAGTAGAGCTCCAGCAGGCATTGATATGGAAAAACACAATCTTGTATCCACATGACTCCTGCAGCGACATTAAGGCATTCTCACGGTGCCCGTCCCCATGGCTCCGAAGACCTCTTGACTGCTCAACTGTTACCACATATAGATTTCAATACTTCAGAAAGAGAAAAAAATCCTCAGAAGCCTTGGAAAGAAAAAAACGTTTTCGAAACTGAAATACCTTAGAGAGTGTCAAGTCAAGTCAAGTCATTTTTATTTGTATAGCCCTTAATCACAAATAGTCTCAAAGGGCTTCACAAGTTATTACATATAAGAAGTTTAGGTTATTCATATGCTGTAGAGTAGAAGTGAGTTTTAAGCTTAGACTTAAACATGTCCACTGAGGCAGCAGATCGGATCTCAGGGGGAAGAGCATTCCACAACACCGGTGCCCGGATGGAGAACGCTCTCGAACCAGCGGAATACTTCTTGGCTCTTGGGATCACCAGAAGACCGGCACTCTTAGATCGTAGGCTTCGGGCCAGGACATAGGGGGAAATCAGATCTGAAAGATATGAGGGGGAAAGTCCATGTATGATTTTGTATAGTAATAGGAGAACCTTAAAATCGCATCTTAGGCTAACAGGGAGCCAATGCAGGTTAGCCAAAATTGGGGTGATGTGATCGTACATTTTTGTCCCAGTTAAAAGCCTCGCTGCAGCATTTTGTACCAGCTGAAGACTCTTGAGTCTGGTCATCGGAAGACCGGAAAGTAGTGCATTACAGTAATCGAGACGGGAGGTAACAAACGCGTGAATTATGATTTCCGCATCCAACTGAGAAAGTATAGGACGAATTTTAGCTATGTTACAAAGATGGAAGAAAGCGGTTCTAGTAATTTTCTTCACATGTGTTTGAAAGGACAGATCGGGGTCAAATATGACACCTACATTTTTAAGTGAGTCGCTCTGTGTGATGTGGCAATTGTCGATGTTCACAGCAGTTTTAGAGAATAAGTCACGGGACTTAGATGGACCAATAAGTAACATTTCAGTCTTTTCAGAGTTAAGACGCAGGAAATTGAGTGAAATCCACTCTTTTATCTCAGTGAGGCAGGCCTCCAAATTTCCACAGTTTAGTGTGGCAGATTTTTCCATCGGGAGATAGAGTTGGGTGTCATCTGCGTAGCAATGGAAACTGATATTATACTTGCGAATAATATCACCTAGTGGAAGCATATAAATTCTGAAGAGAAGGGGGCCAAGCACTGAACCCTGCGGAACACCACAGGTAACACTGAAGGGCTCAGATGTCAATTCGCCATATTTAACGCATTGTGTCCTATCTGAGCGGTAGGATCTGAACCATAAGAGGACGTTTCCTGAGAGACCAATCCATTTTTCCAACCGCTCTAGCAAGATATTATGGTCCACTGTGTCAAATGCAGCACTAAGGTCCAGCAGCAGCAAAAGTGATGATGCGCCAGAGTCCATTGCCCGTAGGAGATCATTGGTTACCTTAATCAGAGCTTTCTCAGTAGAGTGGTTAGCCCTGAATCCTGATTGCATTGATTCAAAGAGATTGTTCCCGGACATGAAATCATTCAGCTGCTGTGCCACTACTTTTTCAAGTACTTTAGAAAGAAACGGTAGGTTTGACACAGGTCTATAATTACATAAGTTTTCTGGATCAAGGTTGGGTCGTTTCAGTGTGGGTTTAATGACGGCGGACTTAAAAGCCGCTGGAACTACACCTGAGGAGAGTGATATGTTTAAAATATTTAGAGCTGAAGGTGCAAGAACGCCAAAGAGACCTTTAATAAGTGAACCTGGAAGTGTGACAAATGTTAAGTAATTAAATTGCGTTCTTTTGTTTGCGCTGGGTTCCGTACATGAAAAACCAGGGAGCAAGGTAACGGTATGTAGGACACCAGACACAACAATTGGGATCCAAAAGGTAGGTGAGGGTTCGGTGATCCAGTAAATCCAAGCAGCGAAGGCGACAGTCCAAAGTTTCTTGCACTCGTGATCCAGAAAGGCAGCCAGAGATTCGGTACACTCGACGAACAAAAAGCTGAGACTGAACTACCAAGGAACCAGGGGGACGGAGTAATAAAAAAAGGGAAAACAACGAGTTGTGATAGGAGGAAAAATCAAGGGGAGATCAAGACAAGTGACCACAGCTTTATATTGAGCCCGGAAGTGAATTGTCAACTAAGGGAAGGTCCAGAGAAACAGTGAGAGGTGAGAGGTATGTCAAAAGTAAAGCCTGACTGAAGAAGGTGCTTCAAACAAGTGAGACTATCAAACGAATGATGAATGTGCAGGAAAGATGTGGGACTATCAAACATATCAAATCTTTAACTTAAATAAAATGATAAATTGTATTTATTGTACCTTCACTTAATTACGTCTGAGAATCAAAATTATCCACTGTAAGCCTCACAAAGCTAAAACTACTCATTTCCTAGACACAACAATAATGTTGAAGTTCCAGTTCCAAGTGCAACAAGGTTCTTCAAAGATATTTCCCTAGCAAGCTTTTGTGAAGAAGATGCTTTTTGTAGGGTGTATGCTATTTGTGTGGAAGACCAATCCTGCCATATGTTGTAATGAATGTATAAATGAAAAAATACCAATACATAAATGCAATATATATATATATATATATATATATATATATATATATATATATATATATATCCACTTCTTTGTGCTCTCCTGAATTATGAAGAAAAAAATGTAAGGATGTTCCTTTTGCTATGTTTTTGCAGATAGACACAAATGAAGTGGAAGCAGACAACTGCTCAAAAAAGGATATTAAAATACATAAGAAGAAACAAAGTGACAAACAAACAAGGTGTCACAGAACAAATAACATACCCAAACAAAATCAGACCTGACACTATTCAAACCTGAAACATTTACCCAAATGGAAATGCATATGCAATGAGCAAAGAAACAAAGAAGCACATGATCAAAAAAACAGAACTGTTGAACTATAAAAAAAAAACCTCATATGGTCGAGGGAAACAGGGTGAAAATGACAACTTGGATGAAACTGGAAAACAGTGTGGTTATGGTAATAATGACCCAAGCCAATGTGCAGTTCTAACAGTCAATAAAAAAGGCATAATTAGGAACAGATGATTTGGCTCAGATGTCTCCTGTTCCAAACCGGTTGGTGCCCTCTGGGGAAAGGTGGCATACCAGTTTTGTGACAAGAAATGCCTTTTCTGTGTTTTCCTTAATTTTTCAAACTTTCAAACTTCCTGTTTCAGGTTAATTGGTTCATCTGCATCAATATGTAAATCTTTTGAGTCAGTGATCCTAAACACACTAAGAATACTATATAGAAGCTCCATAATATTCACGGAACAGTATTTCAATTTAAAAACTGCCTTGTCAGAAGATAAAAAGTTCACTCCCTTGAGAAAATTTAAATAAGCTCCCCATCCAAGTTCAGAAATCTCACAAAGCTTTTCTTTTCCTTGTGCTCTAATTGAATTTAATTAAATTGTTTTTATTGTCATTGATAACAACATGGTAAATATTGTATGCAACAAGATAAGACATGGCACCCCAGGGTAAACATGTAATAAAGACTCCTAAGAGAAAAAAAGAGAAAGGACTGTCAGGATAAAAACAGGGGAAAACAGTGTCTCCGACATAGTGCTTGGAGACTGTTATAAAACTGCAATAGTCCTCAAACAGCAGGGCGGCGCGAGACTCCGTCAAGAAGGGTGCGGACTCAATAGAGTTCAGGGAACTGTTTTTTTTTTTTACTTTCCCAGAATAAAGTGAAAATGCTCCTCCATTACACCAGGGGGCAGTGGCGTTCTCAGTGGCAGAGTATTTCATTTACATTTAGCCTGAACGCAGTGCATTAAGCACAGAATAGAAGCATTGAGTATAAGGTATAGACAGTGTAGCAGGCCCTCAAGTGACCCAGTGAAAAAATATTTGTCCCAGATGCAGTGACAGGCAAAGCGAGACGAGGTAAAGGGACCAAAGTCTAATTTCGTAACACTTCATTGCGATCTCGGAGGCAGACTAACAAAGACCTGTGTGCCTGCTATGTTAAAAATGTTGAAAGGGTCCAGCAATAAATTAAGTTGTCACTTCAGGACATTACCCCAAACTACGCTGACCAGACGCTTATGTTTCTATTCAATGAAAATATGCCTATAGGTGTAGATTTGGCATTGATGGAAGGGACGTGTTACCATCAATACCGAGCAATCTTTGCTTTGCCCCCACCAATACTTTTTGGT
This sequence comes from Urocampus carinirostris, assembly GCF_059441175.1. Classification (NCBI taxonomy): domain Eukaryota; kingdom Metazoa; phylum Chordata; class Actinopteri; order Syngnathiformes; family Syngnathidae; genus Urocampus; species Urocampus carinirostris. The sequence goes on from NC_142361.1 coordinate 10,534,802, forward strand.
TACTTAAAAAAAAAATCGGAGAGGATTTCTTCTTCTAAGGGGGGCCTGACGGAAAATAATTGAGAAGCACTGCAATAGTGCAATATTTGTGAATGAAAACTAGTGCATCTCAACAGTGCAATGAAAAGCGATGCAATAATATTTAGCAGCAATAAAAAAAGAAAAAAGAGACGCAAGATACATTTTCACATATTGTAACAGGTCAGTGACATTTAAGATCCTGAGCTGGTTTGGAAAGTTTGGCACAAGGAGAAAAGAAAAGAAGCAGCACTTTAACAAGGCTGTTTAAATGTTGATGAGAAGTCTGTTTCCACCCGCTGACACATCATCAAAAAAACATTCTCGATCAACCCAATATGAATTCAAGCATACATATCTGAATATTTCCAATAAGGAATAAAAATGCTCCTGAAAGCTAGATGAAAGAATTATGATCAACAAGGAGAACAAAAAAGTAAAGGCCTATAAGTGAAATCCCTCCGGACACAATAATGAAGTAAAAAGTGATTTCAAAGCAACTCAAATCTCTCATGCCGTCAAACGCCATCTTTGTTTCAGTCGTTAAAAGTCAAAGAAGGTAACTTTTAATGGCTTGTTCGCTTGTTATTTTACTGGAAATACAGATGTGATGATTAGATATAGATTTAGAAACTCAATACTAAAAAGAATCCTTTGACCTAGAAAGTAAGTTTCTCAGAATATTTAAAGCCGTTTCTAAAGGTTTTTCTTCCTCACACCAGTGGGGTAAATTTTCATTTAAACTATCATGATAATAATGTTGTTAGTGAGTCATAAGATTATTAACTTTTTGACTGTCAAGTTCATTCCAATTGTGGTGACACTTTATTTACACTACTTATTTTGTTTACAAAACATTGTGCAATAAAATATCCCGTATGTTTTGGATTATAAGGCGCACCTGATAATAAGAAGCACCTTCAGAAATACACCCTTGCAAAAGATTATTTTTTTCAGGTATAAGGCTACTATAGATAGATAAAATTAAAACAGAAGATGAAAAACGGATTTCATAAAACATCCATCCATCCATTATCTGCATCCCAGCCTTCTTTGGGCAGTGGACAGGGGACACCCTGAAATGGTTGCCCGTCGCAGGGCACACGAACATAAATAATATTCATAATCATATGGTGCCACAGCTAAAATTAATCGTTTTATTCATAAATGGTTACCTTACAGAAGCATTTCGGTATAATTAAGCATTGCCGAAATGATTTACTGTACTTCCAGCTCTATAAAAGCACGCTGAATTATAAGGCATGCTTTCGAATCTCTGGCAAATTTGGGGGTTTCAGGTGCCCCTTGTCGTCCAGAAAATAAGGTATGTTAGTCGTCTTCTTGGCATTTATTTACAGTGTTTGCATTTGATACGTTACTGCTTTTTTCATTTTACTCTCTTCACTTTTGTTCTGAAACTGTTGTTGTCGTTGAAGTATTATTTTTTTTATACTGTCAAAGGTTTCTACATCATATTATTTACACTATTTGCACTTTGACTTCATTTTCAAAAAGTGTGCAACCGAAGTTATTATATTTTTCAAGTTGACTTTATTGTATTTGTATTTTCGTTACATTGCTGTCTTTGGGTCTGGCTCTCTTGACATTTGTTCTGAAACAGTTGTAATGTCATGAGTACTCATTACACTTACCTGTACCCGCTCGTTTGGCGCCAGCTGGTTACCTGATTGGTTTCCCATCCTACTTAAGCTCAGTCCTTTCACTCGCCTGTTGTCAGTCCATCAGCGAACCTCTGTTTTCACAAGGCAAGCATTTTTGACTCTGACTCCCGTCGGTCCGGTTTTGTCACCCATTTTCCACCCGTCCATTTATTTTCCCGTTTGTCTCCTGCTACCAACCGTTTTTTGGCCCCGACCACATTTTGATCTCCCATCCCTGCTAACGACCTGTTTTTTGACCCCGACCATGTCCTGGTCTCCTGTTTTTCCGTCTAACTATGCTACGATCTCCCGCTCCGAAGATCCACATCCGCATTCGGGACACGCTCCGATCCTGTAAGCGGCTTGCTTCCCATGTCCAGCGAGCACCGGATCGCTCTGCCTTTCCTCTATATTACAAAAAAACTTGTGAGCAACATTAAGCATCTGGGTCCTACTTTTGTTCTGGTCGTGACATATAATGGAAGTATTCATATTTATTTTTCATACTGTTAAAGTTTGCATGCAAAATATTCACTTTCTTGCCATTTTTTAAACATAAATATAAACTAACTCAAGAGGGAGGGTTCTATTATTCAATGATCATAAGATTTCCAAGCGAAAAGTATCAATATTAGATCGGTAGTGATATTAACATATATTTATTATTGATGCCAAAAATCCTTAGCATAGTCCACCACTATCTGAGGCATCTTACAACTTTATCAAAAATGTTGTTTTTATAATAATGTTATTTGGCACCACCAAGTATGTCACTTACCAACATTATATGCACAGTAGGTCCAATTTCAGGTCCCAAAATGATTCAGGCAATTCATCCAAAGCAGTTTAATTGGCCACAAAAATGAATCAGGAAAAGGCCAAGTATCGAGTTGGCATTTGGCAGCTGTTTTGACTGCGGCTACAGATCGAAAATAAAGGAGATAAGGATGCAAGTCAAAGAGTCTATCAATAGCTTGAAAATATCATGTCATTGCCAAAAACATGTAATTTTGATAGAAAGCACTGGATACAAAGGATTCAGAAAACAATGGAGATTGAAATGAAGTACACACGCTCCCCTACTAACGAACATTCAAGTTACGAAAAAGGATAGATACAAACATCTTTTTCAGGATGTCAAAAAATATCTGGACATTGCTGTAAGTTAAATTTCATATTGTGCACCTTTTTCCAAATACAGGACAGTACTGCAGTGTTTCTTTCCGCTGCTACCGGTGAGAGCTCACCCAGCATCCACCGGCTTCTTCTTCCTGTCACAGCCCCAGTTTGTGTGTAAACATACTGTACTGTATGTCCAGCAACTTTGACATTTTTATTGTTTGATATCTCTTGCATCCATTCAATATGGTTGGTGTAAAGTGTAAAGCAGAGGCAAGCCATTTCTTTTGAAATGAAAGTGGAATAAGAAAGCTTGATGCGGTTGAAAAATTGGTTGGATCACTTTTTTTCGACTGCTTTCTACTACGAAGGAAGGAGTAGCCTTACTCTTGAAGCCCAACTTCTACAAGTAAACTGTATTTATCTTTATCGGGCATATTATTTTATCAAATGTTTATTTTTCAGTACAAAACAATACAGGCTACTTATACAAGCCTTAAACATACTTATAAAAACCTTAAACATACATTCCATACAAAATATAGCACTGAAGCAACTTACGAACAAATTCAACTTACGAACAATCTCCCGGGACCTATCTCGTTCCCAAGGGAAGCATCTGTATGTCAGGTGTAGAAGCATTTTCAGTTACATAAAACTCAGGCTGAATTGAAGCTGAACTGCAGTAACTATGTTCGAAAGGGAAACCCATACGATGCAACGCAAATGACATCATGGCACAAAAGTGTTGAAATCAAAACCTTGGTGGGGCCACCCAAAACTCGCGCACCCTTTACAGATAAAATAATTCCTTGTTGTATCATGGTTTACTTATTTAGCTGTTGTCTGGGTCAGAAATCTACCCGAAGGCCTTCAGAATCAGTTCTGCAGGCACCGAGGCATAGAATAAGTGACAAAAAAGCTGTGGGTTTGGCCAACCAGATTTCGAGTTAGGGAGATAGCACCTATTAAAAGGCTTTGGGAAAAGTCAGCGGTTTCGCAAACTATAATCAGCTAGGGGGGCGGTAATAGAAGTATCGCAATCAAAATGTGAAGAAAAATATCAGTGCCTCCAATGATTGATGATGTTATTGTTGATCCTTTTCAATATGCGTCACAGTTCTAGCTGCTGTTAATATTATACAGACATAAAATAGTTATTGAGGGTTGGATTGGTTCAGATGTGGCACCAAAGAAGGCCTAGTTGGGAAATGCGTGGCCCGCCACTGCTAAAAAGAGATGTTATGTTTGTTTTAAACACATAGTGGATTTTCTTACCTCAAACATGCCGCTTCTAAAGTCCATCTCAACCGATTGGTTATTTGTTAATTTCGTTTTGGAGTTACCCCTGGAGATACAAGTGGCTCCTCAAACTGTGTGCATTCCTACTCGCTCTATAATGCAGAAGATTGTGTTTGGGAACTGTGCACTTGAAGGTTGCTTCCCACGCGTGTCGTGAGTGATGAAATGAGGAGCTTTTTTGGAGGGGAAAGTTCAGACGGGGGCTGGAAAAAAAGGACAAAAATTAAAGAAAGTGCCTGGAGTTCTCCAAAGGAAACTTGTCAAAGCCTATTGGTAATGTCTGGGCTGATGAGGCGTAATTGTTTAAAATAAAGAGAGGGCCTATTTTCGTCTCGTTAATGGCAGTGCGGCCGCAAATGACCCGCTATCTGCAACAAGCTTTAGTACAATTTCAGCAGCGGGATGGTAATGCTGTATAATCTGGTGCACGAAGGTAATGAAAGCCATTTGGGTGGTTGGTTCTCTTCATTTTCCTTTTCAGTTTGAGAGACTTGCGTCATCAGGAAGTGCTCTGTAAGGACTTTTCTTATGGACTGGGTCAAAATTATTTTCTCAGAGTATTTACAAACTTTCTTTACAAATTAGAGTGCAAAATACTGCATAATTGTTCACATTCACTCAAACATACATAAACAGTATAGTGCCTAACAAAGTATTGCCCCCTCCAAGAACATTTTGTTATATTTCCACAAATCTAGTTTTAAACTTTAAACTTTAAAAAGCCAAAAAACTGAAAATATTTACATGTGAAACAAGATCGCGAATGGAACCACATTTTTTCAACATGTTATATTATATTTAAAATGAAAAAACTGACATGTAGGTGTTGCAAAAATACCCCCTCTACCCTCATCTGAGCAGAACTGACTCCAGAAACACCCTGATAATTTCTAAATGCTGACCTAAATGACTAACAAAGACAAACAGTGGATCTGTGTGTCATTCGGTCTCAGTTTAAATGCATCTGCTCAGTGATAGGCTAATAGCTCTGTGAAAGGAGACACTAGCACATTAAAGACCAAATAAGACGCTAGGCAGGCCTGGGATTACGCTGCGGAAAGGTTCAAAGCAGGAATGGGATACATTTTGCAATATTTACACATCCCTCAGAGCACCGTGCAAGCAATAATATTAAAATGGAAAGACCATAAAACCCCTGCAAACCTACCAAAACCTGGCTGTCCCTCTGAACTTTCAACCCAAACAGGGAGAAAAATAATCCGAAAAGCAATCAAGAAGCCCATTATCACATTGAATGACCTGCAGGCATTAACAGCTGAGGTAGGACAATATGTGCATAAGAGAACTAATAGTCGTAATCTGCACAAATATCCCCTTGGAAGAGAGGCAAGAAGAAAGCCATTTCTGAAAGAATACCATACAAAGGTCTGTTAGACGGTTGTAGGAAGCCAGATGGGAGGCACAAATAACATGTGGAACAAGGTGCCCTGGTCGGATGAGACCAAAATGGAACTTTTTGTGCTGAATGCAAAGCAATACGTTTGGCATAAGCGTAGCACTGTACATCATCCCGAAAACACCATCCCCACTGTAAACCCTTGTGGTGGCACTATCATGCTCTGGAGTTGCTTTTCTTAAGCAAGGACTGGGAAAATTCTTGGAATTTATGGTAAGGTCGATGGAGCTAAAACCAGAGCGATTCTGACAGAAAAACTGTTGGAATTTGCAAGAGATTTGCGAATGGGGTGCAGGTTCAACTTCCAAAAGGTCAACAACCCTAAACATAAAGCAAAATCTACAATGGAATGGTTTACAACTAACAAAATAAAGATGTTTGAATGGCCAAGCCAAAGTTCAGACCTCTTTCTGTAAAGATCTGAAAAATGCTGTGCACAAGCGATCACCATCAAACCATAAGGAACTTAAGCTGTTTTGTAAGGGAGAATGGCAAATATTTCTGTTTCATGATGGGCAAAACTTAAGGAGCTTGTATGAAGTTTTACCTCCAAAGGGGGGGCAATATTTTTGCAACACTTACTTTCACATGTTTTATTTGTTAGAGCTACATAAAATCTTGAATAAATGTAGTCCTTTTTCGCCATTGTGTCTTGCATGTTTTTGACTCTTGGAGTTCGATTTTGGGGGTGGCAATACTTTTGCAGGGCTCCTTATATAAAAGTGGATATATCTATAATTGTAGCTAACCTCCAGCATGTTCAGCATGGTAAATGTGTGGTTTTATTACATCAGTGGCTAACCTTGTTATCGTTTTCTTGTTGTATTTCACTGCTCCCTCAGTATCAACGTCTTGAATTATAATCTTATGTTAATCAATAAAGCAACCAACAACATTTTTTGTTTAATGCATTTGGTCGATGATGGGGAAAAGAACAGCTCCCCATAGTCTGAAAGCCAGTTTTGCTCAATTTCCTGCGAAACAAATTGCTTGAATCAAAATTTTATGAGGCCTGTCAATGTATACGAGATTCTAATCAATTCAGCAGCATTGCCAAGTAGGTGGTAAAGTAGAAATTACAGTTCCTTCAGAGTCCTGACAGTTTACGATGCCACATTTATTTTGAATGAGTTGAGAGAGGCTAATCATGAAATCTCAGCAGGCGTTATTGGCTCTCGGTCACCCTCACGTTAACTTTTTTCCATTCGGTAACAGTTCAATCCTAATGTTTTTACATTATTAAAATATACAGGATACTATACGATGCATTATACTGTTCAATAAGTAGTATTCTGTAAATATGCATAATTCAGCCAGAAAAAGCTCACCAAGTGACTGAAGTTGGGAAAAAAACGACTATGATTGTGCGGCGGCAGTGGCTCAGGAGGTAGAGCGCTCATCTTGGGATCAAGAGATTGCAGTTCGAATCCCGGCTCCTCCGTGTTACATGTCGAAGTGTCCTAGGGTAAAACACTGAACCCCTAATACCCCCAATAAGCAGGTTAGCCTTACATGGCTGCACGGCTGCTATTGGGAAATGTGAAGCAAACTGTAAAGCGCTTTGGGAAGTCTTGACTTGAAAAGCGCTATAAAAATGCAGATCATTTCATTTCATATGATTGGCACTCTTTTTATTACAAGCCTTTAATAATTCGGTGTTTTACCCACAAAAAAACTGTTCTTAATCTTACATATTTAATTTTGTCCTCCTGTCTGCCACTAACATAAAAAATATGATACATATTCCTCCAGCTTAGCTCAAAAAGGATACCGGAATACCAACTAAAAATATTTTTTACATTGTTAAACTGAGCACAGTTACCTAGGGTACTCAATTCATCGAACAACAAAGTAATCTTAATTTTATAAAAGAGGGAGATTGCTCTTGTCGCAATAAAGTGGTTAGAATTCCATTTATAAAGAGGGTAAAAATAACGTGTGTGGTCACACGTCTGTTTCTCAAGTTCATAGCTGTTGGGAGAAATGGTCACTTACATATAAAAGCAAGGTGACTAGTAGACATTCAAAATAAGGAGAGAAAACATCATTAATGCTGAACCTGCTTGAAAAACAGGAGAGGACGATACAAAAAAAACCCTCACAATGCCAAAAATTTTCCCCTAAGAACCCCCATGAGCCTTTTCTTTTCAATGAATATCTCGGGTTACACAAAGCATTTCCTCTAAAGGTATGCAAATCAAAAAACAGCAACATTATTGGCCAATAGTGACAATTATGTAAAGAGTGCACAAAAGTTGTATTAACGGACACTGTTAAGGCATAATAGTCAAAGTAACAAACTGGAATTCAAATGCAATCTCATTTGCAGGTGTCCAAAATCAATAAAGAAATGCCGAATGGCTCTGAAAGATGTGGAAATCCAAAAATAAGTTAAACAATGGGCCGATGGTGACAATAATGTAACTAGTGCACGATAGACAAAATAACTGTGAGGAATAATACTCAAAATAACAAACTAGAATTTTATGCAATCTCTTTTGAAAGTTTCCAGTATTAAAAACATAAATAAGCGGAATAAACGAATCACTATTCCATGAAAGGGGCTCCAGTTGCATCTATAGATGATAAATCAATTTGAAAATTATTCTGTTATATGTAAAAGATAAGTGAACATTTTGTTGTAAAAAAACAATGTGTGGAATAAAAACTGTCAAAGCAGTGTTCTTACTCACAAATGTCAGCCATTACTTGTAGCCATGGTCTGAATTTTACCTGGATGCCTTCAAAATCAGTTCTGCAAGCCCTATATCATGAAATAAGTGTCAAAAAGCTCTGGTTTAACCGATCAGATTTCGAATTGGCGGACACAAGGCTTTCTAGCTAACAGCTGGCCTAAGGAAACCTCGGCATTCACACAAACTACGATTTGCTAGGGTGGTGTTAATGCACCAAAGCAATTGCTGCAACCTATAGACATATAGATAGAGATGGCGATAGTGCTCTAGTAATTACGTAGTGGATGTACTGTGATAAGCATTTTCAAGATGGACATTTTGAGAAGCTGGACATATTTAAGAAACATCAGACAACTCTGAAGCTAGCAAGCATTTTGCAACCGGGAATGTCTGCCTCTTTCTGTACATGAACTACGAACGGTACCCCTTGGATACAGGCTCCGAGGAACACTGCAAATTATATTGCTGGGAGTGTTTGTTATTTGCCATAATTCAACACAGTGTTCGGAGCAACAGCGGATTTGTAATTTTGACTTGCCTAACCAAAGCAGGGATGAGACACCAAAGCACAACTGGACATTTACAAGCGATGGTGCTCTCCAAAACTTTTGGGAAAACCAGGAAGATTTACAGCTATGTGAGCAAGTGCACAGGGAAAATAAACTCCACAACTAAAAGGTGAAGAAAAATAGGGGATTCTTAAAAAGATTGATACACTGTGTCATTTTTGGGGGGGACTTTCATTTCGCAGACATGATGAAAGCTCTGGACCCAAAAACAAAGTGAACTATGTGAAGCTTCTTACATTGCTGAGAGAGACACGGATTTACACTACCACTAATAAATGAAGAAAGGTGGATGTATATTGTGTACAAATAAAGGGTATTTTTAGTGAGTAAAACCTAGTAATATTCCTAAATTTTTAGAACTTATTATTATTTTTTTATATGAGCCGCAGTAAAGGTTTAATTGCCATACAATAGTTATTGAGGGTCGGATTAAGATATAGCACAACTGCCTATGTGTGTAATGCACAGCCCACCACAGCTGGAAAGTTACCAGTGATAAACATTATTTCTTTTCTTTTTTTTTGCAACATTACAAAAGCTATTTGAGCTCTATTTGTCACTGTTCAGGAGGAAAGTGAGTTGTTTTTAATAATGGCAGCACCCCCATTGTTTCACCCTGGCAAAACCAGACCTCATTACTGTACCAGGTCTGTTATTGCCAGTTAGTCTGGCACACCAGGCTACAATTTCCCCCTCACTCTTTTCACACAAGCTTGAACTCGCTTCACCTTTTATCTCTATCAAAACAACCCTGTGGTTTATATGAAAAATCTGCCAGAAATTAAAGGACTAAAAAAATGTCAAAAAAGAAAAGTTCCCGCTCTGAGTGCTAGGACAGCAATAGGATTTAGAGAACACTGCCACACTAGGGCAGGGATCAGTTGAGGGTCTAGCCATGAAGGTTTTTACATCCACACATCCGACAGAGGGGTGTTTCACCTGCAGCTGGCTGGAGTCGAGGAGCACCGCAGGGTGATGGATGGTAATCATTACTCGGGCAAGTTCCTCATCCATCCTGATGCTCTGTGGTTAAACTCATGTTCCATCATTTGATTCAAAGGGACAACCACTCGTCTGACTCGATGAGGTCAATTGTCCTAAAATACTTCTGGTAAATTATCCACAGTGGACCAGGCTTTTATTATAAACTGTAGACTGGATGATAAATCATACATTCACGGTTTGTTAAGACAGTGGTCAGCAACCAACGGGCAGTGGGTCGTTTGGTACCAGGCCGCACAGAAATAAATAAAAGTTGCCTAATTTTCCACGTATACTGTAGATAATGGAGTTATCCACAAAAGACCTCAAAAGACCTCAAAGTTTGAGTGCGCCTTTGTACACAAGGTTTTACGGTAGAAGTATACAGGATTTGGGAAATGACTGATCTGTCGTAAAATAACCCTGAATAAATTTGTACAAAATTAACTGTAACAGGAATCTAATCCAAATTGCAGCAGTGAGAGTGCAAAATCCTAAGCACTACACCCCAAGGGATGTAGATGACTTAGAACAAGGGTTGGCACCCCAAAATTTGGAGAGAGCCATAACGGACAAAAAAAAATCAAAAACAAAAAAACAAGTATGTCTGGAATCACAAGAAATTAAAAGCACTACAAAAAATACTTTAACATTAAAAGAGAAAGTGATTCATACGTACAAATATATAAAATATACATATATGTATATTTCCCTCCCCCATCTTTTTCTATTTTCAAACATTTCTAAAAAAAACTTTTGGGAGCCACTAGGGCAATGTTAAAGAGCCCGCACAAGGCAGGTTGCTCACCATTACACCACAAGGGATGTAGATGACTTAGGAAAAGGCATTAATAAAAACATAAACTATGAGCACCAAAATAAAATGTACTATTTTAATAGCATAAATGGTTTACGTTGTCAATAAATGTTTTTCTTATGAACAACTTTGTACAGCAAGTAAAAATAGTGACATTTATGAAAATCAAATGTGTTTTCCTTTGTCATCTGCATCCTTAGTTCTCTAGTAATTACACAGTGGATTTAGGCTTATTAGTATTATATATATATATATATATATATATATATATATATATATATATATATATATATATATATATCGTAAATTCCGGACTATAAGCCGCTACTTTTTTCCCAAACGTTCAAACCTGCAGCTTATTCAGTGATGCGGCCAATTTATGTAATTTTTCTAACGGTCGCCAGCGGCGCTCGAGTACAAAAGGTAAGATTTAGACCGCTGGAATATATGCGCCGAGGAAGACTGCAACTTCTCAGCTTGTGCACAAATTAAATTTGCGTAAACTCACCCTCATCATGAAAATTGCAGAAAGAAAGGCACATGATGCAGCTTTCAAGCTAAAAGCAGTAGAGCAATCCGATAAGAAAGAATCAGAGCTATTGCACGTAAACTAAAAGGAAACGTGGATTGACGTCTATATGACATAGCTTCTTTCCCGATTCTGAGGAAGACGTCTTTGATGGTGTCAGTTCTAAGGAGGAAGATGAGGAGGGTTTACCGTGATTTAGAAAAATACGGTATATTTTTTTAACAGATACGTTTACTGTTTTGCGAGCGTGTTGCTAGTAGCGTGTTGCTACCTGTCACAGTCACGGTTTGGGATGAAAGTTATATTATTATTATTATTATTATCAAAGCTTTGAAAACTCTCTCGGTGTACCGTCTTTCTTTGTAAATATGTGTAACCATGTATAATATGTATTTGCAACTGTATATCTTTTAATGTATTTATTTTAGAACCTTATTCTGATATGTTTTGCACGAGAAAATGAGAAAGAAGGGGTGGGGCAAACGCGGGCTGACGGGAAGTGGAGTAAAGGTGAGACGTGTTTGTGGACGCGGCCAACAATAGTGGATATATATTTTTCCCACTCTTACCTTTGGAAGTATACACTTTTTCCTTGGATTACTTTCAACGGGCACCCGGACTCTGCAGGTCTGCATCAAACCTCAAGTAGAGTAAGTTCATTTTGCCAGCTGTCATTTTTGGACTGTTTCGGGTATGGGTTAATTTTGTGTTTGTGTTGCATTTTTTTCAATGTGGTGGGTGGGGCTTATAATCAGGTGCGCTCTATAGTCCGGAATCTACGGTATGTGTGTATAATACTGTATCCCCTTAGTGGGAGGTGGCTAGAGTCAAGAACAAATTCACATTTTGATTCTTTCTGAGTCAAAAGGAGGGGATTCCCAGCCCCATCGGTCAACACAACTCTCATTGGGAGTCATTAGGTGACCAAACCCCCTAAATCCAGCCCCTAATGCCAAGCACCAAGCAGGGAGGCAGTGAGTACCAATGTTGTAAGTCTGAGGCTTGAACCAGCAACCTCCCAGTCTCGGGGCACGCGTCCTACCCCCAAGGCCACCGAGCTGGTAATTATAATCATTGATATTTTTAAAGGGAGGCCCAAGACCCACATTTTTAATATGGCTTTTGATTTATCAGTTTTATTCAGTTTGATTTGTTTAACTTCTGACCTTTTACTGTAACATACTTTACTATTTACTTCACATTTTCATGTTTTCGTTCCGCATCTGTTTTTGTGTTGTTTTTTTTTAAATTATTATTATTTCAGTTTTCTCATTTTGGAGATCACACTAGTAGGGTGTGGTTCAATGGCAAAAATCCTGACGCCATACCTATCAGTGTGGACAAGCCTCCCTCAGGTCTCTTTCATCACATGGTTAGTCTGTGCCTTGACATAAGCATTTATTATTTCGGTCGGGACAAAGAATCGGATTTTATCGTCTTATTGTACACTGAATGTTTTTATACAGCACTTTGAGTGACAATTTCTTGCCTGAAAAATGCTTAACTAATACATTTGGTTTAATTTTATTCGATATTGTTATTGTTAATGTAATTGTTATTGTTATTATCACAAATGTTAATATTGGGCCAGGCCGCGAGAATATAGTCAGTCATTAAACAGGTCTACGGTACAGAAAAGGTCGGGGACCACTGTGTGAGGAGACAAGATTTTCACGAAAAGAACAGCACATATGGAAACATTGAACTCATTTGTCACTGGTAGCGCCTGCGTACAGTGCTGTGAAAAATGTCATCGCCTCATGTGGAGTAGTTACAATGAGCCCTTTCACAATAGAGTGGGAATACTAGCATAAAAACACCTCAATAAGAAGAGGGGAAGCTGGTCTTTGACACCTCAACTCAGGATAACAGTGGCATCTGAATATATTTTGACAGCTGCAGGCAATTGTCTCTGAATCATCTCCATGGGTATCGCGCTTCTGAGATGAGTACTGTGTACAGAAAGTTGCCCGGCTCCATGATGTCGGCTTGATGTCGACTGGTGAACTCTGATGGTCGGAAATTTGTTAACATGAAGAGCTAATTCATTGGGATGTTAAGCATGTGTGACATCAATTATAGTCGTTAACTGTGCTCGGATGGATGAGGTGTTTAAATGAATGCTACAAATGCTTTGAACTGAAGAATAGATAAAAGTTGATCGACACAGTCACAACCTTCGCACTACTGGCCAGATTTAGCAAATCTAAAAAAATGTACAGGATTTGTTTATGGTTTTAAAACAGACTAAAGTGGCCATACAATAAATGGAAAGTTATATTCAATGAGGAGTCATGTATGTATATCACAAGACGAGAATTCCTGTGTGGTTGCCATTCAACAAAAACTATCATCGATTGGAATTCACTTGGGGTTGTCTCGTGACGAGAATTCTTGTCACCCGGTCTAAAACTGCGATGGTTACTTTGAAATAAATAACATTACCAAATTGTGACATATTAACCAACTGTTCAGGAGAAAGATTCCTCTTCCCATTGAAGTGCAGTTAGGGGAAGCAGGGGAGGCGGTGCCTCAACTGTCGTCATGGAAATATACAATTAAAGATATATTCAGCGGTTCTATTTATTCAGCGTGAAATATTTTGGGTCTTGTTTTTTAATATTCTCATTTTATTATGAATATATTAGTATGCAATGTCTTCCTCTGCTGAACGTTTGCAGATGCAGACTGATGCATACGATTTCCTTGCCTCATGGCAGACGGCAATAGTGAGACCAAGGATTCTGATGTGGTGCACAACTAAGCCTCAAACAATAAAATCAGTGACGATATGGGCAAGCTAGTCATCCAGACTTTTTTTCTCGTTGCATGGCAATTTTTTTTTATAATTAAGGATCTAATGATGCTTTTATTCAAAAAGAGCAGTGCAGACTTCATTTATGTCACAGTTGCCATTGCGCCCAATTGGCCCCGCCCATGTGGCGCCAGCTGCGGCTCGTTGACCGATTGGCTTCCCTTCTATTTAAACTCAGTGCTCTCACTCACCCTTGGTCAGTCCGTCAACAAACCTCTGCACCCGCAAGAGGTTGGTTTTTGACTCTGTCTGGTTTTCTGCATATGTTTCCTGTCCGGTATTGTTCCCGTCTATTTTGTCCTGTATAATATCGATCTCCAGTTTCGTACCCGTCTAGTTTGTCCTGTTTAATTTCGATATCCAGTTTTGATATCAATCTTGTCTGTCTCGTAAATTGACCCCATCTTTCCGATATCTGCTCGTGCAATTGGTATCAATCTCGCTTCCTGTCATTCCACGCCAGACAGCTGCCTTACGTCTTCCGTCCAACGATCGCCGAATCACTGGCATTTGGGTTTACGTGCAAGACTGCCCCATTTCCCGTAAAATAAAAGCTTATGTGAGAAACTTCACGCATATGGGTTCTACTCCTGTTCCGGTTCTTGACAATTTATCAATTAGGGCAAGACAATAAAACATTTTTTCAATGCAAAGGTTTATATATTGCTTTCTTGCTCAGCCAATCAAATCATGAATCAAATGTGAGTTCATTTTTGAACTCAGTGCCTCACTAGACACAAACCCTGTCACGTATTAAAAGAACGAATATCCCAAAAAATCCACTCAAGAAAATAAATTGTAAGAATTTGAAAATTTACGATTATTTGATCATTGATTAATTGTCGCTCCTAAACTGCTATGATCTAGATTTGAATACATTTCAAACCTCATTATACCATCATTCCATCATAGCAGTACCCCTGCCGATTTTGACTTCAGTGATGGAGCGAAAGGTGCTGCTTCTATGTCAGTTGCAACTTTTAACCAGATCACCCCTCCACAAAACAGGGATTAGCCGAGCGGGGACCAGCTTTGACAGTTCCCTAGTTTAGCAAGCCATGCCAGTAAATTGCATTGTGCCTAAAGGAACACTGTGAGGACACCTGTCGCCATCCAGCTGGACTTTATTTTGCAACGCCACTCTCCTTTCGCCGGGGCTAGCACAGCGAATGGAGGGATTCAATAAAGGGAGACTGATTAACATTTGGATCCAATATAAATGTGTCAGTTGGCAGCATCAACGGCAAAAGCAACCGCGAAAACCACACAGGAACTGAACACCCGCGAAGGCTACGGAATACAGAAGAGCAAAGCCGTCGCAAGAGAGAATCTCTGATTTATTTACAAGCAGCATGGGCTCCACGCATAGGGGCAGCAATGGAGGTGCACGCTTCTGTCGGAGCCAAAAACACAGAAAAGCAGCAACTGGCACCTTGACAAGAGGCAGCTCATTTGTCCTACACCATCTGGGCCAGCAGCTATTAGATAATCTGCCTTGAGGAGGCACACAAGAGGCCTTCTTCGTGATTTATGATCGCTTACGTCAGATGTCAGGTTTGACACAGTTGCATCCGACAAGTTGTCGCAAGTTCAAATGTCTTCACCTCTTTTCTTTATTTTTTCTTTCGTTTTGGTGGTCTGGAGCGGAAGAATTGAGGTGAAATAGGTCCGCCGCACATGACATTTGCACTCTCTGCCCCGCTCTCGGCAGTAGTCGACTGGGGATGATGGATCGCGGCCAAAAGAGGTGATTTCATTCTAGATGGGCCACTATAGCACGCTTTAGCAGACCCAATTGGAAAAAAAGTGCTCTGGCGGCCCCCTTTTCTCAGATATAGTCAACCAGGGGTAATCAATCGTAGCAATGTGGAATTTTTGGTCTTCATAACAGTGGAAAAGAGAAGCTGACATGGACAAAAAAAATATCACGGTTTTGTGCATATTTAGTCGGTTAAAATGGCCGAAGCTACTGAAATAGTTTTCTTTTTTTCTGGTCATAACAAAAATATGAACATGTATGCTATAATTAATGTCACACATGCTTAACATCCCATATATACATATCTGGTTTAAACTGCATCTTTTTCAATACTTATGAGATGTCTTGATTTGGGTTGCGGTTTGTAATTAGGGTGGGTCCTAGGGTCAGACAAGTTGAGAACCACTGTTCTAAAACTGCTTAACAAGAGACCCATAATAAGATAAAAAGCAGAAAATGTGTACACCAACCTGTAGAGGCAGTTGAGCCTTCATATTTCCTGGCTTGTGAAATCTTGAGAGCTTGCAAACTAACTAATGAGACACTCCATATCCATTTGATATTTTGTCTCAAAACCACTTGAATATTTCCTTTTCGATTTCTGGGTAATGTCAAAGACCTTTTCCTTTTTCTCTAGGCATGGTGTATTGAACAAAAAATTACAAATTAAAAGACCAAAATTCAGCTCTCATTTACCATAAATTCTATGTTCACGTTTTCCCTATTGCTTACGTTGTTTCTGTATAACCCACGCCCCATCCACAAGAGCTGCCTACCATTTGCTGCTGGTGACCCACAATTAAATATGTGCATATAAACTGACCACCTCATTTGAGTATTTCGTCATGTAGTTATAAATACAGCTCTGATAAAAGTATAAACGGTAGAAAAAATATCAGAATATCAGTTGGGAGAAATTACATGTCCGTGTACTTTGTGCTTGAGATGACACTTCCATAACTGTATTCAGTTGTATTTTGTACATAGTCATAAACATCCTAGCCTTGCCATTTTGTTGTGTTCAGCGGTGTAATTCTGTGTGTTTTTTGATTAGTGGATAAGAAACTGTTAAAGAAAAGAATCCCTTGTAATTTATATTCTGATTTTAAAAAGTAGTAGAATAAAGCACCATGTCGTAACGACAATTGAGTTCCAAAATTTGATCACCTTTACAGTACTCATTCCCGAAAAATGTAATTGCCTTCCAGGATCGCATTCCTTTGTAACTCCCAACGCTGGTCACTGATGAACTCATTTTACAATGACGCAGTCAGGGATAGACTCTCCACTCACTGTCTCCTTGAGTTGGATAGATGGACACATGGATATTTTAAAACTCATTCAGTTTTGTCATGCTCCAAAAGTCACCCTAATAAAATTTGCATTAGCTTGAGTCGATGTGCAATTTTAAATCATTCACTGCTAGCGTAATTAAAATGGATATTTGATGTTGGTCAGAGACGTGCAGTCAGGGGAGGCAGGTGAAGCTACGCCTCACCCGTCATCATGATATATATATATATATATATATATATATATATATATATATATATATATATATATATATATATATATATATATATATATATATATATATATATATATATATATATATATATATATATATATATATATATATATATATATATATATATATATATATATATATATATATATATATATATATATATATATATATATATTGTGTGTGTGTGTTAGAGTTAAAGTGGTTAAAGTTCTTTCTCATTTAGCGTCACGATTTTTGGATGTTTGTTTTTTTTCAAAATCACAGAATTTTCAGTTATTATTAATATTATGAATGAAATTAGTATGTAACATATTACTGTTACTGTGTTGAGAGTCTGCAGGTGCAGAGTGAGGCATGCAATTCTCTTGACGCTTGCCAGATGATAACGAGACTAAAGATTCTGATTTGGCGCATACCTCAGCCCGAAACAACAGAATTAGTGATAGTATTAGCAAGCTAACAGTAAGTCCAAACATCCATTATTAGTTTCTTTCATAAATGAGAATTACCAGTCTATTTATGGTTTTATTCAAAAAGACCAATATGTAATGTATTGCTGTGCCTAGCATCTGCAGATGCAGTGAGGCAAGCAATTCTCTTGCCTCATGGGAGAGGGCAATAATGCGACTAATTAATGATTCTGATTTGGTGCACAGCTTAGCCCCAAACAATACAATTAGCGATACTATTATCAAGCTAACAGCAAGTCAAAACATCCATTGTTTATTTTCTCGTTGCACAAACATTTTCATATTGTAGGATTACCTATCTATTAATAAGAAACCAAACGGAACATATAACTGGTGAGCATCTGCAGGTGAGGCAGGCAGTCCTCCTGCCTCATTGCAGAGGGCAGTTGTGAAACTAAGGATTCTTATTCAGCGCCACACAATACAATTAGTGAGAGAACTAGCAAATTACAGCAAATCAAGCCATCCAGAATTTTTTCTGAAACGTTTGAAGGTTAGAAGACACTGCCAATCAACTGATGGATAAGATATAGGTTAATTTAGTTGTAAATCTGATCGAACCTCACAAGACACAGACCGCACGTCATTGACTTCGGTAACCGTCGAGGCATTTTAAAACGTTATCCAAGTAAAACACTTTAAAAGATACGTACATTTTTTTTTACCTTCAATGATGCTTGACATACGTTGACTGGCTAGTGTCAAGGTATTAGCAATATTGTATGCTTGATACTATTGTGTGGAATTTATCATTTTCCTATTCACTTTGCAGGCCCCTGGTGGTTAGCACACCTGCCACAAACCTTGGTTTTCAGATTTTTTTGTGCATGCAGTCTGTGTACATAGAATAGAATAGAATAGAATAGAATAGAATAGAATAGAATAGAATAGAATAGAATAGAATAGAGGCAGCACAGCGGCGCAGTGGTTAGCGCGTGTGCGGCACAGTTCTAAGGTCTTGGGAACCTCCTGTGTGGGTTCAAATCCAGCTACCGGAATTACTGTGCGGAGTTTGTATGTTCTACCCGTGCTTGCGTGGGTTTCCTCCGGGCACTCCGGTTTCCTCCCACATTCCAAAGACATGCATTTCAGGTGGATTGGCCGGTCCAAATTGTCCCTAGGTGTGAATGAGCGAGCGAGTTGTCTGTCCCTGTGTGCCCTGCGATTGGCTGGCAACCAGTTCAGGGTGTCCCCTGCCCACTGCCCGATGATTACTGGGATGGGCACCAGCACCCCCGCGACCCTACTGAGGATAAGCGGTACAGCTGATGAGATGAGATGAGAATAGAATAGAATAGAATAGAGGCAGCACAACGGCGCAGTGGTTAGCGCGTGTGCGGCACAGTTCTAAGGTCTTGGGAACCTCTTGTGTGGGTTCAAATCCAGCTACCGGAATTACTGTGCGGGGTTTGTATGTTCTCCCCGTGCTTGCGTGGGTTTCCTCCGGGCACTCCGGTTTCCTCCCATATTCCAAAGACATGCATTTCAGGTGGATTGGCCGGTCCAAATTGTCCCTAGGTGTGAATGAGCGAGCGAGTTGTCTGTCCCTGTGTGCCCTGCGATTGGCTGGCAACCAGTTCAGGGTGTCCCCTGCCCACTGCCCGATGATTGCTGGGATGGGCACCAGCACCCCCGCGACCCTACTGAGGATAAGCGGTGCAGCTAATGAGATGAGATGAGATGAGAATAGAATAGAATAGGTGGGTCTTCCTCTGTAAACTCCAACAGACTAAAACATATGCATTTACCAGGTAGTCTAATCCGACCAGAGCAAACCATAGCCCGTGGGCCACATATGGCCCCTCAGGTTTTTTAACCCGGTGAAAAAAAATAATTGTTAAAAGGTATGACAAATACTATGTTTTTTTATCCCAGTATGCTGCAATAATGGCCATTCCCCAAAAGATGGCTCACTCAAACCACATTGAGAGATGTTGGAGACAAGGGAATAGGTTTGGTCTTAGCGCATATTTATTTGTAGTGATTAAAACTGTAATTTGCTGGATATTGGTGAGGACACGTCCCCCCATCTATGCCAAAGATTTATTATTTTCCATTTAAGGGACACTCATGTAAACCAGAAAGTGTTGAAAATAGCACAAAAACACTGATTTAAGTGCAAATTATTTCAATGTTTTAATGATTTAAACGTATTTTGAATGTTTTCCTTACTTATCTTTAATGAAAATGTTTACCGGAATTTGGGGACATGGGTTCAAATCCAGCGACCAGCATTCCTGTGCAGAGTTTGCATGTTCTTCCCGTGCCCACGTGGGTTTCCTCCGGGCAATCCGGTTTCCTCCCACATTTCAAATACATGCATGTCAGATTTATTGGCCGGTTCAAATCGTGTGAATAAACAAGTGAGTTGTCTGTCTCTTTGTGCCCTGCGGCTGGCTGGCAACCAGCTAGGGTTGTCCCCTGCCCACTGCCCGAAGCCGGCTGGGATGGGCTCCAACACCGCCGTGACCCTACAGAAGATAAACAGTACAGATAATGGACGGACAGATGGATGGATGGATGGATGGATGGATGGATGGATGGATGGATGGATGGATGGATGGATGGATGGATGGATGGATGGATGGATGGATGGATGGATGGATGGATGGATGGATGGATGGAGTGAACTTTGCTGTTAAATTCATATCTATAAAATAACTGAGCAAACCTTCTTTAGACTTCTGCAAAGACACCAAGGTGAGATTTTTTTAATGTTTTTTTTAATCGAGGTGCTAACAAATCATTTCCAATCACTGTGGATAAAAAGTCGAGTTCAGTAGCAAACGATGAGGTTAAGAGAGACATCAAAATGCCACACTAGTACAGAAAATGTGCCTTAAAGCATGCATTAGTGACTTTTATTTTAAGCAAAATAACAGCAGGATGGGTTTTTCCTCAAATATTCTCCAGTTGATAGATGGTGGTCAGCTCATTCAGCAACATCGGGTTGTTTGCTTTGGGAGTGGCGCCCGGCATTTGCGACATCCAATGGACTTTATTATTATTATTTTTGAAATTATGCTTAATCTTATGACTAAATCTGTTGGCCTGATCTGGCTCACGGGCCGTATTTTTGACACACCATGGTTTAAACCCAAATTGCACCCCTTTTAAGTCAACACCATACTTACAAAACCGTTCATTCTCTTGTCAGCTAAGCCCACATTTAATTTACACACCTCAAGGTAATTTCATGTCGCTCCACAGCACACATCTTAATTAAAGTCACCGTCAGGTGAAAGGAGCAGAGGAGTTGCTGTCTCATCTTCATCCCATCTGTTCTATCGGCACACCTAACCAGCATGCTTCCTTGTAGGCAATTTTTGTCATCGTGTCGCTACTTCTTTCCGCGACCTGAGGACGATCCCTGGCACTTTGGGAATGTGTTTATATTTAAATGCATGAATGGAGTACATCCAGAAGCAAGAATTTTAAATCTATTTGAAGGCGGCAGAGTTGCTGTGAACGCAAATCCGCTACCTGCCAATGTTCCGATAGGAAAACTTTCGGATCTGCAGAAAAGCAAACACTTCCTCTGACACCCAGAGTAAAAATTATAGCTTGCAACGTGTGCTAAAGAGGATGAAAAAACGGCCGGCATAAGGCAACATTGGGTAAATTTACATGCAGGCAATTATTCGATCGGTAACGGAATATTGCCAGTATTCTGATTATGTAAAACCCTGTAAATGCGGACAATAATTTGAACAAAGTTAGGCTAGGTTCATGCTGCAGGGAAATCTGATTTGTAAATTTTTTCTTGTAAAGAAAGAAAATAGGTTTATTTCAGTCAAAATCGAACTTAGCTTGTTGATATTTATCTTTTTCCACAATGATGTGCGACCAAAACAACAAATTTTGGATATTAGACATTTTTGGATTGCTGTAGAATGCTGTGAATCGTAACCCAGACCAAGTCGTACCTATAATTGCACCAACCCGAGACACACCCCAGCAGCAGTGTGTCACTGACAACTCATCACTGAAACGAGCTTTATTCGTCCCAAATCCAATGCACGGAATCTGATGGGCCCCGAGCTACCAGCCAAACAGAGTAACACTTTCCCCCACACAGCTCGTTATTTTCTTGATGTTTCCAGATAGCTGCCTCTGCCTCAGCTACATGAAATGAACAAGAAGAGACCAAGGAAGCGTTTGAAGCCTGACAAAGGAAAAAAAGGAGCCCTCGTGTCGCTAGATGGCAGTATTGAGCAACAAAAGTAACACATGCTGAAAATGAACTGGATAAGATGGAAACATGTCAGTGAGGATGTGCACGAGGGAAAAAAAACAATTTCAGCTGTTTGTTTGAATAATGTCCTCGAGTGACTGTTACCTTTGACATTGACTGGGTAAATTGGGGCTTTGGAGAGGATGTCCGACAACCACAGGCGTGGTTCTGCGACTGGAGGACGCTCAGGAAATGAATGTTTTATCATGCTCTGCAAAGACGTCAACACAAACAGATGAGTGAGATGGGGGGAGCTATATTTAACTCATTACTGGGCTCACATAAGCATACTTAAACATGCAAGCGCACGGCACAGCGGGTAGTGGTTAGAATTTGTTGTCTTGAGCATGACGATTTGCACAGTCTTGCACTAAATGATTGTTCTCGATTGTTCTCAGCTCAGGGATGCTGCTGGAAATGTGAATTTCCCTTCGGGGATGAACAAAGTATCTATCTATCTATCTATCTATCTATCTATCTATCTATCTATCTATCTAAATCAAGTGGTGGGCAAACTTCGGCCTGCGGGTTACACGAGGCCCATTAGGCATTTTCCGCCTGCTTGCCTAATGAGAAAGGTCTACAAGTATACACTGTGTACATTGTGTATAATGGTAAATAGTACTACTTTCTAAAAAGACTGCTGTAAAAATACTACAAATTACGACAAAACTAAATAACAAATTTAATGCTTAAAAACAGGGATCTAATGTGTTATTATGATTTCAATATGAATAAAATACCAAAAAAATACGACAAAAGTACTACTACAGTAAGACTTCATATAAAATACTATTAAAGAATTACTACTACATAAATATTACAACAGAAATACAACAAAAAGACAACTACCGTAGTATTGCATACATTCAAAAGAAATATTATGAAATACTACTATAGAAATACTTTTTTTGTTTAAACTACAGAAATACTAAAAAAATACAACTACATAAATATTTCAAAAACACCTCGATAGAAATACAACAAAATTACTTCAAAAGGGGGCGTCACGGCGGCGAGTGGTTCGCACGTCCGTGGCATAGTTTTAAAGGTCATGGGATCAAACCTTCCTGTGTGGAGTTTGCATGTTCTCCCACATTCCAAAAACATGCATGTCAGGTTGATTGGCCGGTCCAAATTTTCCCTAGGTGTGAATGAGCGAGTGAGTTGTCTGTCTCTGTGTGCCCTGCGACTGGTGTCCCTTGCCCACTGCCTGAGGACAGCTTAGATGGGCTCCAGTACCCCGCGACTCTACTGAGGATGAGCGTTGCAGATAATGGATGGTTGGATACTTCAAAACAAAATATCATCCACCCATCCTCAGTAGGGTCGCGGCGGGGGTGGAGCCAATTCCAGCCATCTTCGGGCAGTGGGCAGGGGACACCCTGAACTGGTTGCCAGCCAGGCGCAGGGCACACAGGGACCAAATGTTAAGAAATATTACAACAGAAATACTGAATTGCAAAAATACAACTACAGTAATATTACAAAAATAAATAAATACTAAAAAGATGCTAAAATAGAAATACTACGAAAATCTAACTACAGAAACACTAAAAAAAATATCTCTACTGTAATATAGCATAGATACCATTACAGTAATATTATAATAAAATAAAACACTACTACAAAAATATTACAAAAGGAATATTGCAAAACATATTACAGAAATACTGTGGCAGAAATACTACAAAATTACAACTACAGTAAAACTACAAAAATGCTATGGAAACACTACAAAAAACTACAATGGATATACTCCAATTTACTTACTGCAAAAATACTGCAAAAATACTGCAAAAATAATATTACAGTATTATTCATTATTTGCACCACTTATCCTCAGCAGGGTTGCGGGGCTGCTGGAGCCCATCGCAGCTATCTTCGGGCGGTGGACACCATTAACTGGTTGACCAGCCAGTAGCAGGGTACACAGAGACAGAAACCTTAACTGCTCAATCATACTTAGGGACAATTAGGACCGGCCAATTAACCTGACATGCATGTTTTTGGAATGTGGAAGGAAACCAGAGTGCCCGGAGGAAACCCACGCTACCACGGGGAGAACATGCAAACCTCGCGCAGGAAGGCTAGTACCTGGATTTGAACCCGAGACCTCAGAACTGTACTGCGGATGCGCTAACCATGCCACCAAAATACAGTAATATTATCAGAATAATACAAATAGTTTTTTTCTGGTTGTTTTTTTTTTCTTAAAGGGTGATATGCTCAACTGGTATTAATTGCCAATTGATAAGTTTATTTAGTTTTTAATATTAGACACCTGAAAAGGAGACTACATTGGATGCCAGTTTTTTATTTGGTCTACTGGTATACAGTATACTTGGTTAAGTGGTCTGAGACTGTATAGACTGTATATGTATAGAAAAATACTGTATACCATGTATACCAGGTCTATCAAAGCACAATTCTATTCAATAGCATATGAATAACCTATATTTTATGTGGACAATATCTGTGTATTATTTGCCCTCATGTAGGTTTTAGATCAGGTGATGGTGTAATAACAGTATGTGGTTTACAATAATCTGTGGTCAGTGCAGCCCTTTGAGACTCTTTGTGATTAAGGGTTGTATAAATAAAGATGACTTGACTTGACGTGCCTATAATACCTCACTGTTGTTTGTTGTTTTGACTATTACGCAGTGTTTCCATTGTTGTCACTAACGGCCAATCATGTTGCTCTCCTGTCTTTGCAAAACCCTTTAGGCTGGATCTGCTTTTATTACGTGGGATATTTAATAAGAAGAAAAGGTTGAGGGGAGGGTTTTTTTGAACATTTTGGAATTTCTTACCTGAGGTTTGGATCCTCTCTTGTTCTCCTTGCAAAATCAAATGCATTGAAGTCTTCTCTCCTTATTTAGAGAGTCTACTTAACTATTAAATTAA
The DNA here is from genome assembly GCF_059441175.1 of Urocampus carinirostris. NCBI lineage: Eukaryota > Metazoa > Chordata > Actinopteri > Syngnathiformes > Syngnathidae > Urocampus > Urocampus carinirostris. The sequence goes on from NC_142361.1 coordinate 10,559,627, forward strand.
CACGGATACATACATAAGCCTATCCAATTGTTCTTGTTTAAATTTGCATGTACAAGGTATATTTCATATATCTCATATTTGTTTATAATGGGACCATTTTGTCTAATTGGGTTTGAAACACTTGAAATTTATTTTTAAAATGTATTCATTAAAAAAAACTTTATTTAAAAGTTATTGAAGGAAAGTAACATAATATATACCTTTTGAACACTAAATTTCATCATTTGCTTTGAAAAACTCAAAATTCTATAGGGCTAGTTCAAAAAACAATTTTATTTCATGGAATTTAATAGATGTCTTGATAAATAAATTGAATAAATTAACAAAAAAACTGCATAATGCACAAATAAATCATATATATATGTTAGAATAATCATTTTAATATTTTCATTTGGCGGAATTAAACCGCCTAATGGGCTGCATGTGGCCCCCGGGCTGTAGTTTTCTCATCCCTGACCTGGAACACGCATTATACTAAATTGATTGATTGGTCCATTCATCATTCATTGACAAAAAAATCATTAATTATTCATTCAGGATTATTTGAACCTGATTAATATATTTTTAATATGCAGGCATGCAACAGCACCCGTGTACATTCATACAGTTTCTTCAAAAATATTTAAATACCGCCATAAGCATAGCATTAAAAAGTGGTGGTGAGATTGTTTTTGCTTACATTTATTGTACGGCAATGTTTTGCATTAAGCCTACTTCAAGTAATCAGGTGGTTGAGAGGAGAGGCAGAGCAGCCTGTTCTGCTCACAGGAGAGTGAGTGTGTGGGAGGGACGCAATAACAAGCAGGCTGTCCTTCGCCGAATGCAAAATCAAAATGCATTCTGCAGATTTTCCGTTGAAAAAAAATCCAGAACTCCGATTCTATATAGAAAAATACATTCCCCCAACTCTTTTCAATCACAATAATTCAAGGTCTGTAAGACAAGTGGGTTTATCCCATTCGCCTCCCCCCACCCACACACACTAGGGGTCGGCGACATTGGGAATCTTGATATCAATCCGATCCAAGGAAACGCATGGTAGTATCGATCGACACATATCTGTTATGAATCATTTTTGCTTGAAAATATCATGATCTTTCCTCCCCTCCTTGAGTTAGTTTATAATTCCCATTAACAAAGTACAATGATTTTAGGTACTATTACAACTGTTTCGGAACAAAAGCTAAGAGAGTCAAATCAAAACAAAAATGCAAATACTTTATATCAATGTCAACTACAGAACTAAAATACCTTCGATTGCACAATAGTTTAAAGGTAAAGTCAGGAATGCAAGTAAAGTGTCAAGTGTATCTCATCATCTTTGTTTGCATAGTGACCATGAATTTTTTCCTTCAGAAACTATAACAGGTTTACCGGTACATTTTTGGTTGCAGCTTTTTGCTCTCTGTGGGGTGAGCGTTTTACATGTGTTTATGTAAATTTGTAGTGTTGCAGTCGCAGACCACTTAACCATGGAATTTTCTTTCTCTGTTGGTGAAAAAAGCACGTACTGTGCTTCCTGTTTGCTTTTTTGCTTCTGCTATGAACAGGCGCGTAAATTTGACCCTCTCTTCTGTTTGGCAGGCAGGATGCACCAGCAAACCAGGTAGGGAAAAGTGTAAAAAGTGGGCATGTCAGTCACGACTCAGGCATAAACTCCAAGAGTGGCTGAGGCGCTGGGTGAGGGAGAGAAGGGTTGGGCTTTCGACATAGAGAAGCAGCGCTTTGAGGAAATTGGTGGAGGAGCGATGTATGAATCCCAGGACAATAGTATCAATCCCATTTAAATACTTGCTTGGTATCGATAATATCGATATTTGGATCGATCCGGCCAGCTCCTAACACACACTACAATCCTGAGGACGCCTATCTACGAAACTGACACGTTTACTTAGCGCTCAGTGAGAAAAGCCAGCCGTCGTTTCAGAGGAGTTGAGGGGTTGCAGGAACCCGACAGGCGCCGGCGCAATTGTTGCTCATCAGAGAAGCCCTGTGACCCCCATCAAAGTGATCATGTAAACAGTTATCTTCTAACCGGCGGCAATCGTGGGAGTCTTGACATGAAGAGTTCTCCTTCACTAGATGTGCAAAACCCCCAGCAACGCAATCAATTTTATTTGGGCTTTATCAAAATGCTACAAGGGGAAGGGATTTTCTGGATGTGATGTGAGTTTTTTTCCCCCGAGGATGCAAAGATAAGCTGTGGGCCTTCCCTGCGCACCAACCGGACTTAAATCCACCCCTTTCCTCATAGCAATTATCAAAACCATCAATTCAAGACCATATGTTAAAAAGTAATTTAACAGCCTGGCATTGCAAAAAAAAACTCCAGTAGGAAAAATGTTGGAAAATAAATAAAATATTCATCAAGTACCGGTAGCCTGAACAGGAAGATATTTTTGCTCATTTAAGGGTTTTTTGTTTTGTTTTTTAATAGATAACGTGCATTGAAAAAAATAATATAGAAATGAAAATGCATATACGTACATAAATATATATATACGTATATAAATATATATACGTATATAAATAAATATATATATATATATATATATATATATATATATATATATATATATATATATATATATATATATATATATATATATATATATATATATATACATACTGGACTGTCTCAGAAAATTAGAATATTGTGATAAAGTTCTTTATTTTCTGTAATGCAAATAAAAAAACAAAAATGTCATACATTCTGGATTCATTACACATCAACTGAACTATTTCAAGCCTTTTATTATTTGAATATTGCTGAATTTGGCTTACAGCTTAAGAAAACTCAAAAATCCTATCTCAAAATATTAGAATATCATGAAAAAGTATACAAGTAGGCTATTCAACTAATCACCTGAATCATCTAATTAACTCGAAACACCTTGCGAGGGTTTCCTGAGCCTTAAAAACACTCAGCTTGGTTCAGTAAACTAAATCACAAGTATGGGGAAGACTGCTGATCTGTCTGCTGTCCAGAGAACCATCATTGATACCCTCCATCAGGAGGGTAAGACACAAAAAGAATTTTCTCAAAGAGCAGGCTGTTCACAGAGTGCAGTTTCAAAGCATATCCACAAAAAGTCTGTTGGAAGGGAAAAATGTGGCCGGAAAAGCTGCACAACCAAGAGAGATGACCGCACCCTTAACAAAATTGTGAAGAAGAGCCGCTTCCAGAATTTGGGGGAGCTTCAAAGACAGTGGGCTGAAGCTGGAGTCCAGGTATCAAAAGCCACAGTTCACATACGTGTCCGGGAAATGGGCTACAATAGCCGTATTCCCATGGTCAAGCCACTTCTGAACTCAAGACAACGGAAGAAGCGTCTGACTTGGGCTATGGAGAAGAAGCACTGGACAGTTGCAGAGTGGTCCAAAGTCCTCTTTTCAGACGAAAGCAAGTTTTGCATTTCATTTGGAAGTCAAGGCGCCAGAGTCTGGAGAAAGGCTGGAGAGGAGCAAAATCCAAGTTGCTTGAAATCCAGTGTGAAGTTCCCACAGTCAGCAATGGTTTGGGGAGCCATGTCAGCTGCTGGTGTTGGTCCACTGTGTTTCATCAAGTCCAGAGTAAATGCAACTGTGTACCAAGAGATTTTAGAGCACTACACGCTTCCATCTGCTGAAAAGCTCTATGGAGATGAGTATTTCATTTTCCAGCATGATCTGGCACCTGCCCACAGTGCCAAAACCACCAGTAACTGGTGCACTGACCATGGCATCACTGTCCTTGATTGGCCTGCTAATTCCCCTGACCTGAACCCCATCGAGAATTTGTGGGGTATAGTTAAGAAGAAGATGAAAGACACCAGACCTACAAATGCAAATGAGCTGAAGGCCGCTATCGAAGCATCCTGGGCATCAATAACACCTCAGCAATGCCACAGGCTGATTGCCTCCATGCCACGCCGGATTGATGCAGTAATCCGTACAAAAGGATTCCCAACCAAGTACTGAGTGCATCAATGGACATTTTCAAATGTTTGATTTAGTTTTGCTGTTATAAAATTATTTTTTTACTTGGTCTGAGGAAGTATTCTAATATTTTGAGATAGGATTTTTGAGTTTTTTTCAGCTGTAAGCCAAAATCAGCAATATTCAAATAATAAAAGGCTTGAAATAGTTCAGTTGATGTGTAATGAATCCAGAATGTATGACATTTTTGTTTTTTTATTTGCATTACAGAAAATAAAGAACTTTATCACAATATTCTAATTTTCTGAGACAGTCCAGTATATATATATCCATCCATCCATCCATCCATCCATCCATTATCTGCACCGCTTATCCTCAGTAGGGTCGCAGGGGGGCTGGAGCCCATCCCAGCTGTCTTCGGGCAGTGGGCATGGGACACCCTGAACTGGTTGGCAGCCAGTCGCAGGCCACACAGAGACAGAAAACCATTCACTCATTCATTCCCACCTAGGTACAATTTGGATCGGCCAATTAACCTAAAATGCATGTTTTTGGAATGTGGCAGGAAACCGAAGTGCCCGGAGGAAACCCATGCAAGCATGGGGAGAACATGCAAACTCCACACAGGAGGTTCGATCTCATGACCTCAGAACTGTGCCGCACACCCAAACCACTGTGCTGTCGTGCTGCCTACTGTATATATATATATATATATATATATATATATATATATATATATATATATATATATATATATATATATATATATATAATATAATATAATATAATACGTGTTTTATATAGTATCTATAATAGTAGAAAAATGAGTCAAATAACTAACCCACTTCATTATGTAAGGTTTATTTTGGCAGTTAAAACTGTACACCGTTACATGATTCACTTAAATTGAAAGGGACAGTATGTAAGATTTGACCACTAGATGTCGCTGTATTATGTAGTGCAACCGAAAATGAGTGCTACAAAGCACAAGGGAGATTGCAAACTACAGATACTCGAAGGGATCGACCCGCATGATTTGCCCAGTTTTTCGGGGTGTACCTTTAGCAGCAAGATGTCTGACAATCATGTCAGCTCCGTCTAGGTCGGGGTTCAGCAACTTGTGGCACTGGAGCTACATATGACTCTTTAACGCTATCCTTGTGGCTCACTGAAGCTGTTTAAGAAATGTTCAAAATAAAGAGAGAGGGGGGGATTATATGTATGTATTTGGTCATTTTGTTATTTTCTGCAAGACAAATAGGACACAAACATTCTTCACGTTTTCCAAAGTTTTAAAAACATTTAGATTAAATTTTAATGACTAACTTTTAGGTACAAAACCCTTTTTTATTCTAAATAGAAATAGTTTTTTTCGCGGTTCCGGACATAATTGTGTTTTTGTTTTCATGGTTCATTTTGGGTTGCCAATCCCAGCTATAGCTGATTCTACTGTTATGAAAAATAAATTCCTTTTTTTTTACCCAAGAGTATTTTAAAAAGACATGCTTTAATCATACTTCATGTTCGGTTCACGATTCATGTATTTTTGCATCTTATTCAAATCTGTATCGATTTTTGATGAATGAAGGTTTTTTTAGCACGATGAGGGAATCATATGCAATATCCATTTAAGAGAAAAACAAGCTAAACATGTAATCTAATAGGAAAAAGTATATTTTTCAAAATACCTTAGCTCAATTATCTGCCTGTGTATGTTTTTTTTTTCAATGAAAACAGTGTCCCTATTACAAGCTTGCAGGCACACATATACGTTTCTTGCTATTTTAAACGATAATAATTAGTATGAACCTACACTGCTTAAAGCAGCTGTACGGAATTTGGATATACATTAAACTCTGCTGCCATCTGTTGGCTTAAAGCCATGATCTTAGCCTCAGTCAGCCCCTTCATTGTGCGTGTGCAAGTATGTACATTTCTTAGATGTGTTCTCCTTTTTCATCATTTTTGAGGTGTCCGTTGAAATTTGAACTCTCCTAAAAGCGGGCATTTTATTACCTTTAACATTTTCGTGCTAAGGGCTCTTTGAGTTGGGCATTGTTCACACATACTTTATTGAGAAAACATTTACTTTGAACTTTTTAAGGATATGTCCCACAATGCGCCCCACCTGAACGCAGAAACACTGTAAGATTACATTTAAGATTATCAGCATGAAAGAAAGCTAGAGATGCATATGTATTAGGGCGCCTTACAATTGTAAATGTATGCAAGGGTTTTGTGAAGATAACAATGAGCGATTTGATTTTTGTATTGTTTTAGAGAGTAAGAAAAACTGCAAATTGTTGCATTTTAGTTCCTATAGGACAGCTTTCAAATTGCGGTAGGACATTATCGGCCTTCAAATGCCACATTGTAATTGCAAAACAGCGAATTAGGAACAGTAATGCGATTTGTAGATTGCTTCTACATTAAAATTGTATGGTTTCGTTTTCTATTCAAGCCAAGCAATAATAATATAGATTCAATTAATGCATTAGAAGCACAAAAGGAAGGAAACTCTTATTAACTTTATTGGGACCCAGTTGCTTTCTTCAAAAAATCTGTTTTTCGGGTGGTCTATCTTGATGACTGACAACATCATAAATCCTTTGGTAATGCACAGGTTAAACGATGCAAGTCAGTGAACTTTATATGTTACTTTGATGACATCCCACAGGATGTTTTTGTTTTAAACAATGTACGTAAACCCTATGACCTAATGGTATATTAGCGCATGTCTCCATTTCATAGCTGCCATTTTTGCAGCTGTAAACCAGCTGCCGAGGCCTGTAACAGCTGCTCTCGATTAATGTCCCCCTCCAGAAACATTACCTAAGCACGAAATTGTTGACTTAAGATGTAGGACCTGGGCCGAGAGGGATTTCAGAATGTGTGTGTTTGGCAATATGAGCTGCATAAATAAAAAAGAAATCAGGAGCAATGACCTGAACGCTGCGAAAGACTTCCTGCGGGGTGGGTTTGTTCTCCTAACACTTCATAATTAAATGACTCATTTTATGTTCTATGAAATTTTATCACTAGCAAATCATCACCGCCCCCGCTTAATGAATTTCATGATGAATGGCTTCTTTTATTGCGAGCAAATTAAACCGCCGTCGCTAATGTCAGCTTTTCCTGTAAATTGCCATACAAAGTCAGATACAGTGCCTTGCAAAAGTATTGGCCCCCAAGAAATCCTTGACACTTTGCCATATGTCAGGTTTCAAACTAAAAATATGTCCTCAAACACGTGTGGGACATCATCATAAAAATCTTTTTTTTTCCAACATTTTATATTTCGTTAACAAACAAAATATTGAAATGTAGACATTGCAAAATATTGGTCGCTTTTAAGTTAATACTGTGTACAACCTAATTTTGCTGTGATCACAGCCACAAGTCTTTTTGGGTATGCCTCTATAAGTTTTGCATATCATGAAACAGGAATATTTGCCCATTCTTCTTTACAAAACAGCTCAATTACCTAGAGGTTCAATAGTGATCGTTTGTTCACAGCATTTATCAGATCTTTCCACAAATGCTCTATTGGCTCGAGGTCTGGACTCTGGCTTGACTATTTTAACAACATTATATTAAAATTTTTAAACCATTCCATTGACGATTTTGCTCTATGTTTAGGGTTGTTTTCCTGTTGAAAGGCGAACCTGTGCCCCATTCTCAGGTCTCTTGCAGACTACAATAGATGTTAGGCCAGAATCGCCCTGTATTTGAAACCATCCATCAATCCATCAACTCTAAAGATCTTACCAGTCCATGCTGAAGAAGAGCAACCCCAGAGCATGAGGCTTCCACTAAATTGTTTGACAGGGTGATAGTGTTTTCAGGGTGATGTGCCAAATGTAACGCTTTGCCAAAAAGGTTCAATTTTGGTCTCATATGACCAGAGCACCTTGTTGTTAATGTTAATTGTGTCTCCCATGCGGCTTTTTATGGCATTCTACTTGTATTGGAAGGTTCTTTCTTATTGCCACTCTTCCATAAAGGGCAGATCTATGCAGAGAATAACTAATATTTGTTTTACGCACATTTTGTGCTACCCTGGCTGTGTAAGCCTGCAGATCCTCCAATGTGATCATTGGCCTATTGGTTGCTTCTCTGATAATTTTCCCCTTTGTTTGGGCTGAAAGTTAAGAGGGATTGCCAGAACTTGGCAAGTTTGCAGTGGTTTTATGCTCGCTCCATTTTGATATAATTTCTCACATTGTAGCTGAGTAAATATTGTGACGTTAGTCATTTAAGTCAATGTTGTACCATTTAGAAGTCGTCAGGGATTTTTGGGAACCGGGGGGCAATATTTTTGTACCACCGACTTTTGAGTTTTTTGTTGTAAATATAATATAACATGTTGGTTCCTCTTCACGGTTGTGTCTCACATGCTGTTGATACCAAGAAAACATTTTAAGTCTGAAGCCTGAAATGTTGCAATATGACAAAAAGTTCATTGGGGGCTAATTCATTCACTGGGCACTGTATAATGCTGGAAGTGTGAACTTGCATACTGGGTCAAGCTTAGGTGTAAGCCAGGCATGTACAATACAAGATAATTACAGTGTGCCACACACATATTCACAGCTGGATCTCCACAGCATGGAAGCTGTCCAAATGCAACCACAGCTGAGACTGCAGCCAACTCCCTTTCTAAAATAAACAAAGCCTGTCTCTTTCCACAGCACTGCAAAGTGTGTGTGTCTCATTCCGTGCATGTGTAGCTCTACGCCCATAAGGCACAGATCCAACTGTAACAATGTAAATTGTTCCAGGTTCAAAGTGGCCTCTGAAACTGCCTTGCATCCCCGCTGTGCCGGCGTACATTTATAGAACACCACGTCAGAGATTTTCAGTGGGAACCTGTCAAAAATAGTTGCATTGTTTTGCAAAAACAAGTTCAAGGTTTTCCCAAACTGATTTTTTCTCAATTAGGGACAGAACATGCAGTGTTCCTTCCGACATTATGCAAACATTTTGCATTTTAGGGCTTCATATGGGTGCTCAAAATCTTTGAAGATGCTTGAATTTTATTGTTTGTGTTTTCAAGGTTTGAAGAATGCTTGAATTTTGAGTAATGTGCTTGTAAATTCTTGAATTTGTTGCCATGTTTCTCAAATAGTCTGCTAAAAAAATGCTGTCGACACTGTTCTTTGGTGGCTTAGCTATGTTATTGCACTTTTTTGGCATTAGCAGTGTTCATTTTACCTCTGAAAAGTGATGGGTCCCGGGGACTTGCATGCTCAAAAATCTATGGGTCCCAACAGAGATCTATAGGTCCCCAAAATTTAGTGTTATCGAGGTTGAAATTGTAAATCGGTGACAAATAATATAATAAAATTTATATATTCATTCAGTTGTAATCATGAAATTATTAATTCATTTTCTGTGTCAAATTATTGTTAGTAATATACTGATTAAAGGGATAACCACAAACCTGTCTTTTATTCATTTTCTCCTTTTATACTTCCTTTTTTTAACTTCTTTATACAACATCATCATTCGTGATATAATGCATCAAAGCAAGTGAGCCATCTGAGAGGCGGCTCTCTTAAATGAGTTGAGACGAAAAAGCAGGTTCTCTAAAAAGAGACGGACTTTTCACTACACAACTCGAGATTGGTGTGTAGATGAAAAGTCGAACCGCGAGACCAAAACAACATCTGCCGGATCCGCCTGACGAAAGGTTTGGAGTGCGGTAAATCTGTTTAAAAAAAATGAAATCGGGTAATAATGCCAATTTTGTGTCAAAAAAGTTGCGTCCCAGGGACGCACGTTGATTTGAGACTATGCGTCCCCAGCAAAAATGATGCGTCTAGGACGCAGGGACGCGGGTAAACGAGAACACTGCATTAGTTTGTATGGCATTGTCCTATGGAGGGTCATCGCTTCTTGAGGGTTGCGCCCAAGAGGACAGGCGCATGCTTCGGCTAAACAGAGAACTATGAAATGTGTATTAGTGCAATGATTACATATCAATTAGGGACACTTTTTTGGGCCGTTTCCTAGTGGTTCATTCTAATGGGAAGAATTTCCTGCAAATGATGATGCAAGCTACAAATTACTGTTATGTGTACCCAAGAACTATATATGATGATCTCATCTCATCTCATCAGCCGTACCGCTTATCCTCATTAGGGTCGCGGGGGGGCTGGAGCCCATCCCAGCCATCTCCGGGCAGTGGGCAGGGGACACCCTGAATTGGTTGCCAGCCAATCGCAGGGCACACAGGGACAGACAACTCATTCGCTCATTCACACCTAGGGACAATTTGGACCGGCCAATTCACCTGAAATGCATGTTTTTGGAACGTGGGAGGAAACCGAAGTGCCCGGAGGAAACCCACGCAAGCACGGGGAGAACATACAAACTCCGCACAGGAAGTCTGGAGCTGGATTTGAACCCACGACAGGTTCCCATGACATGAACTGTGCCGCACAAGCGCTAACCACTGCTCCGCCATGCTGCCCCATATATGATGATATTTGTCCTAAAAAAACGAAATCTTCACGATTTTTTTCAAAATGTGTTGATAAATGCACATGCAAGATTAAAAATCCCAGATGTAAATTGTAGTTATATTTGAGGCTCTGCAAAATGTGTGATGATGGTAATAGAGAAATTGGAAGTTTGGCTTTGAAAGTCCTTAAAAAGTGCTTGAAATTGTTGACCATGAAAAAGGTGCACAAATATTTTTGCTGACTGAGTAGCTGTGACGTTAATGAAGGAAGACAACACTTTCAAAATGGTGAATCTCATTAACACAACATGTGAGGAAAACTCAGAAACAGACAGTAATTGTAGTGAACAGTGATTAGATACCACTCACTGTTGCTTGGAGGTAAGCGATCATGGCTTTTCACTCGTGTTTTGCGCCGCGTGTATCCGGTTTGGTATAATTTAGCGTCGCGGCTACAGAGCGCTTTCTTGATTTGTTTGCTCCAAGTTGGCTCTTGTTTGCTACTCAAGTAGTGCTGTTTGGCTGGCTAGCTAGCGTTATCGACAGTGTTGCTGTGTTCCTTGATTTGTTTTTTCCCGGCTGACTTCACGTTTGTCGCTGCAGCCATTGCCGCTGTTTGTTGTTGCCCATCCTCACGTTTTTCCGCGTAAGCTGACGCCGCCTTTCATTAATCTGTCTCGGTTAACAGCTGTTAGCTCTCCGTACGTTATCTTTGCCAGTTAGCTTTTTTTGGCTGCTCGCACTTTGTCGTACCGTTACTGCATCCACTTGCGACACAAACAAGGCATTCTCTACAGGATGACAAAGACAAGACATGCTGTCTTCAAAATGCACTCACTCAAAAAATATTTTGAATATACCGATGAATTATATCTATGTATATATATATATATATATATATATATATATATATATATATATATATGTATATATATATATATATATATATATATATATATATATATATATATATATATATATATATATATATATATATATATATATATATATATGAAATGAAATGATCTGCATTTATAGAGCGCTTTTCAAGTCAATGACTTCCCAAAGCACTTTACAATGTGCTCCACCTTTCCCAATAGCAGCCTTGTATTGCAGCCATGTAAGAAGCTAACCTGCTTATTGGGGGTATTAGGGGTTCAGTGTCTTACCCAAGGACAGTTCGACATGTAACACGGACAAGCCGGGATTCGAACTGGGATCCCTTGATCCCAAGACGAGCGCTCTATATATATATATATATATATATATATATATATATATATATATATATATATATGTCATGATTACCTAATTGGAGCCACCTGGGGTAATCATCTGGCGCGCTGGAATGCGCTTCCTGATTGGTTTATGTTCCCTTTTTAAGCACGCTACGCCAAGACCTCTTGGTCTGAGGATTACTTCTGTACCCCGTATGACTCTCCCGATTACCTGTGCCTTCTTGACCTGTTTACCTGATTCTGCCTGCCTCCGAACCGACCTGCTTCCGTCCCACGCTACGATCTTCTCTCCAGTCCTGGTAAACTCGACCTGCTTCCGTCCCACGCTACGATTGGCTACGTGTTCCGAAGTTGTCTTCACGGCGTTGCTGCTGACATTCAACGGTCATCGCGTCTCCCGCTAACCCTTTACACTTCCCCAAATAAAAGAATTGTACGAACGCTCTGGGGTCTCCTGCTCTGTTCTGGTCCTCCTGACATATATATATATATTTATATATATAATCTATTCCGATTTCAAAATCTTCGCCCGGTTTGGAAATTTTGGAATTTCAGTTCGTTTGGCAATTTGCATACACGGCAGCCAATCAGATGCCTGCACCAAAGAACTTCGTGCTTTCGGACTTTCCCGAGCGCTATAAGGTCGTGCATTTGCATATCATTTTCCAAAGTAGACGCACAGAGAACACAAGAAAAATCGATAAGTGGTTAGGAATCAAGCCAAGACCTCAGCCCCAGAAAAAAATATTCAAAAGAAGCTAACAAAACTGATGACGCTACAAAACGTAAACGTACATTAAAAGCATCATGGAAAGAGGAGTTCACCTGGTTTGTAGCAGACGACGCAACACAAACATTGCATGAATGAAGATGAGTAAATACAGGTACATACTGATGGCAGATGGAAAACAGAGATGTTATATACATGCAATGAATGTCATAAGTAGATTTATAATAAACTTAATTTTAAAGTGTTGTTCTGTTATATATTCTGATTATCAATCCTTAATAATTTGCAACAAGGGGTTTTTTTTACGATTAGTGAAGGATTTTATACATTTGACTGTGAAGGATTTTATGCGATCGAATACAAATTACATTTAATGCAGGGGATATTCACTGGCTGGGCTGTGGTGTGAGGTCAGGGCACCCTAGTAGAAGATTTTGTTCACAGGAACGGCGGGAACGGGACGTAAAGCTGATAAGTTTATCAGCACATCCAGACGCAGAAAGGCCCTGATGACGTAGAAACGCTCTGTGTTATTTTGAGTATTCCAGACATCGCGACACTCTTCTCCGAGATGGTGAAGCCCAGCTAGGTTGGTGCGCCCATGGGATGAGTCAGCACGCCATTATGCGGGGAGAAGATGGCCAATAGGAGAGAGATAAAGGACTTGAGAAAAAGGCTTCCCAGAGAGGCCAACGTCGCTAATTCAGCCGTTTTCGATGGATTACACTTAGATAAATTGTTAATGAAATTAAATCTGCCCTTGAGTGAAAATGTCGGCTTTCTTGTTCATCTTTTCCCTCAAGAAACGAGCGCGCATAAATTGTTGGGTGAATGTAGGTTGTGTTTGGTTAATGGAGTCAGATAACTAATTCGAACAATTTGGTAACAGTACATTTTGATATTTAATTCCCAACATTAGTCGTCTTATTATGTTTCAAGTTGGGAAAAATGGGACAGGCAACTTTTCAGAATTGTCCGCCTTGGTGTCCGGTAACTTTTTGTCATGAGTTTCAGACACTGATATATATATAGATTGTATGCAAAAACATCTACCATAACCTCACATATTGCTGGTTTAAGAATTGAAGATTACTTTTAAGTCAACTTTTTCAGCAAGGATGATGCACATGCTTTGAGTAACCATGCTGATGAGCCACTCACCATTACGATTCTCCTGGAAAGCAACAGGAGGACAGCAATGCGACGCAGACGTCCGGCCCACATGCTGCGGACTTTACTCATGTTTTTTAAGATGTGTGCGCCCAGCTGTGTGTGTTTACATCAGTTCGATCCTCGGGATAGCAAAACACCCAGCGAGTCGTACTCAAAAGTGAAACGAGCGCTCTGTGATTTCGTCCAGATGTTGCGAGGCAGCTGGTTCAGGGAATGATAACTGCGAAAAATTGCTCAAAATGCCGAGTTTGACGTTTATCATAGATTAGATGGAGGGCTCACAATCCCACACATAACATATTTGGTGAGGGATTAAAACTGTAACTGCTTCACTCTGAGAATACTACTCCATAAAAATACACATTGGCTTCCTTTGCTTTACATAAAAGTTCATCAATCGTGTAAAATAGCATCATCATAGACTTGATTTTCACCCGAAAGCATAAAAACGATTTTGTCTTGTCACTCACGCACTAGGGGTGGGCGGTTCGGGAAAATTTTGGTATTAAACCGATCCAAGTAAATTAATGGCAGTATCGAGGGATGCCGGTACTTTTTGCTTAAGTCAATAATTTCGTGCTTAGGTAATGTCATGATCATTGAATAATTGAACAAACAGTCTAAGATTTTAGGCACTAAAAAGTTGAATTTCTTTATTAGATAACTACTTTGCAAAATGTAACAGTATAAAAAAAATGAAGAGAAATATTTATTTTACAACGGTTTCAGAAAAAAAGCCAAGAGAGTCAAACCAAAAAAGCAGCAATGTAACAAAAATACAAACACTGTACTGTAAAACAAAGTCAACTGGAGCACTAAAATATATTTCATTGCACAATATTTTTTTCAAATAAAGTCAGAAATGCAAATAAAGTGTCAATCATCTCTCGTTGACCCTGTTGCTGTAATGACAATGTTTTTGTTCAGGAACAGTAACATGTTTACATTTTTTTGTAGCTGCTCTTTGCGCACTTTTTTCATGTTTTTACACCTGACATGTTCTTTTCTGTAGTAAAAAAAAAAGGACACATTGCGCTTAGCTTCCTGTTTGCATTTGTCATTTTTAGCTTCTGGTAGGGGAGGGCGCATAGATTTGGCCCTCTCTTCTGCCTGGAAGGCAGGATGCAGCAGCAGGCCAGATAGGGAGACATGCTAAAAGTAGAAACACACTCAGGCATAATCTTAAAGAGTGCCGGGGGCGCTGGGCAGGGCCGGAGTGGGACCCTTTTTTAGCCCGGGAGTTTTACACCCAAAGCCGGCCCATGGATGGAGGAGGAATTTCAATGAATAGAAGAGCCGCTTCCAAAGGAAGAGACGTAATTCCCATTAATACGAGCTTATTAGAGTGATAAGAGATACCTAACTGCTAAATCCTGAAAACACGTAGCACATCACAGATCCGGGAACACACAGATGACAGGCAAAAAGTGCTAAATGAGTTAAATGAATGAAAACAGAGCTTTTTTTTAAACGCATATATTTTTCATTTCCTGGCTTTTTCGGCTCCAACTAGCACATTTTGCCCTCCATTGTACCTGACTCATTTGCGCTGTTATGTGTTAATTTTACCACTTAAGAAATGAAGAGTGGTGGTGGGCCAAACCAACCTGCGGTTATAGAGGGGAGAATTCCCCCATATGGTCAATCTCTCCATCTGCTTGGGGTTGCACTGAATTTGGCAAAACCGCTGACTGAAGAATAAATGCGTTGGGATACTGAGTTTTGGATACTGCAAGTGACAGATACGTGTTCAAAATATTATTCCCATCCATCCAGCCCAAACTTAACCGTGATATGAGCTAGCCCTTGGGGAAATCTCCCGTTCTTCCTGATTAGTCACTCCGGCATTGGCCCTGGGTGAGAGAGAGAAGGACAGCACCTATCTGTTTTTATTCATTTTGGTCTTCTTTTCAAAAAAAAAAAAGACAGCACTTTGAGGAAATTGGTGGAGGTCCAAAGTATCGATTCGGGGACAATAGTATCGAAAAATCAAAGTACTTGTTTCGTATTGATAGTATCGACATTATGATCGATTCACCCACACCTCTGCAAGAAAGCAAATCACTTGGCTCCAAAGAAGAGTGTTAAGCTTTGTTGCCATGACAACATGCCTGATAAAGACGCGAGACAAAGCTTCTTTGTTCTGGGGAAAATTAATCATCACATGTCTTCCTCTGAAGACTTCGGTGATGGAATGTGTTGGACCTTGACTCAGCCTCTTCGCAATGATCACAGCAAGGCTTTAGGGCTAGGACCTTAGCTTGGCCTTTTGGCTGAGAGTAAGTGTCCCGGCTCCTAGGCTTTGTAGCGTATTATGAACTTACCGATAACGGATAATGGATAATGAATAACGAAGATAGAACAATAACCCTTAAAAAAAAAACCTCTGAAGACTTCTTGGACAATGCTCATTTTGTGGCCATTAATGTAAATCTCCAAATCTTACTTAGGCATGGAGTGCCTCCTTTTCTAGATATAACTACTTCCTTTTAATTCAAGGTATTTTTCATTGATAGTCTTTAAAAAACTAAGGCCTCTCTGAGTGTAGGCTCAGAGGATATGCGAACTCCTTGGACTGCACATCTTGGTTATGCGACAAGATATTAAGTTTACTGTTCAGGCTCTGCTGAATCAAGCCAGCTATATAATTTCTTTTTGGCAATGCATATGGCGGTAAAACTGACTTATTAAGACCTTTTAAAACAGATTAGAATAGGTCAGCATTAAAAGATTCCTTCCAAGTCTCTCTTCGCTGGGTTGTTTTTGTGCTGATTTTTTTGTAAAACCAGAATATAAACGTACAGATAGGATGAAGGATTGACAGACGGACAGACAGTAAACAGCTCAACATTGGTTAACAAAGTTCATACTTGGGCCTGGGGTTGTATATAGTAAACCGTCAATTGTGCAAGTTCTCCCGATTTAAAGGATTAGAGAGCACTGTATTTGACAAGTATAGCTCAAATGTGAGAGACGGAATGAGAGAAAAATCCCAAAAAACACTTTTTGTGGTTTTATTTGCAAATTATGCTGATCAAACCGAAGTCAAGCCTCTGTTGCCCAGGTATTATATACGGGATAATTGTCATGCTGAAAGACCCAGCCCCATTTCATCTTCATTGCCCTGTCTGACTGATGGTTTTCAATCAAAATTCACAATGGATGGCCCCATCTGTTTTATTCTTCACATAGATAAGTAATTCTGGTCCCATTGCAGAAAAAAGCCGCAATTCACAATGTTTTCACCCCAATGCTTCACAATAGGTATGGTGTACTTTGAATGCAATTCAATAACCATTCTCTTCCAAATACAAGATATTGTGGATCTACCTAAAGTTTGTCCTGCTTTATGAATAGGAAAATGTTGGCACTAACCCTGACTGTCCCTGACTGCATAGTGTATAACAAATATCAGCCTATGTTACTTTGGTCCCAGCTCTCTGAAGGTCATTGATTATTTGCCTTTGTATGGTTCTGGGATTTTTGCTCACTGTTCTGTAATAATTTTGACACAACACTTCTTACGATGATGCTGGTGTTGTATGTGTTCAATTTTCTAATTGCTTCCACAGTAGTTTTTTTTCAGACTAAGAAGCTTGCCTATTGCAGATGAATACTAAATCCCATTACACCTTACTCTAGCAAAGCACGCCCACAATGATGTTAATGGCCCCAACCCTTCTCAAAGCGTAAAGTGAGGTATGAGAGTAGGGGCCACAAGCTTTTTTACCGAGAGGGGTCAGGAGTGTTAAAGGTTCTCTGTAGCTACGTCCCACTGGCATGAATGACCAGATGGGAGAGGGTGCTGCAGGACGAGAAAAAGAACGGAGTCGCAGGTGGTTCCAAGATGAAGAAGAATAAACCAGAGTGAAGCGCAGTACTCTTCTGGCAGCATACTAATTTGTTTTGCACAATGAACACTACAGTTTATTTTTTCGAACAGTTTCAATGGTACTGCTTTGAGGTGAGAAAAGGGGTGAACAGCAATTATTGCATATGTTAAGTTAGGACAAGGGCAACCTAAAATGTTGACATGGTAAACAGGAGGTCTGTTCTTGATTGTTGAAGGAATTGTGTCTTTGCCCTCGCCATAAAAATGGAGGGGTGAGAGGAAGAGGGCAGAGAAAGAAGAACGACACGGAGTGAAAAAGTGAAGCCGAAGTAATGGGATTGAGCCTATGGCTGCTATTTTGTTTCTAGTGTCCTATCACAGCTCAACAACAGTGGAGTGCTATTGTTTGAAGTGTTTCAGCTGTGTTGTATATTATGAGTTCAAACAGGTGCTATTAAAACAGAAAACGCAGGGTGAACAAAAGACCTTCTTAAAGATGAAGTCAAAGTTCTGTGAGAACATCGAACATGTGGAGTTATATCATTGTAACATATGTTGGCCTGGAGATGGATGGGCGCCAGTAGGCTGTACTTGCCCAAGACTCAACACAGGAAATGGTGTCCCTACATCCCTAGTTGTTAAGGAGTCCAACTAACCAACAAACCAACTGGCCAACCAACCAAACAAACAACCAACCAAACAACCTACAGCAGATATTTTTTGAACATGAGCTAACTAAAAATAGAGATATTCTCTTTTTACTCAAATGCTGAGATTCTAATTCATGCATTTATTACTTCTCGGCTTGATTACTGTAATGTATTGGTTTCTGGTCTCCCTATGTCTGGAATCAAAAGTTTGCAGCTGATTCAAAATGCTGCCAAGAGATTATTGATGAAGACAAGGAAGTTTGACCATGTCATTCCTTTATCAGATAACTTGCACTGGCTCCCAATCCGCTTAAGATGTGACTTTAAGGTTCTCTTACTAACACACAAATGTTTGCATGGACTTTCCCCCTCTTATCTCTCTGATTTGATTCCCCCTATGTTCCTCCACGGAGCTTTCGCACGGAAAATGCCAGTCTACTTGTAACTCCAAGAGCCAAGAAGAAGTATGCATTCTCGAGAGCGTTCTCCATCAAGGCCCCGGTGCTGTGGAATGCTCTGCCTCAGAAGACAAGATCTGCAACATCAGGGGGAATTTTTTTAAATCTAGACTTAAGATCCACTTTTATTCAATAGCTTATGCTTAATGCCCACCTTATACCTTTCTTTTCCTGTCCTTTTCCGACTGCCTGGCTGGTGGTGATATAAGGGAGAAGGGGTCGTTTAAGAACCAATGTTGTCAGGTTTTCCTGGTGAAACATATATTATTACAGTGGGACCTCGCTACTTCGTGGCTCCACGTTCGCAGGTTCAGAGCTTTGTGGGCCTAAAAATTAATAATAATTAAAAAAATTAAATAAATAAATATATATATATATATATATATATATATATATATATATATATATATATATATATATATATATATATATATATATATATATATATATATATATATATATATATATATATATATATATATATATATATATATTCTTTTTTTTTTTTAAAGCAGTTTGAAGGGGCGTCGCTACTTCACGGAATTTCACTTTTCGCGCGTGGTTTTGGTCCCCATTAATAGAATATACAGAATATACCTTTATTGTCATTGTTACAAAATGGGTTAACATATTGTGACAACGAAACCGCAAAAACCGAGGGATTACTGTACTTGATTAAACCAATCCCTCCGCAAATTAACATACAGTATGGGTGGTGAGCTGGTAGAAAAAATCATAACAAGATTTTATACACACACACGCAGACATACACACAGATACACACACATACATGATTATTTATGTGGGGTGGACTTTATTTTTTTGTTCTACATTGAAGTTTTTTAAACAGCACTTATACAGTTGCAATTTGTTGCTTGAAAAGTGCTTTACAAATCAATTTTGATTGATTGACTTCAGTCCTTCACGATAAAAAATAATTTTATAAAACTTCCTACTACTGTGAGTGACTGACAAACATGTAAAAAAATAAAGAAAATAAACTATTATTGAGGTCCAGAAATTTGTTACGGCAATCTTTCTCATGACTGCTAACATGGATTTTCTTAAGCCATAACCGCAAAATCTCATTTACTGCACAAATAGATTTTATCTGTCCAGGGAGTAACCTGGGTGGACTGACCCTGCCCTAGATCAACAGCCTAGATAATAGAGGGATGATTGAAAAGGCCTTTAGCCCTTGCTCGTCTATATCTGGAGGTTATTTCCAGTGGTAGTTTTGTGACAAGGCAAAGGGCGGGTTTGGATGTCGATGTTTGATTTTTGTTCTAATATGTTAGAAAGAGACTCCTACTAATAATGCTTGAAACACGGTCGATGCCTCCAAAACTAAACGACCTCGCTGAACGCTTCAAATAGTCGGTAAGAATGCGCAGGCGTCAGGGTGGGAGGAAGTTCTACATCTGCTGGTGCATTTGTGTGTCAAGCTAGTACGTGATCTCGGTGGGAACGCCGCCAGAAATGGGGAGAAGAAGTATCCGAGGTTTGAGGGGGTCATGTCGCCTGAAGGGGCGCAAGATCTGCTTTTCATTAAATCCAACCATATGTCATTGTATCTGCTCCACCCACCTACCAGTCTTCACTGTTTCCTGGAAATGGAAGTCAGTGACACAATCCTTCATCCGTCACTCCTTCGAATTTTAGTGGGATTGTCAATGTGTGTGTGTAAATAATTCTGAGCGAGCTGGCAGGGATATTGGTGCTTGGAAAGTTCTTGGAGTAGCATTCATTTACACAGATTTATGGTGAGGCACAGTCAGATTTACAAAGAAATATACATTTCAGTCATCATTTGATAAGCAGAGCAAAAAGCTATACATACACTGTAGTATAGAAAGAAAAGTTTAATTTTCTTGCCTAAATATACATGAAGTCTATGTTCTGCTCCTTTTGAATAAAAGCTTCAATAGATAGGTGATCTTCCATTCTGAAAAAATTCCATGCAAGAAAAAATACTCCCAAACAGAGGTGGGTAGAGTAGCCGACAGTTTTACTCAAGTAAAAATTATGTTACTTCAGAAAAATATGACTCAAGTAGAAGTTAAAATAGTCATCCAAATACTTACTTAAGTAAAAGTAAAAAAGTACTTGGTGAAAAATTTAATCAAGCACTGAATAACTGTAGCAACGTCGTAATCTTTTTTAAAAAAAATTTAAACAACAAATCAGATAATCAAATTATCAAGGTCCATTCAATCAACACAAAATACATTTAATTCAAAAGTAGAATAAAATAATCAACATAAATTTAAGTGTTTTAACAAAAACAAAACAATGTATAAATCAAATGAATAAATTAAGCACATGTAGCACTACGTAACACATTTAAACCCCCAATACTTATCTTAACAGGCTCTGCAGGCAGAGCAACAGGTTAGGCCATGAACTGGAACAAAGAAGACATTGCCTCCTCTTCTGTGTTTTCATAGCCGGTATTGCTAAGCAACATTTTCCATCTGTTTTGTACGTAAACACTTTCCCTCCCTATTAAGTTGAATATTGTCACATGACAAGGCTCTTACGTTTGATTGGTTAAACATGGTAGAGCCTCCTGGAGGTCTCCGTCAAAATAAATGAGCCTTAGCGGAGACAGAGAGATGCGTACTTACGTGAAGGGTATTTATTAAGTAACGAAGTAACGACTTTAATGTTGCCTAATGTAGTGGAGTAAAAGTACTGTTTTTTCTTCACAAAATTACTGAAGTAAAAGTATAGGGATTTAAAAATACTCTTAAAAGTACAAAATTTCCTAATATTTGAACAAGTAAATGTAATGGGGTAAATGTATTCCGGCTGCTCCCCCCCTCCTTCTGCTTTTAAATAAAAGCATAAATAGACATAGTAGGTTATTCTCCATTTTGAAAAATTGTCCATGCAACAAGAGAAAAACTTACTGAATAGATTGACTAGCATTTAGCTCGCTAATGTTATGAGTAGTTTTATTGTTTAGGGATGAGGTGTGCGCAAAGTTAAAGTCCTTGATCTCACTATCGCCCTTTGCTACGAGGCAAGAGAACTGGTGGCTCTTTCTGCATCTATGGACGTTCAGCCCATTAATATTTTAATTACTAATTGTATTAATAATCTTTATAATACATCGTTTTAAAATATTTCTGTTTTGAAAAAGGAAACTTCATCCGTTTAATATGCTTCTCCTGATTGCACTGGATATCAGTCCTCTCTGTGGTGTTTTTTTTGTGTTGAAATGTGTGTTGTGTTTATCTATTATTTATTTGCAGATGAGCTGTTGAAGTCATCTGCACCTATGTGTAATATAATCTGGCGATTTACAACGGTGCCTACAAATAAATACAAAGTAATATTTTTATGACTTTTACACTCTCCTGACTGCAAATCACATATATTTAGAAATATACTTCATGTATATAAAAATTTAGCCAGATATTCACCTAATTTAGAAGATTTTTTTCAAGTGTTGCTCCAGTCATGGGCGTACGATGCGTACTGACCGAACTAGAGGAATCCCAATAAAGCATATTTGATTAAATAGCAACCCGAATGCTTGATGTTTGCTCGTTGTGTTGTCTAATTGCACTCCCAAAATATGAATTATTCATGAACAGTTACCCTCTATGAAAGACTTAATAATTTGTTTTAATCATGTCATAGTAAGGCCTGTTTTAAAAATGATAACAGTCAAGCGAGGTTGCACCGCGGTGAGTAACAAGTAAGGAATGTAATTTATGATGACATTCATTGAAGACAAATTATTATTTCCTCTAATGACTTGTTTTTGTTAGTCAACCACTGTGTGCAAGGTGTCAGGTGATGCCAACAGGCGGTTCCAGCCAAAACATACATTTATTCCAATGCAAATTAGCATTAGTTTTATTGTGCAGGTGAAACTGTTTCTAGTGGGAAAGCATACATAATTAGCATACAGTTTACTGATTTGGTTCACTGAGCTCAGACAGTATTAAAACAATTACATACATTAATGTTTTCCGTCTATCTATCTATTTATGACCTGGATTAAAATATATAAAATTAAAAAAATAGCACTGGGTGGGTTTCTTTAAGAAGTATCGATCTATCTATCTATCTATCTATCTATCTATCTATCTATCTATCTATCTATCTATCTATCTATCTATCTATCTATCTATCTATCTATCTATCTATCTATCTATCTGTCTGTCTGTCTGTCTGTCTGTCTGTCTGTCTGTCTGTCTGTCTGTCTGTCTGTCTGTCTGTCTATCTATCTATCTATCTATCTATCTATCTATCTATCTATCTGTCTGTCTGTTTCTACATCTATCCATCCTCTGTGGCTGTACTGAAGTTTTAGCGCTTCTATTATTTATAAGATGAAGAGGCGGGAGTGGATGAATCACACAAGCAGATGGGTGGAAGGAGTCTATGAGAACAACTTGAAGATGGAGCTACTGTAGTTAGTTCCTCGTATGTGGAGTTGGATGCAACAGGCTTTTTGGCGTGAACGCCATTTTTTATGGTTTTCGAGGAGGCCTCGTGGGTGGACAACATTGGATCACGTGATCACTTTTCCTTTCTCCCACTCGCACACCCACCCACATCCTCACCCACTCTCCCTCCCTCCCCTCCTCTCCGCAACGCCCGACCGCCTTTTGCCTCCCTCCGGATCACGTAGTCTGAGCAAATGTATCCACAACCGGACTAATATCCACCAGGTTTCCTTTTATCCACACTTTTGAGGCCATTTATTTTGTTGGGGGAAAGATAAGTGGACTCCACGCCGCCGAAAGAACTCCTGAGGTAACTTTTGGGAAGTGTTCTCACGGTCGGTTAGCTCCTTGTTTTTTGTGTTTTACGATGACTTCAGCGTGACTCAACTCTTAAACATGGAAGAGTTTAGTTTTATTCGGACACAAAACGTCGCTAAAGTTACGCGTGGGTGTTTTATCTGGCTCGAGAAACTACTTAAACGTGTGCTATTGTCGCTTCTGTGATGTGTGTATTCCTCAACCCCCATCACACCCTCTCATCAAATACAGGTAGCCCCAAAGGTGCTAAGTGCTATTCAAAAGTAGCCCCACCAAAAAGAAACAGGGAAGAAAAGAGAGAAAGAGGCCGCCTTTTGTTTACCGTTAACGACTCTTGGCTGAAGAAGGCAGAAAGCTTTTCCTCTCCATCTGTATTTTTTCTAAGTTGGGGGAAGAGAAGTGATGGAGAGTGTTGAGAAAGTCCCACGATCACTTCCATTTTGTGGTGATTTTGTGATCAAGCAGGGCACATACTTTATAGACGTATAAACATCTAACAAGTCACTAGAAGCGCAAACACTCCTTGATAAATCGTCAACTTAGGCCAGTTCCCTAACACTAGATTTTATCCTGACATTCTTTGTATCCTAATTTGGTACTTTAAGTCTTTATTATGTGTTTATCCGGGTATGCCGTGTCCAACCTCGTTGTAAACAATGTTCATTACGTTGTTATCAATGACAATAAAGACTATTGCAAACAAAGTAAACTTGGTACAAAACTAAATAATGGTCATCATGTGTAAGGGCAAAATCTCAAATGACATTAAAGACAATTCTAATTCTATTCACCGATTATCTGTTTAACTGAAACTTATTTAAACAATTGATTAATTGTTCACATCCTATCAGGATTCTAAATTCTCCAAATGTCTGCTTTTCGTCGGTAGACATTTAATTTCTCTGTCTTTCATTTTAAAAGATTTTCTTTATTTGTGTTGAATTAAAATAACGCCTGTCAAAACTAAAAAAAACTCACAATTTCGTACATTTTGTAATTATTTGTGAGAAAACTAGTATATATGTGAGTCCGCCGGAGTGGGAGCTATTTTTTTAACACATTTTTGAAAAATAATTATGTGGACATACGTTGTTTTTATTTTGAAGTTAAAATCTCATGGATATACTTATTACAATGTAACCGCGGTGTACATGTCCCAACAAAGATCCACATTCACGCTGGACTGGATGATGAGGCTTTCATTATTACAGTTTCTGCAAATGGATGAGTCACAACATTAGCTTTTCTGCTGGCTTTGATCTCTTTGATCATTGCAGTTCTCTCTGGTAAGACTGCCAACAAAGCATATCAAAGAGCTTTCTTTTCACTTTACATAAAATTCATTTTAGAATATTACAATACATTTTTACATCCATTTTAACAAAATACTTTTAACAAGTTTTCATTCATTCATAGGCCAATATTGCTAATTTATTTCCTTTACTTTGGAGAATGAGGAATGAGTGGAGAAGTGTTGTAAAAGGATAGTGGGATGTTTGGATGCGTCTAAGGGATGGGCAGGGTATTTTTGTATGATGCGGCTTGGGTAAACCAGTGAAAGCTTTGGGGCCCTGCTGTTGAACAGAAGAGTGTGTTGTGTCACCCTGACCCGAGTGACATGGCCGCTTTCTTGTGTCCCTTTTCATCTGGAGGGATGAAAGCATGACCAACTTGGGTGCCGAGGTGCTTAACTTGTTTGGGCATTTGGGTTGGCCATGGTCCAAAAATGTGTGTGTTTTTATGCAATTTTTTCCTTTTTTATTTTCTTTGTTATTGAATGTGTTTGTCTTGCTGTCAGTCACCCCTCTTGAGGGATACGACCAAAGTTAATAGATAGATAGACTTTGGAGAATACTGATAAACTTTGCATACTTACATGGCCAAATAAATAATTACAAAGTCAAGCAAGTCATTTTTATTTGTATAGCCCTTAATCACAAAGAGTCTCAGAGGGCTTCACAGGTTATTACACATAAGCAGTTTAGGTTATTCATATGCTATAGAGTAGAAGTGAGTTTTAAGCTTAGATTTAAACATTTCCACTGAGGTTGCAGATCAAGACATACCAATAGATAGATAGATACTTTATTCATCCCCTTAATAAAATGGGTAGCACGGCGGCGAAGTGGTTAGCGCGTGTGCGGCACAGTTCTGAGGTCTTGGGAACCTCCTGTGTGGATTCAAATCCAGCTACCGGACTTCGGAGTTTGTATGTTCTCCCCGTGCTTGCGTGGGTTTCCTCCGGGCACTCTGGTTTCCTCCCACATTCCAAAGACATGCATTTCAGGTGGATTGGCCGGTCCAAACTGTCCGTAGGTGTGAATGAGCAAGCGAGTTGTCTGTCCCTGTGTGCCCTGCGATTGGCTGGCAACCAGTTCAGGGTGTCCCCTGCCCGCTGCCCGATGATTGCTGGGATGGGCACCAGCACACCCGCGACCCTATTGAGGATAAGCTGTGCAGCAAATGAGATGAAATGAGATACCAACAGAATATTTTTTTCTACAATGTTAATTTGAAGTTGTTTTCAGTTTACATAGGGTTACAAACACTTAAAGATTGGATGGTTTCGATCCGGGAAGCACAGCAGCTGAGTGGTTAGTGTCCGCGGCACAGTTCTGAGGTCATGGGTTTAAATCCAACTACTTCCTATGCAGAGTTTTTATGTTCTTCTCGTGTTTGCGTGGGTTTTCACCGGGCACTCCGGTTTTCTTCCACATTCCAAAAACATGCACATCTGTTTAATTGTCAAATTGTCCTTAGGTGTTAATGAGCGAGTGTCTCTGTGTGCCCTGCAACTGGCTGGCAACCAGTTCAGGGTGTCCCCTGCCCACTGCCCGAAGATAGCTGGGATGGGATCCAGCAACCCTGCGACTTTACTGAGGATATGCATTAATAAATGAATCAATGGTTTCAATCCCTCTAGTAGCCTCCTAGGAACACCTGTGTAGATAGCAGGTAGATCCTAAAAAATAGCTCACCAGTGTCATTGTGGTTTTCCAGGAAAGTTCATTACTAACTCGCATGATTTTTAAGTGGTTGACGGAGCCAAAAGTTAACTTGTAACTCAATTTCTAATGATTACAACTTGGTAGTATGATAATAAAAGAGTAATAACTTGGTAATAATGTGACAGTTTTTTGTTTTAGAAATGCATATCAAACTCATAGCCCTTCGCGCCAATGCGTGACAAAAAGTAGCTCTCAGCTTCAAAAGGTTGGTAAATGGTCTGAATTTATGTAGCTTAGATGATTAATTTCATAATTTGATAATGTGCTTTTTAGTTGTTTTAAATCTGGGATTCCTGTTTAAATTATATAAATTTACTTTGAGTTGTTCCCAAAACATGATCATTAGACCGATAAGAAACTAAACTTTCCTTAGATCGAATAGAGTCTGTACATTTTTTACACAACATCGTAAAATGCACGGCCCTAATCAGGATTGTGAAAGTGCTACAAAAACGTTGCTTGCTCTTCTGAGTTGAAGGTCACATCTTGAAGAGATACATAACCATTCAAATGTCTTGTATGGCTGATGGTATCTTACTGAACACTAATGTTTTTGGGAATTACAAGTTGAAATCCTAGTTATTACATGAGTCACCATTTTGCCTGTTGCCTTGACTCCCGCTTCTTTTTTGTGTGTACAATTGTCAGCTTCAAGAGGAAGTGTAGGCGGTGGTAGAAGAGGCGCTATTGGAGGATGAGTCTGGTGGAGGTGAGACAGTTGGCAGGCTCGCTGACCTTGTCCCTGTCCAGCAATAACTCCAAGGAACACTTG
The DNA here is from genome assembly GCF_059441175.1 of Urocampus carinirostris. Taxonomy (NCBI): domain Eukaryota; kingdom Metazoa; phylum Chordata; class Actinopteri; order Syngnathiformes; family Syngnathidae; genus Urocampus; species Urocampus carinirostris. Next base: position 10,586,653 of record NC_142361.1, read on the forward strand.
TGCGAGAGAGACCCCGAAAACCTGCGTGACCGGGCCATGTCTCCAGACCTGAGGCAGGACTTTAACATGATGGAGCAGAAGAAGAGGGTCACTCACATTCTGCAGAGTCCAGTATGTAGCCCATTAAAAAGTGTTTAAACACCTTCACCTTCATTCTTTGTACGTGCCTATAATTCAATACAGTCAGAGGTAAGATCTGAATCCTAAACCCGACCCAAATTTCAGGCCGAGTCAGGCCTAAATGTAAATTATTATGTTCAGTTCAAGCTAGGCTTCTCCCTCACTGCCTTTTTTTTATTATGCACTTGTCATTTTTATTCTTTGTCTCTGCATTTCTGTCTCTCCCATAAAGGGCTGTGCTAGATTCTTAGGATGACTTTTGCATTCGCTCATGACCCAATTTTGACCCCTCAAAATGACGGCCGGCTTAAAATCTCTTTAAAACTCTAAAATATCCATCAATGATGGAAAATTGTAGATTAATTTTTGAAGACACATAAAAATGTAAATGTTTATACAGCCTTGTTTAACCTAGATTTTTTTGACAACAGACATGTTTTAATTTGTAAACTCCTCTCCTCCTCCACCGGCCCCCCTAATAAAATGTGAACATCCGGTTTTCTCTGGGCTCGGACTGGCTAGGGCTTTAATATCTGCGGGCATGGGATGGGTCAGGCTGAGTATTTTAAAGACCAATCTTACCTCTGAATATAGTATATCGATCTGCCCTATTTCTATCCCGTTCATTCTGTTCAATGGCCTACTTTGAGCAACAATCAGAAAGTAATGACCAATACATCACAGAGCATTTATAGATGAATTCAGAGGCCTGCTAAATAACCAAAAAAAGGCAAGCATGGAATAATATGGTGACATATGTATGTTGACTTCTATTTTCCCAAAGTTTGATCAGGTTTTGTTAATTCCAAACACTTTACTAGTCATTTATTGTATCTCCAATTTCCACTTAATACATCAAATTTAATTAAAATGTTATTATAATTAAAAAAGTTTTTTTAAACCTTCAATTTGCAATGATGTGATACTGCAGCATGAAGTACTCAAGAGGTTGTTTAATATTTGCTTCTTATAGCCATAGCCAAAGTGATGCACCCGATGAGTAATTCAAAGGAAAGCAATCCAATTTTTGAAATTTTACACCTGGTTTTATTATTAAAACCAAAAGCCATATTCATTTTATCTAGCCTGCTAGCCGATTTAAAAAAACGTTTTTTTAATCTACCGTGTAACTTTGACGCCCAAGTGGTAAGTTGCTGTATCATAAATAGATGAATTGCATAATAAGAATCAATTCCGCTCTGAATTGCTGCATTGGGATGTAAGATAAAAAATGGAGTAAAGGAAAGCTCAGCGGATGAGCTCTAGGAAGCCAGTAAACACATGCCAGTGGAGTCATAGAAATAAGTCGAGCCCACACTCATCTGCGATTGCGTAACGACCCCTAACAAGTGGAACTTATCTCCTCACCATGGTTACGGCGCTTAGATGAAGCAGAATTCTGGCGCTGGGCTGACAACACGGAGATTCGATGATCCACAAAACACCCCCATCCCAGGCGAGAAAGTAAAAGTCGGGCTTAAATAACAGCAACACACCCTGCAGCGCTCACACCAGAAGGTTTTTCGAGATTTGTGGCTTGTAATAAGAAGAAATGAGCTGCCGGGACTACAAGACCCAGCACAGTGTAATAACTCTTTCTTTGTTTGCAGGTGTTTAAAGACGAGCTGGAAGGTCTTATACAGGACCAGATGACCAAGGGCAACAACCCTACAGGTCTCCTGGCCCTGAGACAGATAGCTGACCTGGTCATGGCCAGCACAGTGGGAGGGGCCGGGCTTTTGACGTCACCCATCAGTGAGTTCTTCCTTGTGCGAGCAGGAGGAATCCATTCGTTCTTGTCAGCCTGAAACAGCAGAAAAGTTGTGGAGGGCATTGTGGACTTGTCAATTAAGCAACCCGCATGACTGCTTGAGCTAGTGAATCGTAGCAGTTTGGAATGCTAATTATATTAGGGTACTTCTGCACGCTGCAATCGTTTTTATTGATTCTTATTGTGAAAGAAGTCCGAACGTCAGCATTTATACTTGCTAGTCATAGGCATAGTGATCAATGTTTCTATATTTGATTAATCGTGCCTTAAAGCAGGGGTCACAAATACATAAACATAGGAGAAATAAACATTGGCATTGCTGGTCTGTTACTAGTTCCCCGATCCCTTAACAGCCTCTGTCATAGGGACAACACTTCCCGTGGAATGTCTTTGGAAAGTACAGCCTAACTGCGCCCATCCCTTTAAATAATTAACATTTTTTAGGTACACATTTTAAATAATACTTAAGGATTTATGGCTGTTTAGGTACGCGTTTTATCAATATTTGGGGTGTTTTGAATGTAAAAAAAAATACCATTAATTTGTAAGAATAAATGTTTCACACAACTTGGTGTTCAAACAGTGATCTCTATTCGATTTATGTCAAGTACCCGGATATCACTGGCTTTCTTTTATCAAATTCTAAACAAAATTTTGAATTCCCATCGAACACCAAAGTGAAACAGATGTAGTAAAACTGCTGAGAAATCTAAAATGCAAATTTTACCTGAAAGTTAATTCTAGTTCTGTACTTAAAGTAAGGTGGTTATCCATGACGAAAAATAAGTAGCTCATAGCTGTTGCACTAAGTCTCCCTAATTTATTAAATTGCATATTTGTGGGGCATTTTAGCTTTTAAAGTCCTGCTAGAGGTCAGTAAAAACCTAGGAGCGGAGAGACACACAAAGATCAGGTGAAAATGTCTTGCTGGTGAAAGTGTGACTTTTCGCTATGATGCCGTTGTCCATCTACTTCCTTCTTTCTGCAGCATTTTTCAGTACATCCCTGAATATAAGATTTTATTATTGAAAATGAATACAGTATTTAGAAATCAATAATCAGGCTTTTTTGTATATTAAACAAAATACTCATACTCTTTCCCCATCGTTGCGTAAGCTTACTAGCTGATAGCAAGATTGCTTGAGGGTGAAATAGCCACTAATCCGGGAACAGGCTGGGAACCAAATGTCATCGTCCTAAGTTCAATTTGAGTTAATGTCAAGCGGCGTATATCACGTCGGTGTTAATATGAGCAACTGAAATCTCGAGCGGCAGCAAGATTACCCTTCTTCCTGCCGAATGTAGACTGAAATACTCTCCCCTGAATTTATTATGACCAAAAATAGGGCATTTATGTTTTTCAATTTCATATTGTGCATAATTAATTCACCAGTCCCACAAAAATAAAAAAAAAACTGCAGACATTTATAAGGATAGCATTTCCAAGAATACTCGCATTAGGGTTTTTTTTATTTCAAAATTTATTACCACAATCTTAAAAGCGGTGAACATTCATTTGATACTCCTTACACAGCAAAAGCAGTTCAGATGTGTTTTACTTGATTTGCGCTCAAAGGCCCAGAAGAAGACTAATCCTTTTAATCTTGCTCAAGAGTGCAACTCCATTTGACACTGTTTTCAAAAGTCAACCATCCAAAATACACACTTGTGCATTGCACAGATAACATCAGGACTTGAAGCACCACTGTTAAGTTCAAATGCCATGCAGCAATGCTTAGAAGTTTGCAGTCAGTATTGTTTTCTAAAAACTTTTTCTCGAACGAAGATCTCTTCTTTCTTAGTCACACTCTTTTTTTTCTTGCCTGCAGGCCTCGTTTTTTGCTGTAGGCTTCCTCCAGCTGAGATCACCCTGTTTATCTCTAAGTTAAATGCATTCGTGTAAGGAAAACGGCTGTGAAGTCAAACCGAGCTTTGCCCTTTTAAAAAGCTTAAGTGCCTGTAAGAGATGGTGTCGTTAAATGTCCTTATATGGCTGCGCGGTTCAAAATATCCTCATTGGGAAATTTCAGAAAGCCTTTTTTAAGATTCAAATGCTCCCCAAGGGAGGCTTTAACTTTATCAGCGGTCAAGGCAAAGCCTGTAAACATCCTTGTTATGTCTAAAAGTGTACTTAAATGCAAAAACTCCTTACAGGATTATGTTTCATCTCGTTGCAGGCCTGGGAACGGTTTCTCCGATCAATGACTTGTACACCGTGGAGTCGCCGTCCTTTGCCAAAGGCGAGAAGCAGAGTCGTTGCAAGCTGGCCAGCCTCTACAGGCTGGTTGACCTTTTCAGCTGGACTCGTTTCATCAATCCCTACATCACCGTGAGTGTTGACATCTTGCGCACGTCTTCCGGTCTTCACAAGACATTCTCCAACTCAACCCTGAAGGCCAACAGAGAGATGTGGCTTTCTATCACCTTCCAAATAAAAAAAAAAACTACCAAAAACTGTGGCACAAGAGTGACTTAGAATACTGCATTTCGCCATTCATTACGAAATTATTACGTGATAGACTAAATTGACGTTCTGTCCTGTTATTCTCGTCCATTTGCTTATTAGGTCTTACTGGGTCCCCCAGGTTGATCCACCACCCCACCCCCAGACAATTTAGAACTTAATATTAAAGTTTATGTCCTGTATTTATTCATGTATAACACACTTTTTTTTACCTACGAATAAGCAAGTTTGGGTGAGTGTTATACACTAGGTTTTATGGTAATATATTTCAGTGCGATGTGCAATGATTGACCATTATAAAAATATCGCTGACCAAAATCGCAAAACATTGGATACAACCGGATCGAACCCGTTTCGCGGCGGTAAGAGCTCTCAATCCTAACTACTAGACCATCCATCCATTATCTGCACCGCTTATCCTCAGTAGGGTCGCGGGGGTGCTGGAGGCCATCCCAGCTATCTTCGGGCAGGGGGCACCCTGAACTGGTTGCCAGCCAGTCGCAGGGCAACTACTACACCACCAGGGATATATATATATATATATATATATATATATATATATGACCTACTAAAAGGCATTGGATTTAATCTCATTATCACACTATTATCACGATACCAGAGGCGAATGTTAGAGAACAGAGAAACGAGGAACTCGTTCTGAAAGATATTAAGTTACTTAATTTTACTCATGCTCATGTTTTTAGTTTTTCCTTGGCCTCATGTAAGTTCAAGATCAGGGGATGGTGTAATAACAGTCTGTAGTTTGCAGTAGTCTTCGCAGCCCTCTGAGACTCTGTGTGATTAAGGGCGATACAGATAAACATGACTTGACTTAAATAAACGCAAAAAGCACAATGAGGAAAACAACTCTTTGGTGAACTGATGATGAATCGAACTTTGAAGAACATTAAATAAATACATTGTAAATGTTATATCGGTTTTGCTGTTCATAATATAAGTTGTATATTATTTTAATAATGGCTGCACGTATTCAACAATGTTTGTACGTACAACGTTTCGGTTCAATTGAGAAAAAGTAAAACTAAGTTTTATACTGATTTCTAATCGATAATTAGGGGTGCGCCATATACATGAATAAATACGGATTTAACTGGGACAAGGAGCAGCATTTGTGTTGCAAAAACAGATGTCGTCTATATTCATAAAATAATATGCTCTATAAAGATAAATAGAGTTAAGTTTAACTTTTGGAAGATGAGCTTCAAAAGTAAACCTCCGTGGTAAAAAGTGGCAGAAAAAAAGCCATCCAACCATTTTCTCAACAGCATCAAGCTTCCATATTCCGCTTTCATTTCATATGAAACGGCTCGCTTCTTCTTTACACGTTACACCAACCATATTGAATGGATGTACGAGGTATTAAACAATAAAAATGTAAACGTTCTTAGTGTGCTGGAGATACAGTATAGAATGTTGACACACCAAGTAGGAAGAGGAAGCGGATTTCTTCATCGGAGTGCTGGGTTACCTCTCAAAGCTCCACCACACACCGGCAACGGTGGAAAGAAGCACTACAGTACTGTCCTGTGCTCAGAAAATGGTGCACACAATACAAAATCTAACTTAAAACAATGTCCGGATATTTTTTGACTTCCCGAAAAAAAATGTTCATATTTACCGTTTTTCGTAAGTCGAATGGTCGTAAGTAAGGGAGCGTCTGTCTCATCAGCTGCACCGCTTATCCTCAGTAGGGTCGCGGGGGTGCTGGAGCCCATCCCAGCAATCATCGGGCAGTAAGCAGGGGACACCCTGGACTGGTTGCCAGCCAATCGCAGGGCACACGGGGACAGACAACTCATTCGCTCAGTCATACCTAGGGACAATTTGAACCGGCCAATTCACCTGAAATGCATGTCTTTGGAACGTGGTCGGAAACCCACGCAAGCACGGGGAGAACATACAAACTCCGCACAGTAAGGCCGGGAGCTGGATTTGAACCCACGCAGGAGGTTCCCACGACCTCAGAACTGTGCCGCACACGCGCTAACCACTGCGCCACCGTGCTGCCTGGGGGGGGGCGTCTGTATTGCAGGCAATTCACCATAATTGTTTCAACATGTGTAACTTAACCATAATCATTCAGGACTATCTATATAAGTGAATTAGCAACCCACAATTCATCACTGGTTTAATCTCATTTGAAAAGCAGGGCAAATTTGCACATCTCATCTTCAGACCTTAATTACTTGACCTTGAACTGGCAATTTTATGAATATTTTACTCTGGTGTAAGGATGTAATACTTTAGGAAGTCTACCACCCCAATCTCATTTCTGAGCACATAAAAGACTGTTAACGCCATCTCCTCCTGAGAAATATTTAACGCTTTTGGAATTCCAAATGCTTTTCTGCATGATCTTAACCAGGAATAGGTTGTCCTCTTTAATTGATGCCCTTTTCCCTATTTACTTAGGTGCGTGTAAACAAAGAACAGGACCATGTTCTGATCTGTCCAAGAGGCTTGTCTTTTGCTGAGGTTACAGCAGCGACTTTGGTAAGAGAATATTGCAGCAGATTGTATTTCATGCATTGACTAAATAATTTAATGTTTTTAGCATATTGTAGAAAAAATGCATTCAATACATTCAGTATGTTCAATACAATACTAGAAGTGGATTACAGCTGTAACATATATGTTCAATATATTTTGCTCTCACAACGTGACCTTTTTCTTGCTAACCTTAAGAATTCCCATGTGTTTTGACACGACCAAAAGATAAAATACAGTAGACTTGTAATTTTTCTTCTAATTTGCCTAACATCCTACAAATGCAGAGAATGTCTTTCATTACAATGAAGAACAATGATTTTGGGCCAATGTGAGCGGCTACTTATTGTTGCCAAGTTATTGGCCCTTTTGTATTTCAAAGTTGTTTGTTATTTTTTTCTGATTCCGACTTCTATATATATTTTTAAAACTAGCAACAAATCAATATTTTCTTCAGGGGATTTTTACTGTTAATCCTTTTAAAGTGCTGTATCAAACCATTAAATGTACAGTAAGAAAATAAAATCCCTTCCAAACAACAACAAGGGCTGATATAATAACAGCAGATAAGATGGCCCGAAACCGTTGGGACCTTTAAAAATAGTAAAAGCATCATAAAATCAAGCCTGGAACGCACAAAAAGCAAATGCTGGGAATTGAAAATTTGGTGGTATGAGCGCACAAAAAAAGTTCAAATTTCCCCCAAATTAGGACATTTAAAACGCCTACATTTCTTTTTCCTTTTAAACCCACATAAAGACTCGGATCATATTTTAGGGTGCTACTGATCTGCGGCTTGAGTTCACGGATTGGATCCTTTTTCGAATCAGCAAAGAAAAATTATAACAAGAAAATAAACAGCTTCTGACTACCCCTTTTCGAACATTTGAAATGAAATGAAATGATCTGCATTTATATAGCGCTTTTCAAGCGCTTTACAATGTGCTCCACATTTCCCAATAGCGGCCTTGCAGCCATGTAGGGCGCTAACCTGCTTATTGGGGGTATTAGGGGTTCAGTGTCTTACCCAGGGACACTTCGACATGTAACACGGACGAGCCGGGATTTGAACCGGGATCCCTTGATCCCAAGACGAGCGCTCTACCTCCTGAGCTACTGCCGCCCCCATAATGTGTCATTATTTTGTTGTTGACTCATTGTTTTTGTCCTGTTTTTATTTTAATGTTCGAAATAAAGTTTTCATTCATAAGGTTCCAAACATGAAACAAACCTAATGTTACTATGACCAAGACAATGACCTGACAACCTTCGCTGTTGCTGTCGGGTACAGTCAGTATAATATATATGCCTGGATGGTTGAAGTGCGGGTGTGGAGATTGAACAAACGCATGTGGGCGCCATCCAGCCACTTCCCTCGGGTTGGTGCCAGTGAAACCAAAATGCACCCACTGACTTAAATAAAGCAGGAGATTTTTTTATAGCTCTTCCATTTCTCAGCTCACCATGATCACTCTATAGGAAAATTTCATATGCGCCCTCGACATCACTTTTTTTCAATGTGACCCACGGATCTCTTGTGTTCCGAATCTTAAAGAACAGAACGTATCATGGATTAGTGATGATTCATCGCACCACGAGTCATGGTGTAAAAAAAACAACTCCAATAAACAACAGTTTATTTTAAGTAACCCAAAATATGTGATTGGTTTGTCTAAAACATAAAAAGTTTTTTTTTTTTTTTTTTTTTTTTTTTTTCTTTTAAATTGAGTTTAACCACAAAAAACAGTATTTTGTTTTTAAACTTCCCATAAAATGGTGTCACATTTAAAAAACAAACCAATGCAAAAAGTTGGTTTCATAATTAATACATTTTTGACCCAGTTTTGATAATTCTTTACTGAAATGTCTTTAATCATACCATGCAAAAAAGCCGTGTGTGCTGCAGACCAGTGTTTCTCAAACTTTTTGGGGCAAGGCACACTTTTTTCCATTTAAAAAAATCTGGAGGAATATCATCCGTCAACAATGCTTATAAATGAATTTGATTAGTTTTATGTTAGCTTGTTTTTTTAGCTCAGATTGTCATGTTGACTAAATTGACAGTATATAGTTTTTGTTATCATTTGCGGGCACTGTGGCTCGGGATGTATTACAGGTTATTATTTTTGTTAATAATTTTGCTTTAACTTTTGATTTTAGCATATTTAACCTGCTTTTCAAGTTTTGTTGTATTCTTGTTTTTCTAGAAAAAAATGATCTGCGAGTGGAGCAAAAATGTCCTATATCTTATAACTTTTTCCTGTTTTGTGATTATTTGTTTTTCTATGAAGAAAAAAGTCCACCAAATAATAACTATAACTTAAAATCAGCAAAATAATGTGAACGTTTATTACTTTTTTGATTTTGTTTTTTCATTATTGTTATTCATTTTTTGCAATCACTTCTATTCTATAGCATATGAATAAGCTATATTTTATGTTGACAACATCTGTGTATTATTTGCCCTCATGTAGGTTTTAGATCAGGTGATGATGTAATAATAGTCTGTGGTTTGCAATAATCTGTGGCCTGTGCAGCCCTTTGAGACTCTTTGTGATTAAGGGCTATACAAATAAACATGATCTGACTCAATCTTAGAAAGCCTAATCTAACAAATAACTATTAGATATATTTTCTTGATATGGATAAATGTTACAGTTAGATGGCTGGTCACTGAAAGAAAGCAAACATATAGAACAGTGGTATGCTTTTTTTATAAAGATAAAATTGGTCAATTTTGTTGGGCACAGTAGACTTGGTGTCACAGCACACTAGTATGCATCAGCACACTGGTTGTAAAACACTGCTGTGCACACAGACACTTGTGAATGGCAAATCAAGTCATCAGTAGTATTATAAGTCAAGTCACATTTATTTGGATAGCCCTTAATCACAAGATGTCTCAAAGGATTGCACAGGATTACAATTATACCATTGCCTGATCTTAAACCAACATATGCAGTATTTCTTCTCTCATGTTTAGGTATGAACTTTCCAAACTTTGACTCTGATGTTTTGTTTTCAGCTGAAAGTGAACCTGATCGGCGACATAGTGGACCAGGGCATTACGGATTTGGGCATGGACCACTTCGGATTTGCCCCTCACGCTGCCATCTACGCCATGAGGCCCGACTTGAAATGCATCGTCCACGTCCACACGCCAGCCACAGCCGCCGTGAGTCGCCGCCGGTTAAACTGCCGTTCAAAGGCTCACCGTGATACTCTTTAAACCGGTCTCACCGTAAACTTTTAAGACTGGGCTGTAAAATTCACAGCGTGTGACGAACATGACTGGAAAGGCTTTTTATGAGACAGCACGAACGTGTTTCTGTTAAGATGTGGCGGCGCTGACTCCCGTCTATTTATGTTAACAGGTGTCCTCCATGAAGTATGGAATACTGCCCATTTCCCAGGAGGCCTTGCTCCTCGGAGACGTGAGCTGCTTCAGTTACCATGGTAGCCTGGATAATAAAGAGGAGAAGGTGGAGTTTCAGAAAGCTCTGGGCCCCACTGCCAAGGTACTGTCAAGTTGAGAGACTCCATTAGTGAAAAGGGGCTTTTTCACGGCTTTCAACAGCTGCTTTACCTCTCGAGTCACGCCGGGTACACCTGCACCACCTAATGAGATTCATTACAAAGAAATCTATTGAGAATCCTGCCTTCTGGCTATCTTCTTTCCCACTGCAATTTTAATTTTACGCTACTGCAAAGGGCAATAATAAACACATCATGCAAAGTCAGCATTTTGATACATTCCTTTCTCGATTTGATTCATTCCTTCACTATCTAAGCCAAGGTAGATATGTAAACAATTTAATTTAATAAAATTGAGTTATTTTTATTATTTTTAATTTTAAAACATTCTATACTAATTTGCAAATGTAAAACACAATTAGACATTGAAATAGAAATATCATCTCTTAAAGCATGCCAAGTTATCTTTGTGAAACAGAGCAGCACCTAATCTTATAGGTCTGCATCTGTGTACTTGATGAAGTGTGTAAGTGACAGGCTTCTTCAATGGTCGACTAAAACAATGGTGTCCAAACTGCGGCGTGTGGGCTATTTGTGGCTCATCACCTAGTTTATAAGTGATATACTCAAAACAACTTGTTTTATATGGACAGAGCTACCAAACAAAGAATCTTCTATAGTTTATAACGCAAGTTTACAGCAAATGTTGAAATACGCCTTTTCATGAAAACAATGACAATTGTAGAAATTGAGGAGTTCATTCTTACTCCTCTAGATGATGTTCTTGCTTTAAATACAAAGGCTAGTTCAATATATTGCCAGTGCATCTTTAAAAGAAAAGCGGTCAATCTTGAGGAATCAAGATCACTAGTGCCAATACATCCTTTGATTTATGAATACATGGCATTTGGACCAAAACATTTAAACACACCCTGTCAAATAATAACCTATTGTCTAATTTTAACTTCTGCAGTTGTTTAAAGAATTCCGTTGTATTTGCCAGGTGATGATACTAAGAAATCACGGGATGCTTGCTTTGGGAGAAACTACGGAGGAAGCGTTTCACTACATGTACCATTTGCAGCAAGCCTGTGAAATCCAGGTATATCAACCTTACCTTAACTTGAAGGAATTTTTATTTTTTGTGTGCTTTCTTAAATGGTTCCTTCCTTCCTTTCTAATGAGGTGAACATATTTTCCGACATCTCTTCTGATGTGTGTCGTCACCAGGTTTATACAAATAATTTGCTGTCTGGTTTGGTTTTAGGTACAAGCGTTGGCATGTTCCGGTGGCATGGAAAACTTAGTGCTCTTGGACAGGGAAAAGTTCAAACCACTCACACAGGGAGTGGCTACTGCTGGGGTACCTGTCAGCTGCGACTTCAAGTGGAAAGTGGGAGAGGCTGAGTTTGAGTCATTGATGAGGATGCTGGACAACCTAGTGAGTGATTGGGTATATTTAATGCGATGCAAAGATGGCTTTTATCTGCACTCCTTGCTTAACTCATGCACAATTGAGCTAGGCCCAGCTGTGCCAGCCGACCACCCACCTTCACAAGTGTAGGCAGGAGATGACAAAGCTAACAGAGAGCAAAGCGGCCTCACTAAATGACCTCACAATCACTTAACAGGCTGGATTTAGTGTGTCCTGTTTCAGCATGGGACTTAGTTACTGCTACAAAGTCTTGTCAGCACAGCAACAGCTTAGGTGGCTTGTGGAGGATAGCATCCAATCCTGGAACATGAAGACATTATAATAGGAAATCTGAAGGTGGAAACTGTCTACAAAATCATAACTGTAAATGCCCTAAAAATAAACCCAACTCCAGATTTTAAATTTCAGTAGTATTTCTATTGACCAGCTAGGTCTCATATTCTTTGCGTGAAGAACATAAAGAAAGACGTGGTGGGAGAGGGCAGTATAATATTTTGGGCTTTCTCTTTGCAAAATTTAGAGCAACTGTTAATATTTTCTGTTAATATTGTGCAAACAAGCTTTTATTTTTCAGGAAAAAAAGTTCTATAATTATGAATGAATATGTTTTAATGTTTCCCTTTGTAATAAAAATGAACAAAAACTGTTTAAGTTTAGAAGCAAAATATTCAAGAGAAAAATGAAAGCTCGCAGTAGCAAAAGGTCCACTAAAAATTGACGATATGAAGTAGTTAAAAAATTTGGACTATAGAGGGCACCTAATGAAAAAACTGTTTGTGCATACATAACCCGCATATGCCCACATTGAAACATGAGATATTTACAAAGAAAGACAGTACACAGAAAGAGTTTTGATAATAAACGGTACCTTAACCCTTTATTTTTTATTCAACTAGATTAATTATTTTTCTATGTATAGACTTACTTGAAGAATTATTTTGAAAGGTTAAAAGGTTCTGCCCGGAATTTGGACAATGTCTACTTGCCCAAGTCATCTTCTGGCTTTGGTCGTCAATGCAGCCTATATCAATTTCCTTTTGTGGTGCCTGCAAGTACATGCATGTCTTAGATGCGCTCCAGAGCTCTTTCTTTTCTCATCTTTTTGGGGGTTTTGGTTGACGTTTGTTCTGTATTTGAAACAGGCCTTAACTTACGTTCACCATTTTAATGCTACGCGAACAAAAAAACGCGAATATACCGTCAACGTTTTAATGACGACGCACCCCACCTTGAAGAAATGTTAAACTCGTTTTTTTAGTTTAATTAAAAAATACTGAATGAGCATACCAACACAACACTATCAATAACATATACACGGCTAAATAAGGCTAGAATTAAGGTTTTAGAACTGCCTTCCCAAAGTCCTGACTTCAACCCCATCGAGAACTTGTGGACAATGCTGAAGAAACAAGTCCATGTCAGAAAGCCATCAAATTTAACGGAACTGCCCGCATTTTGTCAAGATTTAACCAGAAGCTTGCCAGAAGCTTGTGGATGTCTACCAAAAGCGCCTAATTGAAGTATAATGTCAAGGACCAGAACAAGCACTCGGATCCAATAGCGTCAGTTAAAGGATTTATTTGGACAAGGTTCGGTGGAGCAGGCTTGGGACGTCGTCTCTTGATAGCAGAAAGCCTCTTTGGACGATATGGCAACTCCGTGGTGAAAACGCGTGACGAGTAACGTAGCAGGTAAGTCGGTGGCCGGGACGGAAGAGTAGATCGTAAACTTTTAACAGACAAGGGTCAGGCAACGAGAATCAGACTTGGAATACACAAAGGGATCGTGGTACCTTGAATGTTGGAGGCTCACTCGGGGAAACGAGGAGTACACTCGAACGTCCATCTCTGGACGCTGACAGCTTATGTAGAAAGCTTCCACCAATCAGGAAATCGCGTTCCAGCACACCAGCTGATTACCTCAGGTGGCTCCAGTTAGGCATATATAAATGTCCAAGGGACATGTTACCAAATATTAGCGCTGCTGTATCAATATTTTGACCCAGCAGATTTGATCACTTTTTCTGTTAACCCATAATAAAGTCATAAAAGAACCAAACTTCATGAATGACTTTTGTGACTAAGAACTATCTGTTCCAATCACTCTATCAGAGAAAAATCAGAGTTGTAGAAATAACTTGAAACTCAGGGAAGCATTAAAATATGTTCTTCACAAGAATATGAAAACTTTTAAATTTAAATTTTCTAATGATTCAGTTTCAAAATGTTTTTTTAAACAAATCATTTTGCTTCTTATTTTATTTATTTGACAGGGGGGAAAATGAAAAATGTTTCAAGATTATTTTTCCTCAAATTTTAATTATGGACCTGTTAGATATATAGTTATATTAGAGAAGTTTATTTTAAAAGTTACTTGAAAAAATGATCTGCCTGTAGTCCAAATTTGCATTCAATTGATTCTCAATCCACACCCTTTTTTTAATCCCACGTGTCCTTTGAATAACACAAGCAAAAATGCTTTTGTATTTTACCGTATATGCAATTTTCAAATATTTACACACATCAGCTGTGGGATTTGGAATGGCCGGCCATCCTTGTACTTACCCACACTCATTTTATCCTTGAAAGGCCCTTGAGGCCCAGCCAAGGTTTAACATTTTTTTCTTTGCAGGGATACAGAACAGGCCACTCGTACAGGAACCCCATAGTTCGTGAAAAGCCGCGTACCAAGAACGATGTGGAAATTCCCGCCACGGTGTCTGCGATCCCATTCGATGAGGATTTGGAAGTGGCAGGCCTGCGTAGCCCCTTTAAGTTTCTGGCACAACGACAGCAGCGCGAGCGGACCCGCTGGCTCACCTCACCCAACAGTTACTTGAGGGTTAACGTGCCGGAACGTTCACCGAGTGGAGATGTCAGCCCCAGGACCAAAACAATGGTGCGTTAAATCTCAATACAATATACCATATTTTCAGGACTATAAGGTACACTTGAAAACCACAGACCTAAGATAAAAAACAACACATTTTTAATTTCTTATTTTTTATTCCAATATTGAAATTTAGTTGACAAATAAGAAAATAGTTCACAAAAAATATTTGCTACAATATTAATAATATGAAACAATAAATTATTATCATTATTTGGCTAAAAAGCAAATTCTAAAATCAGCGGGCTACCAGAGACAAAGGTTATGTTTCCACACTTTAAAACGTAATTAACAAATTAATAAGATCCCTCCGGGCACTCCGGTTTCCTCCCACATTCCAAAGACATGCATTTCAGGTGGATTGGCCGGTCCAAATTGTCCCTAGGTGTGAATGAGCGAGTGAGTTGTCTGTCCCTGTGTGCCCTGCGATTGGCTGGCAACCAGTTCAGGGTGTCCCCTGCCCACTGCCCGATGATTGCTGGGATGGGCTCCAGCACCCCCGCGACCCTACTGAGGATAAGCGGTGTAGCTAATGAGATGAGATGAGATGAAATAATGTAGTGGCTTACCCTGCTACTGAGCTTCCTTCATTCTCGTTGGTGACTCCATGTTTTGGTTTTGATTGCTGTCTCACCATCACTGTGCTCCCGTGCCATATTACTTTTTTGCTAAGCTTAAAACACACTTCTATAACATGAATAATCTATATTTTATGTTGTCTGTGTATCTGTGTATTATTTGCCCTCATGTAGGTTTTAGATCAGGTGATGGTGTCATAATAGTCAGTGGTTTGCAATAATCTGTGGTCTGTGCAGCCTTTTGAGACTCTTTGTGATTAAGGGCTATACAAATAAACATGACTTGACTTGACTTTTGTGAAGTGTGGAGTGCTCCCACACATTTGCGGACTTCGGTCGAACAGTTTTCTCATGACTGTAGCTTTTGAAAGTAGCGCCTTAGTTTGCACTCCACCTCGCTCTGTTATGCTTGCTGACTCGCTGCGTGTGACGTCTGGCTCCGGGACGTGCTGAGTGACTCGTAAATCGTGCAACACAACCAATCGATGAATTAATTCGTTGCCAACGCTTTTAATCATAGATTTTAAACGATTTGATCCATTTGTTGTTGTAGCTCTAAACCAAGGGTCTCCATCCTTTATCAAGCTGAGAACTATTTTTGTCACTAAATAGTGCAAAGAGGGGAACCCAATTTGATATAAATTTCTGAGATAACCATTTATGATATTGTTCCTATGTTGTCCCTATGTTATTACTAAAAACACTTGTTGTTGGTAGGGTTTAATGGACTCTGTCAACAGCTAAAAAAAACATTTTACAAGAAAATAACAATGACCAATTATTGGTGAGCTCCTCTGCTGTAGTGAGGGAACACCACGTCGGAGCCCCTTTTATTAGACCATCAGAAAAGGTATTGGATTTTATCTCATAATCACACCATTTTTACTCTCAGTGCCACATGCGGATGATAGAGAATGAACAAAACAGAAAGTCTTAATGAAAGATATCAACACAAAGTCTGATTGATTATAAGATACACCAAAGGGTTGATTCCCTGAGCCTGCTGTTTTTGCATTAATTTATATCTTTTAGGACGAGTTTTTGTTTACTCCATTCTCTAGCATTTGTTTCTGGCACCTGAAGTAGAAATAGTGTCTTAATGAGATAAAATCTAATTGCTTGTAGTGTCACATATTGGTCTAGGGCAGGGGTGGGCAATTATTTTTTATCAGGGGCCGCATGAGAAACCTGAATTGTGTCAGAGGGCCACCAACTTTCTTTCATTGTAAAATGCTCAAATTAAATATTTTGAATAGCTGATGCTGATAATCAGAAGAATATAGCACTCTGTAAATATTTATATTAGGCTATGTGAAATTGTGGTGTATTGGTTAAATAAGAAAAACAATCATTGAACCAGTGCAATTTATTTTTAACTTGTTAATTTCCACAAACAATAACTTGTAATGTTCTCCACCTCATGTTACCTCTTCAGTGAGAATAATCCAGTCTGTTCTGGGCTTGAACAAGGGCATTGGAATCTGGCGGAATGTCTGAAGAGGCTATGCGAAGGACAGCTGAGAGGTGGTCATCAATCATAGAGGATCTATGTTTGGATTTATTAAACTTCATAACTGAGAATGTCTGTTCACAATGATAGGTAGATCCAAAGAGGACTAGGATCCTCTGACCATGCTTCCTCAGGTGTGGAAAGTTCTCCTCTTTGAGGGAGGAGTAAAAATCCAGCAGTGAGACTGACTTGAAGTGATCTGCCAGAAGTGTGTCAGACTGCAGATCTATGAGTTCCATCTGAACTTCACTTGGCGCATCATCCACACTGCAGTTGAAGGGCGAAGAGACCATGTGCATTTCACTCTCAAGAGTTTTGAAATCTTGAAATCGCCTTGAAAACTCTGCATGCAATGTTTCTAACATGGTTGAGTACTTTTGGAGGTGATCGCCTGATCTTTTGGCTTCCTTAAGTGTTGGCAAGTGGGTCAGAATGTTGTCCTTCACTTTGCTTGAGAGAAGCTGCAGTTTTCTCATAAAAGCCTTCACTGCACTGTACATCTCATGCACAAAAAGGCCCTTGCTCTGCAGTTTGACATTAAGTTCGTTCATTAGTGCAGTCACATCCACAGTGAATCCGAGGTCTGCCAACCAGTCTTCATCTGAAAGTTCTGAGACGTCATGACCTTTCTGAACACAGAACTCCTGAATCTGGTCTCTCTGGTCCCGGACACTTTTCAGAATTTTGCCAAGGCTGAGCCACCTAACTGTGCAGTGATAGCTTATGTCACCATGTTCAGCCTCATTTTCCTCCAACAAAGCAACAAACTGTCTGTGATTTAAAGCTCTCGCTCTGATGAAGTTAACTATTTTAGTGACAGAATCAACAACATGTTTCATTTTTAACACTGTCTTACACAACACTTCCTGATGTATGATACAATGCAAAAATGTCAATTTCTGATCAGGGTTCATTTCTGTCACTTTATTCTGCATTCTCTTTAAAAGTCCAACATTTTTCCCGACAAGATTTGGACAACCATCTGTTGTCACACCTGCAAGCTTGTTCCATTTCAGTCCTATCATGTCCATACATGCATTTACCTCTCTGAACAAGTCATTACCTGTGGTTGTCCCTTTTATTGACTGCATGGCTGCCAACTCCTCCGTGATTTGAAAGTCTGCGGTTATCCCACGTAAGAAGATGAGCAGCTGGGCGGTGTCACGTACATCGCAGCTCTCATCCAAAGCCAGAGAAAAAAAGTCAAAGTCGGCCGCTCTTTTCTTCAGCTGAAGCTCTAAATTTCCCGCGATGTCCTCAATCCGCCTCGTTACAGTGCGTCGGGAGAGTGAAACGTTCTCAAACGCGCCCATTTTTTCTGGGCACATCAGCTCAGCAGAGTCCAATAAACACTCCTTAATAAACTCTCCGTCGGAAAATGCCTTACTTTTTCTGGCGATTTTATGAGAAATTACATAACTTGTCCTGACGGCTGCATCTCTGGAAGTGTGAAGTTTAGTGAAAAAACCTTGTTGGGTTTGTAGTTTTGCAAGCAATGCATCAGACTCCCTTGCACGCTCTTCACCAGACAGGTTTCTGTATTCATCTTCATGCTTGGTCGTGTAGTGGCGATTCAAATTATATTCTTTAAACACAGCAACCTGTGTACCACAGACTAAGCACACTGCTTTACCTTTAATTTCTGTAAAGAAATATTTGACAGTCCATGTCTTGTTGAAAATACGGCATTCGTTATCAACTTTTCTTTTCTTGGGGTGTGCCGACATCTTGAGGGTACCCTGGCGAACAGTATCACCTTCACTCACTCAAGTGTATACACGCGTGAAGGCGCTACGTCTATGACGTGTATATGTAGTCAAAATAAAATTTCAAAATAAAAGTTTTAAAAAAATGTTTAATTTATGGTGTTTATGATTGGTCTTACGCGGGCCGGACAGGGACGTACAAAGGGCCGGATGTGGCCTGCGGGCCGTAATTTGCCCAGGTCTGGTCTAGGGGTTAGGTTTCCGCACTTTCACTGTCAAAATCCGGGTTCAATTCTCGGTAAATTTTGGTGAACGACTTTTTTTTACTGGTCAATCATTGTACCAATATATGCCGTAAGTATATAAAATGTGCAACGATTATACACAAATAACTATGGTAGCTCTTACCAAAGTTTTTAATCCATGCGAATTATAGTCTAGAGTGCCTCATGTATGAAACATGTTTACAAAAGACAAATTTTTGGGGATGTGCGCCTTACAATCCGGTGCATGTGGGAAAAAAGGTACATCTCATAACGAGGGGTATGAAGCACTTTGAAGCAGTTTGTGTTCTCCGAGTGCAGAGTTTCTGATTTGAATACTTGAGTCAGGTTTACCTGTGTGGACTTTGCATGTTCAGAAAAAATGAAAAAGGACGTGCATTTGATTGTTTTTATATTTCTGGCACCTTTGCAAATACCGTAAATTCCGGACTATAAGCCGCTACTTTTTTCCCAAATGTTCAGCCCTGCGGCTTATTTAAGTAATTTTTCTAACGAACACCAGTGGCACTCGAGTACAAAAGGTAAAATCTAGACCGGTGGAATTGTGCGCCGAGGCAAACTGCATCCTCTTGGATTATGATCAAATTGTCCGTATGACAGAGGATAGAGGTTCGTTTCAAATGTGAGGAAGACGCCCTTGAAGATGTCAATAATGACGAGAACGGTTTGCCGTGAATTTCATAATTGCAGCACAGCTTTTTTTTAACAGCTACGCTTCGAGCCCTGCGTGCGTGTTAGGAGTAGCGTGGTGCTACCTTTCACAGGCACGGTTTGGGATGAAAGTTATATTATTATTATTAAAGCTTTGAAAACTGTCTCGGTGTACCGTGTTTCTTCGTAAATATGTGTAACCATGTATAATATGTATTTGCAACTGTATATTTTTGTCATGTATTTATTTGTTTTTATTTTGAAAACTTGTTCTGATAAGTTTTGCACTGACCAATTAAAAAGAAGGGGCGTAACAGACGGGTGGGATTATGGGAAGTAGAAACCAGTAAAGGTGTTTGTGGACACCGCAGACAAAGGTGCATACAGGGAGTGCAGAATTATTAGGCAAATGAGTATTTTGACCACATCATCCTCTTTATGCATGTTGTCTTACTCCAAGCTGTATAGGCTCGAAAGCCTACTACTAATTAAGCATATCAGGTGATGTGCATCTCTGTAATGAGAAGGGGTGTGGTCTAATGACATCAACACCCTATATCAGGTGTGCATAATTATTAGGCAACTTCCTTTCCTTTGGCAAAATGGGTCAGAAGAGGGACTTGACAGGCTCTGAAAAGTCAAAAATAGTGAGATATCTTGCAGAGGGATGCAGCACTCTTAAAATTGCCAAGCTTCTGAAGCGTGATCATCGAACAATCAAGCGTTACATTCAAAATAGTCAACAGGGTCGCAAGAAGCGTGTAGAAAAACCAAGGCGCAAAATAACTGCCCGTGAACTGAGAAAAGTCAAGCGTACAGCTGCCAAGATGCCACTTGCCACCAGTTTTGCCATATTTCAGAGCTCCAACATCACTGGAGTGCCCAAAAGCACAAGGTGTGCAATACTCAGAGACATGGCCAAGGTAAGAAAGGCTGAAAAACGACCACCACTGAACAAGACACACAAGCTGAAACGTCAAGACTGGGCCAAGAAAAATCTCAAGACGGATTTTTCTAAGGTTTTATGGACTGATGAAATGAGAGTGAGTCTTGATGGGCCAAATGGATGGGCCCGTGGCTGGATCGGTAAAGGGCAGAGAGCTCCAGTCCGCCTCAGACGCCAGCAAGGTGGAGGTGGGGTACTGGTATGGGCTGGTATCATCAAAGATGAGCTTGTGGGGCCTTTTCGGGTTGAGGATGGACTCAAGCTCAACTCCCAGTCCTACTGCCAGTTTCTGGAAGACACCTTCTTCAAGCAGTGGTACAGGAAGAAGTCCGCATCCTTCAAGAAAAACATGATTTTCATGCAGGACAACGCTCCATCACACGCATCCAAGTACTCCACAGCGTGGCTGGCAAGAAAGGGTCTAAAAGAAGAAAAACTAATGACATGGCCTCCTTGTTCACCTGATCTGAACCCCATAGAGAACCTGTGGTCCCTCATCAAATGTGAGATTTACAAGGAGGGAAAACAGTACACCTCTCTGAACAGTGTCTGGGAGGCTGTGGTTGCTGCTGCACGCAATGTTGATCGTGAACAGATCAAAGCACCGACAGAATCCATGGATGGCAGGCTTTTGAGTGTCCTTGCAAAGAAAGGTGGCTATATTGGTCACTGATTTGTTTTTGTTTTGTTTTTGAATGTCAGAAATGTATATTTGTGAATGTTGAGCTGTTATATTGGTTTCCCTGATGAAAATAAATAATTGAAATGGGTATACATTTGTTTTTTGTTAAGTTGCCTAATAATTATGCACAGTAATAGTCACCTGCACACACAGATATCCTCCTAAAATAGCTAAAACTAAAAAAGCCCCACTCCAACTTCCAAAATATTCAGCTTTGATATTAATGAGACTTTTGGGTTCATTAAGAACATGGTTGTTGTTCAATAATAAAATTAATCCTCAAAAATACAACTTGCCTAATAATTCTGCACTCCCTGTATATATTTTTCCCACCCTTACCTTTGGAAATATACACTTTTTTTTCCTTGGATTACTTTCAACAGGTACCTGGACTTTGCAGGTCTGCATCAAATGATAACTACCGGTATCATTTTCCGTTCAATTAGCCGATTATGAGAATCTAGATGTGTTGGCAAGTGACGGTCAGGTCAGGAACTGGAGTCAGCCCCTCCGCTGGAAATAAGCGTTTCAACCTAGTGGCTCAGAGGTGTAATATCATATGTCTGATAATTAGCAAGCACCAGAGAAACATCAAATCTATACAAGTTCTCACCGTTAAAACTGTTCAGTTAAAAAGGACTTCTGTTCTCAGTGTGGATACATGCGGCTAATATACCGGTGCGGCTTGTGTATGTAATAAATCCGTTTTCCTCCCGAAATGTGGGGGGTGCGGCTTATAATCAGGTGCGCCTTATAGTCCGTAATTTACGGTAGTTGCTTCTGATAGTTAAACTTTAGTCATCAAATGCAGAATGATTATGATTTAGATGGTTTTTCATGGGTGCTGGCCCCAACCCAGCTGACAGTGGGCAGGAAACACGCCTGGACTGGGTGCCGGCCAGTTGCAAAGCACATAGAGACCAACAATCATACACATGCTATCTCATACTTAGGGTCAATTTGGACGTGCCAATCTTTCCGCCATGCATGTTTTTGATATTTGGGAAGAAAACTGAGTACCTGGAGAAAACCCACTCAGGCATGGTTAAAACATGCAAGCTCTGAACAGGGTGGCCATTGGCTGGAATTGAACCGAGGACCGCTGAACTGCTAGGCAGGCGTGCTAACCAGTCATACACCGTGCCGACACAGATTAAATCAGGGCTGGCATAACAGATAATAAACCTGTCCATTATTTTGTCTGTAAATTAATTAACTAGAATGTTTTCATTTCAACTTCCATAACTAAACCCTTACTTAAAATTCACGTTTCCTTAACCGCCAGGGTCGCCGGCGCACCACTTTCTGTGGTATATCTTGGGCAAGTACAGCCTGGATGCTTCCATCCCTTTTCCAGGCCCTATTTTGGGCATAGGGCTTGCTCCCCCACATGAAACACATAGTACTGGTTTCCATGAGTACAAGTACCAGAAGAAGCCTCCTGATCTGACTAGGATGCAGCACCTTCATCATCTGGTTACTGTTTTTATTGTTGTTAACTCACTTGAGGCCCCTGAGGATTATCCTCAGTAGAGTTAGTTTACTAAAGGAGAATCCCAGTCGGAATTCGTAAACGGGCATTATGGAGTTGGGGCACCGAATCAAGAGCTGCTCGGCTGATTCTTCTTCCTCACCAGAGAAACGGTTCCAAACACATTCGGAGGGGATCAATTCAGATATTTCTGCAATGACTGAGACTCTTCCTCCGGGTTGGGGCGGGGGAAGTAAGAGTGAGGTGGGGGTGGGTTGATGCTGGGGGTTTGCAGCTCCTGCGAATGACTGCGAGACGAGTCTAAGCTTCTAGCCAGCCCGCAGGCTGGGGAAGAAAGGAGCCAATTTTTCGGAGGGAGGGATGGTGGCTTGACCAAAACCGGATGGGTTCAATTTAGATCTTTCTTTGATAACTTTGACTCTTCCTCCAGGTTGGGGCGGGATAAAGTAAGGGAGATGAGGCGGGAGTGGGTCAATGCTGGGGGTTCGCAGCCCCTGCGAATGACTGTGAGACAAGTCTGAGCTTCTAGTGAGGCCGTAGGCTGGGGAAGAGAGGAGCCAAGTTTGGCCTGCTCATCTGTTAGGTCATTGCCTGGGAGGTTGCAGTGGCCTGGGACCCATGTTAATTGGACCCTTTTGGTGTGTGGAAAGGCCACAAGTTCGGTGTGTATTTCGAAGATGGGAGGGTCTATGTTATATGGATTGTAGAGGGATTGAAGGAGGGACTTACAGTCTGTAATGATGGAAGTTGACGACCAGTCGTCATTATGTCCAAGTTAGGTGATGGCTGAGTTTAGTGCCGTCTTCTCAGCTTGATAGAATCTGCTAAAGGTTCCTGTAGGTGCATGCCACTTGTAAATCAGAGAGTTGCCTCAGAAGATCACTACTTCTGCACCTCCGTTCTTCGTACCATTGAGGGTGAAGCCTTCAGTTAAGACGTACAAACCCACTGGGTCTTGCGCCACAATCATTTATGTAGCTGCGGCTAGTTGTTGGGAAGAGGATGCAGACTTTTTTGTAAAATGCATAGGAGGAAGAGGCGGTGGCCACGGAGTGTTAGGGTTATTTACTGTCCCCGTGCCTGCTCGTATGAGGTTGACATTCGAGATTATTGGGGTGGTGAAAGCTCTCCGGTCACCTTGCTTGAGGCGTTATGGACAGTGCATTTCGAAAAGAACTCCCTGTCATAATTTGGAGAGAAATGCTACCATTCGTCTGCATTTCTTAGACTGGCCAACTGCCAGCTCTCTCGCAGGCCTCTTTGAAGGTTTAGCTGTGTCCTGTGGTATGGATCAGTGGTGCAGCGGGCCTTACAAAGGTGTTGCTGATGGTGGAAGTTAGGGCAATTGGACGGTAACTTCCGATGAGTTGAGGGTCCTTGCCCTTTTTGTGGTACGGGATGATCTGCGCTATGTGCCAGGTTGGGGGGCAACGTTGGGTGGTCCAGCTCATATTGAGGATCTGGAGGACAGGAAGTGGAGCATGAGACAATTATTTTAGCATCTCTGGGACAATTTTGTCAGAACCAGCAGCTTTGCCTGGTTTGGATTGTTTGTGGCCTTGGCAGAGTTTGTCAGTTGTGAATTGACACTAAATGATTGTCGGGGGGCACCCTGTAATCTGCGAGCATCCCTGCATAGCCCTATATGGTTCTCCTGCCCGACTTATACCTCTTGCAAGCACTCACCCTCGCGCATTAGAGGATAATGACCGTCGCCTTAGTTTTGTCTGAGGTGTACTCATGGTTGTTGAACAGTGCTGTTCAAAATAATAGCAGCGTAATGTGACTAACCAGATTATCCCTGGTTTTTAGCATTTTTTTTATGGGGTTTTTAAGGGTTATTGTTCTATCTTCGTTATTCATTATCCATTATCCGTTATCGGTCAGTTCATAATACGCTACAAAGCCTAGGAGCCGGGACACTTACTCTCAGCCAAAAGGCTAAGCTAAGGTCCTAGCCCTAAAGCCTTGCTGCGATCATTGCGAATGCACCGTTCCCGGAGGTACTGCAATACATTTAAACATGTAACAGTTAAAGTTCACAGTCCAATTATGGTTACATGCCAGACAAGTTACCAGTAGGTGCTGGAGATTCTCAAAACAAACAAGACCCAGCATTCATAATAGGCACGTAAATGGCAGGCAAATGGTTTCATCAAATGAATGATGAAACGTCACAGTGATAGAATATTTGACATCAAATAGTGGAAGCGCGCAGCCTGGCATGGTGTAAAGCGTCCTCCCATTCTTCAGAGATGAGGCCGGACTTAGGGATTGACCAGCCCCAAAGCCTTCTGGTATGCATGTGACATTACTGATACCAGATTCTAAATCACTAGGGAGGGGAAAGTATTTGTTTCTGAGATTTTTTTCTCATTCAAATCATACATATATGAGCCAGCAAAAAATGTGTGGACAGCACATTCTTGGAGGGTTTTTATCTTTCTCCATAAATCTCATCAACACTTTGTGCGATTAGCTGTGGAGTACGGGCATAATTCACTAATTTTGGGGCACCTTAGCTGGCGTATAGTTTGAGAAGAGTCATAAACAATGTAGAAATTATAGTGTCGGTTAACGATAATTAAGTGACTTATTTTTCCTATAACAAGTAAGCAAAAATTTTGATCATCATTTGCCAAAGTTAATGCTGTCATCCAGCGAAGGAAATTAAAGATTAATCCCCCCCAGATTTTCAAGACTTTATTTTGGTGAAAAACAGGTCTCCAACTAAAATGTGTCTGTTTTATTTAGGAATTAGCTGGTTTGAATTAGAACCTTCAGTTGTAAAAATTGTCTGAGTCAATTACATCAATTCCTATAAATCCCATAAACCATTATACTGTATTTCCAAATGCAACATTTTAAATTTTGGTCAGTCCCTGAAAAAAAGATCCACAATTTGATGGCAATCGATGGCCAATGTTCTATCTCTGTCACGTATCCACTTTAAAATGTATTAAGTGAAAGGCAAGTCAGCAGACTGCATTGAAATAATAGGACAAAAAATAACTGCAAATTATAGAGGAGACATCAGTCAAGGCAACAGGATACAGGCTGGTGAGCTGAAAAAAAGTGTTAATGTGTTTCATAGTCGGCTGCCAAGTTGTCAGGCATAAACCTTGCAGCTCACCCAAAAGTAAACTGGGGGAAAAAGACATCAGCTCTCTGCAGCCTTCAACAGTATGAATATGATGCAAAAGGGATGCTTTGGTCCTCTGCATTAGCCTGCCATCTGGTGTATGAATGGGGAAATGTTTGTCAGAAAATCTATTCACTTTCAAGTCAAATCACATTTATTTGTATAGCCCTTAAATACAGTATGTCTCAAAGGGCTGCACAGACCACCATCACAGCATTACAAATTAAGAAACCTTGAAAAGTGGTCGCTCATAGGGTTATCCTTCTATGATGACTAGGCTGCAATGGATGTTGCAGGGGCATCATCATACAATATACAATCATCAATAAACAATAAATAATAACTGAAAGTGCAGTTGACACCAACGACAAGCTTTTCTTGTCCTAAAATCTCAGCCAATGCAGGAAGTTTCATATACAAGCTTGGGTAAATCATATTTTAATGTTACAACATATATATTTTTTCTTATAAAATGGAAAACATGCCAATTCCCTAAAGAGAAAACTTTCCTGCGATTCAAGTTCAGAACCCCTCAAGTTTTGCCTTTGAGGCAAACTTTAAAAAACATGATTTACCTTTGTTCATAACCAAAGCATTGATTTATTTGTATCTCAGTGGATGAAGTCTTCAGAACCAGGCAAAAACATCGGTACCCCCATTAAAATTGAGGACCCCAATCAGTTTGTCCCACTCAACACCGACCCCACGGAAGCGATGCACAAGAGGAACAGGGTGAGTAAAGAATTAATTATGTGTAGTGTAAATTAAGCCCAGAGTCACATTACTGCTGTATCCAATTGAATTCAGATAAAAGAGCGGCACCGGGGTGACCTAATGACATCAGGCCCCAAATCCCATTTACTGGCGGGCATCGTTGTGGACACCATCCCTGGACCAGTAAGCGAGCATTTCTCTTGATTCACTGTTGTCTTTTTCTGACGCCCTGCTATGTCCACACAGGCTTTCATCATGGAAGACGAGGAGCACACTCGCTCCCTCCCGCCAAACCCTTTCAACCATCTGACGGAAGAAGTCTTGCAAGAGTACAAGAGCCTGGTGGAGCGAAAGCGACTCGGCCAAGATGGTACGTGGATAAAGAATTTTAATTTCCTTTTAGCTTGTGTTGGAAACTTTGATCGTCAATTTAAAAAAAAAAATTTTCAACCCTTTATTCCCACATGTGTCTGTTTTGTTTATCGGCAAAATGCTGATTCGTCTTGTTGTTTTTGAACTTATGCCCCCCATTTGCGTCCCAAAATGAGCAAAAATTATCTCAGCCAGGGGTTAACAACGCAAAATGTTGAAAGAGCCATATTGAGCCAAAAAAAGACAAAAACATAAGTTTGGAGCCGCAAAGAAAATGAAAGCTTTTTACCACCCAATACACTGATTAAAAAAAACCCCACTTATTTATTCAGGACCTAAACCTGTTAGTAACTCATGGACCAGTATGAAAAAACGATTTGCCATGCTTCGAAAATACTGCACACAATGATAGTAACGAGGGGAATGATATCTCTG
Organism: Urocampus carinirostris; assembly: GCF_059441175.1. Taxonomy (NCBI): domain Eukaryota; kingdom Metazoa; phylum Chordata; class Actinopteri; order Syngnathiformes; family Syngnathidae; genus Urocampus; species Urocampus carinirostris. The sequence continues at coordinate 10,613,826 of NC_142361.1, forward strand.
CTGTTTACAGAGGAGGACGACACTACCGATGCAGATGAGATGACCACATTCGACGGCTCCACAATCTCCCTTTCGCTTTCTCCGCTCATGACACCGACCAAATTTGGTAAGAAATTAGCGCTCAAAGCGTCTCCCAATGTGTCGAAATATAGGATGCAAAGTGGGGAAATCCACCTTGTTGAACAAATAGAGTACTTTTTAGCACTTCAGTTTTGGTCCCATTGAAATATTGAGACATTTTTAAATCCTAATACTTTATGTAAATATCTATCTCTCATTTTCCCACATTTCTCATTTAAAATAAATTTTGTCCTCGCCTACATAAAATAAATATTATTTTATGTAATTCTTTCCCAATAAATGTAAGTAGTAGTACCGGTAAATGTTCTTGTAATTTACCATTCATTGGAATTCCGATATTTTTACTTTATTTATATGTATTTGAATCAATATATTAAAATAAAAAGTAAATTTAAGTCTTAAAATAATATTTAGCAAAATCATATAATTTCCAACGACAACGTGTATTATTTGACCACTAGATGTTGCTGTATTGTGTCGTGAACCAAAAACAGGTAAAAAGCACAAGGAAGAATATAAGCTACGGAGACTCTAAGTGACCTAAACGCACAATTTTTCTTCCCATTTTTTATGCCAACCTTTTTCAATATTTTGGGGGGCTTTTGCAAGATTTTTCCGATTCAAGTACCCATAGCAGCAAGATTGCGGACAATCGTGTCAGCTCTCTCTAAGTTAGGTTTATATGTAAAATAAACACAGATTTCTTGACACACACATAATTGAAAATGCATCTTTATACGATAGTCAATGTATGTTTGCTTATTATTTTAATGATTAGTTTTTAATTATAGAAGTTTTTATTACCACTAGGAGGGGCTAGGTAATACACGCTGTCCCTTTGAAGACTTAGTTCATGTATTTGAAATCTAAATCTAATCCATTATCCATCCATCCATTATCTGCACCGCTTATCCACTCATCCATTCACACCTCAGGACAATTTGGGACGACCAATTGACCTGACATGCATGTTTTTGGAATGTGGGAGGAGACCGGAGTGCCCGGAAGAAACCCATGCAAGCACGGGGAGAACATGCAAACTCCACACAGGAGGTTCGATCTCATGACCTCAGAACTGTGCCGCACACGTGCTAAACACTGCGCCGCCGTGCTGCCAAATCTAACCTATCAAATCCAATATATCTTTCTATGTATCTATGAACGACTGGATAAATCCCAATTTGTGTGTGTGTGTGTGTGTTTGTATGCGACTTATGGGCTGCTGAACGGCTTTCATGAAATTTGCACAAACTACCATGTATTGTCATAAGCTAGGTTTTGTGTCAACAAAATAATAATATGTAATATAATAATAAATATCTGCTATCATGTACAAGTTACTCTGAAGCTACGTACGATCAAAGCTGGGCCATTCCGCTCGTGAGAAAGAAGAGTTTTTAATGGCTATTTATATTGTAGTTATTAGTTTAGAATATAGAAAACACTTTTTTGAAGATAAAATTATATCAAATTGAGATCGTCTGATTTAAAATCCATCTTAAATTTCGGTGCGGCTTGTATGAAGACAAAATTGAGTTTCGTTCTTAAATGTGCTTTTATTCAGGTGTGCTCTGTAGTCCAAAATTTACGGTAATCATTCAGGCCCTAAGTAACTATCTCGTGGAATGTTGTACTTTTTCCACATTGTCTTCTCTGGCATTGCCCGACAGGCACGATACCCAACGGGAAGGACCACTCGTCCGACACCAACGAGGACCTGAGCCCAGAAGTTTCCAAAATGAGCTTGAGCACTTCGGAATCGGCCGAAATCTTCACCGGTGCCAAAGACGACAACACGGAAGGCCAGAAGAAGCAGAAGAAGAAGAACAAGTTCCGCACGCCTTCCTTCCTGAAGAAATCCAAGAAGAAAGACAAGAGCCAGGTAGACACAGCGCAATAATTTCAAAATAAAAGCAGGAACGTAGACGCAAATAAGCCGAGGTCCGAACGCTCCTGCGTTGTTTGGAATTGCAGTAGGAAAGATAAACTTGTGAAGCTTCGTAGATGCGACCGTTTTGCACTAAGTGAATGTCCGGAAATGAGTGCGCCCGTCGCGGCCTGAAAAAGAGTACGATTTACTACAGACATTCCTCATTTGGAGATTGTGTTGCTTTGGAAAGGTGGAGGGGGCATTCTCTTTCAAGTCCTATCTTGTGTTCTGAAAAAAATTATCCTTTTTTCTTTTCTTTTCTGATAGTGTGACAATTATATTCTGGAAGGGTTATAAGAATGCTCTGAAATAGCTTTTGTTTAATAAGATTTCAATATTTTTGGTATTAAAGGTAAACCTTTTGAATAATATTACTTCTTGCAATCACTTTTTAGTGAAAACATCCATCCATTATCTGCACCGCTCGTCCTCAGTAGGGTCGCGGAAGTGCTGGAGCCCATCCCAGCTATCTTTGGGTAGTGGGCAGGGAACACCCTGAACTGGTTGCCAGCCAGAAACAGGGCACACAAGGGCAGACAATTCACTCGCTCATCCACACCTAGGGACAATTTGGACCGGCCAATTAACCTGACATGCATGTTTTTGGAATGTGGGAGGAAACCGGAGTGCGCAGAGGAACCCCACGCAAGCACAGGGAGAACAGGCCAACTCGTTCGATCCCATGACCTCAGAACTGTGCCGCACACGCGCCAACCGCTGCGCCGCCGTGCTGCCTAGTGATATATATTATGTACTGGTGAAATGTGTTTTTGAAAACGGCAAGAAAAATGCATAATTCCCCTAAAAAAATATTCATGTCTCATTTTGTGTGTGTCCTTTTTTAACCAGAATGTTTTCCCAATTATTACCAATGAATTGAGAACATCATTTATTAATAGTAGTATGCTTAGTGCAGGCATATCAAACTCGGCTCGGGGCTGGATCCAGATTAGTAAAGAAATGTCAATACCAAATATTTGACTTTCTTTTTCAGTACTACGCGTTACCATTCACTTCACTTTTGTAGCCTACCCTAAACATTATGATCATGGATGATTAGGGATCTTTTCTAAGCTCAAAACATTATTCACAAGCATTTGAAAAAAAAAGATTTTCATGTTTGGCCTTGAATGTGTTAACAATTTGTTGAGTAAATGCAGCTTTACATCTGAACTAACTCACCACAAACATCAACAAACTCTAGTATGCTTGCTTCAATTGTCACTGCTCAAAGCAGTGACAATATATACAATATATAAAAAATAACTCAAGTTTTAGCAGTGAAAGGGCAATAACATCAGTGGCGGGAGGGTTTGGTTTATATTTATTTTTAAAAAGATCACAACTCTTGATAGAAATGAGCTAGACATTTGCTTTCGTTTACGTACAAATTTTCAGCAGAGGTGATTAAATCTTCCGCCGGGTTGGATCTGGCCAATGGGCCATATGTTTGACATGCCTGATGTAGTAGAACGTAAACATAGTTTACTACATCAGTTTAGAGCAAAAAAATCAACATTTCATGTGAAAACTACAAATATGTGGGGGGAAAAATTAAGCCACTATCATTTTTGTATTGAAAATGTTGATTGTTCCCTGGTTATTTATGGTGCATTAGTGCCATCTGCAGAACACTTGCCGTAAAATAGTTTATTTTAAGTTAAAAAAAATTGAAAATTGTCTTTTTCTCTTCTGAAATATGATTTCCAATGATTGGCAGGTCTGCATTTATGCTCGAAAACGTGAACCTTTATTTGGTCTTCAGATTTTCGACAATATTACTTTTTCAATCATAAGAGTGCCGATGTGGAAGTAGTGAATATGGAAAGACAAACATTCCCTGCCAAGTTTTACAATTATGGAAATTGAATTATGACGTTCATAACCTTCGATAGGGCAGCGTGGCGGCTGGGTGGTTAGCATGCAGCCCCACAGTGCGGAGGTTCAAGTCCGGCTACAGCAGCCTCTCCGCGGGGAGTTTGCATGTTCTTCCCGTGCCTGCATGGGTTTCCTTTGGGCACTCCGGTTTCCTCCCTCATTCCAAAAAACATGCTTGTCAGGTTAATTGGCCGGTCCAAATTGTCCCTAGGTGTGAATGAGTGAGGGAGTTTTCTGTCCCTGTGTGCCCTGCGACTGGCTGGCAACCAGTTCAGGGTGTCCCCTGCCCACTGCCCAAAGATAGCTGGGATGGGCTCCAGAACCCCCGCGACCCTACTGAGGATAAGCGGTGCAGATAATGGATGGATGGATATCCTTGGATAACTTGTTACAAAGGAAAATGGTGCCTGTAAACGAAGCTCAAATGACCAAATCGTCGCAATTGTGCTTGAAACAGTGGTGTGGAAAGATCTCCCTCTCTTGAAGCCACAAATTAACATAAGAAATAATTACATTTATATTCAATTTTGAGTCAGTCTTCATACATGCTGGAAAAGCCCTCCTCCCCAGGCCCTCACGTTCTCGTAATCGCATAATTGTGTAACGTTGTTAAATATATTCAGCCACTAATTCTTGTACTAAAAATAACATGCTGTGAGGAACTCGATGGAAGTACTAATAGTCATATATGCTGCTTGAGTTTTGTGACAAATGTTTGCAGTACTACGTGAATGTGACTTGTTTTGTAAATACATTTTCGCTACACTAAAACTATAAAATGTGATAATACAATCCTAATACAGTACAGTTTTTTTTAACTCCGATTTAATCCTGTTTTGTATTTTTACAATGTTCTAAGTTGGCACTGTCTGTCTGCGTGTGTTTTATGACATGATAATACAAGTTTTCTGAAAAATGTTGAGGCAAAATACATCCTATATGAAATAAAGCTTTCTAGAAGTACTTGTACAGCGTTTTTTTTTTTTTATTATTTTTACCTGCAATCCCATGAAGGCCAATGTACAAGATCATTCAAATAAAGGGAAATCACTCTTGAAAAAAAGTTTGACTTCGGTTTATTTAAAGGGACAGTGTGTATTATTTGACCAATTGATGTCACTGTATATTGTAGTGCAACCTGAATTGTGTGCTACATAGCACAAGGAAGAATACAAACTGTGAAAACTCAAAACGCACCATTTTTTTCTTTCCTTTTTTTTGCACAGCCTTTTAGAGGATTTGGGGTCGTTGTAGCAGCAAGATGGCAGACAATGATGTCACCCTCTTGGTGAGGCTCATGGCACGTTTATCTTATAGTTCAGGGATCAAGAACTTATTTGAGCCAAAAAAGCAAAAATATTTTTGAGTTTTTTTTGTTGCCACACAATATGTTTTAAGACCAAATTCAATGGAACTGCCGAACCCGCTCTCCAGACAAAAGCTAGTTTTAATTTTATTTCACTGTGTTTGATAAACTCTATTGTCCCATATCAATATCAGCATACCACTTAAAATCTGTCTCCCTCTCGCTGTTACTTAAGAGTGTTGTGGCTCACTTTGACTGCCATTTTTGTCGCAATTATTGGGTTCAAAACAAGGTGCAAGCAAAGCTCTTTGGTAAAAATGTCTCCCCCCCATCCATCGACTGCAAAAAAAAAATGCAAACGAGGGTACCAACCTATTGACCTTTGGTGCAGACGGCGCTGGGCGAGGAGAGTGCCTGCGCCCTATGTATAGTTCCGCCCATTTCTACCACTCAACCAATGAAATTGCTCTAAGTGCTTTGCTAGAGCTTTTGGGTAAAATGTTTGTTTTGCGTTAAAGTTGGTCATGTGGATTTTTGTCATAAAGTGTCTCAAAAATAAATAGTTTGTTTAATTAGCTTCCATATAAGGAACTATTTTGTGGTTTACAGCCCAAATGGTGTCTGTTTGTGACACCATGACTGTAAACTGTAGTTAAACCTGTGCTCTACATACAGTGTGTTACAAAGGTGAGTACACCCCTCACCTGTGGCAGAGATTGTATTATAATGTTTTAAATAACATCACTAAAGAAACATTGCTTTGACACAATGATAATAAGTCTGTCAACAAAGGCCATGACTCACTGGAAATATATCCTCTGGTCTGATGAGACAAAGATTTATTTATTTTGTTCAGATGGTGTGAAGCATGTGTGGCTGCAACCAGGTGAGGAGTCCAAACATGTTTGCGTCGTGCATAAAGTCAAGCATGGTGTTGGAAATGTCATGGTTTGGGGCTGGATACATGCAACTGGAGTTGGGGGGTTGTATTTCATTGAGGAAAACATGAACTCAAGCATGTACTGTGAAATACTGAAGCAGAAAATAATCCCCTCCCTCCAGAAACTGGGTCAGAGGGCAATGCTCCAGCCTGACAATGACCTTAGATACACTGCTAAGATGACCCAGGCTTTTCTAAAGGGGGCTAAGGGTTAAGGGGATCGACTGGCTAATCATGTCTCCAGATCTGAATCCAATAGAACTTCTTTGAGAAATCCTCAAGCGGAAGGTGGAGAAGCACAAGATCTAGAATATCCCCCAGCTTAGTCATGTTGTCATGGAGGAGTGGAAGAGCATTCCAGTAGCAATTTGTGAGGCTCTGGTGAAATCCATGGCCAGGTGGATTAAGGTGGTTCTGCAAAATCATGTTGGCCACACAAAATATTGAACTCCAGCAACTTTGACTTTAGGGTGTACTCACTTTTATTACCAGAGGTTTCGCCACTGAAGGCTATATTTTGAGTTTTATGATGGGAAAGATACAATTACACTGCTATATAAAATGTACTCTGACTACCTTTCATTGTGTCAAAGCAATGTTTCTTCTGTGTAGTTCAACGACACATAATGATAAAAACTGCAAAAATGTGAGGGGTGTACTCACTTATGTAATATACTGTGTACTTGACCAAACTGTTTGAGAATCAGTATTGTTTTCGCTTTGCATTTGCAACATCGTCTCTGCTTGGAAGAATGGATTAAATAATTACACATTTTATCACCAAGCCATATGTACTCATGAAAAGAGCCATATATGGATTGTGGGCCATAGGTTCTTGACCCTTTATTAACCAAAATTTGGATTTAGATAAAAAAATGTTTGCCTCTTTTAGAAAAAGGATATGTGAAACTCACTGTTGAAGTATTTTCCAAATGTATACCTTTTGTCTACAACATACATACATTTATTTTTTTTGTTTTTCTGTTCATGTGTCTGTAATGTATCAAATTTAACACAGAAAAGAAAGATTTTTTTGTTCTGTAAATATTTAAAAAATGGCATCACGTTATTTTTGAAATATTTACCGTAATAATAATTGTATATACCCTTTAGTGCAATCAAAATCCCATAAAATAATTTTTGTTCCATTTTTCTTGTGCAGTTGTAATTTTTGTCATGATTACTCATTACACTCACCTGTGCCCGCTCGTTTGGCGCCAGGTGCCGCTGGTTACCTGATTAGTTCCCCCTCCCATTTAAGCTCAGTGCTCTCACTCGCCCTTTGTCAGTCCATCAGCGAACCTTTGTTGTTACAAGGCAAGCATTTTGACTCTGACTCCCGTCGACCCTGTTTTGTCACCCGTACCCCACTCGTCTGTTCCTGATTTCCCCGTTTGTCTCTGGCTATGACCCGTTTTTTACCCCGACCACATTCCGATCTCCCGTCCCGGCTAACGGCCCGTTTTTTTGACCCCGATCACGTTCCGATCTCCCATCCTGGCTAAAGATCCGTTTTTTTGACCCCGACCACGTTCCGATCTCCCATCCCGGCTTACGACCTGCTTTTCCCGTTTGACCACGCTACGATCTCCCGCTCCGGTATATCCACTTCTGCATTCCGAACACGCTCCGATCCCGTGAGCGGCTTGCTTCCCTCGTCCAGCGAACATCGAATCACTGACGCTGGTTTTTCCCCTATATCTCAATAAACTCGTGAGTAACGTTAACACATCTGGGTCCTCCTCCTGTTGTGGTCCTGACAATTTTATCAAATTTTATTCGGGATCACAAACTTAACCTAATTGGTCAGTGTGAAACCTGGTTGAAAATGGATGGGTTTTTACCGCTAAATCGGGTTCCTCCTCCTGATTATGTGAGCTTTTTTCTGAAAATATACTCAAATTTACTCCCCGTGCCTCTAATAATTAGAAGTTATTTAAGGGTCTTGTCATGCGGTCCTCTTTCATGTCAATTTATGTAGTAACTATCGTGCACCAGGACCATACTCAGTTTTCTTAGATGAATTATCTGAACTGTTGTCTGACTTAGTAACCTATGCAGACAAAATAATAATAACGGGGGACATTAACATTCACATGAACTCCCCACTCAGTTCACTGACTGTTGCGTTTCGGTCTCTAATTGATACATTTGGTTTTAATCAACTGATTGATTTGCCGACTCATAAAGACGGAAACACACTGGACTCTGGTCTGGCTCAAGGAGTTTCAACCTCAAATGTGACGGTGTTACCGCGTACTTACAGTACTTCTGATTATTATTTAGTTACATTTGAGGTGCTGGCTAACTTGCATTAAATAAACTAAAGTTAGTCAAGTCAAGTCATGTTTATTTGTATAGCCCTTAATCACAAAGAGTCTCAAAGGGCTGCACAGACCACAGATTATTGCAAACACATGTCCTGATCTACAACCTACATGAGGGCCAATATTACACATATATTGTCAACATAAAATATAGGTTATTCATATGCAAAAGAGTAGAAGTGTGTTTTAAGCTTAGATTTAAACATTTCCACTGAGGTTGCAGATCAAATCTCGAGTGGAGAACGCTCTCAAACCTGCGGATCTCTTCTTGGCTCTTGGGATCACTAGTAGACCAGCGTTTTCAGAGCGAAGACTCCGGAATGGAACATAGAGGACAATTATATCGGAAAGATATGAGGGAGCAAGTCCATGCATGATTTTGTATACTACCAACAGAACCTTAAAATCACATCTTAAGCTAACAGGAAGCCAATGCAGGTTAGCTAAAATCGAGGTAATGTGATCAAACTTTGTCTTAGTTAAAAGCTTCGCTGTAGCATTTTGTACCAGCTGAAGGCTCTTGATTTTGGACTTCGGGAGACCGGAGAGTAGTGCATTACAGTAATAGAGACGGGAAGTAATGAACGCGTGAATTATAATCTTGGCATCTGACTGAGACAGCATAGGACGAATTTTAGCAATGTTGCGAAGATGGAAGAAAATTGTTCTAGAAATATTCTTTACGTGTGTTTGAAGGGACAGATCGGGGTCAAATATGACACCTAAATTTTTCATTCTGGGTGACATTACATTTGTCAATGTTTAGAGCAGTTTTTTAGAACAAGTCACGGCATTTAGATGGACCAATAACTAACATTTCGGTCTTTTCAGAGTTAAGACGCAAGAAGTTGAGTGACATCCATTCCTTTATCTAAGTGAGGCAGGCCTCCAAATTTCCACAATTGTGGCAGATTCCGCCATCGGAAGATATAGTTGGGTGTCATCTGCGTAGCAATGGAAACTGATATCATACTTGCTAATAATATCACATATTGGAAGTTGCCGCCTGGTCATCCTGGATGGGGGAATACCTTATTTGCGGTCCCTTCTCAAGGTTTCCTCATTTTCCTCATGTTGAGGTTTTTGAGTTTTTCCTTGCCCTCATGTAGGTTTTAGATCAGGGGATGGTGTCATAATAGTCTGTGGTTTACAATAATATGTGGTCTGTGCAACCCTTTGAAACTCTTTGTGATTAAGGGCTATACAAATAAACATGACTTGTTTAAAACCCTAAACACTTTTTTATTGTTTTTTTTAATATCCTATTATTTTGAAGGAATATTCTTCTAAGGTTTTTCATAATATTGTGGAATTTCAAAACATTTAGTTTTTAAATTTAGGGTATCCCTAATTTTAATGTATTTCCCTTGCCCTGAAAGGTTATGCCCTTCTCTATAAATTAATTGGCATGGCTAAAAAAAAAAAATCTTACCTTTTTGATTATGTCATTAAAGGGACACTGTGTAATATTTTAGCATTAGATGCCACTATATTGAGTAGTTTAACTGAAAACGAGCGCTACAAAGCACAAGAAAGAACACAAACTATGGAGGGTCAAAGTAACCAAACCGCACCATTTTTCTTCTCATTTTATTTTTTGCTCAGCCTTTTGCAACAAAATGGCACCCAATGTCTGCTCCCTCTAAAAATTGCTTGAGCTGCGAGTATTTTTTTCCAAAAAACGGCAGGTTTATGTGCTAATTCGTGCATTTTGCTTATTATTATTATTTTCAATGAATGATGCTTTTTTTCACCACTAGGAGGCGCCAAATAACACACTATGTCACTTTAAGGGACATTCAGCACGCTAGTGGTAAAATAAAATCTTCAGTGGTTAAAAAAAACGTCACTTCGAGCCACCGTAGTTTGTATTCTTCCTCGTGTTTTGTAGCAATCGTAATTTACTGCACTATGCAATATAGTGATATCTGATGGTCAAATATTATATTTTATATTTGATATCATTTCAATGTATGGTACTTGCTCTAAAAGTTGCTCGACATAAATTGGAAAAGCATGATATAACTGTTAATTATGTCATTAAATGAAAAATGTTTACATGTCCCTTAATATCTCAATTCAACTTTACCACAAAAAATACTACTTAGAATAGAAACTTTAAATCCACAAATATAGTTCTCATTGGACCAAAACTTTCCCATAATTTGTCCTTTATTCTTGTGTTTGTTTATTTTAGCATCCCCCCCTCCCTGTCCCCCCCAACACACACGCACACTAGTAGAAACAAGTGTTGAGCTATAATTAGCCGTGCAAGGCGGTATTATAAACCCACAGCCATGATATGAATGGCTCGTTGTCATGGCAATCCCACTGAGAGGGGTCTGCAGAGACAAAGAAGGGATTTGGTGTCTCCAACAGGTGTTCCTCTGAGGGGGGTTGGGTTAGGTTGCTATACTATGAGCCTACTCCTCCCCAAAACGGACCATCCTGCTCCCAAGATGACATAAGGATGGGACGAGAAAACGCGACACGGTGAACTAGTATGTTTTTATAAAGCATTTTTGCATTTTATGCTCCAGGAAACAACGGTTGGGGCGATTTGGGTTGGGGGACAGTTGGGTCACGTCTGGACAGTGGAGGCTGGGGAGGGGTTTGGTGGTGCAAATACCACCGTGACCTCTGGGCAAAGTTCAGCCATTGTTGCCCCACATCCAGCTTATGTCTAGAGAGCAGGTGATGCAAACAAAACTGAAAACACAGTGGGTATAGATAAAGTCCAAACACGCTCCTTCATTCAGTTGTTGTTTTTTTCTTGCAAGCTTTTATGGAGTAAACATATAAAAGAGATACAAATAATGCGTTTGCATAAGTCTACACACCCCCATCCCTTGATGAGAAGAAAAAAAAGCAAGGAACATACACATGCATGAATTGTCAGGACCAGAACGGAAACAGGACCCAATTGCGCAGCGTTTACCACAAGTTTTATTGAAGGAAAGAGGAAGGGCTGCGCCCACGATCCGGGGTTCAGTGGACGCGGGAGGCAAGTCGCTCTCGTACTCGGATTGTAATCCGAACATGGAAGTGGATCTTCCATAGCGAGCGATGGCGGTGACAGGGATGGAAAACAGGTCGGTAGCCCGGACTGGGAGAGCAAAGCGTGGTCGGGGTTAGAAACGAGTCGTAAGCCAGAACAGGAGAGTGGACGTAGTCTGGGACAAAAAGGGGTCGTAAGCCGGGACTGGAGAACAGACGTGGTCGGGAGCAAAACAGGTCGGAGACAGACGAGAGCAAAGACGGGAAAAGTGGGAATCGGGGTCGAAAAAGGCTTGCCTAGTATACACTGATGTTCGCAGGCGGACTGACCACAGGGGACAGACAGGACTGGGTTCAAGTAGTGACAGGGAGCCAATCAGAACCCGCGGCGGTTGGCGCCAAATGAGCGGGCACAGCTGAGTTACATCAGTTATGAATGATATGAATAGAACAACTACTTTCTGGACTATAAGGCACACCTAAAAACTTTACCGGTAAATTGGCCCGAAACTTGAAAATACAGTTTATAATCAGCACCGAATTATATACCACAAAATACTGTGGAAGAGATTGGAAAAGCATACAGTATTTATACGTATGCGTTACTACACTTAAGTTTTACGGTATACTACTGTATTTGAGCAGTGATTAATTTGCAGCGGGAATCTAACCATGCCATGGCGGTTAGACTGCCAACATTTATCTACTATACTACTAGTGATACAGGTGACATGTGAAAAGGCATTCGATTTGATCTCCTGATCACATTGTTTTTTTTTTAAGTGCCACAATAAAATGATAGAGGAAGGAGAAAACAGAAATTTGAACCGGAAATTTATAAATAAACGCAGTCTGATTCATCATCAGATACACCAAAGAGTTGTTTCTTGCGCTGTGATTTTTTTGTGTTTGTTTATATCCTCCAGGACGACTTTTCTCTATTTACAAACATTATTGTCTGGTACCATGAGTAAAAATAGCGTGATAATGCAATAAACTCAATTGCATATTTCTATGTTAGCTGCATTAGACTGTTAAATGGTCAATCTAACATATAGTTAACTTAAATCTAAACGGCTGCTAATCTGACTTTTGCACTACTGGCAGTTTTTTTTTTATAGCTGGCCACTCCTTGCACATTGCTCTCTGCACTATTGTAATTACAGCGTTATTGTTACAGTGTTAATGTTACTGGGTACCTGACTTGTTAACCTGACTGCCCATTTTGCGCATCTGGTTAGCTACTCTTCTTGCACTATCGGCACTATGGTAAAATACTATACGTAGCCAAAATACAATACAACATTATTTATATCTGTACATTCAAGGAAACTGTGGGGGTCAGATGCATCGACATTTTGTTCTGTATACACGTGTACTAGAATGACAATAAAGTAGATCTGAATCTGAATCTGAATCTGAATCACTAGTAATTAGGTTACAGTGCTCTAGCTGGTGCAATCTAGGTTTGAGTCCCGTTGTATAAAATGTTTTGCAAATTTGGAGTATTAAATATGCAACAGGTATATCCATTATCTGCACCGCCCATCCCAGCTATCTTTGGGCAGTGGGCAGGGGGCACCCTGAACTGGTTGCCAGCCAGTTGCAGGGCACACAGGGACAGACAATTTGCTCGCTCATTTACACCTAGGGACAATTTGGACCGGCCAATTAGCCTGACATGCATGTTTTTGGAATGTGGGAGGAAACCGGAGTGCCCGGAGGAAACCCACGCAAGCACGGGTAGAAAAGGCAAACTCCACACAGGAGGTTTGATCTCCTGACCTCAGAACTGTGGCGCACACGCGCTAACCACTGCGCCGCTATGCTTCCCTATGCAACAGATATACATGAATAAAGCTCTTATAGTTTGGAAAATACCGTATAAGGCTCCAACACCAACCAACTCTAACAGAACAAAACATGAAAGACAACTCATGAAACATTCCCACTTGCAGACAGAACAACAACAAGAATGCCACAGTGACGAGACCATGAAATACACATACTAGTTTTAATTGAATAAAAACATAAAAGAAGAACAAAGCATGTTTGAACACAAACTACCTTGAACAAACATGAATGAAAGACAAAGCCGAATATGATGGGGTATCTTTTAAGCCGTTTACAGGACAAAACTCTAGTGTTGCAAAATTAGGATGGGAATTTCCATAACTTCTACCACTTCTTTTTCATTTGTTTTATCTATAACCATGCAGCCAAATCTCATCCCGTTAATCAAAATGTCCAAATGGAGCGCAGTTAGACATTTTTTGTACTAGGTGTCATGTGGCCAGTGACGTGCCTTGAGAACAGTCAGACTTACAAATAAATGACTATGTTATTCATCATTTGATTGGCAGAACAAGAAAGAAATATAGAAAATGTAAAATAAAAAACACATGTTATTGTTTTACCCTAACTTACAAGTGAAGTCGATGAGCTGCCTACTTTGAATAAAAGCATCAATCGATAGGTAATCATTCACTATAAAAAAAAAGTCCGTGCAACAAAAAAATACAATACGAGATGGCTTGACTTGCTGTTAGCTTGCTAACACTATCACTAATTCTACTTTTTGGAGCTGAGGTGTGCGCCAAATCAGAATATTGGTCTCACTCTCGCCCTCCATGAGGCAAGAAAAGTGCGTGCCTCATTTTGCATTTGCAGACGCTCAGCACAGTAACACATGACACACTATATCATGATTACCGATATGCTTCACCTGTGCCTGCTCCTTTGGCGCCAACTCCCTCGGACTCTGATTGGCTCTGTGTCCCTATTTAAACCCACTCCTATCCGTCCCCTGTTGTCAGTCCGCCTGCGAACCTCAGTTTACACTAGGCAAGCCTTTTTTTCCGACCCTGACTCCAACCTGTTTTTTGCTCCTGTCTGTCCCCCGGCTTCGAACCGTTTTTGATCCTGACCACGGCTACTCGACCGTCCCGGCTTTCGACCTTTTTTGTCCCCAACCACATCTACTCTCCTTTCCTGGCTTACAACTCGCTTCCGACCCGACCACGTTTTTGCTCTCCCGTTTTTCCATTCCAGACACCGCTATAGCTCGCCACGGAAGTCCCACTTCCGCGTTCATGGCGACCTGCTTCCCGTGCCCAGCGATCACTGGATCGTGGTGGCAATCCTTTCCTTTTCTTCCAATAAAACTGAGAGAAACCTAACGCAAGTGAGTCCTGTCTCCGTTCTGGTCCTGACACACTAAACAGAAATAATATTCATGATGTGAATATTCAGCAATTTTGAAAAATTAAATCCAAAAATTTTGAAATTGAATGTAAAATAATTTTAACACTAAATTAATAAGTACTGCAGTGTGCAGTGCAGGACCACCAGGTTCCACAATAGTCTTGTCCCCCTGGCCATTAGACTGTTAAATGGTCAATCAAACACATAGTAAGTCTAAACTGCTGCTAATCTGTACATCTGTTGTTTTTGTTTGACTTTTTTGCACTACTGGCAGTTCTTTATAGCTAGCCACTCCTTGCACATCTGTTCTCCTCTGCACTATCGTACTACAGTGTTATTGTTACTGTTTACCTGACTTGTTTACCTGACTGCCCATTTTGCACATCTGGTTAGCTGCTCCTCTTGCACTCTTTGCACTACTGTAAAATACTATACATAGCCATAATTATTTAGTATATTATTAGTACTTCAATACAACATTTTATTTATATCTGTACATTCAAGGAAACTGTGCGGGTCAGATGTATTGACATTTCGTTCTGTATACACGTGTACTAGAATGACAATAAAGTATATCTGAATCTGAATCAGAATCTGAATACAACCGCTTAAAGCATGGGTGTCAAACTCATTTTCACCGAGGGCCACGTCAGCTGTCCTCAAAGGGCCTAATGTAACTTATAAATGTGTAACTAAATGTAATTGCCGCGTAAAATATATGTAACTATGTAAAAATAACTCTGAATTTCTCAAATATTCAAGTCAAAAACACTACAGTTGCAATTAAAAAGGTGTCACCACACGTTACAAATTAAATACAGTGATCCCTCTATAAATGAGCTACTCGATATGCGAGTCATTTGAGATGAGATATCTTTCGAAGAGAATATTCAAGTTACAAGAATTTCCAGAGACCAGTCCTTAAAAGTTATTTATTATCATCATATCATATCATATATACAGGGTTGGGTAGGGTTACTTTAACGGGATTCTTTTCAATTACTTTTGGATTACTCCAATACCAAATATGCTAATAAAAGACAAAAGAAACTAAATATGAATAAAATTACTAAATTTTGTGCAGGCTTGGGGAGTAACGGAACTCATGGAACGGCAAAAATGATGTTGCAAGCTGTTTGGATTTATTTTCATTTTGTTTCTGTCGCATTTTATGTTAGTTTTGCCAGAGATCAAAGCCAGGAAAGAAAGCTTACCACGTGTTGTGAGTCATAATTGTATTCATATTTAGTTTGTTTTGTCTTATATTAGCATATTTGGTATTGGAGTAATCCAAAAGTAATTGAAAGTAATCAAGTAAGCCTACCCAACCCTGCATATATAGATATGTGTGTGTGTGTATATATATATATATATATATATATATATATATATATATATATATATATATATATATATATATATATATATATATATATATATATATATGCTATATTACTATTGGAACGTATTTTTAATGATCAGGAAGATGTATTTTGTCGCTATTTAAGATTCACTTGGATATTTTTGGGATGCAGAGAAACAAATTAATTGGTTGTCAGTTATTCCGTATAGGGAAACAAGCATGATCCCGGATTTACTGTAATTAGTGCAGTGGTCAGCACATTCGCCTATCATAAGAAACACATGTTGGCTGGAGAGGGTTGGGGGCCACCAGGCTGTACTTGCCCAAGACACACTACAGGAAAAAGTAACCCCACGACCCTAGTGGTTAAGAGATCCAACAAACCAACCCATGTGTGAGGGTTTGGCATACCTCTCACCACCAGAGGGCCACAACCGGCGTTTTGAACTGTGTCCAACTATCACACACATGTGCCCAATCATCCTGAACCCTTTAAAATGACATTTTTGTTCATCAAACTCTGTCGGGTCACTTTGAATTCTTGTGTTATTTGTCATGTCTGAGTTCTCCTGTCATCCTCCTCGTGTCATTTTCACCACTACGTTCCGGGTTTTCAATTTCTAGTTATGGCCGTTGTTTCTAGTTTAAACTTTTTTAGGTTCGGGTTATTGTTTCTAGTTTCTTGTTTGGACATTTTGTCATTTGCTTGTGCCCACTTCTTTATCTGCTACTTTGATCCAGATTTTGTTAAATAAATACCAGAATTTTTTGAGAACCTCCACCTCCAGTTCTTGCCTCCCCCACATGGGTCCATTAATCACAAAACCAAACACTATGTCTTTCGGACATTTTTAAGAATAATTTATTTCTCAATGCCACTCATTGATATGAATGTACTGGCGTGTAGAGGCGCTGAGCCATCAATTTGCAGATATCTTGGGTGACGGGCTTTGTGTCACGGTCGCCATGGCTACCAGTCTGCCGCGCCCCCGAACTCAGCTGCAGCAGATCAGCTGATTGCTGGTCTGCTATTTAAGGCTGGATTTTGGGTTTGGCGGGCGCTGGCTCATTACACATTCCCCGGTCTGCTATGCCTTGTCCTGTTTTAGTTTTTAAAACATTTTCCGTCTGTTATGCCCTGTCCTGTTGAGTTCGTGCCGGAGGAACTCTGTACCGTTCTGTTCTGATTGTAAGAATGTTTTTGTTTGTCTTGTCCCTGACTTTTAGACAACTTTTATTTTGTTAAATAAAACTTTGGATCGTTACGCAATTGAGTTCTCCCTCCCTGCCTCCTGCCTCCGTTCTGGTCCGATCACTCCTTCGACCCCACCACGCCTCGTGACAGCTTTGTGGGAAATAGGTTTTGCTCAAAGACTTCCTTTGACCTGTTTATTTTAAAAGGCTCAGACATTTTGAGCCCTCACGGACCCCAAAAAATAATGTGGCAGGCCACATTTGGCCCAGGGGCCATGAGTTTGAGGCACTAAGCAACCTGGTCAACCTTTATATTGTATTTCTAATTTTATAGTTTGTTAATGTAACATCCGTTGCGGCCTGGTTCTTCCTCAAGGTTTTTTCATTTTCCTCATGTTGAGGTTTTTGAGTTTTTCCTTGCCCTCATGTAGGTTTTAGATCAGGGGATGGTGTAATAATAGTCTGATTTTGCAATAGTCTCTGCAGCCCTTTGAGACTTGTGATTAAGGGCTGAACAAATAAACATGACTTAACTTGTCAATGTCCCTTTAATATATTTTTACATTTATAATTGCATAACGTCAGATGAGGCACAGACTTACCTGCCTCTCCAGACTGCAGGTCCCTGACTTTCTAACCATGAAGTTCAACTATTCTAGATGGTTCCTCCTGACAATTCAGCAGAATTATCGGCATCGACTTCACACCCGTCATTGTTCTATATTTTAATTACAAAACTACCTTATCATTGCTTGATGATCGTTTGCACAGCTGTCATTAGTTGGCGCCAATGTGTGGGGGTGCTGGGTGTTGTTGTCAGCAGGTGCAGAAGAAGCAAATTTCTTCCTACGTGGGTGGCATGCAAGCCACACACAGATATAAATAAAAGAATCATGTAGCAGAGCATAAATTGAATTTTCCCTGGCAGGGTTCTAATCAGTACAATAAATAGATGAGATGACCCGGACCATTTGCCCCTTTTAAAAATCAAACGTGACGGGGAGGCCTGAATATTCGCCCGAGCCTCCAGTTAGTGCTGCGTTGCCGACGTAACGGAGGTTAAGTGAGCTTTCACTTGTGGATCGGCGTTTACTGCATGGCCGCAGGGTACGCTGATGACGAGATGGAGTGAAAGCATACACACACTTCAATAAGGCTTTGGTATGACTGTACTGTATTTTCTGCACTCTAAGGCGCATCGGGTTATAAGGTCCATGGAATTTAAACTACAGTAAGAGGTACTGTATTTGTGTATGACTATTTCTCATTTTATTCACAGTTGCGCATTTTATACACTTATGGCATACATGGTGTTCCAAAAGTCTTGGGCACATTTGCACATTGAATAAACGATGAAGGAAATAAAAACACGTCTGGAAAAATTCAGTAAGCTTGTAATATCATTTTTTACACTAAATGTATATTGTGAGCACCATTGGCTAAATGACACACATCAAGCCGATAGTCAAATTCTTGCCAAAAGCGTCCCAGCAATGTATTGGCAACGGTTTGCAACAGTTTCTGTTATTTGTGTAGGCAGCTCAACCACATCTTTTGGAATAGGGGGCGCATAGCCCAAACCTTTCACAAATCCCTCTCAAAAATAATTCGCATGGTGTGAGATCTGGAGGACCAGATCATTCTGCCCAGACCGTCCAATCCAACTGTCTGGAAGTGTTGTGTTGAGAAACTGCCTGACCCTAAGGCTCAAGTGTGGTGAAGGCCCATCATTCTGGAAAATAAAGTAAGCTCTCTCACTCAATTTATCCATTAAACAGTTTTCCAGCATACTGAGGTACATCTCACCATTGACAGTTGGTCCCTCAAAGAAGAATGGTCCACCTTTGGTGAATCTCGCTGATGTTCCAAAAGTTCATGTGGATTCTCAGTACCCCATATGCGAGTGTTATGCTTGTTATATTTGCCAAATTTGAACAGTCACCTCATTGCCAAAACAAGCTGGTCGTCAAATCTGTCATCTTTCACTTTATCTTGCTTTACATGGCAAATGCCACGACAAACTGGTTAATCAGGGTCTCTCAACTGTTGGACTAACTGCAGCTTGTAAGGCGTCATGTGCCATCTTCTTTTTAAGAACCCCAACCCAAGCAGTTGTTGTAGGACACTGAAGTTCCCTTCAAGCTCTTCTGATCGATTTACGGGGGCCTGTTGTTTGTATTTTCCGTTTTCTAGCCATTGCTTATTAAAACAGCAGCCTCCTGGCATCTTGGTATGATGCACCTGTCCTCTTGGGCGAGACACGTACAGGGTGATGATTCATCACATGACAACGCCATACAAACTAATGCCAGCTGCTGTTAATCATTAAGGAAGAAGATATGCAATGGCAAAGCTAAGCCACCCAAGCAGGAGTGTTGGTCGTCATTTTTAAGCAGACTAGTTTTATGTTTCTTTATTTATTTTATGTGGTCTATCGAGTCAGACTGCTGTAAAACATGGCAACTATTTCAAGCCTTTCCAAGCACTTTACCCAAGATTCAAGCACTTTTTAAACCTTGAAAACACAACATTAATATTCAAGCATTTTCAAGGATTTCAAGCATCTGTACGAGCCCTGTCTCTTGTACTTTATAAAACTCATTTTTGGTTACACTACACAGTAGAGCGTCATATAATAGTGTTTCTGCGGGCCTCTGCCTTGACAAAATAATGCCGACAAAAAATAACTGAGGGTCAATTCCACTCCTTAACAGGAGATGGCGATAATGCCCCGCAATTGCAAGTTAACACCTGTCATTTCACCCCACAAAAATAGACCAATAACTTTGTTTGCACGTATAAAAACAATAAAACAAAATAAATCAGAAAACAGAATATATTCTGGGCTTGTGAAAACAATGTTATTTCACCCAAATGCATAGGAAAACTGGAAGGGCTTTGTCTCAAAAAACTTGGTTTGAAAGAAGAGTCTGAATTTTTCCAAACAACCTTGCATACATATTACATAATTTGAGGTTTTTTTTAAACTGATACATTGCTGTTCACAATGTGACTGACCAAGTATTTCAGGCTTTAGTATATTCTGAATTGTTACATGCCAAACAAGTTACCAGTAGGTGCAGCATTCATATTAGGCACGCACTGAATGTCAAGAACCAGAACAGAATCAGGACCCAAACGTGTGACGTTCTCACACAAGCTTTTTATTTTACGGGAAATGGGGAGTCATGCACGTTAGGCAGCGGTCTGGCGTGGAAAGACAGGAAGCCAGAGACCGACGAGATCGATTCCAATAGCCTGAGTTGATATCGGACAGATGGGGTAGATACCGGACAGGACGGGACAGACAGGATAAATAATGAATCACGATATTAAAAATAAACAGGACAAACTAGACGGGAACGAAAACTGGAGAAAATAATAAACAGGACAAAAATAGACGGAAACAATACCGTACAGGAAATACCAAGACAGGACCGAGTCAAAACCCACGTCTTGCGAGGCAGAAGTTCGTTGACGGACTGACCAAGTAAGAGAGAGTGCACTTAGCAAGCCAATCTCTGAGCCGCAGCTGGCGCCACACGGGCGGGGCTAATTGGGCGCCATGGCAATCGTGGTACTGAAGGCAATGCAACTGGGCAAATAATTGAAAGGGGTCTGCTGTTGACTGTACAAAGTCCCAAAATAAGGTAAGATTTTGCAATCCTAATATTTCGTTTCATGATCACGGTTTTTTATAACTGCTTCACATTTGTGTGGCATAGCGTGACCCAACTCGTGGCACCTTTCAGTTGTTATTTCACTCCATGATTGCTTGACAACATTCTACAATTAATTTACATTTCTTGGTTTTGCTTTATAAAGACAGATTTTGGATATCACCCCTCAAGTTGTCAACTGGATTGGGATCTGGGGATTGGGCTGTTTACGCCTTAACATTCATTTTATTGATTTGAAACCACGACTTTGCTTGTCTACTGGTGTGTTTGGGGTCATTGTCTTGTTGAAACACCCAATTCAAGAGCATGCCCTCTTCAGTATAAGGCAACATAATCTCTTCAAGTATCTTGACATACACAAACTGATCCATGATACCTGGTATGCGATAAATGGGCCCAACACCAGAGTGGGAGAAACATGCCCGGACCATGATACCTGCACCACCATGCTTCACGGTCTTCAATGTGTACTGAGGTTTGAATTCAGAGTTTGGGGGTAGTTTTACACACGGTCTGTGGCCCCTGGACCTAAAAAGGACAATTTTACGGTCATAAATCGACAAAATGTTCTTCCATTTTTCTTTAGGCCAATTGATGTGTCATTTGGCGAATTGCAACTTCTTCTGCACATTTCTTTTTTTTAACAGAGGACTTTGCATGGGTTTCCTGAAAATAAATTTGCTTCACACAGTGGTCTTCTGTCACTGCAGATTGTGTCTGATCGACCTGGAGCTGAGCCTTTGCCATTCTGGTTATTCTCCGGACCATTTTCATAGTTGTCTTCCATTTTCTTTCACGTGTCTCTGGTTTTTATACCCGTTTAAGGCATTGGAAATGATTTCAGATGAACAGCCAATATTTTTTGCACCTCTTTATAGGTACTTCCCTCTTCTAAAAACTTTTTAATAAAAGAACGCCATTTTTCTGAGAAGTGTCTAGAACGACCCATTTTTCTGAAATGCATGTTCAACCTGTGCTGGCTTCATCATCCTTAAATAGGTGCCACTTGAGTCACACCTGTTTTTGTTGTTTTTATTCCTCAAAATTGATGAACTCAGAGATTAGTTGCCACACTGCTATTTTTCTGAACACACCCCTTTGAACTATTTTCCCAATTGCACAGCCTTTGGAGCGTAACGTGCCCATTATGAATGCTGGGTCTTGTTTGTCTTCTGAGGATCTACTGCACCTACTGCTAAATTGTCTGGCATGTAACAATAAAAAATATTCTAAAAACCAGAGATATTCTGGTCAGTCACTCTGCACTGCTATTATTTTGAACAACACTGTATACCTTATTAATTGCCCTTATTCATTTAGCTAAAAAAAAGTGTGAATGTATTCTACTATCTCTGTTTTAAACTGCATAAATTTTAATAAATTGGGTGGGATGTGGGTCCTGAAGTGTCACCATTTGAGAACCACTGATCTAGTCCGCAAATGTTACACAGTGTCCCTTTTAATGGCGATGACACAAATTTTGACTTTGCCTGGTGTGTGATAGACGAGCCAACGTTGTAATCCCTCGGCTTTTCAGATTACGCCACTTGGGCTCACATTCTACAACCGACAGGCCGCTTGAGCAGCGCACAGGCAGCTGATAGACAGCCCCCTCCTCACTAACCCTGGGCCCCCTCCTCCTGGGCCCAGGGCCCCCACCCTGGAGGAGGGTGTCGCTCTCACAGGCGTTCGTTACAGGGCGGGCCACATCTGCAGCAGGCCGGCCATCTGCACCTATTGTCTACCAGGCCCTGCTACGCATGGTCGGCTGGGTAAGACCCCCCCGAGACGAGACTAGACGAGACAGACCATCCCCAACCCCCTTCTGCCCTTCCTCTTCTCAAAAAATGATGACTTCTTAATCAACCGCATGAGCGTTTAGCAAAAACACACGTTCAAGGTTAGTTGCTTTGCAATTAGCAGCGAAGGTTAAAGTTCACCGGTGCAGAGCGTAAAGTGCTTTTTGATTGGCTCGGGAGGTCAGAAAAAGAGCTGGGGGGCGGGGCAGGGTCGACAAAGTGCCTCAAAATGACAGCACGGGAAACAAAAAGTGAAATTAAATATCAATGAGTCAGCAGCGGATGCTTAAATGAAAGGATTCTGGGGTTTTGGGGTTTTTAAGGGTTATTGTTCTATCTTCGTTATTCGTTATTCATTATCCATTATCCGTTATCGGTCAGTTCATAATACGCTACAAAGCCTAGCAGCCGGGACACTTACTCTCAGCCAAAAGGCCAAGCTAAGGTCCTAGCCCTAAAGCCTTGCTGCGATCATTGCGAATGCACCGTTCCCGGAGGTACTGCAATACCGGGCCGATGCGTGGAGTGGACAGAGCAAGCTCCTATTCCATCTCCGGATTGCAAAAATCAAAGATCATGGCTACTACACAGAGCAATTATTGCAACTTCATAGATAGTACACAACTCCGGTACCACAGATTCTGTGTCATGTGATTTGGATGATATAAAAACAATACAATGTCCAAAAAGCACAACAGAATTGTGCTATAATTCACATGCAGTGATGTGAAGTCAGGGTAGGCAAGACAAGCTGTGCCTCACCTGTCATCATGTAAATATGAAAATAAAAATAGCGTTAACGGTTTGAATTTTTCAGTATTAAAGTTATTGATACATAACTTCCTTGTTGTATCACAAATATTATTGCTTTCATCCCACAATACTTTGTTGTGACTGGAACTTGACATCAAATGTTACAATGTTGTCAGAGTAGACCCAATTTTGAAGAACCCAATGACCGCGATGTAACCCTATTTTGCCTCAAGACAATACTTGTCCAAATAAAATATATTTTTTAAAGTGTATGTTTTCACAATGTTGCACACCTTAGTAAATTGCTATTGAATGATCCCCTGTTACAGCACAACTTCAGCATACTTGTATTTTCAGTATACATATGATTTCACATCTTTGTAAAACTAAATTAATGTAAGTTTCCATTGCATTTTCTTTACTCCTCTCTTGCAAAGTTTATTTCGATTTCATATCATTCATATCACATGCATCATTCCAGTATGGAGACCGCTCATGCCAAAACAAAAATGTATACGTAAATATGAATGTCTAATAAATATATATATATATATATATATATATATATATATATATATATATATATATATATATATATATATATATATATATATATATATATGAAATAACTAATATATTTGATAAACAACATAATTATATGTAACAATTATATGCCAGAGAAACAATTGAACACAAATAGATAATGCAATACCCAAATATATGGCATAAATGCAATTACTTTATTCAGGCATGTTGTCATTTAGTTTTTCATGTATCTTGTTGTTTATTTTGTTGTGTATTTTAATGTATATGCTGTCGTGTATTTCCTTGTGCATTCTGTTGTGTCACTTGTCACGTATTTTAGTGTATATTTCGTTGTGTATTTTGTCACTACAAAAATGGTATTTAAATGAGGGGGTGGGTCAAACAGGCCAAGCTTTTTACCTATTGGTTGATCGACAGATTTGCATATAAAATATGACACCTGTCTTGCTCACTCATCAACCAATAGGTGAAAACCTCAGAAACTGGGCCACCTCATATGAATAACATTTAGTTGTGACAAAATACACAAAAAATTAAATGACAAAAGAGCAATGAAATAAACAAAACAAAAAAAAGACAAAATGCATAAATATAAATAGAAATTGCTTTTATGTCATATATTTAAGTATTAGCAGTACAGCAGTGCAGTAGTTAGCGCCTGTGTGGCACAGTTCTGAGGTCATGCAATCAAACCTTCCTGTGTGGAGTATGCATGTTCTTCCCGTATTTGCGTGGGTTTCCTCTGGGCACTCCGGTTTCCTCCCACATTGCATGTCAAGTAATTGGCCGGTTCAAATTGTCCCTAGGAGTAAATGAGTGAGTTGTCTGTCTCTGTGTGCCCTGCGACTGCCTGGCAAACATTTCAGGGTGTCCCCTGCCCACTGTCCAAAAACAGCGGGGATGGGCTCCAGCAACCCCGCAACCCAACTGAGGATAAGCGGTGTAAATAATGGATGGATGGATATTTAGGTATTATGTGATTTGTACTCATGGCAGGATTGGTCCTCCATGTAACAGATGCATACCTTGCCAACACTACCGCTTAATGCCTTAGACTGCTGCTTAAAACAACAACGAAAAATCTTGACACAAGTGTAGTGTTTTAGTCTAGGAATACCTTATTTTGGAGCGAGTCTATGTCTACGTGAGTCAATAACCGCGCCATCTTATTAGAGTTCCATTTCTGGTTTTGATCAAGCATGTTGTTTGCTTGTTTTTCAATATTCTTGACAAGGATTGTGTTCATTTGTAAGAATAGAGTGCAATAAAATCTACTGTGTGTAATGTCAAAAGGCTGGCATGCATATTTTTATATTCAGATTTAACAATCTGCTGTTACAGGAAAACATTGACACTCTCCTATTTATCGTAAACATATTATGCCTCATCTTTTTATAACTATTTTATTTTTCATTGTTCCTTACTTCTCTCTTGTTAAGTTTATTACTATTGCATTTCCTCCAAATGATCACATGCACGCCTACGACGGTTAAAAGTTTTTTGTTTGTAAAATCACTTGTGCAAAGAAGAGCGTTTACAAAAACACCCATTTGGATCATCACACACAAAAAACAACAACATTTGAACCGGATTGTGAAGATATGTTACATCCAGTTTATGGATGTAGATTTGATCTTGGCAATGGTGGGTACCATAAGTGTAACCAGACCGTTTTGGGCAGTGCCTTAGCACCCCCAAATTCAACCCAAGCACCCCCAAAATTATAGCAATATTAAAACTCTCTTTTTCTTAATAAAAGACAGGATATGTTTAGATATGATGAAAAATGCTAGATAAAAATTAAAAAGTAACACAAAACAAAACAGACCCCCTTATAAATGTTTTGGAAACCCAACTGGCACTCGCTTATGCATTTCCTGCCAAACTGCACTGGCAGGCAAGCAGTTCTTCTAATTTTAAATTAATCCAAACTGCCTTGAAAAAGTACTATGACTGATGAGCGTTTAAGCAATATAGGGGTGCTAAGTGTTTAATCACAAAGGGCTAGGGCCATAAATGTTGATGACATTTTGGATGTGTTTGCCAAAAAAACAAATAAAAGAAAACAGGTGAGTAAAACTGTTCTGAAACATACTTATAATCTGGTCATCATGATCAGAGAATATTGATCCTTTTGGCAAGCTCTTTTTCTAAAAATGTTGTTCAATTTAGGAATTATTTTTGCATTACATTAAACAATGATATGAGTGCATGTTGCACATATGGTATTACAGTGAACCTCGGTTTTCGAACGCCTCTCAGTTTGAACAAATCGGTGTCCGACCAAAAATTTCGAGAAATTCTTGCTTTGCTGTTTGGTCATAAAATCGGAGTTCGAACACCGGTAATAATAATAATAATAATAATAATAATTTCCTTTGTATTGTCATTCTTTGTAACAATGTCCACAGAACGAAATGTCGATACACCTGACCCGTTGTAGCGAGCCGATGCAGCCGCAGCCAACAGAGAGCGCCGCCATTTTTACCAATGTTATAAGTCTTAGGTATGACTCATGCGTGAGTGCGTACGCTAGGGTGCGATGCTGAGCGCTGTACGGGTGTTTTAGCCCCTTATTATGCCTCCAAAGAAAGTCAGTGCAAGCAGCAAAGTTGCTACAGGTGAAAAAAGAAAAGTAGTGCGTACAACTATTGCATTTAAGAAAGAAATAATAGCCAAATATGAAGGAGGTTTGTGAGCGCCTTGTGCTGACCACCACAAAGGTAAGAAATCCTATTCATAAGATTACGATAACGCGAACGTAAGATTAGCCTGGGTTAGCTTTAAGTTTACGTTAAACATTCAGGGTGTTGGAACGGTGCCCAACATTGAGGGTGTTGGACCGGAGCCCCCTTTCCAATGAACCGCTCACCACTTGTTGGATTAAAACGATTTACATTATTTTTAATGGGAAAAATGATTTCGGTGATCGAACAAATCGGTTTTCGAACAGGGTTCTGGAACGGATTATGGTCGAGAACCGAGGTTCCACTGTATTTGGTTATCTGTTGATAGTTGTTGGAAAGTCCTTTTTCTAAAATTTTGTTCATTCACTAATAATTAGTTTTGTGTCACGTTAATGAAATGAAATGAAACGCCACCACCCAGGTACTGTTTTGTTTTGTTAAATGTACTCTTATGCCTATCCATCCATTCATTATCTGCACAGCTTATCCTCAGTAGGGTTGCTGGAGCACAGCCATCTTCGGTCAGTGGGCAGGGTACACCCTAAACTGGTTGCCAGACAGCCATAGGGCACACAGAGACAGACAACTCACTCGCTCATTCATACATGGGGAAAATTTGGACATGACATGCGTGTTTGCATGTGGACTGGACAGTTACGGACTAGGCACATTAAACCATCAGTGACTTAAAATATTACCAATATACTAAAGTTATACTTTCTGATAGTTTTCGTACTTTATGGCTTTTGATTTTGGGGTGAACCCATTTTTTGTTTTTTTTTGTTTGAACAAATTTATTGACACTAATAACAGAAAACAATCATCACAATCTCAACAGCAATTAAGCACATTCACAATATTATATTCCAATATGACGTTTTTAACAGCAAACACAATGTGAGGTTTGAACAACCCTTCTCGAAAAACTTAATAGCAGTCAAGCATATTCACAATTTCATGGCCACCCATAGAAAACATTTATGGAGGCGCCATTTATGTCCATTCTGCCCATGCCAAAACTATGCCATTGATCCACTTTAATTGCTCCACTAAGGGAGATGACGAAGTGCATCCAGGCAAAGGACAAAGAGTTTTGACTTGCTTTACTCGTCAGAAACATGTCATTTTGGATATCAAGGACACTAACAAATGCTCCAAAAGCCTTCCATCGCCAACCCTACATGCATTTGGGTATACATGCAAATGCAATTGACGCTTTGTAATAAATTCATCCGTGGGCTCCCCTCCCTTTGCGCAGCATTGATCATGAGGATGTATTCTTCGGCCCGGTTGACAATGGATGCGCCGCGCACGCGTTTAGTGGGAGGGATTAGCCAGCAAGTAGGGCAAGTGGCTGAGGCTAAGGACCACAATTCCAGCCACACTCACTCATCCGCTCAGTGCACGCACGGAAAAGCCTTAAAAGGACGAAAAGGATCTAGGAGCCTCCACTTTGCCCCGGTAGAAATGCTAAAGTACGCCGGACAGCAGAGACTACGGGACAGCCAGTGGCAAAAGCTCAAATCGGGGCACGATGCGTTCAGGGACCCGCGGGATTCGGGAGACGCGTCCGACTGCTCGCTGGGCGACGCGTCGGACGCCAAGTGTTCCGCCATGGACACGTTCATGAAGAACGTGCAAGTGTTACTGGACGCTGCGAACTACATCGAAAGCGTTGACAAGAACAGCGGAAGTAAGTGGGAAAAGGCAAGGAACGAAGGGACGCCACCGGGCCGTAAACGCCTCTCGGTCGGATCTCAGGGCAGACAACAATAGACGATGGATGCGCACTCTAACGCAACGCAAGGCCACAAATAACCTATTTTTCTCTTCACGACACCTGCATTTTTATTTGCGATGCACTCACACACCATACATGAACCAGATCAGGAATGTTGCTGAATGCTGCACTTCTCGATCCAATTTGCTGCGTTTATGGTTTTATTTTGATCTGCTTCCTAGGACGTGAAAGCTAAAATGCAACGAATCTGTCCATTGTATGTAGTTAACCAAAGCAGGTTAGAAACAAAACACGTATTATTTTGCATGTGAAATATGACACCAAACGGTTCGTCTAATGAATTAAGTATGGTTATCCAGCAGCAGCAAATATTAGTTTAAAAAAAAAAACTGTACACAAGTATATGCAGAGTCGCTAAAAACTTCGCAGTTATTGGTCGCAGAAAATGATAAATTACAATTTATCACTTTCATGGCCGAGCTTCCTTGTATGTGTTATTCACATGGTTTGCGCATGGAACATATTGCAGCCTCCTTATTGGACTCGCACTTTTGCTCCCGTCGCCGTTAAGCCAATCAGACGCGAGTTCAAACTCGATGTTGACGTGCTACCTGAAGAAAAGCGTTGTGGGATTTGTAGTAGTGATGAGAATTCCGGCTTTTTACAGAAGCCGCCTTCTTGGGCTCCCCAAGTTTTGTTGCTTTCATTGGTATATTTCCAATTATACTGTAACATTATGGAAAAAATTAATGTATGATTTGAAAAATGAGCTCTAGTGTTATAATAGGCGTTTTTAAAGGTGGTGTACATGGTTTGAGGTGTCCTTAAAAAGTTAAGAGTAGAATATTTTCTCTATTAAAGGTGGTGAAAGTAATTTGAAACTCAAGCCTGCATTCATTACTTTAAGCCAATGGATGGCACGAGAGTAATAAATATTTTGCGTTGATTTTCTTAAAAAAAACTCTTCTTTTTCATCTTTTGGGGGGTTGCTTCTGACCTGAATAGGCCTGATAAAGGTAAAATAAAAGCAGATAGGCGCAATGGGAAAATAAGAATAAGGGCTCTTTGAACTCAGTTTGGCATTGTTAACACATCCTCATAAAGAAAATATTCAACTTTTTAAGGCCACCCAAAACTTTGCACTCCACCTTTAAGTATTTGTTAACAATGCCAAACTGATTTCAAAGACTTTTTAGATAAATACATAACACTGAAGTCACCACACCCATCTGCTTTTGTCTTATTTTTTCAGAGCTATTGGAGACTCACAACATTTTAGAAAGCAGGAAAGGGGGAGGGGTGAAGGAGTGGTTGGCAGTGATTTCATGCTTGTGCTCGTGGTTTTCTGTTAGTGTAGCATGAAAATGATAAACAGTAAGAAAAGAACTGTTTCTAATACAGTCCAAAGACCAACCTAAATCCCCCAAAATGTTAACAAAAAGAGAGTTTATTCACGCACCACACAAACAGCTTAACAGAGGCTGCAATTATAATTTAAGCCAGATGATGGCATAAGCAAGTTGAAAACTTTCAAATTCCGGGCGGCACCTTTAACTATTGCAATTCAACTTTTAAAAATGGAGTCTAAAGCTTCACAGAATCCCTGAACGTGCAAACAATATCAATGAAAACATGTAACTATCATTTGAGTTCAAATTTGGCTCCTTTCATTGCTTTGACTAATTTGATTTGGACTCATTTTGTCCTCCATATCCTCTCGCATATCAAACAATTAAGTACGCTTTCAATAGAAAAAAAAGCAAGATAGAGGAAAAAACGTGCCCAAAAAAAAAAACACAAGCCGGCTGCCCACCAATCAGGAGTCGGGTCCTTTTTTTCGTTCACTACAGAGCCGTTACGCTTTTTAACGGCACATCACCAAGATTGTACACTGCGCCGCATAAACTAGTAAATGGCAGATGAAAATGTAGTTTATTCATCTGTTGTTTTTAATATATTTCTATTTTATATTTCCATAGTGATACCCAGCATTCTTTGTCTTAAAGGATCTATACCAGGGGTCTTGGAAGTGGTGCCCCCTAAGAGCAGCCGAAGTGCCTCATGGTGCCTACGGGCACCATGATGCCCCCTAAGAGCAGCCGAGGTGCCCGCAGCCCTTATGTCAACAGTGATGGGTCATTTTAATTTTCTAGAATTTTTTTTTTTTAGTAGTTGATAGCTTTGTAATAAAATACTAACAACATAGTAATAACACGAAAAGTTATTTTAGAAATACATATTAAACTGTGTGCCCTTTGTACTAATTAGTAACAAAAATATCTCTCAACTTGAAAAAGGTTGAAGACCCCTGATCTATACTGTCTGAAAATTAATGATGGGTGTGCATCTCTTTGAGACTTTGTGATTAAGGACGATAAAAATAAATAATAATAATAATAATTTCCTTTGTATTGTCATTCTTTGTAACAATGTACACAGAACGAAATGTCGATACACCTGACCCGTTGTAGCGAGCCGATCTGACTTAACTTGGCATGAAGGTCACACATACTGCAGAAGTGCAACAGACTAAGAAGTGAAAAAGTCTTCCTAAAATGTATTTTCCTTTTGAACTCTACAGAATGTGAACATGGTTATGCGTCGACGTACCCTGCCAACGAGTTGGCAAACCCACAGAAGCACCGGAAATTCAACAAGAACAGGAAACTCGACAATATCCACAATAGGTGTGTTCAATAAAACGATGTTAAATACAGTGAAGGTAAATAAGGAATTTGTATTCATTAATGCTACCGTTATGGTTTCTGTATATACCATGTTATGTGACAATTTCTGTTTTTTGTATCAATGTGTCTATCGGTAACATGCGATGAGGTGAGTGTCAAGTGAGGCAGTCACGTTTGAAAATAAATGTACCTACATAGTATTCATCATTTCATTGGCAAGGCAAGAAAGCAATACATAAATAGAAGAACTGAAAAACCTTATATTAACTTTTAGATGTATTCTATGCGCTGTTCCCTTTGAATAAAAACCTAAAAAAGATGAATAAAAAGTCCATGCAACGAGAAAAAAAAACTTGATGACTTGACTTCCTCCTAACTTGCTAATTCTATCACTCATTTTATTGATTAGGGCTGATATGTGCTCCAAATCAGAGTATTTGGCCTCACTGCCGCCCTCTGCCATGAGGCAACAGAATAGCCTGCCTCACTCTGCATCTGTCGGCACTAAGGACAGTAATACACGTCATACGGCTCCTTTCAAATAAAAGCATCAATAGAATGGAAATCCTCCATTATTAAAAAATCCATGCAACGAGAACAAAAATGACTCATTGGCTTGACTTGCTATTATCTCGCTAATACTACCACTAATTCTACTGTGTGTGGCTGTGCATCTTAATCCTTGGTCTCACTATCGCCCTCTGCCATGAGGTAAAAGAAATGCGTGCTTCACTCTGTACTTGCAGACACTCAGAGCAGTAATACGTTAGATACC
This sequence comes from Urocampus carinirostris, assembly GCF_059441175.1. Classification (NCBI taxonomy): domain Eukaryota; kingdom Metazoa; phylum Chordata; class Actinopteri; order Syngnathiformes; family Syngnathidae; genus Urocampus; species Urocampus carinirostris. Next base: position 10,645,714 of record NC_142361.1, read on the forward strand.
AATTGTATTAATGATATTCATAATATATTGTGAGAATTCAGCGAGTTTGAATCATAAAATTCCCAAATAGTGAGGTGAAGCGAAACATAAATATTATATCTTGATATTTCCATGACTGCAAGTCACTATATTAATAAATTTTTCTATTGGTCCCTGGATAATTTTATTCTCAATATTTCAACTACTTATGACACAGATTTCTTACATATACATTCTATCACTGCAGGTCAGCTCACAATGAACTGGAAAAGAATAGGTAAGTGATTTATTCGCGATTTGTTTTATTTCAAAATTTCAGTTGTTTTAGGGTGGGATTTCAAAGAAGTTTACATTGTTTTCAAATGTACCTTAATTATCACTGCAGCAATTTCCTCCTCAACATGGTCATTATTACCCAGGGCTTTCAACTTTGCCTTTAATAAAGCGTAGCCCTTAGCGACGTGTTCTAGCTGGCCGGGTAAGCTAGTGACATAGTTCCTGGAGGACTTTCAGACATTTCCCCAGTCAGCAAATACGAAGCATCTGTTTCCAGACAACAAGACTCCTTCCTCAAGCACAATCTCCTCCCCCATTATCTTGCGGGATGAGGCGAATGTAGCTGTGAGCGGACGACAAATGTCAGGATGCGTTTGTGTCCAAAATTAAATGGCCGGTTAATGTTTGCTAAACAAATCAAATGTTGCTGGATGTTGCTTTAAGGGACATTACATCAAAGCTTGACCTATATGCTGCATTTATTCATAAGGTAAGCAGCGTTTCCCAAAGAATTTAGTGAGACCTTGATGGGTGGACAGTATAGAGGTTTTTAGGGCATGATCGACTGAAAGAAAATGTTGTACATTTTAAATTCAAATAAATTGATCTGTTCCATTTTAGAGCAAAATCCAGGAAGCTAGATCTATGATGAATGATTGTCTTTGTCAACTATTGAATCATAAAGACACTAGTTGTGAAAGGCAATCACACAGCACAGAAGTCAAACACACAAAGTATAGTACACAAGAACTAACATTGTTCTGATCCTGACTCTGTACTGTATAGGTATCGTATCGGCGAATAAACAGAGCAAATCACCGATATGAGTTTTAAATGTAATACTTATATAGGCGATTTTGTAAAAAACAGTATTAAATACGTACCCGTCAACCCCAGCATATTGCTCCCCTTATTAATGATTGCAGTTCCCTTGTTAAGCAATAATAAGCCTTACAAACAACGCAGCACCTATTCACTCACAGCAGGACAGACTATGTAAAATACCGTGACAATATTAGCGATTATGTTGTCGTCTGCTGCCAGTGATTGAGACAATCGGGATGAGAGCCTGAAATATTCAAGACGAGATTGGTTTACCGTAAAAAATTCTTTATATGACATTTAATCAAATATGGGGAAACCGTGTAAGTTGACAGATATGTAACTATCAGTACTGCTGCATTTGTATTGGCTACTCTGACAGGATTCCGGATCTTCTTCAAAGGTCTAAGGAGGTTATTGAAAAACAGAACATATGAGCGACAGATAGGGCCCGCGTCCACCGAAGTGTTTTCCAGCTCTGAGCGATTTTTTCTAGTTGGCTGCAATGGCAGCACTGTTTTTTCGACAATGGCAGGTTTTCTGCGCGCAATGCTTGTCGCTAAAACCTTTTTTGTAATCACCAAGATATGAAAAATGTTCAACTTGGGGAAAACGCAACATTGGTCATTGTCACATTTTACCCAAACGTTTTCACAGCGTATAAAAGGCGTGAGAAACTGAAATTCAGTGCGCGCTTTAGCACGAGTGTGGCGCTGACTGACCAACATACGTGGCACAAATACACACCATGGCCTTTGCAATCATTTATATGAGAAATCCCAAAGTAATTTTGATTAACTTTACATTTACACATTTTTAAATATGTTATTATATTTTTTTAAGTTTATGAGACTCTGGCGGGACGAATTTTAACCCAGTGCCCTGCCAGAATTTTCCTATGTTTGGGAAACACAAGTTATGCTTTGTCTGCCACCTTTTGTAGTACTTGGGCTTTTTGTGGAGATTTGCCTTACTTCTCATTTATAGAACCTATAAATACTCTTAGCAGGACACTGACGAGATTAAATTTTACACGAGATGCAGGTTAATAGAAGGACTGAAAACTGATAGGACTTGAATATGTCTTGCCAAAAGAAAAGTAAACATCCTACTCCATTTTTTTGTCTGGTGTTGTGCTTTTAGCTACTATTATAGCGACCTCATTCACCCGTTTTCTATGACGGAGAAATGAACTTTGTGTATTTTCCACCCAGACGAGCGCATCTCCGCCTGTGCTTGGAAAGGTTGAAGTCGCTCATTCCTTTGGGACCAGATTGCAGTCGGCACACCACGCTGGGACTCCTCAACAAAGCCAAAATGCACATTAAGGTGTGGTCCTCTAATAGGTTATATTTAGGGATTGTTCACATGTCTAAGCTTATGTTTTCAGAGGGACTAATAAATGAGTGACACTAATATATAAGGCAAAGCTGTCTAAACCAAATAAAATAAAAAAAACCAAAAAACAACATTGACTTTAGACGTTTCCAGTGACGTGCGGTGAGGTTCGTGTCGGGTGGAGCACAGTAAGATTTGCAAAGAACCTACATCTTTTTTGTTTGTTTGCAACACCAAGAATTTAATTGCCTTAGATAACAATTTAGTTAAAAACTTCATGCAATGAGATTAGAAATGGCACTCTAGGGTAAACACGTAGTAAAGGCTTTAAAGAGAAAAACAAGATTTCAAAAACTGTCCGGATAAATGGGCAAAAATATTTACTATGTAGTTAATCATAACTAATAATAGTATAATAAAAAAGAGCGCATTGTAATAATGCAATAAAATTGGTTCAATAACATCTAGGGGCAACAAAATTTCCTTAATGACACGCAAGATATATGCTATATGGAAAGCAATAAACTGTCGCATAGAAAAAAAATTGCTTTATTGTTTTACCTTAACATATAAATTAAAACTGTACGCTGTTCTATTTTAACTAAAGCAATAATAGATAATCCTGCACTGTAAAATAAGTCCATGTAAAGAGAGAATAATTACTAAATGGGTTGACTTTTTGTAAGCTCGCTAATGTTATTACTAATTCAATAGTTTAATGCTAAAGTGTACTGCAACTGCCACTGTGAATATCCACATATTAAAAATCATTAATATATTGTTTTAACGCTTTCATCCTTTTGATGATTTTAACCTTTTTGCTTTACTTGCACTAAAAGAAGACACCCTCCAATTTTATTACTGTATACTGTACCTTTAAAGTTACAAAATAGGCCATTCATTCAAACCAGAATCCTTTGTCTCATTATCGCCCTCTGTCATGAGGCAATAGAATTGCCTGCCTCACCTGCAGATACTCAGCACAGTAATGTCACATGCTTATTATATATTATTAATCATAAGTGAAAATTCAACGGTTTTGACTGAACCCCAAAATTGTGAAGTTAAATAAGAAAAAAACGTTCACGCTAAATGTCTCTTTTAATTTTATATTTACATGTGGCAGTACATTACCCACCTAACCTGTAACTGCATGTTTCTAAGCTGGGGGAGAAAAGGGTGAATTTGATTTATTCCAAGTATTCTTCCTCCGTTTATTTGTTCCACTGTAAAGTTTTAAATAAAACTGCATTACAAGTTAAAGCAGTTTTAATTATTAAGTTGCTAACTTACTTTTCACTAAAAAAGTGTCTTTAATATGAGTGATTCTACTTGGACAACCATGAATATGTTTAGTACTGATTAATTTACACAGAAAAGTTACAATAACAAAATGAAATTGGCAGGAACATCAAATGTTAAAAATAAATCTTAAATTTGTTTCCAATGTTATAATAGGTTTCACTGACTGACAGACGTTTTGTTAGTGCATCAAAGTAACATTTTAAAACTTCAAAGAGAAAGAGAAAAAAAATCACCAAAACATGTTTAATGCGGGGTATTAATAATAATACATTCTACTTCGAAGCGCCTTTCAAGACACCCAAGGTCTCAAAACACAAAAGAAGTACACAAAATACCAAAAGAAGAAGAAAGTAGAATTGAAAGGGGAGCGTGTATGTAAAGGAGATGATTATGAATAGGCTAGTCTGAAGAGGTGGGTTTTGAGTCCGGATTTGAAGGTGGACAGGGTGGCTTAATTCAAGAGGTCAGGTGGTAATGAGCTCCACAGTTGGGGGGCCAGAGCGGCTGAAAGCTCACCAACTCACACCGTTACCAGGTAGAGTCAAAACGAAAGGCTTTTTTATCTTAAAAGAAAAAAATTGTGTTTTCAAGCAATGTTGTCAAAGTAATATGTCATGGCCTCATTGACCCTTTTCCATTAGTTGACTCTCCTGTGGTGTGTGATAATAAGTTATTGGACCTTAATGTGTAGGGTGCTAGTATGAGTTGGATTTGAGAACTGAAAGTGTGTGCAGAAAACGCATGGCCAGGCACGGCGTCACAATGGCGACGTACGTTTAAACAATGTCTGACAGCCTGCAATGTTCCAACTTCCCCATTTGAGAAGTATATTGCTTACACAATTGTATAATGGCCTGGACCGAAATGCTTCTCATGACCTTCCTGCTGTACTCTTTTGTGGTAAGCGATTGCATCATCATGGGGCGCTTGTGATGTTTTAGTGGTCGCTTTCTTGCTTTTTTTTTTTGGCTTTGTGGGGGTTTGAAGCTTTTGTTTGTGCAATGGCAATGCACAAAACTGGTTGTGTAAGATAGCAGATGCTTTTATGTCGATTGTCTGCTTTAATGGGGATTGGATTGAGGTGCTATTTTGTGGTTGGCTTTATTTTGTTTTGTGGACACATGCAGAGTGGTGTAGCATTTGACAACAGATAACTAATTTTAAAACCTGGTCTCGGTGTGCACCTAGAATGTGGTTTTGGGTAGAAACTGGTCCAGGCGCAAAAGGCGTGCAGGAAAACAATAAAACACACTGTCAATATTCCTTCAGCAGTGGGAAACAAGCTTGAATACACACACACACACACGCATCAAAGCCACTTTAATAAATATCCTGTAATTTTAGGCTATTTCCCAACAAACTAAAGGTAATGAATAATTACATCTAACCATTGAACCCTATGATTTTTAAATGTATTTTAATTGACACAACGGTATTTAAATGTATGCAAGTTATTTTGGTGGAGGCAATTCTCACCAGGAATATGACGCTTTGATCACAAAAACCACTCCTTTTCCAAGCAAAGGACCCACTGCCATTCTGAGCTGGATTTGCACTTAGTCGGAACTTTAAGATCTTCAAAGAAAAGGCTTTGCAGTGTTAGTAGTTTTTTTCTCTCGTTATGGTTTAGATCAGACGGGGCAAACTACAGCCCATACAGGCCCAACAGGCTTTTTAAACTACTCCCCCAAATGTTAAATATATGATATGTATAAAAGCTTTGAAAAAAACTAATAAAATTAGTTGATTTGGTGCCACTCTTGTACGCAACACTAAAATAGCTGGCTACAGTTTTCTTTGCTTTTTAAAAATCATTATCATAAGGTAGAAGACAAAGATGTTCATCAGAGCCACTTTTATTATCATTGTGTTGCTACAACGAATTTAGGATAGCATTCCAGTTGGCAAAGTATACAGTATAAAAAATGATAAATGGAAAAATATACAGTATGTACTGTCCCTCTCATATAAAGTATTCACATCTAAAATAAAATCTGTACACAACCGGGATATTGCACTTCAAACAGGGGTAGTGCACTTCAAACAGGGGTAGTGCACTTCAAACAGTGTTTCAAAACTGTGGTTTAGTGTGATTATAATTCTGGGGAAAAGGATATCCCTCAGTCTGTTTGGGCCTTGTGGGAGCTTAACCTGTCAGCCCGATAGTAACAATTTGAAAAGGCTGTTGCTGGGGTGTAATTAGTCTTTGAGGATGTGTTTAGCTCTACTGAGGTAGCAAGAGCTGGCAACGACCTCCAGGCTGGGCAGAGGGCAGCTGGTGATCTGGTGTGTATAAAACTCTGTAGGTCTTTCCTGTCCACTGCAGGGCATCCTGTGTTCTACGCCATAATGCAGTACAATTCATCTAATTTAATGATAAAAAAAAAAAACGTTTTGAGATAGTTGTATTGCATTACAGTACTTTGCTTTACTTCCAAGTGTTTCAAAACCAATTGGATTTAATGGTCTATTCATATGTATCTGAAAATGAAACGTACATGTAGATGTCTGCATCTATTACTGATATTCTATAAAGACTCAACTCAATTTATCATCATTTATTTTTTTGCATGAATGGAATATTTACCAAAAAAGTCCAAATATAACTTCCCTTCTCTGATGAGGGGCGCGGGTCAGTTTGTAACAGAAAAAGAGTGACAACTGCCGGAATTCCTAAATGTACAAATTATTGTTTTTCAAAATGCCACAATCAAATAACCCTTCTGGATTTTTCACAAAAATCAGAAAATAACATTATGAAATAATAACCAAATATCGTAACACTGCAGGTTCTCTTGTGCTGTGTACAGCCTTAGAAGTTCAGTTTAGTGTCAGAGCACCGGACCACCTGTGGAATAGAGGACTTGGGAAAAGGTAGTCGGTTTTATCTCATTAGCACACAATGTTTAGTAGCGGTAACTGAGAAAAATGTTAATTCGTTGTGCGATTCAAGTGTCACAATGTCAATTAATTATTTTCTTCTCAGATACCGTGACTAGAGAAAAAGTGATCATGAGATAAAAGCTTTTCATTTTTCATCTATATCACTGGTCCTCTATGGGCTAGAGTTACAATTAAAAACGCTCAACCAGACTTTTTAGGTTAAGAAAAAGTGTGTCATATGCGTATAAATACAGTATATGAAGAAAAAAATCAAAATGCTCTCTGGTATGTGAAGCCAGGACATAGTTTGAGTAATACAACTGACAAACTGCTTTTCTCTAATGACGCAGGAAAGAATCACTAATGCACCTTCTGATTTTCTCACAAAGAAACTAGAGGAGGTTGACCGAAAGAGTCAGTACCAGCTTGACACCCTAGAGCGGGAGCAAAGATACTTGCAAAGGCAGCTGGCCCAGTTGCAGACGCACGGCGAGAGGGACCGCGTCCGCATGGATAGCCTGGGCTCGCCCACAGACTCCGAATCAGACAGAGGTAAGGAAACATTTAACTCAATTCTCAGGGGTTGATATTGCCCTCTTTTAAAAGTAATCCCAAACTATTAAACATTAGAAAATTTGAGGAAATAGTACATGTTTTTTTGCAAAAAATGTATACCTATTCCATCGGTATATGCCGATTATTTTCCCAAATAAAGCATTTTGATGACAGCATGTTTTGTCTTTGTCATCCTGAGCTATGATGCCACTGGAGAAACACCAGCACCCTAGCAAGCCAGTCGCTATATTGTTTAATGTGTTAATCAGTCGAAGACGTTACGAGTCTTTTAAGCAAAGTTTTGGTAGTTTTTGTGGAGAATGCATAGATGTTGTGTGGATGCAGTAAAAGTACAACAAAGTATAAGCAGCCAAAAAGGGGCTAAATGAAAAAATTAAAATAAATAGATTCGCTAACAGAGCCTGGCCTGATTAACGAAGCGGCCACAGCCTTAGCGGAAAAACACGAGGCTGGCCGACCAAAAAACACACAGTGTGGAACCATGCCAACCAGGAACCAACAACGAAAAGCGGCAATGGCTGCAAAGATAAACCAAAAGATCTGGGCAATAAACACATGGTGGGCAGCCAACAAGCGCCATCCAAGAGTAGACAAAACAGGAAAGCCCTCTTCAGCCCAGATGCTAACAGGGAGCTAGCCAGACAAAACATACCAACAGCAACACATGTGGGGAAAAACACAGGCAACACACGAGGGGAAAAACACAGGCAACACACGTGGGGAAAAACACAAATGATAAGCCACAATCGCCTGACTTTAAGCAAAAATTGGCGCTATTTAATAGTGTTCACTACAATCTCTGTTCCTGAGCTGCCCTTCCATGTTGTGTTAATGGGATCACCATTTTGAAAGTGTTATGTTCCTCCAATGGCATCACAACTTTACAGGAAACCAGCTAGATGGGTCAACTTTAAGACTAAAATTCTTGAGTCAACCGCCACATGGAATATTTGGCATAATTGCAGGGAGGAACGATACACAATCTGTGTAAAGTGTCTGTTTGGGAATACCTTTAACAATCGTACCTGCAAAAGGTTTTTATTGTCCCTTTGCTCTTGTAGAAGAGATTGAAGTGGACGTGGAGTGCACCGACTTCTCGCTGGGAGAAATGGACAGCGTGAGTAGCGGCGCAGCCAGCGACTTGGACGACCAGAGCAGCCGGCAGAGCTCGGCCAGCGACGAGGGCTACTCCACCTGCAGCCTCAAAGTGGCCTTCTCGGCTTGAGGTCGGATGCACTGTACCCCTCCCCCTCAAACACCACTGTTTTATGGCTTTAACCAAGGGTGGGGAACCAATAGTTTCCAGGACAGAATTGAATTTGGTTTACAATTTATTATAAATTGAAAGAAAATCCCTCAACTCTTGACAAGGGGACGTATACAATCATTGCTGGGTCATTTAATATAGCATAAATTCTGACTACAAGCCGCTACTTTTTATTCTTGGCCCTTCCCGCGGATCTCCCAAGTTGTGGTACCCATTGGGGTCCCTTGTTGACACAGCGCTTCCCATTTTGTCCGACAGCGCAGCACAAAGTAACACTCCATGCCACGATTAAGACACTCGTTTGCTGACTGTGTCCACCGCTGTCACTTAATCAAGTAGCACAGCAGTCAATATTATTTAGATTGGCGTTAACGTACACGCATAAGTGAGACAAAACCATTCTCAAAAGCAAACTCAGTGTCCTGACTAAAATTCAGAAGCTGAGCCATGTGACTGAACATAAGTTCTCCCATCCCTTCACGCATGACAAATATATAGAGGCTACCAAGTATTACAACTACGACATAAAGTTTTACCAACCAAGAATGGGTACACAATCATTATCGGGCTGACAATTATCAGACTAATAACAGCTCAATGGGGCGTCAGTTTTCGTCTCGAGAGGAAAAACATAGCCAGTAGTCACTTCATGTCACACTAAAATATTCAATCATCTGACAATACTTGTTAAAAAGATTTCATGCATTTACTGTATTTTTTTTTTGTAGTAGGAGCAATACTTAATCCACTCTATCACTTTAACATGGGCGCAAGGGACGAGAGGGCATAAGATCAGTCGCCTATTTGATTGTACGGGCTTTTGAATTTCAGTCAGAACAATTTGAAAGCGATAAGTCATGCCATGCGTATTCTACGATATGATAATGTACTCAAGTTTTTCCCCAGTGAATTAGTATCTAGTATAAGAATTGTTACATGTTGCTGCCCGTCAAAGCCGAGGTCTGGCTGATGTCGAGTGATTTCCCTGCAGTTTTTTTAAAATGTAAGAAATGGAAAAAAAATCTGATGCAAATTGTACAAAAACAAAGTGGACTTTTTTAGGTTAAGAAGCTCTGTAGTCCGGAATTTATGACCTTAAGACTTGCCATCGCTAATGAGAACAAATAGCAATATTCAATCTGTGGGTCTGCATAATTCGTACTGTTTATTGCTCTATTGAACAAAGGTAGCATAATAAATACAAGCGCTATATCACCTGCTGTTTGCTGTAACTAAGCAGTTTTATCAGGCCATCAGCTAGCCATTTCTGCAAACAAAGGATTAGCAGTCTGCTATCTTAAAGGACTGCAGTAATGAGTGAATGCTTACTCTTGGGAGGCTGATGATTGAAGATTTGGATAATTATGGTTTTAAGTCATTTATTGTCATTGATTGAGGAGGCTTTGGCATTTAAATAGCTAAACAACCAATCGATTATCGATGTACTTAATCAAAATCGATGATCAAATCAGGTAGTTGTCAATAAATTAGCTTTAAAATGTACACTATTTATCAAACAGTAGGTGTTACTTTGTATTTTTATTCCAAGGAACTGTACTGGTTGTCCCAATTGGGTTTTGCATATACTTTACATGCGTTCATAAAATCAATCCTGTGGACTCGCAAATAGTTACGGACAAAACAAAAAAGAAGGTTCCCCACCCGTGACTTCAAAAATCACCAGCCTACAGCTCCACAAACCCAACATGTTCACCTAAGAACCAGCCTTAAGCTCAAATTCAACCTAAACCTGAATGTTTGTTGTCCTGAGTCCAGTCCCAATCAAAAGGAGAGGCATGGCGGGGTACATACAAATCTAAGGACCAGCAAAAAAAAAAAAAAAAAGAGGCTGCAAATATCAGCTGGATATTTCCTCTATTAGCCTTTTAAAAAATGTCGTCCTCTTTCTCTTGATTGAAGGGCTGCGACGTCTGCATTCCAAAATGTGTTAGTAAACAAAAAATTTGCTTTTAGTCGTCGGAAGTCACAAGCATCAAAACTTTATAAACTTTAGCTGTTTAATTTATTTAATTAGTATTTATTGTTATTTTTTTTATTGTGATGCCGCTTGTGTAAACAGATTCAACCTCTGCTTTAGATTATGTCACAACATGTGATATCCATTTTAACCTCCATTTAGAAATAAGCTAACAGGTACTTGTCTGAGCACAAGCTGAAAAAGCAATAACGCATCTAGTTTTTTAACATTGCTTTTGTCCGTCCATAAGCTAATATTAAAGTTCTGCATACAAGACTGGTTATTTATTTGCACGTTGAATGCTCCAACGTGCTTTGGATTGAAAAGGGTTTAAAGGGGAATAAACAAAACGTTTAATTTTGTCTGCATTACTTGACTGTTGCAATCCATTAAACTATCAACTTCAAAGGAACCTCATTTTGCTCCTTTTTATCCCCAAATAGTAAATCTGTCAGCACCAAACTGTGTCTTAATGTGATGTTTGACTCTTGCACAAGTCCCTGCTCACCTGACTCACCCAATGTGTTTGGGGAAAATGTATGAAATGCACTATTAAAAATGTGTTTGGGAAGGGGATGGGGGGAGAACAGCCCCGTTTTTTGTGCTCGAGTAGGATTTAATGTGACTTGTTTCATTTGCAAACCATGCTGCTGGTATTCTGCTGATGCTTTGTTACGGGTCCCGACACTCCCTGGAATCCGAATAAATCTCTTCCACCAACATGTGTACCAATGGTGTGTTTAGCAGCTTTAAAGTCTGCTCATCTCAGGGGAGGGTCCTGTTTTGTTAACACTAAGCATCCATCACCATGAACTGAACTCTTAAGCTGAAACGAATGATTGTTGCATTGAGTATGGTATATTAATTTCAGCTGCCTCCAAGTTAGCCTCATCGATTAACGAATATTTAAAAAATGCATTTATAGTTTTGCTTTTTTTATGAAGTTTTCTTTTTACCAAAAGGAAGCAATAAATAACACAGTCCCTTTAAAAAGTGTTCACAAAGACAACATTCGTTCAACCATCTCCCATGTATCAATTCCCAAATTTCCTTCATTAAATAAAAATGATAATTATTGATATTAAAATAGACTTATTCAGACAAGCATTTATTTATTCAATTAATTTATATATGAAATAGTGACGCATTGACAACCTTTATGTTTTCATCAAAGTATATACATAGTAGGCCAACTTTGACTATAACAGAACTCAAACATAATGTTAACAAAAATGTATCTAAATTAGTTACAGGGGAAACTACTCACCATTTAAGGATGGATGTAGTCAAGCACAGCTTTTCTAAGTTTTACTGTTATCAATACAAGTATTAATATCTCTGTTGGCATTTAAATCATCAAATTCTAGTTTGCTCACTGACCTGAGGTCTGTCTTGAGTTCTCAATGATGCAGGGTTAATTCCGCAGTTGCTTTCCCAAAGATAAAAAGGCAGTCATTTATAAAACTTAACACATGGATGTTTATTTGACTAATAAATTACTGAATCAAAAGAAAAAAAGGGAATTTGTCATCAACACTGTTTATGTTCTTAGTTAAAACGAGGAAAAAAAAATAATAAAGCCTGAAACTTACACAACAATTCCTAGAAGAGTTGAGACAGCGAGCGTGATGTGTATTTGGCTTGTGTAGGGAATGAGGGCACAAGCAGTTAACATCCTGTCTGCGACTAACAGGCGACCCAATTACAATGCAGGGTGGCTTCCTGTCTAATTTGGACTGCTTTTCCTCTACCTGCACAATATCAAGAATAACAAAACAATATTGCAGTTCAGTGGTGTGCAAGTAACTCTAGACTTCTAATTCAATCGTGTGTACAGAACATAAAATGAGCAACATTTTTATATTCAGTATACAACATGTAGGGGCGCATATTTACAAGAGGCTCAGGGGTCACTGCGGCATTAGATGCCTGACATTATACTTGGATGTGTCGTTGTACTGAGTCATTGGCTTGTCGGCGATGCCACACGTGCCCACTCCTACTTTGCCGTTGACGCTTTCTGGAGATGCAAATATACTTCGCTTCACCTGAGGAAACAAGAAAACTTAATTGTTAAGTGTATGCAAACATTGTTTAGTTTCTAATGGTGCAGAATCCAGTCGTTTTTAGTTTTATGATTATTTTGTTAGCAATAAGATAACATCCATTTAGCCTTTCTCCTAACCACGTATATTTCCTCAAATACTTGGCTCTGACCTAGTAGACACTATCCCCTAAATAAGAATAAGATGCCCCACTGTAGGGGCGACAGGACGATATTAGATTGTTATGGACTTTGATGAGATTGTGATCTTAAAAACATTGCAAGATTGTGAGATCTCTTATTAGCTTTTTGAAGACCTATTCTATTCTAATGTATTTCAAAGAAATAATGATTAATGTATTCACCAATTTAATTTTATTTTGGTTCTATTGTGCTGTTAATTGTACTTCATTTTAGAACTTAATCTGTGAGAAAATGGCCATATCTGGCAAATGATCACATTTGCAAAAACAGTGCACACTCATTCTGTCATTTCTGCAACAATCAAGTCAAGACAGAATACCAACTCTTGCCCAGTTTCAATATATTATAGTAAGTCATCTTAAATTTGTCATTGTTGGTTGTACAACATATATGGGCATAGCCAACAGTCCGCTTAATGTCTCTTCGCAAATGTTAAAAGAGTCAGGTATTTGCAAGTTTTGTGTTAAACATGACTTAACTCATTCAGTGCCATAATGTATAAGCATGTTTTCAGAAGCATTGCCCCCGAGTGCCAAAATGTTCAAATATGTTTTTTAAAATTAAAAAACACTATTATAAAAACCTTTGGAGAAGCTCTTGACGTTTTGTGCACATTTGCTATCACCATGGTGACTGAAATCGTGTAATTGCGTTACCGGGAACACTATTGGGTTCTTGCAATGTTCATGCATCGTTCTTGCATATGTGTTCTTACAATAAATTGTTATTTCTTAAACAAAGTTACTTTTGTGTCTCAGGAAAGCATTGTTAAGATATAGAATATCACAAATGAAAAAATGCACCCAAGTGAAAATTCTGCTCCAAAAAGCTGTTTTTCTCAAGAGTTCTTGGAAACAAATATCTCAAGAAGCTCAGCATTTTGCAACTGTTGTTTACTAAAAAAATGGTCAAAGCTAGAAACACACTTTTTAATGAAAGATGTGGGTTGAAGCTTTCTTTTGATATGCCCTACTGCTACGGAACTACATTTTCTGTAGACCTTAAAAAATGCGTCAAAATGGCAAAAATTGTCTGACACCGATTCTTCCCATTTGAGATAAAGGTCTGGCTGGCATTGAATGAGTTTCTATTATTAATAGGCAGTGTGGTACTGTACAGCGAAAAGCTAATAGTGTAAAAAAAATGCTCAACTAAATGCATTCAAGACAGGCATCAACAAATACATGGTTAATGTTATTATCAACACAATACCTTGAGGGATGGGCTAGGTATGATAGGATGCCTACTGTAGATTGAAGGCTGTGGGTAACTTGTGGAATGAATAGAAAAATTGGGGGCTAACGTGAATATTTGCATTATTCAAATCTGTTCATGGGGTTTAGTTGTCTTAATATGTATGCATTTTTAAAGATTCAACACTGAGGAAATAGTCAGATGTTAATTAACAAAAATAAGTTTAAAAGAATCTTGATAAAATCAAGTTGGCTATTTAATTTTTTTTTTTTAAATGGTGATTTATTTTGATATTACGGACCCACACCCAACAGAATACCCTTTAAAGCACCATTTAAAAGATTATGTTTTGACAAATATCTACAAATGAATCAATTTTAATTCATTTCAGATATTATACAAATATACGAGCAACCGTATCAAATGTTACCGAAAAAAATTAAAGCACCCAATGATTGGAAAATTAATATAAAACCAAATGTAGTGTATTATAAAAGCTTCACAGCTACTAAAAACATCTGCTAGATTTCTCACATGACTTGTCCAGGTATCAACGGAGTTTGCTCAATGTGTCTCAACACTATATATGAAATTTTAACTCCCAATCATCATTTATTACTAGCCAGTTTTATGTACAATAATTATGTTTAAAAACATGGAAATATGCCAATAAAGACATTTTAGGCTAACATTTCAGGCCCAATGCTATTTTAAATCCCGTAGATTGTAAATAGTGTTTTTTTCTTTTGACTAAGCTAGACGCTTACCTGATGAAAAAGGGGAAAAAAATTAACTTTACCTGTCCTTTCTTGTTCTTTGAGTAAGCTTTGTTGTTAAACTGTTGCCACTTAGACTTTTGGTCCTCTCTCTCCTGCTCCAGTTCCTTGATCCTCAACACCTTTTTCTGGGCTTTCTTCTTTTTGTATTCTCGCTGCTCGGCGATTTGCTCCTTTCTACACTCGCAAAAAAAAAAAAAAAAAAAGTAAAACACCAGCTGCCGCATGGGAAGCATTACACAGGCAAAAGGTATAGCCATACCTTGATTTGTTCCTGGATAAGCCCAGGTCATCTTCTAAGCGTCTGCGGTCCTCCACTGCCTTGAGGTTCTGAAGAGGGATGATTTCGGCATTGCCATAGCCGGTGAATGTGACGGCAGCAGTGTTGTTCTCATGGTCTATCTCCTCGATTTCTGCCTCATACACCCTGTAAAAGAGCCACGGCTGTAAGCAGGTGAGTATGGTTCTCAAGTGAGCTACAAGTACAAGCGTCAAGCAGTTTATCAACAAATTATTTTTGCATCCCTCGAGTTACTCTACAGGATTAGTTTCTTTCCTCGAATAAAGAACCGTAGACACATTAAACGAAGGAAGCTTTTTAAGAATACAGCTCTAAGTACTATCCATAACTGCTGAATACCGGCAGCTAACAGACACCATTGTAAGCGCTGTATTTCCCTAACAATGATAATCAAGACTTTTCTCATAGGCCTGTGGACAGACTAAAATGATACACATTCTGTTCGTTTAAATGTGTTCCTTGACAACACAACGCTTTAAGACAATACCTAAAAGTTTTTTTTATTATATACAAGGCTTGGGAATAAGCCCAAAATGAGTAAATTAAGCTCCCAAAATCACTGAATGGTGAACTACAGTGACGAGCCAAAAGCAGAGTGGACACAAAAGACAAAAACTATTTCCGTAGTTACGAAGGTCGTTTGACACTTGGAATTCAACAACTGAAATGACAGAAATTCTACTTAATTATAATATATGATGCTGTACCAACACGCAGTTAGCTAGCATACAATCAAAAACTCAACAGTCGTGTTATTAGTGGACACTCACTGTCCGTCCTGACTCCACACGGACAAACACTTGTCTCCCACTTTCCAAATGTGCCTGACAGGCGCCGGCGCAGAACCATTGGCAATAGGGGCGGCATCTGCAGGCTGTGAGGCGATGAGGTCCTTGGTCAAATCGATGACTTCCTGTAGGAGAAAATACGAAGAAATGTCAGGTCAAACACTATTCTGGATTTCAGAGAAAATAACACAGGGTGAACTCAAGCCATTCTCTCAGTGATTATATCGTTTAAAACTGCATTTCACAACTTTTTTTGAGACAAAGCACGCCTGTCGAAAATGTTAAAACTAACTCCCGACATAAGTTCTGTTATTTGTTAAAGGTTAAATTATCATGTTGCTTACATTGAAGTTGCTCCCTATCATTTTAGGCTAGCGTGGCTCAGCAATTAATAAAGGTCATTCAATCGTGTCTACATTTTTGGTGTAAATTGGGATATTACAATATTTTGTCTTTTGTCATTTTATAGAGCTATAACAAAAATTAAACTTAATATTTGCAAAAGGTATCTACTGTTCTAGTGTTTTCTATAAATCAAGTAAATAGTTTAAATCAAAATTATGCACATTTACTCCAAATGTTCTCTTATTTTTTTTTTTACTATTTTTTGCAATGCATTATTAAAATGGTTCTTAAAAAATAATTAAGATATTGATTTTCCTGTTATACGTCCCGAGCTGATAATTAGTATGTAAAACAAAAAGAAAAAACTAATCTGCTCCAACCTTTTGCTACGGATTAATGTTACAGGTACCTGAGTGATCACTGGTGGGGAAACAAATATGCTGAGCAATGGCATGCTTTTTTTTTTGCAAAGATAAAATTGAGATCTGTTTGTTTTTCAAACATTTTTAAGTTTTAAGGGGGGAAGTTTAAATTCTCTCCTTCATAATTAAAGCAGTTTAAGTTTTCACAATATAATGTTGTTAATAATGAAGAATCATTTACACATAGAATACCTAAAGTCCAGTAGGACGACAACCCTTGTGTCTACTTGTTAAAGCTGGTGTTCACCATACAGTGTAGTATGACATATTAGGAGCGAGAATACAAACCTGTAAATCTTTCTGCAGCTTAAGAAGATCTTCATTATCTTGGTCAGTGGACAAGGCAACTTCAACCTGCTGTAGCTGAGCTTTGTAGCTACCAAGCTGTTTCGCCAAATCATCCGACATCTTTATTAAAGCACAAGAAAAAACAAGAATTTCACTCGCTGGGCCGCAACCACAAGCGCATTTTAGCACACATTACGGGGGGATTGAAATTGTGCCATTGATGATAGAACAAGGATGGTGATTTCAGCTGCTATGAACACAAAGACCGTATCAGAAGCCAAAATTAATAATACGTGTTAGCTAAGACGTCATCGTGCAAAAGAAAGATAACTTGAATCGGTTAGTTTAGGCCCCTGTTAGCCGAGGTGTAACCATCGCGCTACATGCTAATGCTAACTAGGTAGAGACTCGAGAGGGGGGGAAACGAATCAAAAAAGCAAACTGTAGACAACTAAACACACGGAAGCCCCGAGCTAAACTTACCTCTGTGTGACTGTAGATTTTATTAAATTATATAAACATTAAATGTCCCCGGCTTAACGAAGGCAAAATACTACCGCTTTTGTGGTGAACAATAATAATGGACGTCGGTCGTACGTCTTCTGCCAATTGAAATCTCGCGTTAACCCAGCAAATCTCGATTGAGCTCTCTAGCGGCTACGATGGCGAAAGCATCAATTTTTGACGGAAACACCTATTGGTTTTGTTTTTAAGAATCTTAAATTACGCTATCCGGTAAAACGAAACCCCTAAAACATTTTGATTTAAATTTGTTTTTAATGTTCTCATTTTAATTTTAAAGGTCCAGTTTAATGTCTGACAATATCCTCGCAGCCCAACGCAACAATAACATTAGTCGTAACAACAACAATAATAGGCATAAATCTATTACGTAATCACTAGGTATGAAGATGACATAGGAAAAGGCCTTTGATTTGATTTCGCCGCCATACCATTTTTACTTACAGTACCACACTGTTGAACATGTGGGGTCAGGACGCAGCCATAAAGAAGAGTCGTATGCACCCACCCGGAGGAGGGAACCGGAGCTCCACTTTGGGGGTCCCGGTGTTGTGCCCTTTTCCGACTCCTATGCAAATTCCTCCCCCCCTGATCGTATTCTATATAAAACTCTTATTAAAACAATAAAGCGAGCTAATTATAATAATTGGGAGATCCTAGTCTATATAACGCATTTATTTAAACAATAAAGCGCGATCGTATTTTACAAAATGCGTTTGTTAACGCGGATGGAAAAGTCACCAACGTCACTGTACGCTATGATTTCCGCAATCACAACTAATTGTACACAAATAATGTTTATTTGATTTACTATAATATCCGTATGTAATGTCTTTTTTATTGTGAATGAAACCCTGGTTGCATTGGATCCCGCGGTGTAAACAAATTGTTGGTTTTTTTTCATTTAAAATCGGAGGGGGGGATGAATTTGCATAGGAGTCGGAAAAGGGCACAACACCCTGGCTATTCGGGTGGTTGTGGAAAGTAGAAGCAAGAAGGGAGAGGACCCATCTGAGCATCCCGGGCAGAGGACTGGAGGATGCTGCTTGGGAGGGTGGGAAGAAATCCAACTTGAGAAGACAGAGCTGTGCCCCTGCACAATAGTATTGCCCTTTACACATTGGTTAAATGCTGTTAAAAGTGTCGATAAAAATTCAAACCTCATATTGTTAGAATATGATATAATGAAATTGTGAATGTGTTTAATTGCTGTTAAAAATGTTGACAAAAAATGTTCAAACCTCATATTGTTAGAAAATGATATAATGAAATTGTGAATATGTTTAATTGCTGTTAAAAGTGTCGATAAAAATTGTTCAAACCTCACATTGTTTATTTGCTGTTAAAAGTGTCAATAAAAATTGTTTGATTAAAATCATGTATAGACAATGTAAACTTACATCTGTAAACGTACATGGTAAATGCTAGTTTACGTTGTTAATAAATGATTTTGATCATAGCCCCATCTATTCAACAACATGGTACTGTGAGTAAAAATTGTGTGATTATGAGCTGAAATCTTATACCTTTTCCTATGTCATAAACTCAGAGTAGGGTAATCTAGTCGTGAGGATTAGGTGCCCTCGTTGCTGCGGTCTGGGTTCGATTTCCGTTGCATCAGCGATATTTTCGACTGATCAATCATTGTTCAAGTTTAAAAAATAAGGTAACTTTTTTCCAAAATAAAGCAACTTTAATTACTTTCTGTGACCACTGCAATATGCTACTCCTTTTGAATAAAAGCATCAATAGATACATAGGTTATCCTCATTCCTCTATTACGAAAAAAGTCCATGCAAAAAGAAAAAAACAATACTAGATGGCTTGACTCGCTGTTAGCTTGCTGATACGATCACGAATTCCATTGTTTGGGGCTGAGGAGTGCGCTTCTATTCTATAGCACATGAATAGCCTATATTTTATGTTGACAATATCTGTGTATTATTTGCCCTCATGTAGGTTTTAGATCAGGGGGTGGTGTCATATTAGTCTGTGGTTTGCAATAATCTGTGTTCTTTGCAGCCCTTTGAGACTCTTTGTGATTCAGGGCTATACAAATAAACATGACTTGACTTGACTACTTGGTCTCACTATCTCCTTCTGCCATGAGGAAAGAGAATTGCGTGCCTCACTCTGATCTGGCAGACGCTCGGCACAATAATACGTTATATCCAAATTGTATCAATAATATTGATAATAAATGGGGAACTTCAGCAATTAAAAAAAAAAAGAAAATCTAAAATTTGTGAAATTAAATGTAGATAATTTTAACACGGAATAAATATAACCATTTAATATATCTAATCCTGTATTTCCATGATGACAATTGAGGATTTGCCTCACTTGCCTTCCCTGACTGCGCGTAACTTAGCAACACACAAAAAGGGAGTTGATTCTCACCCAAGGACCAAAATGTAGGTCTGATTATGACAAAAACTTCACAACCACCCAATTTTTGTATGTTTTCAAATAAGGGTTCAGAACTCAAAAAATGTATCATATATTAAGGTATTACTAATTGAATATTTGTACATCCATCTATGTAAAAATATTGGATTTTAAATTGATGTAAGTATTTGTAAGTATTGTACTCAACACTCAGATCTATCTTCTCATTCAAGTCCAAGTCACTGGAGTGTACTTGCCATATTAGTACGCAAGTTGGAGTATACTATGTTATAGTTACTGTACCACTTGCCAGCCAAACACCAAGACCATAACTCTGTTTTGCCCCCAAGTTTGAGACCCCTGGTGCAGAGTATTCAACGTTTGGTCAGAATTCCGTTTTGCAATGTCATAAATGATCAAAAAATGTCAAAACATGTGAAGTAAATACCTCTACTGTGTTTTAAGTCAATCACATAGATATATTATCTGACTGATACTGCTGTAATGTGAGGTTGGGTGGGGGGCTATGGCTTCATTTGCACATCAAAGGTTGCCGTCACAACTCCACCACAGTGGGTCCGCCCCTCCCGGGAGACCAGAAACCAGAGCTGGTACACGTCTCACCTCGCAAGGGCAGACTGAATTTGGCCAGCAACAAGGGAAGAGGGGATATTCCAACAATACAAGTTGGATCTAAATCCTGGCCGGTCCTGACCAAGTCTCAGCTCAACAAGCAGCCAGAGAACCTTGCCAAGTCAGCAGCCAAGCTGGATCAAGCTAGCAGCCAAACCAGGGGGACAAAGCCAGCGACCTTAGAGAAGCCTCAAGCCACCAGCAATCAACCTCTTCTTCAACACTCTGCATCCGGTAGTCCTCGTTCCAACCGGCTCTCGAGCCTACCAGGATTCCTCATCGCAGCCGAGGACATAAAGGCTGGGCCTTCATCTTCATCGACACAGAACTTTGTTGAACATCTCATTGTTGCTAGGTATTGGTAATGGTGTGACGTAAAAGGGGGAACTAGATCAAAATACAATAATGTAATAATTACGCCAATGTTGTTGTCCATCCGAATGGTGCTAGTTTAAGTTCTCAACTTCTAGTTTTGTTTTGTTTAATTTATTCTTATTGTTTTGTGTTCTATTCAAGCTTCTTCAGTCGCTGATCAGTAAAACAAAAGTCCATAAATCCAAGAGTGTGTGATTGATTAGAGTATATTAAACTACAAAACGGTAAAAAGAATTCACCTAATGTGTGAGTAGCCACCCTTCAGAATAAGTAGACAAGGTTTTTCATCTGTTTTCTTGACATAATGATCTAAGACCGTATGTGGTACTCCAAAAAAGCGAGACGAGTTTTGAAAAGAATAAACTCGGCTCATTAATTCAATTGGTCAATTAATTGTTTGTTAGAACAATTTATTTACCACCCATATTCAACCTAACAGGATCAAAGAAGGACATTTTGAAAAATATTGTTTATATGTAATTTAAATTAAGCACAATTATGCATTTTTTTCTATCTAACTAAGGGGACAAATTGTTCTCCCTGGTAGTTTTTTTTTAGTTTTTAACAAGTCATTTTATACGTTATTTGTAGCACAATACTTACAAAGATTGATCAACACTGGCTAGGAAATCATGGGCTGCTCTCTGCCCAGTGTGGAATATATACATATAGAAAAACATATTCTGAATGGTATTTTCGTTAAAGGTTGAGCTAACAGTTTCATCAAGCTCAATCCTCACAGGAGGCAATTTGGCTCTAGTCGCTCTCCTTCATTTTACAGTGGGACCTCGCTATTTCGCGGTTCGACGTTCGCGGCTTCAGAGCTTCGCGGTCTGTATTGGTTAATTAGGATAAGCGGTGCAGATAATGAGATGAGATGAGATTTTTCTTTCTTTTGAAGGGCCGTCGCTACTTTGCAGATTTTCACTTTTTGCGTGAATCCCCCTCGGCCGACGACCCTAGCACGGCGCGCCGTTCTCGTTTCCCGGCGCGCGGTTTTGGTGCGGCTTCCGCTTCACCGCCCCCCTAACCCCACAGGTCCCCCCTACCTCTTTCCCCCGCGGCCGCCCGTCCGTCGGCCGGAGCCATCGAGGGCCGTGTAGCGCCATGTAGAGCCATCGCGGCCCAAGCGGGAGACGCCGGGCGCCGGTGTTGTGCCCAAATCCGACTCCCGTACAAAATCCTCCCCCCCTCGTGTGAACGCGCATTCTGCTGTGCTTCCGACAGGCCGGCCTCCGCGCCGAGCACCCGACCCGCTCGGCTTGTCGTGGTGTCGTGCGTATCGCGCCCGAAAGTACCCGCTCCGCGGGTTAGGGGCTCGCTTGCGACCCTAATTAGGATAAGCGGTGCAGATAATGAGATGAGATGAGATTTTTTTTTTTTTTTGAAAGGGCGTCGCTACTTCGCAGATTTTCACTTTTTGCGGGTGGTTTTGGTCCCCATTAACCGGATCTAAAAAATAATGATAAAAAAAAAAAAAAAAAAAAAAAAATTCCTTTTTTTTTGAAGGTGCGCCGCTACTTCGCGGATTTTCACTTATCGCAGGTGGTTTTGGTCCCCATTAACCGCGATAACCGAGGTCTTACTGTACACCTATTTATTCCAATATTCATATATATTTTTTACACGTATTTTCAACTGAACCATTTTATTGAAATGCTTATTTCTGTTTTTCTGTCACAGACCAGAACGAACACAGGACTCAATTGCATTCGTTTCTCAGATTTTATTGAAAGAGAGTGAGAGTAAGGCTTGCTTGAGTGCTTGATTCGAGGACTGGCGGAGAGCGGGAATGAGCAAGGCGGGAGTGACACTTCCGTGTCGGAAGAAGACAGGCGGGAATGGCAAGTCGTTTGACCAGGGCTGGAGATCAGAGACGATGTAAAGTTTGTAATAGTGGTCGTAGGCAGGCAGCAGGCAAAACAGACGTAGTCAGGTTCGGAAACAGGTCAAAAAACGGGGATCAGGCAGGAACCAGGTTTTAACAGGGACAAAGTCGGACGAGAACGCTCACTGTGTGAAACACACCAGCTCGCAACGATCTGACAAAGTTCGAACTGAAGTCGGGGACATAAGAACGGTGTGGCCACCAATCAGCTCTCTTTGGCGTGTGCTGACATCCTTGTTGCCACCTCAGTGATGCCCTTCTCTCTGGCCAATGAACTGATGGGTTACTGGTACTTTGGCAAGGTGTGGTGTGAAATCTACTTGGCGTTAGATGTGTTTTTCTGCACTTCATCCATCGTTCACCTGTGCGCCAATCAATCAAGCTGCCACAGGTGTTCCAAAAAGGGCAATTATGACAATTTTAATTGAACCATTTTACAAATTGTTCTTTAATCTATCATTTTTTAATCTATCTAGATAGTTGTTAATCTAAATACATAAATAATTTGAATAAATAGATACAAAAATATGTGCTGTATCTGTGTCAGTTCAAGAAGCTTCTCTTGCTACTGGAAACAGATAGTACTTTTTTCCATGGTTACAAGTGGGGAGCAAACCCCTGCCCCCCAACAAACACCCCCCCCCCCCCCCCCAAAAAAAAAGGCCTGTAGAGGGATGGGTGCCGCCGGGCTGCACTTGTCCAAGAGACAACACAGGAAGTGGTGCCTTGACGATTCAAGCTGTGAACTGTGAACCGTGACCATTAGCTGACCAAACACCCGAAATATAAGCCCTGAATGCTGAGTGCAGAACAGAAGGCAAACAGTACCAGTACTGTAAGTCTTAGGTCTCCCTCAGCAAATGATTTAACCCATGGCCTCCCAGTCTTGAGGCACGCCATAACATGATCTTCTTCCCTGCAACTTGTATTTGCTGTTCACCGGGAATGACTCACTGTGCCCTGAGGGCCTGGGTAACCATCCTCACATCACCTGTTTTCTGGGTTCGATCAAGTGACGTTTACAAGCTGGGCCAATCCCTGATGGTGTTTTCTGGACTGTGAGATTGATGTTACCACGATGTCACCACGGCATAATAACTAAAATAATAAAAACTGCACTATGTATTATACAATGGTTCTCTACTTCACAGTAGTAAGCACATTGTTGAATTAATATCAAGGGATGGAGCTCTGGATAAATTCTCGGAAAATTTAGAATAACTGTGAAACGAGTACTTGTCTCACAATGCTGTTTTACATTTTTACTGCATTTTTTTATCAAAGAATTGGTGCTCTTAAAAATCTCATTCTAGTGACTACATACTGTATGCTTATTAATCTGATATATCAAAATGACTGTCAATGTCATTACTAAGCACAGAGTCTGGTAGCAGCCTTCAGAAGCTGGAGGAGCCCTCCCACCCTCGCTAGCGTCATATCCATCTCGTATAAAAGAGCCCTCCAGTCTACCACACCTGCTTAAAACATCTGCTTGATCTCTATCTCTGAGCATTCTTTTAAAAGGTTGGTGTATGAATGATTTATTTCAAGAGTCTATTTTTAAACTGCATGGATACAGAGGGATGGGAACACTTCCTCTTTTGAACACAGTATATTCTCTTTTTTTTTGTTCCCCCTGGAAGAACTTCAACAAAATGAAGACTGCTTCCTCTTTCAAGCTCAGGTAATTGACTTCAATCCAATAAAAACGTCAATGGACTGCCGGAACTTGACCGATGAGACTGCAGCTGCACGGCACCCGTATACAGCTGAAACCTCTGCTCCTCTGACCCTCCTGGTGGGAGTCCTCATCCTACTAACCGTCTTTGGAAATGTGATGGTGGTCATTGCCGTGACGACCAGCCGTGTCCTCAAAGCCCCCCAAAACTTATTCCTGCTCTCTTTGGCGTGTGCTGACATCCTTGTTGCCACCTCAGTGATGCCCTTTTCTCTGGCCAATGAACTGATGGGTTACTGGTACTTTGGCAAGGTGTGGTGTGAAATCTACTTGGCGTTAGATGTGTTTTTCTGCACTTCATCCATCGTTCACCTGTGCGCCATAAGCTTGGACCGATACTGGTCCATCACACGAGCTATTGAGTACAACCTAAGAAGGACGCCGCACCGAATCAAATGCACCATCTTCATTGTCTGGATATTGGCAGCCGTTATCTCCTTCCCACCACTGATCACCATGAAAAAGGACGAGGGTCAAGAGGACAGACCAGAGTGTAAAATCAACGACAAAAAGTGGTACATTTTCTTCTCGAGCGCTGCTTCATTCTTTGCACCCTGCGCAATCATGGTCCTGGTCTATGTGAGGATCTACCAAGTGGCCAAGCAGAGGACAAGAGGCACCACTGGTGAAAGGTCACGAGAAAATGGACCCCCGGGCGGCGGAAATTGCGGATTGGACCGTGAAGAGGGACAGGTCAACGGGGACTTAGCTGATGAATCGTCATCTGACGGTCACGAAATAACTTTGTGCTCCTTGAAAAGGAGGCGAGCTGCCCGGCTTGCTAAATGGAACCATGAGAAGCCCAGCGAAGCTGCCCCAAAATCACAAGAAAACGCCGGGCACTGGAAAGGGAGACAGCGGCGAGAGCGACGTTTTACATTGGTCCTGGCTGTGGTAGTGGGAGTTTTTGTCCTGTGCTGGCTCCCATTCTTCTTCACTTACACACTTATGGCCGTGTGTGCGTGCTGCGTGCCAGAGACTCTCTTTAAGATGTTCTTCTGGTTGGGATATTGCAACAGCTCCCTAAATCCGGTCATATACACCATATTCAATAACGACTTTAGGAGGTCCTTTAAAAAAATCCTCTGCAGGAAAACTCGCATAACTTTATAAAAGGAAACTTTACGACTCAACACCACTTTTGCAATGTATATTGAACTTTAAAATCAGCAGTATTTACTGAATGTTTTATGCGTCAGTTTGGTGTAGATTTAGTTCTGTAGCTCTTGTATCCGTCTCTTCATAGGATAAACATTACGAAAGATAAAATATTTTAAAAAGTTTTGAAATCTGTATTATATTCATCATAATTCAGTATATTATGTACAGTACACTAAGTAGGCATACATAACATGCTTCTTTAAACCCACAGTCATTGACCACGCTGTTGTGAAATGTCCAAGCAAACAAAGAAAGGATATCTTCACCAATTAATTGCTCTTTTTCAATATTTGTTTGTTGTGTTCTGGGTCTTAAAGAACCAAGGGTATTATTTGACTACCAGATGGCACTGTATTGTGTAGTGCAACCGAAAACTAGTGCTAATGAAAAATTCTCGACTCAAGAGTATTTTTTAAAAATACACATGAATATGAGAGTTGATGTTTTTCTGCTTACTTTTTTAAGTCCCCCAATTTTTTTTTCCTAATAAACCAAGTCTTTATTTACCACAAGGAGGCACCAAATAATACATACTATTCCTTCAAGTCAATATCCTTACTATAATTATGTTGAGCCATAACTAATCCAGAACTTCATTTATTGAAATGTAAAAAACAAATAATAATAATCCCAAAACGTTGTGACTTTTTACCTTTTCACTTAGCTATCATCAATTATCCATGCACTTGTAGTGTTGTTTTCGGTCCAAATTGGGCACAACATAGTTTCAACTTTGGAAAACTGAAATATTTTTCAGGTTGAATTATCTATAGTAAAAACTTTAATTTTAATCATGATCACGTGGTCTTTGTGTACTACTGCTAGACCAGGGGTCTCCAAAGTGTTGCTCGCAGACAACAGGCAGCCCCCTAAGAGCACCTGAGTAGCTCGTGGACTGGCTCTGAAAGTAGATCACCAGGGATGAGTCAAAAATATTTTTCTTGGAAATTTGATTTCCAAGTGGCATGAGAACTCATTGACGTGATCAGTGAGTTTTAGTTGTTGACTGTGCTTATTTTAAGCTTAATTGTAAAAATTGTAACCTGGTAATAAAATAATCATAACATGGGCGTAACATAGGATACTATTCTAAAAATGTATTTCAAATTGGTAGCGCTTCGAGATAAGTATTAACGAAAAAGTAGCTCTTAAGTTAAAAAATGTTGATGACCTGTGATCTAGAATAGATGCTGCTAGGTACAAGAGCAAACAGGGTATCTGGAATTGACTGCTTTTGTATAAGTACCAACATTGAGACACATTGGAAATTTGGGATAAAATCATACAATCTGATAAAGTTTTTAGAGGGGTTAGTATCGAACTGGTTAAATTCACTCCTACTTCCTCGTCTCATCAAAGCTGGTAAAATTAGACACAGTTTTAGTCGTTAACATACAGTTGTCTCTCTCCACATTTCCTTGCAAGCATTAGTTCAAGCATTTTGTATATGTTTAGATTCATTGCATAAAACTGAAATGGTGTTTAGCATAAAACAACATTGACAATTTCATGCCACTGATTTGTCAGGGGGTTTGTTTCAACTTGGTGACTCCTATCCGAAGACAGACAATTCAACCAAATCAACACAAAAGCAAAACTGCTGATGTCTTGGAAATCAAATTGAATTCCAATTATGCCATAGTCGCTTCGCCAACAGGAGACACTTATATGAAGGGAAAATTAAAGCTAGGTAGTGTGTGGGCGACTCTGCATCATTTGAAGGCAGCTTATCATGAAGGATTGCCCTTCATATCAGGATGTCATTAAATGCTCCCATGGAGTCAAACAGCACGCCAACAAAGCAAAGGAAATGTGAGTGGCTGCTGCCTATGACACATTTACATTCATATGCACCCATGCAAATGCTTATCAGTTTGTTCTTAACATTATCTTTTACTGTTTTGGGGTGTATCACACATTGAAACATATTGACATTTTCAATCCCATGAATCTGAAGGAAACCACTCAGAAAAGACTGGACGATTCCCATGACTTGCGGCGTGGAAATATGTTGTTTGAGATTCCTGTGGTGCGCATGTTTGAACTCAATCTGCGAAGTTTAAAATATGACCGCTATCAGTCACCGCAATTGGTCATCTGTGCAAAATAAATGCCTTCATGCTGTAGTTCCCATGAACAATACCGCATGAGAAAGATTGTGTCAAATATGTTGTTTTGTACTTCATAATGGTATCTGAAGGAGGCTCATGCATCATGGGAAATATTCAAATGGTGTTCCGCCATTCATATTAAGTATAACTTATACACCTATCTTGTATTTTTTTGTATTTTCCACATGTTATTTTTTTCTGGAATGTTGCAACCAACATGCAAAGTACTGGTGTTTGGTTGGGTTTTTCTACAATTCTTTCATCAAGCCATAGACTGCCCTCTTGGTATAAAAGTTAATGTTGGCCCTCTTGATTGTGCTTTTGCAAAACCAGACAACCTTGTTTGTCACTCACATGCACAGAATATGTTCTGTTTATTGATATTGTCATTGTAATAAAAACTTCAACGGAACTAATCAATTACGGCATGAGTTTCACCATTCTTGTTTCATAACCCGGTTGTTAAACAAACATGCGGAGGGAAAAAAATGTATCCTTCTATGAGGCTCATCCTTACAACTTTGCCTACTTCTTCTATCAAGCATTTCAACTCTTTTATATGTCTTACATCAATACATAGGAAGTAAAGCCATTTAAAGGGCATTGCGTATTATTTATGTATCATTTTAGTGGCAAAATAAACTTTGTTAATTGAAGGTGGGTTGTGAAGTTCTGGGTGTCCTTAAAAAGTTGAAGGTTGAATATTTTCTCCATTAAGGATGTGTTAGGGATGCCCAACTGAGTTCAAAGATACCTAATTCTTTATTTTCCATTGTGCATATATGCTTTTATTTTACATTTATCAGACCTGTTCGGGGCGGAACAAACCTTCAAAAAGATAAAAAAATGAAGTTTATACGAGCATGTCTAAGAACTAAACGCAAAACATGTGTTACCCTGCTGCCATCTTCTAGTTTTAAGTCATGATTGCAGGCGTACCATGAAAAAACTAAATATTGGTTTGAATAACAATCGTAAGCAAATGTAAATGGACGGCAGTAGCTCAGGAGGTAGAGCGCTCGTCTTGTGATCAAGGGATCCCAGTTCGAATCCTGGCTCGTCCGTGTTACATGTCGAAGTGTCCTTGGGTAAGAAACTGAACCCCTAATAAACCCAATAAGCAGGTTAGCGCCTTGCATGCCTGCAGGGCCGCTATTGGGAAATGTGGAGCACATTGTAAAGCGCTTTGGGAAGTCATTGACTTGAAAAGCGCTTATATAAATGCAGATAATTTAATTTCATTTCATGTACTATAATATAAACGCGCATTTAAAAAAAAATCTTGTTTGGTCAAGAAATTAGTATCTATTTTGCATAAAACTTTTCAGGTTTTTATTTGTCGGCTCGATATAAAACATAAATTGAGCTTTGGGCCAACACTTACTCCCCAAAGTAAGTGCGCTTTGCAGGTGTGCATGTTTGATCTCATGTATAACAAACATCATACATACATACATATATATATATATATATATATATATATATATATATATATATATATATATATATATATATATATATATATATATATATATATATATATATAGATATATATATATATAAATATATATATACTGGACTGTCTCAGAAAATTAGAATATTGTGATAAAGTTCTTTATTTTCTGTAATGCAATTAAAAAAACAAAAATGTCATACATTCTGGATTCATTACACATCAACTGAACTATTTCAAGCCTTTTATTATTTTAATATTGCTGAATTTGGCTTACAGCTTAAGAAAACTCAAAAATCCTATCTCAAAATATTAGAATATCATGAAAAAGTATACAAGTAGGCTATTCAACTAATCACCTGAATCATCTAATTAACTCGAAACACCTTGCGAGGGTTTCCTGAGCCTTAAAAACACTCAGCTTGGTTCAGTAAACTAAATCACAAGTATGGGGAAGACTGATGATCTGACTGCTGTCCAGAGGACCATCATTGATACCCTCCATCAGGAGGGTAAGACACAAAAATAAATTTCTCAAAGAGCAGGCTGTTCACAGAGTGCAGTTTCAAAGCATATCCACAAAAAGTCTGTTGGAAGGGAAAAATGTGGCCGGAAACGCTGCACAACCAAGAGAGATGACCGCAGCCTTAACAAAATTGTGAAGAAGAGCCGCTTCCAGAATTTGAGGGAGCTTCAAAGACAGTGGGCTGAAGCTGGAGTCCAGGTATCAAAAGCCACAGTTCACAGACGTGTCCGGGAAATGGGCTACAATAGCCGTATTCCCATGGTCAAGCCACTTCTGAACTCAAGACAACGGAAGAAGCGTCTGACTTGGGCTATGGAGAAGAAGCACTGGACAGTTGCAGAGTGGTCCAAAGTCCTCTTTTCAGACGAAAGCAAGTTTTGCATTTCATTTGGAAGTCAAGGCGCCAGAGTCTGGAGAAAGGCTGGAGAAGAGCAAAATCCAAGTTGCTTGAAATCCAGTGTGAAGTTTCCACAGTCAGCAATGGTTTGGGGAGCCATGTCAGCTGCTGGTGTTGGTCCACTGTGTTTCATCAAGTCCAGAGTAAATGCAACTGTGTACCAAGAGATTTTAGAGCACTACATGCTTCCATCTGCTGAAAAACTCTATGGAGATGAGTATTTCATTTTCCAGCATGATCTGGCACCTGCCCACAGTGCCAAAACCACCAGTAACTGGTGCACTGACCATGGCATCACTGTCCTTGATTGGCCTGCTAATTCCCCTGACCTGAACCCCATCGAGAATTTGTGGGGTATAGTTAAAAAGAAGATGAAAGACACCAGACCTACAAATGCAAATGAGTTGAAGGCCGCTATCGAAGCATCCTGGGCATCAATAACACCTCAGCAATGCCACAGGCTGATTGCTTCCATGCCACGCCGGATTGATGCAGTAATCCGTGCAAAAGGATTCCCAACCAAGTACTGAGTGCATCAATGGACATTTTCAAATGTTTGATTTAGTTTTGCTGTTATAAAATTATTTTTTTTACTTGGTCTGAGGAAGTATTCTAATATTTTGAGATAGGATTTTTGAGTTTTTTTCAGCTGTAAGCCAAAATCAGCAATATTCAAATAATAAAAGGCTTGAAATAGTTCAGTTGATGTGTAATGAATCCAGAATGTATGACATTTTTGTTTTTTTAATTGCATTACAGAAAATAAAGAACTGTATAAGAACCACTGTATATATATATAAATGATCTTAGTGTCACGGTTG
Organism: Urocampus carinirostris; assembly: GCF_059441175.1. Lineage (NCBI taxonomy): Eukaryota > Metazoa > Chordata > Actinopteri > Syngnathiformes > Syngnathidae > Urocampus > Urocampus carinirostris. The sequence continues at coordinate 10,676,513 of NC_142361.1, forward strand.
CCATGGCACCCAATTGGCCCCGCCCGCGTGGCGCCAGCCGTGGCTCATTGACGGATTGGCTTCCCTTCTATTTAAGCTCTGTGCTCTCACTTACCCCTTGTCAGTCTGTCAACGAGCCTCTGCACCCACAATACGTGGGTTTAGACTGTCCGATTTCCTGCTTGTGTTTTCTATCCGGTATTGTTCCCGTCTATTTTGTCCTGTTTAATATCGATCTCCAGTTTTGTTCCCGTCTAATTGGTCCTGTTTAATTTCGATATCCAGTTTTGATATCAATCCTGTCCGTCCCGTCCTGTCCGGTATCGACCCCATTTGTCCGATATCTGCTCGCCCAATTGGTATCGATCTCGTCAGCCTCTGGCTTTCTGTCATTCCACGCCAGACTGCTTCCTTACGTCTTCCGCCCAATGATGACTCACTGGCGTTTGGGTTAACATGCATGACTGCCCCATTTCCCGTAAAATAAAATCTTGTGTGAGAAACCATCTTTCTGCTAAGGGTACCCAAAAAACAAAAGCCTGCAAAAGGCTGTGCAAAAAAAAAGAGAAAAAAATGGTGTAGTTTGGTCACTTTGATATTCCGTAGTTTGTATTCTTCCAGGTGCTTTGCTGCCCTTGTTTTCTGTTGCACAACCCAATTCAGTCACATCTAGTGCTAAAATATTACATAGTTTCCCTGTAAATAATGTGGAAGTTAATGATTTAGAAGAATGCATGTAAAAATACAAAAAAAAAATATCATCCTTCGGATGTGTTGCACTGTTCGTAATTACCCAATCAATTTAGCGGTAGAATTCATCATTGAGGTTTCGGCAAATGCCCTCGAAACTTTTGTATTTCTAGTTTATGCTCCAACTAAACGGGCTGATTGTCCCTGCATCATAAATTCACACATGTCTTTTTTCACTGTACGCAGAGACAGCATGATTTATTCAGAGTGTTTAAGGCCTTCGTATAAAGTTGATAAGGAAAACGAGGCTTTAAAAAGTTGCTCCTAGCGCTAGTTCCCACGATCAACCGTCTCTACATTCTGCCCGTTGCTCGCTTCTCTTTAAATTTTCTGATCATGTCTCTGAAAAGGGCGGCTGAACTTTGAAGCAATTAAAGAGCGCCGATTTTAGACTGCATCCCAGACATGCAGGATGATTAAAGCTGCCTCCCTGTGTCAGACTGAGGTCTCAAGACCATGCTAATAAGTTTACATCATAGCTGGAGATGAATAGTCGGCTTTTAATTGAATGTTGCTTCATTCATTATAGATGGAGCACTGGATTACATGATATTTCCTCCTGCTAGGATTGATAAAGCTGCAGGATAATCAACTTACATTTTACGGGATGCAAGCACAGGGCAAGACTCTGATTTGGCTTTTTTCTTTTGGTCGGCTTTTTTTATTTTCTTGATGATTCCACTTTTGGTGTTTTCTTTCACCACTGATTGCTTGTTTACGCACTTGAATCACTTGTTTTTTTAAAGTTAGGGTATTTTAATGAGAGTTCTTCCGTGGCAAATTCAGTGTGCAAGAAATTTCAGCTTTACAAACAAATCATAATCAGTTACCATCAAAAGGTGTAATAAGAATGATGGAACAAGATAAAAATGAGTTTTAAACAATCTGTGTTTTTGATAAGGAAAATATTGCTCTATATTTTTACCTTATAAAATATTTGGGGATTTTCAATAAAATGTAAGAAAATACATTAATATTATTGATTCTACTTAGTATATTTATCACAAATACTGGTAATGAAAATCCATCCATCAAGTCTCTTCAGCTGGTACAAAATGCCGCAGCGAGGCTTTTAACTAGGACAAAAAAGTACGATCACATAACACCGATTTTGGCTAGCCTGCATTGGCTCCTAGTTAGCCTTAGATGTGATTTCAAGGTTCTCTTAGTATTATACAAAATCATACATGGACTTGCTCCCTCTTATCTTTCAGATCTGATTTCCCCATATGTCCCGGTCCGAAGCCTACGATCTGAGAGTGCCGGTCTTCTGGTGATCCCAAGAGCAAAGAAGTGTTCTGCTGGTTCGAGAGCGTTCTCCATCCGGGCACCGGTGCTGTGGAATGCTCTTCCCCCTGAGATCCGATCTGCAACCTCAGTGGAAATGTTTAAATTCAAGCTTAAAACTCACTTCTACTCCATAGCATATGAATAACCTACTCTTCTCGTAGGCTGAAAAATAGTAGAATAGAATAGAATATACCTTTATTGTCATTGTTACAAATGGGCTAACATATTGTGACAACGAAATTGGGCATGACACTCCAGTTTTACACATTCATAGTGAGGTATGAGCAAGAAGATAAAGGAACAGAGAAGATAATGTTATAAGACAAGGGGGATAAGGCTATAGTTATAATTTACATGGTATTTACACAAGAAATGTCGGCATGTGGGATGTTACATACAGGGTTGTCGTGATAACGTTGGTATCGTAACGGTTGTGCAATATTGCATTTGGTGCAAAGTCATCATAGTGCAAAAATAGTCAGCATGAAACAGGAAATGGTCAGACATTGTGCAATTTGAGCATTAAACGTAGTGCAGTCGACATGTGCAAGAACAAGACATGAGTAACATATTCGTATGAGGTAGTGTTGGCACGAGTTTTAAGTTTTTTTTTTTTTTTTGTGCGGTGTCTGTTTGAGCAGTGAACAAACATAGTGCAGACAGCATGTACGTGAGTACCATTTTACATACGTGTGAGGTAGTTTTTTTGCAACAGTTTTCAGTTTTTTGTGCGGTGTCTGTTTAGGGTGGTAATGGCTGTGGGGAAGAAACTGTCTCTGAGTCTGTTCGTTTTTGCTTTGTGTTACCTGTAGCGCTTGCCGGAAGGCAGCAGGTCGAAGAGATGGTGGCCGGGGTGAGAAAAGTCCTTGATGATGTTTTCTGCTCTGCTGAGGTAGCGAGAGCAGGCAATGTCCTCCAGACTGGGCAGAGAGCAGCCGACGATTCTCTGGGCTGTTTTGATGATCCTCTGGAGCTTTTTCCTGTCTGCTGCTGTGCACCCAGCATACCACACCGTGATGCAGTATGTTAGGATGCTCTCCACTGTGGCTTTGTAGAAGGACACCTGCAGCTGCTGTTTTAGGTTATTTTTCCTGAGCAATCTCAGGAAGTGCAGTCGCTGCTGGGCCTTCCCTACCACCGCTCTGGTGTTTGCAGACCAGGAGAGGTGGTCGGAGATGTGCACGCCCAGGAATTTGAACGAGTGGACTCTCTCTACACAGTCTCCTTTTATGATGAGTGGTGCTGGATTCCTGCCATTCCTTCTGAAATCCAGAATCAGTTCTTTTGTTTTTGTGGTGTTCAATATGAGGTGGTTTTCCGAACACCACGTTGAAAGTGACTCAACCTCATCCCTGTATGCCGCCTCGTCCCCTTCAGAGATGAGGCCGATCAAGGTGGTATCGTCAGTGAACTTAATGATAGTGTTTGTGGGGTGGGTCGGTGAGCAGTCGGAGCTGTAGAGGGTGAAAAGCAGGGGGCTCAGTGCACAACCTTGGGGGGAGCCAGTGTTCAGTGTTAGGGTGGGAGATATAATATAGTGTAATAATCTGTGAAACCCTTTGAGACTCTTCGTGATTTAGGGCTATACAAATAAAAATGAATTGACTTGACTTGACAAAAACAAACATTCATTTAAAGGAAGTTTTATCGATTAAATATATATGTGGCATGACATTTTGAAATCATTTTCACCACTTTTGATGCACTTTTAACGCTTACAGCACCAGGTTATGGATTATTCATCCATCCACCCATCCATTATCTGCACCGCTTACCCTCAGTAGGGTCGTGGGGGTGCTGGAGCCCATCCCAGTCATTTTCAGGTCGTGGGCAGGGGATACCCTGAACTGGTTTGACTCTGTCCGGTATCCTGTTTGGGTATCCTGTCCGGTATTGATCCCATCTATCTTTCACTTATTTTTGCAGTAAAACAGGAAAATTTAAGTGAAATTGTCTTATCTTTTTCAAATGAATATTGAATAAGCAGATGGCTTGACTTGCTGTTAACTTGCTAATGCTATTTGTATGGTTTGGGGCTGAAATGTGCGCCAAATCAGTATCCTTGGTCTTAGTATTGCCCTCTGCCATGAGGCAAGAAAATTGCATGCCCCACTATGCATCTGAAGATGTTCGGCACAGTAATTTGTTAGATAACACTCCTTTTGAATAAAAACATTAACAGATAGATAATTGTATATGCTATGCGAACAAAATTACTTGATGACTTAATTTGTTGTCAATAGTACCACTACTTCTATTTTTTAGGGTAGAGAGGTGTGTTAAATCAGAAGCTTAGGTCTCACTATCGCCCTCAGCAACTAAGCAAAATAATTTCATCTGTCACTCCGCATCTGTTAATGCTCCGCACAGTAATGCATGCATATTAATTGTGTCAATAATATTCAAAGTTTTTGAACAAGAAAATGAAAAATAGTAAAATCAAATGAGAAACAATTTTAACACAAAATAAATACAACCATTGAATAAATTCTTAATTTATATTTCCATGATGGCAGGTGAGGCACGGGTTTAGAGGTTCTATGTCTCACCATTGGGTACCCATACCATGAAACCACTATTGGTTGCCAGCAAGAAACTGGTCTATAGAAATAGAATACTAGAAATGAACAGTCTTCTGCCAAGAGTTAAGTAAATATTCTTTGTGAAAGAGTAAATAAACATCATTCAACATTTATACATTGTTGCTGAATTTTGTAAAAGTGTCATGATCCAATTCTGAAATGCTACTTTAGCTTGTAAACAGCTGCACTTTCTCATAAAAGACCAATGGTGGTGATGGTTTTTGTGTGAACAAAGCAATCTATTGCAAAACAAACCTAACCCTTAAGGACTCAAGGGAGTGAGAATCCCCATGTGGAATTAACAGCCACACGCAAGAAGTGGAACTGACCAAATATAACTCTTGCGTTTGTATATCTGTTTAAAAAAAGTACCGGTAATCCTCAAGGGACACTTGGTCCATTCTCTTTGACTCCCTCTGTTAATTACAGTAGATCCCTTCTTTATGTGCAAAGAGAGGTTGCTGTTTAATTATTCATCGCAGAATCCTTTTGGCAAAGCTAGTTCATTTTTAAAGAAGGTCCGACTTCAAATAAAAAACAACAATTAAAATGAATTAACACAAGGGGAATGAGATGAATGTAATTTATTGTATCTTACCTCAAGCTTTGTTATGTTTAAAAATATTACAAAATTAAAATGAAATCTTTATGAGGCAATTCCTACTTAAGGCTTGTAGTGGCCCCTAATGGCTTATGAATATTAAATATAGCTTTGACGGTTCCTAATGATTATCCATAACTAATGTGTGTATTTTTGGAAGGGCAGGATGCATGTAGGCGGGTGTAACAAAGAGTGGTAGGTGGAAGACCACTACTTTTAATGATAAAAGCTATTCACAGTATTCGTACATTGATTAAAATCTCCATCCAGCCAGCCATTATCTGCACCACTTATCCTCAGTAGGGTCACGGGGGTTTTGGAGCCCATTCCAGCTATCTTCAGGCAGTGGGCAGGGGACACCCTGAACTGGTTGCCAGGAAGTTGCAGGGCACACAGGGACAGATAATTCGCTCGCTCATTCACACCTAGGGACAACTCAGACTGGCCAATTAACCTGACATGCATGTTTTTGGAATGTGGGAGGAAACCGGAGCGCCGGAGGAAACCCACGCAAGTACGGGGAGAACATGCAAACTCCGCACAGGAGGTTTGATCTCATGACCTCAGAACTGTGCTGCACACGGGCTAACCACTGCGCCGCTGTGCTGGCCCTGATTAAAAGATAAAAAACGAATATTTTAAATAAAGATGTATCCGTCCTTACTCGTTAGAGGAACCAATCTAATTTTTACACCACGTGTCACGCCATGCACATTTATATAGAGATTTTTCTCTTATTACGAGAGTAGAGAATGTTATGTGTTTTTCATTTGTTTTGGTTTTCTAGGTTTACTGGGGTTTTGTTGGGGTGTCACAGGCAACATTTACATGCAGAGTATAGTCCAGGGTTTGGCAACTCAAAATGTTGAAATATTGGAAATGGAATTTAAAAAGAAGTAATGATAAATAGGCAAAAAGTGACACGGTAGGGGGTGCATACTGGCTTCAGTAGTAAGCGCTTCAAAAGACAGTGCGAAGAAAATAGAAACGTCACATTAGATGCAGTATTGAGCATAAATGAGAATAAACAAATAAATATTTACAAACCTTTTCCATGATTAGGATAAATATATACATTTTTTTACAGTATTGTGTGCTTACTTAGGGTTGTGATAGTCAAGTCAAGTCAAGCCAAGTCATTTTTATTTGTATAGCCCTAAATCACGAAGAGTCTCAAAGGGTTTCACAGATTATTACACTATATTACACAGACTTGTTTTCAGCCGACGAGAAGAGTAGGTTATTCATATGCTATGGAGTAGAAGTGAGTTTTAAGCTTGAATTTAAACATTTCCACTGAGGTTGCAGATCGGATCTTCAGGGGGAAGAGCATTCCACAGCACCGGTGCCCGGATGGAGAACGCTCTCGAACCAGCAGTTTATTCTTTGCTCTTGGGATCACCAGAAGACCGGCACTCTCAGATTGTAGGCTTCGGACCGGGACATAGGGGCAAATCAGATCTGAAAGATAAGAGGGAGCAAGTCCATGTATGATTTTGTATAATACTAAGAGAACCTTGAAACCACATCTCAGGCTAACTGGGAGCCAAAGCAGGTTAGCCAAAATCGGTGTTATGTGATCGTACTTTTTTGTCCTAGTTAAAAGCCTCGCTGCGGCATTTTGTACCAGCTGAAGAGACTTGATTCTAGACTTCGGGAGACCAGAGAGTAGTGCATTACAGTAATCGAGACGGGAGGTAACAAACGCATGAATTATAATTTCCGCATCCGACTGAGACAGTATTGAACGGATTTTAGCAATGTTACGAAGATGGAAGAAAGCGGTTCTAGTAATTTTCTTTACATGCATTTCAAAGGATAGATCAGGGTCAAATATGACACCCAAATTTTTAACAGAGTCACTCTGTGTGATGTGACATTTGTCAATGTTCACAGCAGTTTTTGAGAATAAGTCACGGCATTTAGATGGACCAATGACTAACATTTGGGTCTTTTCAGAGTTAAGACGCAAGAAATTGAGTGACATCCACTCTTTTATCTCAATGAGGCAGGCCTCCAAATTTCCACAGTTTAGTGTGGGAGATTCCTCCAACGGAAGATATAGTTGAGTGTCGTCTGTTTAGCAGTGGAAGCTGATATTGTACTTGCGAATAATATCACCTAATGGAAGCATGTAAATGCTGAAAAGAAGGGGGCCAAGCACTGAACCCTGGGGAATGCACTGTCCCTGAGGCTGTTGGTCCTTGTTTTGAAGGCTATGTAATGTCTGCAAGAGGGCAACAGGTCAAAGAGGTGGTGGCCAGGGGAAGAGGACTTATTCATAATATTGACTCTCCTGTGGCATTGCAATCCAACAATGTTCTTCAGACTGAGGAGAGCACCGCCAATGATATTCTGGGCTTTGTTGGTGACTTTCTGTAAGGTTCCTCTATCTATTGACGTGATCCAGGCATACCATTCCATGATGCCTTATGCCAGAATGCTCTTTTCCGCAGCTTCTGTTCTGGATTACTTTTCCTGAGCACTCTCCGTAGGTAAAAAAAATATACCGTTGTGTTGTGTTCCGTCATGAAAATTCGATTTACTGCAGGCAGGATTTAATGCTAGTTGAATGCTAGTAGCCATAAGCTATACTCGAAGAGATTTGAGAGTAAAAATTCCCTGTTTATTTGGTATTTAGATAACCTGTCAAACATATCTCTCCAATTATTAATTTGCAAGGCGGATCGAAAGCAGGATGTGGCCCATTAAGGTTAATTGTCTCCACTAATCACGATTCGAACAGATGCTGCACGCTTTCCTGCCTCACTACAACTTCCTGTCTTCCCTCTTTCGCATCTCCAGTTCCTCCAAACCTATTTATAGGCTGCACCTAATCAGCATTTCATACACAATTGTGTCTGTTGGCTTCATTCAGGTTTCGCGTCGCTTATATCACTTTAATACAGGACACCGGTTGTGCTTTGAGTGCCGTACATTGGCAGGTTGTTGAGATGAGCAAGATATCTATGACAGTTATTGCAATTATTGTCACCGGCAACACATATTAAAAGCAACTTATGAAAATCTAAACCATTTACGCTAACAAAATATGAGATTACTTTCATTGAGATTACAGCTTCACCAAAGTTTTAGCGAATGTATGCGTTGCTTATCGAATCGACACTATCAACATTTCATAAGCAGTCGATAAATTTTTGTGATATATGATTCATTCTTTTATTACATTTTCAACTAGACTTCTTCAGCGCTTTTATGTTAATTTTCTTTTCGTATACTTATCACATGGCTTCGATATTCCTTGCCTAAATCAGACAAAAGGCTGTTGTTAAAGATCTAAAAAAAGGTCCAACATTTTTGGTATCTAAGTGTGTATTTGTGATTAACTTAGCTCATGTCTGTCAGGTAGAACGACACATTTCGAAATAATAGCTTCCCCAAATTGGAGAAATAATTGAGTTTCCCAGGGGTAATCGTCCGTGCTAATCAGCACGCAAAGAAAATGTAATTTCTTTGCCCGCTTCAATTTTTGGAGTCGCCTTAGAGAGATAACACTCATGTTAATGGCTTTATGATAATACACCGGCTGTTTATCTAGTAAGGGGGATATTTTGGGTTAACTGTATACATGAGGGCAAATTAGAGACGATAATATATGAAGAAATATGGCAATCATAAATCTGAAAAATGTTTGAATGTTACATTTTGAACATCAACTTAACAAATATTCATTACATATTACTTTGCAGAAGTATGTGATTCTATGGAACTATATTTTTGTTCCAAATATCCAGTTCCTGTTAGCAAATGTAACATAATTCTCCATTTTATCAAAATCTCAAGTTATAAATATAATGTAAGAAAGGATGGAGAAAACAAAGAAAGATTTTCCAAAATACATGCTGGAAATATTAAAAGGAATAGGAAGACTTCTAGAAAACGAAATATTTTATGTATCATATATTGCGGCTCAGTTCTGAAGTCGTGAGATCAAACTTCCTGTGTGGAGCTTGCATGTTCTCCCCGTGCTTGCGTGGGTTTCCTCCGGGCACTCCGGTTTCCTCCCACATTCCAAAAACATGCATGTCAGGTTAATTGGCCAGTCCAAATTGTCCCTGGGTGTGAATGAGCGAGTGAGTTGTCTGTCTCTGTGTGCCCTGCGACAGGCTGGCAACCAGTTCAGGGTGTCCCCTTCCCACTGCCAGGAGATAGTTGAGATGGGCTCCAGCACCCCCACGACCCTAGTGAGGATAAGCGGTGCAGCAGATAATGGATGGATGGCTGGATGGATATATATATATATATATATATATATATATGTATATATATATATATATATATATATATATATACGGTATATATATATATATATATATATATATATATATATACCAGTATATATATATACCAGTATATATATATATATATATATATATATATATATATATATATATATATATATATATATATATATATATATATATATATATATATATATATATATATATATATATATATATATATATATATATATATACACAGTGGAACCTCGGATTTCGAAAGCCTCTCAGTTAGAACAAATCAGTTCTCGACCAAAAATATCGAGAAATTCTTGCTTCGCTTTTCGTTTAAAAAATCGGAGTTCGAACGCTGGTACGCTAGGGTGCGATGCTGAGCGGCGTACGGGTGTAGATCGTGTAGATTGCTCTCACCCCTCGTGAAGAACTGTTATCACGTGCGTGCGCACTTCTTTTCACTTTTGCTTTTAATATCGGTGAACGGAGTGTTTTAGCCCCTAATTATGCCTCCGAAGAAGGTCGGTGCAAGCAGCAAAGTTGCTACAGGTCAAAAAAGAAGAGTAGTGTGTACAACTATTGCATTTAAGAAAGAAATAATAGCAAAATATGAAGAAGGTGTGCGAGTTTCCGATCTTGCTATACATACAGCATGGCTTCTGCTGAGCACCACAAAGGTAAGAAATCCAATTCATAATTCTTTTCTTTATCCTTTAACCGCTCACCTCTTTTTGTGGAGACCCGGGTGCTAAATTATGTGTAAGCGACCTGATTTTTTTATTTTTACAAGTTCATGTTTGCGTAATCTTTTGTACGGAAGATTACGCTCACGCGAATGTATGATTAGCCTGGGTTAGCTCCATGTTTACGTTCATGGTAAACATTCAGGGTGTTGGAACGGATTAAAACGATTTTACATTACTTTTAATGGGAAAAACGATTTTCGGTGATCGAACAAATCAGTTTTCGAACAAATCAGTTTTTGAACAGGGTTCTGGAACAGATTATGGTCGAGAACTGAGGTTCCACTGTATATATATATATATATATATATATATATATATATATATATATATATATATATATATATATATATAGCGACATGTGCCCTTACCGGTACCCCAAACTATTTGTTCTTACCTATGACCGAATAGAGGGCTCCGCGCTTTGTGCTAAAAATAGTAAGACGGCTTTGTGCCGCCATCTTGGAAGTCTGTCGATTACAAGCAGTGATAGCGAGAGGAGCAAATATTTACTCAGTTTGTCTATTTATTTACTCAACTAGCTTCGTTTGTGTACGGATTTTGTCCATCAACACTATGGAAAACTACATGGAGAGTTTAGACAAGCAAGCACGCGAGCGGTACGCTGCGAAGTTGCATTTTATTGGAAAATTGGATCCCTACAAAATTAAAAACAAGGACTGGAAGTCTGATCCCGATTTATTGCCGTGTGTGACTTACATCGAACTTGTTAACTATCTTATTTTCCACCCAAGTCCCTTTTGTGAACTGAAGGATTTTCAAAATTACCAAAGTATGGAAATGTTACTCAAGAAGCAACACCTACAGTATTTAACCTAGCCATACTTGAATGGTGTCGACAGATGTACATGAAGTACACATGTCCCATAACCTTTTTAAAATTTATTTCTACATCATACTTACTTACTTACTTATTGCTCCAGCGAAGGTCGGGGGGTCCCGTCCCTGTGCGTTGAGCCGACCAGATGAACCAGGTTTTTCCAATGCTGGCGGTCTTGTGCCAGCTGTTCTGCATCCTCTACGGCAACTCCGTGTTGTTGGAGGTCGCCCGCAACGACGTCGAGCCATCGAGCGCGGGGTTTCCCTCGTGGTCGTCTCCAGCCTGCGGCCTTTGGGTCAAACTGGAGAATGGCTCGTGTTGGATGGTCTGGTGGTAGACGAAGGACATGGCCAAACCAGCGGGTGCGGCGTTGTGCGACCAAGGAAGATGCTTGGGGCTGGCACGTGCGGGCTCTGAGCTCTTTATTGGAGACTCGCTGGGGCCACCTGATGTTCTCGATGGGTCTGAGAGCCCTGCTATCAAAACCATCGATTCTTGTGGCCAGGGTGTCGTTCAGGGGCCATGTTTCTGAGCCATAAAGCAGGATAGGGAGTACGGCGAGGTTGTAAATGCGGAGCTTCGTCTTGCGTGCGATGGTCTGGTGCCGCCAGAGTGGTTTCCAGAGAGACTGCAGAGCAGATGCTGCCAGGGCTCTTCTGCGGAGAATCTCTGGTTTTAGGTCCCCATTGTCTGTCACCATGGACCCCAGATATACAAAGCTCTTGACAGGCTCTACGATGTCGCTACCAATTTGGATGGGAGGTGGATCTGGTCCATCACCGACATACATGAACTTGGTTTTCGTCCAACTCACTTGCAGGCCAAGCCGCGCTGCCTCTTCGCTGTAAATGCCCAGAGCGTCTCTCAGCTGGCTGTAGGAAGTGCTGAGAATGATGGTGTCGTCAGCATACTCCAGGTCAGTCAGGTGGTAGTTGCCGAAAGACACTCCGGGGATGCGCTCACTAACCCTGAACATCAGATGGTCGATGATGCAATTAAAAAGGTCGGGAGCAGCCACACAGCCTTGGCGAACGCCGCTGGAGATAGCAAACCAGTCGGAGTCAATGCCGTTGATACGGACACAGCTCTCTGTGTTGCTGTAGAGCAGCTTGAACAGGGCTATGATCTTGGGTGGTGCTCTGAGAGCTTGGAGGATGTTCCACAGTGAAGAGTGGCAGACGGTGTCAAAGGCGGCCTTCAGATCAATGAATCCGATATATAGATGGCGATCTTTACGGAATTCACGGGTCTTTTCTATCAACAAACGGACGGCAGAGATGTGGTCCGTTGTGGAGCGGTTGGGCATAAAGCCAGCCTGCTGGGGACGGCGGCAGCTTCTGATTGCTGGAAGGGCACGGCTGAGCAAGATCCTGGTAAAGACCTTGCCCGGGATGGAGAGTAAGGTTATGCCTCTGTGGTTTCCACAGACAAGCCTGTCGCCCTTGCATTTCCAGAAGGGCAAGATGACTCCTCTGGTCCAGTCGGTGGGCAGCTGCTCCGATTCCCACACCTGGTTGAATAGGCGGGTTAGCCACTCCACCATGCCATCACCGCCGGCCTTGAGCATCTCGCCGGTAATGGCACAGATGCCGGGGGCTTTCTTGGTGTTCAGCTTCTTCAGAGCAGCTCTCACTTCCTCGGGTGTTACAGGGTCTGTGCAGCAGGTGTTGTTAGGAGGTGCTGTGCTCGCAGCCCGTAGGAGGGTGGGATCAGCCGGGATGGTGCTGTGCTGCAAGAGGAGGCTAAAGTGCTCCTTCCAGCGCTCGAGGCAGTTGGCTTCTGTCATGATGAGGTTGCCGTCTGAGTCCTTTACCAGGGCTGTCTTTATGTGTGGGCCGCTACGGGCTTGGCGTAGTAGACTGAATACGCGGCTCATGTTGTTGTTGTTGGCCGCGGACTCAAGCTGTTGGGCTTCTGCCTGCCAAAACCTCTCCCTATCTTCAGCAATGGCCACATTGCGCAGGCGATTCAGTCTCCGATACTCTGTGAGGTCGCCTCGGAGTCGGGCCTCACGCCGCTGGTCTATGATGTTTAGTGTCCTCTCTGATATCCAGGGCTTTCTCGGGGAGGATCGCGGGCGTCCGAGGACATTGTGAGCAGACTGGAGGACACTTTCCTTGAAGGCCGCCCAGTCTGTCAGCTTGTCAGGAGCCAGGATATCAAGAGAGCGGCGGATGGAGCAACTGAAGTCTCTGGCGATGTTGGGGTCGCTGAGTCGGGAGGAGTCGGGGCGAGGCAGAGTCTTGTGTTGGTTGGCTCGGAGCTTTAGCTTGAGCTGGGCCACCAGCAGACGATGGTCTGTGTTACCAAGCTGTGCTCCTCTGAACACCCGGCAGTTGGTTACAAACGACTTCCAGCGTCGTGATATCAGGATGTGGTCCAATCCCTTCCTGGTTCTGCCATCTGGGCTGTACCACGTCCAGTGATGGATGCATTTCCGGGGAAACCAGGTGTCAGCAACACAAAGGTTGTTTTGGTGGCAGAGGAGGAGGAGGCGGTTGCCATTGTCGTTTGTTGTGCTGTCAACGAAGGTGGTGCCGACAGGTGAGCCGGGGGACCGATCATTGCTGGATAGAGTGGCGTTGGCATCAGTGAGGATGATGGTGACGTCGTGTGGTGGGGCTTGGTTGACAGCCTGGTGGAGTTGGTCAAAGAACGCGTCCTTCGCATCCTAATCAGCGACATCGGTGGGGGCGTAGGCGACGATCACTGTCATCTTGCCGTGATGGTGGAGGAATCGAGCAGACAGTAGTCTGTCACTTATTGGTGTCCAGCTGATGCGGGACCTCCAGAGGGCTTTTGGAATGGCAAGAGCCACACCGTAAAGGCCGGTCCGACTCTCGGGGCCACTCCAGATGTAGCAATGGTTGCCAGCTGTTGTTTCACCATTGCCTTGCCATCGTACTTCACAGAGCCCTGCCATGGTGATGTTATAGCGACAGAGCTCTCGGGACAGCAGGGTGGCAGCTCCGGGGCGAAGGAGTGTCTGGACATTCCAGGTGGCGACACGGGTCTTATGACGAAGATCGATCCGTACTCGTTGGTCGGGGGCAGGCTGGGGTCCGTTACCGTGTTGGTCAGTCCGGCTTCTTTCTCTGGTCAGTTTCGTAACAAAGTGTGTTTCTCCTGGGTGAGTTGTTAGCCCTCCGCAGGATAGTCGGTTGGTGGGGCTGCCACCTCACAGCGTACCGACACGCTGGGGTCTTTGTTTGTCTGGAACCTACCCCGGAGACCGGCCCGCCATGGGTGACCCTACCAGGAGCAAGCTCCCGACGGTATCGCTCTCCAGGGTCACTGGAACACGCAAGCCCCCTCGCCGCATCAAGGCCAGACCCATCCCATCATAAGTAATTCAATTTACCTGTCAGAAAGTGGTCAGAACAAACACGAACACAGTCAAGCTATGGCAAATTCGACCGGTTGATAGCTGCCAGCCACATTCGTCTTCGCCCTTCACTTTTCTCCTGAACTTTAATCCCCTGATTGTAAACACACTTCGGAAGTCTAAAGAAGCCCTTCCCATCCTTTTCCCCTCTGCTACAACAGCCAACAATAACGCACATATTCGGCATTACAATGTAGAATCTAACTGGTTCGCTGAACAATAACAATGAAGTGAAAAGGTTTGTGGACTTCCAAAATGGCCGCCAGCAATGCATTGTGGGTAATGTTAGGACCTCGAAGCACTCTATAGTTGGCTCATAGAAATTATCGGTTAACTGGACACAGAAAGTGAAGCACAAGGAGGAATACAAACTACTGAGGCTCAAATTCACCAAACTATTTTTTTTGCTTCTGAATTCATGTCTAGTTTTTTTGTGGGATTTTTGCTTTTGGGGACAACCGTAGCAGCATGATGCCTGCTCGCTTTAGGTTCGCCTCGTGTTATGTAAATTACATTTCTTGACCTATGATTATTTGAAAAATGCAGGTTTATATGATTTTTCATGTACTTTTGCTCATAATTCAAATCAATATTATGGTGTGTTTATTTGTTTGTTTTTTTTATTAGTAAAGGTTTTTGTTTTTCAACTCGGAGGCAGTAAATAATACACTATGTCCCTTCAAGTATTTCCCATACAAGAACTCAAATAGTTGGTTCTTCTAAGTATAGACGTTTTATAGTGATGTGATTATATTGGGATTTTCCTGAAAAGCCTTAAGGCTTTTGGTTTTCAACTCAGAAAAGTACAAAAAAACATACTTTTGACAAACAAATACGGAGGCTTTGATCTTCTACTGCCACCTGCAGCCATAAACGGACCATTACATTGACTCTAATATTTCTCCCAAAGTTGCCTGTTTTAACCTTTTATTTGTGATGCATCTCGCAAAATGTCATAGTGTGTTGTCATACTGTGGCTTGTGACATTAACAGACGCAATAAAGAAGGCTGTTTTCTTCTTAAGCGGAAGCCACGCATGCGCATTCCGTGCCGACCCCTACACGCAACACGCGCCCTGATCTCAACCAATCAGCTAGAGGGTAAACACTTGATTGCGTCATTGTTATTGTCTGTAGTTTGGAGGGATCGCCAGCTGCTTAGGCTTCAGTGATATTTCGTCACATTTTCTGTGAATTTTACACATTTAAACATCGATCGACTCTCAAACGACAGGGGAAACGAAGTGGGCCACCTCGATACAAATGGAGGCATCCTTAGAGGAGAGTTTGCAAGGTTGGAGATAAAAAGGAAGATTTACTTCGATAATGGAATTGGTTACTGTAGGAAAATTTAGCTGCAGGCTTTTGAAATACATTTATGCCTTTAAGCTTAGTGTTATAAGTGTTACGGTACGTTTAATGTGACGAGTATGCGAGCTAAGATTACGTTTTTAGTACTGGATATTTATGTAAAGCACCTATAAGTAATACTATGATCATTTTAATCATATTTAATATGTATAAACTGTAAAATTTATGTTAATCTAACACTCAGTAGATAAAGACCATATGATCACCTAGTAAGTGTCAAGGGTTTAATCTTTAAGTGTTACTTTAGTTGTTTATTTTAAGATACCCAGTCGTAGGGTTCGTTTAATACCTAAAATAGTACATTTTTAACACTACTTCAGTGAACGTACAGTCTTTATTTATAGAGTGAGAAATGAACACTGGTTATTTTACTGTATATATGATATATAACATACAACTATGCTAAGTGTATACCAGTGTTTGAGCCAAATAACCTTTTTTTTCCCATTAAAACATCTCGACGCACAACGTCCATTAAAAATGAATCCCCTGGCACCAGTTTTATTGATTTCCCTTAAAGCTTGAATTATCATGTCACCTAAATTGACAGAAGGAAGTTTTTCTTATCATTTGCGCTCACTGTTTTGCGGTTAATTTGGATAGCACTATATTTTTGACATGTTTTCCAAGTTTTACTATATTTAGTTTTTCTTGAAACATAACAAAATAATACTTAAAATGGGCAGAAAATATCTGCCAGTGGATTAAAAATGTGTATTTTTACTATGTTCTTGCTTTTTCAGTTTTCTTATTTTACATAAATACTACCTACTTGAATGTTTTTAAGATGTTGCAAGATTTATACTTGATTTTGATTTATTTTTTATTTTACATGCATGCTCCCTACTAGCTCCCTGGGTCTTTTTCAAAAATGTTTGATGGGAAAATACTGTATACAGTTTCTCCAAGAGGAAAAATACGAGTCAAACAATCTTAACATTTTCTAATGAATATAGATACATATTTACAGTATATACAGTATGTATTGCATTCCTTATCTTTCAACATTTGGCTTGCCAGCCCCTGGCTTAATCAAACAAAATAAGATATTAAATATTTCCCTGTAGTACCTCATGAGCAGATAACTACTGTATAAAAAGAAAGAAAATTGCTATCAGCTGACACCTACTGATATGGATGAATTTTACAGTCTGTTGGCTCATCATTAGAAGACAGCAGTTACTGAACAATGGCATGCTTTTTTGCAAAGATAAGATTGGGCAATTTTGTGCAGTACACTAGACACGGTCTCACGGTACACTAGTGTGCCCCTGGACACTGGTTTAAAAATCACGGAAGTATTCTTACTTTTCTTTCTTCTTATTTTTTTTTTCAGGTTCGTGGGTGGAGTTCCACTTCAGCGGCACAGCTTCACAAAGCAACCATCGCCGCGGACTCCAGGAACTAGTAATGCCCATGTCCACTCAGCAGGATGACGTAGAAAACATGCTGCTGGACGCCCAACATGAGTCTGGCAGGTCCAGCTCAAACGGAAGCTCCCAGTGCAACAGGTAAGTGATTATAAAAGGGGCAATAAAACAGTTGTGAAATGCAAATAAGTCACTCTGACTGACTCTTTGCTGGCCTTTTGCCATAGCCCACGCAGAGTACTGACACCTCTTGTGTGGAGAGGCTCTGGAGGCAGCAGCTTGCAGGTACAATAACTAAGGCAGCAAGGACTATTGTTCAATATCTGATCTCAAGGTAGATGCACATATACAGATTTCCCAAAAATGTGAGAAAATTTAGGCCAGTACACGTGATGAGGAAAAAAAAATGAATGTTGGCAATACGACACATTTTTGCATATCTCTGTATTACTAGAAAGTGCCAATGTGGATTTCTCTGTGAAGAATTTGATACCCAGCATAAGGTTCTAGTACTGCTTAACCAAAAAGTGACACTAGTAAATAGGGGAAAAACACTACTAGTATGACAGCTTTTAGGCCCCGGTGCTGTGGAATCCTCTTCCCCCTGAGATTGGATCTGCAACCTCAGTGGAACTGTTTAAATCTAGGCTTAAAACACACTTCTATCCCATAGCATATGAATAACCTATATCTTATGTATCTCATTTTCCTCATGTTGAGGTTTTTGAGTTTTTCCTTGCCCTCATGTAGTTTCTAGATCAGGGTGGTGTAATAATAGTCTGTAGTTTGCAATAATCTGCCCTTTGAGACTCCTTGTGATTAAGGGCTATACCAATAAACATCACTTGACTTGACTTAAACCTCGCTGTCGGTTTTTAGTCAGATGAGGACTTTCAGGAAAGAAGACAGGAAGTAGAGCTGTTGATGAAGAAGAGCGCAGACTGGATCTGGGATTGGTCAAGTCGACCTGAGAACAATCCACCTAAGTATACTTGAGCTATTATGCACAATTCCACTCACTTTGGCTCTTGGTACACGGATTCTGAGAAAATTCGCTATTTCCACAGGGAGTTCCTGCTCAAGAATCCCAAGCGCTCCACAGCGCTCAGCATTCGCAACAGCAGCGTCATGAAGGAGGGAGGAGTCCTCTCACCCGACTTCCTGCAGCTCTTCCTTCCTTCCTTAATCATCTCGCACATGCTTGCCATCGGACTTGGGTGAGACTTGTTGCATTAGTGACGTGTCGTTCGTAGGGCTGCAGCTAACGACTAGTCACCGACTTTTGAAGAATGTTAGATTGAATGTGACTTGAATCTTAGAAATAAATGGAAGGAGGGCCGCGACGTAGATGGTTAGGGTTATGAGTGCACTGCAGGAAAGAGGTCTAAATGTAGTGGAAGCTAGAGCTCGTGTTGGTAATAAGGAATGAGTGGAGAGGTGTTGTAAAAGGATAGTGGGATATTTGGACGTGTTCTCAGGGATGGGCAGGGCACCCGTATGATGCGGCAGGGGTAAACCAGTGAAAGCTGTCGGGCCCTGCTGTTGAACGTCACCCTGACCCGAGTGACTTGGCTGCTTTCTTGTGTCCCGTTTCATCTGGAGGGACGAACGCATGACCAACTTGGGTGCCGAGGTGCTTAACTTGTTTAGGCATTTGGGTAGGCCATGGTCCAAACATTTTTGTGTGCGTTTTTGATACTTTTTCCTTTTGAAAGAAAAACTTTGTTTTTGTGTATGTTTGTCTTGCTGTCGGTCACACCCTCTCGAGGGATATGACCAGGGTAGATAGATAAATGGATTAAAGCACCCAAAAAATCTGCAAAGCCAAAAGAGCCAGTGTTTTTTTCAAGCTGAAAGAGACGTTTATATAGAGACAGAATTCCCATCACTATATTGCACTACACGGGTGTCTCATCGAAGAAAAATATTGCCAAAATGTCATTTTCAGATTTTTAATAGTGTATATTATTATTACACATTTCATTGAGAGATAAACTTTGAAAAAAGTAGAACTTATGTTGTTTCTTTTCTAACATTTTTTTTAGGATATATATTGGAAAGCGCCTGAGTTCCCACAGCACCTTCTGAGAAGTCTTGCATTGGACAAGAAAGAGAAATCAGCATGCCTTAAAATGTTTGAATGTAAAAAAAAAATCAAGTTTATTGTAAGCAATATGACTGTGACACTGGCCTGCTTTGGACTCATCAGACCGTCAGTTTTCTGCTGCTTCCTCAAAGATCTTCACTTTGAATCACTTGATCAGTCAGTAATTTGTACGCTACTGTGTATTATTTTGTTGTTTGTATCCAGGGGATCATTTGCGTACTGTGATCGCTTCACTATTGATGATGCTGTGATATTTGTAATTAAATCTTGAATACACAAACCTGGTCCATGATGTTGATTAAAAGTTAAATCGGGGTTCGTATAGGTGCTTGAAATTCTTAAATGTGTTTTGATGTTTGAAAAGAACTTGAATTTGGGGTAAGTGCTTGTAAATGCTTGAAATTGTTGCCTTAATTCTCAAAAAGTTTGCCTAAAATAATACAGGTCCTGCTTTCTGGTGGCTTCGCTTTGCCATTGCATTTACTCCCTGGTGATTAACAGGAACTGGCATTAGTTTGTACAGTAATGTCCTACGAAGCGTCATCGCCCTCTACAGGTCGTGCCCAAGAGGACAGATGCATGCTAGACCTAAATAGGGCACCATGAAATGCGTATTTGCAAGATAACGTATCAGTTACGGATATTTATTATGGGCCATGCAAAAAAAGAATCAGTTTCCCAGTAGTAAATTGAAATGGGAAGAACTGAAAATCTCAGCTAGATATTACATTTACCCAACACTTATACGGGGAGAGATTTGTCTCGAAAACCTATATATTCACCTTTTAATCAAGATCTTAAAATCATGACTTGATTAATGCATTTTAAAATTAAAAAAATCCATATGTAAATCAGATATATTTGGGGCTCTACAAATGAAATGATTTAAACCGATTTTTTTTTAATGGTACCGGAAAAATTGGAAAACTGTCTAAAAAGTCCTTAAAATGTGCTTGAATTTGGCCATAAAAAGTGTACGAACCCTGATCGATATGCATGCGTCTTTGTTCTTCAAGTGAAATACAATCCCACAAAAGAGGAACACAATTAAAATTTTATTGAACTTTGGTCAAAATAATAACTGAATACATTGCCACCATGTTAGGAATCAAAGGACAAAGACAATGCGTTGTTTTGCCTGACCGTACTTGTAACCATCACGTCAGCATTCACAATGTGTTGGGTTGGTGACGCCTTTGAAGAAATTGTCCTGTATTAGTAAGGACACGGACGAGGACCGTCAATACTCAAAGATTGGGAGGCACTCTTATCCCCGATGTATGTGTGCAAGCTACACATAGCAGCGGCGTATGACATCAAGCTACCCAAAAAAATAACACATAATGCACATGAGGCTCGGGCTGGAGGGGGGGGGGGGGGGGGTGTAATTTGTAGCTGTCACTCATTGAAAGTCGGAATTAAGGCTTTAGATTCCCTTTGTCCGTCTTGTGCCGTGTGCTTTACCAGCCCACTAAAAAAAAATAAAGCAGGACGACCTCGAAACACGCACACATTTCACTCGCTTTCTCTCAATCATACTTTGTGTCCAACAGTGGTTGCGGAACTAGTAGCCCCAAAATAGTAGTTCAATAAACGTTTTGTTTGAGATCTGCTCAAGAACAAAAAAAAAAAAAGGACAGTGGTGCGACTGGACATGATCCACCTCTCTACAACATAAAAACATGCAAAGCAATAATATACATACTTCTAAATTTAAAAACACATCTGGCGTTTTAGTTTCTTTTTATTATGTGGATGACAAGGTGTATTTGAGTAGATACAGTCAGTGAAATCAGGTCACTGTATTGACGGGTGGAGGGAGGAGGGAAAGAAAAAGAAAAAAATAAGTCCACTTCCGGATCACGGCCACTTCCACAAGCGATTACGCGACCGGAGGGAACGAGAGAGGGAATGTTACAGTTGGGACTTTTTTCTTCTTCTTTCCACCGGTCACCTATCCGCTCTTCGCAGCTTGGAAACCTTTCAAAAGGTGGTACGACTATGGATGGGACTTCACTTCTCGGTGGGAGTGGGGCAACTTCTGAGCCTTTAAAAATGTTGAACTGAAGTTTAAAAATGTCAACACAAATATGGACGTTCAAAGAGTTTCGTCAATTAGACCCGGGTAGGTCGCAGTGGAGGACAAGGAAAGGAGTCGGGTTTTGGGGAAGGGGCGTAGTGATTGCCCTGATGCCGTAAGGCGAAAGCAACCTTAAGCTTGGGATTCGAATGAAACAGACCTACGAGTCGACCTCCAAAATAGTAGACGCGTGCTTTCGAAAATTCATCTCCGGGAGGACAACGAGGCTGTTTTTCTTGTTGTTCTTAGACAGATAGACATGTAGTAGACTTGACTGGGCCAGGGAAAGGCAGAGCCAGTCCTGGTCTTCTAGTTTATCTTGTCCTGAAAAATGTACAAGTTGTTGGTAGCGGCAACTGCGATCACGTTCTCTTTGGGGTGCCAGGCCGTGTGTAGGATCTTCTTATTGAAGTCCAGGCTGTCCACGCTGATCTCATCTTTCTTCCTTTTGCCGCCCGTGGACACTTTTCTGGGCTTGAGCGTCGCCCGTGGCTTGCTGCTCTCCCGGGATGCTTCCAGCGTGATATCCCGCCGGGTGTTGCGGTCAAACATTCGGAAGAAGTTGTTGTAGGAGCCTGTCATGATGGCACTGGAAGAGAGGAAAGCCATTAGTAAAACAGAAGCAATAAATGTACCCCAAATTCTGGACTACAGAGCGCACATGATTAAAAGCCGCATGCGCATTTGAATCTTTGTCATTGCAAACTCATTAGGTCAGCAGAAAGGGGGTGTTGAGTTTCATTTTGAGCTGTGCTGTTTTCTTCTCAAAGCTAAAGGCAACCTGGTCTATTTTACCACACTTCATAAGGAAAACTTGCTAAAAAGAGTGTTTGTGTTCATATTTTATGCTGAGCTTCATTCAAATGCTTGCCGTTTTGTTTGGTTAGTGGTGGATAAGATACAGTTATGTTCTTCTTTTGTAGTCGTTTTTATGTTGTTCTTTTGTAGTCAAACGACTGAATTTCAGCTTTAATGTTGTTTACCCAGGTAGCAGTGTTAACAATGGTATTTTCAGGGAAAATCTTGGGTTTTTTTGTCATTAACTGCTGTCCTTTCACGAGACGGTGTGTTTCTAGAAAGATTGGAAAACAACGGGCCATTTTGACTTAGATATTTCTAGTCAACCCTCGTCAGCTAGATCAGTGATTTTCCACCACAGTGCCGCGAGACACTAGTGTGCCATGATAGGTCATCAGGTGTGCCGTGAGAAATTATCCAATGTCACTTTTTAAAATTTTATAAAACATTTATGTCATTGTTAAGTGTCTGTGCTAAAAAAAGTGGGGGTATTATAAATCATATTGTAATTAAATATACCGTATTTTCCGCACTATAAGGCGCACCTAAAAGCCTTTGGTTTTTTTTTTTTCAAAAGCTGACCATGCGCCTTATAACACAGTGCGCCTTATATATGGATCAATATTAAGTCGCAAAGTCTTGCAACTAAGGCAAGCAGCCGCCGAATAGATTTTCCCCCGAAGGCGAAGTAGTCCGCGGTGTATGCTGGGATTTATATACCGGCGTTTCATTTCCTAACCAATGTGTCAATCATCATTTGAATCAGTCACTATTGGTTAAAGTTATTCGGAGGTAAAGGGGGCGGATCCTTTTTATCATTTACAGGCTCGCATGGGCTAAATGGGCGAAACAAAGCCTGCAATTGGCCGAAAAAGATGAATGTGAATCACACGTTGGATTGCATAGAGAAAACATTTTTTACTATTCTGTATTTGTAAATATTTTACGCTCCTGGATTTACTACACTCACGGTTGTAAGAAGACCATGGTTACGTATCATTATTGAACGTGATGGCTGCAAGAGAACTTAGGTGAGCTATGCGGCTTTATATTTTCCTTGTATCTTGTTTTAGAACGATCTTGATGTTTCTGTGATGAGTCTATTTTTAAACTAAATTCAATTCAGTGTTTATTGTCATATGCACAGTAAAGAACCCAGTTTCCTTGCACAATACAATTCTTACTTTGCTGTCCACACAGTTGCCAGCAAAAAATAAAATGGAAACTAAGAAATGTTTGGCATTTCTTGAATCCCAAGACTTTAACCTTCCGAATGATATTTGGAACAATGCATTTGAGTGATTGGTGACATCGGACAGACACTGTTTTTGTACATGTCTGAGACACGTATTTGCGTCTTTGCAAGCTTTCGGAATGTTAAAGGGGTAATAAGTTTGACTGAACTATCGGACTGTTTTGTCGACGTTCTCATTGTAGCGCCCTATAATCCGGTGCGCCTTATGTATGGAAAATATAGGACCAAAAACTATTTTTTGGGGGTGCGCCATATTACCCGGTGCGCCTTATAGTGCGGAAAATGCGGTACTGTTCACAGGGATCAGAATGGAGATTTTCATTTTCAGCTGAAATAGCCAGGGTCCAGGAATAAAGCAGGGCGACAACGAATTAACAAGAGTGAAGCACAGTAGCCGTCTGGCGGGATGCAAAGATTACAAAAAATAAAATTTAGGCCTGAAACCAGAAATGAATAACCCTTGGCCAAAATGCCAAAACAGCAACACCAAAATAAACATTATTCTTTCTGAACCTTTTTTGCCCTGTTATACTTTCTATTTCAGATGAAACAGAAAGTGTTCTTTTGTTCGGAAAAAAATTGTATCCCTACTTATTTCTTTTTGAAGTAAACACTACAGTATATTGTTGGAGTCAGTTCCAATGTTATCGTTTCTGAGAGAAATAAAAACAAAAACAAAGGATAAACAATTGTCTCAGAGGTTACATCACAACAAGCGAAGCTTAAAGGGATAACGTCCTTGATGTAGTACTTCCTTTGCCCTCACCAAGAAGTGGACAAAGAAACATTAACAAGAGTGGGTAGGTAAAAGAGGAAGTAATGGGGTTGGAAGTATATGCTATAGGAATATAATATTGAATACGCTGGAAGCATAAGGCATAACGTTCATTTGAAATGGATGGGTAAAATAGTACAACTGGTACATGAGAGAATAGATATGTGTATAATGACACGAGTACAGACCTGTCACTGCCATTCCAGCAGCACTCAAACTTGTCAAAGATGCAGTCATTTTCATACAGAGAGCACAGTTTGCTGCGAAGGTATTCATGGACCTGAAGACAAAAAAAAAAAAAAAAAACAAGAAAAAAGGAAAATTCATTAATATTTACATACAATTGGATTGAGACAAATATGACAAAACAATTTTTGGGGTACACAGCACTTTGTAAAGTTGAACGTTTGCAATCTGACAATGGAACTGATTTCAAAGGTTTATCGAAAACTATTAAGAGGGATTAAAAATTAAGCATGAGAGGTCAATGCCCTACTCCCATCAAAATGGGTCAGAGGAGAGAAACAGGCTAACTATTTGAAATACTTAGCCCAAAACATAATGCTTTGTACTTAACATTCAATTGTATGACAACAACATGTTCAACACCTTCACTTGATGATGACACTTACCTAAAAACTGAATTCCACTATTTACGCTATTGTAGTAATTTGATAAACTTCTGCAATCCCATTTGCAGTCGTGCGATACGCGAAGATAATAATAAGTACAGGGGTGTTTTGTTCTTATGGGGTTTTGCACAAGGCGTGAGGTCCCCTGAGTATCCCCAGACACTGAAGATGTCTATATTGTTTTATTTACCTAGTAATATCAATTTCAATTAACTACTGTGTTGTGTAACTGAATACTTTCAGTTTAATATGCTGACATCAGGGTCAAAAATGGGTCAGCTCTTAAAAAGTTGAGGAAGAAATACCATATTTGTGTATAACGCGCAACCTTAATCTTTTGATTTATAAAATGTAGACTTTTTCTCATCTTAAACTGAGTATTGACGGTGACAAATGTTTAATATGTATGGCCATGATTCAAATTATTGACAACTATGAGCACAATACCAAATGGAAATACAGGATGGTAGTTTTTATGCTGGGCATTTCTGCCTGACGCGCCTCCTCTGGCGCCTTTGAAATGCTTGTGTGCCCTGAACACTCGGGCCTGACTTGGTCATCAGCTGGGGACCACCGGTCATTGATGTTTCGCTCCTTTAACCCCAGGACATCTCCTAGTGGCGGAGCGATGGCTGGTAAATCTCCCCATACCAACATAAAATCTACAATATATTTCATGTGCTTCAAATTCAAGAATAAAGTACACCTGCCGGCGCAAACTACATTACTTTTAATCAGAACGCAGCACCGCAAACACCCTATTTAATCTGTGAAATCTCACAATACTCCTACCTTCAAAACAATTTCCACTGTGATCTATGCAATTAACGTAGGTCACCTGTTTTTACTTTAAAACTGTAATTTTTTTCTAAAGGTGAGAGATTTTCATGCCTGTGACATAAAAGGAGGCCCTCAGTTTAGACAAACTCTTAGATAACCATGCATAGGTATCACTGGACCTGATACGTCTCGACTGGCCGGTTTTCCATGTTGAGGTCCCAAACTTTGACAGAGAGGTAGTCACGTGTCATCATATAGCGCCCGCTGTGACTGAACTTCACATCTGAGATGGACGAGATGATCTCAGAGAAGAAGGAGCGGCTGCTAGGATCTTCAGGCTCCTCATAGACTATAATTGATCACCAAATACATTTTACCAAAAACACAGTGAAAAAAAAAATAAAACATGGTGCGACAGCGGGAACTTACACTTGGAGTGGCGGTCGCAGAGCGCCGCCGCTCGCATATCACAGAGCCGGATGGTGCCTTTGCTACTGCTGTACACAAACACATTGCATTGGTGGGGATGGCACTCTGCTGCTGTGATGACTTCAGTCAGCTCCTCCATATTAGCGGGTTTGATGTCTACAATATCTGTGAGGAGGCGATGGTTAAAGGGGACAACAAGCAAAAATGGGGAGTAATTTAAATGATGTCCCCCCCAAAAACCAGTCAGAGGAAGAACAACTTGGTTGAGGCAATTGGAATAAATATTTAAACATAAACGAGCAGAAAGACTCCAGTTTCAGTTTGGATTCAACATTTTATAAAGGTCCCGAGTTAGGACTACAAATACCCACATGCAAACAAAAAAGGATACTAAAACTTCTGTCCGTGATTTCCAGGTGCCATAAATTTATTCTTAGGTCATCTGCAGAGAGGTACGTTTCATGGTCGCTATTTACAGAAATGGAATTTATGTGATAGGTGTGCGCATTTGCAAAGATCCTCCGTGGACTGGCTTCTACCATGAGATCCATTGGCATTAGCACCGGTACCTGCAAGGTAAATCACAAAGAAAATGGGAAGGCCACCTTGGGCTCACTCCATTAAAAAATATAGGGAGGTGATACGTTTCGAGTAAAAAACATTCAACGGGAGAGAACACATCAATGAATTTTGAACTTGCAAGGAGAACAGAAGAGTCCTGTACAAAAAAAATCCCCCCAAATTCCAGAACTATTCTAAAAACAACCTCTTTAAATTAAATCACCTAGGTTGCAAAAAGCAGATACATCCTAGAGGACGTGGTAATCAAAGAACAGCAACATTATTGATCAAAAGAGACAAAGATGTAAACAGTGCATTATAGTCAAAATAAAAAACAACACTGGAATATTCGCCAAAATGACAAGCTCACTTCCTATGCAATCTCTTAAGCAGTATAAATCTCTAAGACTTAAAAAAAGAAACAAGCAGAATAAACTTGTCAGGAGGATTTGGGGGTAGAAGTGCACATACCCGTAAAGAGGTGATTCTAAAGGGGTCTATGAGTCGTCCGTCTTCATATTTCAGGTTGTAGCCCTCGGCCCGTTTATCTCGTTCACTTATTTTCCACAATTTGATAGTTTTATCTGATCAGAAAATAAATGGATAGCAAATGAATTGCAGATTCCATTCAACAGAGCAGAAAAATGCATGATGAATCTTACCGTTTGTTGAAAGCAGAAAGTGAGCAGCATTCTGTTGCGGAAGCCATCTAATTTTATTGATTTTCTCCTCGATTTCTAAACTTTTCAAGTAGTCAAATTCTGGCTCATGACTTTGAAAAGTGCTATAAACGTTATATTCCCCACGCAGGTGTGGACGATTTTTGGACTGCGGAACAAGAGAGAAAACATTTCAACAATCAATGACGCAGTGGATCATAAAATAAGCACTATCCTTAATTGTGAAAAGAGGAAGTACCTCCTGCTCATGTTGAAATATAACTACTCTGCCGCCCTTATCTCCTGTAGCGAGCAGCTCTCCGGAATAGTTGAATTCAACCGTAGAGATTATGTCAGCTATAAATAGAAACAACAAGATGTGATGATGTGTAAAATGATCTGCATTTACTCTGGTTCATGACATGACATAAAAAATACACCACTCCATCACAACAAGCATAAACTGACAACACACCATGTAGAATTTTTAGAAGGAAAGAAAGGCGTCAATATTTACCCCACTATGACACTGTAATAAAAATCTCACGGTCTGAACTAAGTGTTTAGTTCCTCTTAGAACAGATCAAATGACAAAGATGATAGGCAGTGTAGTGTTCCATAAACAAGCGTACAGCAGTGGATCCAAGAGTATCATTTTAACAAAATAGTTGTTTGGAGCACAAAGCGCTCTGCTGCTCTAGCATTCACTCCTGACCACAATAGGAAATTGCGCAATTTTACTTAAATGGTCATTATTTTTTATGTGTGATTATTTTTACTTTACAAGGGAACTTCTATTTTCCAGCGATGCATAGTGACAGGCACAATTTAAAGGCCTGGTAGATAAATCAAATTCGCAGGACAATTACCAACCCAATCCATCAATACTAGAGCTTCTGTTATGTCTAAAAAAATAATTGGTAAATAAAGTCATACACAACAAATGACTATATGGAGTTACAGTAGTCCTTTATTGGGAAACAAAGACGTGTTTTGTTGATAAGGAAGTGCATCAACAGGAATGTTGCACATTGAAATATATCAGAAATAAAGAAAATGACAGTCAAAAAAGTCATTGCATCATGAGTTCCCTTAAACACTAGAGTTGTAGAGGCACCATTTCCAGTGGTGTGTCTTGGGCAAGTACAGCATGGTGGCGCCAATCCCTCTCCAAACCAACATACCAGCCTGAATTGAGCCCACCCAAACGGAAAACTATTGTAATTTTACCAAAGAGTTCTAATTTTCAATCGAATTGTGCTTTGATCGTTGACTTCCACATGTATTGGAAAACATTGACAAATTGATGGAGGGGTTCACATTCTGAATATTTCACTAGTGAAATTTCAAAATTGACCTAAAATGCATTATAACATTTACAGGTCAATTTATTTGCCTTTTGTTACTTTCATTGATACTGATCTGTGTTTCAGTACTTCACGCACAATTTCTTTCTTAACAGTGACCTCGGTGGCAAAATTCATAACAAGTGTTCAATATATTTTGCAGCACACCTATTTCTTTGTCCTTCTGTGACTCTTTTTGTCTTTTGTCACAATTGCAAACTTCTGATGGACACTATGACATAATACATTTAGTGACCACTTCCTTCCATGAACATCCTGTTAGAAGAGTCACAATGGCAATGACGAGTAACCAATTGTTACTCCTGTTGCAAACAAAGCGACATGACTTCACCTTACAATTCGGAATAAGGAACGCGAGCTACACTGCACACCTGCCAAATAACAGTTGAACACATACAAATTTCGCAGGGAAAAGTTTATTTTTATTTTTTTACAAAGTCACACTACTATATAAAAAGAAAAGCAGACAGACTGGCCATTGAGGGATTGTATTGGAAATTATTGCCTTTTATAGACTGCAAAAGTCTCCACAATTCATTATGTTTACACAGGTAAAAATGAATTCAACAGTGCCAAAGTGATTTAATCATTAACCATATTGATATACTTTATTAGTATTTTCTGTGTCTCAACTTACAATAACCTAATCAGCACCCCCTTTCAGATCTGCTAAAGACCAGGGGTAGATTTAGCCTCCCTTTGCCTTTTCTGAAATTTCCTTTTTATACCGTATACCCTGTTGTGAAATTATTATTCAAAAAAAATGTTATGCTCAAAAGGAACCTCAACGACCTTAAACAGTGGAAGGCGGACACATTTTAAAATAGTCGTTGATATGGGACACAGGCATTATAGTTATAATTTTAAATATCTTAGGATATCATCAAGTCACACATTGAAATAAAATGCACTGAAGAATTAGTATTAGTCTGGGGATCAGGTTTGGCTTCTTTGTTTAATCTAGTCTTAAATTTTGGTGTGCCTCTTACTGATAAAAACGAAAAATCTTAATATTTTGCCTTCATGCCTTTGACTCAAAGGTTTCCTGACCCCTACATTATACCAACAAGTGATCTGCATGACAAAAACACTCGTGTACTTGACGCAAAAGCATGTCATTACAATAACTGCCTCAAGTCATATGTGCAATACTGAATGGATTTAACTACATTTATACATACACTACTTGGGCCTGTCATTTGGGTAGGTGCAGTTTACATCTAGCTACTTTTCTTGTGACTAAAATAACGCAAATTCCGGACTATAAGCCGCTACTTTTCCCCCAAATGTTCAACCCTGCGGCTTATTCAGTGATGCGGCCAATTTATGTAATTTTTCTAACAGCCGCCAGCGGCGCTCGAGTACAAAAAGTAAGATTTAGACCAGTGGAATATATGCGCCGAGGAAGACTGCAACAACATATCCTCATCATGCAAATTGCAAAAAGGAAAGGCACATGACGCAGCTTTCAAGCTAAATGCAATCGAGCAGTCAGAAAAAGAAGGAAACAGAGCTACTGCACGCAAATTTTACTTTGCGAGCATGTTGCTAGCGTGTGCTTGAATAAGAGCGTGGGACGACGTCTGTATGTCAAAGCCTCTTGCCCCTACTGGGCAAGACGACTTTGAAGACTTCGTTATAAGGAGGAAGATGAGGACGGTGTACCGTGGTCATTACAAGTACGGTATGTTTTTTTAACAGACCCGTTTACTGCTTTGCGAGCGTGTTCCTAGTAGCGTTTTGCTACCCTTCACAGGCACGTCATGGGATGAAAGTTATAATATTATTATTAAAGCTTTGAAAACTCTCGCGGTGTATCGTCTTTCTTTATAAATATGTGTAACCATGTATCATATGTATTTGCAACTGTATACTTTTGTAATGTATTTATTTTGGACACTTATTCTGCACGAGCAAATGAGAAAGAAGGGGCGGGGCAAACACGGGCTGATGGGAAGTGGAGTAAAGGTGAGACGTGTTTGTGGACGCGGCCGACAATAGTGGATATATATTTTTTCCACCCTTACCTTTGGAAATATACACTTTTTTCCTTGGATTACTTTCAATGGGCACCCAGACTCTGCAGGTCTGCATCAAATCTTAAGTACCGGTATCATTTTCCGTTCACTTTGCCGGCTGTGATTTTTGGACTGTGTCGGGTATGGGTTTATTTTGTGTTTGTGTTGCATTTTTTCAATGTGAGCGCATGCGGCTAATATACAGGTGCGGCTTGTGTATGTAAAAAATCGGTTATCCTCCCGAAATGTGGTGGGTGCGGCTTATAATCAGGTGCACTCTATAGTCCGGAATTTAGGGTAGATGTTTTTTTCTTTTCGGAACCTCTTATAATGACTTGATTAATATCTGTCAACTCCTAAATTTTCACTTTGTTTTACATGTTTTATCATATCCAATTGTGTACGCCAGGGCTCTCCAACGTGGTGGTCACCAGGTAACCCCCTAAGAATACTTAAGTAGCCTGCAGACAGGTTCTGAATATACCTTACTAATAATGATAGTTCATTGTGATTTTATAGAAAATTTGATTTCTAACTGGCATGATGTTTTAGTGCCTATTTTAACTCCTGTAATTCTAAAAATAAATCGGTAAACACAAGTTTTTTATTTTAAAAATGCGCATCAAAGTGGTAGCTCTTCGCACGACTATGTAACAAAAAGTAGCTGGCAGTTCAATAAAACGTCGGTGACCTCTCGTGTATGTGGTCTATTTTTATTATACAAGTACATTTTTTATTTAAAAAAATCCAAATCGTCTTGGTCAACCTCAGGGGAACTGTTTAAATCTTGGCTTAAAACACACTTCTATTATATAGCATATGAATAACCTATATTTTATGTTGACAATATCTGTATTATTTCCCCTCATGCAGGTTTTAGATCAGGGGATGGTGTAAATAGTCTGTGGTTTGCGATAATCAGTGGTCTGTGCAGCCATTTGAGACTCTTTGTGATTAAG
Organism: Urocampus carinirostris; assembly: GCF_059441175.1. Taxonomy (NCBI): domain Eukaryota; kingdom Metazoa; phylum Chordata; class Actinopteri; order Syngnathiformes; family Syngnathidae; genus Urocampus; species Urocampus carinirostris. The sequence goes on from NC_142361.1 coordinate 10,708,100, forward strand.
GGCTATACAAAGAAACATGACTTCACTTGAACTGGTATAGATAGATAGATAGATACTTTATTCATCCCCGAAGGGAAATTCACATTTCCAGCAGCATCCCTGAGTTGAGAACAATACAATAATAAAGCAAAAAGAATACAATATACAAATACCCAGTGTGACGTGCAAATACCCACTGTAGCGTGTTATATAGAATAACTAAATAGGACGACAACGTCATCGTATAATAGATACAGCTAATACTCAAATCAAATAAAAATGTATTTGTATAGCAAACAAATCAAAATTGCTGTATAAAGCATTAAATATACAAGAAAATCACCACTCCCCACACAACATAAGGGAACGGTAAATACACAGACACAATGGGTGCCACCATTGTAGATTTTTAATTACAAAAATTGACTTGACGGGAGATAATTTATTTTACTATTATACGTTTACTGTCACTCTATTGTAAGATAAAAACTAAAACTATGATCCCTCCTTGCGCCAATAGGGTGAAGGCATTAAGGAATATCTATGTTGTCCTTTGTGTCTTAGCCTCCAGCAAACAATTGTAAAACTGTTCATACATTTTGAAGGATTTAGAATGATTGTCACGGTCTTCTACATTGCCTGTCTTGCTGTAAGTAAATAGGTGCAGTGTTGAGTTTTTGATGTTTATTATTGCATAATAAGGGGTGTTGCAAACACTGTGACAAGCAATTGACTCAGGATGATTGTGCAGTGCAGCTTTCTATTAGGAAGAGCACTTATGAATATGAGGGCTGTCAGTTGAATGAAAGGCTAATTTATGCTAGAAACTATCGACACAACGGAATAAAGTCACATTGGGGACAGTTTGGCACGTTGAACGAATGATTTAGCTTGACGTCACAGGACAATTTATGGGCGCAGTACAATGACGTCACGTACATAGGCGCTCCTGCTCGAAGAGCCTAGCCACCATGTAGCATTCGGCTAGTTAGCCGTATACACTGTATAGTGTTACGTTTCATGAAAAGAGTACTTTCAACACAGTAAAACGAGAAACACTCCATTCTGCCCTCATAGCAGAGACTGAGTAAAACCGTATTGAGCTACTAACTACCTTGCGAATGGCGCAAAAGAGCGGCTTGTTCTTCCCCTCTCCTCCTTCTGCTAAGCCTAGCATAGCATAGCCGAAAAGCGTTCGCTACATACCTTCCGCAACATCTTCATCTATTGCTCCTTTCACTTGAGAGAAACACCACTGAAAATCATTTCCGCCTGCAACCCCTGAAAAACAAGGGAGACAAGCGTCGGTTTGGATATGATAAAAATACGACTTGACATGGGTAGTTTTGGCAACTAACGCGCTAGATAGCTTAGCCGGCTAACTTGCAGACACTCAGGGCCATCCCTCTCTCATACACACTCACACACGCGCATACACGAGAATAAACACACAAACACACACACACGAGCTAAGCAAGGTGCTGGATCATTTTCCTCTCCTTTCACTATAAAGTAACTCACCCGCCATTGCTTCATTTAGCAGCTCTTTTTGATGTACACGGCGCGTCCAATGTCCAAAACGACGCGCACGACTCGCTTGTAGTTAACGGTGAACATCCACGATCGCTGTGAAAAGCCAAAGCTTGGGGATCTGTCAAGACCACACAAATTATCCGTGATTTTTTCCCTCCTCTCCCCCCTCTCCAAAATGGCGCACAGGACATGGGGCAGTGACGTCATGCACGCACGCCAACCTCGCGTGAATCCAATGTACATCCTGTTTGAGGATCGCCGTGGGAAGTTCGATATTTCAAATACAATTTTATTATTAAGATTATCATTATAATAATCATAATAGTAAATTTTATTATGATTACTATTATCATTATTTAGATATTACGGTGTGGTGTTTGTGCAAGAAGAATCAGTGCAATAATACGCATCAAAAAGTGACCTGTCAATGGATACGTTTTATCCGTGTTCTATACGTATTTTTAAAATTGTGTACACCGTACAACAATATTTTTATTGTATATATTTAAAAAATATATGTATTTTAATTTTTAGAAATGAATTAAAAAAACTCACTTTGCCCATTTTGTCTCAAATCCGGATTGTCTCTGTCATTGGTAGCAGATGACGTAGTTTGGTAAAATTGTCGCGCTACACTAGAAAATGATCTTCAAATACAGTATTTATTCGGTAAATAAAATAAAATTGTTTACACAAATTATCTTGGTTTTTAATTTTACATAGTATGTCCTTCTGTGAGTAAATTTGTGAATTTCCCTACGGGGATGAATAAAGTATCTAACTATCTATCTATCTATCTATCTATCTATCTATCTATCTATCTATCTATCTATCTATCTATCTATCTATCTATCTATCTATCTATCTATCTATCTATCTATCTATCTATCTATCTATCTATCTATCTATCTATCTATCTATCTATCTATCTATCTATCTATCTATCTGTCTGTCTGTCTGTCTGTCTGTCTGTCTGTCTGTCTGTCTATCTATCTATCTATCTATCTATCTATCTATCTATCTATCTATCTATCTATCTATCTATCTATCTATCTATCTATCTATCTATCTATCTATCTATCTATCTATCTCTTTCTCTCTCTCTCTCTCTCTCTCTCTCTCTCTCTCTCTCTCTCTCTCTCTCTCTCTCTCTCTCTCGCTCGCTCTCTCTCTCGCTCTCTCTCTCTCTCTCTCTCTCTCTCTCTCTCTCCTCTCTCTTTCTCTCTCTCTCTCTCTCCCTATCTATCTATCTATCTAAATAGGTGTAGCCGTCTTGTAGTATTTTTGTAGTACTGTATTTCTGTAGTATTTTTTAATGGTAATATTTTGGTAATATTTCTGTAGAGTTTTTGTAGCACTACTATTGCCTAGTTGTATTTTTGTAGTACAGTAATTCTGTAGAATGTTTTTTTTGTAGTATTTTTGTACTATTTCCATAGTGGGATTTTTGTAGTATATCTGTATAATTCTTGCTGTTTTTCTACAGTAGTATATTTTGGATTGTTTATGTTGTACGATGTTTGTAGTAATTCCATAGTACTCTTGTGTTATTTCTGCAGTGGTATTTTTGTGATATTTTTGGAGTAAAGAACAAAACAAGATGCTTAAATTATTTTTTTGTGTTGTCTCCTTGGTAAACAAACTTGTTTACACAAATGATTTTTGTTTTTATGCTACATAGTCTGTCTTGCTGTGAGTAAATAGGTGCTGCGTTGTGTTTGAAAGGTTTATCATCGCTTAATAAGAGGAATTGCAATCATTAACAAGGGGAGCTAAGATTACAGGTCTTTATTTGAAATGCAGTTTATCATTATAATTATTATTATTTTATGATTATTTTTATTATTATTACTATCAATATTATTCTAAACTTACGTAATATACTCGACACACGTTCGTATCAAAGGACAAATCAGTGTAATAATGCAAAATGCGCTTTATTAAGTGACTTTTTTATTCACAACTACAGTCGGAAGAAAAGGTAACTCCGTGTCTAAAGCAACCCAATTTTTTTTTTTTAATTAAATTTTAAAAAGTAAGACACACCACAGGAAATGGTGCCCCTACGACCCTTGTGGTTAGGGTAGCAGAATGGCAAAATCACATAGATTTTCTCTTTTTGTCTTATTTTTTAATGTGAAATACATTGAAAAATATCGGTCATATCTTCAGTCAATTTACGTAACTGTCAATTTGACTTATGTTTAATTACAGAACATAAAATACTGTATTTTTGACATCTGCTAAATGTCTGTAATCCTCGGGTCAATGTGCACCATCTAGTGGAAAAATAACAAAAATGCCGGTTGAGTGCATAGTGACGAGAAACGTGCGTGCGTATGACTGCACTAACGCTAGAATAAACTAATCCTAGTAATAAAAGCATCAATAATAGTACAGTATTAGCAAGAGTAAAATTGAACACCCTATTGTACAGAAAACTGTTAGGTGACTCATCAGAATACAGTGTTTAAAACTGTCGACAAAAAATGTTCGAACCTCATATTGTTAGAAAATGATATAATGAAATTGTGAATATGTTTAATTGCTGTTAAAAGTGTCAACATTTTTTTAAAACCTCACATTGTTTATTTGCTGTTAAAAGTGTCAATAAAATTGTTCAAACAGTGTTTAAAACGACTGTGTTAAGTATTAGTTTTGTGTTTAGAGAAGATAAATGAAACATAATATACATTTTTTTTCAGTTCCTGGGGTAGAATAAATACATTTTCAAGGTCTTGTGTGATTTTTGAGGGTGTTGATTGCTCTTGGGAAGAAACTGTCTTCTCATTAATAAATTTATATATGTTTACTTCTACCCTCTATGCAAACATATATTGGGATACTCCAAGTCCATACAGTCTAACAATGAACCCTGATTTTTAATTTTCAGATATCTGACAGTCTAGTGTTTAAAGAAAATACAGTGGTGTTAAAACATATGTTAACTTTTTGGAATTTCTTTTTTGCCCCAAATCCGTATCAAATGTGATCTGGTCTTTGTCAGAATTAGAGATGAAAACAGTGTCTGCTTTAATTAAAACCACTCAAACAGGTATAGGTTTCCATATTTTAATGAGGATATCATGCAAGAAATGGAAGAAAGGGAATCAATAATTATCTGAATTGTCACATTTTGTCACGGTTGCCATGGCGCCCAATTGGCCCCGCCCGTGTGGCGCCAGCTGCGGCTCATTGACAGATTGGATTTCCATCTATTTACTCAGTGCTCTCATTCTTCCTTTGTAAGTCCATCAACAAACCTCTGCCCCGCAAGACGTGGGTTTTCACTCTGTTTCCTATTGGTATTACCTGTCTGGTATTGTTCCCGTTTATTTTTGTCCTGTATAATATCGGTTTCCAGTTTTGTTCCCATCTATTTTTGTCCTGTTTATTATTGTCTCTAGTTTTCGTTCCCGTCTAGTTTGTCTTGTTTATTTTCGATATCCTGTTTCATTATCAATCCAGTCTGTCCTGTCCTTTCCGGTATTGACCCCATCCGTCCGATATCTACACAGGCAATTGGTATCGATCTCGTCGGCCTTTGACTTCCTACCATTTCACTCCAGACTCCTGGCTAACGTACATGACTCCCCATTTCCTGTAAAATAAAAGGCTTGTGTGAGAAACGTCACGCGTTTTAGTCCTGATCCTGTTCCAGTTCATGACACATTTGATATTTTGTGCCCACCCCTTTCTGCAGCATTACCTTCAACCAGACACTTTCTGTAGCTTCAGGTCAGTCTGTCAAATTGATCAGGAGTAATCTTGGCCTATGTTTCTTTACTACCATACTTTTATTAATTCTAGGACGTCCCCATGAATCGCTGTCTTGCGGTCATGCCAAAAAAAATCAATGGGGTTCAAGTATGGACTTTGACTCGGTCTCACCAGATCATATATTTCATTCCTTCGTAGCCCCTCTGGAGTCTGAACCCCTTATTTACTTCTGTGTTTTGGATCATTGACTTGTTACATCTGTCTCCTTCCCAGCTTTAGGTGTCTGACAGACAGCCAAAGGTTTTCCTGCAAAATATCCTGATCAACCTTTGATTTCATTTTCTAATTGATGATTGCAAGTGTTCCAGGGCCCAAGGCAGCTAAACTGCTGCAATCCAAAATGAACTCCCCACCATGCATAACGGTGGGTATTAGGTGTTGATATCAGTTAATTGTTGCATTTTTCCTTACACATTGCATTGTTTGTTCCTCCCAAACAATTTTACTCTAAATACTCCGCAAAATATGTTGCCAAAACCTCTGTTGCGTGTCCTTTCGTCTTATTGCAGATATTAAATGGTCAACAATGTTTGTAGACAGCATGGCTTCCTCTGCGGGGTCCTCCCATGATCACCATTCTACGTCACTGTTTAACATATAGTGCAGAGATATTGGATTGTGCTGTATTTACTAGTTGCTCTAAGTCTTAATTGGAAACTCTAGGGTTATTTTTCACCTGCCCTGAACTGTTGGCCTCATCTTTGGTAGACAGCCACTACTAAGGGAAGGTAGGAACAGTGTCCAACTCTCCATTTGTAGACAACCTTTCTGACCCTCAACTGATCAACATCAATACTTTTGATATGGTTTTGTATCTTTTCCCATCTCTGTACATATAAAAAAATTCTTGACCACAGATCTTCAGACAGCTCTGTTGAACAAGCTATGGTCTAACATTAGAAAATGCTTGGAAATTCTTACCATGTGTGTGTTTTATAGTGGACCAGGCAGCTGCGGTATGTCAAACCACCTGACTAGAAATAGTGGGGTGAAACTGTTTTTCAATTGCTCTTTTAATCTCCCTACGTGTAAAGGTTATGTTACTTATTTCTCCCCTTTGGCTATAGTCATTCTTCAAATGGTACCTTCATTAAACCTATAAATGTTTGTGTCACGGTTGCCATGGCGCCCAATTGGCTCCTGTTTCCTGTTGGTATTTCCTGTCCGGTATTGTTCCTGTTTAATTTTGATATCCTGTTTTGGTATCAATCCTGTCTGTCCCGTCCTGTCTGGTATTGTGTGGTTTTAGTTAAAGCAGACAGTTTTTTTTTTCATTTGTATGATTTTGACAGAGATCAGATCACATTTGATTGGGCTTTCATGGAGAAATGTGAGACATTTTAAAAGGTTCAGATACCTTACGTACCACTGTAGCTCAAGTAAGTATTCTTTGTTCTCGGCAAAAGAATGATAGTTTGAAAATAAATGAAAAAACAAAGACCATAGAAAAAGTAAATGCCATAATCCTTCCTGACTCAATAACTTTTTTTCAATTGAAAGTAAAGACATTCAGTGCCACTTTATCATCTAAAGTTGTGCCGATCTTTGTCAGATTGAAAGAACATTTTGTGTTTTCTTTGGTTGTTGAAAAGTCTTGTTGCTCCACAATGATTCTGAGGCTACCCTAGACTTTTGTTTTGAGGCCTCTGTTTGCTTTCATTGTATTGGATGCCTTTGGGTTTTGTGTTAAAAACAAATTAAAAAAGAAATATTGTGAGAAAGTGCAAAGGAAACTCATTGAATGCTTTTCGTGAATGCACTGTTTAAAGGGAAAGTTTACTGTTATCTAGTGCCTCCTCATGGTACAAAAAAACTATAACCCATTACAAAAGTATTTTATATGAACACTAGGCAAAAATATATGAATTATCATACCAACGTTAATTCATATAAAAAAGGTTGAAAATTTATATTTGAATTGTATTTCTTTTACGCCGAGGAATCCCCACTTAAAACAGCACTAAGTTTGTCCGGCATCCTGTTGCTACGTTGTGCCATGTATCACTGGCCCTCGCTTGTAGCAGACAACACAGTGCCATCTAGTGGTCAAATGTTACACTTTAGAGCTTTAAGGCAACACGAAAAATATCTACATAAAAAAGAGCACCTTTAAAGAACTTTAAAGAAGCTTTAACCCTTTTCTATAATACGTTCCAGTCCGTGTGAGTTTCCCTAAATTGAATAAACTGTCAAGGAAATAAATTATTGATGATTAATGTGAAAAGTGTATAGCTTGTAAAGGGGAGGACGGAATCAAGATAAGCTCCTGCTTTTTACCGTCAGTCCTTTTTTTTCTTCTGTTTTGTCAATGTTTGGCAAAGGTGTTGATTTTGAATTAATTATAACCTTGTACCTAATAATCAGGGAAAAATACAAGCATCAATCAATTAATGTCATTGTTGTTTTTCTTCTTTTATTTTCTTCTTCTTTTTTTATTTCTACTTACAAATGCACAGTTAATAAACACTAATAATGATCAAATCTTAGTGAAAGAAATTGTCAGGACCAGATCAGAGAAAGGGACCCATTTGCGTTGTGTTTCTCATAAGTTTTATTGGAAGAAAGAGAAAGGGTTGCGCCCACGATCCCAGTGATTGCTGGACGCGGGAAGCAGGTCGCTCTGAAACTCGGATTGTGCTCCGAACGCGCAAGTGGGTCTTCCGTGGCGAGCGATGGCGGTGTCGGGGACGGAAAAACGAGTCAGTAGCCGGGATAGGAGAGCAAAAACGTGGTCATAAGCGAGTTGTAAGCCAGAATAGGAGAGAAGACGTGGCCGGGGACAAAAAGTGGTCAAAAGCCGAATGGGAGAGTAGACGTGGTCAAGATCAAAAAAGGGGCGAAGGTAGGGGACAGACTCGTGCAAAAAACGGGACAGGTGGGAGTCAGGGTCGAAAAAGTCTTCCCTAGTGTTAACTGAGGTTCGCCAACAGACTGACAAAATGGGACAGACAGGACTGGTTACAAATACTGATCGGGAGCCAATCAGACCACGCGGCAGTTGGCGCCAAAGTAGCGGGCACAGCTGAGTCACATCAGTCATCATGACAGAAATGATAATTGAGAAAAAAAACCCATCAGTAATCATTTTGTAATAAAATCTTACATTCCTGAATCATATTTCAACAGTGGGCCACCAAAAAGACCCCCATCCCTTCAGCTAAGGCACACTATTCCATTCATAGTCTGGCCCTCGTAAGAATGGGTTTTTTACCCAAGCTAAATGAGTTTGACACCCCTGCACAAGCTTTATCAAATCACTGGACATTCAGGACCAGAAAAATGTGAGCTCATTTTTGGGGGGAAAATGTTGTACTATAACTAATACTTTCTCCTAATTACAGCCTCAATTGGATTTTTGTCCACGCAAAGTTCAGTTAAGCACCGCGAGTGTGCGCCAGCGTGCTTGCTCGTTGCAGCTTGATCAGGTATAAGGAGAGGTGTTGACTTTATTCCGCGCCTCCAGTAACACCACTGACTCTGATAGTTCCCGATCCCACCGGGAATTCATTATAAGACAGCTAGAGGCTGCTTGTGGACGTTTCCCGTACTGGGCCGTATGTTAACGTGTCGCTGTAGCGCCGGGCAAACATGTGCTGCAGCTGCTTTCTCTGGCTGTGGGCAACCTGAGAGATTGATTGGTGAGCCTTCTGTTTCATCCAGGATCAGGGCCACATTCAGCAGACACGGCGCCTCCGGAGAAGACGCCATTTTCCGAGGAAAATATGGCTCATTACCAGCGTGGGCAAAATGAAGGTGTATTGACTTTTTTTGGTTCCCTGTTGAAAGCATTTCTTCCACACAGCACACCTATTGCGTATGTTTTATGTACTGGCTTAAAAAAGCTATCCAGGCACCTTTAACTCATCTCAACTTGTAGTGTGCTGTGTGTTTGGCCGTTGAATTTAATCATTAAATTCTCCTTGTAACATACTGTACAGTATATGTAAGTCGGTTTAAACATTTTGTATGGAACTGTACTACTTAATGAGCCTCAATATTTCTTTAGCATCGACATAAATAGTAGGGCGGCAGCTGAGTGGTTGGCGCGTACATAGCACTGTTCTGAGGTCAAGGGTTTAAATCCAGCTACCAGACTTCCTGTGCGGAGTATGCATGTTCTCACTGTGCTTGTGTGCGTTTCTTGCGGGCAATCAAGTTTCCTTCCACATTCTAAAACATGCATGTCAGGTTAATGGTCCAGTTCAAATTGTCCCTAGTGAGTGAGTTGTCTGTCTCTGTGCGCCCTGCAATTGGCTGGCAACCCACTGCCAGAGGTTGGCTGGGATGGGCTTCAGCACCTCTGATACCTGACTAAGGATAAGCAGTGCAGATGGACATACATGGCAACCTTTTGACACTAAAAAGCAGCAGATTTTTTGGCAAACTATATTTTTACATGAGAAACACAATCTGTCTCCAGAATATTAAAAAATGAATAAAAACAAAAAAATATGCTTATTTGAAACTGGATGTGACAAAACAAAAAATTAATGCGATTGTTGGAGTGTTCTAAACACTTCAAAATAAAGCGATAGACTAAAGTACCAGTCTCAGGTCAAGATTTTTTTGTTGTTGTTCAAATTTGTAAAATATTAGACAAAAAAAAACTTTAGGCAAAAAGGGGCAAAAAGAGGTAGTCCAACACATAAAGTGGTAGTGTTTGTAGATATGCATTGATGCTAGTACAAACACTTAACTTTTGTTAGCATGCTGTTAATGTTTTCAAGCACCCTTGTCTGGTGTATAGATTTTTACCCAAAACAGTTTTATAATTTTAAAGATAGACCATTATAACTCAATAGTGTATTTTTCTTAAAGGAACACAGTGTAATATTTGGCTGCTAGATGTTGCTGTATCGTGTAGTGCAACCGGAAACAAGCGCAACAAAGCATAAAGACGAATACAAACCATGGAGACCATGGTAACCAAAGAGCACCATTTTTCTTCTCATTTTTGTTGCCCAGCCTTTCACAAAGTTTTTTTTTTTTTTGGGGGGTACCCATAGAAGCAATATGGCAGACAATCATGTCAGCTCGCTCTAAATGAGCTTATTATTGTGTAAAATAAGTACTACAATTTAAACCCACAAGAATTTATTTAAAAATGCGGAAGTTTATCTCATCTCATCTCATCTCATCTCATCTCAGGTTTTTTTAATGAACACATTTTTACACATAGTGGGGGGTATGTTATAAAAATTAAAATACGATTGCATGCAATTAATTTTACACTTTTACCATGTACTAATTTTGAATTAGTTATAATTATGCAGGTTTTTATTGATTATTATTTTTTGTCTATTGGATGTTGTTATTAAGTAATCAGAATTATGACTGTCATTGATACATTCCAGCTGGGTCCAAAATGTAGGATATTAATAAGGAAAATAGCATTTTTAAATAAAGTACTTAAAAAAAAAAGATAATTCATTTGTTTACCATGTGGGTTTTTTTGCAAATAGCATCCATTATCTAGTCCAAGGTGTTTTACATCCCCAATTAAGTATTTGTTTGGAATAAAAAAATGTCCTTATCTTTATAATCTTTTCATTGCGACATTAATTTGATATGACAATAAAAACCTTTGTTTGAAAATAGAATATAATGCTAGTAAACTCTTAAAGGGGCAGTGGGTTTTATTTAGTGCATCGTAGTGCTACAAAAAACATTCACCCAGTATAAAAAACCATTGATTTGAATTCTAGGCGGAAAATATATGAATTATGATACCAATGTTAAAATTTATATTGAAAAACAAATTCATAGGTCGAGACATTTGTATTGTATTTGTGTGCTATATTTCTCCAATATCCTGCTGATACGCTCTGTTGTGTATCACTGGCCCTCGCTCGTATCAGACAACACAGTGCAGTCTAGTGGTCAAATATTACACATTGGGGGATTTAGATGATAAGGAAAAATACATAAATTATCACATTAAAATGCTCGTAGGCCAAGAAATTACCATTTATTTTACACTACATGAGCCTTGTTCATCTCGGCGGATGGGTGGTTAGCGCACAGCCCACAGTGCAGAGATCGATGGTTCAATTCCAGCTTCTGCGGCCTCTCCGTGCTAAGTTTGCATGTTCGCCCCGTGCCTGGGCACTCCAGCTTCCTCCGACATTCCAAAATCATGCATGTCAGGTTTATTGGCCGGTCCAAATTGTCCCTATGTGTGAAAAAGCAAGTATGTTGTCCATCTCTCTGTGCCCCGGCTAGCAACCATTTTGGGTACCCAAATACTTAAAAAAGGCTGGGGAAAAAAGAAGCAAAGTGGAAAGTATTGTCAGAACCCGAACAGACGGTTGGCCCCAGACGCGTAACGTTTTCACACAAGCTGTATTCTACGGGAAAAGGGGCAGTCATGCGCGGGAACACAAACGCCAGCGATTCGGCGATCGCTGGGCAGAAGAGATCGATACCAGATACTGGATACAACAGCAAGATACTGGATGGGACAGGACAGACGAAATCAATACCGGATAGGACAGGACAGAGGGGATCTATACCAGATACATGATCAAGATACCGGACAGGACGAGACAGACAGGGTCGATACCGGATACTGGAGCAAGATACTGGACAGGACGAGACAGGCGGGATCAATACCAGATACTGGATACACGAGCAGGATACTGGACATAGTCAAAATACAAGTCTTGCAAGTGCAGAGATTCGTTGACGGACTGACAAGGAGTAAATGAGAGCACTGAGTTTGGATTGGAGGGGGGCCAATCAGGCAACGAGCAACAGCTGGCGCCAAACGAGGGGGCCCAAGTGAGGGGAATGGGCAATCGTGACAAGTATTGTATATATATTCTTGTGCTGTTTCCATTTAGTTGTCAAAAAATACACACTGTCTCCTTAAATCAGGGCTTCTCATTATTTTCTGTCACGTCCCCATTGGAAGAAGAATCCTCTCGTTTTCCATTAGTTTCTTATTTCTTTGGAACAAAACAACTAATAAATGGGTAGATTATGTCAAATCCAATCCCCATTGATCACCCTCCAATTATTTTGCATTTTACTTTTTAGCCTTGGTTAGAAACCAGCATCAGTAAAGCATCATTGTTATTTTGATGGACATTCTACTTTCCTGCCATTGATTTAGCATTCCACGATTCACCTTTGGTAAAAAGTTGAATGAACCAACTAAAATCCAATATTTCGTAAGTCCACTTCTGTTGTTGTGTGACTTCATACACAAACATCCACCACCTCACAACGCACCTGGAAAACATGCACACACAAACCACTCCCTGTTGCTTGGTCCATCAGACATTTTTTAAAACTTACCATTGCTGCGCTCAGGGGCATGATGCTGTGTCCAGTCACACACAAACTCACACATGCCAGCAAAAGACAAACACAATTAATTATTCAACACTCGTTTTTTTTTTTCTTCTCGTGGATGATTTTGGCTGTGTTGTCTCTATAGCTTTTGCCTGCCTTGTTGAGCTGGAAGCGAGGAGGCCCGGCCGGATGATGAGTGAGCTCCAGGTCCTCCGTCTTATTTGCATCCGCAGACTACCGCAGGTCAGACACTGGGGACGTGATGCTGCTTCCACCCTTCGTGTGAGCCGCTTTTCCTTCTTTTGTTTTCCATTCACTCGGGTGTCAAAACCCAAACCCCTACCGAGCCAAGTATTTTTTTTTTGCTGCAGAACGTCTGTATTCAATACAAGATATGTGCAAAAAAACTCAATGAGTGGTTTTGGCAAATGTTGCAACACTTACAAATTTCATCGGCAGCAATACTTTCATTCTTTTACAAGTTGTAATTTTTACTACCTTTCTATTTCTACACTGTAATATACTGTACAGTAAACACCATCTAATCGATCTAATATAATCAATCTAAATCTATCAAATATAAATCATATATCAATAATGAACTACTTCACAAATTCTGATTTGTGTGTGTGTTTGTATGGGATTTATAGGCTTAACCAATTTCCGTGCACAGTTGCACTTAAAACCTTCGCAAATGTCTTTACCTAGTTTCTTGTCTAGGCACCCCCAATAAATACCGGAAAAATCGACCATCCGCTTTTGTGGGGTCTCCAACGTCCTCTTGCAGCCAAATTGGGGACTGCAGCTCTTGACCACTGACCTCTCCAAGCAGCCAAATGCAATTTTGGATCGGCCCGGCAACACTGGGCCATCTCCTTATTTCAGATTGATGAAAAATGAAATTAACACTATCCATTGCAGTGGTCAGCAACCACCGGCTGTGGACCAATACTGGGCCCACCACAAGGTTGCCAGCCACTGACCCATTGATACCACATGATGGCGGCGTCAGGCGGCAAAAACTCAAAAAAAAAAGCTTACACAAAGCAGAGTTTTTAACCAATGGGCCTTGTTGTGCCGCAGGAAATTGCCCAATCTTACCTTGCAAATAGTGTGCCATTATTCAGTACCTTTACTTTATACCAGCCAGGTAACTGTCACATTCATCCATATCAGTAGGTGGTGCTGATAACTATTTTCCTTTCTTTTTATATACTAGTTATCCGGTCATGACATAGTAAAGGAAAATATATTTGATATTTTCTTTTGTATCAAGTAGCTGTTTAAGATTGCACTGCAAAAAATAATAAAACTAATCTAATAAAGTATGCACATCATTTGATGATTTAAATGACTTTCTTATCTTAGAAAAAGCTAGAATGGCAGAATATTTTTGGTAATTTTAAGTATCATTTAAAAAAAAGGTCAAAAAAAAGGAAAAAATGTAATGATATCCAAAAATATTGAACAGAATAAATAACCTGTATTATGTCCTGAGCTGCGGTGGCCACAAATGATAGGAAAAACCTAATACGGTCAATATATAAAGCATGATCATTTAACATTAAAAAACAAACAAATAAACATGAATTTGGTGCTGGGAATTATTTTTTAGATATTTTCAACAGACGGTGTGCCACAAGATTTTTTAACGATTGAAAATTGTGCATTGTCTTCAAGACAGTTGGGAAACACTGGTCTAAAGCAGGCACTTCAACTCACTTCAACATAGCCTCTACTAGATAGCAAAATGGTAAATGGTATGCATTTATATAGCGCTTTTCAAGTCAATGAAGACCTCCCAAAGCGCTTTACAATGTGCTTCACACTTACCCATTTACACACACACTCACACACCAATACACACTGTTTTATGATAAAAGATTGTTGTTTTTATTTTCCAAGCCTTTGTAACATGTTATATTGCAAGGGATTTTTCGAAATATATAACATTTTGACGAAATATTTGCCTAAGGTCTGTATTTACTCATCTGATTACATTATTTTCACTTAAATTCGAATTTGAATTTCAAGATTAGTTTTACTGTCATTGAACGCAGAAACATTGTTTGAAACAAAATTAGATGTGGCACTTTATTGTACATGTCATGAAAATGTAAAAGATACATTATAAGATTTAAAAAAACGTTTGGAAGAATAGGCAAAAACAGTTACAAAGTAATGCTTGGAGACTGGCCAAAGATGGAAGTGCGTGGTTCCCAAAGTGGGCAGTACTGCCCCCACTTGGGACGATGGAAGTTCTGGGGGGCGGTGAGGAAGAAGGGGGCTGCAGGGGGGCTGCAGAGGGGCTCTAGGGGGGCTGTAGGGGGGCTGTAGATGGGCGGTAGGGGGCGGCAGTCTGAAGTCGAAGTCAGAAGTTTGAAAGTTTGTTTGATGATTTGTACACAACACGTTAGGGCTGCACAATTAACCGAAATCAAATCGAAAACAAGATGTGAAGTAGTGTGGTTGTGAAACCGCAAAGCACTGTGTTTTTTTTCAAGGTTATGTAGTGAGTGATAGAGTTTTGGCCAACCACAATTGTAACTGTTCGAGTTTTAAAAGCGGCTACCAATCAGAGGCAAGTTTTGATAATGGCACAAGCCAATAAACGCGATTCTAAGTTTGCAAGTACCACACTATGCCACACCGACCGTGTGAGCTCATTGAGTGTCATGGCGGACTCCATAAACATAGTCCCAGCGTCAACAGACGAGAAGGAAACGAAGCTTGCGCCGAAGAAGGGTGGTACATCACTTGTTTGGACCTGTTTTGGTTTTGACGACACGGACGTGTAACAGAAGAAAACGCCCGTTGCAGAATTTGCTTTCGCGTAGTCTTTAGGTCCAGAGGAAACACAAGTAATTTGTACTAGCACCTGAAAAATTTAAATATTAAAATACAAGGCATGTCAAAAAGGATTAAAAGTAAAAGACGACGAAGGTGCATCTACAAGTAGACTGGGGGGTAATCAAACCTCCATCAAAGCGGCATTTGGGATCGCACGAAAAAAGTTCGCAAATGCACAAAGAAATAACCAATGCTGTGACTCTAGCTAAAAATGTCGAATAGTGTCCAACCCAAAGACTCCATTATCGATTAGAGGTAACACTTTTGATTTATGCAAGTTAACAAGTGTAATGTTATAATAAGAGTAACAAATAGGATGTAGCAGTAGTGTTAATAAGTTAGCAGGAATGGTGGGTTTGAATTGATACTTGAATACATTCAGTACCAGCTTTTTAAATACAAAAAGCACATTTTGGCATTTTATTTTCACTCTGATGTGTTGATGAGTGATTTTAAGGAATGCCTCACTCAAATACTGAAGTAATAATTAATAAAAGTTTTTAATCATGGTAGCAGTTTGTATAAATACAGGGAACATGTTATGTTTCAATTGTATGTATGTATTTCATTGTATTTCAAAGCGGCGCTGCCAAGAGCGGCTGCCTTTTCCAGCAGCTGCCCTGTTGTTTTATTGTCTGCTCCTATCTTCGGTGTTTTTTCTTCCCGTTTTGACAACTACACTATGGATTACTTCTATCCTATGGACATGGGTTTCAACGCACAAGAAATGCGTGTATTTCAACTCCTTGCCCTGAGGAATTCTCGTGCCGGCGTGATGAAGGGGCCCATGGTGGAAGAAAAGCCGAAGCTAGCGAAGCGGCTAGCGGCGTTATAAGTCTTCGGTACCATCCGTAATCATGGTAAATGCGAACTCACGACCAAATATGATCATCGAGTGCTTTTTGAAAACATCGAAGCGCACAGGGAGCGCAGTTGCTGTGTTTTGCGGAAACGTGGCTCACGTTTAGCATTCCGGACGCTAACGTGTAGCCACCCGGAGCCACCTGGAGAAATCCGGCTTCAACGTCGCTAAACAGAGACATGAAAGCCGGGGGGAATCGGAGAGGAGGCGGACTTGCTAACACGAGGTGGTGTATCCCTGGATTCTCACAAAGAAAAGATTTCCATCTGCCGCAGGAATGTCGAACTTTTGGACTGGCGTGACGTCATCCACTCCGCTACAAGCACCCTCGGGCATCATGTTAATCTGTTAATAAACAACGGGGTAGACTGCTGGAAGTGTGAATTTCCCTACGGGGATGAATAAAGTATATATCTATCTATCTATCTATCTATGTAAAGTAAATATGAATTTCTTGACCTGAGAGTATTTAAAATATGCTCCTCCAAATTATAATTCGTGTAATTTGGCTGATTATTCGAATTAATGAATGAAATTTATTTTAAGATGAAGTGGCGCCTAATAATACACAAGGTCCCTGTGAAGCTTTAAAAGACAATGTATTGTTGCGGCCTGGATATTTTACATACAGTGCACTAATAAGTACGCTAGATGGCAGTATGACACTTAGTATTACTGAACCCTGAATCCGAGTTTCACTTTTTCAAGCTGAGAAGATGACACCATAAAGGCCACCAACTACGTCCACAATTTACGAATAACACAGCACCTCCGCATTACATTTGATTTAACATGTTTTTGTTGCACACTACTGCCAATCTGTGAAGATTTTCCTTGGCCTGACATTTTGTCTACAGGCTCATTTGGACATCACATCAAATATATTCCGAAGAAAGGGAGAGGGGGGAGAAAAATCAATGAACCACACTGAGGAGAAATATTAGATGGTGATCCTTTGCAGAAAAGCATGTCCTTGTAAAACGATCACATTGTAAATAAGACGGGTTAAATTGCACTTGTAGCTCGCCTTCAAACAGTCGGTGTATTCTCCCGGGGTGCCGTTTGCTGGTTTGCAGGGATGCACACTCTTCCTTCTAATAACGCCAGCAGACAATGAGAATCCGGGGCTCATAATGTTGCCCCACCACCACATCTCTGTACAGAACACGTATGGGGGGGGGCTTAGCAGCCAATAAAGTGGCAAGTCGTCAAATCCATGTGAGAAGAGCGCGGGGCCACAGGGACCTTTCATAACGCTTGTATGTTCGGGTTCAAGCGCAGTGTAAAGGTTACACGTCGGCATTGTATTCGCGCTCACCTGATGGCTCGCCGTAAGCCCCGTGCACTTCCAAGGCCGACTTTCTCATTTGAACCGGCGCCACTGAATAATTCCGCGCCCAAAGACCGCAAGAGGCACGATGAATGTTTCACGCGCGATACAAAATTGACCGTATTCGAGGCGGGTGTGAATTAATTAGTCTTTGTTGGATTTCTCGTTAAGACGCAGAGCTTTCGGCTTTCTAATGTTGAATCGGGGGTTGGGTATTTTGATTTGCGAGTGGACCCAAATGCAGAGAAGCATGGTTGTAGGCTGGGGTGCTTGAAAAAGGATAATGTTTAGTGATACAACGCGGGAACAAAGTAAAAAACAAACGTTAAAACAAAAAACAACTTAAAAACTGTCTGAACTAAAAAAACAATCCACACAAACCAAGAGAGAACTGCTGAACAGAGATAGTGATATAGACAACGACCTGACTCAGTATGCTGTCCAATCAGTCCTCATAAAGGGTCGGGGAAAGCATAACCAGGTGGGGAGAATTACGCACATGTGTGTCCTGGTCCACACCTGGATAGCGCCCTCTGGGGGTAAGCGGCGCGCCAAATCCAGACACCTGGCCTTTAACCAAAACAAGAGTATTGCTAACAATGCTTGGCCGTTACTGGAAAAGTTACTCACTTACCCCACAGATGACTGACACAGAAAAGAAGTGCATTAATCTTAAAGTAATTATTTAATCTAAAGTTACCAAATATCAGTGTTAGGTCGTACATTTGACACCCAGGCCTTCAGTAGGCTGAATCAATCCTACCCTCAATAATTATTTTTTGGCTATAAAACAATTACTGCAACTACACCAGAGACGCATTTTCATAAAACATCAATAATATTAATTATATACAAATATTGCCACATTTTACTCGACAAAAATCTCTTTCATTTGTGCACAAAATCCATCCACCTTTATTTCCTCAAGATTTCAATTACTCTGTCGCGCAGATTCCGTGCGCTTCAGTTCTATCATTCTTCTCTATTGCCCTCAAAGCTAATGTTAAAAGTCGAACTTCCATCCATCCATTATCTGCACCACTTATCCTCAGTAGGGTCGCGGGGATGCTTTAGCCCATCCCAGCTATCTTCGGGCAGTGGGCAGGGGACACCCTGACATGGTTGCCAGCCAGTCGCAGGGCACACAGAGACAGACAACCCACTCGTTCATTCATGCTAAGGGACAATTTGGACCGGCAAATGAACCTGACATGCATGTTTTTGGAATGTGGGAGGAAATCGGAGTGCCCGGAGGAAACCGGCACATGCACAAGGAGAACATGCAAACTAGACACAGGAAGGTTTTGATCCCATGCCCTGCCGTGCTGCCCAAACGTCGAATTTGTCTTGTCATATTTCTGGCACAATTTTATTCGATTTAGGGCTGAAAAAGTCAATTTAACAGAAGCTATGGAAACGGACATTTATTCTTCACGTTTATGTTGTGATATTTCCGTTACCCCTCCTTTGCCAATTAAGTTTGTGAGACTGGTGACATTTCCCAAAATCCGATAGCAGGAGCAAGCTGCTAGCCCCACCATCTCCAAATCTGTTTGGCTAAACCAACAGCTTTATCTAACACTGGTGTTATTATTCACGGCCTTCAGAAGTGTTTGTGAAGGCCTCAGGGCAGATTACTGACCCTGGCAACAAGTTAACTATTGTATATACTTGGTAAATACTCGCATAGAAGCCGATCCTCTATTACTTTTTAAAAATAGCCACATAATGAAATGAATCGAAGAAAGATGTGTACACCAACCTGTGGAAGCAGTGAACCCTTCATATTTCAATTATTACTTATTTCTTAGTTACTTTGCAACGCATTACTCCCAACACTGTCGAGAGGCCCAATGAATGTTTTGAGATAAACACCCTTGGTTGGATTTCTCGTTAGCTTTTGGCTTTTCTAATGTAGAATCAGGGGCCTGGCCGTTAACAAAACAAGGGTATCGCTAATAGTGTTGGGTGCCTTACTACAAAAGAGTAATTAGTTAATTACTAGTTACATCATTTGAAAAGTAACTCAGTAACCCCTCAAATTAAGGTCTCACAAAAGTAGCGTGTTGCTCCGAAAGTAATTATCTATTCACGAATTACCTTATATCCGTGGCGGGTTGTGCATTTAACACCTAGGCCTTCAGTAGGCTGAATCAATCTAACTCTTAATAATGGCTTAATAATGGCTATATACTGAACAAAATTCAGAACACATGTACTGTAAATATTGTGCTTATGTTTGCCCCATTACTTGAGTTTGTTGTTCCTATAAAAGCCACCCTCCTCCCAAATCACTGCCTATTCCATTCGCTACTGGTGACACACAACCAAATTTGTGCATTTAAGTTGACCTCTTGATTTCAGTGTTTTATTATATTGAATAAATACAGCTTAGATGTGAGTATATATGGTATGGAGATTATCAGTAGGAAGAAATTATTGTATTCTGTGTTTGAGATTTTGCCACCATAACTGTATTGAGTTGTACTTTGTACAGCCATGTACAGTACTGTAAGCATGCTGACTCCACCATGACAATGTGATTAGTGTTGTAATGATGGCGGACTAAAGGTTCATTACTTCGTCCTGAGCAAGGGGAGAACTGTTACCTATTAGATAACGTTGAAAATTGTGAACTGTATTTTATTTAATACATCCCAAAGTAACAAAGTTGTTACTGAGAAAGTTGTTTTGTAACGCGTTACTCCCAACACAGGCAAATGAATGTTTTACGTGCAATCCAAAATTGACCGTATTTGAGGCGGCTGTGAATTAATCAGCCTTTGTCGGATTTCTCGTTAAGACGCGGAGCTTTCGGCTTTCTAATGTAGAATCAGGGGCTTGGCCTTTAACCAAAACAAGAGTAGCGCTAATTAGCCCACATCGGCAGGTCTGAAGCTGTCCTTCACCAGAGCGCAGACGCTCTCCAGCGGCATTTCCACACACTTTGTTCACCGGGCTTTGATCCACACGATTCCAGTTAACGTTACACCCATCGTGATGCAAGTTGAAACTTTGCCCATTGTCGCCGGGCGGAACTTTATACCCGTGGCGCCTTCTGGCTTTTGTCCCTCCCTTTTAGCCTCGGAACTCCACTAGCGTGCCGTACAAAAGGCTACTCACGACACTATTTTATCAACGTATAGCCAGACGCTAATGGCCGACAATCGAGGAAATCGAGAGAAAACGTAAGCGAGTCTGAAACAACGCGAGGGAGTACAAAGTGGTTAGCGTTCAGAACGGGGATGATTAGTTGGGAATTAGAGCCAAATGTTTTAGACTTTTTTTTCTGCACAAATATACTAATTACAGTTTTGCTTTGTAGGGAATCTACTGAACAACACTTTATATGCAGTTTTGTAAGCTGTCATTTTATGTACATTTGTTAGCTCACCTACTTAGAAATCGTTGGAAATCCTACTAAAAACTAACCTGAACTGATTTATGTTTCTTTGTGAATGACTTAATCATGTTTTATTTTACTTTCTATACTTTCTAGTTCTTTCTGATAACGTAGTTGGTTTCTGCCCAAGGTGTGTCAGTTTGCTTAAAATTGCTTTTTGTATTTAGTATTTAGCTAGCTATGCTAACCTCAAACTAGTTGGGATACGAGGGTCAGCAACAAACGTCTCTGGAGCCACATTGGCTGATGCTTTTTCACAAATATTGAATAGTAAAAAAAAATTTCTGTAGGAGGACAAACATGACACTAACATTCTTCTCACTTAATGTTACCCTCAAATTAAACATTTGCTACAAATTGTTTGTTCGAGTAACCCAAAATTACTCTAGGTTTTAAGTTATTCTGAGTGTGTCCTTTTTGTAACAACCTTCTCTCTTTTTTAAGTTTTGTAAAGTTCTAAAATTTAAATGAATCCATTCTCAAAACACAACTGAGTTGTTTTGTTTTATAGACGACTTATTTGGTCACAGATTAGTCTGTGTTCACCGAATACTTTGAAGCTGTACAATTTACCATATTTATATACTGGTATGTATGACGCAAACTCTTGTATTATGTGCACCACTAATTTTTTATAAAAAAATCAGTATAAACGTTGGCTCAAATTTTATGACCTCCAACTTTGCAGTTGGAAGCAACGAGAATCGAATCAGGGTTTCTTTTGCAAGAGTTGTTCTGAGTAAATTCCTAGTTTGTGATTTTGATTGCCTTTAAGCCTGTTTTGTGAGTATTACCTAGTTTGAATTTTTGATTGCCTTTAAGCCTGTTTTGTTTTGTCTTTGGTCCCTGCGTGTTGGACAACTTTTATTTTCTAAATTAAAGTGACAGATCGTACACGCAAAATGAGTTCACACTTCCTGCCTCCTGGTCCGTTCCTTGACAGAATGGTCTGGCCAACTCATGTGAACTCAGCGAACGATCCCAACCCAATTTGGGGAATACCGGGGAACGCCGTTTGGCTATCGCCTAGTGAGGTCACCGCCCTTCAGCTGCTGGTCGAGCAAGGTCAAAGCATAGGACGCCAGATGGAGCAATTCGCTCAGCGGGCTGAGCGCCTGTCGCGTTATCTGTATGAGCTCTCCGAGGCGCCTGTCGGCCTCAACGCCGCGCCTGCTTGCCAGTCCGACTCCCCTGCTTGCCAGTCCGACTCCCCTGCTTGCCAGTCCGACTCCCCTGCTTGTCAGTCCGACTCCGCCGATCGCCAGTCCGACTCCGCTGATCGCCAGTCCAACTCCGCCGATCGCCAGTCCGACTCCGACGTCGCCAGTCTGACTCCGACGGTGGTCAGTCCGACTCCGACGGCGGCCAGCCCGACCCCAGCGACGGCGGCCAGCCCGACGGGGTTGCCTTGATCGGGAGCGTCGACCCATTCTCGGGGGCGAGGTATTATTTTCCTTTTCGGACCTCAGGAGCTGTCCCTTGAAGGGGGGGTTCTGTCATGTCCTGCACGGTCGTCATGGCACCCAGCTGGTCCCGCCCCTTGACACCGGCTGAGACACATTGACTTGATTGCGTGTGGGATACTTAAGCGCTCCTTTTGGGACTGCCCGTTGCCAGACCATTGCTTAACTTGAGGAAAAACCTGTTTATGCGCGTTTGTTCTGAGTAAATGCCTAGTTTGTGATTTTGATTGCCTTTAAGCCTGTTTTGTGAGTATTACCTAGTTTGAATTTTTGATTGCCTTTAAGCCTGTTTTGTTTTGTCTTTGGTCCCTGCGTGTTGGACAACTTTTGTTTTCTAAATTAAAATAACAGATCGTACACGCAAAATGAGTTCACACTTCCTGCCTCCTGGTCCGTTCCTTGACAGAGAGCACTGAATAATAAGCACTGGGCAACCAGTGATGTAGATGAATTATGAAAAGGCTTTCAATTTTATCTCATTATTACACTATTTTTATTCAGGGCACCAGAGACAAGCTCTAATTTTGTCCTGCATTTGACATAATACAACAAAAGTAAATTATATTCTATTCTAAGCACTGTAAGTGACAAACGTTGTTGGATTTGTGCGGCCATGTTGTTTCCTTGTTTCAAGATAATTTGCTGTTTTCTCCATTCTCTCACATTCTTCTCAGGTATTATGTCTAAGGCACTATAGTGTGATAATGATATAAAACCCAATGCCTTTTCATATGTTATCAACATAATTGGTGGGTAAGTTGTCAGGACTCGACGCTCTCACCGCTGCACCCCGGGTTTGATCCCTAAGTAATGCTTTGCAAATATGGTCAGCGATATTTTTTGAATGATCAATACCATAAAACCCAGTGTTTAATGTGCACCAAAACACGAGTTACACACGATTAAGAAAAAAAAAATGTTTTTAGATAACTGAAATTGTAAGGACCAAACCCATAAATAACAATGTCTATACAAATATGGGAAAGTCTTCTCAACAACCCACACAATAGTCGGTTCCTGTCCAGTAAAATTTTTATGGGGTAGGAAATTGTGAATAACCTCAAATTAGGGTTGACTACAAATTCTATTGGTTGCATTTTCACGCGAGAGGTTCCTCAAGACCCGATTTGTAATGTCTGTCTATCAATGTGTGTGTTTCGGGACCCAGATTACCCCGCGTACCACAGAATAATGTTTATTTGAACTGGCCTAGGCCCCCCCTACAGGGTTTTTGTAAAATTATGTGTTGGAATAAGGTGGTGTGGACCACTCTGCTTGAATCCATCCACTGATATGATTTTGTTTACAGTAATCAAATACAAAATTCTCTATAGACAAGTCCGATATTTAGACAAAGTATTAATAAACAATTTCCCATGTGTTCATTTAGTGCATTTTTAGCCTATTACAGGTATTCAATAAAATAACCAAAGGTGCACACTCATCCATTACTCTTTCAACTATCAACTCCAAACCAATACATGTGGATAAAAGAGATAAAAGGACACACTCAAAGAGGTGAAACTGAACAGGCTACTTGGTGAACTCTCTTATTTTTCAATAAACCTCTTAAAACTCAAAAATAAGCCCTCATTCTGTACATTCAAACGATCACAAAGGTTCCTACCCCCATGACAACACACTTCAGCAATACTGTAAATTCTCTCGGTTAGTTCCTCTAAACTCCATTTGTAATGTCTGTATATTGATGTTAGCATTTAGCTTTTCAACACGAGATGATGACCACAATCACTTAAGAGTGTGCAAACGTGTGTTTTTGTTACTATTGTAGCTCTAGGAGGATGTCGCTGCTAAACTGAATGAACGCGTTTGCGGAGCACTAATCTACCGCACTTAAAGGCAACAACAACATGTCGGCTTGTGCGTGTAAAGCGCCGCTCCTTGTATAATCGGCATCGCGTCGTTTGACTGAAACATTCATGGCGCACTCAATCAGTTCAATATTTCATTTCTCCACAAAGACTACACAGCGGAACAGATGCTCAAACTTTTCCTCAGGAGAGTCAAAGTCACTTTCACGCACGTTGCAGAGCAAAAGACCGAGTGAAACGTTTGTGCGGCCACTCGCTTGCAAATATCAGGGCTGCTTAAACTGCAGCGTTCGAGTCAGTTTCCCATTCTCCTTACATTATCAATACATCCGAGACCTCCTTATTTAAACTGTACTGTAAAATCCACAATCTAAAAACGCATATTTGAATAACTTTTACACTGGCTTTTGTCATAGCACTGTTTAGTCATAGCACAATACTCACCAACACTACCTCTTTATGTCAGAACCAGAACAGGAGGAGGACCCAGACGCGTAACGTTTTTCACACAAGCTTTATTTTTACGGGAATGGGGCAGTCATGCGCGTAAACACAAACGTCAGTGATTCAGCGATCACTGGGTGGAAGAGGTAAGACAGAAGTCTGGCGTGGAAATCAGGAAGCCAGAGGCCGACGATATCGATACCAGATACACGAGCAGATACCGGACAGACGGGTCCATACCGGACAGGACGGGACAGCCAGGATGGATACCAGATACACGAGCAGATACCGGACGGATGGACAGACAGGATCGTTCCCAGATACTGGAGACTGGCGCAGGATATCGGACAGGACGAGAAAGGCGGAAGCCATACTGGATACCGGAGACTGTAGCAAATTACCAGACAGGATGAGACAGATGGGATCGATACCAGACACTGGAGACTGGAGCCAGATATCAAACAGGACATAATAGACGGGATCGATACCCGATACTGGAGACTGGAGTCTTATATCAAACAGGACGAGATAGACGGGATCGATACCGGACAGGATTCACCAGCAGGATACCAGACAGAGTCAAAACACACGTCTTAAGGGTGCAGAGGTTCGTTGACGGACTGACAAAGGGTGAGTGAGAGCACTGAGCTTAAATCGGAGGGAAGCCAATCAGGCAACGAGCCGCACCTGGCGCCAAACGGGCAGAGCCAATTGAGGGCAATGGGCAACCGTGACATTTTAAGTTTTTGACTACTGCTTTTCCCCCTTAAAATGCCTACCGATTTTTAAAAAAAGCTTTTTCAAAATCAAACAAAACAAAAAACAATTTTGACCCAGACGAGTATTTTAGTCTAAGGCTGCTGTATTTTGAAGCAAGACAGTTTTTTAATAAACTGCTCCAACGTTCGTGTTGGTTTTCGTTTTGGTAAAAGTTTGCAATTAAACAAGCACGAGTTTGTTTTAATATTTTTGATACGCGTTGTGTTTTGAGCGTAAAAATAGAGTTCAGAATAAAATCTACCCCTTTTATAACGTCTAAAGCTTGACATGTATGAATAGCAAGTAAACACACTGCTATTGTAATTACAAAACATTAAGAACATTAATACATTGAGAAAGATAGAGTAACACAAAAATAACACATCAATATTTCTCCCAATGAAGTACATTGTAAAGTGAATGTTCCTCTGCCACTTTTTGCGGGTGTAGAAAGAGAAACGAGAAAAGTCTCATCTTCACTGAAAGTCCGGGCTTAAAATGACAAATTTTTTTCACTGATCCTCCTATTACCGCATGCAAAACCATTCCACAGTTTGGATTGGTTTGCCATTCAAAATAATTGAATACACTTGTCAAATTGTCTTTATTTGCGAACTCTTATCAGGGAGGACTAAAAATCCTACATACAACCACATTGATTTTATACAGAGTTTTAGCAGATTTACAAAACCACACATAGGTAAACTAGTGACACTTCTGTTCATAATGCCCAGTTAAGATATTCTAGTT
This sequence comes from Urocampus carinirostris, assembly GCF_059441175.1. Classification (NCBI taxonomy): domain Eukaryota; kingdom Metazoa; phylum Chordata; class Actinopteri; order Syngnathiformes; family Syngnathidae; genus Urocampus; species Urocampus carinirostris. The sequence continues at coordinate 10,734,381 of NC_142361.1, forward strand.
GCACTAACAGAAAATAGGAATACAGTTAGGATAGATTACTCATTTGTTTTTTAATCTTTTTTTTAATTAAATGACACATTGGTATCCTGAGAGATGATTTACAAGGCTTTTAAAACGTATATAATTTGTTTGACCGTTTACATGTTTTGAACACAAATACTGGCCAGATCCTCTGCTTACTTCTAAAAAAGTCATACAGTTGTGAAACTCTTCTTTGAGTTTAGTAAGTGTATTACACTGCTCTCTGGTGGCGGAGATGCATGCTACAGAAGAAATTCCAATTCCATAAACACGTTCTGTCTAAACAAGGCATTTAAACCCCCCATTACCCAACACACACACCCCCCCAATATACTATGAATGAATTAATGAATGAATGAGTGAATGGCCTTTATTGTCTTTAGACGAGACTGGAGGGCTTTGCCTTTCACTGTAAAGTAAGATGAATTAAAATGATTAAAATCGGTTAAAAAGAGAATGTGAAAAAATGGTATATTACTATACTATTATGTTCAAGTTCACTTTCTAGTGACAGTTTGTACTATTTGGCGCTCCGTAGTTGTACAAAAAACCTTCATTCATTCATTAAAAAAAAAACAATACTGATTGAAATAATAACCAAAAATACATGAACTCTTATACAAACATGCATTTAAAAAACCTTGTTGGTCGAGAAATATACATTTATTTTGCATAACAAGAGCCTCACCTAGAGGGAGCTGACATAATTGTCAGTCATCTTCCTGCTACGAGTTTAGATAAAAAAAATAGATATTGAGAAAGGCTGGGCTAAAATACAAACAAAAGTGGTTTGGTCACTCTGATCTCTGTAGTTTGTATACTTCCTTGTGCCTTTAAACACATGTTTTCGGTTGTACTTCACATTGCAGCGACACTAAGTGGTCAAATAATACACATTGTCCTTTATAAGGTACCGTGATAAAACTACCAGCCATTGCTCGCAGCGTTTTTTAGTCCGAACGTTGTCCAGCCCGAGCTGCGATCCGGTCTTTTTAAAAGGACAGTTATTGTAATTTGTTTTTTTAACACTAGGAGGCCCTAAATAACTCATACTGTCCCTTTAATTAGGAGAAATACACCCCCCCCAACATACGACCAAGTGCAAGTTACCGTTAATGCCCTTTCTATACACCTCATCGGGGTAATTTAAAACATATTCCTCCAGAGACTAGTATTTAGCTTGGCTAAGCTTATCAATAGACTGACGGAATGATTGGCTTTAGCATGTAACCTGCTACTCTAAATAAAAAATAAATAAATAAATGACGAACGTCTCTTTTCATTTTTTTATGTACGTGAACCTCAGTAGAATAAGTTACACCAAGCAGGTGTATGTAGATACCTAAATGTTTACATCCAGGGTCCGCAAAACGTCAAGCCCTTTCGGCATCCTCCAAGGTTGCCCCTTTGCCTCTGTGTGACACGGATGTTGAAAAGTCGACCCGGCATGTTTACGTTTGGATTTCTTCATCTGCCTTTTAAAGCCCGACGGGCGCGCTTGAAGGTGAGTAGAGCTAAGATGATGATCCCCTCTTCCTTCGAGGAGATTTTCCTTGCCCGCGCCCTCGCAGATGTCGACATTTGGTTAGGCGCTGTACACCAAGCCCTAGATTATCAAGCCGCTCCATGCCCAAAGTCTGTCGAGGCAAACTCCACAGCTACAATGGTACCTCTTCGTACGAGCTTAATTTGTTCCACGATCATGTTTGTAACACGAATTGCTTGTGTAACAAGCAAATTTTCCTGATATGAAATAATTAATAACTAATTGGCCTTATCCCGACTTCCTAAAAGCACCAAAGTTAACCCTGTACAACTAAAACACAATCAAATAGTAATCAAACATAAAAACTACAGTAATGGGATACAAAATCACACTACCTAAATACAATGTGAGTCACTGGTTCCTAGTATACCGGAGGTGCGAGAGTGGAATGAGATTGCGGGAAGAGTGACGTACGATAAACTGTTGATGATACGTAAGCACTGTACACTTAAAATTAAAATGACTGTAACTTTAAATAAACATACACGCAAACAATATTATAGCGTACTGTTTTTTTTTTAAGTGAGGCGCTGCGTGAACTCTTCCACGGCTTTGTTATCTGCACTCACTGCTTCCCCTTTCTGTTCTAGAGTGTATGCCAGTCCTCTCGAACCAGCAATGGCTGGGTTTGAAATCCATTATGGTTGTAAGTGACAATGATTCCCACCTTTGTTGACGCTGCCTTAAGTGTTAGACAGCAACTTATGCTCCCCAAGTTGCTATTTCCTGCTAGCTCCTTGTCCTATATCCACAAAACAAGTCTCTCCATTTCGTCATGATTAGTGGTTTGTGTTTTTAAAAAAACAGTCTAGCCCCCTGGTCGGTTATGATGACGTCCCTCTGTTTCAATAGCGTACAAATAAGAGATGTTGACCGATCGTACGCCATAGTTAAATCACTTACAGTACAGTATTTTTTCCTGCTTCACAAACTATTGTTTACTGCTTTGTTTCAATTGACATCAATCTGCTTTTCCCTTTTCAGAACTTATGGCTGCAGTCATACAAAGCCAGGCAAAAAAGGCAAAAAACAAACAAACCTGCCTCTGAAAAAACAGGTGGGCGGGATCAGGCCTTTGATGGTGGGAAGCGCTTGTGCAAACTGGGACAGGCTGAGGCTAGCAATGAGCAGCCTCTAGTGGTAGCCTCTGGGACTGCTCGTAGCCTGGAATTATCCTCATACGTAGAGCAAGTTCTTTGTTGCATCAAAACTCATACATTAAAATTCTCGTGTCTAAAAGGGGCTTGTATAAAGAGGTACCATTGTATTCATTCATTTCATTGTGTAACGCGGGCTGCAACCTGAAGGCCCGGATCCGCAGCGGCATAGACCTGTCGTACTATCGATCAACAGATGGCGCGCGCCATGCCTTCTAATGCGGCTCAAATCCAACAGGAATTGACAAGGAAAATCCAGCGCTGGAGTTTGGCCGCCTTTTTAGTTCGAGCGTTAAGCTTCTGGAGGATTCTCAATTGCAAATTCAAACAAGAGTACGAGAGGGTCGGCAGTTTAGGACGTTTCGAGGTTAGGGGGTTTGTGTGGTTTCTGTTTTTCCTTTCATTGTTTTATATTTGTGGCCTTGACTTGTCAGCAATACTTTGCCATGACGTTAACAAGTAACATCAGCACTCTACTTGTGTATAACTGACTTTAAACTGGAACATGTCATAAACAGACCACTCTGTAAATCTTCAGGTTTGCTCACCCTTTGTTGCTGTTTTTTCTATTTAATGCAAATCTAGACATAGCTAAGAAAAAAAGGAGAATCCTCTCGGACCTATCTACTCACGACATTAAACATGAAATAACTACTTGCTATAAAAAACAGACTGTGAGGTGCACTTTATTATTAACCTGCATCCACTAATATCTTTAAGGGACACTGTGTAATATTTGACTAGCTGTATTGTGGAGCAAAACTAAAAACAGGTGCTACAAAGCACAAGAAGAATTTAAACTACAGAGACTGTAAGTGACGAAACCACAATATATTTTTCCTCGTTTTGTGAGGCTTTTGTTTTTTTGGTGGTACCGATAGCAGAAAGATGGTGGACAATCATGTCAGTTTCTCCTAGGTGAGCCTCGTGTTATGTAAAATAAATACAAATGTATTGACCTAAGAGTATTTTTTTTAATGTAAGTTTATGATAGTTCATTTATTTTTGCTTATTAATTAAATCACTATCTTTTTTATTGTGAATTTAAAGAAAAAAACAACAACACATTTTCCATAAAAAGGCCGCACACTTATGTAAGCTTTGAAAGCCAAAATTATATCATGACCGGAAGAGGCCAATTTTTATCAAAATGTTGGAGTGTTTTTTTCAAGAACAAAGTCTTAGTCTTGCTTGTTGTTCGATTTAAATAATAACAGTAGATCTTTTTCAAAAATCGGTAGGTGTTTTTAAGGAGAGAAAAGCGGTCGTCTGATGCATAGAGCGATAGTCTAACGAGTAAGGCAGTTGTGTTGGTAGGTATGGTCTATTAAACTATAAAATTATTAGAAATTTTAAAAAATTAACGGCAATTACAGTTAGGTTTGTGACATTCGCATTAGCTATTGTCAGAAAACGCTATCTTAGCTGTTCTGAGTACACTATGGTTTTTCTTACTCTGTTGAACAAGAGGAAGTGTTGAGTTATGTCTGTAACAAATTGCCATCTATGTGTAAGAGTTGGCGACTGCATTGGTAATAAATGTTGAGTTCCACAAGAGGGTGAACATTAGAAAGTAATAGTCATAAGTTAACTCTCAAATGTTTGGCAAGCCTCAATTGTGAATACAAACATGTAATTCATTATGGAGAAGCATAATTTATACAAAAACAGGTTACAATCATGTCGGTATCATCACTGTAAGATTCTACTTTAGCAATAGCAAAGCTCAATGATAGACGAGAAAATTCATTCGATTGTGAAACTTGAAAAACCATGATGGAGGAATATAGGGTTGGAGTGAGTTACAGGTGGAGTGCATGGTTTGAGGTGTCCTTAAAAAGTTCAAGATTAAGATTACATCGTTTCTCTCTTAAGTATGTGTTAACAATTCCCAACTGAGTTCAAAGAGCCTTTTTATATAATTTCCACCGTGCCTGCATGCTTTAATCTTACTTTTATCATCGGTGTTCCGGGCAAGAAGCGCAAATACGCTTAAGGGAAGGAGGTGGAGGCATTGGGGTACAGAGTGACATCGCGCACGTGGTCGTGATTTTCTATTATTCCAGAATGAAAATGGTGAAAGTGGGAAAAGGAATGTTTCAAATACATTCCAAATGCCAACCCAAACAGTAAAAAAGAAGAAAAGGGAAAAGGGTACTCAAGTGCATCTGAGAGTTTCACATCCTTGCCCGGGCAACAAAAGGGGCTGCAAAGATGATTCCAGACAGAAAATGGCGTCAGCAAGTAGAATATTACATTCGCCACCTTTAAAGAAAGGTTGACAATTTGACTCCAGGGTTGCAACTAACGATTATGGCTCACCGGCTATTGAAAATGATTAGTCAAATAATCGGATAATCATTATCATTTTTTTTTGCATAAGCATAGCAAAATTAGCATAATTTAGCATAAGTTGATTTAATTATGTGGAAAATGATAATAAACACAAGAAAATGAGTACAATAGAAAATATATCTTTTATTGAAAATTCTGCAGATTTGTACAAAAAAATAAGTGAAAAGGCCATATCTAAAAACCAATTAGGCCCAGTGCTTGGTCAGTATAAAGATAAATTCATAAATTAACCGCTGTCCATTTTACGGGACAGGCAAATACATAATGATTTACAATGAAGTAAACATTTTTTTGTATCCCTGTAAACCAAGCAAGTACATTCAGTGGTCAAATGCAAAGTCTGTTATAAATTCTCAACAGTTTGAAATCAAACAGTTGAACAACTGACATTTGCCGTTTTTAACGTTTTGGCAACTGCCGTTTCTTCTTCGAACTACATGCATTCAATTTTAAACACGTTTATCAGGCACAATCTGACATAACCCTCGAGCTCTCTTTTATAGCGAAATATACATGAATACAATGTATAATGCATGTCGTCAAGACTATTGGCTTGAATGTTGAATCTTACCGAGGCTTGTCAGATTCTGTTTCGTTCAACTGTCTGACGTGCTTTTTAAATGTTTGTGCGTCACCAAGCTGCTGCCATGATATGCAAGGTCTGCTTTGCAAACTTTGCAAGTAGTCCTTTTATACAACATATCCTGGGTAAAATTCTCTCAAACGTTTTGGTACGTGTGCTTGATGTTGACGCCGCCATTTAATTTCCGTATGTTTGTGTTACCGCTCGAGACAGAGACTCTATTGTGCATGCGCGACTCTCAGAGAAAGAACCATCTCAACCCATCTCATCAGCTCATCTCATCAGCTGTAGGGTTGCGGGGGTGCTGGAGCCCATCCCAGCAATCATCGGGCAGTGGGCAGGGGACACCCTGAACAGCCAATCGCAGGGCACACAGGGACAGACAACTCACTCGCTCATTCACACCTAGGGACAATTTGGACCGGCCAATCTACCTGTAAAGCATGTCTTTGGAATGTGGGAGGAAACCGAAGTGCCCGGAGGAAACCCACGCAAGCACGGGGAGAACATAAAAACTCCCCAGAGTAAGTCCGGTACCTGGATTTGAACCCACACAGGAGGTTCCCAAGACCTTAGAACTGTGCCGCACACGCGCTAACCACTGCCCCGCCATGCTGCCCTCCATCCCAACCCTGGTTGACAAATTAACTTGACTTGAGGGAATGAGCCCAAAGAAAACACAGTTTTTTATATTTCATTTGTGAGGAGGAAGAAGGACTAGGTTCTCTTCTCGCTGACTTTAAAAAAAAAATCCACCGTTACCGTCCTTTGTTTCTTCTCCTTCATGGAGGATCCGTGCGATGAATTCCCTCCCCTGTTGTGCCGAAAAAAATCCCCCCCACGTGAAATTTCCTCCCCTACTCACTCATGCAAATGTCCTAAAACAACTTTGTATCGGATGTTCTTTTACAATCTGTAGTTCGCGCAGCTCTTTGAGACTCCTTGTGATAAAGGGCTATACAAAAAACTTGACTTGACTAGAATGTAATACACAATACAATAATAATACAGTAAAACACATTTGCACCTCGTATAGAAAGTGCTTTTGAGCAAGTTGAAAATATTAACAAATGAAGGAAACGCCGACTCTGCCGATGTACTGAGTACGCGACTAGCCGTGCTCATTGGCATGCCACGGGGACGTAATCCATCGCACGGGTACTCAACAAAGAAGAAAAAGCAAAGAACAATAATCGTAGGCTCATTTAAAGAAGTCAGCGAGAGAAGCCCGGCCTGAACCTGAACATAATGATTGACATTTTAGACCCGACCTAACCCGAATTCCACGTCAGCTCAGACTTGAGACCTTACCTCTATGTCTCACTCTGTTGGAAAAAACGTGTCTCGCGACAAGACTCAATTCCATCGTCGACAATTTCTATCATCGATTTTTGTCAACAACGTCAACTAATCGTTGCGGCCCTAGTTGACTCGCATCACTGTTGCGATTTTTCCCACATCGCGCGAACATACACCGCGCTCTCCCGCCGCGGACGCCCCTCCCCGGATTGACGCTCCCCTTCCCACTGGAAAGTAGGCCAAGTGAACACCAGGGCGTTGCTTTTTTTTCTTCTTTTTAAGATCATCACTCGGTCCATGTGTGTTTTGTGTGTGTGCTCGCTCAGGACAAGCTATTCATGTGGCGTGTCGAACAAAGAGCTGCATTATACAATTTGCTGGGGGAAAACAAGGCCCGTTGAAACAAAGGCAACAAAAACAGAAAAATGCAGCTTTCCAATTCATTGACTTCCTCTTTTTCCACCTCTCGGAAAGAGAAAAATGAAAAGGCCCCTAGTGACGACCGCCACTCCGCGCGATATCCACCGGATTATTTTTAGCGTACACTTGTTTTTCCTCTTCTGCAGCTTTCACCTTGACTCCTGCTCCTGTGACATCACAATTAACATTTCTGTTAATAGCAACGCGCGATGCCGGCGGAGTGCAAGATGTCGCGCTGCATCGCTGGAAAAAAGAAAAGAAAATTAGCACACACACACAGGGGGAAGCGGGTTCATTGGCTCAACAATTATGTTAATGGCATACCTGGATGAAATGATGAATTGATACACATAAAGATGCACCAAAGTGGTGGGATGGAAAATTATAGGAAAAAAGCCGTTTTATCTCACTAGCGAACTCGCAAGTATTCCCCTTAATATATCTATATCATTTCATTAGAGGCATGTAGCTCAGAGAGATCGCAGGTTTGATTCCCGGCTCCTCTGAGTTAAATGTCAAAGTGTCCTCGAGCAAGACACTGAACCCTTGGTGCCCTGGAAAAGCAGGTAAGTGCCTTATATGGCTGACGCCACCATTGGTGTGTGTGTGTGTGTGTGTGTGTGTGTGTGTGTGTGTGTGTGTGTGTGTGTGTGTGTGTGTGTGTGTGTGTGTGTGTGTGTGTGTGTGTGAATGGGTAGAGTAAAGTGCTTTGAGAGGTCTTCAGTGACTTCAAAAGCGCAATATAAATGCAGACCATTTATCATTTAAACCTCATGCATTTTCTTTAGGTTGTATTGTAATTTTTGTTGGGAGACAAAGCAATGTAGTGAAGAGGGAGCAGAGAATGGGTCACTTGATGTCTGTTCACAGGGGTTGTTCACCTTTTCATAGCCAAATGCAAGCCCTTTTTTCTAGAACTTTCAAAGCCAATTTTCCAATATAACCTGTACCATTAAAAGAAAAAAATCTGGTGTGAATCGTGTATTTTGCTAAGCCACAAATATATTTGCGTTTTACATATGTAGTTTTTAAACTTGAATATTCAGTTATCAAGACATATGATTTGTAGATATTGACAAAATCATTTATTTATTTGTATTTAAGTTAAACCTTTCCGCATATGTCGGGTAAAAATGACCGAAATGGCTAGCATTCATTTTCAGTTGCAGGAAGTTCTTTCTATTATAATTGACTACTGGAAAACACTACCTTAATTATTTGGCTGGGACTTAATAAATGTTTATAATGGATATGTAATCCTTGCAATAATACACATTTCGTACTGCCCTGTTTAGGTGTAGCATGCACCTGTCCTCTTTGGTGCGACCCATAGGGGGCGATGATGCTTCATAGGACAATGCCATACAAACTAATACCAGCTGCCGCTAATCAAGAGGGGAAAAAAAAACAATTGCAAAGTAAAGCCACCAGAGAGCAGAGTCAGCATCATTTTAAGCAGGCTTTTTGAGGAATGTGGGAACAATTTCAAGCCTTTTCATGCACTTCACGCAAAAGCACGTTTTAATCCTTGAAAACATAACATTAAAATGTAAGCATTTTCAAGATATGGAGCTACATCCTTGTTTATAATGTTCCAAAAAGTAAAACATTAAAAAATATTAAAAATGTATTTTTTTACTTATTTGTCAAAAAACATTCAGATGCAACTTCGGACTATTGCAACTAGGCTCATGATTTCTGATTTTGTCTTGTCAAAATGTATTTTTGCGAACACCAAAAAGATTTGCTGATGAAATAAAAGGAATGTGAAGTTAAAGGGGTGTATTATCTTACCACAAGATGTCACGGTGGGTAAGGTTCAATAATTCATTCACTTGATACGTAGGCCTTTTTTCAAAGGTGGCCCTAAAATATGTGAATTAACTCAAGATATGTGATGAAAATTTCACTCATTTCGAAATGGTGCTATATCAGATGAAGGTATGTCTTACTTTCTTATAATTAAAGATATCCCCTAAGGTTTATATGAAATGTTTTTACATTGCAACGTTTAGTCAATATCTGCATCTTAAAATTCATACTATGTTGGCAAAAATGTTCATTTAACGTTAACCTTTTAAATTTTAGATACATTTTCAGTTTAAAAAAAGAAAGAAAAAAGAAATTATATTTAAAATAAGGTACCTTATCTTATTTTTTACATCATTTAAAGGGACACTGTGTATTAGTTGACCACTAAATGTCACTCCTTTTTGTCGTGCAACCATAATTATAAGAAAAAGACGGATATGTTGTTTTTTTTTCAATTAATTATGTTTTTATTTTATTCATTTTTTACCACTGGGGAATAATTAATATCACCCTGTCCTACGTTGTAACTTTAATGCTTGGATGTCTCTATATACAAAGGTAAAATTCCAGGACTTGTTTGAGGAGATGACCAATCAATTCCACACAGTAAAATGAGCAGTAATGACACTCGTAGATATGGACCATAATTATGTTAACTGAGGTAGTGATAAAGTTTACTAATTTAACACTGGTTATTTTACTATGCATGCTATGGGTTTTCCTTTTGGACTAATAAGGTTTTTTTTTACATCTACATGAAGGATGCCATAGTCAGTTTGGGTGTGGATTTTGGACTTTCTCCTCTGCAAAAGAATGTCAACTTGAAATGTTTAGCTTACCCTAGTCTTTGAGTAGTATGCTTTTTCACGAAGCCTACTTTAGTAACCTAGCCTACATGTTATAATCGTGGATGGCAATGGTTTTTATTCACAAACAATACAACAATAATTCATATGTTCTGCATTGAATGAGTTGACTGGCTTGTTTTAAAAGTTGGGTGAATGCAGTTTTACACCTGAACCAAGTCGCCACGGTATACAAACACAACACTGCCCTCTAGTGGCCAAAGAGATCATTTATTTTCCATTTATCAAAAAAAACAACAACATAACTTTAAATATAAATTACCTAGAGATTCACTTCTTTTTTTACACATTCTCAGAAATTTATGGCAGGATGGATTAAATTATCATCACCATTCTTTAAAAATTGTTTTAACATGGTCAGGTTCTTCTCTTCAACAAATTGCACTATAACCTCTGTTGCATTAAATTGACCTCTTTTCTTGCAATGAATAAAACAACAGAGGTTCTAGTTGGGGTTTAAGTCCTTCCTTCATGACCAAGCATGGAACTTCTATATCTTTCTAAAATCAAATATCCGACCAGGTACAATATTTTAAATAAAGAGAAAGAACATGTTTTTTATACCCTAAATTATGACTCACTTTTCTTCATGTTTATGATCAATTACCCTTGCTTAGGCTTATGTTATGTAGCATAAAAGCAAAGGAACGTGTATGTTTATAATATGATTCATGCATTTTTGTTTGCTTTTTAAATCAATATTGTTTTTTGAATTATTACTATTTTTTACCACTGGTAGGCGCTAAATATTACACACTGTCCCTTTTTATTATTGATGTCTCTGAATACAAAACAGGTCAACAAAGTTCCGAGACATGTTTCTGGAGATAACCTGTTATTTTCCCTGTTGTATTAATATGGAACATTCCTAACTTCTACATCTTGAAATGTATATTTTTCGAAATAAGGTCATGATTTTATCTTTCACAAAGTGCACTATAAGCTCAGCTGGATGTGTATTTAGTTTCTAGTTTGGGTTTGAAACATCTTTCAACACCAAGCATGGAACTTTTCTGAATACAGATTTTCTCCATACAATTCACAATATTTCAAATTAAGAAAAGTACATGTTTTATACCCTAAAGTTATAACCCCTTCTCTTTATGTATGTGATCAAATACCACTACTAATAGACACGTGATTACAGCCACGCCCATTTAACGCAATTTCAAAGGTGACCTTTTAGAAGTTTTCATTTACCCTTCAAGTTAATATGTTTCCACTTATGGCTGAATAATCACATTTTATTGCCGTCTTTGACACCACTCAAAATAACGCGCCCAACTTTTATTTAAATGACTCCCGGATAGCTCCACAAAGCCGTGATGGACACCACCACGATTGGATTGGAGGGGAGGGGTAGGCAAAAAGAGGGAGAGTGATGGCACCCTTGGTATTTTTCTTTTTTTTTTTGGCCATGTGTATTTCGTCGGAAATTTCCAGGGGATATTTTAGATGTTAATAGCCCTGAAGTGGTCTCGGTTTCTTATTTAATTTCTCTCGCCTTCTTTTAAAATGTAATTCGCCCACAGACTGCGCCGCGAGGCTCCAAAGCGCGCACGGGTTCAAAAAAAGGGAGAAAAAAAAGTCTCATCATTTCCACGGCAGAATGGAAATGCAAATTAAATGCACATTGATGCCCTTGACAGAACTGCGCGCAATTAAGTTGGTTACTCAATGTGACGTCACTCCAAAACACTCCACGTAGGCTATTTATTATAATTATTTGGATTATTACTATTCCCAACGCATGTCTTGCTGATCTCCCTGGACGGAAGCCTTTTTGGAAGTAGCCTTTTTCCTTTTCCTTCTGTACAATAATACTAATAATGATAATATAAATATTAATACACACATTGTTATTAATAATCATATTAATAAACGTATATCTATCGAGAATATCTAGCTTTTTTGTCGCCACACCAAAAATCCGCCCCGAGATTTGGACTCTGCGTAGATGTGGGAGGAAAAATAAAGAAAATGCGTGTTGCCAAAGAGGGGCGCTGTCCGTCTATCAGCTCAACAAAAATCGATCCCATCACTCCCCATGGCTGGAATACGCTTTTACCACCCTTAAAAAAAGCCAAAAATAATTTGTCGTTTTTATGTCTCAATTTAATGTTTTTGTTTCATGTGAAACGGAGATGCTTTCCTTTTCATTGTTAGGCTAATATCGAGTACATTTTTGAATGATAAAGGGTCCTGATTAAGAGAAAGTTACAATTTGAAATAAAATATGGTAACAAAAAAACCAACACATCTCAAAATGAAATAAAGTGTTATGAGTGAACAAAAAAATGTGCCTTGTAATTTTTCATGTACCTTTGGAATGGCGCTTTTTAAATTCGTTGTACATTTCACATATTAGAATGACAATTCATCATATTATATTCTAATAACAGATGGTTTAGGCAAAACTAAATCATGGAAAATAATACATTTTTATTTTAATAAAATCATCAAGAAAATAACATTATGAGACGCATCAATTAAATTAAACAATTTCTTGTGACACATGAATTTTCACGCGCGCATGTAAATGTTATATCATGTATGCATAAGATACAATTTAATTAAAACGAGTTTTGGTTAAGAAACATGCAAAATAATAACCATGATTTATTTCGTGGGAAAACAATAGAGAATGGAAAAGAGAAACAAGTGGTCATTTTATGTTCTCAAGAGCATAATTTGGTTGAAACACAAATTTGGAGTTTTGTTGCAGTAATTGGACAAAACTGTGAAAAATGTATACCTTGCAACTTATTTAGGGATTATTGTTGCTGCTAAATTTTATTGCACTCCTTTTTATTGCACTATTGTCACGATTCACTATTCTTTTTCATTGCACTGTTATACTTTAGCCAGTCTCTAGCACTATATTGTAAATATGTTTTACCTATATGTATCCTGACAGTCTTTTATTTTTTTTCTATTTTATTCCTTTTTATATGTAACCCTGGAGTGCCATGTCTAATATCGTTGCATGCAATGTGTCATGACGTTAATATCAATGACAATAAAGACAATTCAATTCAATTAAAATACCCAATTATCAATGAGAATATTAACCCTCCTATTGTCCTATAATTTTAAAGGACATCTTTGTACATTTTCATACAGCTTACATGGAAATGTGAATAAAAACATTATTTTTTTCTAAAGTTGGGTCCAATCTAGGAAAAGTCATGACATTTAAACTAGAAAAAATAATATTTTTTTTTTCTGCGTTTTCAACAACACAGTGGTGGTTCATTTTTACCCGAGCACAACAGGAGGGTTAAAAGGTGTTTTAATTAAAGAAACATTTATGGTTACTATTATTAATATTATAAATCCCTGTTAAAGAGCTAAGCGTGCAAAATAAATCAATAACAAATATAGTTTCCAGTGCAAGTAAAATGTAGGGTTGCTGCGTGGGCTGCTTCTAATCATTAAGAATTTGCAAGGCACTGTGTGGGCGTGCATGTAATTAATAATTAATCGACAAAAGATCCCTTTAATAAAGCTCTGTTGCAGCTTGCTTGAGAGAAAAACATCCAAGCAAATACAATAAAGCAGGTAATAGTAAAAAAAAATCACTACAAATATTTTCACGTGATGCTGCAAAGTCGCGCGTGGATGTGGACAGCTGGGCAGCGGCCGGCTGATTGACTTTGCAGTGACATCTGGGGGCCCCGCTGGCCCCTGGCACGCGTGGAGGCTGATGTCGCCCATTTACATGCAAATTTGGGGGAGATCATGAAGGACCTCGCCCCGTAAATTCACCACACACACAAAGAAAATAAAAAGGGTGGGGGGCGCACACACACTCACCGGAAACCCTCATTGGGAGTTTGATTTGATATCAGTGGAGGTCAATAGAAGAAGTGGGTGGAAGACGTGCGCTTTTTTTCCCCATTTGCGCATCTTAACACCAACATTTTGCCTCGAAATGTTTGCATGTGAAGACCACCGCAGTAAAAAGGGGGCTCAGCTGACGCCCCTCTTTCCGACTCTGCACGTCCAGATGGCTGCAGCACACAGATTTGCATTCATTTCCACCGTTAATATGTTCACAACGAGCTTGGGCCAGCTGCATTTGTTGTCAAATACGCTTTAAAAAGGCGCTGTCGTTATACCGACACGATTTGTATTTGTGCGTGCGTGTGTGTGGCAGATCCTTCTCCAGCCAACAGTATCTGATCCTTAAAGAGGATTTGCCTTTTAAAGAAAAGGGAAAAAGCAGATTAATAAGCGCAAAATGTCACCAATTTACACACGTTTTTTCTTATGATTTTTGGTGCGTTTGCAAAGCTTAATTTGGCAATAGATTTGCGCGGAGGTGAAAGCAACAGCTTATAATTCACTTATCTTTGGCAGCAGCTATTAACCCTCAGCACCGACTAGATAGATTGCTCACGATGGAGCAGGAGTCCCTCCTCCTCTTTTCTACTCCTCCTCATCCTCCTTTTCACCACTAATGAAGCGAACTGCTCGGACCGAGTAGCATGCAAGACACTTCTTAAAAAAAGATGAAGATGTGTCTTATGATTACACATTTTCCAGCCCTTGCATGCAATTAAAAGACTATTTTATAGAGAAGTATATATTTGACATCTCTTAACCCTCCTGTTGCAGGTCAAAATGACCCACCACTGTGTTGTTATAAAGATCCAGAAAAATATCCTAAATTATAATTTATTTTCCTTTAACCCTAATCTTGTCCTTATTTTAAGCACCACCTTTGTACCTTTTTTATACTTGGAAATGTAAAAAAACAGCATTTCATTTTTCTACTGTTAGGACTCATTTAGGAAAAGTCAAAACATTTGAAGCAAATGACATGAGGTGGATTCAAAATTGATGCTTAAGATTCAGTATACGTTTTTTATGGAAAGAAAAGTTTGACCAAGCCCTTTCAAGAAAAAATTAAACAAAAAGTAGTAAAGTAATTTGAAGGACACCAATTTAACTCCTATGACTTGTCAAATAATACATAACACAATTTCTGGGTGCAAGAATTTAATTAAAAATGATGTGAGAATAGTGAATATACACAATACATTTAATGACTTTTCCTAAGTGGGTACTTTCAGTAGAAAACAATGAAATGATGTTTTATTCACATTTCCATGTATAACAAGTTCAAATATGATCTTTGAAATGAGGAGAACACGAGGGTTAAATGCGTTTTTTTATCCTTTGATAGCATGTCATTAAAAATAACTTTGAAAAAATCCGAATAAACAAAACTCACCTCGCGCAAGGAAAAGAAGAGGTAGCGAAAAGTGGATGAGGCAAAATTTCTCTCTCTGCTGCGCGCTGCAGGAAACAGAAAGCGTCACGCCTCCGTAAAAGGGCAAAACCACGCCCACAGGCCTACGTCACCCCGTGACGGTTCCTCTCCCGTGGGTTTAGAGTTTTGGCTCCCGGGAAAGAGTGCAGTCCTCGGGGAAAGAGGGCTTAGTTTTGCATGTTCCCATCCAGCGTGTGCCACGACGCGAACTCCAACGCGGCCCCTTCCTTACTCGCATCAGCTCTACATCCACAATCTTGCTCGTTCTGCGTGGAACACCTTCAACCGGCGAGCAGCTTGTGGAGAAGAACGAGAAGAAGAAGAAGCTTTTTTTCCTCAACTGCACCACGAGTGGGGCTTTTCTATTTTTTTTGGTCCTGAAGGTTTTGGACGCCGGTGCTTCGGGGATGTGTCCACTTTGAGAACAGCATCACCCACGAACAGTCATTTTTTTATTCCTCCACGCAAACCCGATATATATTTTTGATTTTACGCACGCGCATAGGTGGATCTCTCTTAACCCACTCGAGCACTTTTGAGAGTTGTTCACAGCGGACGGTGCGAAGAGGGAGAGCGGACCTGAGTGGACTTTTGGACGGATAAACCGGCACGCGCGTGGCGTGGACCCTTATTCCCTCATCCCCTGTTCCCATCAACGCCACTTGTGCGTGTTTTTTTTAAATTCCCCAAATCACGCAGGAGGCTCAATGTTTGGGATTCAGGAGACGATACCGCGGGGCGGCACAACCATGAAGGAAGAACCGCTCGGCGGGCTCAATTCCGTGCGCTCTTGGATGCACACGGCCGGCGTTGTGGACGCAAACACAGCGGCGCAAAGGTACCCTCCATCCAGAGGAAAAAATAAAATTGAAATTAAATACAAATGAATCGGCATCTTCCTTCCATCTCGGCAATTGGATAAAAATCCAAATATCGAGATGGAAAGTTTGAGCTTATGATGGAATCGAGAACCAGAGCGACCCCCCCATGTGCTTCTTGTTCACCCCGCAGTGGAGTTGGCCTCGCCCGGGCGCACTACGAGAAGCAGCCCCCGTCCAACCTCAGGAAGTCCAATTTCTTCCACTTCGTGCTGGCCTTGTACGACAGACAGGGGCAGCCTGTGGAAATCGAGAGGACGGCTTTTGTCGACTTTGTGGAGAAAGAAAAAGTAAGAGCATCACCTTTAAAAAAGTCAATTTATCTACTTTTCCCCCCCGTGTTTGGCTTATTGCTTTATTGATTATTTTACAGGAGCCCACCAGTGAAAAAACCAACAATGGGATACATTACAAACTACAGTTATTATACAGTAACGGTGAGTATAGAACCCTAATTTAATATTTATAATATTATTCACAATCGCATAATCAAATGAAATACATTTCCCGTGTTGATCCAGGAGTCAGAACAGAACAGGATCTTTACATTCGGCTAATCGATTCCATGACAAAGCAGGTAAGTTGCATGGGTTCTCGGGAGGGTGCACGAAAAAAAAAAAAAAAAAAACAAAAACGCCAACAATAATAATAAATGAAAGAAATAAAGACTCAATATAAGACGTAACGCGAGAAGCTAAAAGCCTGCGAGACTCACTTTGTCTAGCATTAAAAATTTAAAGAGGACGTCTGCTACATATGATCCCTTTTCTCGCCCACACTGACAGTTGAACCTATCTTAGAAAAAAGAGGGGAAACGTGGAGACCATGTGATAATCATCACTTTTATTTTGTTTTATAAGAGTGCAAAAACACGCAAAAGAAACCAGTAATCGTCTATTAAGACAAATTGTTATTTTAAATTTGGGGTTTTGTTATGTTTTTAATTGAAGGAAAACATTAATTTGAATTGTCTTTATTGCCATTGATAAAAACGCAGTGGAGCATTGCATGCAACGAGATTAGACATGGTACTCCAACTTAAACACGTAATACAGATTTGAACCCTTTAATTTAATGATTAATAATAAAATTAGGACCCGACAGTTAAGGGGAAAAATAAGATAAAACACTGTCAGTAAATAGGACAAATATTTACAACGTCGTGTCATGGCACTTGCCTAAGTTCTAATAATATATAATAATAGTGCAATGAAAAAAAAAAAAAACAGAATCATGCTTGCCTTTACACTCCCTGAAAAACACACACACATTCCACCGCCAATGATTCGAGTCAATGACGCGGAACAAGCAATTTATGGATTTCGGTTTCCTCGGCTGCAAAATGGTCGCATCAATCTCAGGCAATAGGGATCAATGCCCTATGTATTAAAACAGGTTAAAAATAAAGAAAACCGAAATAGTATTAATAATAATATTATACATGCATGCACGCGTTAGAATTACTATACAATAAATAAATACATACATAAATTACGGCCACAAACAGCCGTTGTTGATCAATCGGGCTTTTACGAGTGCCACTTTGTATATATATTTACGAGCGCTACTTTTTCGTATCAAAGTGGAAAAGAAAGCAGGGATGAATTTCCTTTGGAGGCTGAGGAGGGATGGAGGAGGGATGGAGGGTTGCAGAAGTGATCGCTCCACGCCATCTGTTTCAGCCAATGCTCAAAAATTACTCGAGCGTGCACCGCCAGACAGCCGCCCGCTCGCGCGCGCGTTTTATCCCCAGAAAAGATCATTGTTAGCGGCTCAAAAATAAACAACAGATTGCCCATTAACACTTTCCCCCAAATATCCCCAGATTATAAGCATATTGATGACACTTCTATTGGAGCGAATATACCCCCCTACCATCCCATGTGCACGCACACAAAACCCCACTACGCACACCCCTGTCAGTCTGTCCGTTTTAAGTGGATTAAATGGATGGGGAAACAATACACTTTGGAATTATTAGCATTTGGAATTTCCTCAAAATAATTTGAGAAAAAAAACTGCAATCTGAAATTGTTCAAAAAAATGAACTGTTTTATATTAATTAAAAATGAATATTGCATGTTCAAAATTGACGTTTTCCAATTTAATTTCCAAAGGCCATCGTTTATGAGGGCCAAGACAAGAATCCGGAAATGTGCAGAGTTCTTCTCACTCATGAAATCATGTGCAGGTAAGAGTACAACATTTTTCTTGATTTTTATATTTAATCTTTTAAATATTGACGCATGAGTCAATACGCGTGTCACGGAGAGTGGGTGCCAAGTTAAGAATAAGTGGAATGAAGCGTTTTTATACATGTTATTATTATATGATAAATATACATACATATCTCTATACCTTATATCATTATTATAATTGTTATTATTTCTTTCTGTGCATTTGATCCGAGCTGTCAGCGACGTTAAGCGAGCCTTTTAGCCATTTACACACGCATGCAGTAGCGTCTCACGTTGCGCTGTCACAGATACCTAAACGCCTTTTGTTGTTATTGTCCCCAACTGCTCCTCCCCGTGCACCCAAAGCTTTGAGGGCATTGAATTCGGATACGTGTTGGGATAAAACCACTGCACAGACTTAAAAAAAATTGTACTATTATCAGCGTTGCGTGGTTTTGATTTTAAAAGCGCATGCATCATATGCCTATTGTCCCCATGCTCTCACCCCGTGCACCCAAAGCGCACACCCACAGTTCCAAAGGATATAATTCGGATACTTGGGATAAAACCCCCGCACACGCTTTAAAAAAAACATTTGTAATATTACTATTCCTGCGTAGTTTCAAATTGAAAAGTGCATGCATCATATGCTTTTTTAAGCACCCCTCCCTTTTGCTGCCCCTTCCTATTCCTTGCGTAAACTCATCACTCACACTCAATTTGCACGCGCATCCATCAATTTGTTTGTCACACGAGGAAAACCTGGGGTGGACAGAACGTTGAACACCCGAGATTCGACACACATGCTCAGTTCGAAAACGAAGGGAAAAAAGTGAGTGTCAGATGTGTAAATTTGACACTAGGTTTATTATTGCACGATTGAAGCACGCTGAGAGGTGCGCCTAATATTTGCTTATTAGTGTAAAATCCCCTTTGGAGTGGTTTGCATTTCTATAATACGCGAACATTATTGTAATTTGCATTAGTGTTAGAAACTGTGTAAATTCTACACATTTGATATTTTATTGAATAAAAAGAAAATACATGACTATCACCGAAATATTAGTAGAGTATGTTAGATTTGATACTCGTTGAGAGCTGCGCCCAATATTTGGCTTATTATTTAAAAATCCCCTTTGGAGTAGTTTGTATTAATTTTATGAGCAGTGAAGAGCTTGTGTTTATTACTAATATTATTGTAATTTGCATTTGATAGGAGTGGTGAAAGTAATTTCTACATATTTGTTTTTTTTGATTAAAAAAATACATGACTATTACTGTAAGTAGTAAAAGTTGTTTGCAAGAGTTTGGTTTATTATTGTAATTTAGATTGGTTGAATTTTGGTGTTTCTAATATTTTGCTTAATGATATTATGGCCAGTAATTCAGCTACATGGCAAGATGGTGTTAATATATTTTGTGCACCTGATACTTTGGCTGTCTGTTGTGATTGATATTGCTTAAAATCATTGTTAGAATAATCTAAAGACTAAATTGATATATTACGTAAAATGTTATTATCACATACTTTCTCTTGATCCCTTCTTTAATCGTCACTTCATTTAATACTTTCTGAATCTAGTTTGATTTGTAATGAAGTGTATTTTTTGCACCTGATATTGTGGCTGTCTGCTGTGATAATGTAGTTTAAAATAATTGTTAAAATAATTCAAGCACTCAAATTATAGATTACTTATTATGTTTTTATCACATACATTATCTTTATGCATCCTTTTAATTGTTTAATTTTTGGAAGTGTATAACATGCAAGATTTGAGATGCTCATAATAGAATGTGATTTATCATTATTGCTTTTAATAAGTTTATGATCTTTTCTGTACTGTGTAATAGATCACAAAGCAATGTTGACTTTTGATGTTTTTTATACTTGAGTTCTTGGGAAAGGACTTGATTCAGAGTTGTTCCTAATATTTCCCCAGCTTTAAAATATTTAAATTGTTCTAAAATTATTGTTATAAAATAACAAATCTCAGTGCTGATCCAAAATGCCTTCATATAGTTTGTTTATTATACACCCTCTAAAATATTTAAATAAACCCAGAGTAATTCCTCGTGATTTAGTTACTTACAATTAATAGATTTAGCTACATTGTTAATAATAACAGCAACCAACACCACAGGAGAGTCACTATAAAGTGCACATTAGATGTACGTTGCCTGAATTTATAACATCATAGTACTATACATCACTGCTTGTAGTCATGTAAACAAGCACAGAGTAGGTTGTGATGTCTATTGATTCAAGCGGTGAGCTGTTCCTATTTTTTTGGCCACACACTATTATTACTATCAATTACAATATCCCAATGAAGTGAATATTACATACATTACAGAGCTGCTTTTAGATTGACACTGAATGTATAAGTAGGTTGAAACTTGTGTAAAAAATATTACTGCTCACTTTTGAGGGAATCTAATTGACAATCCATTGATTATTGTGGGTGTAGATTCTTCTTTGTGTTGTTTTTGACACTAGAGAAAATAATCAAAATTGTATTAAATCGTCATAGATGTTCTTAACAATATAATTTGTGGTTGAGACTTTTCATACAGTAACTACAATCCAAAAATAGAAGTAATGTGTGTTGTAGAAATGAGCCCGTATGGTACTAGACGACTACTAGTGTCGCTTCATGCACAAAATCATCCTCACCGCTTAGATTATTAAAATCCTCGACGGTGGCGAGGCTGCACCTGCACAATACAAAAACAACGGCCACAAAATGTGCCTTCGGAAAGACTATAATACTCAATTTGCATTTCATTTAATAATCTTTATTGAATATTTTGCTCCACAGTGCTATTGCGACCAGTGGTGTCGCTGCAGGCGTGGATTTATCATTATTGTTGTGATTAATATGCAGTCGATAGTGAAGTTGCGGTGAAATGACTTTCAAACTGATAATGCTGCTTTTCGGGCGACATTTAATTTGAGTTTTATTGGAACGAGAATATAATATGGAGAGAGAGGAGAGAAAGACATTTTAAATGTATTAAATGATAACATACTCATGATTGTCCTTTCAAGACGTCGAGTGTGCAGCTCTTGTATGTCGTAATTCCCAGAAAGCAGTTTGTGAGTAAATGAGAATATTTTTAGTCACCCAGTCAAAAAAAATTTGGCTTTCGATCACAGAAGAGTTCAGCAATCCATCTACTCCGCATAGATCAAGTCATGGATTATAGTTTTACTTTTAACTTTTGGGCCCGGAAACAATAATAAGATAGCATAATTATTCCTGCTGTAAATCAGAGCTCATCCGACAGTATCTTTGCAAAAATCTTTGTTTGGCTTCTAGCACCATATGGCGTAAATCAATCCGATTCTCTGGAGTTTTCATTTCAAATGGAAGCCCGGATGATGAATTTGTTTATATCAGCTTTTTGCAACCCCCCAATTCATGTTGAAATCAAAGGAGGTAAAAGTCAGCTAGTTGCAAGGATTGGTGTGGTGTGGTAAAAAAAAAAGGGGGGGGTGGGTAGGGGTGGGATGCTTAGTGTTTGCATCTGAAACATGTGGTGGAAGATAGATTAGTGCTTTTGAGGCCATAATTGATAAATGCCTTGCAGAAATATTGGTTGAGGGTGGCACCTTGCATCTCCCTCAGAAATAGCAGCTTGGCAATTAGAGGTAAACAAAAGCCAAAGCTGTGAAAAGTGACTCCCCTGCCTCCCCCCTTACCCCTCCACTCTCATGCATCCCCTCCCCTGCAACGCTATAAGCCAAACAACACAACATGTTGTTTTTCCACATTTTTTTATCTATCAGCATCAATGCAAGCAGTCTTGCTAGCCTCGTGCATGCTAGCCGCTCGATAAACGCACACTGGCCTTGGGGAGCTTGTGTTGCTTAGCAAACGGGACAACACGGCTTTTCCACAAGTTGATCAAGGGGCCAGGGGGAGAAAGTATTTTTTTTTAAGACATAAAAAACAATAACAAAATAATCACATTTCATACTTGCCTACAATTAAGATATTAAAGGTGTGGTAAAGTGGAAAAAAAACACAAAAAAAAGTTAACACGCTAATAAACAATCACAAAGCGGTTACATTTATTCTTCCTTTCCTCAAATAAAAATACTGTAGATTTAGATTTCATTCAAGAGATCCTGCCAAAGCAGTGTAGTGACCCTGAGATCCGAATTAGTAGCTCGTGGGCATATTCTAAAAATAGCTCGCCAGTGAAGTGAGCATTAGGAAAATGTTAACATTTGCAATAATTCATAGGGATACATTAATCTTTCCATTGTCTTAAACCAGGGGTCTGCAACCCAAAATGTTGAAAGAGCCATGTTGGACCAAAATGAAACCAAACATGTTTGGAGCCACACTAACATAAACATTGTTTTTCCCCCTACACAAACCATATCATTTTCCCATTATCCAACATTTTTGAAAAAGTGCTAGGCAGCCAGTAGAGAGCACCAGAGAGCCGCATGCGGCTCCAGAACCTTTTGTTGCTGACACCGTGTTAAACAATGATTATGATGGAATATCTACTAACATTGGTAGTGTCTTGGTTAAAGGACATTTCCAGAATTATTTTCGAAAACTTGGAGATCTTTACAGTACTCAGTTCCTAAGGGGTGCCTTACAACAGCAAAATATTTACACGGCTATCAGCAATTTCACACCTTTCCACAAAATGTCTTTGAACACAAATAATACGCAATAGTTATCATGCGATGCTACATCCAAAACGACAAAACAAAGTAAAATTAAAAAGCAGGATGGTAGAATTAATAATAAAAAAAATAACTTTACTCCCAGAATAGAGCTTTTTTCACATATATTTCGATTATCCTTCAATTTCACACAGAGATCCAGCAAAAACTAGTTTAGATTTTCAATCATCATTGCCCAAAGAAGACGAAAAATTACAAATTATGTAAATATTTGTCCCAGAGGTGCAACTGTTTTTGATACTACAAAGATATTTGAAAAACAATCACAGTAATACGATATAATATTATTCATGGTCATTGATAAGAAACAGAGGTAACATCATTTTAAAAGGGGTTAGACATGTCACTCCGGGATAATAAAGTCTAAAACAAGAAAGATGAGATAAAAGAATGTAAGAATAAATAGGCAAAAATATTTACAAGCTTGGAGACTTGAAGTTATAAGTGCAATTTCCTTTCTTAAAAATAGTGCATTGAAAAATCGTGCAATGTAACAATGCCCTCGCATGTGGTAAAGGAGAACCAAACATAAGCCTTAATTAAATGCCGAAAAAGCACAAAGACAAAAAGCACCCTCATGACAAAGGTGGTGTGAACACGATTGCTCTTCCTCTTAATAGTACATGCAAGGAGAGTATTTTTTTTTTTATGTCGGTTTTCTGCTTTCCACTATGTTTGTAAAGTGTTATAAAACATTAAATGTGTTTAAAGCGCAAAGATGTAATGTCATGTATCTATGATTTTTGAAGGAATAACTCTTGCTAACGTAACACAGTATTTTTCAAACTATTTTCAGCCAAGGCACATGTATTTCGTGAACAAATTTCGAGGCACACAGTCTGTCGAAAATGTTTGGAAAGGAATTCCCGGAGCTAGTTTCATTTTTTTTTTTAAGCTCAAAGTATAGTATTAATAATCATCTGTTGTCACAGTGGTTGAGGAGGTAATACAGGTTATTATTATTTTTTAAGCATATTTTTAACCTGTTACAGTAATTTCTCATTTTTGTAGGGGTTACCTTCCAAAAAGAACATGCAATAGTCAAAATTCACAAAGTAGACATCTTGATTTATTCATTAAATGGTGTATTATACGTTAAAACCAAAGAACAAACCCTATTTACAGGCTTAAGCATTTGTTTACAAAACAAAAGTACTGTACTTTGTAAATTTTTTTAGTTTTTTGTTTTTTCACAAATGATTTCTATACTCTCAAATTATAAAGTACAAAAATAATCTTGCCTCTATATTGCACTATTGATTTCAAATGGGGTGGAAATTATTTAATTCACTTTTTTACTTCATTTATTGTATTTTTTGCCAACATATGAAGATTATTGGACAACAAAAACGTGGTGTAAAAATCTCTTTACGACACTGGTGCACTAGCAGACACAGGCAGAAAAGGGATGGGGCGACTGTTTAGTTAATCAGAATGCAGAACACAACGCAAGGTGAAAATCCACAATGTAGCGAAGCCGCGAAACCTGCGAGTGATTACTGTACACTGTCTTTTGAAATCAGTTTTTCTTAAAACATTCCTTAATAAGACTTAAAATGAGCAAATATTATCAGCGTGGGGAAAAATGTTTTTCTAGTTTCTTTTTTTTTGCAAAACAATGTGCAATGTTTTCACTTTATTTGATTTATTATTGTTATTTTTGCAGCACACTATTAAATAGCTTCATCAAACTGAATCAATTATTAAATATGTTTCCTGTATTAGCTTATGAGCAGACCAATTTTATATAAAATCTGCTGCCACCTACTGGTAAGGATGAAAATTGCAAGTGCTCTGCTGATCACTGAAGGTTATTCAATACACTGTACTACATCATAAGCAGATAATGTGCTGCCACCTACTGATATGGATGAATGTTAGTTATCTGGCAAATTACTAGAAGAAAGCAAATATACAGAATAATAGAATGCTTGTTTGCAAAGATAACATTGGGGAATTTTCTGAAACACACCAGACAAGTGCTCACGGCGCACAGTTAAAAACACTGTAACATTCATTTTGATGTAGGAAAATGTTACTTTTTAAAACATTTTTGTCACGTTCAACTGATTTGAACCCACCCTGTGTTTGTCCCGACAGCCGATGCTGCGACAAGAAAAGCTGCGGGAACAGGAACGAGACCCCGTCAGACCCGGTGATCATCGACAGGTAAGGCCCCCTGCTTGCTTTCTATAGTTACGGGAGGTATGGGGGGAGCCAAAGGAGCGACTAAACGGCTGAGGATGAGACCCCTCGAACAAACGAGCTTCCTTGTCCTCCCCGTGTGCTACCAGACGGCGCCCCGCTTGGGCCGGCTTGTGTCTTCCGAGCCGTTGGTGGGGGTGGTAGGGCGTGGGAGTGGCTGAGGGGGGTCTTTCCCAGCTACCTGTGCGCCTTGGGGGCGGTCAACCACCTGGATGATGGTGGAAGAAGCGGTAGGGAAGGGATGGTGAGGTTTGTTCAGTCGCAGGTGGTTCAATCACTAGAGGATCACGCTGGGAATACTGCTAATTAGCTTGGGCAACTCAGTGTTTATTTGGCTCGAGCGCACCCTTTTGTTGATCACGCCGATACCTCCACCAAGCAGCTTTTTGCTCTGCCAGGGAACGGAAAAACGTCACGCTTCAGACTTATTATTCATTTGGCGAGATGAAGGTGATGATTTTACTTTTAGCGGGGAAGTCGACGCTTTTAGTAAGAACACAAAATTAATACATTATTTCAGCACTAGATGTTACTGTATTGTGTCATGCAGTAATTGGCAACCCAAAATGTTGAAAGAGCCATAATAGACATAATATATATATATATATATATATATATATATATATATATATATATATATATATATATATATATATATATATATATATATATATATATATATATATATATATATATATATATATATATATATATATATATATATATATCTCATCTCATCAGCTGCACCGCTTATCCTCAGTAGGGTCGCGGGGGTGCTGGAGCCCATCCCAGCAATCATCGGGCAGTGGGCAGGGGACACCCTGAATTGGTTGCCAGCCAATCGCAGGGCACACAGGGACAGACAACTCACTCGCTCAGTCACACCTAGGGACAATTTGGACCGGCCAATTCACCTGAAACGCATGTCTTTGGAATGTGGGAGGAAACCAGAGTGCCCGGAGGAAACCCACGCAAGCACGGAGAGAACATACAAACTCCGCACAGTAAGGCCGGGAGCTGGATTTGAAGCCACGCAGGAGGGTCCCACGACCTCAGAACTGTGCCGCACACGCGCTAACCATATATATATATATATATATATATATATATATATATATATATATATATATATATATATATATATATATATATATATATATATATATATATATATATAAATATAATATACATATGTTTGGAGCTGCAAAAAATGAAGCTTTATGCAAGTATATATATATATTATATATCATTTTCCATTATCAAACAATTTTGAAAAAGCATCAGGGACCCACTAGGGAGTGCCAAAAAGCCACATGCGGCTCCACGGCCACATGTTGCTGACCTCTGGTGTAGCGCAACTGAAAATAGGGGCTAAAAAAGCACAAGGAAGAAAACAAACTATGGGGACTCAATGAGACCAAATCATACAATTTTCCTTCTTGTTTCTTTGTACATACTTTCTCAAGGTTTTTTAGTTTACAGGTACCCAAAGCAGCGAGATGATGGACAATTGTGTCAGCTCCCTCTAGGGGAGGCTTATGATATGTAAAACACATGCAAATTTCTCAACCTACCTTTAAAAACGCGCGTTTATACGACAATTATAAGATTTTCATTTAAATCAATATTGTTTTTATGTCTAAGAGGTGCTAAATGATACACAATGTTTTTTCAGAAACACACCATTTAAAACTGTATAACACGTAAGTTAAGCCTCCTAATGTGTTTCTTTCTAAGTGACAACATATTTCACTAATAAATCAAATCAAAAATTTGTTAAATCACAATACTAACAGCGAAAATAGACCCCCTCTGCATTTTTTAACATGTCCAAAAGAATTTAAATAAGATACAAGTGCTTCCCCAAACTAGTGGCCTAATGAAAACAATTTATATGTAATTCAACTCCCAAACATTTTAAACATGTAAGATAATTATAGTTCTTTCTTTAAAATGGGTTTTAGATGATAAAATCAATCAGTTTGAAACCATCCACACAGCAAAATAATATTAAATAAAAATATTACCCCAGTGTACCAAAACTTTGCATACTTTGAATGTAATTTTTTCCTAGTTTGAACTTGTGTTGCTAGTAAAATAAAAGATCTACATACTTAGATAAGCAAAATGCTTTTATGTAGCACACGGTAGATTATTTTACCTACTTTAAGCATTTTTTTCCCAATCATGGTAGAATTTATTTCTTAAAGAGACGGTGCTTGTTATTTGGCACCTCCTAGTGGTTAAAAACTCAATGCATTACAAAAAAAGCATATACATTGAAATAAAAACACACGGACTTTTATGTAATCATACATTTTTTAAAACACTCGTAGGTCAAAAAATTAGCAGTTATTTTACTTTGACTTTGATCTTCACCTAAAGGCAGCTGACCTAATTGTCCACCATCTTACTGCTGCGGGTGCCCAAGAACCTCAAGAAGGGTGGGCAAAAAAGTAAAACGGTGCGGTTTGCTCACCTTGAGTAGCTGTAGTTTTCATTCTTCCTTGTGCAGTTTTTGATTACACTACACTATACAGCAACACTGAGTGATCAAAGATTAGGCAGTGTCCGTTTAAGCAAGAGGTAAAAACACAAAGATGTTTCATCTTAATCTTGGGGAGTCGGTTTAATTATCCGAAGTAAGACGTTGCCTTCATCTGAATAACACCATTTCCAAATGTGTGAAATTGTCATTATATATCTTGGGGACAATTCACACATTTTAGGGCCACCTATAAAACATGCATAAGTATTAAATGGATGAATTATTAAACCTTTCGAATAGACCCACTAAAACGGTTCAATTTGAGCTTTAAATTAGCAGGTGTTTTTTTTTACACTCCACTTTCCTTCATTCGTGATTAAGGCACAAATCATAGCAGGAGGTGAAAAATACGGTCCAAAATGGAGTCTTTTTTTCCTGCTTTGCACCTTGGGGGAGGTATTTCGGCTGTGATTGCGCGCATCTCCTTTTTTCCTGTGTTGCTTGCACCCGGAGGGAAACCGCCACGATTTCTGTGACCTTCCCTTTTGCCATCCAAAGCGGGCGGACAAATGCATCACTCCCTCAGCCGTGGATAAGTCATGCTGAATATGTGTGGCGTACTTTAGGGGAGGTTTATTGTGTGTGTGTTTGTTCACTGTTACTCTCAGAATTGCAAGCAGAGAGATTGATCGTTTTGTGCTGTTACGATTTATCTCAGTTGACACATCAGTGTTGCCATGAACGACTCAATTTCTTTAATTTACACTACTGTTCTAAAGTTTGGGTACGCTTACAAATGTCCTTATTTTTGAAGAAAAGACTCTGTTTCTAAAATTAAGATAACATGAAACTAATAAAACATTGTTAACGTGATAGACGAATATTTTTGCTGCAAATAATTTTTTTTCAAGGCTATATCTACATAGGCCCATTTCCAGCACCAGCACTCCAGTGTTCTAATAGTACATGTGAGTTTGCTAATTGCGTTAGAAGGAACACAGATGATTAGAATACCCTTGTGCAATGATGTTAGCACAGCTGGAAACAGTTTAGCTGGTTGTGGAAGCTTTAAAACTGACCCTTCTTAATTCTAGTCGAGTATCTGGGGCATCACATTTGTGCGTGTGGTTAAACTTTCAGAACAGCCAGAAAAAGAGAACTTTGTTGTCAAACTTGATAATCTATTCTTTTTCTAAGACATTAAATGGCTAAGAAACTTTCACACAAAGGTATGTACTACTCCCTTCAGAGAACAGCATAAACCAGAGTAGGAAGAGAAGTGGCAAGATGACAAGTACATTAAAATCTGTAGTTGGAGAAATAGATGCCTTACACGTCCTCAACTAGCAGTTTGGTTGAATAGTACCAGTGTCAACATCTACAGTAAAGAGGTGACTCCAAGATGCTGTTCTTCAAGAAAAAGGCATATAAGAGATTACCATGGGAAAAATATCACATCCATTTGGCAACTCATTTAATAAATAAAAGTAACTTTTTCATGGGAAACACAAATTTCTCTTGGTGACTCCAAACCTTTGAACGGTAGTGTATATGAAGAAGACCTAACACTGTTTCTCATGCATTGTGCACTCTTGTTCTTCTGTCGTGTTAAGTGACACTTGGTGCATTACCACCACGACCTGTTTCCACTGCAAGAACACAAAAGTGAATTGAAAGTAGATGGATGTTGTCTTATCAGTTTAGGCACCACAGTATCTGGAGAATCTCCTCTTATCCCAGCAAAGGCGGGACATGACAATTACATGACATCATTGCAAAAACAAAAAAATGTCAGACCGCACCAATTGTTTGTAACACAGGTTGTGCCTCACCTCGGATATGGCTTCACATCTTCACTGTTTGCCTGCTGTATACGGTTCATTGCACCTTATATGTGGTTGGTTTAAAAAATATATGTTTTTACAGTATCCTTCCTCTGAGGCCCTCCCAAGTGATAAAAGAGAGCCACAGCAATAATGCACTCACTGTTTCGAACACAGTGAGGACTGTGAAACAAGAACTGATAAATCGGTCGATATTTGTTCTGTTAAAAATCGGCCAATTCATTGGCCTGTTTATGACGTCCTGAAAAATCTGCTGAACACGACAAAACATTGTAAAACATTATGATATGTTTTATCTGTAAATCACTGTATACAAGACGGAATGTATTTTCTGAAATTCTAGCAATTACCACATTACTTTGAAAAAATGACTACGCGATGGAAAACCAGCTGCTGTAAGTTATGGAGGACCAGAATGAGAAGATAATTTATTGTCAGTGTAACAAGTTGAATGCACAACAAAATTAAAAAGTGCCATCCTAATGGGGCAAGAAGTTTACAAAATATAAAAACCAAAGTTTCAAAAAAATTACCAGAAATAATAACAAGTTTGAGCTAAACTATATATATATATATATATATATATATATATATATATATATATATATATATATATATATATATATATATATATATATATATATATATATATATATAAGGTACCGTAATTCCTGTACTATATGGTGCACTTACAAAAACAAAAGACGGTTAGAAATTTAAGGGTGCGCCTTATAACTCAGTGCACCTTATAGAGTGTGAAATACAGTAAATAAAATTGGTGAAGCATCATGAAATGAGGAAACAATTTATGTGTTAACCCAGTTATTATTTAATCCAAAAGAATTCTGAATTTTATTCCAAAATATTTCACAAAATACTAAATAAATAAATATTTCTTTAGCTGTAGCTCAGAATATACGGTAATATTGAAAATTATGATATGATAATGCAAAGAGTAGAAATAAACGTTTGAATAAATATACACCTCCGAATTTATGCCATGAATGCAATTTATTCATTTATTTGTGCATTTTATTTTTGTCATTCATATCAGTACTTATTTTGTCATGTTTTACCTTGTATTTGGTCATGCATTTTGTCTTGTACTGTAATTTGTAGTATATTTATTCATATATTTTGTTATGTATTTTGTCGTGCATTTTTTCACAACAAAATGGTATTCAAATGAGGGGGCGGGTTGAACTGCCTGAGTTTTCACTTATTGGTTGATTGACGAGTCCGCAGATCATTCATCACTCATCAACCTATATGTGAAAAGCTGGGCCGCCTCCTCATTTGAATAATATTTGGACACATTTCATGATAGAATACATGCAAAATAACCCAACAAAATACATGAAAAACACATAAATAAATGGATGAATTGCATTTTGGTATTTCATGTCACTTATGTTATATATGTCTTAAATGCAGTTTATTCATTTTTTAAATGATTTTTTTCCCGTGTATTTGGTTGTTTTTTTCCAAAGTGCATGATAAAATACATGACAAAATAAATACCGAAATAAATGAATGACAAAATGAGAGAAAAACCATACACTTAGGTATTACGTGATTTGTTTATGTGTTTATTCATGTACATTGCCTATGGCTGTAGGCGTTTCTTTATCAATACTTTTACTGTATGTGGCAGGATTGGTCCTCCACGGTATGCCACTATAATCACTTGTACACTCATATCAAGTTTTTTCCTTTAACATTATATGCTTGCAATGACTAATTTTAATGCTGCATTACATTTACAAGTCATGATGTATGTGTTTTATGTGGCGTGAGGAGTTGAGACAGGCTAGGGAGGGGGGAGATCGCAGGGTGGAAGGCATTTGAATGTAACTCTCACCACGTGGTAGGGCGAGACGGCAATGCTAATGTTTGACTAGGCGGAATCACTGTTTGCTTAGTGGCCAATTGCTGCTATCTGACAGAGGGGACAACTCTCTTATTAGTAATCAAATAGGGCTGAGCAGTTGTTGCTGCCACTCTACTTGCAGCCGCTTCTCATGCATGGGGAAGTAGGAGCCGGCTGCCCTGGGAGCCTGGATGGATTACGCGAGCTACTGCTGTCTGCAGGGCAAACTCTCACACAAACTCTCACATACACACAGACAGACAGAAGGGATGCTGCATGTGGCGCTCTCTTAGTTGTGTAAAAAGCAGGCGACGACGCTTTCTTTTGCCTTTTGGGTGTTTTGTGTCAGGTTTTTTTAGACCAGTGTGCAGGGAGACACTAGTATGCCGTGAGACTTTGTGTAATGTATCACCGGAAAATGACCAATTTTGTCTTTGCAAAAAACAAGGAGGTGGAATCAGATTACTGATTTTTTGATTACTGATATATATATATATATATATATATATATATATATATATTTATATATATATATATATATATATATATATATATATATATATATATATATATATATATATATATATATATATATATATATATATATATATATATATATATATCCTATTGGGTCATGCGGTAGTAACAGCAAATATATTTACAGTAATCTCTAGCTATAACATGATTTTCCTTTCACGTTTTCTATACTTCATGGATTTGCATCATGGCTTTTGATAGGCTAAAGAGTCTCCCCTGCTTATTATCATTTGACGGTACAATAGTTACTTGTTATCGCAACAAGCAAACATTTATATTTAATCAGGACTTTTATTTGTTAAATACATACTTGAGCCTGTGAATAGTGTTTGTTCTTTGGTTTTAGAGTAGAATAGAGTATTAAATTGTATCATAATAAAAAAAAAAAGGCTTCCTGCTTTATGGATTTCACCAATCACGGGTTCATTTTGGGAACCTAAGCACAATGTGAATGAATTACTGTAATGAATTATTTTGTTACAAGTGTTTAAATTCACACTGCAAAAAAACCAACGAAAGTAAATCAAAGTCATAATATTTCACATAATTTTTACTGATTGAAATTATTTTTTTTATTTTACTAAAAAGATAGAAGATTAGAATTATTTTGCTCATTTCAACCATTATTTTTGTTATTTTTCTAGAGAAAAAGATAATAATATAGTAAAACAACTAATTGTCCTCTGTCTTTCTGCTGCGGGTACCCCAAAAATTAAAAAAGGCTAGGAACAAAGTAAACAATAAAATAGTGTTTTGGTCCTTTTGAGTTTCCATAGCTTGTTTTATTTGTTGTGCTTTTTAGCACTTGTTTTTAGTCGCTCTACACAATTGATCGACATTTACTGGTCAATAATACTCACTTTCCCATTAAGGAAAAAAGGTGGGGAAACACTGATTTAAAGAGACAGTGGCTATTATTGTGTGTATTAATGAGGTGAGACAGTGTAGGGAGGGCGGAGATCACAAGGTGGTAGTAATTTGAATGTAACTGGTCAAATAATACACACTGTCCCTTTAATGAAAAAAGGTTGGTAAATACTGACTTAAGGGGGCCACTAGATGTCGCTGTATTGTGTGCTGCAACTTAAAACAAGTGCCATAAAGAACAAGGAAGAAAACAAAATTCCAGAGATTCACAGAGACCAATACGCACCAGGAGGCGCTAAATAATACACAATAGTCCTTTAAGTGAAGGGGATGGATATGTTGGAATTAAAATTAAGCAAAAAAAGGGCTGGGAAGAGAAAAGACACACAGGAAGGGATGGACGGAAGGATAGATAGAAGGGAGGGTGTGGGTCAGTAGTGGATATTGTAAGCTCAACTGACTCAGGGAAGGGCTCGAGTTTTCATTGTGACCGCTCTGAAAGGGAGTAGAGTATCCCTTTCCACGCACAATGAGCAGCTCTGTTGAAACACAAAAGCATATGTTCCTCATTAGACCCTCCCATTGTCTCCATGTCGTAACCATGAGTCTGTCAGCGCGCCCTCGCAGGTTCCCAGCAGTGTTAGAAGTAACGCGTAACAAAGTAAACCAATGTTTTTTCTCGATAACGAGTACTAGAACGCAATTTTTATTTTCACTTGTTAAAACATGGTGTTTTACTCCACTAACACAATGCTCTATACAGCAACTATCAAGGGTCGGGGGGTTTATATTTTCTTATGAAATACAACTGAACTTATTACTTCTACAATATTCAGTTTGAAGCACACACTAAAGAATGTGTAATTTCTCCCTACTGATATTCCGATATCTACTCACATCCAAGCGGTATTTACAACAATGAAAAAAAAAACTGAAATCAGGGGGTCAATTTATATAGGAAGTGCATTGGGAGGGTTAGTTAATTTCACTGAAAATATGAAAAGTTCACTGCTTCCAGAGTTCCCAGTAACCAGACTTGGGGAGTAACAGAATACATGTAAAGGCGTTATGTAGTTAGGATGCAAAAATAAAATAACTGTGTTCCATTACAGTTACAGGAAAAAAAGACATTAGCAAAATACAGGTATATTTAGTCAAAAAAAAGGTTTACTTTGCAGGATTACAAATTTACTTGAATGTATATTTACATACACAATGCACCAGTAGACGAATTGTCTCTATCATAATTTCAATCACTGACACTTGAAAGACAGAGAGAAATGAAGCTTACACAAGAGGTGTGCGCACAGAGGAGTAAAGTCTGTATCATGTGTTCCAGGGAAAAGCCTTTTTCTTTGTGTATGTATTTTATTTCCCCTTCAATGTAACGCTCGTTCTGTTGAATTGTTGCAAGCCTGCAGTTTCGTGAGGCTGCTAGCGTGTTCGTGTCTTAGGAAGCACAGTTGCACACTAGTGATGTATTCAGGGACATTAAGTACATTTAATTGATAGTCTTCTCACTTTTTGTCAGTAGTTGTTGTTCAAAATCTATGTTGTAAGAATGTACTTTAATGTACTTTAAGTTCATAATTATTGTGAAAAAACAGACCTGCACGGCCACTTACTCTATAGACATGTTCATTTGTCCGAATTATACTATGTTTATTTTGTATTTGATGGCATATTTGGTATTCGAGTAATCCATAAGTAAATTAAAGTCATCAGGTTGCATAACTGCAATATTATAGCATTTGGATGAGGTTACTGATTGCATTTTTCAACAAGTTATTGTATCAGATGACATTTTTAAAGTAACACTCCCAACCCTGCCAATGACCGGGGGAGCCTTGCCAGTAAAAAAAAACCTAGCCCAAACGGGACCCGTTTTTTTTTTTTCACCCTCCTTTTCACTTTTTACACCTGTGCGTTAAATTATTCGCTGCAGCGTGTTTTACTGCCATTTGTGTTACACGTGTCGCTGTGGCCAGCACGTCATTACGGGGCACCTGCGATGCCGCCTGATTATTTCCAATCCACTTGACTGACGCAAACTTCGGCCGCCGTGCTCCGACAGCTTGAATAAGCCGCGTCTGCGTACAATTACGGCGCGGAAACCCGACCTTTGCAAACACGCCGCTAGCTCCGCTGGGACTTGAAGCAGAAGGCGGTTATGAGAGAGAAAGGCGTGGGGGGGGTACAGTTAAGCACCTGAACTGAGTTCGAACTGGGACGTTTTGCAAAAAAAGGACTGCCATTAAAGGCGGAGGCCCCGGGCAAACAATGACGACCACATGCTTGGTGGCCGAATGTTAAGAGTTGTTAAGGGTGGCGTTGGACCAAAACGTCGTTACTCCGAATTTAAACTCAAACGTTTTTTTGTGCAGTATTGAGAGCTGGCAGACTAACATAGCCGAGACACTCCATATCAATATTGTCTTTTGTCTTCAAATCACTCAATGTCCAAAATATTTTTCCCAGGCGTGTTGTATTGCAAAAATCAAAGTGTTGTAATTTTTAAACATATGAATCTGAGGCACTTGAAAAAAAGGATGATCAAAAGTTCCATTATCATCCAGAGTCTTATTCTCACACAATAATGAATTCAAATGGACAGTGTGTATTACTTAGCACCTACTAGTAGTAAAAAAAAATGAAAATAAGATTATTGGTTTTAAAAAGTTGCAGATATTATATGAGCTATCATACAAACGTGTGTATTTTCAAAATACTCAGTGGTCGAGAAATTTACATTTATTTTACATGAACTTCACCTCGAGGGAGATGACATAATTGTTGGCCCTCTTGTGGCTACAGGTACCAGAAAACGTAAAATGCTCAGCAAAGAAAATTGAAGAAAAAATTGTGTTTCATTGACACTTCGAATCTCCACAGTTTGTATTTTTACTTGTGACTTTTATTACTCGTTTTTGGTTGAACAACAGAAAACAGCGACATTTTGTGGTAAAAAAATACACACTGTCCCTTTAGCTTACGTATTAAGGCGGGGGCCTCAAACCCCAAACTCATTCTGAGGGTTGCGAATTTGAGATAACTGATTTAGGTATTATATGGTTAATCAATGTGTTTATTTATTTGTAGTGTATACATTTTTAAGTATATTTTGTATATTCATTGGCAGGATCGGCCCTCCACAGTCATCTAATATAGTAGACTCTTGTACGAAATGCAGCTCAATTAGTCGTATTTTGTAAATGACTAGCAGACGTAACCCCTCCCCACCCAGAACAGTTTTATGGCTCATTCATCTGCCCTTATTCTAACCCCCTAATTGCTTCTAGCTATAAATAGTAGAGCTTAAATAGTAAAATGTTGGACAAAAAGTAACACATGCTCATTAGTAAAAATAATAAAATCAAAATCAAATTGAGTTCCTATGCCCCAAAATGTAGCTGTCACGATAAATCTGATGCTCTTTAGTTACTAAAATTTCTGAATGGCTGGCAGGGACACCAATATTTTCATGACTGATGTTATGGAACAGATGTGCCCTGACTCTAACCTTCCCCCATAACAACACGTAACTATAAATAGTTTGCAACTTTGCAGTTGCTGCAAAGAAAGAAACTTTTCTTGGGATCTTGTCAATGTCACGGAACATTATGACAGAACTTGACTCACAACCCCTTACCCAATAAATAAATATGTATATTCAAAAGGACTTTGTGTAATATTTGACCACTAGATGTCACTGTAATTTGTGGTGTAAAGTAAAACAGGCGCTATAAGCAACAAGGAGGAGTACAAACTTCGGAGACTCAAAGTGACCAAACAATTAAACTGAAACAAATGAATGACAAAATGAATGGCAACATGCATACATATATGAATCAATTGGATTTATGCCATACATTTTGGTACTACGTGATTTATTTATGTGTTTATTTATTTATATGGCAAGTATTTGTAGGTATTTATTTAATTATACATTTATTTCTACATACGGCAGGGTTGATCCGCTATATCTGCTGTTAAGATATGCATTGCAGTCAGGTAGTGAAAACAAGGGCACAAAACCTTTTTTCTTTAATTTATTTTTTGCAAGTATAAAATCCAACTTGTCACCATCTCTCTGGTGCTTTCATGGTCAACCTTAGGGGCACATGAGTTCCATAAATGTTTGCAAGTAACACAGAAAATGTCACTTTTCCCATTCACTCGCTAGTTTTATATCCCCCCCTCGGACAAAATCCTAGTAAATTCTCGTGAGAACAGGCTTCTTGGACTGTGTCATTGATGGCGTTCACGCACTGTAACATTTTCCCAGATGGTAGCACGGGGGCGAGGGGGACGAGGGGGTTCAAAAAGGGAAGGGGAGGCACGTGCTGCTAGCTGGCATCTAGCGAGACATTAACTGGCGTTCCCATGAATCTGGCATGTCCGACAGAGTTTGGGAAACTTATCATTCCCAATGTGTCCTATTTTCCTGCGGTTAGGCCAGACATCTGTTTACCCTATTTTCCCTGGTAGTTCTGATACATTTTTTCCTCAACACAAGAGGAAGGATTCTGTTAAAAAAAGAAAAAAGTTATAGGGATATAGAGACCCAAACAGCTGTCCCAGAGTTTCAGCACTGCTTGCTCTTTAAATATTTCAAAAGTTAAATTTGATGCCTTTGCATTATTCATACGTGTTTTCACATGAAGGGAAGTCGTCTTTTTGGGTAGATTTGGGACTTTCTTTTTGTCTTTTGGGAGCACCGGTGCGCTGCTAAACGAACATATTCAATTGTGTCTGTTTAGTAAAGTGAAAAAACCAAACAAAAAAAAAAGAATCAAACGTTTAAACTTAAATGCTAGCCTGAAAGCAAAAATTGTTTTGTTGGGAATTAAAATTTACATTCTGGTGAGATTAGAAAACATAAATAATCAATTTTTAAGTGCAAATAAACAATCTGAAGCTCATGTTAACTCAAATAAATTAAATTGTATCTAAAAATATGCACATTATCATGATAGTCCATGTAGTTTTGCTCGTTTTTTAAATATGGTTTACATTTAATTACATTTTGAACACTCAGAAGTGCTAAATAATGCGAAGGAAAATCCTGTCCTTAGCTATGATGTTCTTTCTTTAATATTAATTACCATTGTTTTGGGTAAAAACCTTATACTAAATATTGTTTTTTATTAATGTTGACAGTGTCACTACAAAGAAGTTGAGCATTTTTTCTGTTGAGGATAGTTATTTATCAAGGGCCTTTAAAAAACAAAAAGTTCAAACTGACTTATTGATATGTTAGGAGAATTTAATGATTGCATTTAAATTAAACGTGGGGTGCGTCATTTAAAGTGTCCCTAAAATAATTACCTCCTTGCTTTTATCTTAGTTTTAGCAAAGCTGTTCAGGGCAGAACCCATTAGGGAGGAGGAATGGGGGGTGGTGGAGTGATTATATGTTGGTCCCAAGCACGAAAATGGGTCATGCCTTAAGGTGAGAAGAATTTGGAGGAAATATATGTATTTGTGTAAAACACGCACCCATAAATTTTGATTAAAAAATAAATTTTGACATTTTCTCAGCCCAAGCATGGCAGTGTAAGTGACAAATGTTTAATATTTGTGGCCATGATTCAAATAATTTATTGACAACTATAAACACAATACCAACATAAAATTTCTTATGTATTACGTGCTTCAAAGTCCGATTCATCATCAGATACACCGAAGAGTGGTTTCCCTCGTTGTGCTTTTTCACATTTTTAATATCTTTCAAGACGACTTTCGGTTTTCTCCGTTCTCTAATATTTGTTTCTGGTATCGCAAATAAAAATAGTGTGATTATACAATAAAATCTAATTTGCCTTGAACACAAATACATACACTACATGGATTTCAATTCCAACGCACCATCCCAAACGCTGGAACTCTTGGAAATCTCAATACCCCCCTCTTCACCTCAAATCATTTTCTTATTGGATCTATACAATTTTTGTAGGTCACCAATTTTGACTTTAAAACAGTGAATTTCTCTTAAAGGAGAGAGATTTTTTCATGCCTGTGGTATTTTCTTTTTTTTTCTTTGTGTCATGTTTTGATTAATGTATCCAACAATACCTTCAATAAACATTTCATTCATATTTGTTAGTGTAGCATGGAAATAGTGAAAGTAAAAAAAGGTCTGTTTCATGCACGTTATAAACGACAACCAGAACTCCCCAAAATATATTTATTAAAAAAGTCTATTCGAGCTGCTCTAAGAAATGCACGTACTCACACGCGCAACATAAGAAACTTAACAGAGGCTGCAATGACCGGAGATGGCGGCAGTGAGTAAAGAAGTTTCAAATCCATACTGCTCCTTGAACGATTAATGGCTAAATTTAATCCCCAAACACACAGTACAGTTTCCGAAAAAAGAGTTACTGCATCTGGAGGCACCTTTAATGCCGAGCGTATATTTCTTGAGTCGGAGTTGAACTTTGAACCGGAATGAGTCATTTTCTCTCGTCTTTCAGCGGCACACTGTTGTCTTATTACAAAATCCATGCGTGCGCCACAACAATGTGTCTAATCTTTCACACGCGAGGAGACAAAGTCAATATGCGAGCGGGCGAGGACGGCTAGCCAGCCGACGCAAATTGAGTTATGCGCGCCATGCTAGGCGGCGGCGCGCTCTCCACTGGCGACGCATCTAATCGCATATCGGCTATCTCATCACTATCATTCTAAAGACTCAAATTACCCACTGAATAAAGCTACACCCCCACTTACTTTAAGGCACCATTAACTTAGAAATGTGACATCCGCGGAGCTCCGCTAAATCCACTCGCGATTATTACTCGACTGTGTTCGAGAATGAAAAAGAGGGGCCCAACCATTTGGACAAAGAATCTAATTGCGATTGTGGTCCCGCTCGATATTGCCACTGCCGTCTAATGTGCGATTAATTTTCTTCAAGGTTCTCTTCTGCCTTACAATAAACAATATCCGATGTATTATGCAGGAATGTCTTGGGCTTGACAGATGAAGCATGAATTTTTATGAAATAGAGACAATTCAACTACAGTACTATAAAAGGAATTCATAAAGATGCATGGCGGACTTGAAAATAAGGATTTTCAACATTTTCAACGTTGCATATGCTCCCCTAGTGCACAAAAAGGCCTGACTTTACTAACTGTGACCTAACCCATTAGCTTGTGTCTTCTCTTTAAAGGGACAGTGTATATTATTTAGCACTTCCTAGTGGTAAAACATTTAAATCATTAAAAAATAAAACAGGATAGATTCAAATACTATGCAAAAATACATGAACTATCATATAAACATGCATTTTTCAATACACATAGACCAATAAATCTGCATTTATTAATAATAACATGAGGCTCATTAAGAGGGAGCTGATATAATTGTCAGCCATCTTGCTGCTAAAGGTAACCCTAAAACCAGAAATCCTCGCAAAAGGCTATGTAAAAAAATGACGAAAAAATAGTGCATTTTGGTCATTCGGAGTCTTTGTGGATTGTTATATTCCCTGTGCTTTTCAGGACTTGTTTTCGGTTGCACTACACCAGGGGTCTCCAACATAGTGCCCGTGGCAACCAGCTAGCCCAATATGTGAGGGGTCATTGGGATTTTCCAAGAAATTTGATTTCTTACTGGCGTTTCTGATACTGTGAATACGAATAGTGTGATATCAAGATAACATGCCTTTTTATTTGTCATCTAGTCATCTGATGGTCTAGTGGTTAAAATTCCACACGCTCAGCGCTGTGACCTGGGTTCAAGTCTCGTTGCATACATTGTTTTGTGGTTAAAGTCAGAAATATTATTCGGCAAAAATATGGTATTATACAGTAATTTACCGCAATACCGTGATATATGTAAAAACTATAATGGACACCCAAAACTTTAGAGTTCTCTTTTTAGGTTAAAAACAAATTTATTTTACACAAATAAATATGGTATTTAAAAAAAAAAAAAAAAACAATACTGCCATGGTCACTCCACCTATGACAAAAGAATCAAGCAGAATCTATACAAACAATTTCAAACCACACTACACACTCAAACACACACAACTCAATTTTTTCTTTGATTTTGTGGAAAAAAACAGATGATGTCAAGGTCCGACACACCCCGGATTCAAACCCACGCCGCTTGACGCCAACGCGGCAGTCCCTTTCGCTTCCTGTCACAAAGGTCAAAGGGCAACGACCTCTGGAGAGAAGCCCGGCCTCTGAATTATTCATGACATTGACGTGTTATTTTCTCCCCTTGTTTTGTTTTTTCGGGTCAACCCTCGCAGTCGTGCACGATATTGTGCAGCATGCAGCTTTTATTCATTTGGCTCATTTATAAAAGCCTCAGCCCACCTGTTCTCGTGTTGATACAATTACATTTTGGACTAATGTACATTTTGCTTAGCTGCTCCCCCCTCCATTATGTCCCTCATTAGGCAAACTGTATTTACCAAACGACTTTGCGTTATCGTTCATTTGCGCAACACCTACCAGGTCATTCCCCGGAGTGCACCTGACTTGCGGTCAAGTTGTTTACTCCAAAACAAAAGACGGTTGAACCCCCGCTCGCTTGCCACGCGCATCGCGCAGACGCAAATCTGGTGAAATTTGCGTTCCCCCCATCTGTTTTTTGCAAAAGCGTGATTACCTCCAAAAGCTGAACAAATGCCAGTATTTATAAGGTCAGGCCTTTATGTGGAAATGTGATGTAAATGAGAATCAGTGAAAGGGGACATTAAACAAAATGAAATTCATTGTCTCCTTTAATGTCATTTACATTTTTGGCTAAGCCCTGCTCCGTCAAAAGCCGATTTCTAAAACCTTTTTTAATTGCGCCATGGAGAGAAGGGCGTGTTTGCGGCAGGCGTCTTGATAACCTGCGACCAGCTCTGTTTTTTTTTTTGCACTGCATCTGCGCGGAGGCAATTAAGATGACACTCAGTCGCCGGTGATAATTTGCTTCCTCCTTGATGAAAATCATAAATGAGGAAGGGTCGTTTTTTTTTTTGCATTATTTCTATGTTTACACACCTGCGTGCACCTGTGCTGACCAACAGGCGTGCGACTTAAGCACCGCGGTCCTGCAGTTCTGGGTTGATTTTATGTGCCCGAGTTTGCATCTTTCCCCTACATTGACCAGTCATTTCAGTAAAAATTCAAAGACGGGACAAAATTGCTTATAGGTGTGAATTTCAGTGAATGCTTGTTGCGTACACTATTTCTTAATGGGACACTGTGTAATATTTAACCGCTAGATGCCGCTGTGTTGTGAAATGCAACCGAAAAGCACAAGGAAGAATAAAAACTATGAGTGTAATGATTTTTTAAAATAAATACAAACGTCTTGACCTTTAAGTATTAAAAAAATGCATGTTTATAGGGTAATTCATGTATTTTGCTTCTTATTCAATATGTATTTTTTTACCATTAGGAGGCACTACATATTAAATGATGTCCCCCCCATTGATTTTCATTAATAAGTTTATATATTTTTTCTACACAAGATTTTCTGATATCCTCCAGAAAAAACCCAACTCATTATTGTAACTACAAATAGGATAATTTTGCTTTAAATTGTATATGAGTCCATAAGAGTTATATAAATCTGCTGAATTTACATTTGTGAATTTACTGCAAAAAAGTTGAAGGAGTAAAGCATCGATAAGTGTATTCTTGATAAGGGTATTAATCATTTCAAATATTATACACTTTTGT
The DNA here is from genome assembly GCF_059441175.1 of Urocampus carinirostris. NCBI lineage: Eukaryota > Metazoa > Chordata > Actinopteri > Syngnathiformes > Syngnathidae > Urocampus > Urocampus carinirostris. The sequence goes on from NC_142361.1 coordinate 10,776,989, forward strand.
TAGTTATTTTTTACTATTATGCACTGTTTACATCTTTGTCACTATCGGCCAATAATGTTGCTTTCTATCCACACCGTTTAGGGCACATCGGCTTTTTGTAACACGAGAAAGCAGGGCTTTCAGAACAGATTTTGAGTTGTGAGGGTTTTTTGTAGACTTCTCCTATTCTCCCTGCAAGTTCAAAATGTATTGATGTCTTCTCTCCTTATTTTGAGTGAATTTTTCATACATAAAAGGAAAACATTTTTTTCAGCGTACATGTGAATGGTCTGAATTTATATAGAGCTTTTCAAGTGACTGAAGACCTCCCAAAACACTTCACTTTTTCCCTTTTTACACACATTATCTAACCAATAGCAGTGTCAGCCATTCAAGGCAATTTACTTGCTCATCGGTGTCTTGCCCAGGTACACTTCAACATATAACACGTAGAAACCGGGAATTGAACCTGCGACCTCTTGATCCCAAAATGAGGACTTTACCTTCTGAGCTACTGCCGCCCATTATCTTCATAGTTTACAGGAAAGGTGCCGCTGCGACCCAAGTGGTCAAGGGATCTATCGGACCAACTCTGACAATGACAGCATTGTGGTGGATGTGTCGTTACAGACAAATGTGTTGTTACAGACAAACACGAACTCTGAAATACTCGCATGCCCTCCATGGCATTAAACAATGTGCCCCTGTAGGACGTAGCAGTTGGTGGAGAGTGTGCTCTGTCTCCTACGAGGCTTGGTAAACTGACATGTGACGTCAGCTAGTCCAGGTGAGCGTCTGTGTGAGGAGTGGGCAACAGCAGCTCCTGAAAAAGTATTCTAACCATGTTGTGTTTCTTCTTACCATATGTTAGGGCATCAGAGAGTAAAAACATAACTTATGAAAGGGGTTTCCTCTCAGATTGGACGGCCAGAAAACGCCAAGCAGGGCTGTTGAGGTCGGCGTGACGTCCAAACGAAACTCCCGCGCCAGAGCAGGAAGTGTTGAGAGCGCAAAGCTGCACTTGGCGCACCGCCTTTGGCTCGGGGCTCTGCGCAAAATGAAACCCAGACCCTTTCACTCTTTCTCTCTCTCGCCAGAACCTCTGTCCCAGCGCTCCAACACGCGGGATTGGGTAATAGTGTTTCACTAAGCAAAACATTACCTCAAATTATCCTCGCCCTGTTTTCTATTCCCTCCTCCCTCGTGTCAGTTTTATCGCAGTTTGTAAATGTCAAGATGCGCAAAAAGACGCGCATCGTTAGAAATTTTTTTTTTTTCTTCTTCCACGCCTCCTCTTCTTCTTCTTCCAAATTACGCTCACATGTTTGGGATCGCATGAGTGGCGGCTGCACGTAAACGTGGTGCCTGGAGCTCCCGAGGGACGCCCACCTTACCGGGGTAGGATTCCCCAGTGGCATCAGTTAATGGCAAGACTTGACAACAGCAGAGGAGCCGGGGGTGTTGTGTTTTACTAGCGCCGAGCAGGGGTGATGACTTTAACATGTGTGCGCAGAAGGAATGTTTGCGTATGCGCGTGCGCACGCACGAGAGAGGGAAACCACAGGATGCGAGAGGCCATTTGAGAAGAAAATCAAACTTACTTTCGCATATAACTTCATACCCTCACACATGCACACCATTACACACACAAACCCGAGCACAGACCCTAATATACTCTCTCATACACAATACTAGTCTCTCACACATACTATTATATTATCATTAACACACTACTACACACTCTCACAGACTACTGCACATTTATATAGACTTCTATGCTTTCACACACAAACTAATATACTCCCACATGCACTACTATAGACTCTCACATATACTATCATACTCTCTCACACACACTACTTTTCTTTCTCACACGCCGTTAAACTTGCTATCACTATAGGAGGGTATTCACACATAATGATCACCTCTCACCTCTAAGTGTTGTTTTACTTTGGGGACTTTGGTTTTACAGTTCAACGTCAACTGGTGTTGCTCCCAGTATGGTAGCATGTGTGAGAAAGTATAGTACTATATGTGAGAGAGTACTACATAGCAGTGTGTATGACAGTATAGCAGTGTGTATGACAGTATAGCCATATGTGTAAGAGAGATTATAGTATGTGTATGAGGGTACAGAATGGATATGTGTGAGAGTAAATGAGTGTTTGTATGACAGTATAGTAGTATGTGTGAGGTAGTATAATAGTGTGTGTATCAAAGTATTGTAGTATGTGTGAGAAAGTTTAGTACTATGAGTGTGACAGCATTGTAGTCCATGTATGACAGTTGATTAATATGTGTGAGTATAGCAATGTGTATATGAGAGTACAATAATAAGTATGAGGAAGAGATTAAAGTAATGTGTGTGTGAGAGTACAGTAGTATGTGTATGAGAGTTTAGCAGTATGTATGAATGAGGACAGTAGTGTTTTTGGGTGCGTATGACTGTCTGTATGAGAGTATAGTTGTGCATGTGTGAGAGTATGACATCATATGTGAGAGGAAGTATGATTTACTTCTCAAACAGCGTCTTATAACGAACGACAGGTTGGGCCCCGGGTCCGTGGCAGTGAAAGGCGGGACATGGTTCCACATGTGTTGAGAAAGAGCAGTCCATCTGTCCGTGGAGACGCCCTCTGGGCCCTCCTGCCACCCACTTCTCTTTCCCCTTCGTTCTTTCTCTTTTCCCTCATTCTCTGGCTTTCGATGCTGACAGAAACAAGGCCAAAGCTGGGCTGATGGGACGGCCAGCAGGGCCAAAAGCAACATGCATTGCATGAGGGGAATACAAAAAGGCTTAGTTTGGATTATTACTTCTAGTGAGGAGGATTTTAATAGTTTTTTAGATAAGTAAGAAGAAAAAAAACCCGATATGTTCACTTTAGGGCAGTGAAGTGTCTACTATCAGGCAGTAGATCCCACACCAGTAAGGGTGGACAATACTTGGAATTTTGGTATCGGTCCAATCCAAGAAAATTCAAAATAAAAACAGAATGAACAATACAGTACTTCTACGAAAAAACTGATACAGAATAAATGGTCAAGAGAGTCAAACCAAACAAAAAAAGGAAGTAATTAACAACAATACCAATATTGTATAAGAAAGTCAACAAGACTATGAAAATATTGCACAATATTTTGAAATTAAAGTGAAACTCGACCATGATGTGTAAACACAATTGTATCAAAATGCAAAATTATGTTATATGTGTACTCATACGACCCTATAACAATATAATGATAGTGCTAGTTAAAATGGGAAGAAAGCATCGATCCCGAGACAATAGTATAAATCTAAACCAAGTACTCGTTCGGTATCTATAACATTGATATTTGGATCTGCCCGCCCATGCTCAACATATAGCAATCCCTCTCTTTGTCATGGGGGCTACATTACAAAAATGACTGGTGATACGTGAAATCCATAAAGTTGTAACCTTAATTTTTTACTATTATAAAATGTAATACATGACAATACAATGAAACCAAAGAAGTCCTTTATGAAGGCCCAAGCAATTGTAAAACCTTGTTGCAGCCATTTTATGTAGACCATGATGTATTCCTTGAAAATTACAGGCATCAGTGAGGTCTATTGAAAACGAGAAGACCACTAACATGGCAATGCATGTTTTGACATCTAGAGCCGTCAACAGAACAATATGTAATACATTGAGAAACAGAAGTTGAGAAAGTCCCTAACTCAACGCCAGAAATAATGATTGTTCCCACATGCTGCCAGAATTCTCGATTCTGCAGAATGTAATGAAGTTTTGATTGCCTTTCGATTGCTCGATAATTTATGAAAAAAAAAAATACACTCGACGAATCAAACATACGGACCAATATCATTGTGAAAAAAAAGACAATAAATAAATAAGGATGTAAGAAAGTGGAAATTGACTTCTGTTAGCTGGCATATAGGGTTTGGCATTGTATGACAACATTAAGCGAACTGTGCCTTTTGTTGGTTGGATTCAACTAAGTACATTTATAATTTTTCATTACTTTTATATTTTTAATCTTGTTGGATACTAGGTGACATATTCTATCACTTTTCTGAGCTTTCGGTTCCGTTCTTGCCACCGTAAAGCAGAGACCAGGTTCACTTCCCTCACCGGCCTTTCACCCGAAAGTCGGATGCCTTATTATTATTCTTTTTTTTCTTCCCGACGGCTTGTTAAAAGTTTCTTCGGCCGTCTCGTTGTTGTGCTTCTGCGGCTTTCACAAGCCAGCCGCCGAGCCAGGGCGAGTGATTTATTGGGATATTATGACGGAAAACAACCGATAAAAGATTCCTTCCCCCCGCAACACAGAAGACTCTGCGCAGCGGAAATCGTACATTATTGAAATTAAAGCTGGAGTAAATAAAACATGCCACTCTTTCTCAAATATTTAGCGCTGCTGTATAATTGAAGCGGATGTCGTTTGGTGCCCTGAAGCATTAATGACGCTTTGCCAAACATAGTCTGTAAAGAGCCACTACGTTTTTATGTTTTCCCTTCTGTTTTTTTCCCCTTTTCTTCTTCTTGGCTTGTCCTGGCGTCAATTCCGTCGCTATTAGGTTTCCGCTAATTGTCAAACAAACTGTCGGGTCGACCTCAGTCGTAGCTAGCCGTAAAACAGCACATCGGTTCACGCCGAGGGACGTATGCGGTATTTCATGGGAGGCGGAGTAATGCTGGGGTTTTATGGTTAAGTACCAGTTCACGCCCATGCCATTTGTTTCGCATTAGACGGGAGGTTTTTGTAAATCAGATCAATATGTTCGCAAGATGCGAGTCCTTGCCGGGATCTCCCGACCTGTTCTTTCCTCAAGTATTTTTCTTGAGGGGGCGAGAAAGAGGGGGCTGCTCCCCAATGAGAACCTCTAACCCACATGCGTCATCTCCCTCCTTCCTTTTAGTTCCACTTTCTAAACTCGCAGTGGGTTGGTAACAAGATGATGCAAAATTATTTTTGGGAAAACAAGCCAGACGATTCTGCAGAAGTGGTAGAGGACTCAAATCAGAGCGAAAACTTTCGATGACTAAAACTGCAGATGTGGATAAAGTCTTTGCTGTCTGGGGGCCTTTAAATGAGGTCGAAAGTTTTCTTTTTTTTGTATTACTGTGTTCCATGATCTTTAAAATGTGAGAATTAGTTTTTTACTAGACCCAAGTGGAGCCTACTGAGTATGTTTAAAATGAACATCAACAGACATTAAAATAGTTTAAAGGGACACTCTGGAATATTTCACCGCTAGATGTTGCAATAGTGTGTAGTGCAACCGCAAAATGAGTGCCACAAGGCACATGTAATAATACAAACTACGGAAATTCGAAGCTATTACACCACATGGTTTTTCTTCCAATTTAATTGACCAGGTTTGTGGAGACTTATCCAGCACACATGTGTGGGGTTTTTGGTCTTGGTTCCTATAGAAGCAAAATGGCAGACAATCATGACCCCTCTAGATGAGGCTTATGCAGACATTTTTAACCGGCACGTAATTAAAAATGAACATTTGTATGAAGGTCAAATGTATGTTATTCAAATCAATATTGTTTATTGATTGAATGACTTGCAAGGAGAACAGGAGAGGACTGAACAAAAAAATCAAACACAATGCCAAATTCCAAATCTGTTTTCTTTCTTTATATTAAATGTCTTCTGTTACAGCCTAAAGGATGTGGTTATCAAAGAACAGCAAAATGATTGGCCCATGGTGAAAATGAATGTAATGAATGTAAACAGTGCATAGTCAAAATAACGAACTGGCATTCTCTTGCAGGTGTCCAATATTTAAAATAGAATCAACGTATCACTAATGTTCATTGGAGAACAGAATATAAACCTACAATGTTTGTAATATATTTCTAAAATAGATTTAAGGCCAGTATTGCAAGAAAAAACATTCAACCCCCTTTCTTTTGCGCTGCTTCAAACAGCATTTCTAAATTCTCCCCCATTTTCTCTTCTCCATCAATTTCCATTTTGTGAATGTGGCAATTTGATGTGTGGCGGACTGAGTGAGTTGTAAGATTCCATCGGACATGCTGGCGTGAGGTCACAGGACATGAAATTGGGATGGGGGAGGAAGGGTAAGTCTTATTCACGGCGAGGGTCATCAGTTACCTCGGGGAAACGAGCCGGTCCGCCGGCTGCCCCGGCCCCTCGGGGCCGCCCGGGATATATCAGAGCAGAGGTCCCCGGCGGAAAGAGCGCCTGAACCGCCTGTCATTTATTACAAGTGACAAGTTATTTCTAACTATAGCAGTGTTTTGATTGGTTTACAATGCTGTCGGTTGGAACGGTAACCGCAGTTCCCCCCTCCCGCATTTTCACTCACAAATCACGAGCGGGTGATGAATGGAGCGGAATTAAAACAAAAGGCGCTGCTTAAAAAAATCCAAATCCAAGAGAGGGGATAATATTTATCTCATGGCGGGACGTCCTATGGCACGCTACACAACATTGAGAAAACCGCATGAGAAAAATGAGCTTCACTTTTAAATATGCCCACTTGATGTCGACAAATCCAGGGCCACTCGCAAAGCAACTGAGCTATATTTCTTTCTTTGACATTTTCTCTCTCAGTATTCCTCTCTGTCTCTTTTTCTCTTTCTTTGTTTCCCTTCCTGTCTTTCATTTTCTCTTTCGCTCCCTACTTATCCCTCTTTCTTTCTCCTTTACTCTCTTTTTCTCTTGCTCTCACTTTCCCTCCCTTTTGCCTTCTTTTTCCTTTTCTCTCTGTCTTCCTTTCTTTCACACTCTTTCCTTACTTTCTTTGTCTCTCTCCATCTCATACTTTCTTTATCTTTTTCTACCTCTCTCTTTCGTTCTCTTTAATCTACTAGTCCGGCCCTTGTGAGAGTTTTTTTTCTTCAGTGTGGCCCTGATTCCCAGCTCCAACGCTTTGCATCGGTGCTGCTATTAATGGCGTGTTTTCACAGCGTTTGACCATTGCTCTGCACAGAGGGTCACTGGGGTGTTCTGCACAGCACCCCCTCCCCCCTTTTTAAAACTGCAGACCCCAAACTGCGTTAATGATATATGACAGAAATTTCCTTGTGCTGGTTCAGTGGCAAGAAAGGTCCCGGCCAGTCTATATCAATCCATCTGACTTATGTTCCCATGTCTTGAATTACCGCTTGATGGAAACCTGCTGCGGGCTTCTCTTGCCAATTGAAATCAGATCTCCTCCACAGCCCGGTGTGATATTGATCCATATTCAACACCCAGGCTGCTAATCGATCACTATTGATTTACAATAAAAAACCCTCCTCTGCTTGTTCAGCATAGCGGTCGATGCTTTAAAGCAAAAGGAGAAAAAAGAGGGAGAAGGGAAGCAAAATGAAAAATAAGGAAAAGACAGGTTTTTACTGCCGAGCCCTGCTGTTGAAATAGCTGAAGGAGGGGAAATGTGTCATTTCAGTCAACAAAGCGGTGGTGGTGAGGGCGACTGTCGAGTTAAAGTGAGAACATATTGAACGGCAAGAGATGACACCAACAATAAAACTATTTACGGTATTATTATTATTATATATTATTATGGTACAACATTTCCAATATGATGACTTATTTATGGGAAGAGAACAAGCACACGAGATTTGATCGAAATCTAATAAATAAAAAAAGAAGAACCATGTGCAAAAATGTAGAAAAATTCCACTTCAAGTAAAAATACCTACCCAAATGAAAAAAAAAGGTTCAACAAATAAAACTATATAAGAAATGACCTGTTAATGCCAAAACAAATAATGTTTTTTTGTCAAATATAAAGCATTAAAAAATAATAATAATGTAACAATAATAAATTTAAGCCCTTTATTCCTGGTTTATTTTATTTATGTATTATTAGCATTTGCCAATCATGCCACCCAGCGTGCCACCATTAGTGAGGCGACCTCTGTTAGCTTGTAGTCCAGATCCACTTTTATTCCCGTCTTAGTCCTAATCTCTCGGACTTCCTCCCCTCTGCCAAGTAAGCGTTCCCATCCAGAAGGTCCCGGCTCCGACATCTGAAAGTTATTATCCCCAATCTCTGACATCCAGGAGTTTACAGTTATATAATGATGGGGAAAACCACATGTCCCCAGAGGCACAAAACATTTTTGAGATGCCTCCCCATCTGTTTTTCCTGGGGAATAGCCCATTTTTGGGGTAAAGTCCGAATGGCAGAACTTATTGTTTTTCCTGGACTCAGCCAGGCTGGGAGTCATTACAACAGATGATAAGGCAAATCAAATTGGGTCAAATTCCCACTAATATAGTGCTGGTGGCACCGGCGGCCAGTGTTGGGCGCGTTACTAAAAAAGGTAGTTGCTGTTACGAGTTAATAGTTTTAAAAACTAATTGCTTACCTCACCCAGATTGCATACACCCAAAATTAGTGCATTATACTGAAAAAGTAACTAGTTGCAAATGACTTTATCTATTTCTTGGCTTGTGCAATCTAGAAAGCTTACCAACTAATGCTTTGTCCATGTTTTTTCTTCAAACCACATTTCTTCTCTATTTCTGGGTAAGATGGTGTATTACAAAAATACCAAGACCAATACCAAAATCCAGCACTCTTACTGTAATTTTGGCACTCACATTTTTCCCATAGATTTATTTTTTCCTGGAGAAGCCACCAGTGCAGAAAATGGTGGATAAAATTGATATGAAATACAGTATTCACAGGTATGTGTGACCATACAAGACTGTATATGCAACATTTTACTGTATATGACCGCTTCCAAGCAAGTGACCAGCTCGGTGGACTGGGCGCATACTCCAAGAATGGGAGGTCACTGGTACGAGCCTTGGAGAAAATACACCTAGGACACAACATTGGTACTCATTACCTCCCTGCATGGAGCTCGGCATTAGGGGTTGGAATTGGGGGGTTTGGTTACCTAATGTTGGGACACATCGGTTGGGTAGAAATACTGTGCACAGTTGTACAACTGTGAGTGGGAGCCAACCCCTGATTAATCAGGGATAACGTGAGGGAAAAGAAGAAGACCGCATCCAAGAAAGGAATGTGCAAAGATTGATCAAATCAATAAACAGCATTGATGTAAATTGCAAAACATTGTATGCAACAGTAATCAAATCCAAGTAGGGGTGCTGACACTTTACCGGATGACATGCAAAAAGGCAATAGTGCCAGGAACACTGATTTGAATAGTGCAATCTGATATGTTAAAGTGTCTGTCCTCTTCTTCATCAATGGATGTTAGAGAATATAGAAATGAAAAAGTTTCTGAACAAAATACTATACAAGCTCTTCTATATATGTATTGATATTGAACCGAGAGGTTATTGTTTAACCTATCAGAATGCACTGTACAAATCAGTGTTGTTGACACCGTAAAAACAGTCCTCTTCCTTCTCTTATGTCATTCTGTAACACTGGTTGTCCAGTGAAGAAGTCTCGTTGCTTTGACAGCCACTACTCGGGTTGGATTTCTATTGCACACATTGTTTTGCGATTTAAGTTAGTCATTGCATTTATATATATATATATATATATATATATAAAGTGGAGTTATCTCAATTTCATGCGCCTTATAGTACTCTGCGCCTTATGTATAAAAAAATATGACAAAATACTGTTTTTGGGAGGTGGGCCTTACAGTAAGGAAGTCGGTAATTGCGTTGCAGGAATGTCTTCCTTTATAAAGCTTTACTCCTAACACTGCCGGCGGCGATACCCCTCTGCCCGTCCACGGCTGTGAAAGTGCTGCTTGTTTGTTTGTCCTGCAGAGGCCGGGCCGGGGGACTAATGCGTGCCCGGGGGCCAGTCAGGTCGAAAGCGGCGGGTGAACCCGAGCTGCCTGGTGCAGCAGTCAGCCTTCTCCGGCTGCCGGCTGGCTCTTGTTTGGACTGGGTCTCCGGTTTGCTTTCTTAGAGGGAAACTGAGCCTCGGTAATCAGGAGCCCTTTTGCAGGTTTGGGGGATGGGGCAAGGTTAGCGATGACATCGGTCCGTGGCGGCCTGGCCCGATCGACCCCCCCTGCAGATCTTCACATATTTATTTTCTCTTCTCATTGTATGCTTGAAGTCACAGCGTATTATGTTCAGGTCTTATGCACATGCATGACGAGGTGCACGGCGTCAAGCTGTAGGCTTTGTTTTCATTAATAACGTCAGGGATTAGTGACGTGCTGACCTCAGTGTAATCTTTATTGGGCCCAGAGAACGGGAGAGGTGATGTTGACATCCTTAAAGTCGGGCGAGTAGAAATTAGACAAACACAGTCACATATTCTGAAAGTTAAGATGAATATGAAAAGCGAAGCAGTGAGATACATACCGGGGGATTCATACCACTAAGGGGGTAAGATAAGCCTGTTTGCACCAGACAATTCATTTTTTATTGATACAAGTGCAATCTCTGTGATACCTCACTATATGTATAACTATTAGTATTAATAACATTATGTATTAAAACATATATACAGTATATCATGGGCAACTGCAGACATAGCGACCCATTGAAGTTCATTCAAATGTTTGTGAAATTGAAATGGTCAGTTAAACATAGCCTCTTAGATGTCAAACTAAATTGGCAAAACTGATCGAAATTGGCTTAGGTAGTACAGTACTTAAGAGTAGGCTGAGGACTTTTGGTGCGGGCTCTGCAGGACTTTACATCAAGTTCATAATCAAAAGATGCTTTTAGATGATATTGTAACATAAACAAATTGTTTAATTGAAATTAAAGATTATAACCTGGTTTAGTCATTCATTTCTGAATTGACAAACTAAATTAAAAACATTTTGATTCAATTGCGTTCCAAAAATCACTCCACAATACAGCGACATCTAGTGGTCAAGTATTACACTATGGATTTATTTTTTCACGCACTCTTATGGAGGTCTTCATCACGTTTTCACTTTGTTATCATCATCAATACCTCTGAGGTATTGTTTATTCAATCAGAATGTAGAGTACAATGCATGATGAAAATCCGTGAAGCAGCAAGACCATGAAATATGACCCATATTATAGGTAGGGATCACAGTATATGGATTTTTTTGTGGAAATCAGAACAGGGTTTTGGTGACTCAGTAAAAATGTGGTTAAATATTTCTCCCTAAAACTGCGCGAATGTATATTTTTTATTTTTACAAACAAGAAGACCTTGCAGTGCTAGTTTGCACTAGCGATATTTTGTCTATTGAAAACGTGTTGGACTTTGGAGACGTCATGCACAAATACTCGTAATGTAGCATCACTAACACCCCTGACTGGCACAGACCTTGCAAAAACTGCATTTTTCCCACCATAACAACACATCAAAAGCCTTCTTTTTTTTCCCTTTACACGATCATCCTCCTATCATATGGAGATGTTTCCTCTTAAGTGTTGCGAGCCCCTTGCTGGCTTCTCGTGCCCCCCTGGGCTTCTCCGCCGAAATGTTTTATTCAACATCACCACTCTGTTCTGTTTTGTTACGTTATTGAAATGGCTTGTCGATTCGAATAGAGTCAACCCTGGTGGGCCAATCTCATTGTAGCCAGTGGAGAGTGAAAGCCATCACTGCAGCGTAGAATCGCCCCCCCAAAACACACACCCGCACGCACATGCGCGCACCCACAGATTGGACGAGGGGCCGAGATGGAGTGAAGGGGGGATTGTTCGAGGGCAGCAAGATCTCCTTCTCCAGATGGAGATGGCAGATACGGCAAGGGGGGAAATGTCCGGGCTATTTTCCCCGGGTTTCCATAATGGCAATCTAGCCCTTGCTTGCTTATTAAGTTGTGCACACAAGAAGAGTGGAGGGCCGAGATGGAGAGCAGAGGAGATAAGGGTTAGGACAACGGCGAGGAGGTAGGGGAGGGCGCAGGCTCACCTCCACGTCTTAGGTGTCAAGCAGACCCTGTCGGGGAAAACGCGGGTCATGTGGATAGATGATCACAGCGCCACATTGATATAGGGCCTCTCTTACCTACACGCTTCCCCATCACCTCATCTGAGCGCCCGATAACGTTTGTTTGTGTTTTGTGCGGGAAAAAGTACCATATGGGGGTCATGGAGGTCAACTTTGGGGGTTGCGTGTTTGTTTATGGTAACATTTTGTACAAAATTTCATATAGTGGGACCTCTACCTACGAGCCTAATTCATTCAGGGGCCGTGCTCGTGGCTCAAACTACTTGCGTAATGAGTGAATTATCAGATTACGAAATAATTAAAACCTAATTGGTCTGTACCCTACATCCTAAAAGCATTCAAGTTCACCCTAAATAGCTATAAAATACATCTTCATGATCAATTAAAAACATTTAAATAAAAAAAAAATCAAGTAATAAGATTAATAAGATAACAATAACAAAATGAAACGTAAGTTCATTATGTAACGGAGGTGTGTGCAGGGCACGGGAAGAGTGATGGAGATCGAGTAATGGACTTTAGAATATCCCAAAAAACGTAACGTAAACAAACTCGGAGCAGCCTCATTGAAAACGCTCGATTGTCCTTCTGTATCATACGCATCAAGTTCAGGTCGCTGAATCCTCGAGGAATGATAACAAGCAAATGCAATTCGGTCCATTACCGACAAATGACAGACACGCCTGTTGCAATCTGGCACTATCCTCTACAGAACGGCTGCCTTGGCGCAGTTGTCTAGAAATATAGGGCTCACATTTTATGTGACGCAGCCCTCATTTGCATTTTCTTCAAGCGCAGTAGTAAATATGTGCACGTCTTATAAGCCGGTGAACCTGAAAATACGGTAACTTCTCTTGAGGAAACCATTTCTCAAGTTCTTTAAAAAGATGTCGTAGGGGGTTGTGGGTTTGCGCAGGAGGGTGATCTATCAGGCGTGCAGACAACATGGCAGCTACCGCGGCTAAAACGAGTGAGACGGATTGGCGCGAGTCCCTCGTACGTAACGGAGGCAGCTTGAAGACGACAACGCTGAGTGTTATGGATGCTTGACATTGACCCCACCGAGCGCAGTGCCGCGTATTCATCACAACAACAACATCAGCGACAGGACACTTCCACGGAGCGGGCGGGAAACGCTACCCGGACGAGGCTCCGGTGACCTCGTTCGAGCGCCGTTTCCTGTTGACAATTTCACTCAAACCAGCTGCTTATCTATATTTGGGTTCTTGACCCATTAAAACAGTTACTGATCAGGGATCTATTAAAAAATTGGGTCATTTTGACATGTTGAGTTCCTGCTGGCCTGGTAGATGGCTGGAGGACACTGCTTTTTATTTAAGGAGCAAGCGGGTATTTAGCACCTCCTAGTAGTAAAAAAAAATGTCATTACTAAAAAAACAAAACACTTTTGATTAAATTAAGGAAAACTACAGGAACTAATATATATAAACGTGCATCTTAAAAAATACTCATAATTTGAAATTTTTTATTTTATTTTACAAAATATGAGCCTCACCTAAAAGTGGGTGACAGGATTGTCCGCCATCTTGCTGCTGCGGGTATTGAGAAACCTCAAAAAGGCTAGGCAAAATTTTTTTTAAAAAAAAAATCCCCAATTTGTATTTTTTCTTGTGCTTTTTAGCACTTGTTTTCAGTTGTACTAAACACTACAAAGACATCTAATGTTAAAAAAATACACACTGTCTCTTTAAAAAAAAATTCCTTTTTTACTTCAGACGGCTTACCATGCAAGCTCCCTCTATTTTTGAGACTGAAATAGAAGTGAAACGATCAATTGCTTAATCGACAATGAGTTTTAGCATCAACAACTCATTAAGTTATGATTTGGATTAAAAACTAAGGATACTTTAAATCTGTTACATTTCTGCCTTATAATTTTATCCAAATAATTGAATAATCAAGACATAAATGGAATAATGATACAATCGTTTGTTGAAGCCCTGGACTAAAAGACTGTTAACCATTATTAAAATGTAAAAACCCTGTATTTAACTAAGCTCAAGAGTTTGTAGTATTCTAATTATTTTATGCATTTTACTATGATCTTTAACAGTGTTAAAGAGTATTGGCTTAATATGAAATTTATGGCCGATAAAGATAACGGTGTAGAGTTCATAATAGTCAAATTAACGAATGGGCATCCCATGCGATCTCTTTTGCGGGTGTCCAATATTAAATACAGAATAAACTTATCAGTCCCAAAATGCGCTTACAATTTACCCTTTGTTACCTCCTTGTATATTCTTTTAAATAAGACAACGGCCAAACAAGAATTTAGAAAATAAAAGCTATATGATTTAAGTCAAAGAAATGATTTTTTTACAGTCTGGATAAGGAACAATTTGAACTTGGCAAGGCACGACAAAAAAACTACCATTGGAGGTTCCATAAAAAAATAAGAACATTTCCGGATCCATATTTCATCGTCCATATGTCCGAGCTGTGATCTCTCACCGAGTTTCGTCCCGATCGAATCCAGATTGCGCGTTTGGCAGCAATCTGGGCCGCCACACGGAAAATCCCATTTAACATGTCGAGGCGCTCAGGTTGTAACTTCTCATGACCTCATGCGGGATCTTTATGCTGCTCGGCTCCCCTGGGCCAAGAAAACCTTCTGGATCGGGACCAGGCCCTGCGTTTCCCCTCTCCGGCTATTAAGTTATGGTGACTTGCAGGTGGCCAGCCTTTTGAGCTCCAATGCCCTAAATTCCGGACTACAAGACCCTACCTATTATGCTACAAAACAGGAGGTTTAACAGTACAGTACTTTTAAAAAAAAAATTACAACGTACTAATTCCAACTTTTCCACCCACAATTCAAGTCCTCAATTCATCTGAATTGAACAGCAGTTGAAGTAATCCATCAAACACTTATCTTTCTGTATCATCGGGTCAAATAAGTTTCCTTTAGTCCTCAAGGAACGATAACAAGCAATTGAAATCTGGTCCATTACTGCTGCAACCAACAACAACACCAAAAGTCTGTGTAACAATCTGGCACTCTTTCCGCACAATAGTAAATATGTTCTCGTCTTTGTGATCACCATCTTGAACGATCACATTATCTCAACTTGGGGCAGAACTGAAAACGGTGTCAGGTGTATTAGATGCATCATTAATTTTAGATAAAAAATCAATATAATATGTTGTTTTACTTAGCATTGAAAGTGACAAACATATTTGAATACATGCTGCCAGGATTTGAATTGCTTACTGACAACTGTGAACAAAATACAAAAATAAAATTCACCGTGTATTTGTTTCATGACCTTCAATGTTCCATTCATCATCAGATACACCAAAAAATTGTTTCC
The DNA here is from genome assembly GCF_059441175.1 of Urocampus carinirostris. Taxonomy (NCBI): domain Eukaryota; kingdom Metazoa; phylum Chordata; class Actinopteri; order Syngnathiformes; family Syngnathidae; genus Urocampus; species Urocampus carinirostris. The sequence goes on from NC_142361.1 coordinate 10,792,166, forward strand.
CTCATCGTGCCCTGCAGCGTTTGATAATATCTTTCAGGATGACTTTCTGTTTTCTCCATTCTTTATTTGTCTCTGGTACCATGAATAAATATAGTGAGATAAAGAGATGAAATCGAAATGCACCCCAATAGAGTACTCCTGCCAGCGCAAACTACACCGATTTTAATTCGAAGGCACCACCTTATATGTCGGATTTACTCTGAGAAATCGAACAGTACACCCTCCCCACTTCAAAACATTCCCTCCTTGAAACTACACAATTCACGTAGGTCACCCATCTTTACTTCAAAACGGTGAATTCCTCCTAAAGTTGAGAGATTTTAATACCCGTTTACGGCTTGACTAACCAAATCCGGTAGGGCTAGTATAAAGAGAAAAATAGAGTTTTGTTCTTATTAAAATGCGCTCTGAAATCCAGCATTTACGGTAATTTTGGGCCAACCTCACTTCCAGCTCGTTGCAGAGCTGGGGGGCGGTCGCGTTCAGAGAAAAATTCCGAGGCGTACGTTTTTCTGCAAGTGAATTATTTGTTTACACGTCGGCTTGTCATACTACCGAACAACAATCATGATTCTTTTATTATTGCTCCGCCGTCATCATCCCACCCCCCTTCTTCTTCTGTGTGGGGGTAAAAAGGGCTAGTCTACAAAGTGGCTTTTTGTCATTTGAGAGAAGTCAACTTCATCAGGTCGACGGCGAGGTGCGCTTCGCGTGTCAGTCACCGGAGCCGGTTCCTAATGAAATGCTGCATACAGATTTGCGCCGGCGGGCTCGTGGGGATAAGACGGCGAAGGCGGCGAAATGAAACAAACCCATTTCCCGTCGCCTTCACTCACTGGCAGCCAGCAAACGCTTGCTGAAGAGCATCCATGTAAGCAGATCCAGAATCTGCAATTTATTCAAATATTGATATTTCCGCGCGTCACCCGCAAAAAAGGTGCCTTGAAATTTCCTCTGAGTGTGCCTGTCAAAAAATAGTGGGAAATATGTCAGATAATTCACAAATGGAGTTCGGCGCCGCAGATTCAGTTGGGAGCGGCGAGAAGTAAAGGAAAATATAAGTTTGCTTGTCGATGAAAAATAGTGGCAGTATGATGAAGGCTGACGCTTGTTCTTCCATTATGTCAATGGAGGACCGATGCCATATTTAGATATAGATATGTACCTACTTACAATTGTATGCCACATGAATGAGTTAATGCATAAACAATCAAGTAATACCTAAATATATGATATAATTTTTGTATAGTTTCTAATTTAGTCTAATTTATTTGTTTACGTATTTATTTCGGTATGTTTTTTGTCATGTGTTTAGTTATGTATTTAGTTACAACAAAATCGTATTCAAATAAGGGGGCAGGTCAAACTGACTCATCAACCATAAGGTGAAAAGCACTCGCAGCTTAACCCACACCCTTATTTGAATAACATTTGTTGTGACAAAATACATGACAAAAGGAATAAATCAATGACCGAATTGCATTCATGACATAAATGACCATAATAAATCAATTCATTATTTTACATTTTGCATGTATTTTGACGTGTATTATGTCCTGTATTGTGCATTATAACACGAAGGACAAATTACATGAATTACGTAATTAAAAAAATGACTTAAATGTAATTTAGTTATTTATGCCATTTTTACTTTGTTGTGTATTTTGTCAAGTTTATTGTTATGTATTTTGTCACGTGTATTGTCACACATAATTTTTTTTAAACAAAAGATTGGGTCATACCACTTGAGCTTTTAACTTATTTTAACTTTTAACTTATTTGTTCAAGAGTTAAACTACTTCCTCATTGTAATAATATGTCGTTTTGACAAAATACACAACAAAGTACGACAAAAACCCTGACAAAATACAAAAACAAGAGACACAAACAAAATGTTATTTAATTGAGGGGGCGGCTCTGTTCCCAGAGCTTTTCTTCTACTTTTTCATCTTCCACATGTACGGCCCTTTATTTCTTCATTTTCTTCATGCTGGGGTTTTTGAGTTTTTTCTTGCCCTCATGTAGGTTTTAGATCAGGGGATGGTATAATAATTGTCTGTTGTTTGCAATAATCTGTGGTCTATGCAGCCCTTTGAGACTCCCTGTGATTAAGGGCTATACAAACACACAGGCCTTGACTTGAATATTGTTTATCAGTGATAAGAAAAATCAACTGTAGGGGAAAAGTTCAGTCAGTTTGACCCACCCCCTTATTTGAATAACATTTTGTTGTGAAAAAACATGTAAAATCACATGAAAAAGTACACGATGGACTACATGACATAATAAATATTAAAATAAATGAATAACAAAATAAATGATTATATACATATAAAAATCAATGTGATTAATGACATAGATCTAGGTATTACATGGTTTAGTTATGTGTTCATTTATCTAAATGGCACATAATTGTAGGTATTTTTTTATTTCTACATTTACATTTCTACATACGTCAGGATTGCTCCTTCATACAAGTCAAGCAAAAACCGCCGTGTTGTATATTTGCGGACTTGCGTGTATGTTTGCGTACGTCTGTGTATCTAAACATGTTAGTGTATATTTACGCACGAGTTTTGTGTGTGCGTTTCGGCCATGTTGTGGCTCCTACTTAGCCGTGTTTGTTATCTTTCGGGGCCAACATGCCCCGGTTCCCATCCTCTGAGCAGCCAATGTGAAAAATAAATCGCGTTTTCCTCTCGCGGAGGTCGCAAAAACCGGACGTGGGCCGGCATGTGGTTTGAATTAGGGCCCCCGAAAACCTGCGAAGGACGCTTGGGATGACGTGAGGCTCGCAACGAATTCCTTTCTGTTGAACTGCGCAGGAAAAAAGAGCGATTCGGAATCCTCAGAGATTCTTTTGGCAAGGGCCCCGCGGCGATTAAAACAGGGCGGAAACCTATAAGTCATTGAGTCATGGAGAAAGGTCCCATGAAATCTCTCAGCACTGTGTCACACCCTCGTGAAAACACAAATTGGCTTGCCCGATTAGTATTTTTTTCCTATTATTTTTCTTAAAAGTCTTTATTATGTGTTTGTCATGTAGTGTCATGTCTTATCTTGTTGTTTTGCTACGTTGTTATCAATGTCAATAAAGACAATTCGATTCAAAACAAATCAATACAATTTGGTCCCAAATCCGCACTTTTCTCAAAAAGGGTTAGAAAACAACATCATACTTTATCATATTAGAACTTTTGAGGGCCCTGGTTCGATGTATAGAGTTGCAACAGAGCATTCTTTGGTTGTTTGATGAAGCTGTCGAATATTTAGTCACTTAATTGAGAAATCATTGACTAAAAAAGCTTTATTCAAATTATAGTTTGCTACAACCAAATATTTGTTTGATTTACTCCTGTAGAAAACTTCACTTCGCTGTCATGTGGAAAAGTGTATTTCCGGAAGTCGTTTTTGTATGTCGGTTATCTCAGTTGTCTCTCTAATATTAATCAATTAATTATTCAAAATGTAACAATTTTATTAATCTGCTACTATCAAAATAAATTGTTACTTTCACGTAAGACAAATAAAATATCAAAAAATGCGTTTTTTCCACATTTTTTCCACATAAGAGCAACAATAAGATATAAATCCTTCAGGAAATAAGCGAAAAAATTGATGCTTGTTTTCCCAAATTAAAAGAACAGTGTGTATTATCTAGAGATTGTAGTAGTCAGAGGTAAAAAAAATGTCATCCAACAACAACAAAAAAAGATTTAAACAATAAACTTGGATTTTTAAAAAATACTCGGAGGTCGAGATAATTTATTTTCATATGACATAACAAGAGGCTAACTTAAAGGGGTACTGATAATTGTCCACTATCTTGCTGCTAAGGGTATCCCCAAGAACCGAAAACCTTGCGAGAGGCTAGGCAAAAAATGAGAAGTATAGTTTCGATTGCACTACACAATAGAGTAACATCTAGTGGTCAAATAATACACTCTGTCCCTTTAAACAAATGACCGGCATCCAAACTTATTATTTTGAATGAACACCCACTTGAGGGTGATGACCAATATTAATAATTTTGAAACCCCCAAAAAAACCCATGAATTAGGTTCAGAAATGAGCCATTGCTGTCCAAGTTCTGCGATTATTTGTTTTCTATTAGCAAAACTCAGTTAAATCCAGAAATCCTGTTGCAATTGTTACATCAGTGCCAAGGACTTTCACTAAAAAAATGACAAAACCTGTTATTTTCTGCCATCTTGTGACATCTATAGGCTCGCATAAACCTTAAAGGGTGCTGTCAATTACTCAGATCAGTGCTTCTGATGGTGTTTTGGCCGGCCAGAGGCCTTCCTGGCCCTGACCACCCGCCGCCACTGATGATGCATTGCCTGGCGTTGGGCTGCCAAGACGCCACAGAATAGCATAGCTCGTATCTGAAACACTCATGTGATGCTATAGTTCACAGCAGCTGATGAGATGCGCTTTGGCACAGCTTGGGACCCATCTGGGAGATGCAGATACGCAGACAGAGGAAGTATTTTACGGCCACGCATCTGCGCACTTGAAGAGCTATTTAGCATATGCTGCCATAGGAGAGGAGCTGTTTTGCCAAACGCCAGCCACAACGGGCGCCGCAGAGGCTCCAAAAACAGCCGACGGAGCAGCTGATCTGTATTCGGCTCGCTGGCGAGGGACGACCTGAAATATTGTTTAATGCCCGTCGAAGGACGTTGCTTATTGTCGCTGAAGGATCGCGCCAAATGGGATCGTTGTGCAATGCTAGCTAGAGGATGCGCATCATGGACTGTTCACTCTGCTAGCCTCTGGGAAGAGGTACTGCAGTGTGCGGTGCAGGACCACCAGGTTCCGCAGTAGTCTAGTCCCCCTGGCCATTAGACTGTTAAATGGTCAATCTAACATATAGTTAACCTAAATCTTAACGGCTGCTAATCTGACCTTTTGCACTACTGGCAGTTCTTTATAGCTTGCCACTCCTTGCACATTTGCTCTCTGCACTATTGTACTTACAGCGTTATTGTTACAGTGTTAATGTTACTGTTTACCTGACTTGTTAACCTGAATGCCCATTTTGCACATCTGGTTAGCTACTCCTCTTGCACTATCGGCACTATGGTAAAATACTATACGTAGCCATAATACAATACAACTTTTACTTATATCTGTACATTCGAGGAAACTGTGCGGGTCAGATGTATCGACATTTCGTTCTGTATACACGTGTACTAGAATGACAATAAAGTAGATCTGAATCTGAATCTTTTTGAAAGGGTGCAACTCACAGTCTACTGCTAACTCATGCCAATGTAGCATTATACTTACAACACAATGGGCATTCTTAGCCAATGCTAACGTAGCCACAAAATCAATGAAAATTGTTTTTTGCGATAACCCATGCAAAAGTAGCATTATGCAATGCAATATTGCACAACCGTTACGATACAACGTTATCACGACAACCCTGTATGTAACATCCCACATGCTGACATTGTTGTGTAAATACCATGTAAATTATAACTATAGCCTTATTCCCCTTGTTTTATAACATTATCTTCTCTGTTCCTTTATCTTCTTGCTCATACCCTCACTATGTGTAAAACTGGAGTGTCATGCCCAATTTCGTTGTCACAATATGTTAGCCCATTTGTAACAATGACAATAAAGGTATATTCTATTCTATTCTATTCTATTCTATTAAGGGACATTGTGTTATATTTAACCACTGGCTGTCGCTGTATTGTATGGTACTAATAAAAATGAGTGCTACAAAGAACAAGAAAAAACAAACAAACTTCAAAGACACAAAGTGACCAGACTGCACCAATTTTATTAACAATTTTTATGGCTATTTTTTTGCAAAGTTTTTGTTTTTTCCGCTAACCTTAGCTGCAAGATGGCAGTGCAATAATTTCAGCTTTCTCTGGGTGAGGCTGGTTTAATGTAAAATAAATGCAAATTTCATGATTTAGGAGTACTTGCCAAATTCACGTTTACATGACAATTAATGTATTTTTGCTTATCATTTAAATAAATATTGTTTTTTTAATGAATTGTTTTTATCACTGGGAGGAGCCTAATAATACACAAAGTCCTAAGCATGTACTAAAAACACAATGTTGTAAAATGTAGCTTATTTGTAACCCCTGGTAATAGGATGAAAGAGTGTTGATGATCCCTTGAGCAAAGTTGCAAAGTTCAACATAATCCATTTTGTGATCCTTCCAAGATGTTGTAATTTCAAAAACACATTTTCTCTTCGGGGACATTGTAAACCGAATTCCTAACTCGAACAGTCGGCGTCGTAAATCCTTAATGAAGTGTAGAGACAAAAAGTTGTGGCGAGCAGGAAAACATTATTTGGTGTCAAGGAAATATGTTGAAATAATACGAAGAGAGTAAAGTCTTGATTTACGACACTTCCCAAAAATTGGACGCAGGTGTAGAACGACTTATGTAAAAGAAGTCTTCCGTGCGTAACAGCTTTAAGTTTTCACGGCAAAGCAAAAAGAAATGCTGAAGTATTTGGATTTTGCCGCAACATGTGTTCTGACCTGTTTGGATCTCACCCACAGCATGCTCATTCAAACAATTGTGGGACACAAACTCCCCCGTGGGGGGAACGAGTTGCACATGAGTGCGGTCTGTTGCTCCGATAATTTGGGGGAAGCCAGCGACCGCATAAAAGCCGCTGTACAGTTTGATTTAAATCATCCCGAGTGCGTGGGAATTTGTATCTGAGAGTCTTGCGCAACTTTGCCCTTAAATACTTAGGTTATTGTACCAGGAAGAGAAAAAAATCGATTTTCCGATTTCATCTGTTGATTGATCACAAAATGGCTTAGTAGATCATGTTCTCATTCGAATTACAGATACATTGAAATATAATTTAATAGAAAAAAAAATGGCAAGAAAGCCAGGAAATAATGAAATACCTCCAGGTTTCTTACTCTATAATACAAGTGAGGCTTAAAGGGACAGTGTGTATTATGTGACGACCAGATATTGCTCTATTGTGTTGTGCAACCAAAAACAAAGCACAATGAAGAACATAATTTACGGAGACTCAAAGTAACCAAACCTTACTGTTTTTTCCTCTTATTTTCTTGTCCAGCCTTTTGCAAAGGTTTTTGTCTACTTATGGTATCTGTAGGAGCAGGATGGCTAACAAAGACTTCAGCTCCCTCTACATGAAGCTCATGTGAATAAGCAAATTTGTTGACCCAGAGTATAATAAAAATACACTTTTATATTTTTTTTTTGTATTTTTGCTAAATATTTCAATCAATATTTTAGGTTTGAATTATTATTATTTTTACCACTAAGAGGCGCTAGATAATACACACAGTCCTTTAAAAATGTCATGAAAAAAAATTGAAAAAACATTATTTTAAATGAAAATAAATTTGACCCATTTGAAAATGATTTGACATATTATGTTTTGTATTTTGATATTTTTCTATAAAAACGAGAAAATATACTTCAAATTTTGCCAAATTAAATTAATTTGTTGATTTCAAGTATTATTTTTATTATTTATTTTTAAAAACAATCCAAACTATTAAAGGGACATCGTGTATAATTTAGCGTTTTCAAGTGATTTGTTTTTATTTATTCAAAAAAGAAAAAAATTCTATATATAGGTATATATGTTGATTTGAACAATAAAAATACATGAACTATCATGAACAGTAAACGGTCATTTTAAAAAAAAAAATACCATCTTTTTGGATATACAGCTTACTTAATTATAAGGGGCACCCTTAAAATATTCTTTTTTGAGTTGATTGTTTCATATAGAAGGCAAACTAGACTATAACGTAAAATAAACTGAAAATGCAGTAAAAGTAAGGGTTGCATCAAAAGACATCAGAACATAAAATATGGTTTTACAACAAAAGTAACTTAATTCATTCCTCAATGGCTGCCATATGTCTAAGCATGGTAATTATGCATTTCGGATCTTACGGATCGTGTTTTCCAGTCTATAAGGCGCACGGGATTATAAGGCACGCCTTCACGTTTCTGTCAAATCTTTGATTTTTAGGTGCTCCTTATAGCCCGGAAAACACAATACTTGTAGGTTGAGTACTTTTTTGTAGTTTATTTGGCCTGGCATGAGCCCCACCTAGAGAGAGCTGACATGATTATCAACCACCACAAAAAAAAACAAAAACCTTGCAAAAGCCTGGGAAAACAAATAAAATGATGTCACTTTTGAGTTTCAGTCGTTTGTATTTTTCCTTGTGCTTTGTAGCACATGATTTCTGTCATCTAGTGGTCAATTATACATTGTCCCTTAAGCAAATTGGTAAAATAATCCTACCAACGGGATGAAAAAATATTTTTGCAGTGTACTCTACAGTAGCTGGTATTATCACATTCCAAATTCCTATTGTATTGCATCCCCATTTGTTTTGAACAGAATCACAGTAAAACACAATCGTTGCAGTCAGGAATGACCTGGTGTTAGCCACTGCTCACTCGTTAACCCTCCTACCAACTCTCTGATGTTTCGGAGTACCCAACAGGGTCCTGCCCCTTAAAGGCACAGCTGGCGAGCTCTTTGAGAGATGCATTTTCGACATTGCATTTTTCTGGAACATAGCATCAAGAGGCCATTTCAGCCGTGCTTCAAGTGTCTGGTCTTTTTTGGCTGAGGCTTGGGGGAACTCGGTGCATGGCAGGCACTTGACAGTCCGCGGAGCCTTTGGAGCATCCCCAAGCACGACATCTCCACACAGTGTGTCCACAGCGGGGCCCCGGTACTGTCATTCGAGCCCACTATGGACCAGTGCTCTGCTGACAGCGAGAGGGTAAACGTTTACCACCTCAATCCCCCATTAACTCGGTGAAGGCGCTTCGATCTGCAGGGAAAATAATGATATTGATCGCCGCCGCCGCTCTACAAACCAAAGGCTTGCAACTCAAAGAGGGATGGGCCTTTGCATTAGAATACGGGATTTTCCAGGATAAAGGTGTGTTTAGATCTCATTTCTTACGCTTCTCCTTCGTTGCCGCACCCTGAAAAGATTAGCTTGCAATCGCACAACACATGACGACCTCGTTGCTCGCCTACCCCTATTAAAATACAAGTGTTTGGAAGCGACATTAACTTGCAACTTACCCCCCTAATCAGTGTTACAGAGAAAAAAATGTTCCTGGAACACAATTGCTTTTCTTGGTAATGAGTACTATAACAGGTTATGAATACAATTTTGTAACTCAACTGTTACATTATGGTGCGTTACTCTGCTAAGTTTTAAAATCAGGTCACGGATCACAATGTTTTCTGTTCTTTAACCGTTCCCTCTTCTCTCCAAGTGGCATATGACCCTCAATGTGCCAGCAACACAACACTGATGACATTTTAAAAGGATAGAGAATGGTTGAATGTTCATACAAAATACAACTAAATACAGTTACAGTGACACAGTCTCGAGCTCATAAAATGAGATGGCGGAATTTCTCCCTAATGATATTCTAAAATATTCTCTCTACTGTAAATCCTAGCATTCAAGCTGTTTTTACAATTATAAAATAAAACTCTTTGGTCTGTTTATTTGTAAAATTATGCTGGCAGCATGCATGGAGAAAAAAAGACAACATCCTGGACATAACCCAGGAAAGGAGAAGGAAATGTTTGTGTGGGTTAAAGCCTAGAGACACAAAATGGTTATGGAGTGTCTCGGCTGTGTCAGCACGTAGGCTCTAAGGTTGTACAACCCAAGGAAAATGGGTTCACCGCTCCTGTGGGTTGGTGTACACGTTTTCTTCTATTTCTTTTATGATTTCAGAGAAAAAAGCTACTTTTGAGTCTCGATAATCTGAGGTAACGCAAATACTTTTTGAATGAAGTAACTAGTAACTGCAACAAATGACATTTTTTCAGTAATGCACCCAACACTGCTCCTAACAGACCCTTGCGGATGCTAGATTCTGACCCGCACCCACCCTCACACTCCCTTCTTGCTTGAACTGTCTTCCCCCCACCGACCGCCAGCTTCCCTCCAAGCCTCAGCGGAGATCAGGAGCTCCCTGTCGGAGGTGCTTTGTCACGTAGCCCGGGGAGCGTGGAACTCACCCAGAGCTGTTGAACAAACACAAGCGCCGGGCCTGTCAATAGTGGCTCCGCAAACTAATTGCCTGTCAAATGAACCACCCTCGTTAAGCTGCCCTTTCTCAGACTCACACGAGAGTGAGCGAGAGAGAGAGCGCGGTGATACCTTGTTAGGAGAAAAGACGCACGAGTGGCACTTCTCTGTTTTGTCGACTTGTCGTTACATGCGGCGCGCTAGCCGTGTGATTTCCCATTTTTGTTATTAGAGTAGTACTTCTTTATAAGAGCACTTCTATACACTGTAATTTCGATGTGCGAGTTGAATTTGGAAAATAGAAACAATAAAAAATAAGTCACAAGCATTCCCATTGGCTACCACTATCGAGACTGCTCAGTGCTCGTGCCTGGTCATCGCAAGCATCAATTCATTCCAGTTTGCGCATGCAAACTACTGCAGGCTCATAAAATTCTGTAATACGTTTTTTGTGTGTACGTTTATTGAATGTTCCAGTAATTTCAATTTTAAGTTTACAGTAAGTGCTTACATATGCTCAACAGTCTCTCAATCTCATATGTGTCAACCTCAGCCAGTGGCTACCTGTATTAATATTAAATGATAAAAGACCTTACAAACACAACACAGAATTTATTTACTCAAAGCAAATTGTACTGTATATGACAAATATTCACTTTTCAAACCAAGAGTAAGTTGTATTACTTTACACCTGCCTTTTTTAGTCACCCACAGATTAGTTGCATATCTGTCTATAAATTGACAGGTATGCAATCTCCGTCACTCTTCCTTGCTTATGTTATGTAGATATTTTGTAGATATTTATGGTTCAGTTGGATGCTTTTGGAAAGGACCAATTTGTTTTCAATTATTTCTTATTAGGAATATTTGCTCCGAGCATGTTTCTTGAAGATATGTTGGAGGTAGTACTGAGGTAATACTGTAGACACTTACACAAGAGTGAGAGTGAGGGAGAGAGAGACAGTCAGAGAGGGAGAGAGAGTTTTCTCGATTTAAGGCACAGTGATACCTTGTTAGAGGAAAAGACACACGAGTGGCACTTCTCTATTTTGTCGCCTTGGCGTTACATGCGGCACACTTGTGGGGTGATTGCCCGTTTTGTTATTATTAGGGAGGAACAAGACAGGGTGCACTGCTGACGTAACCCCCGGCACATCAGCTACTGCAATATTTCAGCTTTTTAAAAGCACTCATTAGATGGTAGCAGAGCTCCGCATCAAATGTTATGGTTTGTTTTGCTTTTCTTCTTCATTGCCCTCCCTTTTTCTTCTTCTCCCCGCTCTCGTAGTCATTAGGCGCTGGTGCTGGAGAGCCCGCCGCCTTGTCTGGGCGCCTGTAACAGCGCTTTTGGATTGACACAGCTGGGGAGAGCAGCTTGAGGCTGCACGCTCAGGAATACACAGGGGTGTTCAAAGCCCCTCTCTGAATCCTGATCAGAGCGCTGGCCCGGCCAACTGATGGCCTATTAAATATACATGCGCAGAGGTCAGAGCCGGAGGTCCCGGCTTCCCTCCCAGCCACGCGCACTTAAGCGGAAGGGCCGGGCACAAAAGGAAAAAAAAGCTCCTCTAGTTTGCTAGCTTGACTTTGCCCTATCAACGACGCGCTCGTCTAGAGCATGGCGCTCACCTATGTTCCACGCAGTGCCGAGAAGAGCATTTTACACCTAGGCCTTCAGCTCCAGTCTGAACGGACTGTCTCTATGAACTGGCTCTTGGAAGTGAAATTTCCCATTTTATTCGGGTAGAATCGGGTGAAGAAGAGGTGATGTGGGCCAACCCTAGCGGAGCGCCTGATTTGCTGGGTCTGACAGCACTGCCGCCGAGCGCCGAGTTTGTCCATCCATTTTCTTTTTTAAATATATTTTTTAGGAGTGATAGATAAACATGGCCTGACTGGCAATTATGACTCAAATATCAAAATAATCGTCTCTGTTGTTTTTACTTTGATTTAATATGAGCAAGACTGTCAAACTCATTTGAATTCAGGGGCTACATTCACACAAATTGTTCCCACGTGGGCCACAGCTATGCCTGTTGCCTAATAAGCTCTAAATAATAGAGGGTCACAATATTTGCGGTATATTTTTGGTGCACAGCATTACAAATACATTCCCTGAAAATTAACTAAACAACCGTATTTATTCATGTACATTTTGAGGTTTTACCGTATTTTTGCAATTATTGATCCATCGAAAAATATCACTGACCACAATCGCAAAACATTGGAGGCAACGGAAAGTGAACCCGGGTGGATTCTAACCACTGGAATATATAAATGGCATATGAAAATGCATTACATTTTAGATAACATCGGATTGCCACTCTATTTTTTGTCACGGTGCCAGAAACAAATGTTAGAGAATGGAAAAAACAGAAAGTCTTTCTGAAAGATAGAAATAAATGGTAAAGGGAAATAACTACTTGGTGTATCAGATGATGAATCAGACTTTGAATGACATTGAATACATACGTTGTAAATTATTGTTATTGTATCATGTGAAATTCTCAATTAAATTAATATTCATCTCTGATATTGTGAATGAAATTGGTGTAATGATAAGATAAAATCAAATGCCTTTTATCACGACATCTACTGGACTGTCTCAGAAAATTAGAATATTGTGATAAAGTTCTTTATTTTCTGTAATGCAATTAAAAAAACAAAAATGTCATACATTCTGGATTCATTACACATCAACTGAACTATTTCAAGCCTTTTATTATTTGAATATTGCTGATTTTGGCTTACAGCTGAAAAAAACTCAAAAATCCTATCTCAAAATATTAGAATATCATGAAAAAGTATACAAGTAGGCTATTCAACTAATCACCTGAATCATCTAATTAACTCGAAACACCTTGCGAGGTTTCCTGAGCCTTAAAAACACTGAGCTTGGTTCAGTAAACTAAATCACAAGTATGGGGAAGACTGCTGATCTGACTGCTGTCCAGAGGACCATCATTGATACCCTCCATCAGGAGGGTAAGACACAAAAAGAAATTTCTCAAAGAGCAGGCTGTTCACAGAGTGCAGTTTCAAAGCATATCCACAAAAAGTCTGTTGGAAGGGAAAAATGTGGCCAGAAACGCTGCACAACCAAGAGAGATGACCGCAGCCTTAACAAAATTGTGAAGAAGAGCCGCTTCCAGAATTTGGGGGAGCTTCAAAGACAGTGGGCTGAAGCTGGAGTCCAGGTATCAAAAGCCACAGTTCACAGACGTGTCCGGGAAATGGGCTACAATAGCCGTATTCCCATGGTCAAGCCACTTCTGAACTCAAGACAACGGAAGAAGCGTCTGACTTGGCCTATGGAGAAGAAGCACTGGACAGTTGCAGAGTGGTCCAAAGTCCTCTTTTCAGACGAAAGCAAGTTTTGCATTTCATTTGGAAGTCAAGGCGCCAGAGTCTGGAGAAAGGCTGGAGAGGAGCAAAAAAAGTTGCTTGAAATCCAGTGTGAAGTTCCCACAGTCAGCAATGGTTTGGGGAGCCATGTCAGCTGCTGGTGTTGGTCCACTGTGTTTCATCAAGTCCAGAGTAAATGCAACTGTGTACCAAGAGATTTTAGAGCACTACATGCTTCCATCTGCTGAAAAGCTCTATGGAGATGAGTATTTCATTTTCCAGCATGATCTGGCACCTGCCCACAGTGCCAAAACCACCAGTAACTGGTGCACTGACCATGGTATCACTGTCCTTGATTGGCCTGCTAATTCCCCTGACCTGAACCCCATCGAGAATTTGTGGGGTATAGTTAAGAAGAAGATGAAAGACACCAGACCTACAAATGCAATGAGCTGAAGGCCGCTATCGAAGCATCCTGGGCATCAATAACACCTCAGCAATGCCACAGGCTGATTGCCTCCATGCCACGCCGGATTAATGCAGTAATCCGTGCAAAAGGATTCCCAACCAAGTACTGAGTGCATCAATGGACATTTTCAAATGTTTGATTTAGTTTTGCTGTTATAAAATTATTTTTTTTACTTGGTCTGAGGAAGTATTCTAATGTTTTGAGATAGGATTTTTGAGTTTTTTTCAGCTGTAAGCCAAAATCAGCAATATTCAAATAATAAAAGGCTTGAAATAGTTCAGTTGATGTGTAATGAATCCAGAATGTATGACATTTTTGTTTTTTTAATTGCATTACAGAAAATAAAGAACTTTATCACAATATTCTAATTTTCTGAGACAGTCCAGTATACTACTGGTGGACCTGTGGATAGGTATCGGCACTAAAACTGGTGCAATCTGGGTTTATTCTCGACCCATCCAACTACAAACTTTAGGCAGATCAAAAATTACAGGAGTGCATAATACACGAATGCCATTATCAACAAATAAATATGGTAATTTCTCTGTGAACACTTTTGAAATTGTAAAGAGTGGATGAGAATTATTCCTTTAATATTATAGCAGTTGTTTTCCCAACACTATTTGGAGTCTCACTAGAACTGACATTGGGAGAGGACATGGATATAATCTTTACAAGCATTGTCCGTTTAATCTGTAATCAAGATTAAAACTGGAAACCAACATCAGCCAGAAAAAAAATCCCGGGCCGACCTGTCAGGTGAAGGAAGCCCCCATAACGGCAGCCCACGATTAACATATTCGGAGTGACATGCGCTCCGTGTTTCTTCGTTAAGCTGCCTCTGTCTGACTAATGAAGTGGAGCGGCAGTTTATCAATTAACTTAGCACCCAGCCGGCCAACGGTTCGAGTCGGCCAGTCCCCCCCCCCTCGATCTTCCCCCTCGTCTCGCGCACTTCCTGGATGTCACGCTGATATACCCTTTGACCTTTTGCCAGTGTCCAACAAGCCGGGACGCGGCGACTATGACGACAAGCACCTCCTTCTTGTGCGGCAAATGCGATTTGAAGGCCAACAGAAAAAAAAAGTGTCAGACTGATCGCGTAATGGGATCACGGAATAATATGTCGGACGTCGGCGCCTTCAATGTTGCCATAGATTAGGGGTGTTTAAACTAATTTTCTCCGAAGGGCCCATCAGAGTATTGGCTGTCCTTCAAGGTCCTGATATAACTTTTAAAGTAACTAAATGTTACTCATATGTAAAATGAATGTAATGACCAGTGTTCGTACACTTCTAATTCCCAAATTCAAGCACCTTTTAAGTGACCTTCAAAGCTAATTTTCAAATGTATCCAGTTACATTCAATGAATAAATGATACGTTCATTTATTGTTAACAATAATGATTTATAATAAACAATTTTTCAAAATTTTAAAGGAGCGATACGAAAGTTTGAACTTTGTAACACTCTTCCGCCATCTCCTGGCTTGTGTCATGACTGCAGTCTCAGTCAACTTGTTCATCACGCATGTGTAAATAAACTCTTCTTTTTTCGTCTTTCATTTTTAAGCAGACAGATTGAATTTTTCTTAATTTAATGAGTGGTCGATCGAATCATACTGCAGAGAACATTCTCAAGCGTTTACAAGCTCTTCACCCAAAAATCAAGCAGTTTTTAACCTTGAAAAAAAAAAACATTAAAACATTTTCACGGATTTCAAGCACCTATACCAATCCTGAACTACTCCTTCATGTGAAGTAACTGAATTTATTATTTTATAAGTTACAAATATTACAGTTGAATTGAAAACATGTCACTAAACATATCTAATGCTAAAAATGAAATACAGTAACATACAGGCTACTCGAGCTGCGAGAAATAAGAGATACAAGACGTTTTTCGTGCAAAGATTTTGCTCAGCATGCAAGAGAATATTTAATTAACGAGAATTTCCAGTCATTAGCACTACAGACCCAGGCATTGAAGTCATTTTGTCATCATCTTTTTTTCTTTTATGACTGAATCTTTATGTTTAATTACTATTTGCATTTGTTTTAGTGATAGAGAAAATGTGTTTTATACTTTATATGGCTAACCTGGATGCTTTTGTAAGGCCGGGAACAAATTAATTGGTTTTCAGTAATTTCGTATATGGAAAATTCGTTCGAGATGCGAGCAATTCTAAATACGAGCACGATCTGGGAACCAATGAATATTGTATGTGGATGTATCATTGTATAACACAATCTTCTTGGACAATTATTTCTCAATTGGGATCGATAAGGAAATACTGGCGTGTAGTGGCGTTGAGCCTTCACTTTGCAAACATCGTTGTAAACAGGCATTGAGGGAAATGTAGCTTTTGGTCGAGGTACTCTTTTGACTTGTTTATTTTCAGAAGCTTAGACATTTTAAGCTCTTGCGGGCGACATAAAATGAAGTGGCGGGCTACATTTGAGTTTGACATGTGGCGTAATGGGATCACAGAGAAAGATGTCCAACGTCGGCGCTTTTCAACGTGACCGTAGATCATGGGCAACAACTTAGTGTCGTCTCTATTAAAACAAGGCCTCCCTTGCCATTATCGTTTCCCCCCACTGCTTCTTGCCTCCATTCGGCGTTGTTTGTGTTCATTAAGACACGGGCGACCTGCCTTATCCACACATCAGAGGTGGCTCTCAAGAGTAATTGCCACGGTCTCGCCGAGGATAATGCGGTTTAAACTCACTATGGCCTGTCTATTAGGAGAGACATGATGGCGACCACAAATAATAAAGAACTATTTATTCCTCTATCCCTGACGCTAACTAGGTAACATATCAAGGCAGTACCGCTAAGGGTCTCTCTTCCTGTCAGACGTGGCACCCTTCATATGTTCCGGGTGGACCGCCTAACCCCCCCTGACAAAGCCATCCCCGACATGAGCCCGCTCATAAATGCACACACGCCCTCATATATATTTGATAGTTAATATTTATCCTCGCCGGGGAAGTGCACTTTACATGTGGTAACATACGATTACCTGCAATTCTTATAGCAAAGAAACAAAATCGATATGGATTTATAATTCATGGCGGAGGGGGCTATCAGTTTTTATGGCTCTCTATCCTGCCTCATTAAAGTTTTATCATAATTGACTGGCGGCAAGAGTTTTTTAAGGCGTGTTTCTCCTTCACTTTCTACCTTTAATAATTAAATATTGTTTAATTGGTTGTATTTTGAAGCACCTGGCGGGATGATAGGAGGCTCCGGGATCGGCAGCTATGAATTATGGAGTGATATGTTATGCATTAACCTGTCACTTTGTTCATTTGTCAGGGCGGAAAAATGCGAATCGCATCTCCAAATCGAATGAGGCGCAGGGCGAACGTTGCCCAAAACACCCCCATCCCACAACTGCCCGTGCGTCTCTCATGCCGTGTTAATGCGGCGGCGCGACGGCTGTCACTCAGCTCCGACAGGCCAGGATCGACTCAGCTGATTGGTGGTCAACTTGTTCGCCTGACATAGGGGGGGAGATTGACAGACGGAAAATTGCACTCTCAGATTTCACCCTTCATTCGCTGCAGTTGTTCTTCCACTCGTCAACCCAGACAGACAGAGGCTTTATCCATTAGCTGCCGGCGTGGCGCTCGGATAGACGTGCGGGTGGGCGGGTTAGATTGAGGCGGAATGTGACGGTAGATAGGGGGATAGGTGAAGGGGGTTGGGACGACAATCCTACATTTGAGCACTCTGAGGGAAAATCAATCATGTCATCATAAGTGAGAAGTATGGATGAATTTCATCAGCTGGCTTGTGTCCTGTTCGCAACGTCGGTTCCCTGACCGGCCCGGCCCCCCTCCGATTGGCCTCCTCAATGACCCTTGAATCCAGAAAAGCCAAGGAGGGGGGTTCGGAAAACACTTTAACACGAGAGACAGACCCTACTTTCCGGGTTTGCACTTCCCCACTTTGCCTGGGAGAACCCTCAAGTGGTTTCCCTTGACAGAGTGGTAATAGATTTACCATACGATTGTCCGCCAAAGCACCATTTTTGCAAGAAATGTTTCTCAACTCCATTCTGTTCTCGGCCATTATGATGAAGTGTTACAGAGGGCGAGCGGGGCCGTCCCGTAACCCCTTCACCGCGGCCCCGCCCTCCCATCATTTCACAATGTCGGCGGCAAGGGGGTGTGAAGCAATCAGAAAGCGGATGAAAAGTGAGGACATGGAAATCACAAGAAGGGAGATTGCCGGACGTTTACGGCTGAGTGACAAGACGGCGGCCGTAGGAAGTGAGAAGCCGAGCGGAAAAAGGCGAGCTGAGGAGGGGGGGATGAAAGCGGGGGTAATAAATTTAATGGGAAAATCAAATACAAAACAAATTCAGTCCTCTGCACTGGACGCCTTGCCCAGCATCCCACGCTAAGCCATGGAATAAACTGTCACTCCTTATCGATCGCATCTGAATTGTTACCGAGATTTCTCAAAAGCAGTCCTGACACTAACCCCGCTCCCCCATCGTCTGGCTTAAACCCCGAATTGTAATCTGGGGAGAGCAAAAACATGTATAAAGTGGTATCTTAATACGAGCTTTATTCATTTCGGGATCATACTCGTAGCTTGAATTGCTCGAGTAACGAGCACATTTTCTCGATATCCAATAATTTAAAACTAATTGGTCTGTTTCAGTCTTCCCAAGAGCATCCAAGTGAACCCTAAATAGCTATAAAACCACTGACCACTAAAAACATATTCAACAAGTAATCAAACATAATAAGGCAGTAATAAATGAGATTATATAAATGAAATAAAGTTTATTATGAGCGCTTGCCATAAAGACAGTCACCGTAACAAAGGTGTGCGCATGGTTTGCAAGAAGGACTTACACAGATGGAATGCCTGTCAACTTATATTCTTTCCCCGTATTTGATACCTTTTTTGATCATTTCAAATTGTGTACGCCGTATAAAAATTATTGTACAGGGGAAATATATTTTTTATAAAAATGACCATTTTGCCTCGAATCCGGATCGTCTCAGTCACTGATAGCAGATGATGAAGTTATCGTAGATTCCTATTATTATCGCAGTATACTACATAGTTTCAGCATTTTAAGTGACAAACGCTTTAAATACATGCGGCCATAGATGCAGTGTTGTGTTTGTAAGGTTTATTGTCGCTTAATAATTTCAACCATTAACACAGAGAGCAATTAGCTGAGGTTGAATGTACGAAGATAGAGATTGTTGATGATACATTACTGTGCACTTAAAATAAAAGTAAGAGTAATTTTCAATGAACATACCTCCAAAAGTGGAACCAACTGAGTGGCGGTGATCGGCCTCTATTGGTAGCCTCTGGGAATGCTTGGGACCTGTATTTACCATGATATAAAGAAAGCAACATTTTTTTTAGTCCAAAACAAAACTTGTATATCCGAATGTCCGTGTTTAGTGATGCTCGTATGAGGAAGTACCACTGTAGCGAGCACCCGACTTCAAATAAGAAGCCATGATGAACGCATACTCGTTTTCCGCAACCGTCAAGCGTGAAATGTTGCTACATGATTTGTTTGCCATTTGCGACGGAGATGACATGATGAAAAAATCAATGAAGACCTGGCGTTTGATTTTTCCGGCTAAATGGCTGCTGTCGGAATTTGCTCTAGCCGGCCACACCGGATTCTCAGTTGGAAGGCATGTTAATTATAGGGTTCGTACACCTTTTCATGGTAAAATTCAAGCACTATTTAGGGACTTTAAAGGCCAATTCTCTATATCCTCCAATACCACTAAAGGAAGAAATCCAGTGTGAGTCATGTAGTTTGCAGAACCACGAATATATCTGTGATTTACATATGTGTTTTTCAATCATTCGTGTGCATTTATCAAGACATGATTTTGAGATATTGATCACATCGTGAATATATATATTTTTTTGAGACAAACCTCCCCAAATAGTGTTTGGTAACAATGACAGTTATAGGTAGCTTACATATTCAGTTGCAGGAAGTTCTTAACATTACAACTTACCAATGGGCAACGCTACCTTAACCTTTGGCATGGACGACAATAAATATTTATAATTGATACGTAATTCCTTCAAATGTCATATTGCCCTGTCTAGGTGTCGCATGTATTTATTGGGGGCAAAGACGCTTCATGGGACCATACAAACTAATGCCAACTGCAGTTAATCCTGAGGAAAGAAGAAATACAATGGCAAAAGCGAAGCCACCAGAGAGCAGTGTTGGACTCATTTTCAAGCAGACTTGTTGAGAAACATGGCAACAATTTCAAGCACATCACTCAAAATGCAAGAACTTTTATTCCTTGAAAACACAACATAAAAATTCGAGCATTTTCAAGGATTTCAAGGACCCGGATGAACCCTGTAATTACGCCGCCGTCCGCAGCCCCGGAGCTC
Source organism: Urocampus carinirostris (assembly GCF_059441175.1). NCBI lineage: Eukaryota > Metazoa > Chordata > Actinopteri > Syngnathiformes > Syngnathidae > Urocampus > Urocampus carinirostris. The sequence goes on from NC_142361.1 coordinate 10,812,457, forward strand.
AGAACAAGCGGGGATAAACAGGCCTGGTATCCCCACCCATCTCAGGAGCTGACAGGTCTGCTCCAGGAGAAGGGGATTTCTCCGGATTGAGTGCCATTTTCTCTTCTTTAACAAGGAAATTAGTGTGTAAAGGAGATCTGTCAGGATAAAGTGCAGCTTGACTGCCGCCGCCCTCCCTTCTTCTTCGCTCCCCTCCCCTTTTCCGTTCCCGCCACGTCCCGCGAACCGACTCTCCCTCTATTTCTCACCCTCCATCCGCCTTGCACTCGATGGCTCCCTCAGGGGATCTTCCTTGAGCATTAGCAGAACACATCCAATGTCTCAGCTACATGATTTCATGATATGATTTGTACGGGGGATTTGCAATAATCCGCAAATAAAGTTGAAAGCGAACGACTCCCAATAAGAGGCGCGAGACTGAGAAACCGAAAACCTTTTTAAGATTTTCTTTATTGTCGGTTGAAGCGGGGGGAGAGGGTTGGGGGGCAATTGTCGTCGCGCTAGATGGCGGCAGTTTAGCAGCGCGTTCCTGTTTTGTCTTTTCTCCTTTTTATGATCATGATTAATTTGCGCGCGCAGGAAGCCGGCTGATATACATAATGCATCATTCGCCTCATTTAAATGTCGAGTTTCTCCCGGTCTGCGCTCTTGTGATGTTCCGCTGCTTAAGTAGGATGTCACACTCAAGAAAACTACTGGGTGGAAAATAACCCAAATTGGGTTAAAAATTGACTTCCCGGCAGTAAAGTCTTAATTTGGGAGGTTTCTGTAAAAAAAAGAAATCAAACAACCCAATTTCTGGGCTGTTTGACACAAAATGACTTTGTTTTCATCTGCGAACTAGAATGATAACAAAAAATACATTAACTACCCTATAAATGTGCATTATTTTTAAATACCCATAGATTGACAAATTTGTATGTATGGAGCTGACATGATTATCCGCCATCTTGCATTAACGGGTACCCCAAACAACCGAAAATCTTGTGAAAGGCTGGGCAAAAATATGAGAGGAAAAATGGTACAGTTTGGTCACTAAGTCTATGTAGTTTTTTTGGTCCCTTTTAGCACACGTTTTCGGCTTCACTTCACAATACATCGACATCTAGTGGTCAAATAATACACACTGTCCCTTTAAAGAAAATGACTAATAAACGCTGTGTTTTTCTTGTGTTTTCTGGAAGTTTGGTCAAAACATATTTTTGAATAAATTGTTTTGTAGAAAAAAATCATAATTCTAGGGATGCTATCAGGTAGACTAACAACAATATTTTAGTGGGTATAAATTAAAATGCCCCGGGGTTTTGCTTTTATTCCTAGACGGCTGGTTTTGTACTACGCGATTTGATTATGGCTTGTTTGTGTGAATAAAACAAGCAACAGTTGGGTTAAATGATATATTGCACCACACATGACCCAAATTGGGTAATTTTGAACTACATCTTTGGAGTTAAAGTTTTGACCAAGGGCTAGTGTAGTCTACACCGCGGAAAAAAAAATAATCAAATTTATTAGTGCTATTATTCACATTTTCACGTATTTTCCCGATTTTTTCTCGTAATTTCATAAAAATGAACAAAATAATTGCTATGAATGATCGCAAATAATTGTGCCCATTTCATTTGCTTTCTTTCTTATTCTATTAAAAATAAAGTTAAAAAAATAAGACCTAAAATCACCATATACATTGATTATATTAAATAAGTATTATTAAATTATAAATGGATTCATTGTACAACAAAAGAAACACACACACACATAAAATGGGTAAAACTATCAGTCAGTGGACCAAGAAAATATTAATTGTGTGTATTAGTTGAATCCTAGATATCGCTGTTTTGTGTCGTGCAAGCGATGAGTACTAAAAAGCACAAGTGAGAATACAAACTACAGGGACTTAAAGTGATCAACCTAGTGCATTTTTCTTTTTTTCATGCCAAGCCTCTCAAAAGGTTTCTGTTTTGTGGGGTACCCATACAGCAAAATGGCCGACAATTATGGCAGCCCCCTCTAGGTGAGCCTGATGGGATGTAAAATACATTTTTTTGACCATTGAGTATTTAAAAAAATGCATGTTTATGTATACTTCTTAATGATTTAAAACAATGATGTTTTTTTTTTAATGAATAAAGTTTTTAACAACTAGGATGTGTTTAATGATATCAACCCCTCCTTTTAATTGACAACGTTTTCCCCTCAATTTTCCAATAACAAATTTTGCAGTTTTGCGAAAACTTTCCACAACCGGGAGACGGACAGCTCCGACCTGGCACATTTGAATAAGTCCGGGTTAAAGAAAAAAAAGATAAATCAACACATTTCGGGTTAATTTGAAATGCGCTGTGCATCTTTGATGGGAAAGGCGCACACAGGTAAGAGAGGTAGACAATTAGGGAATATCTGCGCGTTGAGGAGCTGCATACTAAAAAAGCATAAGGAGGAGGGGGATGAATGAGGAGAAAAAAACGTAAATCACCATTTCCCCCATCTGGCCCCTACTGCGTGGAGAAGCGCAGCTGAGGTCCGATTTCAGCCGTCAATCACGGGCGGCAGCGCAACGGGGCTCTTGTCCTGGTGCGAGTGCCTACCCCCAAGTCATTAGCGAACGCGCTGCAAGTGCACGGAGAAGTGCCCGGCAAGCGCGCCACGGTTTAAACATCCTCAGCCTGTGACAGGATCAGTTTAGCGATCTGTAGGATTGATCTCCTCTTTAAAGTTTTGCCTGAGGCCACTCTAATTGGGAACGAGGCTGCCTCCGACTCCCCTCACTCCCTTAACTGTCAGTCTTGGCTTTGTTTACTGAGGACATGCCCAAACCTATTTACTCAATAATGAGGAGACGTGGTGGGGATGCTGCTGATCACATTCTCGCTCCCAGCGGGGCTTCGGCGTAGTGGGGAGGGCAGAAACATCATTTTAGACTTTTTTTGAGCAGGGGGGGCTTCTAAAAGTTTGAATCAGGGCTGCAACAATTAGTCGACGTTGTTGCCAAAATTCGATAAACAAAATAGTCGACAATGAATCGCATTGGAAGCTGTTGTCCCTAGACATATTTTCCAACAGAGTGAAGTATCGCTACATGTATATGATCCCTGCTGAGAGTCCCTCATGTGCAATAGCATCTCTGTCTCGAGCAGTATCATAAACATACAGGCAAAGCGGCAGCAACATCAAGTACGCGTACCAAAACTGCTTAATTTTGGTGGCCTTTCAGTGTTGATACAGCCAAGAAAAAGACCAGACACCTCGCTATTTTGCGCTTCGGTTATCGCTGGATTATTGCTTTACGGGTTTTCATTGTGCACTGTGATTTGCCTTCTGATTGGCTAAACAGAGGAAGATGCTTCCAATCACACACACAGTCTTACCTATACACCTGCTAGATCCTGCATTTGTTAAAAAAACAGATAGGTACAGAACTTTTATTTGTTGAACAAATAATTGAACCTGTAAATCGGGATTGTTCTTGAGTAATAAATAGTTGAATCCAAAATAAAGCTTTCTACTTTTCTGATTTTCACGTTTCCCTAGGGGTTCTACCCCCAATTAACCGTGATAACCGAGGGTTTACTGTACTTGCAAATATTTTAAAGCAGACCTTGCATATTATGGCAGTAGCTCAGTTATGCACGAACATTCAAAGAGCACGTCGGACAGTTGAAGGAAATGGAGTCTGACTCGCCTCAATAAGATTCAATTAGCGTTCAGGCCAATGTTTTTTTATTGGCATTACATTTTATACGTGTATAATTCGCTATAAAAGAGAGCTTGAGCGTTATGCTATTAAAAAGGTAAATACAACAAACGTCCGTTAAAACCTTTAATTTCAAACTTGCTTTTCGCTATTTCGTTACAAACACTTGACCACTAAATGTACTTCACAAAATGCAAATTATATTTGTTCTGTTTTCATTTCTAATGCTGGTAATGCGCATGCTCTTATTTTTACAGGGATTTACATTTTATTATTTCTTTGCCTGCCCCTAAAAATATGGTAGGAAGTTTATTTATGGATTTTTGTCTCTACTGACTGAGTACTGCCCCTTAATGTTTTTGGATCGTTTTTAGTGTTTTTTTATTTAATTTCTGTACAAATCTGAAGTAAGTTCAAAGTATTTTTCATTATAGCCCTTTTTCTTGTGTTTATTGTCATGTTAGACATCATTAAATCAATCAATACTGAATTAATAAACATTTATATCTGGAGGGATGAAAGCATGACCAACTTGGGTGCCGAGGTGCCTAACTTGTTTGGGTGTTTGGGCAATTGGGTTGGCCATGGTCCAAAAATGTTTTTGTGTTTTTTTTTGCTATTTATTTACCTTTTATTTTCTTTGTTTTTGTATGTGTGTGTCTTAATCACCCCTCTTGAGGGATATGACCAAGGTAGATAGATAGATAGATAGATAGATAGATAGATAGATAGATAGATAGATAGATAGATAGATAGATAGATAGATAGATAGATAGATAGATTATTCAACTAATCGTTTCAATAGTCGGTGACTGGTTGACTATTAAAATAGTCTTGAGTTGCAGCCCTATTTAGAACACAGGGCATTTTCATCCCCTTGGTTTGAGCGCAGGAGATGCAGACAGACACAGAGAGCGCTTGTCAACCTTCAGTGCTTTTAACATTGTTTTTATCTGTCGTGGCATTCAGTTAGCGTAAATTAATCATTGTACTCTAATGCCCTACATATGTTGCGTTATATTCCAGGCGCGTTATTTATGGAGCGTCAAATTGCAAGAAAGGGCATGCAGGTTCTACTTATCTCGATTGACGGATTACATTCTTGAGACTGTAAATAGGGCTTGTTCTTCGGTTTCAATATATAGTAGAATTGTAATAGTATAATAATTCTAATAATTCGGATTTTTGCCTATCGCTGATTCTTTTTGGAACGCAACCCCTGCGAAAAATGAGGGATTAATTAATCATGGTTTGAACGTGAAAATAAGTTTTAAGTTTAAAAGATGACAGTGCCTCAAAGTAGACTAAATCAAGTTTTTATACTATAAAAGGAAGACAAAAAAATATTTGACTGGAGAAATACACAGGATGTGTCACAAAATTGTTTAGGTCAGATCGGTGGCCTCAAGGGTAGGGCACCCACCCCAAAACTGAGGGGTTCGATCCTCAGCTGAGTCACAACATTGTTTGCCTCCCGACTTGGCATAAAGGGTTGGAAAAGGGGATTTGGTCACCTAATGACTCCAAACAACAAGTTGAACTTGGCTGCTGGGAATATTGTCGCTGTCATGTAAAACGTTTTTTTTCACTTTTTCCGTAATGCCAGCAATGAGATCTGTGTAAAGCAGGGGTAACAAAACTTTTTGAAGCTCAGAGGTCCATTTTTGTTACTGATTAGCACGGAGAGCTACTAGCTGCAAGTGAATTATTGTGTTACTATTATTATCATTATTATTATTATTATTTTATATTATTATTGTTACTATGTAATTACCAGGTTGTAATCATTAGGAGTTAAAATAGACTCAGTCAACCAATCAAAAATCAGGCCAGTTGAAAAACAAGATTCCAATATAATCACAATGACCCATCACTAGCTTTTTTTGTGAACCCGTACACAGGCTAGTCAGGCTTTCTTAGAGGGCTTTTAAGTCTATTGAACATAATAACATGAGGTACAATCAAAATAAAACCAATGCGTCAAAAAGACTTGGAAAAAAAATCCAATTAATTGGATCAGTCAAAGAACATCCACATCCAATTAGCATAAGTAACCATAATAATGCCAATTGTAGCAAGACCTATAGGAGGATTGAAAAGCCCTCTATGAAAGGTATATCGTGGGGATCCCTCCGGAACGTTTCCTGTCAGTTTGTGCGAATTCCTCAGATTGTCCCTCTCATTTAGCTTGTTTTCATTTGTGACAAAGCCTTTGGTGTGGATGGCGTCGCTAAAGAGTCCATTGATGCCTACTGGGATTATGGATGATGAAGTGGAGAAGCTGGTGCTATCGCAGGGACACAACACTGCTCTTAATAGAAAAGCGTTTAGGAAAAAGCGAAGGGAAAGGTGGGGGCTCTTGCAGGAAAAGGGGTGCAGGGGGGCTTTCTGACACTCCACTGATAAGAGGAAGCTCTTCAGAGGTGGTTGTGTGTACAATGAAACACGCTGATGGGGATACAATGACACACGTGTTGCTTGTGACAAGTGGTGATTTAGATGTGGGTCCGAAAAGGCGGTGGAATAATCAAGCAAAAAAAATTAGACCGCGGGAACTACCGCATTTATTTGGGATAATGCACATTTTTCTGTACACGAAAAATAACTCAAAGTCTGGGTGCTCGAGGTTTTACAGTAGCACATTACTAGATTTTAGCAATAATTGATCAGTCAAAAAATATTCCTATTCACATTTGCACAACATCGGATGCAACGGGATTCGATCCCGGAACGCGGGAGTAAATGATCCGAACTATGATCTACAGATAAAAACACAGAATTGCAGTTTAATGAACTAACTTTATAGCCAATATACGATAGTATAACAAAATGGGAAGGCTTCGGCGTTCAGTGTAAGAAGGTTAAGAGAACGGCTGGCTAAATGCACACTAGCATTGGGGATCCTTGGGTTGAGCCAATTCTTTGAGAATAAAATACAAGAGTCATGAATGTAGTGGCTAACCAGTGGTGAGTTGTTGCTCAAGGGTCAACTGTTTTATAGATCATGTATCTGGCGTTGGTGGTATACAGGCTAGGCAGGGGTGGCTTGTGGGAGTCGTTAGGTAGCCTAGCGGCCACGCTATTGCTTTTTCTCCCCAGGTGGCCTCAGTTGCTACCTAGAACTCATAACAATCCACGATGATGATCAGTATTTCTTCTTGCTTTCCTGACTTTCCTCAGAGTGTGATTTAATTGATGATTTATTTTCACTGTAAATAAATAGTTGATTATGAGATCAAATCAATTGCCTTTTCCTGTGTAATCCATAGTGGTCTAGTGGTTACAATCTCGCGCTTTCGCCGCTGCAATCAGAATTCGAATCCCTCCAATGTTGTGCAAATGTGGTTGGCAATGTTTCTGGACCGACCGATCATTGCGCAAATATGGTAATGTCATATCCAAATTCCCAATACGTTTGTGGCTTACTAAGGTATATACCGATTTTGATCAAAATTAGGTGTACGTGTTATAAGGTAAGCGAAAACTTGATGATGCTCCCTTCCCTTCCTCACTACAATTTCCCTCTACTTATGTGTTTGATTTGAGGCAAAACGCGTTGTCATTACTCATATCCGGGCCGTGACAGGCTGCAGAGGATGCCGGCAAGGCGGGCGAAAGAAGTTAGCGCGCAAGTAGCTAAGGGAGTGCCGGCAAGATATGCAGAGTGGGAGAGCTGTCAGTTTGAGGAATGAGGCTGATAAGAGGAAGGGACTCGGCAGATGGGCGCAAAGAACGGCGGCACGCTTCTCAATTAAACATGTAAATACCGCGAGCAGGCGGCGGCGAGGAGAAAACGTTAAACAAACACGGCGGGCGTGCTGTGATTAGCGGTTCAAAAATGCAACCACCTTTTTTTCACGGACGCTTTTCAACTCTGATGAAGCGCTTTAATTCTGCTTCATTGCCGGTATATGATAATCATCCCGGACGGGGAAAATTGGCCTCACCGGGTGTGATTTTGAAGACTTTTCCAATAAGTGACCAACATCGGACTCTGATCCCAAACGGTATCAAAAGACTAAAAATGAGGAATCCCGCAATACATCATATCGTGGACCAGATTTTGTTAATCACAATGAAAAAAAAAATGGTAGCCTTTGAAGCTCATCCCACCAAATACTCCCAAAATCTCACAGTAATTAATTTTTTTTTGCTGTCGATGTACAATGCAGGAATAAAAAAGAAACATTGGTCCACAAGCATTCAGTTCTTTTACATTTTCCCCAAGTATATGCCACCGTGTAGTTATTAGTTAACTCTGTGAGATACAACAGTGATGTCCAAACAATGGCCTAAGGACAATTTATGGCTCATCAACTGTTTCTCAACGGCCTTACTATATATTAAAATGCTACTCAAAAAAGTAATTCATAAAACTGAACTTAAAATGCTAGACTTACCTTCTAGTAAACTAGTGACATTGCACTTTTATTTCAACTTATGCCAGTCTCCGAGCACTGTGCTGTTAATATTTTTGATTACTTATCCAGACTGTCTTTATCTTGTCCTCTCTTTAAGTTGGGTAAAACTCGTTCACTGGTATTAAAGACCATACAATAATAACTCTACAGACAAGATCAATTCGTTCCCCGATTGTCCTTGTGTAATTTATTCATACCTGACATCCCAAAACCACTCAAATCAACTTTAAATAGCTATAAAACTAGGAATGGAAAAATAGTAACGGAAAATACAAATACTGTACACTAATAGAGTGAATATGATTCCAATTAAATCCCTTTAAAACCCTGACTGGCACCAAAAGAGCATAGGGGCTGGGTTCAGTTTTTCGGTTGCGATACACAATACAGCGGCATCTAGTGGTCAAACCGAGTCCTTTTAAATGTATTGTTTTGGAAAACGGTGTTGGTTATTCTTATTCTCGGTAACATTACTACCAGGACATTTTTTAGGTACAATAGAAATCAAATGTTTTCAGAACCAATAAAGACGCAAACTTCGAGAGAAGCTACATAAGACAGATTTCTGAAGTCGAATCAACTTTTGTTTTTTAATTGCCTTTTTATCGCAATCCTGTATTCATATTTCATGTATTAATTGTTACTTCAGCAAAGACGCCCTCCTTGAGCGCTCCCTGACGCGAACGACGGGCGGTATCTTAAACACGTCTTTAGGCAGCGTTGCTGACATTAATAACAATGAGATTGGCATAAGCGCAGTGCATTCTCGGGCAACATTCACAGTTTGACATTCAGGCCAGATGCTATCGCAGCGCCTCGGCGTACGGCAGAAGCGGCCCCAAGACAGACATCTGTCATTTGTTACCTTTCAAGTGAATGAGAGGATTGGCGGCCAAAGTACACGCCGGACAAAAGGCCATTCTGAGCGACCGGCCCTCGCTGTTTACAAACGGAAGCGGGAGAGTGACAGGGGAAACTCGAGATGAATGGATCTCCGCTGTTCATCTCGCCTACTCATTGCGTGTGCTAAGTTATTCCGTGGCTGCTAACCCAGTTGGTGGGGGTATGGCGGGGCGGGTACAGGAAGTTGAGAGATGCAGAAAGAATGCCTGGAGGAGTAGAGAGCTGCAGCCTGCAAAATCAAACTACCCGACAACCCACTGAACACTTCTCTAACCGGAGGTGGCACATAGAACATACCTTATTAACTCGTGGATGATGCTACTTTAAGGCAATATTTGCAATGGAGGGGAAACATCGATAGCAGTGGTTGGCAACCTTTTTTGTACCACAGACTGGTTTCATTGTGTGACAATATTTTCACGGCCCTGCCCAAAGGCGGCATTAAACATGGTTGTACTTTATCTAAAAAAATTATAATGATAATACTAAAATCAATTATAATATTTATAATCATCACATTAACAACATTATTAAAATAAAGAGCGTACATCTACTGCAAATAGTTCAGGGTGTCCCCTGCCCACTGCCCGAAAATGGCTTAGATGGGCTCCAGCTTCCTCGTGACCCCAGTGAGGATAAGCGGTGCATATGATGGATAGATGGATGGAAAGACAGGAGAAGAGAGATGGGGGGGAAGAGACAAATGGGAGCTAAGACGAGGAAGTTTGACAAAGCTTAGTTAGGGCCCGGTCACACAGCGGTTTGTGTCTGTATCGAGGCTGAATCACGGCCAGAAATTTCTGCCTGTGAAGCAGACGCTGTTGGACGCTTTGAGATCGCCATACAGACGAGATACAGCAGTGCTTTACACGCGGTCGGAAATTCACATGCGGTTGAACGCGCGAAAAAGTTTCGCGCTGCTCAAAACTTTAGACCACGTGTAACCGCGGGCGGCACACGTGGTACACACGAGGTAATGACGCGGTACAGACACAGAACGACGTGCTAGGGCCGCGGCTAGGGCGTGGTTACACTCAGGTAGGACGCGAAATTTTAGCGGGTAATCGTGGGTCGAGCACGGTCATAGCACGTTTGTTCTGCGCCTGCATCGCGGTGTTATCACGTGAATTACCGTGTGTAACGCCTGTGACGGTCAAACGCCTTTCTCCGCGTATATACAGCGCGATTGCCGAGCACACGTCAGTTGTGCTCGAGACGTCAAGGGGTGAACATGGATCCCCGTCACCGTAGTGACCTCGTCTTAATCCATTTTTATTTCTTGACATTTCTTTTCATTTCATAACAAGATAATAAAATAAAAATGAAAAACTATTACAATAATAACATATTGGCTTCTTCGGTGCCATAGCTTGAAATCTTGATCTTCACGGGACTGTGTCTTGAGCGGTTATGATTTCTACAGCCCGGTGTTGTGCCGAGAAATGCATCCCTGCCGAGATTTAGGGTTAGGGTTAGGGTTAGGGTTAGCTACTATAACCCCTTTTACTTCGTTTTATCTCACTTTTATCTCGGCAGGGATGCATTTCTCGGCACAGTGAGGCGGTTGTGCTAATAGCAACACACTAGGGTCGCTATCGGAACATTTGATTCAAAACGACATAGGGATCAGCGTGCCAAGTGATTAAAAATACAAACTCACCAAATGAACGAAACTGACGAAAAGCTAGTTATGTGGTCTCTGTGTCATGTTCTCTACTTAGGCATCCATGCATTTTTCCATAGAGGGAAGTGTATTTATCGTCGTAGTTTACCAATCTCCTTAGGCAAGAGTTTGCTTTGACTGTATTCCACTGTATTTTCGGTGGGGTGTAATCTTGGTTTCCAACCTGACAGTTGCACTGCCTGACAGGTAATTGCGCCAGCCCGTGCGAACCACTCTGATTTCAAACGTACCACCTTCAAGCTCCGGTTCAAGTGCAGTCTGAAACATAGCAATGAAAGTAAAACGACAATAGGTAAAGAAATAGTGGGACTCATTTTTCTTTCTGTTCGGTCCGGTCCCAAACTACCCATGGCCCGTTGATTGTGGACCTCTTTGCTAGGGTATTGCATGGCTGCTAAACGAGTTTGTGAGGGTTTGTGAGGTTGGGCAAATAGAGTGCCTGAGGGACTCTGAAGAAGCAGAAATCTGCAGCCTGCATGGGAAAATTAAACTACCTAACAACCCACTGAAAACTTCTCTAACCAATGGTGGCACATAGAACGCAACTTATTAACTTGTGGATGATGCTACTCTAAGGCAATATTTGCAATAGCGTGGAAACATCAATAGCAAGCGCGGTCAGTTTCGGAAGGGAAAACGTTGATTTAAGCATCTTGGCGAGTAGTAGCGACGCTTCACTTGGGATCATCCAGCCACAGATTGATTTTGGGAAAAGCAACACTGCCACTGTTTCATTTTCTAATCGGTCAAACACAAAAAACAGGTACGCCAGTGGACTCTTACTAGGGATGCTACTTACTAGGCCACTGCCCTAGAGACCCTTAGCCATAACATGAATACTGGAGTACATACATTAATTACTAGGGCTGGGGCTAGCTGGTGCAACAGAAGTGAAAAAGATTACAAAATTAAATGAGAAAAATAAACAAATTTCCTGGGTTCTGTGGTTAGATTTTCCATGGCGAAAAATTGTAAAGTCTAATGTCTAAGGGAATATGAGTTTTTTTCTTTTTAATGAAGTTACCATATATAACGAATGCGGAGATTTGGGACTAAATGCCTTAAACAGTACCGAATTGACATTTGCAGGTGTGTTTTGATTTTTGGTGCAAATTTCCGCATTTCTTTACGAACAATGGCAGCGTATTAATTCATCTCTTGTCAAGCCTCCTCAGACCTGCTTCTATTTCAGTTAGCCGTCAAGTGAGAGCAGCTATATCTGGCTGGCAATTAAGCCGGTCCTGCCTCCCCTTGATGCTTGATTAGTCCGATTGATGGAGGAGGCCATATGTGGTGGTGTCAAAACTTGGCAGACGGGCACCATCCTCTCAAATGAGAGGCAGGCAATAAAGAGGCAGGCTGCCCAGAGTAGGTGCACCAATGCGCCCCCACCCTTGGTTTTTCCTCTAGAGGGGTCTTCTCAGGCAAAGGAAGGGGCTTAGGGGGCAGGAGGGGGAGTTGCCTCAGACCACTCTCGCCGCCAAGTTGTGGTCAAGGCATGCAGAGATGGTGTCACAAGCTCCAGTGCTTGGTGCATGTGTCTGCTTGAGGGTGCATGGGGTTGATGGGTGGGGTGTGCGGGTGGGTAGAAAGCAGAAAGATATGGCCCCCTTCCCAATCTCGCTCGGAGACAACAAAAAGGGAATGCTTGAGAAGGGGGAAGCAGCGGGAGGAGAGCACAAAGACAAAGGCGCGGGCAAGGTCAGCGTAGCTAATGGGCCTGAGCTGCGGGCTGCCTGGGGCTAGGCACACTTCTGTTCTCGCTCGCGCCACGGGCCTTCAAAGCGCCTTCAGTCCGTGCACGCTCTCCTCCTCTTCCTCTCTTCCTCCTCCCACACGCTTTCTTCTCCATTTGTGACACTTCCCCTCTTCAAAAAGCTGCCATGCAGGTGCCTTTAAAGACATGCCCCATCCAAGACAAACAGCTCACTCAAGCACTGTATCAACAATTAATGACAAGGACTCATCATAAAAACAAAACAAAAAAATGTGTGGCCACCCGGTAAAGCTGCAACGATAAGTCTATGTTGTCGCCAAAAATCAATAATAGGAATAGTCGACAGTAATTTGCACATTGTCGCTAGACACAAATAAGGTTCGGCCTGAACCTCAGCACGGTTCTTTTCCAAAATGCTCGCTATACTAGATATACGATTCAGGAGAACACATACTTTCGTTTAACCATTTACGGAATGCCAGAAAGATTAAATCGACAGCTGTGAGGCCTTTTTCTTCATGACACAGAAGAAGTCAGTCTATACAAAATAGTGCCTATTCTCATACTGTCTAAGCCGCCCAGCCACGCTGGAGGGAGGCGACTCAACCTCACGATAGAGCCAACGTGAGACCCGAAGGTCTTAAACGGTTGTGCAAGAGTGCTTTTAAATAGTTAAGGGACCAAAGCAAGGATTGGTTACAGCAAACTAGTGGGAATCGTTATGTTATTTTGTATCATACTTCGGAGTTGAACACTGACTGTACTTCACAAAACATTTGTTTCATTTCCTGTTCTATTGCTGCTAATGTGCCTGTTCTTGGTTATAAGGGATAAAAAACATTTACTTGGTTTTATTTTCTCTTGATTTGCCTCTCCCTAAAAAAAACCCAGAGGTTTACCTATGGATTTATGTCTTTACTTACCGAGCACCGTAGCTGGATGAAGATAGGGTATTTCTATTTAATTTTTGTGCGAATCTGCAGTATTATTAACTGACCACCCGAGGCCAAGCATGAGAAGGTAGGGCTCTAGGCAAACGTGGTGTACATGTCCTCCCCAAGCCAATTGGACCGGGATGCGCATGCAACACACATTTAAATTCTTCCCCCTCCCACTTCCCCACTCTTTAAAGGCATCACAATAATATGGGTATCTTCTTGATCATGCATCCTTTTTTTATTTTTTAATAATCTCCCTACCCCCTCAACCACCGCTTCTCCAGCTTCTTCCTCATCTTCTCCAAGACGAGTTTGAAATTGCCTGCGTCAGGACTTTGCTAATTAAAGTCATACTTTCAAAAATGCCATAATAACTGTTAATTAGCTTGATGCTATTTTCAGCATAATTTGCTAATTAGTGGAAAACCTGTACAGCGTTTCTTTCTAATTACAGTATGGCTCGGCACGGCGCATCTGTGCCTTGACTCCAAATGATACCATTACAAAGTCCCGTATTACGCCTTCTCTCAAAACAGTTAATTGCCGGCGTGGATAGTGAGATACTTCAGTCAGCTGATTTTTTATGCTAATAAATGGACAGGCACAAGCTTTCCTCCTCCGCCGCCTCGTCTTCATGTTTATGAAACGTGAGGAACGGAAAACAAGCTCCTTATGAGATGCGTGCTTGGTATCATCTCGTCTCTCTGTGATTATTTTGGCTCGAGACTACCTTTCATTTTTTTTGGATTACCGTATTTTCCAGACTATAAGGCGCACTCCGAAACCCCAAATTGGCCAAAATTTGAATGAGCACCTTATGAGTCAATGTGCCTTGTGTACTAAAAAATTGGAAACGCATACTGGTGTATTATCATATTTATCCAACTATTGATCAGTTAATATTCATCGGTGACCACAATTGCATGACAACGATAGCCTACCCGGATAGCGGGCACCAATTTCTTACCCCTAGGCTACTAGGGACATAGAAAGCACAGGAAAAGTCAATGGATCTTCTCTCATTATCACGGTCCAGGTACGAAGGAATTTCAGAAGGCCTGACAATATTCTCGCATCCAGGCCCAATAATAACATCAGCAACGTGGTTCACGGTCCACAACACCCATAACCACCTGGGTCGTTGGGGCACCTCTTACTGTGGTGTGCCTCCAAGCCAGTTTTTTGGGTAAGTGTTTACTACCTCATATGAACCGTGACTAAAAATAGGTTGATAGTGACATAAAACCCAATTCCTTCTCATGTGGCATCCCTAGTAGCCTAGTGGATAGGATCCGCCGCCCTCCTCTCCATAATCCGAGTTTGATTCCCATCGCATGTGATTTTTGCAATTGTGATCAGTAATATATTGCAACTGATCAATCAATGAAAAAATATGTTACCCAAACCTTCTTGTAATTTTAATTCAATGTATTCTATAGTCCGGTGTGCTTTATATATGAAATGTATCACAAAAGATCAATTTTTGGGGGTGTGCCTTGTAACCCAGTGCGCCTCATAGTGCGGAAAATACGGTAATTTTGATTTATTTAACGCTGTAACCTGGCCAGGAAGGAAGCAGTAAGATTGCAATTAAAGCCGACGAGGGCCGTGTAAATACAAGCCTCGACATAACGTGGCTTATTAGCGCCAGTGTAAATATGTTGTTGTCTCAGCGAATTACGGACATGACCACAGGATGACCCGCCTCGCCCCCCAAGAAGAGCTCACATTACGACTCATTACGGGCTCCGAGCGGTGGTACGGGGGGAGTGTGATTGGCACGACCCTGTGACCCCGGGCGGCTCAAAAAATGCCCGTCCACCCCCACTCTGCAGACCCCTTTCCCCCCTCCTTCTTAGCCGGAGACTCTTGACAGCCACCAGTCTGACAGGGACTAGCGCGAACGCCGGCTAATTAATGCGCCACTTCAGAGGCCCTTTCATTTATGGCTTCTGAAAGGCATTATTAAATTAATTAAACCACCAAGAGTTAGTCATTATGAAATCAGGAGGTTTACATGGATGACAGCGTTTATGAATTAAACATCCCCAAAGTTCCTCGCAGGAGATACCCTGAGCTGCAGAGCGGGTACCTAGCGCGACAGATGTTGCCCCCCTCCCTCTCCTCCCTCCCTCCTCGAGCTAACCTGTATTGCAAGCGATTTAGGTCTCATTTGGGGCTTTGAAAAGTGAAAGCGGCGAAAAAAGAGGTTGAGGATAGCTAATGAGCAAGAAAGAGGGGAAAAGGAGGTCAGACGCTCTGTGAACGTACAGACGGCGCAGATGGTTACGTGCTGTAACCAACAACAGTGGCCGTCATCAATTTGTTATCCGCTCTGTCGTCAATACAGTGGTACCTCTTCATACAAGGCACCTCTAAACACAAGAATTTCTGTATACCGGTTTTATTTGCGACATACATATTGCTCACTATACGAAGGAATATCCAGTTCACGAGCAGTCCCCGAGACGACCACCAGAGAGTGTTCGAGGCTGCTCACCACCCATGATTTCTAACCGCCAGCACTAGCTCGTCCAGTTTGCGCATGCATACTACTGCAGGAATAAAAGAGTAAGTCATTTTGTGTGCGTGTACGTCCATGTAAAGTTAGAGTAACTTTAATTTTAGGTGTACAGTAAATGTTTACATATCAGTCTTTTGATCCCATACCTGTCAACCTCCACCGATTGCCCCCTTATCAATGATGGCAATGCGTCCTTATTAAGCGATAATAAACCTTACAAACACAACGCGGCACCCATTTACTCAAAGCAAGACGTACTATGCAGAATTACACAAATTTATTAGCAATCTAT
Organism: Urocampus carinirostris; assembly: GCF_059441175.1. NCBI lineage: Eukaryota > Metazoa > Chordata > Actinopteri > Syngnathiformes > Syngnathidae > Urocampus > Urocampus carinirostris. The sequence goes on from NC_142361.1 coordinate 10,828,630, forward strand.
GATGACGTTGTCATCTGCTACCAGTAACCGAAACGATCCTGACAAAATGGGCAAAACGAGGTATTTTTTTACCAAACCAATGTTCCCGTATAAAATAGTTATACACTGTACACAATTTAAAATGATAAAAAAACGGAAAACTATAAGGAAAACAGATAAGTTGAGATGTATGCAATCTCTGTCACACTTCTCTTTTACTTCTCACAGGTTAGGTGCGCGTTACAAAAAACATCGATCAGTCAAAAACGGTTGCGGACTGCAGTCGCAAAATATTTGATGCAGTCGCAAAACATTGGACGCAACAAAAATCGAACCCGGGTTGTGGCGGTGAGAGCATTATTAGCTGATCACATTTCTTTTGGTTACAGTACCAGAGACGAATGTTAGATAATGAAAAAAAGTTCTCTAACGCAAAAAAAAAAACACAACAAGGGAAAACAACTTTTTAGTGTATCTAATGATGAATCAGACTTTGAAGGACATCAAATAAAAAATAAAATAATGGATCCACATTATACACGTTGTGAACAAATACTTGTTTATGGTATAACCGTGGATAAAACTTGTGTGATAATAACTATATCACTGGTGTTCCAGTGGTTAGATTCAGCACCCTCGCTGTCGCAACCCAGGTTTGATTCCCATTGTACCCAACTGCAAAGTTTGAGCTGAGAAAGAGTGAAACAATATTTTTCAACAGATTACAAAAAAAATACGCTTGCGCATTTCACATGAGTAAATATGGTAGTTCACATTTATAGCCCCCAAACATTTAAAAAGCTGTTTTTAAAACCGTGTGATGTGAACACTACAAATGGTGTGTGAGAGGGTGTTTCGGCCGGGGGGTGAGGTAAGTGCGTGTTTATATGGGGAGAGAGATGGAGATCTCCCTCCGTCTCCCTCCCTCCGTTCAGGAAGTTTGCCAGCTCGCCGTCTTTGTTTACAACGCTGAGGGAAAATGTCAAAAGCGCTGAGAAAAAAAAATCCTTCCAAAATCTTCTTTTCTTCTCTTCGCCGTCCTAATCTAACAGTTTACTGAACTTGATAAGTGTCCTATCAACATGCTAATCAAATTACTCGGGAACCAAAATTGACAGTTTTCATTAATTATACAAGATTATTCTAATTGCGATTCAAATTTATTCACTCTGAACAGAAGGTATTCAGTAATATTTTACAAAATTTGCATATTAAATGGAGGGAGTTGTGCATTATGCATGGTAATGTATGCACACTTTCTTATTTTTAACTTCCCGGCCATATGTGGTGTCGTCGGCGGAGCAGGTGAAAAGTCTAAGTGTGTTTAATTTGCTTGACAAACATGCGGCTGGAGCTTGTCAAGGGGAGTATTGTGAATGCCAATCTTTATTCCCCTCTTTATTGATTACCCCCCAAACTGGAAACATCTGGAGGTAAATGGCACGGCGCGAGACGAACCCAATCGCGGGATTAGTACCTTCAATGGCTGAATCACTATCAATTACTCCGACGGCATAACTCAAGTGCGCCGTGTACAAAAGCTACAGTACCCCCGCCTTGAGCCCGGATTAATATTGCAATTTAACGTAACAATGGAAGCGTGGAGACGCCGTGGATGCTGTCCAACTTTTTCCCCCTTTTCTGCCGCACACCCATGCACCCCCCACCCCAGCGCGACCCCCCTCCCGTTGACGTCAACGCGCTAATTCCGTTATCTCAATAGGAGTGTTTTTAATTCCTAATTTGAGCTTTTGTTTGTCAAATGAAAAGACTGCGCGCATTAGCGGGCGCACGCTTTTAAAAAGGTAATGCATTCTGTGAGTAAAACAAGCTTATTTATTCACTCAGACGCGAAACCCCCAATTTGCTCTTTGTTTTTATTTCCTAGAGCGAGCAGTCAAGTGCAAACAGCTTACCGGGAAGCTGTTTACTACTGTATATGACAACAAGCGTGCTTGCGTGCATGGAGAGTAGAAGTGGGTGGATCGAGCCGAATGCCGATATTATCGATACTTCACTCCTCCACCAATTTCCTCAAAGCTTCTCTCCCATAGCGCCCTCCGCCACTCAGTTTTTCACTGACATGCACACTTTTGCACCTCTCCCTCCTTGGCTTGCTGCTGCATGCCGGACAAAAGAGAAGGTCAAATTGATGCAAGCACCTCTACCAGACGCTTACTCATTTATTGCCACAATTAATAAACAAGTTTGCAGAAGCATTATCCCTAAGTGCCAAAAACGTAAATATACGTTTTTTTTTTATTGTTTTATTTAAAAAAAAAAAAAAATCTAAAGGCTTTGGGAAATGATTTCAGTATAAATCACCACTAGATGGCCGGAATGGCTTTGCCCAGATCTTTGTCCGCACGTCGAGGAGCCCCCACTTCTTTGTGTTGTTTTGCGTCCTCTATCCAGCAACTGCATAGACGGCCCCCGAGTGGCCGAAATCGTGCAATCAGGTCACCAGAAACATGAGGTGCTGAAAAGTTTTACCGATCGTTTTTTTTTTTTTTTGCAATGTGAAAAAAACCTAAATGAGCTAAAAATTACAGAAACAAATATGAAGCGCAGCACGGTGTGGACCTTTTTTGGAGCTACAGAAAATGACAATCCTAGGTGTAATTTGTGTGGTAAAGTGGTTTGCTACTGTAGCGACACTACTAATTTACATAAAATCATTAAAAAAAACTCAGCCGATAGAGAGCAACGAGCTGCAACCATAAACGTAAACGTATTACTATCACTGATGACAAACAAATATTGTATAATGGGAGGCATTTTAGTTCTCCGGTTGACGTTGCTATACAGCAATCGAATTTTTGTTATATTGCTGCTTTTTTAATTGATTCTCTGGGCTTCTGTTCTAAAACAGTTTTAATTTAAATAATAAATAATTTTCTTAACGGTTGAAGTTTGCCATGTAGTATCTGATGGAAAAATGAAACATTTTAGTGCCTAAAAATTCTTGTGCTGTGTTAATCATAATTATAACCTAACCAGGGTTGGGTAGGGTTACTTTAACTTGATTACTTTCAATTACTTTTGGATTACTCCAATACCAAATATGCTAATAAAAGACAAAATAAACTAAATATGAATACAATTATGACTCACAACACGTGGTACGCTTTCTCTCCTGGCTTTGATCTCTTTGATCTCCGGCAAAACTAACATAAAATGCGACAGGAAAAAAAAACGAAAATAAATCCAAACAGCTTGCCAACATCATTTTTGCCGTTTCATGTATTCCGTTACTCCCCAAGCCTGCACAAAATTTTGTAAATTTATTCATATTTAGTTTCTTTTGTCTTTTATTAGCATATTTGGTATTGGAGTAATCCAAACGTAATTGAAAGTAATCCAGTTAAAGTAACCCTACCCAACCCTGAACCTAACTCAAGACGGTAAGGGTTCAATTACTCACTGATCATGACATTTCCAAGCAAAAAGTATCTGTATTAGAACAATTTCGACCAATAGTAAGTACTGTGTATTACTTGGATCGGATCAATACAAAAATATTCCCAGTATCGCTCACGCCTAATGGAGAAAGGGGTATGGAGGTAGGCATGGAGTGGGGGCGGTTGCAAGGCCTCCTCCAGCTCCACAGGCAAGGTCTTGTGTTGTAATGTGAGCGTAATAATTATCAAACAGCATCGGGGGCTCCGGGCTTGGGGGGTCGGGGGACGCTTTAACAGGGGGAGAGCATGTTTGATATGTAGAATGAGCCCATGGTGCATCCAGAGAGGGTGACTAAATCGCACGGTTCACGGATCGCATTAGTATGGCTCGGCGTCCCGCCTCACGCTATAGGTGATTTCCATTTAGACACACATTTCCACACCAAGATAAATATGACTTGAATCCTAATTTCCCTGAAGTAAATATAATACAAATACGACATAATACAGTGTCAGGCCGGTCGGGCTAATAGATTACTAGCGTGTTTTCCATTTGTATGGTAAGTGGCGAACCTGGGCGGTGGTCCGGGCGGCTGACAAATTGAATGTTTAATCCGTCGGTCTGTAGATTGAGGGTATCGGAAAGATCGTAATCGGGCGCGTTCTCCCGTGACCGCCGCCTCGTTTGATGTTTCGACTTTTAAAAGGGTTGGGAAAAGGTTGCGGGATTAGCCGGAGGTGAAAGGTGGACGATAAATGTTGCGTTGTGGCGTGTTACCTGTCAAAATCGTGTTTGGTTTCGCTTTGTGGTGTCATCGCAAAGGCGGATTTCGAAGAATGTATTCGGGGGGCTCGGTTGGAGTCTGAGATTTTGACTAAATCAAAGAAGACGGCATTTGATTTATGTAGGGAGCATTTTTCGTTTGAAGTTTGGAATCAGTTATCAATTCTTGACTTAAATGCAGATTTCGGTTACATTATAAATACAAATTTGATATTTTCTGTAATTTTTGTGGTGAAATGGTCAGCTATTATAGCAACACAGCTTGTTAAGATAAAATCATGAAAAAAGCGCAGTGAGTTGCAACCAAAAAACTAAACATACTACTGTTCCTGGACAAAACAAAGTCAGGGAATCGGACGAAATCAAAGCAGACAACATTTGGTTTATGTAGAGACCATTTTTCATTCCAAGATTTTTGTAAATTATGTATTTTTTATTTAATTACCGATTTAGGTTATGTTAAGACTAAAAACTTGACAGCGTGAAATCAGTATTTTTCTGAAAACAACACAAATTGTACTTTTCTTTTGTAAAAGCTCAAATTCACCCCCCAAAACTTATGGTATTTGATCCATATTTTTGGACTTTGTAGCTAGTTTCATGTAGTGTATTTATTCATGTATTACTGACTTTATACACAAGATCTTACCGCATTTGTGCAATGATTGATCAGTGGAACAATATCTCTGACCACAATTGCCAAACATTAGATGCAACAGGAATTGAACACGGTTCGCAGCGGTCAGAGCACCGAATCCTAAACATTAGACCACCAGTGATATACTGTAGATGACATATGAAAAGACATTTGATTTCACATCATTATTGCACTATTTTTATTCAGGTGCCAGAAACAAATGGACAAAACAGAAAGTTGTCCTGAAATATATAAATACATGCAAAAAAGCATGACGAGGGAAACAACTTCTGATGATGAATCCAACTTTAAAGGATATCCATACTATAATAAATAGTTTCATGTATGGCAGGATTTTCTAGCGCCAAGGTCTTTTACCCCCTTTCAGGTTCATACTGTTCCCTATTTTAAAGGAACACAGAATATGCCCAGGTTGATGTCTATATCAAGGAGGTGGGAAAACAAAGGAAAATTCGAGGGACGTTTGAAGTTTTTTTTAAACATTTGAAGTTTAGAAAAATAAAGCATGGAAGGAACTCACCTGTGCAGGAACATTAGGACTTTGTGGGGCGAGGGATAAGGTGAATTAATGTTTGTTCCTGGGTTTTTTGTTAGTGTAGCCTGAAAATGGTGAAAGTAAGAAATGCCTGTTTCAAGTACAGTTCAAACGCCAACCCAAACCCTAAAAAAGATAAAAAAAGAAGAGTTTATCATTACTTGAGGAATGAGCTGACTTAAAGGCTGTGATCATGACATTAAGCCAGGAGATGGCGGCATAGAGAAGCAAAATTTCAGGTTGCGATCACCACTTTTAACTTAATAGGTGGGAGAATTTGGAGTAAGATCGCCGTCAATAAGGCCTACCCAGAAAAAGACAATTTGTAACCGTAAGAATGGATTTGTACCAGTAAAAATGTTCCTTGGGGAATCAATAAGATACGGGTTGAAAAGTACGAGTACAAAACAAATACAATACTCAAATTGGAAGAACGTGTTTACTTATGCGGAATAATTCTGTCAAAGGGAAAACCCGTAAACAAATCAATTTGCTGTACTATCTTATTTGAGCCTTGAGGGAGGTCCACAATCAACCGCGGTTCACTCCACTTGCAAGCGTTCCAAAACTCTCCATGCGCACATTTCCATCTCTTAAAGCAACGTAGTGATTGGGCCTGTTTGCAAAAGCAACATTAGCGCAAGCTGCACGGCACCTCGTAGAAAGTGTGACAAATTGCGAGCTCCATATAGCTTCATCTGTTTACTGCCTTGCTTGTATACGTGCCGAGTTATTACAAACTAATTAAAGAAATCACTTTGATATAATTAGTCAGTTTTCAGGAAGCTCATTAGTAGTAATTTGCATGAAAAATAGGCCCCGTAGTGACGCTTTCGACCCAGCTACCCTCGTAGGCTTTCATTTTCCTTGTTTTCTTTTTTTTTGGTATCTGGTTACACGTCTACCCCCATTGTTTGTTGTCGCAGAGGCTCTGAAGTGGCCTGCGATATTTGCAGTCATCGCCCCGAGAAGCGGCAGGGCGTCTTTCAACAATTTCCTCCCCTAAAGCCACTCAACCTAGATGTGGCGGAGGCTGACGCGTGCCTCGTGTGGAAGGGTGGGCGTATCGATACAAACATTGATATTATCCATCCTGAGCGAGTACTTGGATTGGATCTATACTATTGTCCTGGAATCGATACAGTCTTATCATTTTAATTGGCACAATCATAATGGTGTTATTAAATTGTAAGATTATACAGGCATGATAACTCTTGAATTGTGTTCACGATTTATTTGCACAGCCGACATTATTTGGAAACTACTGTGCAGTGGAAGGTATTGACATAGTCATACAGTATTTGTATTTTCCTTATATTGCAGACTTCTTTTTTGATTCGACTTTCCTGAATGTTGTTCTCAGTCAAAAAAACAAACAAAAACATGTTCATTGCAGTTTGTGTATTTTTTTTGTAATTTCAACCGATACTTTTCTTCTTTTTTCATTTTACCACTATCCATCCAGCCATCCATTTTCTGCACCCTATCCTTACTCGAGTCACAGTGATTTTACCGCTAGTAGGCAATAAATAATATACTTTAATTGTGCAGTGTTAAGCATAAATATAGGCTCAACTCAAAGGGAGGAAGTTTAGATAAAAGTATCGGTATCCGATCTGTATTCGATTAGGGGTGCAACTAATGATTATTTTAATAATTGAACCTATTATTTTATAAAAACACCTTCAACGTTGCAACAAAACTTTATGCACTCTTGTTTGCCTTGAATCGACATGCCGAGAAGCGCATACATCTCATGACACAACGAATCGATGATAAGATTCATTGCCAATACTTTTAATCGATTTTAATGGATTTTATCGATTCATTGTTGCAGCATTGTATCAATCTATAGTACCCTGTATTTATTTTGATTGGATGGATACCAAAAATCCCACCCCTACTTGTGCGCACACCAGCCGGAGAGGAGTGAGTGGCAAAATGTTGCCTATTTATGTGTCAGTTTCCTGACAAAGAAGCGAGCTGACAAGCGAGGCTTACCCTCGGCGGCGCGGACAGAGGCTTTTATGCACCGCACTTACATGCCCGGTCTATGCCCACAGACTCATGTGATTTGCAAATCACACTCTTTGAAAAGTCACAAACGGGGCGAAACGTGGCGTGCCACGATTTTGTCAGCCGTCTCGGCGCAGAAGCTAGCTGGATCGCTAACAGCACGCTTTGCAGAGGAAGCAGCCTTTCTCTTAGCATTTGCCCGTCTGTCACTTTTGGGCAGTACATGCGGTCGGTGCCTTCATGCTTGGGGTGTCTCCTCCCTTTGAGGCTTTGCCATCCTCCCTTTGGACTGACAAACACATCCCAGCTCGGAATAGAGAAAAGAGAGGAAAAAAGCCTGCTGTTACATCATCCCCTCAGAATTTGATGCCCATTGACAAATGTAACTTGGTGCTAATGGGAATGAGAAGTAACCGCTTACAAGCTCACTGATGTATATTATTCATGCTTTACTAATGGAAAAACAACTTCTGATTCAGATATTTGTTTTCAATGTCTTGTATCTTTTAGCTGTACCATAAAGTAAAGTCAAGTCATGTTTATCTGTATAGCCCTTAATCACAAAGAGTCTCAAAGGGCTGCACATATCAAAGACTATTGCAAATTACAGAATATTATGACACCATCCCCTTATATTGTCAACATAAAATATAGGTTATTCATATGCTATAGAATATAAGTGTGTTTTAAGCTTTGATTTAAACATTTCCACTGAGGCTGCAGATCGAATCTGAGGTGGAAGAGCATTCCACGGCACCAAGGCCCGAATGGAGAACGCTCTCGAACCTGCGGATCTCTTCTTGGCTCTTGGGATCACTAGTAGACCAGCATTTTCAGAGCGAAGGCTCCGGATAAATAATGTGTCCTTCATGTTCATTCATTGGTTGAATAAATCAATATTTGTCCATGAATCTTGTAAGGACAACAGGAGAGCGTACCATTTTATTCATCGGTGTTGTGTTGCTGCACTTAATGTTGTTATGAGGTTTACATTCATCTTCCAAAGAAAAGCCAGGAGGTTGAATGAAATGGTGATGTCTGAATACTATTTAATACATTTCAATTGAGGCTTTAATGATGAATCAAATGAAATCTTAATTAAAACAATTTTGTTTTGATAGAATTGTTTTGATTGTCATTGATAACAACGTAGTGAACATTGTATGCAACGAGATGAGAGACGCCAAACATTTAATCAAGACTTAAACAAGAAAGAAAGGATTAAAGTTAAAGTTAAAAAGTTAAAAAAAGAGCAATATTGGTCAATGAAAAATACTAGTGCATCATAACAATAGTGAAATATAAAGAAGTACAATACAACTTCGCAGCAACGTCCCCAAAATAAGTCTTATCGTTCCTACAATAAAAAAAGGAATACTTTTGACTGTGAGCTCTTAGTTTGAGGACCACGAAACCAACTTCTGTTTATTATCGGGCCCCCGCTTTTTTCCCACCGCGGACGAAATCCTTCCCCCTAAACACAAGCAACAGAGAAGCACTTGTGTGACGCTGATGTCACACAGCCTTACCTGGCCTCCCGCACACAAAAGCCAAGGTATCATTACGAGGGGCACACAATGGCCATTCAAGCAAGTTGTAGCACTCCTCCGGAGCTTGGAACAATGTTATTTTTTGTTCCCTGCTCTATAAAGACAACATTTTTGTTCTTCTTTTTTCGCAGGAAACCTGAAAGACAAAACCTTTTGGAGGTAAATGCTCCAGGCGGCTAGCGGGTTTAATCTTTTCCCATTAGCATTTAGCTGCCCCCCGCACAAGGCAACAAAACGCAACACCCCGCCCACACACACGTACACAAAGAGCATATTTACAGGGTCAAAAGTAAAGCCGAGTCGTCTCCTGAGGGTTTCTTTATGCTGATCTTTAGAATTCATTGGCAGGACTTTGCACTTTCATTTGTTGCTAATTAATTTTGTAGAGGGCTAAGGACAAACAACCACGACGAAATAACTGGCAGAAATTGCGAAACATATTTGTGATGGTAAAAGCAAAAATGTGCTTATTTCCCCTCTATGCAAGCATATTAAACAATGTCAAACCCTCTTGTGGGGTTGAGATCATCTATCGTATTTTCTGAACTATAATGCAAACTTCCCAAAAACATTTTTGGTCACATATACTTATACATAAGGGTGCATGAAATTGAGACTACATTAAGAAGTACAGTGTTTATTTGTGAATAACTGCTCTCTATACACTTACAGTATAAACGTGTGCAGTAAATGATCTAGTGATAATGAGTTGCTAAACAAAATCGCAAATTTTGTCTGCAACAGGATTCAAACTCTACTGGTCGCAGTGAAATTGCCGATACTTTTGGTCATTGACGTCAATGATTTATTAGTCATTGCACAAAAACATCAGTGTACAGTAAACTATTGCATGCATTTGAATTGTATCCACTTGTTCTCTGATATATATAGCGTACACCTGAAAATTATTATATTTTTTTGGGTGCGCCTTACAGTCTGGAAAATACGGTAATAGTTGTAATGTCAACAATACAAAATCTATGTTCTAGGGGCAGAGGAGAGTAGGGGAGAGGGGCTGTGCCTATATGTGTGCACATTCACTTATATGTTGTGCGTGCACAAATGGGTGACGTACTGGTGTGTACGTGTGTGACTCCATGTGTGTGATTCATTCCAGGGCAGTTTTAGTCCTTATAAAATATTCATTTTGGTTGTGCAGGGCCCTGTAATTGCCATCTCTCACCCTGAATTATTTATATCTCGCGCAGACTGACAAAGCTTTGCCATACGGCCCCAGATGAATCAGAAAGCAGCCATCTCTGCTGCCAACAGCACTGGGCTTTCACACAAATATGGCAGCCGCGTCTCTCTCGGCCTGGCCTCTCTTAAATTGACATTTTCTACCCCCCCTTTCCCACAGTCTTTGTCCTAGGTGCACAGAAAGGTTACCTGTTAGTCTAAGCGCACTGTCTTTTTGACTCCATCGCCAACTACATAGCCCTCCTCACTTTTTTTGCCTACATGACAGTCAAAAAGGAGCCCCCCCTTTCTCTTTTGAGAGCGCGTTAATGTGGCACCAATGTCAAGAGTGGCTGCCTCATGTTTTATGATGGCTGACCAGTCCTGACAGCCACTTTGGATGTATGTATTATACATTAGTAATAATATGATGTCGAAATACACTCATGCACGTTAGGGCATGCATGGACAGACAGTGGAAGTCATAAAAAAAGAGGGTGTTGGAGGGTGGGGGGCAATTGTTAATGCACTGACTCATGGGACCGGGGCACACATGCAAATATGACCAGCATTCAAAATAGCTGCAGAGTAAACACACAATGCCTCCCTGCTGGGCCGGACTGTACGGCTGCATTCCTGCCGTTGAGCTGTTACATTAGGGCCTGTTAGATACAAATTACATACAAGGGTGTTCCATATTTCTTGGTCACATTTTGACATTGCATATCTCAGAAACTATAAAAAACACATGTGGTCAATTCAGAAAGCTTGTAATCTCAATTTTTTACATGGAATGTTCAAAGATGTTCATTGCGAGCACCACTGGTCACGCAACAGACAATAATCAGATTCTTCCCAAAGTTGTCAATAGTTGCTTAGAGCTCTGTTATCTGTGCTGTACAGTTTTGTGCTATGTCGAAGAAAGATGTAACATAATCTCCTTTGAAAGAGCAACAGTCAATGTGAAACGTACCTCAACATGCTGGAAAACCGATTGATGGATAAAGAGTATGGTGTGTTCATTTTCCAAAAAGCTAGGGCGCCACCTCACTGGAGGCTCAGGGTTAGACAGTTTATGAAAACAGCACTGCAAGACAAATAGATTGGACAGTCTGGGCAGAATGATCATGATTCCATGTCCTGACCACTCAGATCCCCAGATCTTATACCATGTGATTTCTTCTTGTGGTGATTTGAAAAAATAATGGTCTATGGGACGTCTACCCCAAGAGATGTGGATGAGCTGAAGGCACGAATAACAGGCTGTAGCAACTATTGACAATGCTGTGCTAGGACGCATCTAGCAATAATCAGTTTGTTGTGTCATGTGTCCAATGGTGCTCTCATTGAAAATCTTTGAACATTCCATGTAAAAATTGAGATTACAATATTTCTGAATTTGTCCAGATGTGTATTTATATCCCTAATAGCTTCTGAAATATTCAATGTCAAAATGTGCCTTTGACTTCTGGAACACCCTTTAGATGGAAGACTTGGGCTGACCCGGCAAGTTGCTGTGACTGGTCCTCGCTTGGCATATTACTATCTTAAAGCACTCTTCCACACAATATCAAATTAAAAACAGTAAAGACTATTGGCGCTCACATTGGTGAGGTTGCCCACCTCTCTCGCTGCCTTACATTGGTGGGCAGCTGCGGCAGTATAAAACTAGGGAAGAATTTTTGATAACACAGACTTCTTCCACATCATGCTGAAAAAGGCTCTGCGGCTGCCTATTCAATCGCTCAGGCATCCAGTAAATAGTTAAACAAGAAAATGCAGTCTTCTGGTTCCTATTTCTTATATTGCGAGCATTTAAGATAAACGAACGGAGTGAACCATGCATAGCCCTGGACTGATCTTCCCCCCAACGACCGCAGGAAACCCAGCACTCTTTGGTTCTCATTGTAGATCATACCAGAACCCCCCGCGTCCAACACCCTAAATACAACCATTCACCCGAGCGGCTCACTCTAACACGTGCTTATCTTCCGTCGGACGAGCACCGGGAAGGTGCTGACTGGTATTTCCTTGGGGCCCCCCGAGCTCCAGAGCTGACCGCTAATCAAAAGAACCATATTTTCGGCTCTGGAGCCGAAAAATAGCCAGGAGATGCTTTGCTTTCAGGCAAGACACATAGCAGCATTACTAATCACAACATCACCGCTATTTGGGATCAGGATAATAGGACATATTTTTTAATGGAATTTTTTTTCATACAATCAAATTGGGCTTACTACCAAAAGTATATACATGATAAATTAGCAAAGCAAAAATAAATGTATTTTAAAAAACATATACGCTTGAAGCTTAACAATGTTATTAAAAGACCATCATGTGAAAAAAATATATAGCCTAGCTTTTTAAGGAATTTTGTTTGAGGTTGACTTTGTTTTTTTCTGCCTGCAGCAAAACAGCGATATGCCACTTCACCATGTTTCCTTTGCGATCGGGGCAGACCTCAGAGTCTTTAGTGTTTTGTATTAGCATGCAACGTTGACTCTTACATTGCTGAATCTTAACATGGCATTCAAATAAAATATATTTCTACAAAAATGAACCACATAATGCAGTACTTGGGAATCAATTGGCAAAAATAGTTTTTCAGTCTTTTAAAATCTCAGGTACATAATGTTACGCGACAACACAAAACTGGGAATGAAACATCGATCTATTAGTTAAAGCAGGATAAAATGTGTGAAATCAAATGGCACACTAAACTTGTAATTTAATTTTGGATTATTATGTGTTTACATGTGTTTTACATGCAAAAACTTACTGTGATAATGACATTGCAACAACACATTAAGACCTGCAGATTTTGATTACATTATAGGCTAAGAAATTGGACTCTCTAAAATGCCCCCTTTGGTTATTGGCAGAAGAGAGGCATTAATCAAACTTATCTATTGTCATTTTCTTCGGAGTATTCAGGGTGCCCAATTCATTCATATAAATATATGATGGGCGTAAAGGACAAACCAAGTTATAAAACGAGAATCTCGTAAATATTGTGTCCAATTATTATTGCAAATTTCCAGATTATACACCTCAGGGTTGTTAATAGTGAGAATAATTTGCACGACAATATAAGGTTGCGCCTGATTGCCTTCTTGGTTTGCATAAATCATTTGGTTTGCTCAAATTTCACACATTTGTAGTACTCCAACCCATCCCTAATAGCTTCCTAAACTAAAAAAAAAAAAAAGTTTTTTTTAATTTTTAGAATTGCATAAAACAAAATGGAGAAGAGTTGAAGATTGGCACAGGAAGAACCCAATTCATGTTGGTGCCAATCCAGATATAGGTGTTTGTGAATAATGCATGGATGTTAATGACAAAAATCCGGGCATCTATTCAGAAAGTGAGTATTCAGTTTGGTACTGATCCAAATGAGGCTTGGACAGCCTTGGCAGAGGTCTGTGATCCATTGACTGACAGCCCATCATTTTAATTGGAATCATCATCATCATCATTATCATCATCACCACTTACTATTTATTTGTGAATACTAATCATGGTTAAGGTGTTATGGCCACCCTATGCGATAATTAATTTTCTGCAAGTAAATAGTGCAGGATTATAAATGTTTCTGTGTCACGGTTACATGGTTTTCAAAGTACGCAGTGGGGAGTAAAACAAAGAGCAAGCGTTCAACAGTACACAGCCTCGGCGGCGTTTTCATGTGAGAGGGATGGCGGACAGCTCAGAGCGAAACATTGTTGGATTGGAAGCATCAGCACAGCCTCCGAGTCCTGCATTGGGGTGCTGACGGATACTTAGCGAGAAGCTACGCTATGTCTTTTGTTTAATCTGTGACACTAAACCTCACCCTCTATGCTAGCGAGGGGCGGCCCCTGACATACAGCCATTTGTGAAGACAAGCGATTCTCTTAAGTAAGAGACTAACAGTGTCCGAAGAGAAGGAGAGAGATGAGGTGGGAAGAATGACTGAAGGTAGACTAGAGAGAGAAGGTGCTTCCGTAATGAGTCCTGCAGCCATTGAGTAAATGAAGAGGGATTGACAGAATGAGGGATCCTCAAGTGAAATAATGTCAATGCCACTCTGCCCATTAGAAAGGAACAGGGGGATGGGTGGACGAGAGGGTAAAGAGGGATGAATGGAGGAACACAGCTACATCTACAGGGCGCGCAGGAAGCGCATCAATTATTAGTGACACTCCCGCCATCCATGCCGCACTGAAAAAAATATGAAACAACAAAATGAACTGACAACTGCAGCAGCAGCTCGGCGAGAGGAAAAAAAAAGCGGCTTGAAATGATCCAATAAATTGCAGCAGATACGCGGCGGAGATATTTGATGTTGAACAATAATCATTGTGGTGACATCTGCTGCCTTGCCTGTCCCGGAAGAGAGGCAACGCGGCCGGCGGCGGAAGGGGTTAATCTCCCAAACCCAATAAGGTTGGATAGCGAGGCACTTGTTGGCTGATAAAGAAGCGATAGGATCTGCTCGGGTCGCTCCCTGGGCGCTTGTATGCAGGGTAGAGCAAATATTGTTAATGTGCCGCTGTGGTCGACTCTGAGAAAAAAAAAAAAAACAGCCTCGGAGGCGGCTCAGCAGACGACCGGAGACGCTCGACCCAGCCCGGCCTGGCTGGGCCTCCCAGGGTACCTCCAGTTGCATGCATAAGTGTTGTAGGGTCCAGATTGTGATCTTTAAGTGTCTCTATTTCTTATTTTGCCTTGTCACAACAGGGATCTGCATGCAGTTCAGTGGAGTGCCTAATAACAGGAGCGGTAGGCGGGGAGGCTTGACATTAAGACCCTGGCGTTTTGGAAATCCGATACGCTATTGACCCGTGCGCAACTATCTCGGCGCGGAGATCTGGTGTCAGCAGATTGTAGCGCGGTGTTGGGAGCGGTTCCTTCTACGAGAGAAGGGGGTGGTTTCTGTAACAGGGGCCCATTGAGTCTGGGAAGGCAGCTGGGGCCTGATGGGTTGGTGTCGGACGGTGATCGATACGCACCTCCCTGCAACGGATGACCTCACTGTCATGGCTGCCGGCTGTGGACATTGCAAGCTAGTCATTAGTGGCGGGAGCTTAGCTTTGTCAATACCTGACTCGTATGGATACTTTTGGCCATCTGTTAGTGTATTGTGTGACAGGGAAAACTTCATCCACCCTCCCCCTTTTTAATATGTAATAAATTGACAGTATTGCACCACTCAATCAATAATGCAACATTATCCTAATCTGCCCTCGTCATTCCAATCAGAGAAAAACGGTAATGCATGAGTGACATCAACTCGGCAATTAAGTCTGCCATATCAACGAGAGAAGGCCCTCATCACCTCGTCTGTGTATTTTTTCCCTCACTTTTTTCCCTTTTCTCTACTCTGTTTGATGATAGAAGAGGGCGAGCTGGAATTAGGGCGATGGGTCTTCCTTTGAGTGTCAGCCTAAAATGATCAGAGTAAAGATAAGAGGGTCTAGCAGCCCTCAAATCAGTCAAAGTGCCAAAGTCTGCCTTTTTCTCCTCAATTACCGGCTGTGTGAAGCCGGGGAGTGGAAGGCGCAGAGCCTGCTGCATTACTAAAGAGACAATCTATTTCCCCTTTGACCAGAGGGAGAGAAATCATTATGGCATGATTAGTAGCTTCGGCAGCGGGCGAGCATGGAGGTACAACCGCAGGAGCGTATTAATTGCAGAGGACCGGGAGCCACAAGCAGGATTTTTTTCAATGTTGATTTGAGAAGCACTGTGACTGGCAGGCCTCTGACATAAAAGCTGATGTCAGCTCATAGTTATATACGTGCAACCAACTCTGGCGCAGAAAATCTTTTTCTCGGTTCTTGTCGATGTCTTCCTCAATTGTCGATTCTTCGCCGTTCCCCACTTGTCTCAGATGGACGTCACCCTAACCAATCCCCTTTCCACCCCCTTCTGTTCTCTCTCACCTCCAACTGATAGCTGCCTCAGCCGATTATTTCATCCGGCCTGGGTCCGCTGAGAGCATCCTCTGCCGGCTTTGGAAGAGCTTTAATTAGCCATGTTAATATCCCCTTCATTGGCCTTAATATCACTCAACACCTTCCTCCATCTCTGCGGCCACCAGGGCCCCCCTGTCCTGTCAGAACAGCTGATTATTGAGAAGGATAGCTTTAATCAAACCTAATTGCGGTTCATTCTTTCTCGCTATCCCCCTTTGCCCTCCATTGCCAACATCTAATGGCAGCGACGACTTGATATCCCATTAAAAAACAATTAAACAAGCTCCTTTTGTCTCTGTGCGTGCCAAAACAAGAGCACAAAGTTTCTTAGATATTTAAGAAATAAGAGAGCGGGAGTGAGAGCGAGGGGGCCCGATCTTAATTGCTTCCCTTTCCACCGAGGACCAATTTGCACCGAGCTCGTGGAGAATCTTAACCAACTCAAACATAATGGATGCTATAGGACCACTGCCGCGGACGATGAAAATTAAGCTTATCTTTTTAGCGGCAAAATTGAGCTTAATTGCCTTCATAACAGTAAACATAAAGGAGTTTCTTTATGAGCATGTGCGCCCATATTCTCGTGTTTATTGTTTTGTTACTTTTTCGCTCTCATGTTACAGGAACGGTGCATTAAAAAATGTGTCCAAGAAATGTCCAACTTGGAAAGTAATGTGTTTGTTTTATGAAGTCAATGCATTGTTTGGCAAATATATTCCATCTCTTGTTCAGACATAAATTGTGTGTGTATGTTTGTGAAGGAGGCACACACACAAACACACGTCCGCAAACACCCAGCGCCCAGCCTTACCCAATCTGTACGAGAGGCGACAGACAAATAAAAGTCGTATTTCAGGTCTGCTTTCCGCAGATGTCTGCTGCTCTACATTACGACTCTTTGGGGAAATAAAAACAGGGTCAGGGAATTAGAGTACATAATGGTCATTTTGATGATCAGCCAACAGATGCAACCCCAAAACACAGTCAACACAATCAAGTGAAATGCTCTAATGACAAGTCGGCTTTTTTATGGCCTCGCCGTGCACCAACAGGCAATCAGCGTCCTGGCGCGGGTTAAAACGTCTTTTATTGATGTCCGAGCCAAAGCTTCTTGGACGCAGAGGGGAAAATATTTCCTCACCTCGCCCTCCCGGGGGCCGAGTGCTGGGTATAGGAGTCTATCGAAGAACGCTTGGAAATGACCGGCACATGTGTTAATGCAGCCGGAGGTTAGGGGGGTCATTTTGGATGCTGATTTACAGCAGGGCTGCTTTTTCCTTGCCGGGAGTTGTCCTCTCAGGCAGCACATGCCAACGAATTAGCGCTACGGAACGGCAGTGGCAACAAATGCCGTATTCTAAGGTAACACAATCCTTCTATGTGAACGGCAGTGGCAACAAATGCCGTAATCTAAGGTAACACAATCCTTCTCTGTGATACTGTAGTCTTGTTCTCAAGTAGAATACAATCTATGGTGATGACACCAGGCGATTAAAATACAAAATGATGGGATACGAGGGGTAAGTAAATATTGAATTATTTGTAACAGCAACAAAACAAATCAACAACAGTTGCTATTCTGTGGCGGGATGTTGTAAAAGCTAGTTGATTTCATTGTTTCGCATGGTTGCACAACGGCGCAGAATGGGCTGTCGCAAACCTCTCGTCGGGCTTCTTTTTACCCCTCTCGTGTTTTAGCGGTGGCCACGTCTGCAGAAAGTGGGGGAAGATCCATCGATAAATTTGTGAGAAAGCTGTCTGACAAACTGTCCCGGCCCAGATCTCACTCAGACGTGACATTTGTTCAGAGACGATTAGCCAGGTTGTAATTTGTGGCGTAATTGCCTCACCCACCCACAAGTGTATGGGTGTGTGTGTGTGCATGCGTTAAGAGTGCGTCTGTGTGTGTGGCATAGGGCGCTCCCAGGAGTGTCCGCCTAATTGCCTGACAGGACTATAAGTTTTGTGGCGGGCTCTCACCTTGTTAGGTCCTTTATCCCTGATGCTCTTCAAACAAGACCTGGTCACAGGTGGGCCTCATTTGCTTCCCTATTGAACAGGAGAACTTTAATTGCACAGGGGTGTCCTGGGATTAAAGAGGTGGGCGGAATATCAAGTGACTTTCAGCGTGTTAGTGGCAGATGGGCGTTGGGAGAGACCTGTGAACTCAGGTGAAGGCAGTGACAAAGAGACTGATGGTGTTGATTTTGAGGGTATAGGTAACATATCGATTATTTGACAGCGGCTCGAAAGGATGCTTGATCAAGATTGTTTGCTGGATGAAAAATGTTACATATTCTAATGAAATGCAAACTGAGAGCGGATTTTACAATTCTTCAAGTTGGCTGACCTTGTGTTTATTATTGGAATAAGCATTGCATCAGACCAAATGGGTTTCTCATATTTGGCTTCGCTGATTGAAGACAGCAGAGAGCGGTGACATACTGAATTTTGGATACATTTGATTATTTGATTACGATGCAGTTTAGTTTTATACCCAATAAACAAATATCTCCCTGAAAACTGGGCAGTATTACTATCGATACGAAAAGTTTAAACTTTAAAAAAACGTTTATATGTATCTATTTTTTTAACATGTGACTCTTGTTCAGCATCTAAGGTGTAAACACAGGTATTGATGCCAAATGTATTTCACAAGGCTAAACAACTCAATTTTTCTTCTCTTGTACCACTTTCTCTTCCAGATTCTTCCTTAAGTTCTTCCTAAAGTGCAACCAGAACTGTCTGAAGAATGCAGGGAACCCACGAGACATGCGCAGATTCCAGGTGACTGAAACCCACTTCACACGTCCTGTCCCGTCTACAGCCGCCTTCTCGTGCAAATAAATCAACACATGAATCTGAATCTATTATTGGCACTGGGGGAGGAAAAAAAGAAGGGGGCGAGGAATTGGTGTCTTATGTGCTCTGGAAGGAATATTTATAAGGGAATCGCATCTGACACAAATAAAGATATAGGATTTAGTGCTGCCATCAATTGTGTTTTTGACAGCTTTCTGAGCCTCAGCACAGGGGGGAGGACCATCACAGCACATGTAACAACAGTGTTAACTCACAAGCTGTCTAACAGAGGAAATTCATAACTGCACGTATGCGCGGGCATGCACTCTCTCACACTAGCGGACAAATTCATATTTCCCTCCTACCATCAGCCTTGCTCACATGTGTGCACACTTAAGCGTGCACACATGTAGCACTTGCAGCCATCTGAAAACCATCATTGTTGTGGGCAGGCAGAATGTGTCGATTTACACCAAAAGGGCATAACCACGGAGCGCTTTTACTACTTCTTTTCGCCATCCTGTTTAATGTGTCAAGTAGTCGAGCCTAGAAATAATCGACCTCCCAGTTGATGATTGGTTTATCAAGAGCCAATCGTGCAGAGTTTCCCAAAATTTAGGGTTAAGGGGAGGAGTCTAGACACATTTGGTAGAGCTTCAAGGGATGAGGTAGCGTTAAGAGCAATTGAGTTCAGAGTAATTAAATATAGTCTAATATCTGGGTATAATTTAGAGGAATGCATTAGGGTTTGGGTGATTATGTAGCGTCAATCGGGCAGAGTTTAGAGTAAATTGGAATATTTGAATGAAATTTATAATTTTTTAATTTATGTGGAGAAGTTAGAAGTTTGGCAGAGTTTAGAGCAATTCAGTAAGGTTTGGAAAATTTTGGTGGACTTAATCGTAATTCAAGTAGTTTTGACGGATTAGGCAGAGTTACGACTATTAAATACTTTTGGTAGCCTGGAGTATTTAACATTTTGGTAGAATGAAGTAAAAATTAAAGAGTTTGGCACGTTTGGATAGAACTTCAAAGGGTTGGTTGAAGCTTGAATCTTTGGGTACATTTTAGAGCCAATTGCCAGAGCCAATAGTAATTGGGTATTGTAAAGATCAATCTAGGAGAGTTTAGAGAAATTGGGCACAAGTTAGAGAAATAAGGTAGGGATTAGTGTACTTTGGTAGCATTTAAGGTATTTTTTCGTATTTATCATGTTTGGAGTGTTGATTGGGTAGAATTTCAAGCTTTTCTTGGTAGAGTATTAAACATAGGGTTGAATTAGAAGCAATTTGTGTGCGTCCCAAATAGGCCAAGGGGAGGAAGGAGTCTAGCTGGGGTGATAGGCACTCAGGTTGGATCCATGAGGATGGGTAGACACATAAGAGACAAGACAAGGGTATCCTGCCCTGATGTCACTGCAAAAGGCCTCTCTTGCCTCCTCGCAAATTCCCTGCGGGGGAATGTGGACTGATGCATGACAGACACTGCATCTCCCTCGCGTGTCAAGGAAGAAGCAGCACAGCACTTTTTGAAAGCAAAAACGTACATCATGTCTCCCTTGTCCTGGGTCTAACAGTTAATATAGTGTTCTTCCTTCCAAATAGATTTGCCAGATGCTCCTCCATAGGTGTTTCTTTGGCCAAACTTGTGTACTGTGAATGCCTTCAAGTCCACTTATTACCCCCAAAAACCAGCTGGAGGCCAGAAAGGGCCCAATCCATCATCCACAGCTTGGCCCAGATCTGAACCTGCTCCAAAGAATGGAGCTCTTTCACCTTCCCTTCTCCCTTCACCCCCACCTCCAACAGTCCGAAAATCTACCCCCCAACCCCTTCAGAAAAAAAGCCCCCCAAATTCCACTGCTAGAACGAGGTCACTTACCGGCGAAGCAAACCTGAGAGGGGCTCTCTGTTTCCGGCTCAGACACACTTTAGCCTTTCACATGTGGCCTGACTGTTTGGAGATGTGGTGGGCAAAAAAACAACAACAAAAATAAGCATTATGAAATATGGAGTGTGGTTTGGAATACGATCCTAGCAAAATGTTTGCTGAGTGATGTGAGAGAGCACGGTTCAGCTGCTAATGACTCCAGTAATATCTTAAAAGGGGGCTGGGTCCCTCCATTCTCAAACAGATGCAAGCGCTGATCAATAATTCTGAGCTTTGAGCCGCGATGACAGTTGGCAGAGTGGCTGAACGGAAATGTATTTCGAAGGCTCAAAAGTCAATTAGGCCAACGCAAATGCCGGGCGCCGAAGTGCAAAATGGCCGCCGCACGTAACGCGATACGCCCATAGAAAACAAGCAAAGAATGCAACTTCAAAGGCAAGAGGTCCTCAAATTGTAACCCATGCCTTTACCCCTCCTGCAGGTTGTCGTATCAACGACTGTCAACGTGGACGGCCACGTACTGGCCGTCTCCGACAACATGTTTGTTCACAACAATTCTAAGCATGGACGAAGGGCTCGCAGACTCGACCCTTCAGAAGGTACGCCTCCTTATCTTGAGAATGGTACGCATATTCTTTGACACTTTTTGTATGTTCGCCATCTTGTTATTCTTTTCTCTCATCTTCTCACGTCTTACCAGCGGTACCACTGATATCATCTAGCACATTTGCTTCTTTTCGTATTTTCCCCCATATTGCTTTCATTTTGAGACACTTTCAATATCCTTTCTTTGCCAACCCGAACAAAGTTTGTTCCTCTGTGTATTTAATATTCTAAAAAGGGTTTGATTATACAAGTGTTTGTGTTCTAATGCACCTACATTTGTCCGAAAAGCTCACGTGAAACATGATCAAATTGCTTAAGAATTTAGCTGTGAGGTCAATTTCCTGTCTTTGGGATCTGCAGATTTAACTGTGAGAGAGCAGAAACAGGGGTAAAGAGAAAGAGATGGGGGGACGAAGTGGTGTGGGTTGAATAGAGTGTGTGTTGGGGTGGAGGGGTGACCTATGAGAAAAACAGAACTTACTGTTTTTCTTCCAACTGATTCCATATGATAGACTGATTGCCTGCACAGCCAAGAGAGAGCGAGGGAGAAAGAAAGGACCACCAAACCATGGGAAATTCAAAAAGCAAAATGCACAAAACATAACCCCGTGACCTCTGCGTTTTCCACTCGCACACGGTTGAAAGCTTGTTGAAAAAAGAAAGAAAAATGGGGAAAAAAAAGGAGTGAACAGACTAGAGGCAATTGTGCAAATTGCTTATCTTCACATTTCAAGGGCCAATTATGGCTGGGCAAACAGTTTATATACACCAGTGAGTGAACTGAGCTTTTCCACACATTAATGCCCATTATTGGTTCTACCACCAAAAGCAAATGTAATATTTAATACAACAACGACGACTAATAAACTAAAAAAAACAAAAAAAAACAAAAAAAAAACCCACACACCGACAATTAATATATCTTGGTGCACTCCGCAGTCCTGGTGGGGCAAGAAGCTAATCTATTTGTTTTTGTCTTTATTAATGACTCCTCTACTGGAGAACAAAATCAAATAATTAAAGCCCTGCCCGGAGCAGCAAAGTCATTATGTTCGCTGACGTTCTGTTTGTGTGTTTCGCGTTTATGACACGATAGGTGTGGATCGCCTAGCAACCAGTTTCTTAATGAGGAGAGCAATTAAAGAGGTTGAGCCCTCGCCTCCATGTTCCCCTACTCTCTAGGGACCCCCCCTGTACTGTGTGTATGTCAATGTATTAGTGTGTGTGTGTGTGTGTATGTGTTCTTTACAGGTTAACCCAACCCAAGCTTTTTTCTTCTCCTCACCACACTCTTCAAAGCAGCAGAGTGACACGCTGTAAAAGCCAGAAAAGAAGCGACTGTCAACCGCGCAGTTGAACATGTCTTTTGTCTAATAACTTTAACACACCCGCGTGATTCTTGAATGTGTGTGTCTGTGGGTTTTCTACTTCAAAACACTCCCCACCCCCTTTAATCTCTACTTCCGCTGTTCCTATAAAATGCGTCAGAAAACGACTGCTCGCTTTGTCGGATATCCTGCATGTCCAGAAAGGCCCTGACACTCGTGGGCAGGATGTTTTAGATGTATTTTTTGATGAAAACACATTCTTGCTTAAAGATGAGGAGCCTGAGACATGTGGCTGGCACAGGGAGCATCAGTTTCCCTCTCTGTCTGCATGTCTTGCGTTGATCGAAGTGCTGCCCTCTATTGGCTCAAAGCCGCATAGCTTTCATCTAAATGTAACATTGAGCAGTGGTTCTCTACTTGTTTGACTCCAGAACACACACACACTCAAACCCTAATTACAAGCAGTGACCCAAATCAAGACGAAAAAAAATCCACTTCTAGAATATATATTGAATGAAAAAAAACAACAGCAGAAAACCCCAGCAAAAACAAAACAAGTTGTTATCATTCTTTCATTGCTCAATTAGCTGTGCTTTCAATGAAATCCAAATTGCTTTCATTCAGTGGCTTTCTATTCAGAATAATAAACTACCCATCTAGTATATTTTCCGCTGTATATTACTTTTTGAGTGGCATCCATGACTTTGGTTCATATCCTACCATCACGCATATTTGCCTTGTTTAAAATGTACTCCTTAAAATCTGAACAGAATATCCTTTGTCGGGGCATATTATTCTAATCCAACAATTCTTTTACTGTCAAATTCTTTACTGTTCTTCGTTTGGCAATGTTTAGCATTTATAAACAAACATTATGTATTTTTCCTAGGAGTGAAATGGTGAGTGTAGAACTCACATTTGCCGTGAATTATTATCAAAAGTTAAAGAGTTGAACTGACCATCAGTTATTTTTCTATTTTCTTAGCATTATTTTGCCAAGGCAAATGTCCGCAACCTACTTGAAATGGGTCCGCAATCCAATTTTGGGCCCCAACCCACCAGTTGGGAAACACTGAACTTGAGGCTATGTGGTCCCCACTCTTTTTTTTTAGCATAATTTCAACTCAATATCATGGACCATTGAAACTGCTTGCAAAAATATAAATTTACAACTTAACTCCATACACAAAAATGGTTCCCTTCAGTAATTCACAAATACTGTTGTGATTATGTTTCTCTTTATTGCTGCAATTTACGACCATTAAAACGAGTAGTCGAATTATCAGATAATTTTTTTTTTAAACTTAGCATGAAATTGATATAAGTATGTGGAAAATGATAATAAACAAAAGTGGGAATGAAAAAAAACATTTCATCCAAAATACTGTGGAATTATAATAGATACAAAAACACTATCTAGAACCAATTAGGCACAGCGCTCTGTGAGTACACATAATTCCACAAATAAACCTCCATTTTTAGGGAAAAGCAAATAAGTTAAAGTCAAGTTAATATTTTGTTATCCTGGTAAACCAAGAACAGGCTCATTAGCAGCAGTAAAACAGTAAATAAAACAAATATTTTGCGCTTTTTGTGAAGTACATTCAGTGTTTAACTGCAACGTCTGTAAAAAAAAGAACATTTCACAACAGTTGAAATCAACAACTGAGGTTTGTCGTTTTAAACCTTTTAACAACCGACGTTTGCTCTTCGCACTGCATGCATTTGATTTCAAAACATGTCTGTCAGGCATTCTAGCATAAAGCTTCAGCTCTTTTATCAATAAAAATACACATACAAAATGTACGTACAATGTGTGTCATCAAAATTGTATTGCTTTAAAGATAACTTCAATCATACTAAGGCGAGTCAGACTCCGTCTCATTCAACTGTCCGAAGTGCTCTTTAAATGTTCGTGTGTCCCTAAGTTACTGCCCTGATACGCAGGTTCTGCTTTGCAAACATACTCATTTTATTTACGCTATGCAGGCTAAATTCCCCCAAACTTGAGAAGTTCTTGTACAAGACCTGATTTTGATGCAACCATTTTTGTTTATTTTAACACTTAAGAAACAGACTCTCTATTGCGCACGAACAATTTTCAGCAGAGATTAAATTCACTTAGAAATGCCTCACTATGTTAGAAAAACGTATCGGGTGAAATAGTCAACAATGAAATTTATTGACCTGCATTTTTTATCGATCAACAATGAAGATTTATCATTGCAGACCAATTTCCGTTTTATTTTTAAACTTAACCTTTTTAATAAACATTCTCCCACCAGATTGCTACATTAATTCTCAAACTGAATAATATTGCTAGGATTTTGAGTTTCTCATGTCAGTTAGAGGCACTGATTCTTTTTGGACTACTGTGACAAAAATCTGACGGAGATCCAAAAATATTTCGCAATCACTGCCAAAACATTTGAAGCGCCCCCCACGATGGGGCAAAATATTGCCAATAATTAATCTCGCGGACACAATCTGGACCTATGGAGGAGGTGCAGGTCTATGAATGTTTTGGTGCTAGTCCAAACCGGGACGAGTGGGGCCTTGGCGGAGGTCCTGTGTGCTTTGAGTACCATTCTAGATATTCCCTGCTTGTGTTTGCCCTGTCACACAGATATTATGCATTCAAAAACAATTGTGCTTTGCAGTTGCCTGCCACTCAAACATATATAGATTCAGAGTTAAAGATGCATAAACACGCTCACAAATAATATTTTACACACACACATGGCAATGTCATCACAACAGACACACAACCACACACAGAGCCACACATGTGCCGTAGCTCACCATTATAGAGCCCCAGACAATATACGAGACTCAGCATAGAGCCTGCAGCGCCTGCCTCATTTGCATGCCAAGTGGCTGTAATGCTGTTAGGGTTTATGCAATAAAGACAAGTGAATCCAGACTGCTGGGCCTAAGAGGAAGAAAGAGAGCGAGAGAAGATGGAGAGATACAAGAAGAGGAGAGGCAGAGAGAGGTTGAGAGGCAGGGGGATGGAGAGAAAGAGAGAGAAAGTGAGCGAGAGACAGTCAAAGGGAACAGATGGCCCAGGGAGAGGTAAAAGGTATAATCCCATCAGCTGCACTATCAACCGACCATCTGGACATCCCACAGCACGATTACAACACATTTCAGCAGGCAGAACAAAGGACGGCTTCACGGGGCTACATCAGACCTGTTTGAGTGTCACAATACCGGAGGCACGACCTCCCAGGCTCAGATCCCGGATCGGTCCGGACGTCCTCGCATCCACAAATCAGGTTGCAGAAGGGTCCGAGTGAAGACTTTAATTAATAATAGATTTGAGGCGAGAGGGGCAAATGAAACAGGTGCATTTCCTGCGCTGGAACCTAAAGTTTCCGCTTATGAAGCCTCTCGTTTTCTGGCACTGGGCAAGGGCGGTTGTGGAGGGGGTGTATTGAGGGTGTCTGTCATCAGATCGCCTGCGCTGACTGTGTAATCCACTTTGCCACGGTCCCCATTCAGCACATGCTCCCTGTTCTGCCTGTGCATTGAGACGTATGCAAATGTGCAAAAAGGGGAGGGGGTCCACCACGCCGGACGCCGTCGTTCCCGAGGCCGCTCTGTGCACATGGGCGGCGGCGAAAGGTGCGTTAGGCTGCAGCTGCCCCCGAACAGTCACAGTCACCATCACGCCCTCCCTCCACATCCTCTTCCTCCTCCACGCTTGCTCTCATTCCCAAAGTCAATTTGTTTACAGTAATTTTGAAGGGTGAATTATTTGCTGTAATCGTCCGCACTGATGAAGGTCAGGCCCTCCGAGGGGGGCCCTGGCGTGCCCGCCGAGGCTCGGTCCTCTTTCAGACGCCGCGCTTGGCAATTAAGGAAAGCAAATGTCACTCCTCCAGGCCTCACAAATGAAAATCTGTACGAGGTGATTAGCATGGAGTCAACAGCGCCTGTTAAAGTCGGGATTCCCTGTAGTACTGCTTGTGTGCGTGCACTTTATGGGCCGGGAGAGACGGCAAACATGACCCGGACAGGGCCCAACAGCAAGGCAAACAAAGGGAGATGTCTTGTCGGAGACGATCCATACAACCGGGGGCCGACTGTGATTTACTCACTGGGATGGAAAGGATAATAGAGGTTTAGGAGGCAGGGAAGAAAAAGAAAAAGGAGCCCGCCGGAAGAGTGACGAAAGGCAGGCGCAATTCATTGTATATTCAAAGATATTGACGGGAATAGATTAAATCGGATGCGGCTGCTTTATGGATAGCTGTCACGCTGTTTCTGCGGTAAACACGGTTTTGTGCCGAGCGCCATATTAAGGTAATGCATCAAATGACAGCGGAAGTGAGGTGCCAGATCACTCAAATTAGATTATAATAACAAGCGCGACGGTTGATGTATGGCACGGCCGTGTCGCCTGAGCCACGCCAGATGAAAAGCATTGTAATAATAAACAATAAGAAATGGATTGAATCGATCACCAAAACAAAGGGTGGCGGCGGAGGAAAGCCCAGGCATGAATTATTCACGAGCTCGTCGGACGTTATGAAACCCAAAACTGCGCCGACTGCGCAGAACAAAAGGCAATGAAACAAGGTGAAGATGCAAAGCTTGAGGTTGTCATCCCCACTTTGCCGGCCTCTGTTCTCTGCAAATTTATGACGCGCCCTCCAACTTTTAAATCTTTACTGTACGCGCCAGCGAGCGCCTGATCAATTCAAATGCCTGTATTTGCACTGACACGTCGTTTGCAACATCAAATCATTTCCCTGGTGCGCCCGGCGTTTAGCCTTTGTGAAGCCAACCATTTGAAGGGTCTGCTTAACTACACCACTCCAGCACGCTGATAAATGATTCTGATTCTGCTGCCTTAAAGGACAAATCCATCATTTGTTCTGTCCTCCCCCATCAATGTTCTTCACTGGGGTGGGAGGGAATTGCCATGATGTTGCAATTAACACGTTACTGAGAATCATTGTAATTTTAAGAAATTATTACTTTGCTAAGTGGTCTTGATGCCTTTTATTTATAGGTTTCAATTAATTACGTATATTGAAGGCTATTTGTTTTTTGGATAAATCAAATGTCATGCAAAGGGTGCACAGGTTTCACAAGACCCTGACTGAATAAAATAGCCGGGAACAGGGCGTAGTCTTTGATAACCATACCAAATTCAGATATGTTGTGTTATTTAATATTATTTTTATTACGTAAAATAAGTAAATAAATTATAATTTTACTATCAGTGCTACTAACCAACATAAACTTAACATTACAGACAATTTTTCTAAAGATTATTTTTTATATTTAAGCGATGGCATGAGGTAAGAAATAGAGGAAGTTAAGGCTCAAACTCGAAACACAGTGATTAAATTGAATTAATTTCAGTCATTTCAGATTATTTTTTTTTTTTTAAATATTTTTTGTTATTTTTTAAATGTTGAATATACACTTAACATTATAGCTAATCTTGGTAAATAATATTTCCATCTTCAAACGTCCAGAATGGGATGATATCAAAAAGTTATTTTTAGTCTACAAAATTAGACAATATAAACATTTGTTGTATTCAGTGTGGTGGTGACAAAATGCTCTAATGTTGTTAAAAAACATATCTGATAATGAAAGCTGCATTTTCACAAAAAGCCCTATATTTTTGTGATTTCTGCTTTTTCGTAAAAATGTATGTCCTTCATTCTTTAGATATTTTTAATAAAGTGTTTCTGTTCCACAAAGTCCAAAAAGATTTTTTTTTTTTTATTTTTTACTAAAAACAGTCTTTTAAAGATGCAATTTCAGTAAAGTACTTGCAACAACATTTCGTTAATTTTCATTTGAGACAATGTTCTCAGCCGCTGCAGTACGTAAATAGACTTAGCGGGAAATTTTACATTATTTAGCAACTTTTAGCAGTAAAATAAACTTCATTAATTGAACATTATATATATATATATATATATATATATATATATATATATATATATATATATATATATATATATATATATATATATATATATATATATATATATATATATATATATATATATATATATATATATACATATCTGAATAACAAGCAAAAGTATATGAAATTTCACATAAACGTACATTTTTCAAAAGCACTTGTGGGTCAATAAATTTGTTTTTTGCATGAGGCTCACCTACTTCCTGCAAAAGGTACTCCGAAAAAAACAGAAACTTTGTGAAGGCTAAGCAAAAAGAAAAGAAAAAGAATAAAAGGTGCATTTTGGTCACTTTAAGTTTCCTTAGTTTGTTTTCTTCCTAGTGTTTTGGAGCACTCTTTTTCGGTTGTACTACACAATACAGTGACATTGAGTGGTCAAATATTACACAGGGTATCTACAATATGTTACGTAATACATAGTTACATTTAAAGCCAACTATTAAGTAACACAATTTAGTTATTTCCAAAAGAAGGTCATCAGGGATATAACCTAGTAACATTTCATGGAAACTGTAGCAACACTAGGTGTGTTGTTCCGCAGGCTTCGAGATGTCAAAACCTCAGGTGCTGAATTTGCTTTTTTTCTTTGTCTTGGATAAGCAGCCACCCCGTGCATCAAGGCTATCAGCCCCAGCGAGGGATGGACCACTGGCGGAGCCACCGTCATCATCATAGGGGACAATTTTTTCGACGGCCTACAAGTGGTTTTTGGCACCATGCTGGTGTGGAGCGAGGTACGGCTCAAGAAACTTCTTCTCCCTGTTATTGCAAGAGGGCTCATTATTTCCATTTCCAATCCAGCTGATTACTCCCCACGCGATCCGCGTCCAGACTCCTCCTCGGCATATCCCCGGCGTGGTGGAAGTCACGCTGTCCTACAAGTCCAAGCAATTCTGCAAAGGTGCTCCCGGGAGATTTGTGTACACTGGTGAGTCCTGAGATATATTTTTTTCTTTTCCAGTCATCTCATCTTACTTGAGTTGGCCCGGCTCGGTAATGAACCGAAAGAGGCCTTGCCTTGGCTGGATGCAAAATGTGCAAGATCGGCACTGTTTTCAAGTAAAAGGCTGTTTGATGGTGGGGCTTGAAGTGCCGCAACCCGATCCCCGCCTGACCTTCTGCCGCGCAAGGTTGCTGCAGAGCTCTGTTAAACTCAAGCTGTCAAGATGACATGTTCTGCCGATTGTCTTTATCGGTATTCATACGAGGCTGATAGAGCTAATTGTGACAGTTGGGGGAGGTTATCAGGTATGAGATCAAGAGAATGTTGATATGCAAGCACTTACTGTACACATAAATTAAATTTACTGAAACTTTAAATGAACATACCCACAAAAAAAACAAAAAACAAAAAAAAAAACCTTTTTTTTTGCCTTGTAATAGTTTGCATCCACAAACTGGATAACCTGATGCTGGCAGTGACACAACTGGTGAGTGGTCTCAAGGCGTTTCAATGGTAGCTTCTGGAGCTGCTTGTGAAATGGAAGTATAGAGAGCAAGATTTTTGTTATAAAAAAGTCTTACACCGGAATTACTTTTTTAAAAGGTGCTTATATGAAGAGATACCATTGTACATAACAAGAAGAACAGGGTAAAAAGACATACGTCTTGAGTAATTGTCACACGCAAAAAAAAAAGTAAGGAGATTATCTGGGTTAACAGAAGAAGGTGGCCGTCTTATTTGTCATCATTGGCGAGGAGACAGAGGTCGCGGGGGTCAGGGCCTGTCTGACCCGGAAGCCTCTGTCTGTTGTGGCTATGATGGACAGAATCAAACAGGGGTGCGTCAAGGCACTTTCACTTCGCCACCCCCAGCAACCCTTGGGCCTCAAGCGCAACCCTGGCCTTGAGCGCAGCAGAATTGCAAAGTGGGGGCCGCCGCCCCCTCAGCCAGATCCCTCCATCCTGGGGCAGCTGTTTCTCATCAAAACCCTTCCCTACCAGCTCCAAACCCCCCTCCCAACCCCTCACCTCCTTCAGCCATGCGTCCCCTTCTCCTCCAAGCGTGCAGTCTGGCCCAGCTCTCCTGCATTTAACCTCCCTAGCAGGAGCAGAGCAAAGGCCAACAAGGCACCGGGATAATGAAACAGGAGTATAGTGTGCCCGCGATAGTGCGAGCGTGCCTGCTTGCCTGGGAATGTACGAGAGGATTGTGTGCGCGCGCGTGTGTACATGTGTTACCGCGCAGCCTTGAGAAGGTATATAAGTTAAGACATTAATGGCTTCTATAGCGCCCCGGTGAAAGTGGCAGGTCCCTTAAGAACAGACCCCATTAGTCACAGAGGCTAAGCGGATTGGGATGATTACCATCAGGTTTTACTGAGGAAACGTGTCCCCCTTTCTCTATCTTTGTTGATTTTCTTCTCTTCTCCCCCTTATTCTTCCTCCATCTTGCCTCAGTACTTACTCACTTCCAGTTAGTACAAGGATACAATTGCCCCAGGAGGCAACGAAGGAACAATTGATTAGTGAATTAAAAGCGAAAGTCACCAATGAACACTGCCTGCCGTGGCCACACAGTTGAAAGATTGACACTGGTGAACGACTGCTTGATTTTTCACAGACTCCTCTAATTGTTGGGGATCCACAAACCGCAGATGGGACTTTTTGTGAATGTGCATAATAAAAGTGGAGACAGCAAAGATTAAGGTTTTTCATGCGATCGTTTCCAAGTCGGCTCTTTTGGGGCAGCCTCCCTAATTGTACAAATGTAAGTCACCCAACTCAAAGAAATTACCACAAGTTACCCTGAGTCAAATGGAATAGCGGATGTGGCACATCCTGGCTCGGGTTATTAGGCTGAAAACTACTTCCAAAACTCACAATCCATTCTCTGAAAGAGAGCACCCCACTGTTTTGAATGGTCCTGCTGGCATTTCCTCTCGGACGTTTTTAATGCTAACGAGACAGACAGACAAGAGGGATAAAAGTTCACTAGTTCGCACTTGCCGGTGTCTTGGGAGAGCTCATCTATATATATATATATATATATATATATATATATATATATATATATATATATATATATATATATATATATATATATATATATATATATATATTTTTTTTTTTTTTTAAAGAAAAGTCCTACAGTCTAGTTTACAGTCCATCACGTTTACCTTTCAGGAAAGTGTTGTCCCTTCAGAGCTTGCCAGCTTGTCCTCTGTCTAATCCATGTATCGGTTATCCATTGGTCAGGACAGGCCCGTTAGAACTGACTGTCAGCAAGGTTGGAGAAAATCAAAAGGAGAAAGTCCAGGCTTGTACCTGCAGTCAATACTTTATTATGCTCTACCAAGCGCCACAAAGAGCACGGACTGACTTTTTTTTAGACACAAATTTCGACATTATTTGCAGATTTGTCATCTTTTTTTTTAAGATTAGTCACTGCACTGAATCAACTAGTGAATCATTAATAAAAACACCACAATACAATGTATCCAAATTAAATCTCTTAATTGCATCAGAGCGTTTGGTTTTCTATCACAGAGCGACTTTTCACAAAAGCTGCCCCTCCGGGGAGCAATGGCAGGGGTAATATGTAATATGGTTCTGCAAACAGTCCTAACACGCTCAGCCTCTATTTATCCTAATCAGTGACATCCACATAAGCAGGATTGCTTAAAATGAACCCCCTTCCGCGCCCTAGAAAACGCACATTTACCAGGACCCCATTTGTCATGGGTAAATTGAGGGTCAGTAAACTTCGCCTGCATCCTCCAGTGGGGATCCTGGACATGCATCATAACGTTAGGCGAGGATGATTGGCGAAGGCGAGCTGTCACACATTTGTCAGTGGGAAGGGAACATTATTTGCTAATTTCCCAAGCTGGGCACTGACAGGGTGCTTCGTCTTCAGACCTTTGGTGACCAATGTGGCTTCTGGGCCATTAGTACAAGTCAAGTGCTTTTTTTCCTTTTCTTTTCCCTCCCCTTTTCACTGTAAAGCGACGGTAATAAGAGGCGCGATCCGTTCGGCCTCACAAGCTGGCGGTGCACTGGTTGAAGGATTTTGGACGTGGATGCCCCATGCAGCGAACTGCTGGTGCCTTAGTTGAGGACAGACAGCCTTGAGGGCTGATGGATCACAAACTTTCCCAGTCAAGGTGACGTTATCGACTCCACTGCACCAAAATCTGACAAAATGGGTATGAGGCGGTCATTCATCAACATAAGGACAACAGGGTCATGTGTGCTTCACTCAATAGAAGTGGGGATCAGAAAATGTCAGTATGGTAAAGGATGGCTGGGCTAGATGTGTGGATGTCGAGGACAGAGGTTTTTTTTTTGTACTTTTCAAGTTATTGCCAAGTAGTGTTTCACAATAGGTAGTGTGAGCTTGTTTCAGTTAAGCACTAAATACCACTGACAACGCAAATTAACCCTGGCCCATTTTTCTACTTTATACAATCTCGGACACCCGCTCCATTTTTATATCTGATGAAGCCTCGCGCCATTGTGTATATCAGACTTATCCTGAAGACTCTACGCCCTGCCGACGCTTTGAAGTCCCAGATCCAGCGACTGATCAGATGTTGAAGTTTCCGTTTCATTTCCTGTGTTGCGAGGGTTGGGTTTGAAACCTCCGTCAGACACCACCCGGCGACGGGGTGGGGACAGCCACAAAGATAGGCCTCAATCAAAGGCATTGAGGAAGGTATGTAAACAAAAGCACTGGCCGAGCGGGTATGAGAAAAATGCTTAATTGCATTTACAGTATTAATAATATTATATAATCTGACCGGAGGCGATGAACTGCTGCCACCAGATCGGACTGAACAGGCATTTATAAAAAGTCATGGGCACAGCCAAATCGGTTGCAACCAGTTGGCACGGGCCTAGCAGCATGTGTCAAGCAGTGTTATCCAATCGCCATACCTGCCCGTCTCATTACAAGCGAGGTATTTCAGATTCAGATTCAGATTCAGATTCAGATCTACTTTATTGTCATTCTAGTACACGTGTATACAGAACGAAATGTCGATGGATCTGACTCCCACAGTCAGCTCCAGCTTGGCGGGAGTGGCGCGCACACAGACTGCCAAGCTAGACGGTGCAGGCGTTTGAAGGCCCTGTGAGCTCGCGTCGAGCACGACAAGGTCCCACAGAGGAAGGTCCTTGTGTCCAATTAAGGGGCTGACGTGACACGTGGCCGCACTCCCCCACTGTCAGCCAGCTTGTCAGGTAGGCTTTGAGAAGCACACTGCGAGCATTATTCCGCCGCGTGTTATCAGCAAGTGACCTGTGAAATCTGACTCCAGGAAATTGATTGAAATAAGTACTTGGCCGCATATCGCCCCTCCCGCCTCTCCTTTTTAATACATCTCAGTGCAAAATGCATTATGGGAGAAAAATGAAAGCATGGCTGTATGTTTTCTCCCACACTAAAGGATGGAATTCATTGATTTCATTTTAATTGGACACACTTTTTGCCCCCCAGTGTCGTTGGAGGTGTGTTTTGTAATGGCTCTGAAAATGGATTGTTCTCAGTCAGTCATGGCATCAGTCGCCTGCCACTGGAAAGACAGACGGAGGATGCGTGGGGTGGGATCTGGTGGGGTGGGGATATTGGTGTCGCCTTGATAGACGAGGATCTTTCCCTTTCTCCTCCTCTTGCCCTATTTTCAAGAGCGATCCACACCCAGCGGGCTTTAAAAGAACTCAGACCCCCCCCCCACTCTTGCTTCTCCATCGGCGTATTTTGATTGAAATTCATCGGCAAGTTTATTGAGAAATGAATGAGGGAGGCAGCGTGGTATTGACTTTGGGAGGAAAACACAACTCATCTTGAATGAGGGGGAAAACGCAGTCGTAATTTAGCCTCCATCGATCGGCGCCCCGTCCATGTATTGATCTTCATTTTACAATATTAATTTGCGCTTGCAATCAGCTGTGAAGGGAAGCCATTTGATTTCTGTTGGTCGGTAATGTGCGAAAGTCCACCGCTGTCCTTAGAGAGGTGGCACACATACTGGGGATCGCTTGAGAGGATTGAACACGTGTCTTTGGCACGTTCTAATAACACAAGAAATGAAGGCAGTGACAGATTATGGATGTGCAATCTGTATCATTGCTCCCTTTTAACCGTGTTAATTACATTTGATCTGTTTGCAGGAGCAATATCTGCAGCAGAGTGTAACTGTCTCGGTATTTTCCATCTGTATCAGCTCAAAGTTCATGAAATTTCAATGAACATTGATTTTTCTCCATTGATTTATCTTAACTGCAGATCTTTGAAATTTTAATTTCCTGTTCATCTTGAGGCAGCTGGAGGTGGAATCACTCATGATAACTGGCAACAGTGGATGGAGATGATATGGTCAGTGTCAAAGCAGATGGAATTTGCTTTTGCGTGGGTGTGCAGTGAAGAATTTCAATTTGGTTTTGGGTTTGAAACATCATTTTCATCTGCATGCCGTGTCTATTTTTTTGTGCCCTCTAAATACAGTTTACGATTGTGGGCTCCAAACGCATGGCATCTCAGTTTCTTTGTGCGTCTGACTGCTATCCTCACCTGCAACGCTAAATGGAAATATTTTATTCAATTTTGTTTTTTGCCAACCTTTTCCAATAAAAATAGATCGTGAATGTCCCGCTTTTAACACTTGTGCAGGTGCCTCCGAGGCTTCACTTGCACTGTTCGACAAGTCGCAAATGCAATAACACTTGAATGAACTTCTGCCTGTGCTGTTTATCTCTCTCCCCCTCTTTCCAACTCCCACTCCACCTCTAATTTGTGTTAAGGGGGAAAAGAAAAAAAAATCTGCTCAATGGTGTAGGAGGAGTGGAGATAAGCTAGAAGCAGTTAAGTATAATTAGCGAAAGTAATAGCTGGCAAATGGCAACAAGGCTAGGTTTTTATCTCCTGGAAAGATAGAGTTATCGTAATAAGCTGTAATGGCTGGCAGGAATGCTAGGACGTGGCACAAGCTTCCATTCAGGCTCATAGACTTAACAAGGAACAATTTCCCCTAAATTTACTGCTTTGCTCAAACATTTCCCCATGTTTATAACCTGATACTGTCAGTGCTCAATTCACCTACATATGGACCAAAGATGCATGGCAGCGAGTCGTTGTGTATCGCTTGGCACTTCAAATGTCAGTTTCGCTTTCTACCAACTAGTTCCTGAAAGCTGACTAAGGTGTGAGTCCGGTCAAAACATGATGGGAAAGTGTGCATTCCTGCTTGAGGGATTGGACTGCACAATGTCTCTTGGGCTCTTGTGCGCATGCGTAGCAGCGAAAATTTGAAGCGATACGGTCGCAGCTGCGTACCGAGTCATGCATTCCATTTCTACATATTCTGAAACCTGATCGCGCGCTCGCAGAAGGTCAGAAAACTTCGAACAAAACAGCATTCCTCAAAGACAGAATCACTGGAGATGACGATGGGTGTTTTCTGTAATAAGCTAAGGAAATTGACAGACTTGTCCTAATCTAATAATCGTGGATATTAAACTGTGGGAAAAGAGCTCTGTTGAACAATTAAATGGCTTATCTTGTGACGAGTAGGGAAAAAAGAAACACCGGTGACATAATTGAACAGACTGTGTAACTAAATTTGAACAGAGGATGAGCAGGAAAATGAAAATTCTATTAGTCCATAATCTCGCCCCTCTTTCCCTCACCCATCATGGTTGCTTTCCTGTGCTCTTCATCTTCTCTACAAAGTATTCAAATGCAAGTCCTGCCTTACCTCCCCGTGTCTCTTTTTCTCTAATTATCCGTGAGGTCAGTAAGCAAAATGGGGAAGAAGCCAGGAGATCAATACAAATTATCCCTGAGCAAACCAGTGCTGACAGTTTGAATTGCAGCATATGTTTACCCAAAATCAGGCAATTTATCTTAATATCAGCCGAGTAATGCAGCAGGGGTGAGAGGTCACACAATCTCTCCACCTCATAATTACCCACCTCTAAAACAGGAAAGTGGTATTGATTGGCCGCGGGCCGGGAAGCGGGCGTGACTGGAACGTGCCAGCAAAACACCCCCTGCCACACACACACACACACACACACACACACACACACACACACACACACACACACACACACACACACACACACACACACACACACACACACACACACACACACACACACCACCCCCTTTATGCAATCCGCCACCACCCGAATCATAGCTCCCCTCCATCTCATGCCCTCTTCATGCTTCCCCTCCCTTATGCGAGACTCCTCACCCAGGGAAGGATTTATGGGATGTCTGTGGAAGGTTTCATGTTTCCATGCAGCAATTGAAAACCCTCACAGAAGAGGAGATCTAGGAACAGAGCATCCCCCACCCCTTGTTATTATGAAACACACATTTTGGTCATCAAATATGGTCATTATAAAATGGGAAAGTCATCATTATGTATACTGTATTTTCTTTTTATAAAACTCCAATGATGATAAGTGCAGGATCCATACACCTTTTTCATGGCCAAATTGAAGCACTTTTTAAAGACTTTCAAAGCCAATTTTCTGATTTCTTGAATACCATTAAAAGAAAAAAAACAGTTTGAATCACATATTTTGTTGAGCCACAAATGCAGCTGCTTTTTACATATATGATTTTTAATCTCGCGTGTGAATTTATCAAAACTTTTTAGATCTTGAGTAAATTGTGAAGACGTTAGTTTTTTGAGACAGCTCTCTGCCAGTATAGGTGTTGGGTAAAATAAAGTAATAAAGCCAGTAGTTTGTAACTTACATTTTAATAAGTTACCATTACGATATAACACTGGGAAATGCTACTTTATCTTTTTGCATGACATTGCACGAATACACATTTCGTAGTGCGCTGTTTAGGTGTAGCATGCACCTGTCCTTTTGGGTGCGATGCGTCAGGAGCGATTAAGCCGTATAGGACAAAGCCGTACAAACTAACACCAGCTGCAGTTGATCGCAAGGGAAGAAAACATGCCATGGAAAAGAGAAGCCACGAAGAGCAGTGTCACCATCATTTTTAAGCAGGCTTGTTGAGTAACATGGCAACATTTCAAGCATTTAGAAGCACTTTACTCAAAATTTAAGCACTTTTCAATCATTGAAAACGCAACATTAAAATTCAAGCATTTTGAAGGACTTCAAGCACCCTCATGAATCCTGTAAATTGACCCAAGAACACCACCAAGGCTAAAGTAAATATTCACAGTCATAGAAACCCTTAGCCAAGCTTTAGCCAATATTTTGCTATGTACATAAATTCAACGCTGAACGAGAAAAATACAGTGTGTAGAAAATATTTAAAAGTTTAAGAAAGTCTCCTTTAAAATTTAATGCTTAAATTGCATTCGTTTTAACTTAAGACATGTCACATTGCAATAAATTGGAGTGGGCCATGAGCGGACTAAACACTATTTTAAGATATGTTAAATTAACTTTTAATCTGCCTAAGAAAACAAGTCCAAACACTTTTATAGTGATTGCATTAATTAAATATTGATTTAATAAGCTCGCTTCCAGCTAATATTTCAAGTTGTTCCGATCTCAAAGGTAGGGTGTCCTTTAAAAAAGTTTTTTTTGTTCGTGTTTACAATGCCAAAATTAGTTAAAAGAGGTCTCATGCTTTATTTTTCACTATGTCTATTTGCTTTTATCAGAGCTGTTCTGGGTGGAATACATTAGGTAGGAGGAGCATGGCGGTAGTGCTGGAGAGTGACATAATTCTTGTCCCTGCTGTTTTTTACTAAATTTATATTTGTCAGTGTAGCATGAAAACAGGTGAACCTAAGAAAGGGCCTGCTCCTAGAAGAGTTCACATGCTAGTCCAAACCCCCCAAAAAAGTGAAAAAACAAAAAAATACATGTATTTGGGTTATTAAGAAATGCATGTACTTGCAAGCGCATCATGAATGAGCTGCTGCAATGATGATACAAGCCTGGAGATGACGGCAGAGAGTAACAAAGTTCCAATTTTGTAGTTTTAGCCCCTTAAAAATATTTGTATTTTTATGACTTTCAGATTGGATATCTAAAACACGATATCCACTTTTTGGAGGACAAATAAAATTGGACAATCAAAATTAACTTATTCGTTGCCAAATACATCAACGAATTTTACTGATCTGGCAGTGAATAAGTAAAACTTTTTGGGGAGGTGTTGACACCCTAGTTATTTGCTTTAAAATAAAATCCATCCCCGGATGTCATCCTTAGCCAAGACCTAACCCCTTCACGCTGGTTCCTGAAACCATCGATGTAAAATTTCTGTACATAAAATTCTCTGTCAAACCACTCAGATGTGAGAGCTCACCAAAGGGAGAGACTGCACAACTTGAAGATAAAACATGAATCCGCCATTGTGTGTGGCTTTCAAAAGAAAAGCCCGCAAATCAGCATGAAAGAAAATCTTTGTACAGAGAACAAAAATCTGCCGCGCAGCACTGCAAACCTGCAGGTACGGCATTTATTTCCCTGTCCGCGTATGAGTGCTCAGTATATATCATCAGCGGCTCCTTACAGGATTATTGACATTGTCTGTCTGCGCCGACGTACATGCGGCTACTACGAAACTGTCAACTCATCAACTGACAGCGCCGTTTAGCGCTAATGCAAGTCTCCATCAGCTGTCACCAGCATTTGCATTAAATCAATAGCAGATGGCGGACAGTGTCACCAATTTTATTACACTGGGGTTGTTACAAATATAATCTCCATGATAGATGAGAGCGTGTTGAAACTCGGGTGACTTCGTCTATCTTCCCTCGCTTTTTTTTTCAGGAATATCCTGTTTTCGCTATGCAAATTGGGCATCATCTTTATTGTTGTTTTTGTATGACGTAAGCAAATCCCCGAATGTAAACATTTGGCCGTATTGAAACCAGATATGGTTTGATGTTGTCACAAGTCTACAATAATTTTGTTGGCTGTTCAAAAAATGTGGAAGGTGTAAGGCGTCATTTCTTTGTGACTTAACAGATTTTGCAAATACCGTTACTCAGCGAGTGGAGGGCAGAGGGAGTAAAACTTCAGTCAATGCAACTTCTGACATGGCTCTAAAGCATAGCACAGGGATGTTAAATTCACTTTGGCTCTGGGACCGGATCCAGACTTTCGGTTCTCAGATCCGGAAAATAATGCCAGTATTATCCTTTATCATTCAGCCTACATATTGTCATCACGGATGACAAGGGATCTTTTCCAAACACAACACATTTATTTACAAACAACAGGGAAATAAAAAGTTTAATGTTTGGCTTTGATAGTGTTAAAGGGTTTAAAAGTTGAGTGAATGCAGTCTTACACCTGAACCAAATCACCATGCTATACAAAATCAATTCTGTCCTAATTTGCTGTAGAGAGCTTTTAGTTTGCATTTATTTAAAAAACCTAACTTTTGATATAAATTACCTTGAGACTCGATTCTTTTCATGACAAACCTCAAAAAATGTATGGCACACAAGACTAAATAATCTGATAGACCGTATATTTGACATGCTTGGCCTAGCAGATAATAGTGCGTTGTTTTCCGGCTGTACTCTAGAGAGAACCCCGGGTGTTCTTGAAAACCTGGCTGAAAACAGTGCACCTTTATTTGGTGATTGGATGGCGAGCAGGGCCCT
Source organism: Urocampus carinirostris (assembly GCF_059441175.1). Lineage (NCBI taxonomy): Eukaryota > Metazoa > Chordata > Actinopteri > Syngnathiformes > Syngnathidae > Urocampus > Urocampus carinirostris. The sequence continues at coordinate 10,868,835 of NC_142361.1, forward strand.
GACTTGTACAGGGCGACCCCAGGGAATGGCGCGGGCATAAAATGGCTGACCAGGAGATGGTGAGCTGTTCACCGATGAAAAAAGAGTCTGTTCAAAACGAGCCAGAATTGAACCCTAATCCCTCTTCCACTTGTCTAGCTTGTATGGGTGTTGTTTATCGATCAGTCAACTTTTGTCGTCTTAACGTAGCCTGGAACATTTGTCTAACGACCACCTTTACCCAACAAGATCTTTTTTCGCTATGTTTCCTTGGTCAATCACAAAAACATAAAGTTAAACTTAGGTACACGGACCCGGCTAATGTTGCCCATATGTAGATGAAATGATAGAAACTAACAAATGGCAGAGAGCACCTCTCCTGGCCGAAGTCTCCCGTCCTGCGTTCCCGGCGTGCCTGGTGGCTGGAGCGAACCCCAGCTGAGGCGGAGGACAGGAGAGCGTGATGTATCACCCTGAGAGCGCCTGCTGACAGCCTCTGATGATGGATGGCCTGATTATGGAGTGCTTTTTACACATACACAATTTACATCACACAAAGTGGCGGGGCAGGTGTGTGCGTGGATCAGAACGAGACTGGAAATAACAAAGGAAAAGAAGCAAATTCCTAGCCGCCGCCTTGTCATGTACAATCAATACGACCGATCAATCCTTTATTAAAGAGAAGATGGCGTTTGTCCACTCAGGGAGGCGAGACCTTTTGTCGCTTGGGGTACGCATGATGAGCTGCCAAATTAGATTTCCAGCGGTGTGCAGGTGAGACTGCAAAAGCAGGATGCATATTACTGTAGTTGCGGGCTACGCAAGATCCGTGCTATCGATTAGCGCCCTGCGCCGGCCCTGCTTGAACACGTAATTGCTGCGTTTGATCACGCTCGGGCTGGCAATTACTGTAGCTGGGCTGCAAAAGTGGAGCGGTACAGTAAGTGTGTCGTGTGTATTTAGCGAGCTAGAGCAATAAATGTTTCTACTTCATTCCTTGCATTTGACGGGCTTTTGCGGGAGCAGGTTCAGCAAGCTGTGCGGTGTTAATTCTGAAATTACACACTGAGTAATGAGTGATGGGCCAAATTACAGCCTGAACAATGAATAGAGGCAGGCACTTCTTATTAGTCTCCATAGAAGGCCATTGATTTATGAAGCGCCTTGCTCGGGAGAGTAACTCTCCTGAAGATGATATCTACATTGAGAAGCGATGTTCTCTATTAAGTTGTTCCTTCCCCCATTTGCGCTGCTCCCCTCCCCTTCCTTAGTCCGGCCTATGAGTGTACACATGATTGTTTAGGAGAGGGTGGTTGCTGTGAGGAAGCCTTCAATTACCCATTAGGACTGTCAGACATAAAGCGGGCTGCGCACTCACAGAAGTCTTGGTTATGATTCATTTACTTTGTGCCCCTGATTCATCGCCCAATATGCCTCATGCTCCAGATTACTATTTGAGGGGTGGGGAAGATTGATGGCGCCATGGGATCCACCGCCATATTTCACGGGAGCTCTGTTGCGGTACAGTCGTTGGCGAAGTGTGAGATGACAGCGGCTTACACTAGATCAATGTGAGGACAGCCTTTCACAGATTATTAAAGCTATGTTAGATTAAAAGAGGTCTGCTATGTAGTTTAGCTGTCGTGAATATTGGATAATACTAAAAAAAAAAAAAGGGGGTAGTATTGGGCTAGACCCTCGGCTGGATCCCGACTGATGTGGGTCATCACGGCTGTTAATGGAATAACACTCTGTGACATAAGTGTCACAGGTAACTGTGTGATTTTCAATTGCCACCCACAAGCTGCGGATTCTGTTTTTGTTTTGTTATTTTTAACAGCAATGAAATGCCTTGACACTCCTGAAGTTTTGTTGAAATCAGCCATCCCCCAAAGACTTTTGTACTGTCTACACTAAAGGAAAACTCAAGTGCTTTCTTCTCTGCTTGTGTACGTCTAACCCTTAAATGTGTTCCCTGGTAATGCTCATTTCTCCTTTTTGCGCAGCCCTAAATGAGCCAACCATTGACTACGGGTTCCAGAGGCTGCAGAAAGTCATCCCCAGACACCCCGGCGACCCTGAAAGGCTACCTAAGGTCAGTCATTTGTAGCTATATTTTGGAAGACTTTGCTATTTATATCTAATTTTATATTTATATCTAATTATATATATATATATATATATATATATATATATATATATATATATATATATATATATATATATATATATATATATATATATATTGTATTTTTCAGAATAATAGCACCTAAAACCCCAAATTGATCAGAAATTTGAAATTGCGTCTTATGTAAATGTGAATTTATATAGCGCTTTTAAAGTCACTGAAGACCTCCCAAAGAGATTTACAATGCGCTTCACACTTTTCCCTTTTACACACTAACTAACCGATAGCAGTGGTCAGCCATGCAAGGCAACTACCTGCTACCGGGGGCATTAGGGGTTCGGTGTCTTGCTCAAGGACACTTCGACATATAACACGGAGGAGCTGGAAATCGAACCTGTGACCTCTTGATCCCAAGACGAGCGCTCTACCTCCTGATGCCACCCCAGTCTATAAACCAGACTTTGTTATATACCGCATAATATGGTGGATAAAATTGGAAATGCATACATAAATTACGAGCGTGTGTTATTAAAAAAGGTTGTACAGCAGGTATGTGAGCAATGATTGATCAAATCGATAATCATGGTTGGCTTAAATCGCCATATCATTTGAACATGGGTTATCGCAAAGAGGGGCACTTCTCCACTAGACAAGTGGAACAAATGACATACGAAAAGGCCTTAGACCTTATCATTATCATGCTATTTTTTACTCATGATGACAGAAACACTAACCTGCATAGTGATTTCTGTTATGTTAAACAGTCTCTTCACATCTTCATCTGTGCCTCAATAACGTTGTGAAAGACAGAACCAAAAAGTCTTTAAACAAAATACTTTACAAGGTCTTTTAAGTATGTATACATATTAAACCAAGAGATTATTGACGCACAGGTGAAGAAGTGAAGAAACTGTTTAGCCTATTACAATAGACAATGCAAATCAGCGTTTCTGGCACCGTAAGTCAAAACTATGATCATGATATAACCACTAATGACTTTTGATGTCATCTGTACCACTGTTGGTCTAGTGGTAGAGAACCGGCATCCTCAATGCCTGATCCGGGTTTGATTCCCGTTGCAAACAATAATTTGTGATTTTAATCAGAGATAATTAGCAACTGATTAGTCATTGCTTTATTATATGCCGTAAGCACATAAAGAGCCAAACGGTTACATGATACCTTTTAATGTAGATTCAGTCCGACGCGCCTTTTTTATGAAAACTATTTGACAAAAGAGGCATGCATCTTATAATTCGATGCACCTTATAGTGCGGGAAAATGCAGTATACAAAGTTTGTTTTTACACTTTGGTAAGGAACAGTTATGAATGCATAAGTGCAATGTGCAGACTAACACACTAAATTCCTTTCTTAAAAATGATTAAAAAAGAGGCAAACGTGTCAGAACATCAGCATGAAATGTTGTTGTTTTTTACGTTCATCTTAACAGACTTAGAAAAAGGGTTTGTTTGCCTGCAACACTTTTAAATTGTTCAACGGCAACTGATTTTAAGATTTTGAAGTATCACATTCATTCAAACTTGGACTTCTACACATCTTAAAAGAGTACACATAAGTAAGCAGTTGTCTAATGCGCAAAAATGACCTAAATGCCTAGAGACTGAAATTGCACGAGTATTTATGCCAGCCCCGGTCTTCTGTCCCACAAAAACCACCAAACAATAACTTGATGTGGCAAATGCCAAAATCAAACAAAGAAACATTAGCACCAACAGAAAAGCTTTAAAAAGGAACAGCTTTGCCTCACATATGTGGCTTAGCCACTAGCCAGCGCGGTAATTGCATCGGTTTAGTGTGAGGAGAGAAGCGTAAACTCTCTGTGCGGTAAAATAGCTCAATCAGGCGTTTTCCTCTCCAGTAGTCTGTGGAGATGGTAATCTGGTCAGAAACGACGTCTGCGCCCTCATTACCCCGCTCATGTTTTCCTTTCATTTTCTGCGGCTCGATTTGGTTTAATCTTTTGTTTACAGAACCCTGCTCCGTAAACCCCCTCGTCTTACTGCCGCTAATAGACAAAGGCCGCGTGTTGTTATGCTTTCTTATTGTTTTCTTTTGAACCCGGCGAAGCAGTTGAAAGTCATGTCGAGTCTGAGATTCTCTTGTATGCTGCACAAACCGGTCGCGATATTGACGCCGCTGTGCTGGAACAGGAAGATCATTTTCCCGCTGAGACAGAACTCTTTGATTCCTTCACACTTTTCTTTTTCTTACCCCCGTCTTTGAGTCACTTGCTCCTTCCAGTTCCTTCTGATAAAATCTATCACTGCGCTGTCACTAATTGCTACCATGCCGGAAACCATTTTGGTGACTGACGTTCCAGATGTGTCAGAAGCAATAATATGACTGATTATTACATTCACAGCAGCGTAGTAAAGTGGTGGCCACCTTGGAGTTTTAATAACACTGTAAAACTTTTCAAGACCTTATCTATTAAACCCCAGCATGCAACAAAGCAATATCATTAACGTCCAACGGACAATTTAATAAAGACCAGACTGCACGTTCTGAAGACGTTTGACCGAGGCAGAGCTGAAAAGTAGAGCGTCGTGGCTTGGCCCTCGCTCGGCTATATGAAGTGTTTCAATTAGACTTGGTCCCCGCAGAGATGGGACACAAACCCTTGACGTGAAATGTGACTCTAATTTTAGCTAGTAAACCCTGACCATGAGCTAGAGCACCTTTAATATCCACTTTCTTTAACTGGCTGGGCATTCCCGGTCAGTGCAGCAAGCTGACGGGAGTGGGGGTGGGGTGGGGGAACTGTTTCAATTCTATAAAGTCACTGTGTCTTTGCGAAAAGACAGGCACATTGTTAAACACAGCTTTATTACGGAGAAAGCAGACTTCTTTCCATGAATACAAAGTGTTGTTGGCAGTGAGACAGCTCTTGACACTGGACCTGAGATTAGTTTCCCGGGCTCGCGTATACTTAATATAGCGCGCTCTCCCAGCCTTTGCATGAAACAATCACAGAGTGAGATGAAACCCTGCACTTCCAATAAACAACATAAATATTTGATTTGCTCTCTAATGGACCCAAATATGGGGTTCAGGGGGCATGTAAATGATCCCGCCAAGTGATTCGTCATTGTTAAGCTTGCCATCCGGGGGTCAGCGCTTGGGGTCAAAAGCACATTCCTAATAAATTCCTAATAAAACAGCCGGCGGCGGCGGTGACCGGGGCTGGCATGTACATTCCGAATGAGAACAGAAAACGGCATATAAAAGGCGGCCATTGAAAAGGAAATAAAGCTGGAGGACACAGGGCGTGCATTAGCAGAAAGGCAAATCGACACCTAGCTCACTCACCGCCACGCCCAGACCCCCCCTCAACCCTACCCCTCCTCGCCCATGACTTCACCCTCCAGTTGATAATATTACTGCGCTATTGATTTTCACCAGCCTTCTCCCTGGGACCAGTAAGACACGTGGTAATTGTAAGGAGACAGAAAGCCAATATGGGAGTGCTCATGGATAGCGAGGGATGCACGCTAATATTGTTGCTACACGAAAGAAAAAAACATGGAAAGTGCTGGTGGTTGATGGAGGGGGGCGAGGGGCTGCGCCTCTGATTGAAGTTTACCTCGTAATTCTAAGACAACATCGCGGATGACAGTCTGACCCTGTGGGAGGAGTGCAGATATAAAAATTCAATGCAAAGTCCAGAGTGAATATGAAAGTAATAAGTGTGAGCAGTCAAGTGATGAGAAAGGAGATTGGTTTGAGGGCATTGCGTTAAGTGAAGGGAGACTTTGGAATTCACCCCCCCATTTTAAGATCTTGTTATAAAACAATTTTCTATTCATAATATAAAAAAGACAATTTATAATACCATTTTGTGCCCTCTGGCAGTAATGGACAAATAGACTGAATATCACATTATATCACACTCAATTTCTCTCTTCTGTAACAAATTAGATTCATTATGAAATTAAAAGTGGAAACTCAATATTGTTTTATTATTAAGCTGATTGCTTTGGATTCCTACCCTCCAGAAAAAAATGAGTATAAGCCCATTCTTTTCCAATTCCTCGCATAATCCGCCAGGAGAAAATATTACAAATGTGCTCATGTCAAGCAATTACCCATGTATTTAAATGAATCTCTCTTCCTGTGCTCTTTGAAGTACCTTCATCTAATGGCCCTATGCTTCTAAATGCATTCATTACCTCGGGCTAGAGCTAACAGAGTAATTGCCTTACAGTTTTATAATGGCATTAGCACTCGCAGCTACATAACCTAGGCCCTCTTTTATTAACTGCCATAATATAAATACAACATCCGTGTTAATCTACTGCTCGAAGAATCAGACGCCCCGTTTCATCGCATGCTTTACAACGACGCCTCGTTTGTTACGACTTTGCCTTCCACGCGTCTAAATCTTGGCTGATCTGTCGCGCCAGCGGCTTCGTTTAAACAGTTGTCGAACACGGGACCTTTTATGCAAAGCGGGCGGTGAACAGCGGAAATCGGTCAGGCGTTTGTCAGCGAACAAAAGGAATCATTTGAGGGCTTTTAATTGTTTCAATTTAGCATGGCGTGTTCTGATATGTCTCCATGACATGAAAGCCAATTACACTTATTCTGGAGTAGCATTCAGATTTACATGGAAATGCCCCCGGAACGCCATTCGGCGCTAATCGTATTCACAGCATGAGCCGACGCGCGTGTCGGAAGACAACAAAACTTTGTCCTTGATTGGGTGCGGCACTTCTCATCATTTTCTGATATGACCGGGCCGCCACTTAAACGCGGCCCCGCCAGTCGACTCGGTTAGTTAAGACGCCGCGCGGTAAACGACAGATTAAGGATGAGAGGCAATATCGTTTCCTCTCCTCCTCATTTCTCGCTCTATTTTCCCCTCCTCCTTCTTTTCAAGCTGTCCTTATGTCACTGCCGAACGTGCCATATGGACAAGGAGCGGGAGGACGTTTTTACAGGGAATGAAACATGGCTGGCGTGTGAAACGCTCTTAATTGCTTTAATTGTTGCTTAAAATTGAGAGCCGTGTAGGAGATCTTGAAATATGATCGAATAGATTATTGGTAATTATTAACCGCAGACAAAAAGAGAAGCAAAGCCACTTCATCTCACTCAGCGACTGCGATAGAAATCTGTTCCGCCTGATGAGAACACATCAAGACAGCTGGTCCTCTCATTTAGCCTACCTGCCTCACGACAAGCGTAATTCTTTATTTGTATGCAAACTAGATGCATGCGACGTTGAGCATACATGCCAATTTCGGAGGTAAATGCCCATTCTGAGAACCACCCATCCGCTAACTTGGTCTGGATTAAGCGATATGTTTCTATAAGAAAGCGCGGTGCGTGCTGGAAGTGGCTTGCACAGCGATTCATCTTGATAAATCAAGGCGCCACGCTCAAAAACGAAAGGATGAAAGGAGCAGTAAACGCGGCGGCGTACGGCCGGCAAAAACGGGCCCAACGTTTGGAGGCTCGCTGTTTGAAGGCACCGGGCTGTGTGTACATTCATTTACGGCAGATGCCGTCTTAATCCCGGCAACCGCCGCTGCCAAGCAATGGAACACTTCAGACAAATTACCCAAGCTCGCGAAAGAAAACACAGTCAATGTGGGAAGAAAACAAGCGCCATCTGAGATGTTTCTGCAGACAGATTTGCATTGCTTTTAAGCGGGGTTCTGAGAGCCCGGTCAACAAATCTCCGCTTTTTACAGCAGGTGACAACGAGCAGGCGTTTTTTTTTCCCTTCGCCTTTGTCATGCAGAAAGCACTCGAAAAGGACAAGCAGCGTATTACTTTCCGTATTGTAAAAAGCAAAAAGAGCAATCTGCTTCCTTGAGAGGGATTTAATTGTAAGTGGCGTATTCAAAGAGACGATAAAGACGCGCTGAGCGGGCCAAAACCCGCCACCTAGCCTGCGGCCCGGAACCGGCGGGACGCAGGAGCCAACTCGTTCTGGGTGTTAAGAGCCAAAGTGACACGGCTAATCCGCGTTGTCGAACGGTGGCGAGCGTGCAGACATGGATAAGACGGCATCCTGAGCATCCGTGTCCCCCGGGCGCCGGCACCCAGCTCCTAGCTTGGATGGCTAAGTCATTTGCAAAGTCCTTTGCAGCAGCCAGTCAAAGAGGTTAATTGAAAAATTCCTTAATGTCATTACAACAGAACTAGATTAACCCAGAGCTAATTCACTTTATTGTTCTGAGGAGAGGGGGGGCCTTGGCGCTGAACTCTCAAAGCCCGGAATCAGGCGTGAGGTGTTGTTTTTTTTAAAGGACTGTGCCGGTTTAATTAAGATAGGGAACATTATTCACCGCTCTGCATGCATGGGAGGAGTAAAGTGGTGTGGAAATGAAGGCACTGCCGCCTCTTAAAAACACAAGCGCTCCTCGTTTTCGGGTGGCCGGTAAAAGCAGACCCAGTCCGCTGTGACGTTGATGTTTTTCGATAGTGCTCAGTGATTTCTCTCGCTTTTTCAGGAGGTGCTACTGAAGAGGGCGGCCGACCTCGTAGAGGCCCTATATGGGATGCCACACAACAATCAGGTCTGTACCCCTCTCAGCCGCCGACTTAAATAAATGAGGAATTTACAGAGAGCATCACCATAGGGGATTTTCACACCACTATAACCGGAGCCAGATGAGAACCGGAACATATAGCCGCCGAGCCAGGCATCAAAGCGGGCTTTAAAAAAGGAAACTCGAGAGAAAAAAAAAACCTTTGCCTTCCCTTATTCTTTCTCAGGAGATCATTCTGAAGAGGGCAGCTGACATTGCCGAGGCCCTGTACAGCGTTCCTCGCAACCACAACCAGATCCCCTCTCTCGCCAACACAGCCTCCCACGGCATGATGGGAGTTAACTCCTTCAGCAGCCAGCTAGCAGTCAACGTGTCCGAGTCGCAAGGCAACGATCAAGGTATGTGAAAACTTCCTCCTGCTCCAGAACATGAGCTGCTGCCCTGGCACAGAATCGCAGACTCGTTTTGTTTTTTACCCTGACCCACCCCGCCAACTCATTAAAAGGATAAAACAGACAGAAATCCACATTTTTGAATAACTGCTTCTACCCTAGAACAATATAGGCCCCAATTAAGTTTGAACCTCTGTTCTCATTAAAGTGCCATCTGCAGCATGAGCTGATATAAAAGAAATATATATTTTTGATTGCAGCTGTAAATTTTACTAGTAAAAGCGCAACGTCCTTTTTTTCCCCCCCGACCGACCGCCTCCTCTTTCATTTATGCAGTGGGCTACAGCCGGAACACCAGCAGCGTGTCCCCCCGGGGCTACATCTCCAGTAGCACCCCTCAACAGTCGAGCTATAACACCGTCAGCAACAGCATGAACGGATACGGCAATGCCGGCATGAACTTGGGAGTGCCCAGCTCTCCAGGGTTCCTCAACGGATCTTCTGCCAATTCCCCATATGGAAGTGAGTAGCCTGCCGCCGCTAACCCGCTACTGTGGCGCTAAACTGCCGCTGATTAAATTCCGGTTCCGACGTTCGTTTGCGCCTCAATGAATCATCGACGACAGGGTTAGAAGGTTGAGGCTAATATATCACGACCCCATGGGTTGCGCGGCCCGAGTGCTTCTCGGAAAGGCGCAGTTAAGACGGAGACCCTTTGTATTGATTTTAACGTGATATGCAATGACCAAAATTGGATGGCTGCTAGTTTTTGTACGGTCAGATTGTTCAGTGGTGAGTTCGAATGGGAGTCTGGGGAGTGGAATCGAGTAAGTCAAACACAAACTGCATTCTTCAAACGCTAAACCATAGTTGCCGCAACAGTCAAGAGTCTAAGTGTTGTTGTCAGAAGGATTACATTCACAAACAAAATATTTCATTAGGGGTACACCATTTAAAATCACACCCAAAGACAGCATCAGAATTTTCTGTTGACGGGGACCAATTTATTTTAAATGTTTTTAAGTTTGCATTCTACTGATTTTTGGAAGATTTACACATGTTGTTTATCTTTTAACTATGCAGAGTGAAACGTCAAGATTTTGGATTTTTTGAAAATTGTGGAACTTTAGAGGACAATAGTGAGCTACAGTTATGTTTGTTTAACCATTAAAAGAGAAGCCTAAACCAACATGTTAGAAGAATATGAATTAAGCAGAAATGGCTTTATACATTACATTTGTCGACTAAAAATGACCTTTCCAGTTGGAAAAGTAACAACCAATAATGGGCTAACATTCTGGCTTCAGATGAAGGAGGTCGGGAAGCATAGCCCTTATTGGTCAATACTTGAGGTTTGAGAAATTATAATCATAGTTTTGATAAAGATAAATGTCATCAGAAAAATATGAAAAATAGTGAGTTTTAAGGATGAATAGTGTGTTTGATTTTGTACTACACTAGAACATTGCAGACCTTAAACAATGTAATATGACTCCAGGTAAAAAAGGTAGTTCTATTTTGACATCATTTTCCTCAAATAATGGAATGATAATAATCAAAAACTATGAGTTTGTAGTCCAAATATAAATATGCTGAACATATGGTTATGCTCCACGATTATCAATCTGTATTGGCTATCCAAAAATAAAAAAGTAAAAAAAAAATCTTATCAATCACTTTTGAGTTTTCAAAAAACATTTGTGTGCTGATCACAAAGAAGCTACTGGGCTTGTGTTTTCTATTCTGTTTGCCAGCAATTTTTTTCTTTTTTTTTTTCTTTAATGACAACATTCAAATGTATCCGACAAGGTAAGTATCATTCAGCAATTGTGAGAGGTTAATCTACGTACATTTTACATGAGTGCAGTGGTATCTCTTTACTTGGAAGAAAAAGCTTGTTCCGCGTACGACGGACAATCCAGCAATCCCAGAGGCTACTACAAGAGACCTCTCACAGCAAGCATCAAGTCATTTCAGTTTGCATATGCAAACTACTACAAGCAATTATAGGCTGTAATTTTTGATGAGTCTATGTTCATTTGAAGTTAGAGTACCTTTAATTTAAAGCGTACAGTATGTGTTCACGTATTATCAACAGCTTCTCGATCTCATGCCTGTCAACCTCAGCCAATTGATCGTTGGATTAATGGTTGCAATTCCCATTATTAAGTAATAAAAAACCTTACAAACGCAAAGCGGCACAGCAGGACACACTATGTAGAATACCGCAACAATATTAGCAATCTACGATGACGTTGTCGTCTGCTACCGTTGATTGAGACACTTTCGGATTTGAGCCGAAATGGTAAAGAGATCGGCCTTTTTAAAGAAAATAATTACTGTATAAACATGTACACAGCTTGAAATGATCAAAGAAAATATATATAAAGTCGGAGAAAACATATAAGTCTATGGGTATGTGGTATCATTCACTTCTCTGTGCCCACCTTTGACCACACCACGCACACATGTTTGTAGCGGCGACTGCCTCAATTGGAAGTGCTCTTTAAAAACTTGCATATTATTTTGTTAATATCATCTTATTTATCTCACTACCACATTTTTGAATATTTAATTACTATTTAAATATGTTTTTAGTGATCAGTAATATGTGTTTTATAGCTATATAGGGTTCACTTCAAAGATTTAGGAAGGACGTGAACAGACCAATCAGTTTTTAATTATTTCATATTAGGGAAATACATTTACGTGAGCAATTCGAGCTAAGAGCCGATCCTGGAACAAATTTAGCTCGTATGAAGAGGTACTACTGTATTTCATATTCTCTGTGGCGGAAAAGTTATGGACAGTCACACGCTGTAAGTACTGATCTTGTGCCCGCCCTGCCAACACCCTGAACCGACCCTCCCATTCACCCAAAGTAACAATACCCCAGCCTTACCTAAACTGCCCTCTCTGAGCACTACTCACAACACCTTCTCGCTCTTACCCGCCCTCCCGTCCTCTCTCCCCATTCCTTTCGTCCCTGCAGTTAAACAAAAGAGCGCCTTCGCCCCTGTGGTTCGACCCCAGGCCTCCCCACCCCCCTCCTGCACCAGCGCCAACGGCAACGGACTGCAAGGTGAGCCCCCCTCACCCCCTCATCCTTTCCCTACGGACTACTGGTCAGATACTGCTGCTCAGGCCTCTGTCCGGTTTGGTGAGGGATTAATCATTACACATATATGCATTTTGACAGGCCAATTTACACATCACATTCACAGACATACACGCAAGCATTCATATACGCCATGCATACGACTCATCTTACACGACACTGCCCTTTGGTAAGCATGATCCCCGTCGCCACCTCCAGAATTGTTTTCGGTAATTATGTTTATTAGGTTCGGAGTGTGCACGGGCGTCCTGATTGGTTTGGAAACAAGCAAAGCCGCCGCACACGCGCGCCCCAAGATTAATAACATTGGGCTTAATGAAGTGGGAAATTAAAGTTCATCTCGCAACACGTTCATACTTATTAATACATGTTGTGCAGAAATTAATGAGCAATGCTTTGCCATCATCTGCGCTGGCAAACTTAAAAGCACTCCAAGCATGACTCTACAAATACACTCCCAGCAATATCATCGTATATCATTCCCCAGCAGTTCGCTCGTCGCCTAATTGTTCAAACGTGTGAAAAACGCTGTGTGCATTAACTCTCCGGGAGAGGCACGGTCACTAATGACGCCCCCGGCAGATGGTTTCACTACCGTTGCCGAAGATAACATTTGATCGCGGCTTATCTTTCTCCGCGACCAGTCGTCGTTTTACATCAAGAGCAGGGCCTTCCCTGTTGACCTAAAAAAGATCTGAATCGTGTGATGTTTAATATAAATTGTCCATCGATACCTATTAAATAATCCCAAATTATCTGTTAGCTTCCTACCAAAAATTCTGAAGGCCATGTCCCATTATTACTATCATTGAGAAAGCTGTTGATTTAGCCAATCAGATTTCAATTCAGCCAATGAACGCCAGCACCTGGCTTTAAAAATGGTCACCGGTTTCACAAACTATGACAGGCTAGGAGGCGTTAATCCAACAAAGTGATCACACCAACAGCTGTTTTTACTTAAAAAGAGAAGCCACACAAGGAAATACAGTATATTGAGCTGTTGATTTAATAGCGGAAAAAGCTTTTGTCTGCCAATTTCAGCCTATAGGTAAGATATTAAGCCCGAACCTAAGCTAACCTCAAACAAATTTTGGCACAGGTTGGTATGTTGGGTTCAGGCTGAGCTTTTTCCTAGCTCCCTTTTTTTCGCATTATCCCCCTACATTGTCGTGTTGTCTAATTTAACGTTCAATTACAAAAGACAAGCTGTACGTGACGCGCTGCATATGGCCGTTCGCGCATTGGAACGAAGACCCAAGTGTAAAGTTCGTGCCACACCACTGATTGAGAGAGATCTGTAGATTAGCATCAGCGGCTTGAGCTCGGCCTCGACCCCGGTCACCGTTTGCCGTCGTAACACCCCATGGTCATTGTACCGCCGGCAAAAGCCACCCTCCACCGACTGGGTGTAAATATCACACATAAGCAAAGCCAGCGTGCTGTGGGCTGAAATGTCAGAACGAGAGGGAGCTTAACAAAGTCTCGCCCACTAGGAGGGCGAGCAGCTGCAGGCGCAGGAACGTACACAAACACGCACACACTCACTCAACAAAGGCTACGTTCACACTGCTGAAAAATCAGACTTTTTTACACTGATGGGACCTCTGACCAATCTGTTAAAGTCCATCTAACGGCGCGAATCAGATTTTTTCACACCAGATCCAAGCCACTTTTATATATGGTCCTAAATCCGATACATATCAGATTTTTTGAAATGTGACTGCTGTGTCGAAATGTCGAGACCCATTCATGCGACCTGCACGTCATCGATAGGCGACAAACATCACTATTCTGCGATCAACGAGGCGGGAAGAATGAATCAACAACCCACATGTTTTTCTGGACAGATGTTGCTTCCACTACCCACAAAAGACCATAGTCAAATTCTCGCTCTTTTCATCTTAATCTTCTACAAAAGATACATTTGTACATGTGCTGCCTGTGCACATTAACTTAAAAGTGCTAAATACCCTCCTACGTTAAAATCCATAAGTACTTCTGTAAACACTGAGTGCATCGCGTGTCCTCTTCCACGCTTGCGAGACACTTGTGCCGTTCACAAAGGAGAATACATAAAAGTCACATTTAGTTGACAACGTGAACGATTTCACAAAAACATTGGATTTTCCCCCAAAAAACAAAATGGAGCAATAGGTTCTGCAGTGTGAACCTAGCCAAACACACACAACACACACATAGAAAGCACACTTTCATTGCATTTATTTCCAGAACCAAATTATAACTCGATGGACTAATCACCTCTTTCCTCTTTTTCTTAGCCATGTCCGGCCTCGTCGTTCCACCAATGTAAATGCACTTTTGGTCATCTCAAGCACCAGTCTACCACTTTCACAGGAAGCCCCACCCCCCTTGATCCCCTTTGGCACACAACAGCCGAAAGTGCTGATGCCATGTATAGTCGACTGCTTGATTCCTTTTTAAAGATTGAAGGAGAGTGTTAAAAAAAATCTTTTCAAAATGACAACCCCACAGAAGAAAAATGATCTCAAGAGGAAGCATATTTTTTTCGTTGTTATTTTTTCCCGTCCCCACATTCTTTCACCCTTGACGAGGAGCAATGAAGGTTTTATTTTGTATACCTGTCGGCTCGCGCTCTGTTCGGCCTTGGATGCGTCCGATCGACTACACATTCAATACTGGAAGGGACTCTGTGGACTCACCTTTGTACAGTTCCAAACACTGATGTACAGTACATTTGCCAATGAACTTGTTTGCCTCAGAAAATTACCTTTTTTTCTCTCTTTCTTTTTAAACTTTGTTTCTAGATCCTCGAACAAGAGTGGGTCTTTATAATGTGACTTTTCTTTGTATTTTTAAATGTGAGGAAAATAACACTACGACACACACATTCACAGAGACACAGGGGCCAAGACAGTTGCAACTGGAAATTATAAGAGATATAATGTAGTTAATTGATACTAAAATAGCAAAGGTTGGTGGGGAAAGTGGGTGCTGGGTGATGTTATACCATGTTTCATTCCTGTCTTTTAACTTAAAATTTGTAATTTATTGTAGCTAGAAAAAAAAGTCATCTTCAAAAGGTTAAAAAAAATCCACTTTGACTCAACAAGCACACTGACATGTACAAAACACTGCTCTGTTGACGAATATGATGTACTTCCATGTCTAGAGCTTCCTTTTAAGCAAGTGTGTTTTGCCACGTTTTTTCAACTTTTTTGCTAGCACTGTAAATGAATGCATTACTAGGCTACTGTGAAGTCTGTTTCTTGTTGATGAGGAGCAGTCTCTCCCTTCTATAGCTCCAACTCCCTTATGTGTTTTATATGTGGTAAAAAAATGGTAGACTATTGTGATATTGCCAAACTTGTGCTAAATATTTATACATCTGTCTTTTTCATGTTCTTTTACATCAACACACAAAAAAGTCCCAAAAAAAGTTGAAAAGCAAATCCATTGAGAATGTAGGCGTAAAGTAGTTCATCGTCATATTTCTGTTCCAACACACACTTGCGCTCACCGAGGGAAATTTTGTAACATATCAACTATAAATAATGTATTTATCTCTGAAATTTTGTATATTGCTTTTCATTATGTATGTACTAATCGTCATTGCCCTTAATATAGTGATGCAGCACAGATAATTCAGCCAAGAAATGTTGCCTTCATTTCTTTTTTTTTTATCTGATAAATGCAATGTGCATATACTTTATGTGTATTCTCAAAAACTTGTGTTACTCAGTCGAGATTCCCTTGTCCGTTTTTTTTTAAAGGCGAAGTCAAACTTCATTGTTTATTTTTATATTGATTTTAAATTATCTATACAGACCATTTTGGAGAAACTTTGTTGGTTGTATTGTCAAATAAATTGTTTGTGACCCATATGATAGTTGTTAAGATCCAATAGAGACAATTGTGCATGAGGGACAACCTTGGAGATAAAAAAGACAAAAAAAGGAACAAAAAAAGGAACAAAAAAAAACACAAAAAAACACAGGCTCCATTTGTGGTTGTATTTTCTGTTTTGTAGAATGTAAAGACGTCATTTTTACTCGCCACTTATGACTCTGCCACACAGCTTACACATGTTTACAAGGGAGAATAATTAAAAATGTCAACATTTGGAATGGAAACATGATGTTTTATTAAGATTTTTGCAGTAAAGACAAAAAAACATGAAGGAAAAAATGGGCCACACATTCTGTGCACTGTGATGTTGACTTCTTGAGTGTGAGCAAGCACTCAAATGGACCACCTGGAGGACGACAGCGTGTTATGTGAAAAAGTGTAACCTCGGAAATTGACGCCCGGGGGAGCGGGATGGGGGCGTTTAGGGGGGTTTACAGAAAGCCGGTCCTACCCCGGCTCTTGTCGAAGAAGCGCTCTGACATTGCAAGAGTCTCCCGCTGCTTCAAAGGCTCATTGTAGTCATTCATAAACGACGGCGGCTTCTTATTCAAAGCGACCCCAAATGGGGCTCATTCAAATCCCTCATTTCATTGCATTAAGCTACCTAGTTAATAAAGAATCAATACATTGAAAGCGCAAGGTTATCCTTTGTCTATAAGAGCTGCTATCGTTTTGAACCTTATAGTTTGTGAGCTGAAAGGAGTTTGGGTGGGGGAGACTGAAATCTATAGTCATCAAGTGGGTCAAACAGAAGGAGAGGAGTGTTGAAGTGTATATGTGTGAGTGTGTAGTTTTCCCTAAAAAACAAGAGCGCATCTTATCTGGTGTACCGAGCGCACGCAGAGAAGCGGGTCACAAAATGTCAATTTCCCATCAAGGCAACATTGTCCTCGGCCACCTCTCCTTTTAATGCACAATTAAGCGGCGGCAACCTGAGTGCCAATCAGCATATCGCAGCTTATTATGTCAAGCGGCGTGCGAGGATACTTTGGGCTGGGGTGCTGATAGCGCAAAAAAAAAAAAACAACAACTCACACACACACACACAAAAGAGGAGAGCGACACCATCAGCAGAGCAATTTAATTTTCCACGGCGATCCCTCCCCTCGCCTCAAATCATTCCCCCGATAATCCGAAGAGTGTGATAACAATAGCGTCCTGACGTTGCATTATCTGTTTCGGATACGGCGTGGGATCTATCGCATTGCTTACCACTGTCATTACCAGGATTCGTACACTTATTTCATGGCCATATTCAAGCAGTTTTTAAGGACTTTCAATTTATTTACTTCTCCAGCACCAAAGAAAAATACCTAGTGTGAATTAGGGCTGCACAAGTTTTCAGAGCAGTATCAATGCCATTTTTGATTTTATAAGTGCATTTTCTGTGCTAGTTTTATTTCATTTTTATGTGAGTACTTAATCATACTGACATGCCCTCTTCAGAGGAACTTTGTAAGGGTTTCCTTCTGCTGAACACATGGTGGGTGAGTGGCATAGTCTGCTGATTCCAAACTTTGCCTCGCCTTTATTTGCTAATGCCGTTAAAACTTGCCTCCGATTGGCTAGCACCATTAACACCTGAACTGTGGAAATTGTGGTTGACCAAACGCTCCATCCCTCAAGTAACAAAGAGGGAAAAAAGACAAACATGGAACAATTTATCCCTGAAAAAAAAAAACATTGTCTTGCGATTACACAAGCCCACTTCGTCACACCGCAATATTGATTAGATTGCGCTTAATCGTGCAGCCCTAGAGTGAATCATGTACTATGCAGAGCCACAAACACATTTGCACTTTATTTATGCGATTCTGAATCTTGCATGTGAATTCATTAAGACGAGATTTTTAGATGTTGAGAAATTCGCGAATATATTTGTTTTTAAGAAAAACCTCCCTGTAGGAGAGATATTTAGCTTACATTAACAGTTGCAATAAGTTCTATGCATTACAATTTTCCACTGGGAAGTGCTACCATAATTTTTGCATATCCTATAATAAATGTCCATACCCAAACCTTGCACTAATACACATTTCAGAGTGCTCTGTTTAGGTGTAGTATGAACCTAAACTACTTTAGAGGACAATGCCGTACAAACCATGCCAGCTGCCGTTAATCACGGGGTAAGAGGAATTGCAATGACAAAGTGAAGCCACCAGTAGGCATTGTCATTTTTAAACAGACTTGTTGGTAAACAAGGCAACACTTTTAAGTATGTACAAGCACTTATCCCATAATTCATCAATTTTCAATCATTGAAGACCCAACATTAAAATCCAAGCATTTCAAAGATTTCAAACCCTGTTTTATGTCAAGTAGCGGGCAATGATGCTTTGGGCTGGGGTGCTGATAGCACAAAAATAAAAAAAAATAAAAACAGTAGCACCTTCAACAGAGCATTTTAATTTTCAACAGCAATCACTACCCTAGCCTCAAATCATTCCCCCGATAATCCGAAGCGTGCGATAACAATAGCGTCCTGACGTTGCATTATCTGTTTCGGATATGGCGTGGGATCTATCGCGCTGTTTAGCCGAGTCTCCATTATTCATGACAAAAAAATATGCACAAATTGTACATTTAGCTGAACCCTGGCTGTGAATTAAACCTGGACACAGACCACCTGAGCAGGAACAATAGCCAGCTGTGCAAAAAAAAAAAGGCGAAAGGGACTGCCTGCGGGTAAAAAAAATAAAAAACAAAACAACAGACAAGTTGAGAGGGTAAGACTACAATCAAAAATGACATGTTTGCTCAGTTGTTGCCAATTTTAAGCTCTCGACAGTCTCAGCAGGTTTCCTTTCTGTGTCCGGCGAGCTGGGCCACGCCACTCAATCATTCTGAGAGCCTCTTTATTGGAGAACTCTAATGGCCACCCTCCGCCATGATCTTAATGTGTGCATTAAATATTTATAAATCCCGGGTCAATAATGCCCCATAACCAGACCCTGACAGCCCCCCTTGCCGTACCACGTGGCCCCTCCCCGCCGAAAAAAGGTGAAGGGGTCACGCAATCAAAAAGGCGGCGTTCGTACGTTTGCCGCTCTTATCAAGACTCGCCTCTGTAGTGCTTATCCGTCAAAGGGGAGAAATATTGAAAGCAATATCGATCTGGCTGGGGGCCACGCTTCAAATATCTGCTGGTGGATTGTTTTATAGAAAAAAAGATGGCTGGGTAAAACAATAAAATAGATATCGCAGTATTTGAACCCTGTGTGGTCAGATTAAACACATGCCAGAGTATAAGAAAGAGCCTGGTTATTACCGGGCTTTGTGTTACAGTATAAAAATATATATATACCATATTTTTCAGATAATAAGTCGCACTTGGAAACCCCAATTTGGCCTGATATGTGAACATGCACAAAAACAGGGTTTCTACAAGCTTAAGGCAAATTAAATTCAAGTCTTTTTAAAACTGTTTTAATGCCTTTTAAAATCAAATTCAAGACAAGGACAAAGGAAAAAAAAAACACAAATGAAACACACAGAACAAAAAACCACAAATATTTATTGCACACAATCCGTCATGCCTTGTACAAATTACCTGGCACGGCTTATAGCCATGGCAAAAAACGTTATGATCTTATGATGTATGATGTATTGTGGGTAGACCCAAGACATGTGTCCGACTGAAACCACAGCACCATTTTTATGGTTCCGTTATTGAGGTCACACCATATTGCCACCAATGTAAATTTGTCAACTATTCAAAAAGACAATTGATAAATGTTACCAAATCTTTTCAGCTCAAGCAAATATAAATCTTATTAATGTTTTCACATTTTTAAGATCTTTCGAAAATTGGATTAGACATTTTAATGCCAATTAAGGCCTTATATGTAGAATTATGAATTCAATGCTTTAAGACTTTTCAAGGATCCCCGGAAACCCTAAAAAAAAAAACAAATTGGCTAGAAATTTGAATGTGTGCCATATAATCCGAAACCTTTTATATGTATACATATGATCCGAAACGTTTTATATGTATAATGAAAAGCATGCCAGTGTATTATCACATTTGTGCAATTATTGATCTGTCAATATTAATCACTGACCACAACTGCATGACAATAGTAAAAACAGGGATCTAACAGAGATACCGGTGGTGGGAGCGCCGAATACTAACCACTAGGACACTTGGGACATGGATGACGTACGAAAAGGCATATGTTTTACATAATGACACTGTTTTCAGTCAGGGTACAAGATACAAATGTAAAATATTTGGGAAAACGGAAAGTGATTTAACTGTGGTATAAATGGTTGTTTCACTTAGCTCATAATAATAGACATGAAAATGGGTCAGGGCTTAAAAAGGTGAGACAGGTGTGGAAAAAATACTGTATTTATTTGTCTATTACGGGCACAACTCATTTTTGATTAAAAATGTAAACATTAATACGTTTTATGAGCTCAAACTAATTGAAAAAACTCAAATAAAAGCGGCCATGAATCAAATAATTTATTAACAACTAGGAACATAAGACCAACATTGTATTTATCTATTTCATGGAAATCTGCAACAACGAATCCATCGAATCTATAAAAATAGATGATTAAAACTGCCAAAGAAGAATTAGGTCTTCGATTTGTCGTGTCGCGCAACTTATGCGTCACTCAGCACGTCACGGACCCAGTGACGTCACACCCAGTGTGAATCAAAACCAAAACATGGAGTCACCGACGAGGTTGAAGGGAGCTTAGTTCGCAGGGTAAGTCACTATATTATTTGTTTTTATTAATGTATTTAAGTGTGGAAACGTAACCTTTGTCTCTGGTAGCTTTTTTTCTTTTTAACTGATAAAGGACTGTGCGCATGTGAGTGGGAGATACTTTTTATCTGAATCAAATCATCTTAAGCTATGTTTAATAGTGCTTCATAAAAAACTCAAATTTCACACAATGGTGATAAAGTTAAACACCAAGTTTTACTTTTCAAATTTTCTGGCAAAATTAAGTGAGGTCACTTGTTAGTGTTTGCTTGTTAGCCTAATAGCAACGCTGTGTGCGTGAGCGATATTTTTTTTTAGTTAAATGAAAGAATAAAGTTTAGTTGGGCACAACAAAAAACAGTACCAGCCACTAATTAGCAAAAGGGAACAACCAATTACTTGCACCAGACACCCGGAAAAAAAAAATAAAAAATAAAAAAAATAATCAGCTGAACAATACAATATTATTGACCTAACATAAACATGTGCCCAAAGGGAGAAAGCTTAAGCAGTATTTAAATTTGCTTTATAAAAAAGCTCAACTTTCACAAGTATAAGATTAAGCATCAAGTTTTACTTTTCTGGCAAAGTCTGAGTGATTATTGAGACTAGCTTCATGATGAGGAAGCTACATCATCCACGCCACAGCAAGCAGCTGTCATCACTGAGCGCATCCTCAACATGATCCTCATGTTTGCATTGCAATGCAATTTCTCAAAAAGGGAAGAGTTAGTGAGCAAGTTTATAGTGGTTACTTGTTGCGTTATCTAATGTTGAAAGTCATGTTACTGGGTTTTCACATTTGCATTTATGTCTTGTTACAAAAGCTCATGTCCCTTAAAACAACAAAAATACCTTTATTTTTAAAAAAATTATCTTACACATTTGGAGGTATATCATTGATTTGTATGTGTTTTTGTTTATTGTTAAGTTAATTGAGAAACACTTTGAATGTTAATGTTAATACGTGTCACTTAAAAAATTATTGTCCATGTCAGCCCTAATTTCTTGTCCTTCAAAGTCCAATACATTATCAAATACACCTTGTTTTCCCTTCCATTTTCTCCATTTCCTAACATTCGTTTCTGGTACCGTGAATACAAATAGTTATAATGTAATAAAATCTGATCCACTTTACAAACTAATTAATACAGGACTCGTTCCCGTGCAAACTACACTGATTTTAATTCAAACACACCACCTCAAAGGCCCAATTATTCTTTGGAAATTTCACAATAGCCCCTTACCCGCCTCAAAACATTTTCTCCTCGAAAGTATACAATTAATCTAGGTCACCTTTCATGACCTCAAAACGGTGAATTTTGCCCAGACTAAGCATTGTGAGGGACAAACATTGTTAAAAATGTGTGGAATTGTGTTTAGTTAAATCTATCAGGAAGACTAACTTATTTCCCACAATGCCTTTTTTTCATTAAATGTATCTGTTGCACAAACTGGTTTAATGTCTGACAATAGTAACATCATCAAAGTAGTATTGTGATGATGGCATAAAATTGAATGCCTTTTCATGTATTGTCTGTACTCCTAGTTGTCTAGTGTATAGGATTTGGTGTGCACCCCTCCGCAATCCTAGTTTTATTGCCGTTGCATCCACGTTTTGCAATTGTGATCAAAAATTTTGACTCAAGATTCAATGCACGGATAAAAAAATATGTATTTTTAGTCCAACCTTTGTGTATTTTCATTTCAATGTTAGTTATAGTCCGGTACCCCTTTTATATTAAAAAAATGTAACTAATTTCTGAGAGTGTAC
This sequence comes from Urocampus carinirostris, assembly GCF_059441175.1. Classification (NCBI taxonomy): domain Eukaryota; kingdom Metazoa; phylum Chordata; class Actinopteri; order Syngnathiformes; family Syngnathidae; genus Urocampus; species Urocampus carinirostris. The sequence goes on from NC_142361.1 coordinate 10,891,355, forward strand.
TTTATAACCCCGTGCGCCTAATAGTGCAGAAAATATGATGTGTATATTTATATTTCTTCATTAGCCCCCAGGTTAATCGCGGCGTCTCCACGGGTGAGTCGGCCGCTTTAGGTGAGCGGCGGCGAAGCCGTTCAGGTGAAAGATTGCGCTTCAGTGATAGCGCTCGGACAAAAGGGCGCCCGGACAATGAAGCCGGTCAATGGAGAGCGCCGGCTGAAAGAGCCACAATGGTCGTGCAGGCTGGGAATTGGGGACGCGCCGTAGAAAAAAAGGACCAGAACCTTCAGCCGGGCCGTGGAGGACAAGCATTCAGGAAAGAGCTTTTTTTTGTTTGTTTGTTTTGGCGCTTATCAATCGGCACCTTCCCCAAGAGAAGAAAACAATTCTATCTGACCTTAAAACAGGAATATTAGTTTTTTTGCATCAGCGGTATTAAGGGGTTATAGTTTTTAATGGGTGTCGCCATTCAAAATCAAACCGCATAATCATGGACGGCGGGTGAGCATTGCCGAGGAATACAATTTGGGGATTGGCTGTAAAATGCCAAGTGAGGGTAAACAGGGGGAGAGAAGTGGGAGTCTCCATACTACGATTTAAAAACAGCTAAAAAATAACCCAATTTGGGTCGAGAGTAGACTGATGCGCCACTTGGGTTATTCGACCCAACTTCCCCTTTGTCATGAGTATATTTTGTTGAAAATATATTCTTTAAATTACAATCAAAACATTGGTTCATTTTCCTTAACAGGGATAGGTGTATTTGTACTGTAGTTGTATTTTCTCACTAATTTTCATGTGTATTTTTTAGTGCCGCTATTGGGGAAAAAATACTTTTGTTTTAATTTGAGTTTTTTTGTGAATTAATGATTGGATTTTTGTGCTAAGCCTGAATAAAAATCCACAAACAGACAAAAAATAAACCAAAATATAAGAATTGTCAATTAAACACGTATTTTTAAATATACTCATAAGTTGAAAATGTGCATTTATTTTACATAAAATGAAAGTCGCCTAGAGAGGGCTGACATAATCTTTCGCCAAATTTGGTGCTAGTTGTCCACAAACACCCCAAACTTTGCTTGATCCTGGGCATAAAAAAAAAAAAAAGAGTAAAAAAAAATGGTGCTTTAAAATTTTGTTTTATTTTGCGTAGGTTTTATTCTTCCTTGTGATTTTTAGTACTTATTTTCTGTTATAATACACATTAAAGCGATATCTAGTGATTAAAATAACGCACCCTGTCTCTTTAAAAGACACTTGAATATGTGTTCGTTATATTAGAAAGGAATAGAAAAATGGCTGAATTATTTTGAAATGTAAAGTAAATAATTAGTGATATAATTTGGTGTAAACAACCCTCCAAAGCTCGTGTGTTAGGCAATTCTCAAAATCAGGTCATGGTTTACAGAATGGCAACATCCTGAAAATTAGGAAACTTTGGCTTTCACAACCCCAGATGTGGGTAGAGCAGCCCAAAATTTAACTAAGGTAAAAGCAGTTACTTCAGATTAATATTACTGAAGTAGAAATAAAATAAGACATGAGAATAATTACTCGGGTAAAAAAAAAAGTACTAGGTGAAAGAATTACTCAAGTACTGAGTAACTGTAGCAGCGTTGTAGTTATTAAATGTTTTTTAACCAGCCAATCAGATCATCAAAATGATCAAAGTCCACCTAATCAACAAAAAAAAAAAAAATTCATGTAGAAGTAGATTAAATTAATCAACGTAAATTCAAGTGTTTCAAAAACAATAAAATAAAAATAGTACAAATTCAAATTAATACATTGAGCAAATGTAGCACATATAAAGCCCCAATGCTTATCTTAACAGTCTCTGCAAGCAGAACAACAAGCTAGCCCATAAACTTGAAAAAAGGAGACATTCCATATTGTAGCTGGTGTTTGGCGCCCTGTTAAAGGGTAACATGCTTTAATGAGAGGCCAGGGGTGCTCCTCCTCTTCTGTATTTTCATATTTGGTGTAGCTAAGCGACATTTTCCATCTGTTTCATCCATATACAACTTTCCCCCCGCTAAAGTGGAATTTGGTCACGTGACGAGGCTGGTACGTTTGATTGGTTAAATATGATAGATCCGGCAGCTTGGCAGCGGAGTTCTGAGGTCATGAGATCGAACCCTTCTGTTTGGAGTTTGCATGTTCTCCCCGTGCTTGTGTGGGTTTCCTTTGGGCACTCCGGTTTCCTCGCACGTTCCATGTCAGGTTAATTGGCTGGTCCAAATTGTCCCTAGGTGTGAATGAGTGAGTGGTTGTATGTCTCTGTGTGCCCTGCGACTGGCTGGCAACCGGTTCAGGGTGTCCCCTGCCCACTGCCCGAATATAGCTGAGATGGGCTACAGCACCCCCGCAACCCTACTGAAGATAAGCAGTGCAGATGACAGATGGATGGTAGAGCCTGGCAGAGTTCTGTGTCTTAGCGGGGACAGACAGATGCTTACTTACGTGGAGGGGATTTATTAAGTAACGAAATAAGGACTTCAATGTTGCCTAATGTAGTGGAGTAAAAGTACCGTTTATTCTTCACAAATTTACTCAAGCAAAAGTAAAATGATTTAAAACTACTCCTAGAAGTACAACATTACCCAAAACTTACTCAAGTTAACATAACAGAGTAAATGTACTCTGTGACTACCCACCTCTGCAAAACCCCCATATAATTTTTTTTTCACAAATTAGTGTTCATTATATTTAGAAGAATCCTGAATATTTTTGTTGTCAAACAACTCACATGATTGGGCCAGAACAATTGGGGTTAATTTAATTTACGTGTGTCTGTTGTGTAGGGAGGGAACTTTATGGTTTTTATGAAGCACTTTAATTTGAAATTTGATTTTTGACCCAAATTATTTAAAAAATTCTAGTGTAAGGGTCAACGTGGTGACCGCAGGCACTAGGGTGCACCCTAAGGACAGCTATGATGCCCGTGAACCTGTTCTGAAATAAACTAACCAGTGCTGGGTCATTGGGATTTTCAAGTGAAATAAGTGTTTTAGTTGTTGACTGAGTCTATTTAACCCTACTTCCAATAATTAATCTGGTAATAACATAGTAACAACATAGTAAAAACATGATTAGCTATTTACAAATGCAAATAAAACTGGGTGCCCTTTGCGCTAAACAGTAACACAAAGTAGCTCTCGGCTTGCAAAAGGTTGAAGACCCCTGGTTGAGTGACTGCGAGTGTTTTGCCTGTGCCAGCAGGGATGGCAACTTTTGAGACGACAATAGATCCCTGCAAAGTGCCCTGACCTTTTTTTTTAAACAATCCCTCATTCATACAATGGCTATAGCTCTTTTCATTCCCTTTTTACATAAATAGTCTGTCTGCGAATGGGGAACATGTGATAAAGCGGCACTCCCCTGCTACCTCGACATGCCGGGACGCAGTTGGCAGCGCCAAACAGATGCGTACAAAAGATTTGCACTTCACTGTGCAGTGTCAAAAAAAGATGAGCAAAGTATTCCAGCGCGTTGAAGAGCGCCATTAAACTTGAATTTGGGTGTCATTTGATACTACATCAATGTTTCAGGGAATTTCAAATCCGCAAATGTGGCGGTGCCGTTTAACCTATTTTCCATTTACAAACTTCACCCCGTCCCCCCACGCTCGGAACGACTCCCTGAATGTCGCCCGGTCGCGGGAGCGGCAATAAAATGACTGTGGCGCTCTCGCCATATAGAGCTCCTTTCATAGTTCTCCTCTGTAGTGCTTTGTCCAGTACTTCTGGATATGATATCATCTATTAATAATGTATTGGCAATGGATTACATAAAAAGGGAGCAGAAATAACATCCAATATTCATGCCCCCTGAGCTCGACTGTGTCCAATCCGTTTGGCCCATAAAACCTTCGCCCCATTTCCATATCCGCTGCGGGTCACGACAGGTCCGCCGCACAAAGGGGCTCAGAACAGCTAAGCTCTGGAAAAGGGCAGCAAAAAAAAATCAGGTAGATTTCTTAACCCGTAAAAAACAAGTGATCGCTCTCAGCATGGTTTGTACACCTTTTTTAATTCAAGCACTTTTTAAGGACTTTAAAAGGCAATATTTACATTACTCTAGTACAATTGAAAAATAAATCCGGTACGAGTCAAGTATTTTGAAGATCAAGAAATCTGTCTGTGTTGTACATATGTAATTTTTCATCAGGCGCGTGCTGTGAGCAAGACATATGCTTCTTGGAATTTGAATGAACCCCAAATATATTTATGGATTCAAGTCAAGTCACATTTATTTGTATAGCCATTAATCACAAGATGTCTCAAAGGACTGCACAGGATTACAATTACACCATCCCCTGATCTTAAACCAACAGGCGTGCAAGGAAAAACTCAAAACCTCAGTGTGAGGAAAAGAGAAACCTTGAGAAGGGGCCTCACAAAAGGTAATCCAAAATGAAAACAAAGCCACCATAGAGCAGTGTCAGCGTGATTTTTAAGCAGACTAGAGTGAAACATGGCAACAATTTCAAGCATTTACACGCACTTCAACCAAATTTCAAGCACTTATCTTTCTTTGAAAACACAATCTAATACTTCCGGTATTTTCAAGGATTTTAATAACCCGTATGAACTCTTTATCCAGTGCTGTGAATCAAAATTGATTGATAATAACATCAAATCGAATGCCTTGTTGTTTTGCAATTGTAGTCAGCAATATATGGTAATATACTAGCGTAAAACTTCGTGTATAACGCGCACCTAAACCAGAGTTACTCTTTTAGGGGAAGAACAATGTGGTCAAATACATCATAGGGTATGTGAAAACAGCTTAGACGTGTGAAATATTTAATATCAGTGATTGACTGACTGGGGTACCTAAGCAATTGCATGGCCAATTACCCGCATCATGTATGACACTTTGATGCTGGATTTGTTTTCAGAAGATGCAGAAAGCTCGTACTTCCTAAATTTAGACAAGACTAAAAAAACAAAAGGACTTTACAATCCTTTAAAATACAACAATTCTAATTCTAATATTTTAAAGGATATAAAGCACCCATACAAACCCTGTCTCAGGAAAAAAAGGAAAGCTCTTTCCTTGCGCTGCGTTCTCCCCTTTAATTGTGCCACTTGAGAAATTGACGCGCCTCCGAAACATGGCATGAATCTCGCCGTTATTGCGGCCTCCTTGGCAGGGGATGTTGATACAACATCTGCATGCTATAGAAAGTAATGGAAGTAGCAGAGGTGGCAGCTGCAACTCTACAGGAAGTGTGCCATTTTCAGGCAGCGCCGCTGTGAGAGGCGCTAACTGCCAGCCTGGTCTTGCAGGCGGCTCTGATTGCCAGGATGCCGTGACAAACAGGCTGGGGATGGGAGTGTTGCATCCTGGGGGATGACAGCTTCTGTTTGATTGTCAATAAGGCTCATTAGCAGGAAAAATGGGCGAATGTGGAAAGAGATTAAATGGCCACCCCTCCCCCTTGTTTTACTTCTCCGACTGACTTTTTCGTTTTTAAAGGAGAAAGCAAATGGAAACTGTTTAATCCCGCGTTCCGAGGTGATGGCATTTAAGGCACGGCGACGACTGCCCCCAGAAAGCCCCCTGCCCTGTTTCCCCCTCTGCCACGAATGATGCAAGGAGCAGGCCAACAAAGCGGCGTGTAAGGGCCTTTCCCTGAAGAGTCCTTGTCACGCGGCGCCAAACCTCTGTGATTATCGTTGTTTTTGCAGAGAGTGTCCGCGCCTGCCAATACTGCTGTTCCATAAATGAATTTGGCCCCTCGTCAACGAATTACCTAACACGCAGAACTGTGTATGTGTCACATCCAATTCCAACTCACCGGCTTTGCTGGTGTGTGTCAGCTGGAGGACTTAATCATCAATCGTCAATCATAATAAGCGAAACGCATTGATAGGGCCTCTTTGCCCGCCCACATCCCTCTCGCACTGTTAAATAAAGTGTAAAGTGAGAAGTTAAAACTGACCTTGTTGAATCGGAAACACAATTTATATTCCTAATTTAGTGTATGGATTAATTAGTCTTGGCAAGCGCGTGTATCAGCTTCCATCTCGGCCCGAACATCACAGCGCGCTTTCAAAAAACATCTCTGGAATGATTTCTGTCAGCGTAATCTGCATATCCCCGTGATGTGTTATTTATTTTATTTTGAATATTTCCAGCGTCGCACTTTTAATTAATACTTAATTGGACAATTTATAGAGAGGACTTATTCCGGCATGAGCCTCTAATCAATACCCTGCATCTCCCATCATGCAAAATTAATCACTCTGACCTGTTATCAGTGTAGCGAGTACGTGCACGCACACGCTTTCTATGATGCTGACTGGCGTGTGCGCATGTTGCACAAGGTTGAGGAATCTGGCTCGGATTTTCCACCAATGATATGGTTGACGTTCTGCGGGGGCCGTAGGCGCTGACAGAGCCCAGATGCATCCAGTCTGTCTGGAGGGACCAGAGCGACTGGTGCCACAGGGTCCTGGAGCCTCTGAAGTGCCGCCCCCTCCATCAACAGTACCAAGGCTAGACCTGCACTTTGTCCAGGGCCGAGACGCACTTCTTGGCTCGCAACACGCTCGGATCGCTACGTGCAGGAAAAGACTCCCACAACGAGACGTCCCTTCGTCAGCCGGTCCTGATTAGAGAAAAGTTACTCTGTCCTGGGGTTTAAGAGGTTACGGTGACGTACTCAAGTAAGGTTACTATGTTCTCAGAAGATAACTCAAACAAAAATTTGGATTTAACTTTTTTTTAGATTTTTGTTTAAAACAGCATTTAATAAAAATTATTATTGTTTATTTAATTTCTGACCCTACACTATTAACTACAATAAGTCATGATTATAATGTTATATTATCATATATAATCAAATCCAGGTTCCATAAGATAGCAGCTTCAGCTGAGATTTGTCCTCTCTCTGAGAAAGGCTGTATCAATTCATAATCTGTGACTAGTAAGAAATATAATATGCTTTAAATACAAGTGACATAACAAATATCACTCGATAATGAGCACCCAATTATTTTTCATTCTTAGATAATTAACTCAACAAGTAGATGATCAGGGATGGGGAAACTTTTTGAGTTGCAAGCCGCATTTGATTAAAAAAAAATATATAGCACATAGGCCAGACTAGGAGGAAGAAAAAAAAAAAGTTGATTGATTGTCTAGAATCCCAAGTCCACCAATACATAAAAACAAAAGACATATCATTTTTATGAAATAAAATTATTCATTGACTTGTTATATTTCATAATATGCATTAAAAACTCAAAATAAACAAGGAATAGCTAGCTTTTTTTCTGGTGTGAAATTTAATTATTGTTTTGATTCCAAAATAAATACATGATTAACAAAATAGTGAGTTTGGAAATTTGCACACACACACACACACACACACACACACACACACACACACACACACACACACACACATATAGATATATGTACATATACAGTGTTCATTTTACCTCTGAAAAGTGATGGGTCCCGGGGACTGGCATGCTTAAAAATCTATGGGTCCAAACAGAGATCTATGGGTCCCCAAAATTTGTGATCTCGAGGTTGAAATTGTAAATCGGTGACAAATATATAATAAAAATCTATATATTCATTCAGTTTTAATCATCAAATTATTAATTCATTTAATTATTGTTGGTAATATACTGATTAAAGGGATAACCACAAACCTGTCTTTTTTTCATTTTCTCCTTTTATACTTCCTTTTTTTCGTAACTTCTTTATACAACATAATAATTCGTAATATAATGCATCAAAGCAAGTGAGCCGTTTGAGAGCCGACTCGCTTTAATGAGTTGAGCTGAAAAAGCCGGTTCTCTAAAAAGAGACGGACTTTTCACAACACTTTTCACAACAACAACTCGAGATCGGCGTGCAGACGAAAACTCGAACCGCGAGACCAAAACAACATCTGCCGGATCTGCCTGACGAAAAGTTTGGAGTGCGCCAAATCTTTGTTTAAAAAAAGTAATCGGGTAATAATGACAATTTTGTGTGAAAAAAATTGATTTGAGACTATGCGTCCCCAGCAAAAATGATGCGTCTAGGACGCAGGCAAAGGAGAAAACAGCATATATAAATATATATATATATATATATATATATATATATATATATATATATATATATATATATATATTTATAGGGGCAGCACGGCGGCGCGGTGGTTAGCGCGTGTGCGGCACAGTTCTGAGGTCATGGATTCAAATCCAGCTACCAACCTTCCTGTGTGGAGTTTGCAGATTCTCCCCGTGCTTGCGTGTGTTTCCTCTGGGCACTCCGGTTTCCTCCCACATTCCAAAAACATGCAGGAATGTTAATTGTCCGGTCCAAATTGTCCCTAGTTGTGAATGAGCTAGCGAATCTGTCCCTGTGTGCCTTGCGACTGGCTGGCGACCAGTTCAGGGTGTCCCCTGCCCACTGCCCGGAGATGGCTGGGATGGGCTCAAGCAACCCCGCGACCCTACTGAGGATAAGCGGTACAGATAATGGATGGTTGGATATATATCTAAATAAAATGTGTGCCTTTCGCTTTGGGATCTTGTGTATCCTCATATTATTCTTAAAGTCTTCAACTGCTTGCATTCAGGTTTTTCAGCTCTGTATTCAGGTTTTTCAGCTTATTATGATGTTTTTTTCTTGCAGTGCTGTTTTACATTAAATTCCTTAATTACAGCCACATTAACACGGGTCTCCCAGCAATGTCTGTTAACACATATTTAGCCTCTCCTCGGTTGTCGAAGGCTCTGATTTCGGATCAACTTTTCTCTTGGCTATCTTGAGGGTTTAGCATTTGCGTAATCCACAGCAAAAGAAATGTCAACCTGCTTTTTCTCTGTTTGGCTTTCGGTTACATTGTGATAGATAGGAGCTCGTCTCTGAGCCATACGTGTCCGCTTCTTGACACTAAAGACTCACTATTAATGCACTTGTTTTTCAACTGGCTGACGTGTCCTTTGTCAGGAGATAGTTTTAGAAGTGGCTGTGCCCGTCAGGCTACAGCTAACTGGATTGATATGGGAACATTTCCCGGAAGTCTTGTGGTTGCAGCTGAAGTGCTGTAGTTTGTTATCAGCATTTTATAGAGCTGGACCACTACAGAAGAAGTATATGAAATTGTTTCACGGGCCGGAAATAATTGGATGCCGGGCCGGATGTAGCCACCTATGCAGGGGTCAGCAATATTTTCGGTGTGGAGTGCCACTTTCAAATTTTCTTGTAAATCAGTGTGCCACACCAAGATCAGTTAATCGCACAACATGTTTTTCATATCCAACAGAGCTGTTATCTACACCAGTCCGGATATACAACATGGAAATACATTGAAATCGTATAACTGACTAATTCATCTTCCATTATTCTTGTTCATCAATAAAATAAAAAATTGATGTGAGCAACATGTGGAAAGGCCTGTAGCCATCCATGGCTTCAACTTTTTACCACAAGTATTAACCAGAATCAACCATTCTTCATTAACAATGAACTACAATCAAAAAACAAGTGATATGGACAGCTACCATACCATTCATCAATGATATTTTGTTGCAGAAAATATCAAAACCTAAAATAACAGCAGCAACGCAGAAGGCTTCTTGAAAATAAGTACAACAGAAATGACAGCTGATTTGGTCGTAGATATTAAATGATTTTCTGTGCTTTTCTATGGCAGTGAGCAATGTGACAACTTGCCTCAGTGGTGGTGATTTTAGAAGTGACAAAGGTTTTCAGAGTCTGTGATTGTTGGCCGTTCCTGGACACTGCACGTTTTAATGTCATCCTTGAATTCATGTTCATGTTTTATCTCGTCATGACGTTTAACACTAGCTGTGCGAGGTACAACGCTCTCGAGGCATAATGCACTAACAGCACTGTAATTTTTTGGCACAAATCCCCATTCATTTGTCCACGCTGGCTAAAAAGAACGAGATTTTTTTGCTGGAGGAGCCGTCATGATTCATTCGTTTATCGCGCGCCGGTGTTTCTGTGGCTGCGTTAAAACACGGATCTTTCCTCCCATGCGAGGCGCTGCGTGGACACGCACTCACGAAGGAGAGGAGGACGGGCGCTACCGTAAACACGGCGCGCAACTGAAAATGACTAAATTTCAGGTAAAATTGCACTTTAAAAAAAATAAATATTATTTGTATTATGTTGCCATGCGCTCGTGTGCCACTGGTTAACCCCTCGCGTGCTATTACTGGTACGCGTGTCATAGGTTGCCGACCCGTGCTGTAGATGATAGCTTGTGCAACATTAGCCACTAATGTTTGCAACAGCTTCTGTGAAGCTAGTCGCTAACGTTGACGGCTGCGTTGAACAAACTAGTCGCTGATGCTCAAGGCCACGTCAGCAAAGCTAGCTGCTAATGCAGTTAGCGGCCGCCTAAGAACAATTTGTGTGTAAGAGTGACACAAACTCCAATCATATAACCAACTCCAATCAGTCATGTATCTGCACTAGCGTGGGTAAACAAGATGGGAGAACAGAAGCTAAGGACAAACATGAGAGCAAAATGCTGTTTATTTTTTTGTAATTTTTTTAAAATACAAAAACATTTTAATTACCAGATTTTCCGGACTATAAGGTGCACCTAAAAACCCCAAATTGGCCAAAAATTTGAACGTGCGCTTTATAGTCTCTCAAACTCCATATGCGAATAAAATTGAAAATGTGTTAACATATTTATGCATATATTGATCAGTAAATACACTTGATCGCTGACCAGAATTGCATAACATAAAACGCAATGGGAATGGAACCTGGATCGCAGTGGGGAGAATACCAGACCCTTTTAACTCAACCACCAGGCATACAAACAACACATGAAAACACATTACGTCTTACATCATTATCACACTATTTTGAGTCACTGTGCCAGATATGCTGGACTAGTATCTTGTTACACTTTTTCTCAGCCCAAACTAAGCATTGTAAGTAAGAAACGTTTCGAATACAAATCGGCATTGTTTTTATCTTTCAGAAGGACCAAATTACTTCCCACAATACCTTTTTCTTCACTCAATTCAGAAAACCTAGTGCCTTTTATGCGTCATCTGCATCCGTCGAGGTCTAGTAGATAGGAATCCACGTGCTCCTCGCCGTGATTTTGGTTTGATTCCTGTTGCATCCGGTTATGCAAACGTGATCAATGATACAATCAATCAACACTTACGGCACTTATTTATTTTTTGTGCAACCATAGCCCTTACTACCTTACTGTATTATACATAGGGGCGGCAGTAGCGCAGGAGGTAGAGCGCTCGTCTTGGGATCAAGGGATCCCAGTTCGAATCCCGGCTAGCCCGTGTTACATGTCGAAGTGTCCTTGGGTAAGACGCTGAACCCCTAATACCCCCAATAAGCAGGTTAGCGCCTTAGATGGCTGCAAGGCCGCTATTGGGAAATGTGTAGCACATTGTAAAGCGCTTTGGGGAGTCATTGACTTGAAAAGCGCTATATAAATGCAGATCATTTCATTTCATATATGCGCCTTATAGTCCGAGGCACCTTGTATAGGAAAAAAAAAAAGTAATACTACTTTTGGGGGGGAACCTTATAATCCAGTGCGTCTTATAGTGTGCAAAATACGGCATTCAAAAAAATGTACATTTGAAACATTACCTAGGCCAAAGTTTTCTTTCTCATTCATTCTTGCTCCAACAAATCCTCCTACTGTCTGTTTTCACTCTCAGAGCCCAAAGATCATTACAAGGGCATCAGAGGATGACGTGTTTTCGATGATAGGTAGTGTCGGTGTAGCATAGAGGCGTGCGGCGTATCAGAGGCTGCGGCAGCAGCAGCTGTCGCGCCGGCCCTGTGCCGCCTCTGTGTCAGGGCCTCCGAGGCCAGCCAGTCCCGGCAGGCAGACGAGAGGGGGAGGAAACCTGATAGCGTAAAGCGGGCCAGGCTTCGCTCTGTCTACCCGAGCTATCTATTTCTACGTTTGACTGGCTGACCGCCGGACAATCTGCATAGCAAACACTCTTTCGGCCTTCTGGCAGCAACGTGCCTAACGCACACATCCAAAACGTTATTTTTTTCCCCTTTTTTGTAAGCTTGCAAACGTCTTAGAAATAATAAAAGCTGCTATGTATGAACAGTTTCAGTAACGAGTACAGTAACGCGTTATTAATTGAATATTGTCACTCAAACGTCGTTACAGGATGGTGCGTTACTTCGCAACTTATTAAAAATGTTTCACAAATTTTAATGTCATCTAGTTGACACCTATTCCTCTGTTTTAATATTTACTCTGCCAGCAACACAGTGCTGATCACATTGCTAAAGAAGAATTGGCATATTATATGGCCCTACAAAGTACAACTCAATACTAATATTCAGCGAAGGGATGCTGCTGGAAATGTGAATTTCCCTGTGGGGATGAATAAAGTATCTATCTATCTATCTATCTATCTATCTATCTATCTATCTATCTAATAAAGTGGTACCATCTCAAACACATAGTAAGCTAATTTCTCCCTACTGATATTCTCCCTATCGTTTATACTTGCAGTCAATTTACAACTATTAAATAAAATCAGAAATCGGGGGTAATTTCCTTTGCAACTATTTGGTTGTGTCTCACAGTGTTGAACGGTAAGCAGTGCGTGGGGAACATATTATACGGGAACAACAAACCAACAAGAGATCAACAGGGTAAATGTGAGCACACACTTAACTGTAAAAGAGTTTCGAATTGTGTTCTTTTAATTTGAAAAATATTTTTTGCAATACACCATGCCAGCAAAAATAGAAAACATAGTGGACAGTACTCGGCAATGGAGAAATATAACTTTGAGCGGTTTGAAAAGACAACATGGATATGGAGTGTCTCGGCTAAGTGTTCGTTTGCAAGCTTTCAAGATTACACAATAAATATGAGGGGTGCACAGCTTCCACAGGTTGGTGTACACATTTTTTTAAATATTTATTTTATTGTGGTTATTTATAAGTATTAGGTGGTAATTTGTGACTAGAAGGTTAACTTAAAAGTAACACAGTACTTTTAGGTGCCAGTAATTCATGGGGTAAGGTAATTACATTTAAAATGAACAAACTAGTAATGGTTACTACTTTTTTTCAGTAAGGTGCCCAAAGCACACACCCAAAAAGCTTTTATCCGGTTTTGGAAACTTCTTGGAAATAGTAAAAGCCGCTATGTATGAATCCCTGATGTGGTTGCGGGACCCCGCTCGGGCCGGCATGTTTGGCGCGAGGGAGAGCAGGTGTCGGAGTTATGAGCCGACATGTAGAAGGAGCGAGACACGGAAGCGTGGAGTGTGTTTGGATTTGATGTGGGGGAGAAAATTGTTCTATAATGAGGAGGGGTGGCAGGATATGAAATGGGAAGTGGGGAGTTGGAGACAGGATGTAAGTTATGAGAAGGAAACCAATGTTGGGGAATCGCCAAGCCTGTTCTTGCCGCTATAAGCGCAGATATTTCTCACTAAGGTGGCCTGTGATTAATGCAACCTGGACGGGTCAAAACTATGAACTCAAACTGGCAACGCCACCAAAATATATCCGTTCTGGGGCTCAAAAAAATATGTGTGTGTGTGTGTGTGTGAGCGCATGTGAGGGGGTTAATAAATGTTGAATCAAACGCCGCACGAGACACTCACACTCCTTAAGGGTTGCCCATTAGTGGTGTGTGGGTGCATGGGGAGTTTATCAGTGTCTGGGTGATTTATGAAGTCAGACTCAATATCATCCACTTCACCCACACACATATGGACACGCACATGTGCGCACATGAGCACGTATGGCCACACGCTCTTGCATGCACCCACTGCAACGGGGACCGTGGGGGGGTAACATTAGGGAAAAATTGAAGCTATGACCCTAATGAAATGGACAAGGCTTCCATTAATGGAATCTTGAATGTTGGATTGCACAAAATATTTTAACACCAACCATATTTCACTGTATTTATTAGTTTGGGGTTTTGGTATAACATTGTTTTACTTTTTCTTAGTTCAAACTAATCATTGTAAGTGACAAATGTTGAATAAATGCGGCCATGACTAAAATAATTTATAGACAACGTAAAATTTGGACACAATACCCACATAGGATCAAAAATGTAGGTACAGTATTTACTGTTGATTCTCTTGCTGTGCTTGTTTGCATTTATTTATATCTTTTATTAAGACTTACCGTTTTCCCCATTCTATAACATTCGTCTCTGCAGGGTTCACTCACCTTTTTCATGGCCAAATACCAGCACGTTTTAAGGACTTCATCTATTTTGCAGCTCCACAAATATTATTATTAATTTAGATCTTGAGTAAATTGCAAGTACATGTGGAACTGACCAATGCATGTGTTTAAAATTAAGAGACATATAAACATATAGAAATGACGGTAATATGTAGCTTACATTTTAAGTTGCAGGGCGTTCTTCCTATTACAACCACTGGGAAACTTCTTGTCATGGCCAATAATAAATGTCCATAATTGATGCGTAATACTTGAACTACTACATTTTTAATAGTGGCCTATTTAGGGGTAGCATGCACCTGTCCTCTTGGGTGCGACCTGAAGGGGTCGATCACCCTACATAGAACAGTGCCGTCCAAACATATGCTAGCTGCTGTTAATCACAACGAAAACAATGCAATAGCAAGGCGAAGCCACCAGAGAAAGATGTTGGTGTCATTTTCAAGCAAACTTGTTGTGAAACAAGGCAACCGTTTCAAGCATGTACAAGCAATTTATGGAACATTCAAGCACTAGTTAAACACACAAGATTGAAATTCAAAGATTTTCAATGATCTTAAGAACCCCACCGAATCCTGCCTCTGATGCAGTGAAAAAAAATAATGATTATGTGATAATGACATGAGATCTAGTGCTTAGGATTCGGTGCTCTCACTGAAGGAACACGGGTTAAATTCTCATTGCATCCAATGTTTTTCGATTGTGGTCAGCGATATGTTGGACTGATCAATCATTGCACAGATGTGGTAATATCCTATTGTAAAACCTTGTGTATAACGCGCACCCAAACATTGAGTTGTTTTTTTTAGGAAGAAAAAAAAGTATGTTACATCCAACTAATGTCAAGTATATCGTAGGGTATATAAAAAAATCTTTGATAAGTGTGAAATATTTCAAATAAAACATTGCCCGGGGTACCTGAGCAATTAAACGTCCAATTACTGGCAGCATGTATGACGCTTTGAAGCTAGACTTGTTTTCAGCAGCCTCAGACAGATCTTGCTTGCTAAATTTGTAGCATTCCATGGAATTCAGTTAGCCACAAGCAAAAAGGCAAAAAAAAAAAAAAAAAAAAAAAGAAAAAAGAAAAAGGAAAAGGAGGGTGCTTACAGTGCACTTCAGAGTGTGCCTGGCTTAAATGGGACCCCTTGTGGCTGTGTCACAACTCCCTTCGTTAGGGGGCTGACTGTAGCCTGTAGTCACCACAGGCATCATTAGCCCTCTGTGAAACCACAGACTGGCCCTCATTCTTCATCTTCCTGTCTGCCGCCTCGACGTCCACGCTTACGAACGGCGAAAGGCGCAAGCCAGTCCAGCGGTTGCAGATGAGGTATTCAAAAATGCGGGGAAAAAAAAAAGTTGAAATGTATTCAAGGGGAGGGCCACTGGAATTGGATCAGTAAAGGTTAGAGCTGAGGTTATTTTAGGAGGGTGGATTATTAGGCTACCTGCACTCTACAGAGGAGGAATAACTATGGACATGTCAGGGTCACTCCGGAATTGCATTAGACAGTGAGAAGAATCAAGAATTTAATAGAGGGAAAGAAAGGAGCCAAAGCGGTAAAGCAACAAAGGATATTTAAGGGGGCAGAACTGCAATGACTAGTGGACATTGTCGACAAAAATCGAGAATAGAAATAGTCGACATTGAATTGTCTATTGTTGGCAGACACGTTTATTAAACAGACGGTGGCACCTCTACATGAATATTATCTCTAAAGAGAGGCGTTCATGCGCAATAGCGTCTCTGTCTCGAGCAGTAATATAAACATACATAAATGGTGGAGGTTACATCAAGTACGTGGACCAAAAATTCTAAAAAATGGGATCATTTTAGTCTGGATACGTTTAATAAAAAGACTACTTGAAACGTTTGGAAAGCAAACCTAGCGTAACATGGCGAGAGCACATCGTACAGTTAAACTAAATGGAGTCTGACTCCCCTCAGTAAGATTCAAGGTAAGTTGAAGTGCATACAGTTTTGATGACATTGTATTTGATTGTACAGTTTATACACATATATTTTGCTATTAAAAAGAGCATGACCGTTATGCCACAGTGTTCACGGATAACATAGAAGAAATCAAGTGCAGGACGAAGGGCAAACGTCAGTTGTTAAAACACTAAAAAACACAGTTCAGTTGTTAAAACCATTTAAACTGTTAAGACCTGTTAAGATCTTTGGTACAAACTTTGTACATCATAAAATTCATATACTTGTTGTATGTACTGTTAAACCTTTCCTTTGTTTACGGGGATAAAAAGTTTTGACTTCATTTTAATGTATTATTTAATTCCCTGTCCCTGAAAATGGACAGAGGTTATTTGTGGATGTGTGCCTCTGCTGACCAAGCATAGTGCATAATTGTTTTTAGATTTTTATTCTATTTTTGCACGGATCTGGAGTATGTTCAATAAATCATATATTTTTCCACTGCACCCATTTTATTGTGTTTATTATCATTAAACACATAAACAAATCAATGTCATGCTAAATTTAAGAAAAAGTAATAATTTTTTGATTATTCAACTAATTGTTTCAATAGCAGGTGACCAGTCGACAAAAAAAAAAGAATTGTTAGTCGCAGGCCTTCAAGGGTCTGCAGTGCTAGAAATTTTAAATCTAATTGCACACGCACAGAATTACTGTAACACCGGCACACATTCACTCACTCACTCCCGCCGCCCCGTCCATATGGTCCTTCCGATATAAAATAATTCCTCTCAAACCGGATTAAATGCTCTTATACTGCAAGTGAAGTACCATAAACATGTAAGATGTGGATCAAATGTGCAAGGATGATTTCCAGGTTGAAGTCTTAGATGTCATTTTTGTCGTTCTGTACTGCCCTCTAATGGAAAGTGCTCGGCTCAGAGAGAAGGGAAGAAGCTGCTGCTGAGCACGCTGCACAGAAAGACACAAATCCTAATCGGAAAAGAGCTCAAGGCATTCAACTTTTTCTAGTAAATAAACGCAAATTAAAAATGATGAAAGGTCTAAATTGACACGTGAAGACTCGCCGATTTGAAAAGTTGTTGTATATAATGTATAAGACATCGGCACTGGAGGTGGATGGCGAGACGAGAGCAAACAATGAGATCTAAATGGAGACAAAACAAATACTCCACTACAAAGCTTTGTAGCGGCAAAATTCTGAGCCTTTATCACTGGATGTCGAACAAAGCACTCGCTTGGCAGGAAATTAAAAAAACAACGAGAGGTACAAAGACTAATTCAAGCTCTCAGGAAAAAAAGAAATAACAACAATAACAATGTGCAGAGACATATTTTTAAGGGAATAATAACTCTTTAGAAAAAAAACATTCCAAGCACTATCTGGCAAACGCAGAGCAAGCCCACGGGAGCATATGTTTGTAATTCCTACTGTTCTCGGTTTAAGTTATTTTTGCACATTCTAATTCTGCAAACAACTCACTTGCACGTTAACTATGCAAGCATCTCTATTCTTAGATTTAAAAAAAATGAATTTCAATGGAATATTTACAGTTAACATTGCGTGTTTTGTCTGCATGTGTGTGTGTTTTGCACTTGCTATAGTTGGCGTGGGTCGCACGTCAGCCCTACTTGCGCCTCTTCTCATGGGCAAGCAGCCATTGTTTGAGGTGGTCGCCCTTGCCGCTCATGTAGGGGCCACTCTGGCCACTGCTGGAAATGACTCGGTGGCAGGGGATGATGAGCGGAATCTGGCACGGGCAAACAAAAGAGGAATTCATCCCTAAGGAAGCAGACGTGCAACTTTTTACAAATGTTGTGTAAGCACATCTCCACACACACGCCCAGATACTTTGATGTCTTATCTTTTTCTGGAAAAGGTGCGAATAAATATGGTTATTACAACGCCAATTTTAAGATTCACCGCAGAGAATTGTTTTTTTAAAGAATATCACAGATAGTATTAATACATAAATATGTCATCAGCAGTAAAAATATAGAGTTGTCCAAAATGTTGATGTTTTTCAAAGATTTTATATTTACTCATTGAATCTATATAAAATACACATTATTGATGACATTGGCCATGTTGACAAGCAGACGTGCAACTTTTTGCAAATGTTCTGAAAGCACATCATCTCACACTTGCTCAGACACTTTGATGTCTTATCTTTTTCTGGAAAAGGTGCAAATAAATATGCTCATTATTATAATTATTTGTGAGTATCATTATCTTTAACCACAGGTCATTATTCTTAAAAAAATAATTCTCTACAGTGAATTACAAACCTGGCATGTTTAAAATAATGATTACAAATAATTATATTAATGAACATAAATATTTGAATCTTTTCTCGAAAAACATAAAACATCAAAGTGTCTCTGGGTATTGCACAATATTATTCATTTCAAGCAGTGGCCAGAGTGGCCCCTACATGCGGTAAATCTTTTTAACCAGGGAAGCACGGCGGAGCAGTGGTTAGCGCGTGTGCGGCACAGTTCTGAGGTCATGAGATCGAACTTTGCTGTGTGGAGTTTGCATGTTCTTCCCGTGCTTGCGTGGGTTTCCTCCGGGCACTCTGGTTTCCTCCCCAAATTCCAAAAAACATGCATGTCAGGTTAATTGGCCGGTCCAAATTGTCCCTAGGTGTGAATGTCTGTCGCTGTGTGGCCCGCGACTGGCTGGCAACCAGTTCAGGGTGTCCCCTGCCCACTGCACGAAGACAGCTGGGATGGGCTCCAGCACCCCCGCGACCCTACTGAGGATGAGCGGTGCAGATAATGGATGCATGTATTATTTTAACCAAGCCAGTTTTATAATGCACTGCAGGGATTTTTTTTTGAATGACACAGTGAAGAGTAAATGCCGGAAAACATTTAAAACATAATAACAAGTCATAAGCAGGTGAATTATAGTGTTGTCCAAATCATTGATGTTTTTAACCCTGGAGAACCTAAGAACCCTTTTCTTCTTTGGAAAATGGTGACCCGTGGAGTTCTCCACGGTTAAAAGTAGTTGTTTTGACTTGTGGTCCCTGAATCAAATATTGGTGACATTGATGATGCTGTCAAGTATACATGCAACTCTTTGCAAATATTGTGCAATACATAGAGACACTTTGATGTTTTGTGTTTTTCTAGATGAGGCGCAAATAAATATGTTCATTAACATAATGATTTGAATCATTATTTTAACCATGCCAGGTTTGTAATTCACAGCCTAGAATTTATTTTTAAAGAACAAAACAGTGAAGTGTGAATACAGAAAGACATTTAAAACACAAAAACAGGTCATAGGGTTGACCAAATTGGGGATACATTAATATCTACTTATAAATAAGTATGAAATACAAACTTAATATGGCATTGATAACGCTGTTTTAGATAAAAAAAATATATTTGTCATGTCCCCTCACCATTTGACCCTTATTTACTGCAAAACTAAGTACAGGAGAATTAGATCCACTGTTAATTGAAATATAAATATGATTTTTGTAAAAACGTCACTAGTTTAGCGACAATGTTAATGAAATAAAAGCTAACTGGAAATACATCATCTTTGTTTGTATTTTTAAATGTTTTCATTTACTGATTTTGTAAATGTATCTAAGTATACATCTGCTGTTCCAAGTCTCATGTCATTTCAAACGATCATGTTTGATAAAAGTTATTTTGTTTTTAATTTTGACAGTATGAACTACCCTATTACTTTTGACAAACTCGTCCCGATAGAGATGTATTATAAATGAAAGAGCCTTTGATTTACCACATAAATGGCATAACTTCCAAGCAACCATCACACGGACAATGTGAATGTGGATTTCTCGTGGTGAGACAAAAGTTCCGCAACCCAAAATGCATGGTTGGGGCGATGGCTCAGTCAATGGCGATAAATGTTTTCCCCACTCTTTAAAAATGTAAAGCAAAGAAGCAATCAAAAATTAATGGGCAAAAACACCAGCAGGATGAATATTCAATGGAGAGGGTGTCAACATTAAGATCTGATAACCCTGTGATCATTAAAAAGAGGAAGTCGGTGGAGCGTTTGCTCTTATTGCAGGCGACTGGCGGGAGGGGGCCCTGTGTTCTTTGTAAACCAAATGGCTGGAGAAAGATTAAACAAGCCAGCCTAAAACACTGCGATCATTGTAAATTCAGGGCAAAAGCGGTTTCGCCTGTTACTATAAATCGTAACAATTATCTCAAGTGAAACTGTTTGGTGTTTATTGATGTTACTGTATTTCTTCACTGCAGTATCAAGCTCAACCCCCCAAAGATATTCTTTTGTCATTTATTCTATATACTGTACATAAGGTGCCCCAGACTATAAGACGCATGAAATCTAGACTACATTAAGAGTTTACAGACGAGTACATATTAATATGTGCAGCTGACCATAACAGTGTATGCAATAGAAATCAAACACAGGTTGTGGCAGCGGGAGTACTGACACCAGGTTTCTTACAGCTTAAGGCAAGTTAAGTTCAAGACTTTTTTAATGCCTTTTGAAATCAAATTGAAGACCAAGTAGACAAAAAAAAAACAACTGAAACAAGCAAAACAAAAAACACCACGAGATTTAAAGGCATCATCCCCCCCAAAAAAAAAACGTAAATCCAGGATATGAAAAATTTGTCAATGTTACTAAATATTTGCATTTTCATTTTTAAGACTTTCGAAAATTGGATTTCAATCATTTTCCCGCCCAAATAAGGCCTTATTTTTAGAATCATGAATTCAATGCCTAGTAAGTCTTTTAAAGAATCTGCAGGAATCCTGTGACATGTTACCTCTAAACCACCAGTGGTATAGATTACATATAAAACGGAAATAGAGTTTTACCCATAATAACACTATTTTTACTCACAGTGCCAAAAAAGTGCATTCTGATAAGTGAAAAAGTCTATCCACTTCTTTACATGTGCATCAATAACCTTTAGGTTCAATATGTATACATACCTAAAAGAGCTTGTGTAGTATTTTGTTGAAAGACCTTTTGTTTTCTTCACTCTATGTTGGTATATAAGTAGAGAGAGTGTTTAACAAATCACAATGCACCGTACAAATCAGTGTACCTGGCACCATGAGTAAAAATAGTGTGATACTGAGGTAAGGTCTAATGCAAGGGCAAGAATATATGACAGATATGGCTCTTTTTGTGAGTACATTTGGCTTGGACATAAAAATTAACTCTAGCAAATGTTCTTTGACACATTCCAGTGTTGGGGTTGAGCAAAGCATACTTTACTATATGTGATGCAGAAGCAACACAGAAAACACTATTAGTTCGCTCCAGTATATTCAATATGGGGCAGAGTCTCAACTAGTTTAAAGTCAAGGTGTCACACCAACACACCCCCTATTTATGGAACCTATTCAACAATGTAGATTCACTGTTAAGACACGTTATGATGAAAACCCACAGAACAAACCGTCAACACCCCAAAACCCCAGTAAAGAAATTTGATTGGGTGAGCGGCAGGGATGGGAGGAGCTATGCATCCATAGCACATGCACTTTCTTCTCTCAGGAGGGAGACAAATATTGGGTGGTATATTTGTGTTGATAAGGGACACAGGCACTTGCCTCATTATTACTTTGTAAATTTGATCATATCACAAAGAACTAAATTGTGCTAAAAATTTTGCTTATGTCTGGAGTGTGGGTTTGGGGGTTTTGTTGAATTTAGTCTTAAATTATATGGTGTGGCTCTCAAATAATAATTCTGGCCCAGATTAACCCTATGCAAATCAGTGTTATTGGCACTGTGAGTAAAAACTCTCTGATAACGAGATAAGGACTAATACCTTGTTGCATGTACCTCAGGTAGTCTAGTGGTAAAGTGCATGTGCCCGTTGCATACAATGGTTTGCAATTTCCGTCAGCCATGTTTATCGATTTGATCCATCATTGCACAATCATTGTTCAAATACAGTATTACTGTAAAACATTGTATAGTATCGCATACCTATAATACTGTATGCATTTCCAAATCGTATCTGCCGTACTCCGCGTTATATAAGGCGCACTTTTAAATTTCTGGCGTTTTACTCGCACCTTATAGTCCGGAAAACACAGTACATTAAAAAAATAAAATGTCAGTGCCAAACGAGAGCGCTCTGTGATTTTTGGTTGATCATAACTTGATGGCTGCCGTGGCATATAAAAGTTGGATGCACTGCGCGCCTCTCTTCAGATCCATCATTAAACCGGCTCCCATATCAACGGCAATAAAACTTTCTGAGCCTCAGATTAACCTTGCAGACAGAGAAATACTGCTCTCGTATTCAGATCAATATTGTTCCCCGGGTTCTGTAGAAGAGCAGGGTACCCTGAAGGCCTACGCATCTGCTTCCTGACTGTGCGGGGAGAGGTGTGCTGCGCCGGAGGTGGAGGGGGTTAACGGTGAATGTGTTGCGATGCTTCACACTGAGCTTATCAATACTCAAATCCTGGTGAGGGCCGAGTGCCACAGAGAAGGCGCGGATCGATTGAGCACACTGAGCTTTTCGCAGCTGAAGCCGTAGCGCAGAGGCGCTACTGACAAGTAATTGACACCGACAATCTGACTCAGGATCAGTGGCTGAGGGCTAAAGCTCCCATCTTCCTTTCAGAAAAAAGGAAGGAAGAAATGGAGGAAGGAAGAAAGGGAAATAAGGAAGAAAGAGAGGTAAAGAAGCAGGAAAGAGCTGTAAGGAAGACAGTTAAGAAAGAGACTCATAATTAAGAAAGAATGCAGCATCGTGACCATATTGCAATGAACATGAGTGCAATAACTTTGAGAAGCACAAAGAAGGAATAAAATACAAGGACGGATGCAAAGTACAGAGACTGAAACTGCACCTTTTTTCTTGTCATTTTGTTCCCAGCATTCCACAAGGGTTTTAGTTTTGAGGGGTTTCTGGAGCAGCAATAGAGCGGAAAATCATGTCAACACTGTCTTCTAGGTGGACCTCATGTTATGTAGAATAAATACAATTTGAGAATTTAATACAAGCATGTTTGTAGGGTAGGTAATATATTTTGACTTATTATTTAAATCAATATTGTTTTTTTAATTTTAATTAATTTAATTTTAATTATTTGTAACTTGTAACAGTTCTGAGGTCGTGGGAACCTCCTGAGTGGGTTCAAATCCAGCTCCCGGCCTTACTGTGCGGAGTTTGTATGTTCTCCCCGTGCTTGCGTGGGTTTCCTCCGGGCACTCCGGTTTCCTCCCACATTTCAAAAACATGCATTTCAGGTGAATTGGCCGGTCCAAATCGTCCCTAGGTGTGACTAAGCGAGTGAGTTGTCTGTCTCTGTGTGCCCTGCGATTGGCTGGCAACCAGTTCAGGGTGTCCCCTGCCCACTGCCCGATGATTGCTGGGATGGGCTCCAGCACCCCCGCGACCCTACTGAGGATAAGCGGTGCAGCTGATGAGATGAGATTTTTTTGTAACTATGAGGGATTGTCTCCTTAAAATTTAAAAAGTAGTGATTATACAGTAAAGGGGTCGACTAAATAATTTTAGTCAAAACATTAGACCAATGTTAAATAAAATTAAAATAGTATTTTGTAATTTTGATTGACTGATGGTTATTTACTTTGATATAGACTAAATTACTGAATTTTAATGAATGTAGTAACTGCTGTTATCCTTTCCTTCATGACTTGGAACCTTTTTAATGATACAGCTGTATGAAAAAATATCAATGGAAACCATCTAAAGCAGCCTCAGACCATTCATGACTCCACCATAAGCATGACACTGGCCAAACATGGCATCCATGGGAGAGTCCCCACGCAAAATACACTGCTATCACAAAAAAACAGAGTCATATCACATTTGCTAAAAAGCATCTTGAGTATCCTCAAGTCCTTTGTAGAAACATTCAAATTCACAAAACATGGACTGATAAGTCAAAAATAGCTTTTTTTAGAAGGTGTGCAGCCTGTTACATCTGGCGTAAAAATGACACAGCATTTGACGAAAAGAACATGATGCCAGCAGTAAAGCACGGTGGTGGCAGTGTGATAGCCTGGGGCTGCTTTGCTGCCTCAGGACCAGGACAACTTGCTGTGTTTACCAGAAGATCCTGAAGGAGAGCGTCTGGCAATCAGTTTGTGCCCTCAATATCAAGCGCTCTTGGATCATGCAGCAGGACAACGATCAAAAAACACCAGTAAGCCCTCCTCTAAATGGCTCAAACAACAAAATGAAGATTCTCCAATTGCCGAGTCGAAGTCCAAATTTAAATCCAATGGAGATGCTAATGCAAGAAAACCCTCCAACATGGCAGATCAGAACTAATATTTTCAAATAAGACTGGGCCAAAATTCTTCCACAGGGTTGTGAAAGACTCATTACCAATTATTGTATTTGATTTCTGTTATCGCAGGCAAAGGGGTCCAGCTCGTTATTAGGTTCAGCGTAGGGGCTGCACGATTTTGGGAAGAAAAAAAAAAATATATTAATAATTGCAATTTTTCAGACCGGTATTGCGATTTTAATGTTATTTTCTGTCTTTATTCTTAAGTACATTTTCTGTGATAGTTTTGTTTTTGTTAATACTCAACCATTTTAAAATGCTAAAGCTAGAAAAAAACAGCACTAGCACTGGCTAGATTTGTTAAGGTTTCTTTCTGTTGACCATGTTTTACTGTTCAATTCCCTAATCGATAGAAGTACCTACTCACCTATGAAATGCACTAGGTCGCACCTCAAGCTCATTAAAATAGCGGTCTAGACATGTTTCAAAATAAAACATCACAACATAACATTCCAATTATTTTTTATTTATTTATTTTGACATGTCTTCATAACCAAATAAAGGCAATCTCTAACGTAAAAAACATCTGAAAAAAGGAAATAATGAACTCTTAAAAAAAAAAAAAAGCAAAACAATTTGCACAGTATAGAACACAAGTCTGATTTTAAAGCAAAATACGATATGTTACGCAGTTCAGCTTCCACTTTACCCCTGCATTTGGCGTACAATTCGGGAACAGCCACTTGAGCAAAACAAGTCCTCGAAGGAAGGGCAAACTTTTTTATCTATTGCGTGCAAAAGATTACGAAAGCCTTCCCCCGAAACTGTGTTATGCCGAAGCATTTCTTTGATGATATAGCGGGTCAAAGCATTGGTTATTTCTTTGTGTCTTCACTAACTTTTTATTTTTATTTTTAAGCTGCTGGTATATATGACTTGTGTTTCCTCTGCACAGGCATTTTTCTTCAGTTCCACGTCCGCTTTGTCAAAACCAAATTAGGTCCAAACAAGTGATGTACCGCCTTTCTATGGTGCAAGCTTTATTTCCTTCTTGTTTGTTGACTCTGGAACTATGTTTACAGATTCTGCCATAATGACTCAATGAGCTCACACGGTGGGTGTGGCATAGTGTGGTGCTTACAAACTTTGAACCTCCTTTATTGGCTAATGCTGTTATTAAAACTTGCCTCTGATTGGCCGGCGCTTTATAAACTCCAACAGTAACAATTGTGGTTGGCCTAAACTCCATCACTTACTACAAAACCTTAAAAAAACTGCAGTGCTTTGCAGTTTCACAACCGCACTACGTCAAATCGCAATGTCGATTCGATTTTGGTTAATCGTGCAGCCCTAGTTCAGGGGAAAATAACTTTCACATAGGACATGATACGTTTTAATTTATTTGTGCCCTTTTTTGTATCTCCTTGAGTTGTCACTGTGCTATTAAAATTAATTTGATGTTCTGAAATCTTTGCGAGTGATAAGTATGCAAAAAGAAGGAAGCAAATACTATTTCACGGCACTGTATGTGTTAACAGTGTGTGTCTGTAAAAAAATGGATTCGAGAAAATTATTCAGTCAACCAGAAGCAATGCCACTGGCTAGTGTACCTAATAAAGTACAAAAAAGTGACATCATGTAAAAAAAGATGTGGCCTGACTACATTTGTGTATAAGAGATGTTCTCTGTCTTACACCGGAGGTGCCCAAAGCGCTACACGGGCACAGCTAAACGGCCTTTGATCATAGGGTTTGATCATAAGGAGACACATCACTTGCCCCCTGGCCCTCCGTTCGGCACAGTGGGACAAAGGCGCACCGGGCCGACATTCTCTCCTCCAGAATTATAGAGAAAAAGGTAAAAATGCATCATCGAGGGGTGACACAAGGTGTGGGCTTTAGATCTTGCTGGAGGTCGACTAGGTATGTTCCCTTTTTCCTTGACTGCGTTTCTCTGAAAGGTCCGGTTTACTTCACCCGGATCGTACTTGCAACAAGATGCTTGTTAAAAACATATCCTGCATAAAGGAAGACTTGGAAACAATGGCAAGTATTAACTTTCAATTTTTCATACTTTTTGAATCTGTTTTTTAAATTCATTTGGTCTGTGGTAGCTGGTGGAAAACACAAAGCTCTATTGCCGAAATGTGCTTTTTCATTTGGGTCAGTGTATCTTATAGGTGCAAGTAACAAAAACTAAAAACAAATAGCTCACTCAATAGTGATTCAAACTGATTTCTCTCATATGAAATTACAATCACGAAAATAAAGTAATTAAATCCCAAGTCTGTTTCTTACCTTGTAATTGTTGATAATTAGTGAGTGATCAAAGTCATCTTATCTGCAATTTTTTCATTGCAACTAACGATTACTTTAATATTGGATTTTTTAGAAATGTCAACATATTGATTACAAATGTTGATCAACACCTTACGCATTGCTAAATATTATTATCAATCTGCTCTGACTGATGAAGGAAATCAGAAGGTTACATGAGCATGGGGATTATAGGGCTTTCAAGAAGTATTCCATAATTAAAATAATTAAATTATTTGGTATTGATTATCTTTTGCACCTTTGAAGGTAATTAAAGACATTATTTATTCCCAAAAAACTATCGTACTTCAAAATTTGTGACTGCATATACATATATATATATATATATATATATATATATATATATATATATATATATATATATATATATGAGTGACTGTTTTGATGGAGACACTATCCGCTATGGTATGCAATTTTGGAGTCAAGAGCAACTATCTTCTTCGGAAATGACTAAAAACACCAGTTTAAGCTATGACTCATTTTGTTGCTGTCATGAGAAAAAAGTGCATCCATTATTTTAACAATTATTTTATTAAATGTTTTTTTTCACTTGTTTACATAATAAATACATGTTTAGGTTATAAAGCATAAGACCAAAAGGTATAAAAATAATACTCAAGTATTGAGATATGTTATCACTTTCTTATTACAGCAACAATATTCATCATGATAACTACTGGAATTCCTGATTTGTGTTATTCAATCTTCTTACCTTGAGATATTATTTAATATGTAAAATTGAAATGGCCTCATCATCACTTATTTTTTGGGAAAACTATAAACACAAGACCAATTTCAGATGCCCCCATAGTCATGTAAAATGCCCTGAAATCGTAAGCCTGTGACATACCGGGTTTTTCCTCATGGCCCCGCCCACTGCCCTCGCTGCTTTAGGATTTCCTGCCATCTCAGCTAAACGTTTGTAGGAGACCGTCTCCCCGACTTTCACGTCTCTCAACAGGACATGCAACACCCGACTGCTGAATGTGTCTGTGGGAAAGATGAGGGAGAAAGACAATGTATTAATTATCCATATTTCATGTTGACAATATCTGTGTATTGTTTGTTAGTGCTACATTCATTACAACCTGGTAATCCTTTTTAGTTTTTTACAGTTTACTTTTTAATATACTTTAATTATTTTATATTTTATTGGTATTGTTAATGCAACATCTATTGCAGCCTGGTCATCCTAGAACGGGGATTACCTCATGTGTGGTTCACGAGGTTTTCTCCATTTGACTCATGCTGAGGTTTTTGAGTTTTTCCTTGCCATCATGTAGGTTTCAGATGAGATGGTGTCATAATAGTCTGTAGTTTGCAATAATCTGTTGTCTGTGCAGCCCTTTTAGACTCCTTCTGATTAAAGACGCTATAAATGAACATGACTTGACTATCAAAGTGACAGTTGCCCCAAAAAGTTAAAATTCAAAGCAGGGGTCTCAAACTAAATTTATTTAAGAGTGGCATTGGAGCCAGGGTCTGGGTGTGGTTGGGCCAATTTGGGTTTTCTACAAAAAAAAGGTTGGATAAAAAAAATCCACAATTATCAAATATCCGTTTTAAATTTGCTACACGTAATATGATCTAAAAATAAAAAAATAAATATTCAGGATTAATATGAAAATAAAACAGTAAACATGTCATTGTATTTGTAGTGCAAACAAAAACAAGTGCTAAAAAGCGCAAAGAAGAATACAAATTACGGACACTCAACAGAGCTAAAATGCAACTTTTTTTTTGCCCAGCCTTTTGTAAAAATGAAAATGAAATTAAAAAAAAGGGGGGAACAGGAAAAATGTGGTTAGCGCATGTGCTGCACGGTTCTGAGGTCACGAGATCGAACCTCCTGTGTGGAGTATGCATGTTCTCCCCGTGCTTGCGTGGGTTTTCTCCGGGCACTCTGGTTTCCTCCCACATTCCAAAAACATTCAGTTCAGGTTAATTGGCCGTTCAAAATTGTCCCTAGGTGTGAATGACTGAGCGAATTGTCTGTCCCTGTGTGCCCTGCGACTGGCTGGCAACCAGTTCAGGGTGTCCCTTGCCCACCGCCCGAAGATAGCTGGGATGGGCTCCAGCTCCCTCGTGACCCTACTGAGGATAAGCGGGGGAGATAATGGATGGATGGATAATGAAAGAAAAAAAAATGGAAAGGGGAAAAAGCACAGGAAAAAAGAACAAAATATGAATAAAAGTAAGGAGCAAAAAAGTAGAAAAACTGAGAAAAAAGTAAAATAAGGAAAGAAAAGAAAATATAAATGGAAAAGAGAAAGAAAAAAAGGAAAGGACAAAAACAGAAAAAATTAAAAGCAAAAAAATTGTAAGAAAAGAAGGAAAAATATAACAAATAAAGAAAAAAGAAAGGTTTTTTTGGAGGTAGTCGTATAAGCAAGAAGGCCGGCAATGATGTCAGCTCACTCTAGGTGAGCCTCATCTTATATTGCCGTAAATTCCGGAATATAGAGCGCACCTGATTATAAGCCGCACCCACCAAATTTTAAGAGGATAGCCGCTTTCGTACTTACACAAGCCGCACCTGTATATAAGCCGCATGCACCCACATTAAAACATATAACATAATCACAAGATTAACCCAAACCCCACTTCGAGTCCCGCAATTTTAACTGAGGGGAATTTTGTAGAGGTTTATTGTTCTATATTCTTTATCAATTATCCATTATCGGTCGAATCATAATACACTACAAAGCCAAAAGGGCGAGACACTTGCTCCCAGCCAAGAGGCTGATTAAAGGTCGTAGCCACAGGGCCAAGCAGCGATCAGTGCGAA
This sequence comes from Urocampus carinirostris, assembly GCF_059441175.1. Classification (NCBI taxonomy): domain Eukaryota; kingdom Metazoa; phylum Chordata; class Actinopteri; order Syngnathiformes; family Syngnathidae; genus Urocampus; species Urocampus carinirostris. The sequence continues at coordinate 10,920,909 of NC_142361.1, forward strand.
TGCACCGTTCCCGGAGATACTGCAATACCGGGCCGATGCATGGAGTGGACAAAGCAAGCTCTTATTCCAGCTCCCAATTGCAAAAAACAACTGGACATAAGGCATAAAGTACTAAGTCCAACAACCACAGTCTGACTATAAAGTACGCAGTTCCAAAACCACAGTACACAGTTCAAAGACCACAGCTGGCAAAATAACGGAAAATGATACCGGTAGTTATCATTGGTTGCAGACTTGCAGAGTCCGGGTCCCGTTAAAAGAAGTGTATATTTCCAAAGTCAAGGGTGGAAAAAATATATATCCACTATTGTCTGCCGTGTCCACAAACACTCACCTTTACCGGTCCCCACTTCCCGTCATCCCCCGCGTCTGTTACGCCCCTTCTTTTTAATTGGTCAGTGCAAAACTTATCAGAATAAGTGTCCAAAATAAATACAAATAAATACATTACAAAAATATACAGTTGCATATACATATTATACATGGTTACACATATTTACAAAGAAAGACGGTACACCGAGAGAGTTTTTAAAGTTTTAATAATAATATTATAACTTTCATCCCAAACCGTGCCTGTGAAGGGTAGCAAAACGCTACCTAGCAACACGCTAGCAACGCATTAAACGGGTCTGTTAAAAAAAAACATCCCGTACTTGTAGAAACCACGGTGAACCGTCCTCATCTTCCTCCCCATTACTGACGTCATCAATGTCGTCTTCCCCAGTATGGGCAAGAGACTTTGTCATATAGACGACATCCCACGCTACCTTATTAAAAAACACGCTCGCAAGGTAAAGTTTGCGTGCAATAGCTCTGTTTCCTTCTTTATCGGACTGCTCGATTGCGTTTAGCTCATAAGGTGCGTCATGTGCCTTGAACTCGAGCGCCGCTGGCGGCTGATAGAAAAATTACATAAATTGGCCGCATCACTGAATAAGCCGCAGGGTTGAAAGTTTGGGAAAAAAGTAGCGGCTTGTAGTCCGGAATTTACGGTAAATAAATGTACATTTCTTCACCTACAAGCATTTTAAGACACCTTATAGTTTATATTAAAGTTCATGAATTTTTGCTTTTATTTCAATTAATATTGTTGTTTTTTTAAATGAATGTGAGACACAAAATAATACACATTGTCCCTTTAAATTTTCATCTATCAAGACGGGGGCCTGAATTTATCATCTTGCGGGCTGCAATTAGGTTAGGGAGCGTGAGTTTGAGACCCTTGATTTAGGCCACCATGGACAAGTACAATAGAGTAAACAAATTGAACTTTTGACGGGTCCTTTGACGTTTAATTTGCCATTAAGCACCCGTTGCCTGGCTAAATACATGCAAGTCCCTCAATTTGACCTTAGCACTAGTAATATTACGCTACAGTAGCTGATGTGAGAAAATTATTTCCATAGCAGGAGAAAAAAAAAAATCTAGGTTATGCACCAAAAGGTCACAGCTAAAATTAAAAAAGTTGGCTCCTTCATTTAAAAGGATTAAGAGAGGCCAAAAAGACGGCAAATCTGCTCCAGATTTTTAATAATAATAATTTGAATGTTGCATACCATTTGTGGCAGCAGGATGACTTTGAGGTTAATCAGACCAATTTGTCCTTTTAATTGCTTTCTATTCAGAGTCGATTCATTATATCAACTCAGCTTAAATGGCAGAATTCTTCAAATCATCCGCAGCTTAACCGGCCGCATTAACAGCTCTGAATTCATTAGCGCTTTAGGAGTAGATTTATCAATTTTTTTTCTCGCGAATTACCAGGCAGAGGCGGAAAGGTGTGCTTGTCTTGGGTGCGATTGATTATAAAAACAAAAAAAGTCCTAGCACTTGAGAAGAAAAAAAATAATCAACGCGAGTTTCTGGGCTTTTGTTGCGAGCAAAGGACACTTTGCACGCAGCAGAACAAGACGCGAGAACAATAGTCTCGTTATCAAAAGGGGGTGAACTTTGTCTGGTATACACGAGCGTGCATACTCAGTCATGAAAATTCAATTAGAGATCTTTCATTCTCTCTCATTTATATGGTCTAAGAGAGCACATGACAAATGATCTAGGAGAAATCCCCCTAAATTGGCATTGTGTGAAAACATGTCACACACTCCTGTCTCACTTCTACAGAGTGAACATCCTTCGCTCCCCAGGCTCCTCTTGCTACCCCATAGTCACTTTCCGCTACACAAAGTCGCGCCAACAAGGCAATTTGCCTAAACTGGGGGGAATAAGTGTAAAACCTAAAGGGGATACGTTTGATTGATGCGCACCCATGTGAGTTCTTTGTCTTGTACAAGGCCCGTAGGTACTGTTTAATAATTTTTCAGGTAATAATCACGCTGTCAAGCAGATGACGGGCTCTTCCACAGACGCAGTCAATGTTATGACGAGGGTAGACGCTACCCCTGCCTGCCCCCAAATTTCCTTGATGCATTATTCCCCGGCACAAAAGTACGTTGCTTTTTGTCCTGTGTGATGCGCAAGCAGATATCGCCTTGTCACTTCTGCGCAGGTGACAGTCTGCCTAGACTTTAGTGGGTGCAATTCCGGCGTCAACGCCCGAAAGCAAAAAAAAAAAAAAAAAAAAAGTTTGGTGTTTTCACGTAAAAGCATCAACAGAATCTTGATCCATTTTTCAAAGGCAAAGCTGTAAACAAGAGTCAAGTCACATTTATTTTTACAGCCCTTAATCACAAAATGACTCAAAGGACTGCACAGGTTACAATTACACAATCCCCTGATCTTAAAAATACATACGGGCAAGGCAAAACTCAAAAACCTCAACATAAGGAAATTAGAAAACCTTAAGAAGGGCCTCACAAGTGGTAATCCCCTTCCAGGATGACCAGGGTGCAATAGATTTAGCATTAGGTAACAATACAAAAAATAATGAACATCAATAAAAAAACAAAGGTATTATGTAACGTATGCGTACACGTATATTCGGCGATAAAAGTGATCTTGAGCGTAATGCCAGGCTGTGCGTGAAAAAAAAAGTTTTATAAATTACCTTAAATTCGGACTAGGATTATAAACCGCACCCACAGAAAAAAATCAGATTGTACATACATAAGCCGCACCCGACTATAAGCGTATGTGCCACCATTGAAACATAAAATGTTCTCATGTCGGTGGGCTGCCAGACTTTTGATGAGAATAAGTGTCTGAAAATGTCACCAGTCACTGAAATATATCATGCCACATATCATTGGAAAGCTTAAACTCTTGGGATTTAAGATTGGCCATTTCAAAATATACTCATCCGAGAAACCTCAGGATCAGTCTGAAACAAGATACCTGAAAACTATAAAGCCGAGGTAACTCACCGAAACATTCCCTTGGGTCTTCTTCAACTTCTTTGAATGTCCTTTGTTACATCAAGGACAAATCATAGAATCAAACTATGTGAATTATTTACTCCAAAACATACATTAATGCCAACATATAAATAAGAATCCGCCTCAACATGGCGGCGCGCATGGATGCTGTGGCTAGTTGCTCTCCAGCTAATCTTCTATTTATTGCCGTTCTCTTGTCTTTTTTGCTTTCACTTTTGGACACGTGTGGCCAAAAATACTTACAGTAGGGACGAACTTATTCGGTTGGGTGGGCGTCTAAATTTCGACTTTTCGGGCACTTTTTATACCGCCTATGATATACCGTGCGAACTTCAAAGAGATCCGGCATCCTTGTGGACAGCTATTCCTCCTAATAAACGACGACAACTAAAGCTTTACTTGTTGATAACATTATTCGTGATTATAAACTTAACTGTATGGGGTCTTTGTGAAACTTGGTTACGCCCGGATGAGTATTTAGCGCTAAATTATTCTTCACCCCCTCACTACGCGAGTAGCCATGTAGCACGCACGTTGAAAAAGGGTGGCGGTGTCGCGCTCATTTCTGAAAAATCGCTCAAATTTAATCCTCGTACCTCTAATAATTACAAGGCGTTTGAGGCTCTTGTGATGCGGTCCTCTCTATTGTCAATTTATGTAATAACTATCTATCGCGCACCTGGGCCATACACAACTTTCTTAGATGAATTTGCTGAACTTTTGTCTGAACTAGTAACCTATGCAGACAAAATTATAATTATGGGGCACTTTAACATTCATATGAACTCCCCACTCAGTTCACTTACTATTGCGTTTAGGTCTCTAATTGATGCATTTGGTTTTATTCAACTGGTTGATTTGCCAACCCATAAAAATGGAAACACGCTAGACATGATTCTGACTCGAGGAGTTTCAACCTCAAACATTATGGTGTTACCGTGTACTACCGTTATCTCGGATCATTATTTAGTTACATTTGAGGTGCTAGCTAAATGTAGTGTTAAAAAAGCTGAAGGATTTAAAGGACGCAATATAAGCACTGGCACAGTTTCTGAGCTCTTTGAACTCCTTCCTGGAGCAGTTGCGTCCTTTCCTTCATACAATGGCTCGATTGACTCACTCATGAATGAGTTCAATACCACCCTGACTAGTGTCCTGGATTTAATAGTGCCCATAAAGCTGAAATCACGTCCTAAAAGACGCACGCCTTGGTTTACTGATGAAACTAGAACCCTTAAACAAGAATGCAGGAAATTGGAAAGAAAATGGCGCGCTACCAAGCTTGAGGTTTTCCATCAAACCTGGTGTGACAGCTTGTTAAAGTATAAAGCGGCCCTTGCCTCTGCAAAATCGGCCTACCTTTCGAAGGTGATTGCGTCTCAAAAGAACAATCCCAAAGCCCTTTTTGACACTGTAGCATCGCTTACAAGGCAACAGACTATCGCAGATAGTTCGACGCACTCTGCTCATGACTTAATGGTCTTCTTTACTAAGAAGATTCAATGCATACAGTAAGAAATTGCTAAAGAAATTATTAATACCACACTTATTAAAGGGCTGAAATCTACAGATGCACGACAGGGTGGCTGTCCTGGGAAATTGTCCGGTATTAGTGAACTGTCACTTGATGATCTCAAACGGGTGGTGAATGCGGCCAAACCGAAAACTTGCCAGTTCGACCCGCTCCCAGGTTCACTTATTAAAAGTCTTTTTGGCGTCCTTGGACCTTCAGTTCTAAATATTATAAACATATCACTCTCCTCAGGTGTAGTTCCAGCAGCTTTTAAGTCCGCCGTTATTAAACCCACACTGAAACGACCCAACCTTGATCCAGAAATCTTAAGTAATTATAGACCTGTGTCAAACCTACCTTTCCTCTCGAAAGTACTTGAAAAAGTAGTGGCACAGCAGCTGAATGATTTCATATCCGAGAATAACCTTTTTGAATCCATGCAATCAGGATTTAGGGCTAACCACTCTACTGAAACAGCTCTGATCAAGGTAACAAATGATCTCCTACTGGCAATGGATTCTGGCGCTTCATCACTTTTGCTGCTGCTGGATCTTAGTGCTGCTTTTGACACAGTGCACCACAATTTCCTACTATAACGGTTGGAAAAATGGATTGGTCACTCAGGAACCGTCCTCTCGTGGTTTAGATCCTACCTCTCAGATAGGACGCACTGTGTTAAATATGGTGAAATTACATCTGAGTCCTTTAATGTTACCTGCGGTGTTCCACAGGGTTCAGTGCTTGGCCCCCTTCTTTTCAGCATTTACATGCTTCCATTAGGTGATATTATTCGCAAGTACAATATCAGCTTCCACTGCTACGCAGACGACACTCAACTATATCTTCCGTTGAAGGAATCTCCCACACTCAACTGTGGAAATTTGGAGGCCTGCCTCATTGAGATAAAAGAGTGGATGTCACTCAATTTCTTGCGTCTTAACTCTGAAAAGACCGAAATGTTAGTCATTGGTCCATCTAAATGCCGTGACTTATTCTCAAAAACTGCTGTGAACATTGACAAATGTCACATCACACAAAGTGACTCAGTTAAAAATTTAGGTGTCATATTTGACCCTGATCTATCCTTTGAAATGCATGTAAAGAAAATTACTAGAACCGCTTTCTTCCATCTTCGTAACATTGCTAAAATCCGTTCAATACTGTCTCAGTCGGATGCGCAAATTATAATTCATGCATTTTTTACCTCCCGTCTCGATTACTGTAATGCACTACTCTCTGGTCTCCCGAAGTCTAGAATCAAGTCTCTTCAGCTGGTACAAAATGCCGCAGCGAGGCTTTTAACTAAGACAAAAAAGTACGATCACATAACACCGATTTTGGCTAACCTGCATTGGCTCCCAGATAGCCTTAGATGTGATTTAAAGGTTCTCTTAGTATTATACAAAATCATACATGGACTTGCTCCCTCTTATCCTTCAGATCTGATTTGCCCCTATGTCCCGGTCCGAAGCCTACGATCTGAGAGTGCCGGTCTTCTGGTGATCCCAAGAGCAAAGAAGTGTTCTGCTGGTTCGAGAGCGTTCTCCATCCAGGCACCGGTGCTGTGGAATGCTCTTCCCCCTGAGATCCGATCTGCAACCTCAGTGGAAATGTTTAAATCTAAACTTAAAACTCACTTCTACTCCATAGCATATGAATAACCTACTCTTCTCGTCGGCTGAAAAATAGTCTGTGTAATATATTGTAATAATCTGTGAAGCCCTTTGAGACTCTTCGTGATTTAGGGCTATACAAATAAAAATGACTTGACTTGACTTGACTTAAAGATTTCTGTTTCGATAAACAGTGCTTTTTTTATGTAATCCGTTCATTTCGCCACAATTGTCAGTTTACAAATTAAAGAATTGAAAAACTATCCCCAATATAGTAGTAAGGTCTCTCCTTTCGATTGACACGTTTTCCATGATGAGGATCTGTTCATGCTAGCTTTATCCATGCACAAACCGCAAAGTTACATCAAATTTGCATCTTCCTCGACCCATATATTCTACCTGTCTCACTGTTATGCTCGGGTTCCCCTGGAGGCCGTTAGAAAAAAAAATGCAAAAATTAACCGCATCATTGCATAAGCCACAGGGTTGAAAGCTCTGTAATAAAGCCGCGGCTTATAGTCCGAATCTTAGGTCAAATGCATGCAGTCCAAAGAACAAATGTTAGTTGTTAAAACGTTAAAAGGGACAAACGCCAGTTGTTAAAAGTGTTTGTTTTTGAACTGTTAAGAATCGTTAGGTAATTGTATTACGGACTTTTCTTTTGACCAATAAATGTACTTTACGAAATGGTCATATTTGGTTATTTCCTATTCTACTGCTGCTCATGTGGCTTTTTTGGTTCAAAAGAATAACAAATGTTTACCTGATTGACATTTATAATGTATTTGCTTGTTGCTAAAACAATGAGAGATTTATTTCTTTATTGACCTACTCGAGTGCCTAATTGCTTTTTTTATTAATTTTATGTATAAATCAGGAGCATGTTAAATAGAATACCTAATTTTAACCAACCCAATTTTTCTTGTGTTTATTACCATTTGTCGCACGATTAATTAAACGTCATGATAAATTCAAGAAAAAATTAATACTGATTATTCTTCTCAATAGTTGGTGACTAGGCGACTATTAAAATAATTGTGGGGAGTAGTGGGCCCCCTTCCGCGTATCAAGGGACTATTATGTTGTGTTTGAGGTCAGGACCCTCTTTGGATTGGGATGTCGAGTGTTTAGATAAAAGTTGAGGGGGAAGCTCATGTTTACAGATGTCACTGGTTATTACCTAGCAGCAGGCAGGTAATAAGAGGATAAAGCTGGGTCGAAAAAAACAGGCCATTATAAAGTTATATGATTGATTTGCTCATTATTTTTGTTAGGGGAGCAATTTGGAATCGGGGAGGACAGACAATAATGGTAAATTCCATCAAATGGGTCAATAACATATCAAGTATGGAGACTACAGGCTGACAATATTGCGACCAGTGTTGGGACACAATTACTTTTTTCTGTAACAAGTACTGTAACGCATTGTTGGTAACATTTTGTAACTCTACTGTCGTTATTGTTTAGTGCTTTACTATGTGACTCTGCTACTTTACAAATGCAGACCAATAGTTGCAGTGTCCTGCTGACTCCTATTAGTTCATTTACATGGTCACATACCGTACATCCCTTGAAAAGGATGTATATAGTTACCTAAAATATAGTTATGGTGGTGCCGCCTAAAGCAGCACTACGCCAATGCTGAATTTCTTCTTATGTATATATTTTTCCTACCGTACATGCAATACTCGCATGTAAGCCAAATATACAAATATAAAATCAACTACTGAAACCAAGGAGTCAGCTTATATGCACATATTTAGTTATGCATCACGAGTAGCAAATGGTAAGCAGTACATGAGAAGGGGGCGTGGCCAATACAAGAACAACAAATTAACCGGAAATCAGTAAGCACACTTAAGCACAGAATTGATGGTAAGTGTCCTGAAATTTAGTCTTTTTGTTTGTAAAATTGTTTTTGCACGACATATGTACAAACCGGGTAGCATGGCAGCGCAATGGTTAGCGCATGTGCGACACAGTTCTGAGGTCATGGGATCAAACCTTCCCGTGTGAAGTTTGCATAAACTCCCCGTGCTTGCGTGGGTTTCCTCCGGGGACTCCTGTTTCCTCCCACATTCCAAAAACATGCATGTCAGGTCCAAATTGTCCCTAGGAGTGAATGAGCTACTGAGTTGTCTGACTCTGTGTGCCCTGCGTATGGCTGGCAACCAGTGCAGGGTGTCCCCTGCCCACTGCCTGAGGATGGCTGGGATGGGCTTCATCACCCCTGCGACCCTACTGAGGATAAGCCGTGCATATAATGGATGTGTAGAAACCTTTTTTATTTATTCTGTTTTTTACTTGGAAATCATATTTTTTAACATAATATTTACTGTCAGAGTAACACACTACTGGGGGTACCTGAATTACTTTTTATGTGGAATAACTATAAACTGAAACTAATTACTTTCTTTGAGTAGTGCGCCCAACACTTGGCGCGACAATGAAAAGAAAAACGAAAAGCGAATGGAATAAGAAACAACAATGGTAGAAATGCAGCAACCTCATTATCCTTTGTCTCTAATGGGAGGGAAGACTTTGACTCCCAGTCAAAGTGTCTCTCGAGTCTTGAGGGATGGACGCGTTTGAAGGCTGACGGGGTGATGATGATTCTCTGATTATTCGATATTCTGAAAATGTTCATTTCCCTAATTTCTCTCCACATCACAGGGACCCGGCCCGGGCGAGCGTCTCATCTCGCCCTACACCAAGCACTCGGGGGGAGGTTCAGGCTCCTGCAGGAACGCAGTCATTTGGGCTTTGAAGAGCGCCCCTGTAAGACCCCCTCCGCCTCCCCTTCCTCAGAAACCTGCTGAAGACCCACCAACCCCTCCTCTTTTAGCACGTTCTCTGCGCCGCTTACAGAGACTAAGATCCTCTCGTCTGTTACATATGGATGTATAATTAATGAGATAAGAATATTCATCGTTTTAAGAATCAACGATGGTGTCTGTGTTTTTCTTGAGGTAGAGCAGTATAAGAGAGGCTGTTTGGGAAGTAAATCATACTTTAGGGCTTCAACTAAAGATTATAATATTAATCGATGAATCGGTCAATTATTTTTTTCGATTAAACGATTAATTGGATTTTTAAAAAATACACATTTTATTGCCTCCTCTTTATTCAATTTTAAAGTTTTGGACAAATAAAAATCAGTCCCTTTGTAGTGTTTGACTGTTATGTGCCAATTTCCTTTGCAATTATGCAATATTCAACAAAACGAATCTTAAAAAATATGTAAGATAGATTAAAAAAAAAAAAAGGTCTCGAGATGCCATCTGCCGGACTAAAGTGGTACTACAACCCTCATTGTTAAAGCAAAATTTATTGCACTCCTATTTGCATGGATTTTCCTTGCTTAGTGGCTCATAAATTGTGCAACACAACAAATCTATGATTATATTACTTGCCAAAGATTTTAATAATCACCTTCTGGTACTTGCTCACACATACAGGATTCGTACACCTTTTTCATTTGCCAAATTCAAACACTTTTTTAAGGACTTTCAAGGCCAATTTTCCAATGTCTCCAGTACCGTTAAAACAAAAACAAAAAAATCAATGTAATAGCGCTTTGGTTTGAGGTCAGTTAGTGCTGCCTGTTGGAAAAACAACCAGTACATTTGATAAATCTTAAGCTAAATATCAAACAAGCAGCTATAATTCACTGTATGGGGCATACAACATGAACCTGATTTTCTGTGCCCCATTTCTAAGAGTTTGTTGCAGTATCTGTTTGTTTATGTTGTATCAAATGTTCTTGTTTTTTTTTCTTACTGATGACGTCAAACTGTAGATAAAGATAAGTCTCTTCTTTATAAAGTTTAACATCAGTGTCATTTTTAAGCAGACTTGTTTCGGGCTGCAACTAACAATTGTTTTAATAATCGATGAATCGGTTGATTATTCTTGAGATTAATCGATGAATCTGATTTAAAAAAAAACATTTTGAATTTCATATTATATTCAAATATTTATAGACTGATAGAAAAAACAGTGCACAATATTTCGAAAAAAGGTAGATAATTTCATAAAAACGATCTCAAGGCGCCCTTTGCCGGACTAAAGTGGTACTACAACTTTACAACTTAATAACAAGATCTAATACACCTATTTGCGTTGATTAACGTGCCTTGTGGCTCATAAATTACAAAACATGATAAATAGATGAGGTAATCAACGCTGAATGATCGATTTCAATAAATGGTTTTGATTTGTTGTTGCAGCCCTAGAATTGTTTTATTTTTCTTCATTTAATGCGTGGTCTATCGGGTCAGACTGCCAAGAAACTTGGCAACAATTTTAGGCATTAACAAGCACTTCACCCAAAATTCAAGCACTTTCTAAAACCCATTATATTACTGTGTGTGAGAGTCTATGGTAATGTTTGTGTGGGACTAGAGTAATGTGTGTGAGAGATTATAATTGTGTTTGTGAGAGTCTATAGTAGTGTGTGTTGGGGAGCATAGCAGTATGTGTGTGATAGCTTAGTAGTGGGTTTGTGTGTGTGAGAGAGTATAGAATCATGTGTGAAAATCTATTATAGTGTGTATGAGAGAATCTAGGAATGTTTGTATATGGGTATGACCAGTGGCGTGCCGTGGAATTTACACTTGGGCCTTTAGCTTCAGTCTAAATTATTGATGTGGCGTTCACGACTGAACCAGTTCCAGGAATGGAAATTCCCTATTTCATTTGTTAGGACTTGAGTGGAGAAGTGATTTTGAACAATTCGGACCCCCGCTGCCCGGTTCCATGGGCGGATGCGCGAAACGAAAAGGGTGTCTTTTGTTAGAAAATCAAAGGAAAGGACTGTGTAAACCCAGACAATGATAAATGATGGTTGGATAATAAAAAAAAAAAAGTGAATCCAAAAAAAAAAACTCGGATAGGCTCAGAGATCTTACCTCTAGAGGGGGAAATGGCGGACAAAACCTTTTCCCGCTTGCGAAACACGCTTTGGTGTTGTCCAACCTTTCGCTGTTAAGCCAACACTATAAATGTATTTGTTTAGTGGATGTTAGCGCGACCGTTTTGGTGGATTTCTGAGCCTAGCAACAACTCATGGATGAATTATCATTGGTCAAATGTTTAAATATCAATGCACACATCTTGAAGCAACGGACCCTGGGAGAAGCACTGAAAGGAAGGTGACAGACAAATTGGAATTATTTAGGAATTATTGATAGACACGATGTAATGAATATCACATGACTCGGATATTTTTAAGTCCAGAAGAGAAGCCCTTGCAGGCCCTCATTGCCCATCACTGGGTATGGATGTGTCTGTTTCAGAGTATAAATGTGCAATCATGGGAGTATGATGTTATATGAGAGAGCAAGTACGATTTACTTCTCGAAACGGCCTTTTATAGAAGAGTGGTTCACACACACGAAGCATGAATGACGTGCACGCACTCGCCCGTCCCGATACCTCAGAGGACCAAAGTTGCGTGTGATCTCGCGGCTGACAATCAGTCAAGACGCGGAGGAAAAGCGGCACCTCAGCTCTCCTTTCATGTCACCTCTGCGGCGCAGGTATATGGTGACAGCTAATATGAAAAGTGGCTTGTTTCGTCAGAAACGTGTAAATAAACATGGCAACACTTCAAGCGAAGGTCACAACTCAATATTACATGACAAGTGTAGCGAGAGGAACTGTAGCGTTGAGGCGCTCCCGCAAGAAACTGAGCAAACAAAAGTTGCTTGTCACAGATAACGACGACCTGATTAAACTTTTCTTTTTTGCTAGCTTTCTAGGCATGAATTGCAAAAGCTTCACATTTATGAATTAACCAAAACAGAACAATATTTTTTTGGATCGTTTCAAAATGTGTATGCTGTTTTTATGCAGAAAAAATACTAAAAAAGCTAAAAAGAAAATCAAGCTGTTATTTTGTCACTCTGCTTTGCAGGGTGCGTAAAAACAAACTGAAGAAATAGAAAACGTTATTGTCGGTCAATTGGAACACAGATATAATGAACAACGAACATTTTTTCATAGATCTGTGTAGTTTGTACTTGAATCCAGAAGGAAACGAGGGTATATGTTCCACATACCGTACTTATTCTTGCATAAAGCATATGTTTTGTTTGTGTACCCAAACAAGAACTCAAATGTTGGTGTTGCATTATACATGAGGTTTTACAGTAGTAAATGACCATATATGAACAATGATTGATCAGAAAAATGATCAGTAGTCAGAATTGCACAACATTTCATTCAAAACCGGGATTGCAAGGGTGAGAGCGCAGATTTTTAACCACTGGACCACTAGGGTTATAGTTAACATAGGAAAAGGCTTTGGATTTGATTTTATCATCACACTATTAAATGTGGCATCACTTCAAAAGCAAAGGTCACACACAACTCAATGTTACCTGACAAATGGAGCGAGGGTACTGTTGCATTAAGGCGCTCCTGCAAGAAAACTGAGCAAAAAAAGTTGTTTGTCGGCAATTGCAACAACCTGATATATTTTTTTTTTTTTGCTAGCTTTCCAGGCATTAGGGTTTCAACTACCGACTATTATGAGTTGATTAATCACCGACTTTGGAAACGATTTGCCGAATAATCAGATAATTATAATTGATTTCTTAAATTTGGCAAGAATTTGATCTAATTATGTGCCAAATGATAATAAACACAAAAAAGCTTTTTACAATGAAAAGAAAACATCTTCGGGATTCTTTCAAAAATTAAGTATATTTTAAGGACAGGCAAATAAAAATATTGAAATGAAGTAAACGTTTGCTATCCCTGTAAACCAATGACAAGCTCATTAGCACCAGTCGAGCAGTACATAAAACTAATATCACCTATAATGTGCACCTACTTGATGTCTATCTCGCCATTTTTGCATGTGTATGTTACAGCTAGGGACATAGACGCTATTGCGCTCGAGCGACTCTTAGCACTGTAGAGATACCTCACTCTGTTGGAAATACGTGTCTGCCGACCAGAGTCGACAATGGAATTATTGATTTTCGTCGACAACGTCGGTTAAACATTGCAGCCCGACCAGGCATGAGTTGCAAAATGCTCACATTTATGAATTAACCATAAAAACAACAACGACACATCATTCTATTGTCCTTCCTCAAAAGACAAATACTCTTGATGCAAACATTTAACATTTTTATACACGCATGGCCCGTGGTTGCCACTACTGAGAGCAATCGGGCCCTAAACCGCGTATTTACCGAGCCCCAAATCAACAGGCGAGGGAGGCGAGGTGCAACGCAGCACAATCACCTATTCAGATCAGGTACTAATGAAGAATTCCATCTATCCTGAAATTTAATTAAAACCCCAAAGACTTGAGATGAGATGCGATTTGAAAGAGCCCGGGGCTGGTACACAAGCACTTGGTGGCGAAGGGAATCGCGCTGAAAGGTGATATCGTAATTGGTCCTGATGTATTTCTGCATTGCCTTTGCGGGAGCGTGGGACTCTGTAGCCGTATACAAGGGTCTCGACGGAGTACCTGCTCATTGAAAATGCCATCACTCAAGCACTGCGGGTCTGCATGAAATTAGAGGGAAAGTGAGGCCTGATTGCAGGGGAAGACAGACGCAATTGTTAAATGCATATATTAGGGATTTTTTTTCCTTCTTGTCCCCCCCTTGTGTCTAAATGAGCGATTTGGAGAATATTTAATGTCAGTGTCACAAAAGCCTGTGAAGTTTAAAAAAGACTGTTTTGTTCTCTAGCTCAACACAAGCACAATTCAAAGACTTTGCGTTATGTTTGGATCATTTTAAATACAATTTGGAAATTATCTAACAAAAGAAAATCATTCCATTCAAACAATTGAATTGTCATTGTTGTAAGGGAAATGATAAATAGATCTGTGAAACAATAATGGATACATAAAACAGCAATTGAAATTGAACGATGGTCGATACTATGTCTGCTCCGGTTGTCACAGGGTTGACGAGTAAAATACAAAGCCAAATGACAATTAGGAAGCGACTCTTCCCATGGACCCTAAAATACAGTATTTTTGGGATACTTTGTGTCAAGATAAGTATTTTTAGTTTCATCCACTTTGGATGTCGGCAAAGAAAATAATAAAACTTGAGTGGTTAAAATATGAACCCTCAACATTAAGTCACATTTAAACAACTATTATTTAGGCAACAGGACGCCAACTTTTAGGAGAAAAAGGAAACCAATATTGTACTTGACTAAATAGACAAATATATATTGCTCCTGTTATGGTTACTATCCATTTATAAAATAATATATTGACTAGGGGTGAAGGGCCAGTTTCAGTGCAATTGTTACTGTTTTTATTGTGATTTAAAAAAAATATAGATATTTTTTTCACTAAAAACGCTCTCAGTTACTCTGTGCCCCCATGGCTTAGAACGCCCTCCAATCAGAATTGAATCTTGTCATTTAGTTGGGAACCCTCCTCTCTTTGGTAAAGAACCAACGAAATATTTGCACTGAACAGTGCTTTTTTTCTGAAAATAGTTCCTGCGCTTTATTGATAACATTGTAGTTTTCCATGGTAATATTCACATCAGCATGCAGTCTTCCTTTACCGTGCATTACTTCTCACGTTCATGTCCCCAGAAAATATTTAACAATGCAGAGATCGAGAAATAAGCACCATAACCGATATTGCCATCTTGAATGGTTAAGTAATTCCAAAGACAACTTGAAGCATCGCTGAAAATGGCGTCTGGGGACAGCAGCCGCATTGATCCAATTTTAAATAAAATACACTGTTGTTCTCAGTCAGTATATCACTCGTGTGCTTTACAAGGAAGAGGATTATAAAACAACTGATGTTGCCAATCATTGATTATGCATATGATTGTATAAAGTGGCACCTCGGAAAAAAAAGTATATGCCTCTCCAATTGAGGATCTTGATTGTATTTGTAGATTTATTCTAAAATGTCATTGCAAAACTCACCAATGTGGAATATTCAGTGTCTCCAAAATCCAAAGGCGATGAGGGAATTATGTTATTTATTATTAACCTTTAAATGTTATTAATTTAAATTGCCTCCATATTTGAATAAATCATTATCTATGTAATCTCAGTTCACAATCAAATTTGAGACATGCAGATTTTGTATTTTCATGACACTAGAATTAAAGAGGGAAATTGATTGGTGAGTACTTAGCTAAAAGGCTCCTCCAAATCTTAAACACTATCAAACTTCCAGTTCTTTTTTTTTTTTTTCAATAGTATGATGCTTATAATGATTATTAATTTCCTTGTTACTCGCGCCATTGTTATGATTGTAAAATAATTAATATTGTACATTTTCTAACATTAATATTTCTTCCCTTTATTTTGTTGATTTTTATTAATTATTTTACAATACTTCATAAACCTTTGCGTTGAAGAGAAAGGTGAAAATGTGCATGTGAAATGCATTAAATAAAGAATTGAATGACTACCTGTTGATATTATTGTTAAACTTATTATTATATTTGTTATGATTCTAAGATAATTAATATTTAACATTTTTCACTATCAATATTTGCCTGCATTTATACAAAATTTAATGACTACGTATTAATATTATTGTCGTTCTTATTATTATAACTGGCGGTATTATTATAATTGTAAAATGAATAGTATAATAATATGTATTCATTTTTCATTAACTGTTAACAAGGTATTTGTTGACCTATATGTGCTAAAAAAAGGTTCAAATGTACACATTGTATGCATTTTACATATGATTCAACGACTACAGAGCTAACGGGTCTGGCAGGAAATAGGAACTATAATAAATAAATAACTGCAAGTGTGTGGGTGTGACTTGTGTTTTTGGTCTTTATATAATATTTCTTTTAATTGTTGTTTTATGTTGTGAATTTTATTTCACTTTTTGCAATGCACTCATTCCAACTTAGCTGCTCTGTCCTGACAATAAGCTTATTCAAACTTTACCACCATTCACATGTTCTCATTAAAAAAAAGTGTGGGGATATGGGGTAAAAAAGCCCTTCCTGTCTGAAATGTCAAGAGTGGAATTTGATCAGTTTCAAAGAATGTGCCAAGAATCATGGGAAGTCTTGCCAAGACTAACACACGCGGTGAGAGTTGCCGCAGATTACTGAACCAAGTTACAGCTCTGTCTTCTGTTCCCCCCTCCTCTTTCTACCAGCAATAAAATACTTCATTATAAACACAGAGCACTAGCAGGGTTGGAAGGGTTGCTTTAAAAATGGAATTGGAATACCATGATAATGCAGTATTGTAACTTACTTTCAATTACTTTTGGATTACTTGAATACCAAGTATGCTATTAAAATCTAAAATAAACATAATACAAGTAAACATATTAAATTGTGCCCAAGATAAATAAACAATAAAACTTAGAAAAAGAATAGGAGGAAACCCAGGTCAGGTAGTTGCTTGTAGTCCAACAAAAAAGTACTTTATTTTTAACTACGTAGTATGTTTTTTTTTAAGCATAAATTAAGCTTTCTCTCTCTTGCACATGTTAGACAAGATATGCTCTTTTTTAATTCATTTTAACAGCACATAAGGACCAAACTTTAATTTACTTTAAACACACCTGGTGTTACTCTCTAAATTTCCAACAACTGTTTAAGCTAAGTAAAATAATCAACATATAACAATATAGTAAAAGTAGAGTGGTTTTAAACACCAATTAACTGCAAAATACAAAAAGGAAAACAATCAGTTATATTTACGAAATGTCCCTGATCGCATCACTTGCGGGCAACTATGCTGCCCATGCGAAAGTGCAGGCTCACGCCAATTCAGGAAAATGATTGCTTCATTGAAGGAGAAATAAAATACAGACAAAAAGAAAAGTGCTTTTACCTGCAACACAGTGTGACAAACAAGCTATCTGTACAATTTGCGCAACGGATAGGGAAATTACTCTGATCCACACACACATTGTGTTTCAGCCCATCTCTGTGTCTCACGAATGTCAGTCATTTAAATTATGATGGACATAATTCACCTACTGACGCATTATGTATATGTAAATATCCTTTAAATGTAATTCTGCAAAATAATCCTTATTTTAACGAAATGTACTTGTAGATTTTTTTTTTTTACTGTAAGGGAACACAATTACATGTTTTGGGATTGATCACGTACTGCCGTTACATGTATTCTGTTACTCCACAACCCTGAGCACCAGTGAGTATAAGTGATGTAACTGACAATTAAGAGTGAAAAGCTGATCCTGGCCGCAGCTATGCAAATATTTATCTATGACAGACCTGCTCCTAGGGCGGGGTGGTGAAAGGCGGGCGGCGTGAGATTCCCAGTGCTTCGCGGATCAGCTAAATATGCCTGGAGCCATTCGACGCACCGCCGCAGCTCGCTATATGTTTCCGCCGGGCTGCCGCTGACCACACGGCAACTGGAGGGGGCCACAGCAATCCTTTGGGGGAGACAGGGTAGGCAGGGGATCAGAGAGGTGATGGCAAAACGGCATTCTTTCTTGAGCCAGTGCTAAAACACGTCACAAGCGTGTAACTAGATGTCCACGGGGTCGCACGGGCACGGGATGACATCATTTACTGAGTACAGAGGTACTTATTTATTTGAGCTTAATTCATTCCAGGATCTTGCTCGGAGCTGAAATTGCTCGCGTAACAAGGAAGAATGACGGTGATCACATACCGGTCAACTTTTACACGTTGCCAGTATTTTATACGTTTCTTAACAATTCCAAATTGAGTACACTGCATAACAGTTTTTGAATGGGAAAGATAAATCCCATCTTGTCAAATTCAGTTCTAATCCAGATCGTCCAGGTCACTGGTTGGTGACAACAACATAATTGGATATTGCCAATATTGTTGCAGTATTCTACATAGTCTGTTTTGCTGTGTGTTTGCATCCACTTTGTAAAACCCTGCGCACACCCGGCGTCAAACATGTTAATAGTGTTGGTGCTCGAGCGCCAAATTCTTCAAGTGTGTGCGGGACAGAGGAGTACGGCGACTTGATACATGCCTTGAAATACAAAACACCACAGTGATATTTTTTACTTTATTTTGGTTAATTCTTGAGGAACAATGACAGGCAAATGACAAGGCAACCACTATTGATGACAGCACTGGCGCTGTCGAATAGAGTGCTGACATTATACGCGACACAGCCTTAATTTTTTTCAGCGCAGAGGCAAACATGTGATGTCATGAATTCACACTTTGTTTTTATTAAGAAGCTTAATTAATAAACAACATCGTAACACCGAACAGGATTTCAATAGCATGTCCTAAAAGTTGCCGTGATTGCCTTAAACCAGCAGTGGCGCCCATTCTGAAAGTGACAGCACAATCTATTGGACTCAACTATAATACCATCCTGAGGCACAGCGGTTGGGTGGTTAGCACGTCAGCCCTATGGTGCAGAGGTCCAGAGTTCAATTCAACTCACTGGCCTCCCCGTGTTGTGTTGCATGTTCTCCCGATACCAGCGTGGGTTTCCTCCCACATTCCCAAAACACGCATGGTAGGTTGATTGGCAGATCCAAATTGTCCCAAAGTATAAATGGTCGTGTGAATGGTTGTATGTCTCCGTGTACCCTGCGACTGGCTGGAAACCAGTTCAGGGTGTCCCAGGCCCACTGACGAAATAGCTGATAGGCTCCACCACCCTCATGACCCGAGTGAGGATAAGTGATGCAGAAAATGGTTGGATGGAACATTAGAATTACACTACATATGCTTGTCATCGTAATCTGTATTTGACTCTGGTAGTCATTATTTTAAATGGTCAGCTGTGCAGGGGGATGGCACCATTGGCCTTCTGCAGCCAAAGGACTTGACGCTATGAATCGACCAATATGGGTTTTTCAGGGCCGATACCGATTATTAGTATTAAGAGGAGGCCGATATTCATGTAATGTAAAAGTTTACACAGTTTCATAAAAAAAAAAAAATTGATAATGCAAAAAGACACAAAGAATATTTGTTATAAATTCAAATAAAACTTCAACAGCGCTCTTAAACCTTTGACAGTAAATAAAATAGAATTGCAACACAACCAACATGACTAATAAGTGTGGTATTCCTCTGTAGTCTCCCGTAGCCACACAACACAATATGTTTGAAGTGTGTCTTGGAAAGTCAAGTCATGTTTATTTTTATAGCCCTTGATCACAAAGAGTCTCAAAGGGTTGCACAGACCAAAGATTATTGCAAAAAATAGACAATTTTTACACCATCCCCTGATCTAAAACCTACATGAGGGCAAGGAAAAACTCAACATGAGGAAAATGAAGAGACATAGTTCTTAATCAAGACATTGTACAGACTATGACCGTGACACTGGTCCTATCGGAAGCAAGGCGCTTAAAAGCTTGGGAAAATCTGAGTTCACGTTCACGTGAAGGGGTGTGACACACCGGTAGTGTCTACGTCGCTGCACGTTGATGGGAAGTCACAAAAGAGGTGGAGATAAAAAAAAGATGCAAAACGCGAATGTAAAAAATATTTGTGAAAATAAAAATATTCGCAAATATGACAAATATTAGCGATAGCCCTAGCTCTTGCTCCAGTCTGTAGTCTATGACTGCGCACAGTCCGGAGTGGGCTTCCTGCTTCTTGTTTCAGTAGCTCCACCCCTGGTTGCTTATCGGGAGGGTAGCATATGGGACAAAAGGCAGGAGAGGAAGAGAGAGGTCAGGCTCTGCTGTTGCTCGTTGTTGTGTTTAATAATCGGCTCAATCGGCCTCGTGATGTGCCATTACCGATATCCATCAAATTCCTAAAACATGGTGCCAATAATCGCTTGACCTCTAGTTGAATAGGTGTATTATCGATTGATAAGGAATATTTGACATTATTATTAAAGTGAGCAATTGGCAGAGGTTGACAGGTATGAGATTGAAAGACTGTTAGTGATATGTTATCACTTACTACACACTTAAAGTTATTTTAACTTTAAATGAACGTATAAACAAAAATATTTTACAGCACCATTTTATTTGCCTGTAATAGATGTACAAACCGGGAAGGTAAATGCTGGCAGTGAGAAGTCTCTAGTAGTAGCTTCTGGGACTGTTCATGAACTGATTTTTTTGTTTAGTTAGCAAAATGTTTGTTGCCAATAAAATTCGAATACCGAAATTCCCGTGTTTAGAAGTGCTCATATAAAGATGTACGCAATGCCATGAGGGTTTAACTATAAGCCCGCTGGGTCCGATGGGCACAGGATGACAAAGTTTACCAAATGAAATGTTGTTAATTTTGTTTTTCTTTTTTTTTTTCTTTTCAGTCATGTTGCAACACATCACATCACATCACAGAACGAATAAATCACCTAAAAAGATGGACAAAAAGCATGACCAACTTAAGTCCCGAGGTGCTTAACTTGTTTGGGTGTTTGGGCATTTGGGATGGCCATGGTCCCCAAAAAATGTTGTGTGTGTTTTTGCTACATTTTCGTCTTTTTTATTTTTTTTTGTTTTTGTGTATGTTTGTCTTGGTGTCGGTCACCCCTCTCGAGGGATATGACATGGGTAGATAGATAAAAACATCATTGCAACAACCATTTATTAATCCATTAAAAAGATGACCATGTAATTGAATCATGTAATATACAGTATTTTTTCTTCAGTATTTTTCACATCATCCTCCTCGTTACTTTCTAACAACAACATAGAGTGTAAAACCTGAAAAAACATGCATTGTGTTCTCTTGAATTTTTTTTACATTTTAAGATTTAAAGTGGGATTGGACCTGCTCCACAAGGGCCATAACAGCATAACAGACCAGGTGAGCGCCTGCCGGGCCCCCCGTCCATCGCTTTTTCCAGCTCATATGACAACAGCCTCATCAAACGTATTCTCCATTGTCATTTGTTCGCTGCTAAACCAAAATGGCATCATATTATATATATATATATATATATATATATATATATATATATATATATATATATATATATATATATATATATATATATATATATATATATGGCAGCACACCAGCGCAGTGGTTAGCGCGTGTGCAGCACAGTTCTGAGGTCATGAGATCGAACCTTCCTGTGTGGAGTTTGCATGTTCTCCCCATGCTTGCGTAGGTTTCCTACGGGCACACCGGTTTCCTCCCACATTCCTAAAGCATGCAGTTCAGGTTAATTGGCCAGTCCAAATTGTCCCTTGGTATAAATGAGTGAGTGAGTTGTCTGTCTCTGTATGACCTGGTAACCAGTTCAGGGTGTCCCCTGCCCACTGCCCAAAGATAGCTTGGATGGGCTCCAGCACCCCAGCGACCCTACTGAGGATAAGCGGTGCAGATAATGGATGGATGGATGGATATACATATGTATATTTTTTTTTTCTTTTGTCTTTTTAATCAGGTGTTGTGCTGTTAATCATTTCTGAAGAAAGGTAAATAATCCAAAAGTCTATCTAGTAAAAAGTATAAAAAATAAAAATCGAACAAAAGCACTACAACAAAAAACGCTATTACCCTGCCCAGACTTCTTTACAACCTATATACACTAACGTTCAAAAGTTTGGGGTAACTTAGAAATTCCAAATCTTTGACAAAGGATACATTTGAACAATATATGTATATTTTTTTAAATACGAAAAAAAAAATCTGACTTTCTTAATGCTTTGACAATACAGTACTTTCAATTCATTCAACCCATTTGATTCATAAAGTTGTCACTTTACATGAAAATCACACTATCGGGTGACCCCCAACCCTTTGAACGTTAATGTATACAGTGTATGTGTATATAAATACTGTATATAAATACTGTGTGTGTATATATATATATATATATATATATATATATATATATATATATAAATATTTGTATATATGAATTATTATTAAATGTTCATAAATATAAATTTCATATTAACAAATGGAGGGCGGGGGCGAAAGCAGATAGCTCTTTTTTAAGTATAAGTGTTTATATTAAGATCAGTGAAGTTGGTCAATTTCCTCGATTTGTTGGCCACAAAACAGCAAAACGCTGCTTCATCATGTATGCTTTGAACCCAACTGAAAATGTCACTCGGTGCGTATTTTCCAGGAACTTAAGGATTTGGAGCCAGAAGACCTCACACTTGACACATTTTATTCAGTACAGGCGGGGTAGGAATTTATATTCAAAAATACACACAGATAGTTTTAATAATGAATTCCTTTGAATATGTTTTGGCCACATAAAGATGGTGATTAGGTCACTAAAAAGACAAACTTTGTAAAACTGCAGGCTTCGTGAGATAGAACATTATCCTGTGCAATACAAAGAGGGAGGAAAGAATATTTGATTTATCTCATTTTGTAAATTATCGGTCAAATCATAATACGCTACAAAGCCAAGGGCCCGAGACACTTGCTCTCAGCCAAGAGGCCAAGTCAAGGTCCAAGCCACAGAGCCATGCAGCGATCAGTACGAATGCACCGTTCCCGGAGGTACTGCAATACCGGACCAAACCTCAAAGATAGTATACAATTCAGAACCACAGTTCTGTTGCATCGTTCTCGGTGAAACTGCTCTGCCGTACCCGGCAGTTAGTGCGCCAAAACCGAAAAGCTATTGATTCAGATAGCATATGGAAAGGCATTTGATTTTATCTCATTATTGCACTATTTTTACTCACAGTGCCATAAACAAATGTTAGAAAATGGAGAAAACAGAGTATCATCCTGAAAGCAGGGTTGGGTAGCGTTACTTTAACTTGATTACTTTCAATTACTTTTGGATTACTCCAATACCAAATATGCTAATAAAAGACAAAAGAAACTAAATATGAATAAAATTACTAAATTTTGTGCAGGCTTGGGGAGTAACGGAATACATGGAACGGCAAAAATGATGTTGGCAAGCTGTTTGGATTTATTTTCATTTTGTTTGTCTCATTTTATGTTAGCTTTGCCGGAGATCAAAGAGATCAAAGCCAGGAGAGAAAGCTTACCACGTGTTGTGAGTCATAATTTTATTCATATTTAGTTTCTTTTGTCTTTTATCAGCATATTTGGTATTGGAGTAATCCAAAAGTAATTGAAAGTAATCAAGTTAAAGTAACCCTACCCAACCCTGCCTGAAAGATATGAAAAAACGCAAAAACCACAACTGGGGAATCATCTCTTTGGTATATCCGATGATGAATCGCCCTTTGCATTTAGTTTCAGGACTTTCCGTTTTCTACATTCACTAAAATGTGTTTCTAGCACTGTGAGTAAAAACAGTGTGACAATAACATGAAATCTAATTCCTTTTTGCATGTCATTTATATTACTGGTCAGTTTAGTGGTAAGTGTCAGCGCTCTCACCACTGTGACCTGGGCTCGATTCCCATTGCATACGAAGTTAAGTAATCTACCTCAGCAATGCTGTTCGTTTGAAGAATCAACAAATACGGTAGTATACTGTGAAACCTAGTGTGGTAATGCACACATATACTGTATGCATCTCCAATCTTACCCACGGTATTTTGGAGTATATAAGGGGCACTTTCAGATTTCTGGCCAATTTGGGGTTTTTAGGAGCGCCTTGGAATCCAGAAAATATGGTATTCTTCAAAAAAAAGTGTTTTTCAATGTCATTTTGGAGCTTAATTTAAGATTGTGTAAATATAGAGGGTGATTGTAACATTTTAATAGTGATAGTTAGGCGTAGACTACTCTATTTTACTATGTAACGTGATAAAAGACAACTTGTTGCTTTAGTATGAAAAAAAACACATCCCTGGAATGTTTTTCCAAGTGACCAGACTGGTTTTAACATTTTAACAGTGAACAAAGATTTTATTGATTTTCTTAACACTAGGGAGGGGAAAAAAATCTAATTATAATAAGCTTGAACTAGTGTGGCCCTCTGCAGTATGATGGAACTATAAAAGCAAACATTGTTAGGCCAAATGGAACAGCGGTAATAGTTTAACAACATTAAGGAAGTGGAGTCATTTCTTGCAGCTGTTTGAGGAGCTCAGCATTAACAAGAGTTTCAACTCTGCTCGGGTCTGGTTGAGAGTTCATGACAAGAATAAATGGATTTTTTGGGCCGGAGCCGTGCTGGCGAGCAGAGCGCTGCACTTGGACGTGCATCTTAGCACAAGTAGACGCTTGCAGGAATTTGCCGACGGTTGAGTTGGCATCACTTAACAGCTGAATTTCTCTCTGCCGCTGACCACCCCCTAGGTCAGCGTGAGCAGACTTGACCCATATTTGACACTTAAAGACCCTACTGGGAAGGTCCTCCCTAAGCCTGAGCATTACGCCAAAGTGGACCTCAAGCTGTGATGTGGATCTTAAAGCGGGCTGCCAATTCCATTAACTGGTGTACGGCACTTATAAATAAATAATATCACCATTTAAGTGCTTCCCTTTCAAAATTGGCTTATCCTGTACAGTATTAATAATAGACATTTACTTTGTTAACACACAGTACGTTGCATCTCTTTGCCCTTCTGCAGGTCACAATGTGTGAAGCATCTCGTTACCTCTGCCAGGAAGGCTTGCTTTTGATACCAATTGTTGTTGCTTAGCGAGTGCAATTATGCAAAAGCTAGCAGAAGAGTTTTGAAAGAAACTTTGTGCAGCGTAAGCAAATGAGCCAAGGAACATTGCATTTAAGTTTGGTGTCGCTCGTTAAAGCATGAGTTGGCCTCTCAATGGTATTCCTATCCTAATTGAATCAGGAAGTCCCCAGATTTCAGCCCCACAACGAATGAAACTGTATTTATTTAAAAAAAGTATTTGTGTCACATACCCAACATTTCAACTCAGCTATTTCCATTTTTTTCTTAAACTGGTTTCACTGCCAGCCCATTAAAAAATGAAAATGTGAAGATTGACGTAAAGTATATTGCAGTCAATTGTGTGGAATGTGTTAATAAATTTGTCCTGTCCGCTTAAATGCAGAAAGTGAAGTTAAAAGCTAATATACTATGTTTGATTGCTTGATGGGCAGAGCTCGGTGCTCCATTAGTAACATTCCGATAATTGACATTCAGTGACAGGCTTTCAGCACAGTGCCACAATTGAGACTCTCCGCCTGGTATAGTCTGTGGCCGTGCAATGAAAAGCCTCCCGGGTGCCGTTGAGCACCGGCTGTAAATACAGTCCGAGGTGTGAATGCTCTCATTTCTACATAAACCACACAGCGGTTTATAGCTGGAAACTCTTGAGCCTGCCAGCAGGGTCCTGTGCCGACTCCCTCCGCAAACAATGGTCGTGGCTCGTGGCAATCTCTAGCCGGTATGGGTGAGTGCCCAGCCCTTACTTGTCATTGTCTTTCTTCCTTTTACCCCCACCCCCCGCCCCACAAACCCAGCATCGCCAGCCCGTTTTTTTACACCCTATTTCTCTATCCTCATGGTCCAATCCTTTCATTTCTGCAGCCCCCCCTGCAAGGATCTTCAGGCCACCTCTCTGAAACCTACCCTCTGTACTCCTCTATCCCTCTCCACACACACACACACACACACACACACACACACACACACAAACCTTCTTTCTCTACAAGAGGATGTTCCAGCCGCTGCACACTGACAGCTCTGGGATATTGTGTGTGGAAATGTTCCTGTTGGACCCGCAGGCCCTTACAATATACTGGACAAAGGCTAGCGCACCTTTGCTTAAGGCGCGTCACCTTTGACCCCCTTCCCGCAGCCCGCACTTCACACTTGTCACCGTGGTTAATTCAACCCCCCTTTGCCTTTCGGATCCCGTCACGGACGCAACCCGCTTTCATGGTGCAGGCGTGGGTGATACAACATTGACAGTAGTAAAAGTTAATGCAATGCAGCACATGTTATGGCTGGTAAACAAGAGCCAAATAAATAAATAAAAGGGAAAAACAACATGAGTGGAGCTGAAGTCTGTCACCTCCAGGTGCGGTGGGGGATTGTTTCTAAAGAGCACAAAGGGCAGTGGAGATGTATGTTCTGCAAAGGAAACCTTTCAGCTCCCCACGGTGATTCATAAATTACGCCACAACATTGCAGACTTTGAAACTACTCATGAGGGGTGTCATCCCTGGTTGTGTTAATTGAAAGGAAAAGATCCCCCCAAACATATAATTGTACCAAAACAACTTGAATGTATTATTGCCAAACTGCTCTCTACCTTGATTTAAAAGTGCCTCAACTGTTGTTGTTGTCGTTGTTTTGTCTAGCACAGGGGTCGGGAACCTTTTTGACTCAAAGAGCCATAAAAGCAAAAAATATTAAGTTTATTTTGGGAAAGAGCCACACCGTATATTATGAGACAAATTTACTAAATTGCTAAACCGGCGCCCCAGACAAAAGCTTAGTCTTCAGCACATTTATTTTTGATGATTTGATAAAAATTATGAAAAGAGAATAATGCCAGAGCCCCTGTCCCAAATTCAACAAACAGAGCACTTTAAACTTGTCTCTTTCTTGCAATTACTCAAGATCGGTTAAACTCCTTTTGACCTTTTTTTTTCATACATATTGGTTTCAAAACCAGATGCAAGCATTTATTTTGTAAAAACGTCACAACATTCTGAGAATAGGGAGCCTCATGTGCTTACCTTTGGCGAGAGATGGGAGGGAATGCTTGTACTTTTTGCATAGCTCCACCCATCCCTCCCACTCACCCAATCAAATGACTAAGTTCTCTTCCGGTGTTTTGGCGTATTTACAGTTCTGTGGATTCATCATAAAGTATCTGAACACTGAACACAGATTATATAGTGAACTTTTAAATAAAGGATTATTTAGCATTGTACAGCCAAAACGAGTTTTTTCCCCCCTTTTTTTGTGTGACACCTTGACTGTAAATTGTAGTGAAAAACGTGCCCTATATATACTGCGAAGTGTTACCTTCAACTTTAGCTTTGGTTTGGCTTTACGTGTACCTGAGTAGGATAAACAATTTCGGTTTTGAGCAAGGTGGAGAAATTTTGCATGCAATCAAATTGGTCTCTGAGCCACAGATACTCATAGAAAGAGCCATATATGGCTCGCGAGCCATAGGTTCCCGACCCCTGGTCTAGCAGGTGGTTTAATAAACGCGGATAAGCCATTTCTGCGGTCGACAATTCATATATATTTCAAAAACAAGAATTGACTTTAAATCACTAGAGCACAAATATAGAATAGAATAGAATATCCCTAATTGTCATTGATACCAATGTGGTGAAACATTGTTTGCAATGAGATTAGCCATTGCGCTCAAAGGGTAAACATGTGATAAAGACTTAAAATATTTACAACATGCTGCTTAGAGACCGGTCCAAGCCATAGTAATAGTGCAATGAAAAAAAAATAGTGCATAATAACATTAGTGCAATGAAAAAAAGTGGAACACCATAAGCAGCAACAAAAATAACCAAATTAATGTGATATATGAATATGAATTTTATCATTTACTGTTTTGGTTTAACTCGGTTCAAAAGATAATCATCGCACACAGACTACCATTGAGTCTACAGTTGTTTTGATTTTTTTGTAATTCAGGTTATTATCCTGCAGCAGCTTTCTTCAACCTCAACTTTCCAACACTAGAGACCAAATCCTCATGTTTGATAACGACAACTGAAGATATTGTATATAAGTATTTGGGTAATGTCTCTTTGTATCAAAAGAATGCTTTTTGGGCTTGTTACCGACAAGCTGTTGGTGAATTGTGAGGTAAATGTCAAACGTATTTTCGCGAGGGGCCACAAGGTAGTTCTGGTTTTCTTTAATTGGCCATTGTGACTCCAATCCCAAATAATTTTTAATTGTCACAAATTACAAACAATTACACAAAATACATGACAAACAATTATTTGAAATCAGTGGATAAGATACCAATTTCTTTATTATGTATTATTAAAGAGGGAATTTGTTCACAAAAACTTGCAGGATCCTAAACATTAAAAGATGAAAAAGTTTAAGCATTGCACATGACTTACAGTGCATCCGGAAAGTATTCACAGCGCTTCACTTTTTCCACATTTTGTTATGTTACAGCCTCATTCCAAATTATATTAGTTTAATCTCTTATCTCAAAATTCTACACAAAATACTCCATTATGACAATGTGAAAAAGTTTTTTTTTTACTTTTTTTGAATTTACTAAAAATAGAAAACTAAGAAATCACATTTACATAAGTATTCACAGCCTTTGCTTAATACCTGGTTGATCCACCTTTGGCAGCAAATACAGCATCAAGTCTTTTTGAATATGATCCCACAAGTTTACCACACCTATCTTTAGGCAGTTTTGCCCATTCTTCTTTGCAATAAGTCTCAAGCTCAATCAGGTTGGATGGGAGACGTTTGTGCACAGCCATTTTCAGATCTCTCCAGAGATGTTCGATCGGATTCAAGTATGGACTCAGGCTGGGCCACTCCAGGACATTCACGGAGTGGTTCTGAAGCCAATCTTTTGAGATCTTGGCTGTGTGCTTTGGGTCGTTGTCCTGCTGAAAAATGAACCTTCGCTCCAGCCGAGGTCAAGAGCGCTCTGGAGCAGGTTTTCATCCAGGATATCTCTATATATTGCTGCATTCATTTTTCCTTCTATCCTGACTAGTCTGCCAGTTCCTGCTGCTGAAAAACATCCCCCCAGCATGATGCTGCCACCACCATGCTTCACTGTAGGGATGGTATTGGCCTGGTGATGAGCGGTGCCTGGTTTCCTCCAAACATGGCGCCTGGTATTCACACCAAAGAGTTCAATCTTTGTCTCATCAGACCAGAGAATTTTGTTTCTCATGGTCTGAGAGTCATTCAGGTGCTTTTTGGCAAATTCCAGACGGGCTTCCATGTTCCTTTTACTAAGAAGTGGCTTTCGTTTGGCCACTCTACCATACAGGCCTGATTGGTGGATTGCCGCAGAGATGGTTGTCATTCTGGAAGGCTCTCCTCTCTCCACAGAGGAACGCTGGAGCTCTGACAGAGTGACCATCGGGTTCTTGGTCACCTCCCTGACTAAGGCCCTTCTTCCCCGATCGCTCAGTTTAGAAGGCCGGCCAGCTCTAGGAAGAGTCCTGGTGGTTCCAAATGTCTTCCATTTACGAATAATGGAGGCCACTGTGCTCATTGGGACCTTCAAAGCAGCAGAATTTTTTCTGTATCCTTCCCCAGATGTGTGCCTCAAGAGAATCCTGTCTCGCAGGTCTACAGACAGTTCTTTTGACTTCATGCTTGGTGTTTGTGCTCTGACATGCACAGTCAACTGCGGGACCTTATATAGACAGGTGTGTGGCTTTTCAAATCATGCCCAATCGACTGAATTTGCTGCAGGTGGACTCCAATTAAGCTGTAGAAAGAGCTCAAGGATGATCAGTGGAAAAAGGATGCACCTGAGCTCAATTTTGAGCTTCATGGCAAAGGCTGTGAATACTTATGTAAATGTGATTTCTTAGTTTTCTATTCTTAATAAATTCCAAAAAAGTTAAAAAAAAACTTTTTCACATTGTCATAATGGAGTATTTTGTGTAGAATTTTGAGATAAGAGATTAAATTAATACAATTTGGAAAGAGGCTGTAACATAACAAAATGTGGAAAAAGTGAAGCGCTGTGAATACTTTCCGGATGCACTGTACTTTTGCAGGCTGCATAAGAAAAGCCCCCTTATCCACAAAATTGACATCAGTGCATTAGTAGTTAATAGCTGTGAGTCAACAACAGAAAAAGTACACTACTTGCATTAGTGAGTTTTTATAAGGAGGTGTATATGAATTGATTTTCAACACTGGTAAATTGGTGTTTTTATT
Organism: Urocampus carinirostris; assembly: GCF_059441175.1. Classification (NCBI taxonomy): domain Eukaryota; kingdom Metazoa; phylum Chordata; class Actinopteri; order Syngnathiformes; family Syngnathidae; genus Urocampus; species Urocampus carinirostris. Next base: position 10,951,041 of record NC_142361.1, read on the forward strand.
CATATGTTGTCTTGGCCTTTTGGCTGCATGCAACCTGTGGTTTGTTTCAGTCACTATTTTCCTTCTCCTTAAGCAACAAAAATGCAATAATTGCTTCCAAAGCGTTACACCCACCCTTTTATTATTTAGACAAAGAAAACTATATCCATCCATAAAAGTCTTGCGGCTAGTTATCATATTTTGACTCCATCACAGGTAATAACAAATAATTCAGAGCTAGCCGGGATGCGCTGCACTAAAAAGAATATTTCCCTTGATAGCAGACTGTGATTCCGGAAAATTTCTAATATTGTGCTCCTGTCACAATCAATTTCCAATTACCATAAATCATTGCTGCGCGAAGCGGGAGTCATTTGGAGCACTGCCTATTTCCTAATATAAAGAATGAATTGCACATTTGTATAATATCGCCGGTTATTTTATTCTTTCAGAAGGAAACAATCAAAAGAGACAAAAGAGGAGGAAAAGACTGTTGACTTTAAATTTGCCAATTTTCTCAGCTGTACTCCGTTCTCCAATTGTACAAGTCTTCAGTCAGACTTTTTCCATCAAGTGCGAAATGAAACAGGTTAGCCACAACATCTAATTGAAAGGAGCCTGGCGAAGGGTGTAATGGTGTATCACACACAAAAAAATGAGGGGGGAATTGAGAGAAAAAAAAAACTCAGAACTCATGCCTCCATTCTGTGAAGCGTGATGGCGCTCATCCTGACTCGATCGGCTGTCACTTTTGACACAGCCTGCCAGGGTTCTCCTTCACCGATCATGGGTAACATGGCGGGTCAGAGGATGAAATAGAAAAGGCCAGGCGCGGTCTGATATTTTGCCCGGCCTTATAACGGCACATACTTAACTCGGAGACGTCAAGGACTCACAAGAGCATGAAAAAAGCCTAAAATGACTAAAAAGGCAAGGGGGGGCTAGCGTGGGAGTGAAAAACAGCATGTCTCTATGAATGTCAAGATCCTGATGGCCTCCGAAGCAGAAGCTGTGATACAATCGTAAGCCACTTGCTCAATGCGACTCGTTCAACCATTCTAGGATTATTCAGATGCCGGTCGAGCCAGGGTAGCATTAAAGTCAAGAGCTTTCCGAGTGGCAGACGGGAAGTGATCCTTCCTTGTTTTCTGCAGAGCCGAGAGGAAAAATACAAAACAACTGGGCAGGATAAACGGCTCTCTAAGCATCCAACTCCTCCTATTAGTGAATGACCACAGCGGACTCGACGCGCTGCATAAAAGGTGGCGGGCGGCAGGTGCAGATGAGGCAACAAAGCACACAACAATTAAGCCTTCTCCCAGCTGGCGAGCCACAGGAGTCAGTGAAGGCATGTAATACCGCAGCCTTAACTCTTACTCCATTATGTAGCGTATCCGCAGCCCAAAGTAGCAATGTTTATCTACAACAGACTATTGAGCACTTTCAAATCGCATTTTTAGCCCTTATTCTCTAGTGCCACAGTAAGAGATTCCAATTACCCGAATGGTAAGGAGTCAGCGAGGGAGGCATAAAGTACATTAGGGACCCCCTGTAACTGCGGGGACCTTTTAGAGGCACCGCTGAAGAGGGCCGAGAGACCGGGGAAGGGAATACGAGGTGGAATGCAGGCGGATGAGGGGACGGTGACCCTGCATGGATAGCCTCTGTCAAAACTTGACCACGTCAAGCACAAAGGCATTACGGGAATCCGGTGTCACCAAGTCCTAATTACTGTCTGTGTTCAGAGCAAATTACTGCCTTGTTCCTCTGATTAGCGAGGAGGCTAATCTTCACCTGTGTACGCCAGCATTGCTGAGGGCCCTCGAGTGTTAGCGCTTCGTCTTCTGTAATTTATTTTTAAATCAGTGCCCGCTCCCAGGAGTTTTGAGTGTTTTGTTGTGAACCGCTTACCATGATCCCCACCGCCGCCCCCTCACCCCTAAATCCTTGACTAAATCCTTGTTTGGTGCCGCAGGAAGATAAGCAAGAACAACACTTGGGCATAATTGACTCGTACTCCTCTCCAAGATGTCAGCGAGAAATCATCTCTCTGCATATTGCCTTAGAATGTCGCGCGCCGCGCACTACTGCGTGCTGCAGATACAGAATCCAATCAAGTTGCAAAACAAACTAGCTCAACCCTTTTGCGCCAGGGAAAAATAAAAAACTTCCCGGTCGACAGCAGGGGGGAAATAAAGTGCAGGGGAGCCACTTTTATCCGGAACTCTCGCCGCGCCTCCTGACTTTACCCTGGAGGTTGCATTTAGGGGATAAAATGCAACATTTGCAGGATTCTGTCGTTCTCCCCTCCGTCTGTGTGCGGCATGTCACAGGTAGCGTTACACAGGTGCTGCTCCACACAGGAAGTGGCACACGGAGCTTGATTGGGATGGTCCCAGGAGAGCCGGGCACAAACATAGTGCGCAGATGGGTCCAGGGGCCAGTGGGAGCAGCACCTTAATGAATACACAGCTGAGTACTACACTTCACAACATGCAAAATAATATTCAGAGGCCACCGCGGCAGCAAAAAAAATGGAACAAAAATGATCTGAATATTATTAAGCTATGAATTATTCATGGTTATATTCCTAGGGAGATGGCGTCAAAAAGTCCCTCGGCCTGCCGTTTGATGGTTTCATTCAAGATCACAGCAGATATCCGTTAGTATGACAAAGCAGTTTAAGTTACAAATGCAAGCAGTTTATTTAGGACATGCAGTCTTGACTGGGGCGCCCGTGACAAGGAAATTACAAGTGATTGAAGTGATGCACAGTGGTACCTTTTCTTACAAGCTTGATTCGTTCCAGATCGTGCTCGTAGCCTGAATTTCTCATGAAACAAGCAATTTTTTCCAATATGAAATTTTTTTTAAAAAATTGGTCCGCTCCTGTCCTCCCAAAACCATACAAGTGAACCCTAAATACATATAAAACATATCTTTCTGATCACTAAAAACACATTAAAATTAATAAGAATCATGATAATTAATTATTTAAAATTTAAAATAATAATCACGACCATAGGGCGAAACGTGTGAAAGGGCGCAGTGTCTGTATCTGGTTTTATTGCAGTATTTTATACATACAGTTGTGGTCAAAAGTTTCCATACACTTGTGAAGAACATAATGTCACAGATCTCTTGGGTTTTTAGTTATTTTTACAAATCTGATTTTTCTCTCATATAGTGATTGGAACAGCCATCTATGGGATAATAGAAAAAGTGATCAAATCTGATGGGTCAATAATATACATAAAGCAGCACTAATATTTGGTAAAACGTCGCTTGGCCATTTTAACTTCAATTAGGCGCTTTTGGTAGCCATCCACAAGCCTCCGGCAAGCTTTTGGTTGAATCTTTGACACCTTCTTTCTACATAGTATGTCTTGCTGTAGGTACATAAATGCAGCATTGTGTTTGTAAGGTTTGTTATCACTTAATATGGAGGATTTGCAATCATTAATAAAGCAAGCAATTGGTGGGGATTTTTAGTTATAAGATCATGTGATCAAGTGAGTTAATTATACGTTAGCACTTAATGTACTCTTGAATTTAAAGTTACTGCAATTTTATATGAACGTACACACAAAGGTTTTTTACAGCGTTTGCAAACTGGTCAAGTATTTGGTTAGTATTTATATGATCCCGCTTGGTGACATTATCCGCAAGTATAATATTAGTTTCCATTGCTATGCAGATGACACTCAACTGTATGTGCCACTGGAAAAAAATGGACATTTAAGTTTTAGAAATCTGGAGGCTTGCCATACTGAGATTCAAAGATGGATGTCAAATAATTTTTTACGCCTTAACCCAGAAAAAACTGAAATGTTGATTATTGGTCCAGCTCACTGTCGTCAGTTGTTTTCAAACACTACCCTGAACCTAGACAAATGTAATATCACCCATAGTGACTCGGTCAAAAATCTAGGTGTTATATTTGATCTTAATCTGTCGTTTCAGTTACACGTTAAAAATATTACTAGAATAGCTTTCTACCACCTCCGTAATATTGCGAAGATTCGTTCGATGCTGTCCCAATCAGATGCAGAGATTTTAATTCATGCGTTTATTACTTCTCGGCTTGATTACTGTAATGTATTGCTTTCTGGTCTCCCGATGTCTAGCATTAAAAGTTTGCAGCTGGTTCAGAATGCGGCAGCTAGACTTTTGACTAAGACCAAAAAGTTTGAGCATATTACTCCTGTATTGGCCAACTTGCACTGGCTCCCAGTCCACTTAAGATGTGACTTTAAGGTTCTCTTATTAACATATAAATGTTTGCATGGGCTTGCACCCTCTTATCTCTCCGATTTGATTTCCCCCTATGTTCCTGCACGGAGTCTGCGCTCGGAAAATGCCGGTCTACTTGTGACTCCGAGAGCCAAGAAGTCTGCGGGCTCGAGAGCGTTCTCCATCCGGGCCCCGGTGTTATGGATCGCCCTGCCTCTGGAGATAAGATCTGCAACCTCAACGGAAGTTTTTAAATCGAGGCTTAAGACACACTTCTATTCCAAAGCATATGATTGATGCCCACCTCATATTCTGTTTTGTCCTGTCTTTTTCCGACGCCTGCCTGGCTGATACGAAGGAGAAGGATGATTTGGGATGGGTCAGCGACCGGCGTCTGACCTGCAGCATGTCAACCCCTGCATTTACCAGCTGGCAGAGACGGGAGGCAGCGTCGTGGCCGTCATAGACTTTCTGGACTGGTTTGCAGGCTGGGGGCGTCGTTGATGTCATGCACTTTCCGGACATTTTCAACATCTTACCTTATGTTTACTATTATCTGTACAGTAATGCTAATTGTAATTCACCCTGGTCAATCCTGGAAGGGGGATTACCACATGTGAGGTCCTTTCTCAAGGTTTCTCTTTTCTCCTCACACTGAGGTTTTTGAGTTTTCCTTGCCCGCATGCTGGTTTAAGATCAGGTAATTGTGTAATTTTGTAACTGTAATCCTGTGCAGTCCTTTGAGACATTTTTGTGATTAAGGGCTATATAAATAAATTTGACTTGACTTGACTTGACAGATGCTGGCGGTAATAAGTCACAAGTGATGAGCAGTTTTGAGTGGTCACTAGTGGTAGCCTCTTGGACTGCTGTTGAACCAAGTTTTCCTACGTAAAGCGAGCAAGATTTTTATTTTTAAAAATTCTCGTGTTAAGAAGTGCTCCTAAGGGGTACCACTGTACTTGGCCATGGGGAAACAGATCCAGAGAAAAATGGAGAACCAAAAAAAAAAAAAAAAAAAAAAAAAAAAAAAAACATTTGTTGTTGATACGATTCCTCTCATTGTGTGAACACATCATGTAAATAGGCCGCAAACAGTGAAGACATTTATGTCAGCAATATGCAGTGTGAACCAGGTTCTTGATTCACACTGCGAAGTACGCGTGAGAGGGAAAAAAACAAAACGATAAATGCATCACCTCAAATTTTTCACACTAATGTCGGCAGCGTGTAAAAAGCTGTTGTGACAGCTTGGCTATTAAGGGGGGGCTTCTTCTTCGGACGGAGGACGCCTGGCTGCGTACGGATGCCAAACACGAGTCTGGGGGTGACGGCTTTGACAGAAAAACACTCCGCCTTGGAACAATTAGATGCTTCTCGGGGCCCCCCGTCCCGCGTCAACGGCGATAATGGAAAGCTGTGAGGGTAACTGGTGATAAATAGACTTTAACACCCACCTCCTTAAAAGCAACGCAAGCCCAAAAGCAATGCTCTCATATGCTTAGCTAATCATGACCATGGCCAGCAAATTCATACAAAAGACTAATTACTGTTGTACTCCACTCGATTCTCCAAAGGCCTCTTATATAAGGACTTGGGGGTTCTCCTGCTTCTTTTCTCCTCTTGATGGGTATTTTTGAACACGTAGGGCCTGGCGCGAGACAAAAGCTTTTAAAAATCGGTGATTGCTTTCATCCTCTTTAATTACATTCAGAAATGGCATTTTTGCCACATAATACGCCCCTATTGTTTCAGAATTATCTAGCTTGGGGAAGGAAATCTACAATATTTGAGGACGCTTACGAGCTTAATCGCCTCTTGAAATTGAAATACGCACTGGAAATCCAAAATAAAAAAATAAAAAATAAATAAAAAGCCAGCCAGCACTGCTGATATGCAGGGAAACTACTTGGCATTCAAGGGGAACACCGTTATTATGCATATCCAGGTAGAAAGTTAATTAACCCAAAGCTTAAGCTAATTATGGTAGCAGAATGCTATCAACCGAGCACTTTCAGTCAGACAGCTGTCCGGAATTTCATTTGCTAATCATTTGTCTTTTGCCAGAGCATATGGTACGTTTTGCCACTATCACAGCAACAACAAACAGATGAAAATCATTAACTAAAAACAATGAGCAATGTGAAAAATCAGACGCAGATTTATGTGCCTTTGTGTCGCAGGATTGGGGAGGGGTGGCTGTGTGCATGAAAAGGCGGATTTGCAGCACGGGAAGGTAAAATGATTCTGTGTCGGCTTGGGCCACTCAGGATTTTCGGCTGATCACGTGACCCAAACGTGCCAGGATTTCGAATGCACAAATATATTGTTTAGATTTATATGCAAATGAGACATTGTCCTTGTTAAATTATTACAGTTTCCTATAGGAGCTAATTCTGATTTTTGTTAAGCTCCCAGCCCAGGGGTGAGCAAACTACGGCCCACGGGGCACAGGCGGCCCAGCAGGCTTTTTAATCCGGCCCACCAAACAAAAATGTTCAAAATATAATGGCATTATACACTACTGTTTAAAAGTTTGAGGTCACCCAGACAATTATGTGTTTTCTATGAAAAGTCCCATTTGTTTATTAATCAACTGAGTTGCATAATGCATAGAAAAAATATTTGAAACCTTGAGAAGGTTAGAGCCCAAGATTCATGTCGACTGCACTACGTTTACTGCTCACCTTGCACAATGTCTGACCATTTCCTTTTTTTCTGCACTATGATGTCTATGTTTGCACCAATGCATATGCTGACTATTTTTTTGCACTATGATGACTTTGCACCAAATGCAATATTGCACAACCCTTACGATACCAACGGTATCACGACAACACTGTATGTAACATCCCACATGCCGACATTTCTTGTGTAAATACCATGTAAATTATAACTATAGCCTTATCCCCCTTGTTTTATAACCTTATCTTCTCTGTTCCTTTATCTTCTTGGCTCATACCTCACTGTGAATGTATAAAACTGGAGTGTCATGCCCAATTTCGTTGTCACAATATGTTAACCCATTTTGTAACAATGACAATAAAGGTATATTCTATTCTATTCTAATTAATGATTTTTAGATGAAAAAAAAAACGCTATCCTTTGAACTTTTCAAGGGACCCCAAACTTTGGAATGGTAGTGAAATAATAGTACATAAAGTACCACCAAAAAAAAAAAAAAAAAAGTTTTTTGTGCGAACTTGTTCCGGTTGTCCTTTTATGGGTCTATTACAAAAATACTGCAACAAAATACGAAGAAATAACTACAAAACTAAATATCAGATTTAGTACTTATAAACAGGGACCAAACACACTATTTTGCTTTTATTCCGAAAATAAAATACTAAATAAATACTACAAAAATACTACTACAGTAATACTATAATACAAGAATACTACTACAGAAATACAAGAAAAACACAACTAGAGTAAAACCACAGAAATACTACGAAAATCCTACATCAGAAAAATTACAATTATCTTGTTATAGTAATGCTACAAAAACATTCAGTAATACTACAGTATTAAATTAAAGAAATCCTACAGAAATACTACAAATTTACTACTACGGAAATACTAAAAAACTCCTACTATACAAATACTACAAAATTTTCATTACAGGAATACTACAAAATTTTACTAGAGAAATACAACACAAATCCTATTCAAAAGAAATTGTACAAAAATATGACTACAGTCAAACGAAAAAAAAAACATGCAAACTCTGTACAGGAAGGCTGGTAGCTGGACTTGAACCCATGACCTCAGAACTGTGCCGCAAACGCAAAACTACAAAAGACTACAAAAATACTAAATGAATACTACAAATATCCAACCACACATATATTTAAAATGTCCTACTACAGAAAAACTACCAAAATCCAATACAGTAATACAACAAAAATGATACTAGAGAAATCGAAAAAAATCCTTCTACAGTAACACTACAAACATATATTAACCGCAAAACTACAAAAATCTCACTACAGAAATATATCACAAAAACCCTATTACCCGAACAATACAGAACTATTACTCCAGTAATACTATAAAAATCCTACAAAAATCTTAAGACAAAAATATAACAAAAAATCTACTACAAAAAGTCTACTATAGTAGTACTAGAAGTAAAACTACAAAAATCATACTATAGTATAATACAAATATATCACGACAGTAAAAAAAGAAAAATACTACAGAAAAACCGCACAAATCGTACTATACTACGGAAAAATTACAAGCCTTGTAACAGAAATACTACAAAATTACTACTACAATAATACTACAAAACTATAGATAAAAGTCAGAGCATAAAACAAAGGCCTGAATTTGGTTTTGCTTTAATTTAAAAAATAATTTGATAATACTAATGTTTTTTTTTTAAAACTAAAAGAATAATACAACATTTAGATGTCTGCATATGTGTATATATATATATATATATATATATATATATATATATATATATATATGGCAAAGATTTTGCCCACCTCTGTCAGAGCCATACCATTTTAATTAGTTAAATAAACTTGAATTAAATCAATTATTTTTTGACAAAAGTGTCATACATTATATTTTTCTTCCTCTCTGCTGCTCTGAAAAAAACATCACAGAAGGTGTTTAAGGGTGATTGATATCGGCATTGCCTGGCGACATTATCAGGCAATAAAAGCTACTCAGGTTCTAATGCAACATGTCATACACAGGCTCCTGTAGTACTTTTCTATTGAGGACCTCACAAGCTAAATTGCTTTTCGTCTGCCACCAGCGCCGTCTGCCCCCTCCTTTCCTCACATCACAGCCCGCTTGACAGACAAATTGATCAAAGCATTGTAAAATAATATGCTCACAAAATGTCTCGGGGCAGGAGTCCGACATTTTTTTCCCTGCTCCATTTTTCACCCTAATAAAAAAAAGAAAGAAAAAAATAAAGAAGTATGATTTCCTCAGTGTTACTTGTGTGCGAAAGCAGTGTTATATTTCATCCGGTAGTAATATGCTGCAAACAAAATATGATTTTTCTTTTTTTGGCATCGCGATCATTCTTAAAAAACATGTGAAAAAGAGTAACAGGGGGTCACGTGTTTGCATCTGGTTAGCAATTGGAAATAAGGCTGAGCGGATTAATCCAAATGTTGGCATTATCGATATAAATCCAGTACAGTAATCCATTGCTAATTTAGGCTTCGATTATCGCTGGTTCACTGCTTCTGCGTCTTGTCATTGATATCACGGTATCTTGCATTGTGTTCTGAGCAGACAGAGCACAGCAAATTGTATCCATGGGGAAGGTTAGGGAGGGCTTTGTGTGTTGGGCGGGCGTGATTGTCTGTGTAGGCTGTATGCTGTCATTCTACCAGCAGGGATGAGCGGATGCACGAGTTAAGGTGTCCACCCACCCGAAATCAACTGCAAATGTACGGCTACAGCTAGCTTTTAGCGGCTCGTTACATTGAATCAGACTCTAAGAAAAGTCAGAAGAGAGCAAAGAAATGGTAATGCTCTGTGGATTGTTATTCGGTCCAGGAAGCAACAGAGGCAGTGTCGGGAGGGAAGGCAAAAGCATGGTTGCAGGTCCGGCCTATTGCTACGGCTAAGCTACATAACAACTTTCACAAACTACCCCTACCGAGCTTGTAGTATCTTACCAACGCCACATCCACATTAAACAGATGACCAGAAACTACGAGGCTAGGAAACCACCACGTTCGGGACGATCGTATTTTATTCATTTTGAGACCTCAATCAACCCGAAGATACCCAATGTTAGCATGCAGCCAGCCAGTCACTTTCGACATTGCTTTCTTACACTGAAAGAAAAGAAAGGAGCTCTCCAATTTCTTTACACTTTTGTAAGGGTACCCAAAAAACTCAAAAAGCCTGGGAAAACGAGAAAGGGAAGTAAAATACTGTTTTGGTCACATTGATTGACTTTAGTTGGTAGTCTTGTGTCTTTTTAGAACTCGTTTTCAGTTGCACTACGCCAGGGTCTCAAACGTTGTGCCTGTGGGAACCAAATGCCCTTGAGGACAGCTGAGGTGCCTGCGGATTTGTTCTCAAATAGGATCACAAGTGCTGGGTCATTGTAATTTTCTAGTCAAATATATATTTTTTTAACTGAGTCCATTTAACCCCACTTCCAATTTTTAACCCATAATAACAAGGTAACACTATCATAATGTCATTATAATTTTAAAATGCATATCAAACTGGATGCCCTTTGCGCTAATTAGTAAAAAGAATAAGTAGCTTTCAGATGGAAAAAGGAAATCCCTGCACTACACAGCACCGCAACATCTAGTGGTCAAATAATACAAATTGTCTCTGTAATTACCAAAACAAAATATTTTAGCGCCTAAAATATCTTTGCTATATTTTTCATTATCATAAACTAAATTAATAGGAGAGGGGTTCATGTCTTAAATGATCATGTGATTTTAGAGCAAAAAAATATCGGTATCTAATCGGTATCGATCAATATTACCCTGTATTTACTTGGATCGGATCGAGACCAAAATTCCTAGTATCGCCAACACGTAACAAGAAGCTAAGTCAGGGCCCCAACTGGGGTTGTTGGAGATGTAATGAATTTGTTCATGTGATGGTGCCTTCAGGGCTGTCGTTAAGACTGGCAGAGAGAAAGGTTGATTTCGGCAAGCCTTGTGAAGATCAGTTAGGGAGCAAAAGGGGCTTGAGACGTTTCTATTAGAAAGAGCTGACGGTCATGGTGAGTAAGCAATACTTCAAGGGCGTTTATGTGGCTATAATGGCGGTTATCAATAACCATCAACGCCAGCGCCGCTTTTGCTGCTGCTGCTCGGGCAAATTTGGCAGCAGGAAGAACAAATAGTGAAAACGCAAGGTTCTCCCCCATCTTCCCGACTATGCATAGATGTATTTTCCGGTATCCAAAACACAAACTCTCACATCATTTATCAGCCTGACTCACTAAGCCCACAACACAACACATCCTGAGCTGACAACAGCCTTGTTTAGTATGTCATAAATAAATCAATGGAAATGGCTCGACCCCACTATTAAGGCTACAAGAAGGCTTTTTGTGGATCTACATAGTTAAGCCTTTATTTTATCACTTTATCATTCAAGTCTTAAAGTATATATATGTTTTTGGATGCATAAATTAAACTGAAAAGTCCACGTTATTGTTTGGTGGAGGCCGTTATTTTGGCTGGCCGTGCGACTAAATCACCAGGCTTATCAAGTTCTCAGGGGGAAACCCTGTTTCCTTTGGTTTACAAAAACAGTGAAGTAAGTTCTCAAAAAGGCTCTCATTACACCATATTATTAGACAGAATACGTCGGTTTGACATCAACATATAATTGTAAAAAAATGTTTTCAACTATCTTTGTTGCCATTTTACAATATGGTCTTCTGGCCCCCATTTCGCCTCACACCTAAAGCAAAACATTTTCGTTCATAATTTCAGCCTTGCACCTTTGAGAGCGCGAATCGGGCTTCACTTATGACCGACACCACAAACGATATTAAACCGAGAGATGATCTAGTGGTGCGAATCATTAAATTCATTTGCATATTCCTACTGAACCTGAACGCGCAAATTAAAGCCTGCTTGCAAAGAGACGGGAGAAGGTGCCCGGGCATGGTTATAGGACATCTCCCATCATCAAAATTCCATATTATTAATCTCCTCACTTCAACTCATTAACAACAAGTGGAATGTTTTTACTGCTTGATAAAATTGAGGCCGACGCACACAGCTAGGAAACACATGTTGAGGTAGAAGATACAAGGTCATTAATGGTTTTCCATAAATTAGAATTTAAACATAGAACTTCCTATCTGGGTGCGTTTGGAAATGGTTTAATTTCCCAAACCATTCAAGGTTATCAAATGCGAATCTGTGATACATGGATATTTAATTCCGATCCAATCACAACTAATCTGAGACGTCGGGATGTGGACCTGCAGAAATAAGGACCAACTACGTATTAGCGCCGAGTTTAATCAGTCTCAATCGCTCCAGTAAGACTGTCGACATTCTGACAATTTTGAGGGATGGCCGGGGCGTGAAATGCAATTACATTTGCCGCCTCCGAGGTTCCGCACTTCGAAAGTGCCCGCGCTCAACTTGCTGGGAAACATAAATAAACAGGACGATCGCCCGCCTGCATGCACGTACGGTGCGCACACTCTTCAACGTGGCCTTTTGCGACCCCAGCAGACACGGCACTCTAATCGACTCCCGCGTGAGTAATAAACCGGTTACTTGGGTGAATTTTCAAATACGGAGTGGGGGAAAAAAAAGAAGAAAGAAAGAAATCACAAGCGCGCGATGCCGGAAATCCAATTTCAAGGCCGGCCGTATCCTAGTGGCCCTCATATTTCTAATGCCTCCTCATATTTGCCCAACTTTCCAGCAGGATATTTCTTGTGGGATCTACAAAAAGCTGGCGTGAGCGATGGCGCCACTCCATCACTCGAGTGGATACTGTCTGCTTGTAAATTTCACACCTTTGTTTATGGCGTCAGCAGGCCGGCTATTGTACAGTACCTTTCAGCAGGTGCGACATCCATTAGAATCCGGACGCTGTGCACGCCTTTATCGCAGGCGTCGACTTGGATGGTCCCCAGGGGAGTGAGCAATGTGGCTGTCTGGGGGATGCACGGGCTCTCCTTCAACGTCTTCATATGGGCGCCCAGCTATAAGAAGCGCAATTTACACCCAGGCTTGGTGGGGATACTTTGAAAATGTAATCCGATACAGTTACTAGTTACCTGTTGAGAAATGAAAACAGTAACGTAATCCAAATACTTCAATCTTGCAGTAATTTGAATCCATTAGTTTCGAATACTTTAGAATTACTCCACTACCAAATATGCTAACAAAAGACAAAATAAATATAAAAAATATTACTAAAATTTTGTTTAAGATAAATGAAAACTGTAACCTTGAAAAAGTATTGCTTGTAGTCTTACAAAAAAGTGCTCAAATTTTAACCACGTACAACTGTTTAGTAAGCAAAAATAAAATTGTATCTTTAACATAGCAGACAAGATATGCTCTGTTTTAGTTTACAACAAGAGGACATTAAATGTGGGGTATGTAGTTTGAAGTGTCCTACTTTTATCTTACTTTTACCTTCGGTGTTCCAGCCATGGAGCACCCTACGCTGAAGGCAGGTGGGATGATGGGAAAAGAGTGATTTCACGCGCGTGCTCGTGGTTTTCTTTTATTCTAGGATGAAATGATGGAAGTAAGAAAAGGACTGTTACAAATACAGTCCAAATACCAACCCAAAACCGCAAAAAGATGAAAATGAAAGTTTATTTAAGCGCATCTTGTGAATTTCACAAACTTGCATACGCAAGTAGCTTGACAGAGGCTGCCATGATGATTAAAGCCAGAGGATGGCGTCAGGAAGTACAATATTTTGAAGTTAAAGACAATACCTATTACATGGCAGACAAGGATATATGTTTACATTAAGAGGACATTAAGAAGCCAATATTGTTTTAAACACCTAGTATACACTTTCTAAATTTCCAACAAGCTCTGAGAAGTTTTACTCGTTTAAAGTGGGGATGCCAACCTTCTTGACAATATTCAGATTTAATAAGAGTAAAGTAAAACATTCTCACAACATAACAAGACAATAATCTAATAGTAGTCTTTGAACATCAGTAAACTGTAAAATATTTGAGAAGACAATACAATTTACTAAATGCCCCTGAACAAATCACTAGCATGCAACTGAGCTGCCCAGTGCCCAATACTGCACTCACACGGAACTGCAGGCTCAAGCTAATTCAACAAAATAAGTGCTACATTGAAGGATAAATAAAATACAAACAAAAAGAAAAGTGAGTTTACCTGCCAACAGTGAGAACCTTGCGGTGCTAGATAAATTGGCCGTCTGTATAGTCTGGGCAACAGAAACACCTCGCGCACATCTTGCGTAATGTCTCTGTCTCATTGATATGAAAGACAATAGACACAATTCATCTATCACCACATTATGTACATGTAAATGCCCATTTGAACAAATCTTAATCCTAAAAAGTCATCTTTATTTTAACTTAATGTATTTGTAATTTGATTACGCCTTTTTTTACTGCACGGAATACAATTTTGGGGGGTATTCTAATTATGCCGTTACATGTATTCCGTTACCCCCGAGTCAGTTTACACCACACGTCATTGACATGTGCGCAGGGCCACTTGCCTCAATTTCCCACACGCATTTGCATTGAGTGATCTATCGGCAAGAAGTGCAGCGGGGCGCCCGACGGATGATGGCTCACATGTTTCAACACCTCGCCTCCAAACAATGTCATGATGTGGCTTGATCCCAACATTGCAATCCAATATTTCTTTGGTGCATGGAAAGGAATACGCCTATCTAACCAATAAATCGCCCATTTTTCCCCCTCTTTCTGTTCTATATATCACATAAATGAGAAAAACAATGCAGTCTGTTCCCTTGTCTGGTGGGGGATTCCCAAGATAGCTCGACATTATTTTCAATCCGTCATTTTTGGTTGATGGCCGGGATGTTTTTCTAGCATTAAATTTGTTCCTTGGGGTGCAACTCCAATGGGATTCTGCTTTCCAGCCCTTAACAACAGCAAAAACGTGCAGCTTTTCTGACGACTGAGATGGATACTGGCAATAACCAGACAGCAGTTGCTTTTTTATTTTTACTTTGAGGTGGAAGCAGGAGATGATTGACTACGTTATATGTGATGGTTTTTTTTTTTTGAAGGATGGGGGTAATGACAAATAAAGGTCACATTGATTTCAAAGAGTTTTAAACAAGGAGACCTTTTCTATCCAATAACCTTTACTTGGGAAGTTTGTAAAAACAGGAAGCACGTACATTTTTATTGTTATCAAGTTTATAATTTTTGTGTGGCATGAATGTTAAACTAGTGGAATTTGTGTCTCACAAATGACAGAATAATATCGGAAAACAATGGGTTAAAACATGTAATTATTTTTCTTGTACCAGTTACCTAGGGTAGCGGGGGCCATGTACAACAGGTAGAAAAAAAATAACAATAAGAAGAATGAAAACACATATAAATAAATAAATAAAAATGACAGACTGAGAAGGCAGCACGGCAGCACAGTGGTTAGCGCGTGTGCGGCACAGTTCTGAGGTCATGAGATTGAACCTCCTGTGTGGAGTTTGCATGTTCTCCCCATGCTTGTGTGGGTTTCCTCCGGGCACTCCGGTTTCCTCCCACATTCCAAAAACATGCATGTCAGGTTAATTGGCCGGGCCAAATTGTCCCTAACTGTGAATGAGTGAGTGATTGTATGTCTCTGTGTGCCCTGCGACTGGCTGGCAACCAGTTCAGGGTGTCCCCTGCCCACTGCCCGAGGATAGCTGGGATAGGCTCCAGCACCCCCGCGACCCTACTGAGGATAAGCAGCGTAGATAATGGATGGATGGACAAATTGAGAAAACGGTTATTAGTTTAAAGTTGTGTTTTTACGTAACACTACCAACACTACCTCTACGTATTGACTGGCATTGTTTTTGTTTTAATGCAGAGAAATTGAGTGTACAATAACATCTACCACTTTTAATGTCAGAAGGTTGTCGTGCATATGCATTTGCTATGATGCACGTAACATCCAGCAACAAGTATTTCATTTATTACATATTTTTGCAGGTTGCCACAATTGTAAAAGTGTGTGAAATGTGAACATTGGAGAAACTTCATGCTGACAAGGTCTTAGAAAAAAAACTGGTAATTCGGGAATTGACTTGCACTACAATAATATTGGTTTTGGGGGAAAATTATTCCCTGAAAATGAAACTAACTAATTTTGAAACACTGGACCATCAGTTGAACAAACATGCTCTTGCACTTAAATTATTTAAAAGGACTCTTATTGGTGTGGTCGAAAGTGCAATGATGATACTAGATTTAGACAGAGCATGTTAACGCTGCTAGATTAATTACATTTTTTTCCTGAATGTTAAGCTCTGCAATAATTAATGGTGTCCATGGGATTATGTGGCATATCCATGTCATTTGTGTACATAATCGTTGACTTAACTGGAAAAGGCAATGTCTTGTTATTACATTGAGACTTGCACTGACACGAGCACACACGTCTGTCATGGTATGTGATCACAACTCTCTGTGTGAGTGTGTGTTTATTTCAACTTTGTTTCTACTCTTCTTCTCACAGCCCTCACAAGGGGTTTGCCCGTACTGACAATAAAGGCGAGCACGTTTTTGAGCCAAACATTTGCAGTACTGCGTGCACTTTGGATACACACATTGCAGACTGCATGCCTGCCATTTAGCAAACCGCTAATAGACCCCGCAGAAAAGAAGACGGGGGAAAAAAATAATGGACTTTGGCAATTATGTCCCGGCTAATAGTCTGCTCTGATTAAAAAAAATAAAGCTATCACGTCGGCTCGCCGAGCGCAACAGACGACGACGGGGAAGGAGGAGGCGACCTGCGTGGTTTGTTCACCCATCTCTTCACGGAAAACAAAAGGGAAATACGTGTTGTTTTGAAGTCAATAGTAAGCGTCCATGACAGTGCTACTCGTTAGGATAAAATGGTAGGAAGAAGCGATGCAACGCGTGTCCGATTTGAAGACTTTGACACGAAAAAGCCAAACTTATTTACTGAGAGACAAATTGTCAAAGCGCTTCGTAACACATTGCGAGAAGCACCCCGCTACCAAAAAACAGTATAATATATTCAATTTTGGTTGAAAACAGTAAACATCAAGCCTTACAATGAGAGGTGCGTCAGTGCAGCATCTATTTGACGTGTTCCTCTGTTTTTTTTCCTACACTTCCTGTTTTCTAGTACGCATGGCACAGTAGACCAATCACGGGAGGTAAAAATTGGCTCCGACCAGTGATTGGACGGCGTCATACGATGCTTCAGTTTTTCCCAACTGGTGCAATAAAAATGTATTATTGAAACACTTGAACAAAAGGAACAGTGTGTAATTTTTGACCCCTGAATTTGTGTAGTTCAGGGGTGTCAAACTCATTTCACCTGGGGCCAACATGCTCGAGAAAAATCTTACGGAGGTCAGACTAGTATATTCAAGAGAAAGACAGAAAGAAACTTAAAGAGGGAGCAGAAGAACGTGAGATAAAACAGAGAGAAAGAGAGCCAGAGGGAGAACGAGAGAGCGAGAGCGAGAGCGAAAGAAAAATAGAGAAAGAGAGAGAATGAAAGTGATAGAGATAAAGAGAGCGAAAAAAACAAGGGAGATAGAGTGAGATGGAGAGAGAGAAGTGAGGGTGAGAAAAAGAGAGAGGAAGAGAAAAAGAGAGAAAATAAAGACAGATATATGGGGGAAAGAAAGAGAAAGAAAGAAAGAGATTAGGAAAGTGAAAAAGAGAGAGGGATTAAGAGAGAAAGAGAGAAAAATAATGAGAGGAACCAAGAGAGAGAGAGAAAAAGACAAAGAAGGAAAGATAGAGAACATAAGTGAGAGTGAGAAAAAGAGAAACGCATTTATATAGCGCTTTTCAAGTCAATGAAGACCTCCCAAAGCGCTTTACAATGTGCTTCACACTTATCCATTCACACACACACTTACACATCAATAGCAGCCATGCAAGGTGCCGAAAGTGTGTGAAAGAGAGTAAGAAAGTGAGAAAAAGAAAGAATGAGAGAAAGATTAAATGGTGGGGAAACAGGAAAACAGACAGAAAAAAAAGATCTAGAAATAAAAAGAGTGTGAGAGAGAGTAAGAAAAACAATAATTAAAAAAATGACAAAAAGTGAAAAAGTGAAAGAAAGAAAGAGACAGAGAAAGAGCAAGAAATATATATAAGAAAGAGATAATGAGAGTGAGAGAGGGGTGCAGAAAAAAGAAGGGAGTGAGAAAAAGAAATAGATAAAGAGAGAGCTACAGAGAGCGAGGGAGAGATCAGAGAGAAAAAAAATAAAAGAGAGAGAGAGAGTGAGACATAGAGAGAGAGAGAGAGAGAGAACGCAAGACAGAGAAAAACATGAATATGTAGACAAGAGGAAAGTTGGAGCGAGAGAAAATCTAGATAAAGAAAAGAAAGAAAGAGAGAGAAATAAAGAAAGAGACAAAGAAAGAGACAAAGAAATACAGCTCCAATTTCTTTGCGAGTGCGTCCTGGTTTTGGCGACATCAAGTGGACATAGTTAAACTGCAGCTCGTTTTTCTCTTGTGCTTCTCTCAGCATTATCGCGTGGGTCGGATTAAAACCCTTGGTTGGCCTGGTCCGGTCCGCTGGCCGCATATTTGTCACCAGTGGTGTAGTACAACCGAAAACGAGTGCTATAGAGCACAACGGAGATTAAAAACTACGAAAACTTAGAGACCAACATGGCACCATTTTTTTTGCCCGGCAATTTACAAGGTTTTTTTTTTTTTTTTTTTTTTTTTTTTTGGTACCCTTAGGAAATAGATGGCTGACAATCATGTCACCTCTTTCTAGGTGAGCCTCATGCTATCTAACACGATGGTCAGCCCGCTGTGGGCCACAAAGAAATGAAAAAAAAAGTTGCCTCATTTTAAAAATAAACTTTGTTTATTATTTATTTGTTTTGGCAAATACCGTTTATATAGCGGAATTGTGTTTTGGTGTGCGTTACACACGAGGCATGCAACGGGAATAGAACGCTGATTGTAGCGATGAGAGCATCAAAACCTAACCACTAGTCCACTAGGGTTGTGTAGGACATAGGAAAAGGCATTAGATAATATCTCATCATGACATTAATTCTTTTGTTGAATATGTGCGACAATGAATTAAATCATTTATTGACAAGACAAAATATATGTATGAATGAATGGTTGGATGAATGAATTAAACCTTATTCCGTACATAATAAAAAAAAAATGAACAAAAAAAAACTATGTTAACATGTCCGGAAAGGTAAAGGAAGAAGCATATGCATACTTAATCCTAATCTTACAGCGAGATCTCATATGTATTTACATGTAAGAAACTTCATGAATATATATATTTACATATGTTCTGTGCCTGCACATTCACTTCATCATCCTCATTATCATCACATCACTATTTTCACCGTCGTCATTATCATCATTGCTGTCAAATATTTTTTTAGGGTATTTATTACAATGATATTAATTCGCATTGAAGCTTATGGTGACAACTGACTGTTTTCTGGAGTGTTTTCCATCATACAAAGTATCTGGAAATGCTGCTAGAGGGGGTCTGCCCACAGGCAGCAGGACCATCCATTGCTAAGTGTCCTAAACTGTGCAAGACATGGGAGCTTGAGCCAGATGCCTTCAGCATCAAGCTCCTGCTTGTTGCCCTAACATTGTGTTGTGCAGTGCATGTCGGTTTTGTGTTAATATTAAAATGCATCTCCATGTGAGTGCATCCCTATTTATTTAGTTTTTGTTTAGTTTTGTACAGAGTAAATTTGACAATTTCATTTTGTTAAAATTGACAGCCCCATAAATTTTATTTTGAGAAAATTAACTTTTTATTTTGGAATCGTACTCATATTTTAACAGTATTTTATCATAGGAGAGCTGCATTTAACCAATTTAAATCCAGTTAACACATGTTTATTGATGATCATGGGCAATTCCAATATGTGAATCCTTTTGAATTGTTAAAAGAATTTCATTTTCAAATTTATAACGTTACGCAAGCCTATCATTTTGCGGACATCCTTCTCCATCCTTATTCACTTTATGGCAATTCTTTTTGGGCGACATTCATTACGAGTGTTGAAGGGTATTGCAAACATGAACGTTTATATCGTACTTGAAATTATAGAACGACAGTGTGACTAGAGACTTGCAATTGACAAGCAAACGCTGTTTTCTATTCTTTTTTTTAATATAAAAGAATCAAAATAATAAAATTACATAATCACAGCTACGTGGCATTTGTAAATTACCCAAAAATCTAGATACTACTAATTTCATAAGAATCTTTAGTCATACAATCTCACAGCTAGCAATCAAAATTTACACATTTCTGTCTGTGAATCATGAGCATGGCATTTGAAGTGCTCAAGATCGTATAATTAGGCGGGTACTTCTCTGCAATTCATTGAAGGTGGTATAATCATTCTTTATAATCAAATTAACACAATAATTCATATTTACAATCAATAAGGACCTAGGAGCTCCAGAGCATAATTATTGTATATAATTGAATAAACTATATGATTATTATTAACAATGGGCAAGGTCGTAGGAGCTAGGCCAGGGGGGGGGAATTTACCCCGATATCGAATTTTCGGGCAGATGCCTGCCAGAGTTCGTACAGCAATCTCAAAAGTTCCAAATAGTCCCAAATTAGTCATGTTTATATGCTGAAACATCGGTAACTTTTCTTATTAGCTGCCATGTTGGTCAACATGCTGCACAGAATATCACTTCCTGTCTGGAAGGAAACTTTGGAAGTCCTAGCCGTGTCTATTCTGAGACGTTTATGGTTCTCTTGTCGCACATTTTTTTCCTTCTCATTTTTTGCCTAGTCTTAAATAGGTATTTGGTCTATGGCGGTATCCGTTGCAGCAAGATGGCGGACAATCATGTCAGCTTTTACCATGTTATGTAAAATTAATACACTTCTGTTGACCTACGAATATTCAAGAAAATGCACTTTTATCTGAGGATTATTGTATTTTTCCTTTTTATTAAGTTCAGTATTGTTTTGTTTTTTATTTTTTGACCTACAAGAGAAAGAAAACAGCAAATAAAAAAATGCTAATTTTCTCCTGCATTTATTGAGAAATGTTATTAAAATAATCCATTCATGGTTTTATGAACCAATATCCGGAAATAAAAAGGAAATAAACACGCAGTAGAACAGAATAAAATCCTTTTATTGTTATTACATGGTTCATACAACACAAATGACTCAATTAAATCGGATGATCGGCTATGTGTGTACATAGAGAAAAACAAACCCCGACAAATGATTAGAGCTTTCTTCTGATTGACTTTTGGTTTCTTTTCTTATAACTTCCTGCTTCTTCAAGTGCATCAGTGAGACCACCAATGGCAGAATGCGTAAATCGGATCTTCCACAGCAATTGGCTGATATCTCCACTGAAGCCCCTCCCCTGTCAGAGACAAACACAAGGCTTATCGAATATGGATAATGGGTCTCAAGTTGGGATTTGGCGTCTTCCTGGGGGTCCCTGCACACCGCAGACAAGTCATAGTAATGATTTAGATATTTGATTTGCTTGATGCTTTCACTGAAGAAATACAATTATACATGTATCCGTATTCATTGTACACATGTTACATTTCCACTTATTGCAAAGACATTTATCCAGTTTTCTGGCTCCCGTGGCTCCTCACTGAGGTCTTTGGGGGTCCTGAGCGTAATGCCTTTGAATAAGAAATACCCGCGCAGATGCGTGTATGCACGACAAACTCATAAATCTGGTGTGCTGCTCTAAACAGCACACATGTTTTTTACTGCTGTTTGTTTTCAGTTTAACCTTTTTGTGTTCGTTTTCAGGTAGCAAGACTCATATTTGTGGGACGGTGGCGACCCTTGTCCTAAATCTGCTGTAAAATGCACTAAACATAACATTACATCTTCCAATTTTGTTCCATCTTATGGGTTTAGGCTTCTTTATCCAAGAAATATTGTTTTTTTTTTCTATTTTTGTTGTGGGTATCGGGGCCTTTTCTCTGTCAGTATACTCCTCAATTTAAATTGTGAAAAATGTTTGAATGAACCTTTAAAGGGATTTTATAAATAACTAAAATGTTGTTTGATCACCTGACTATTACTTAGGAGTATTACAACACATCTACTAAAAATGTTTTTATTTTACTATTTTTCATTCTATTTTTGTCAACTAAAATAACATTTATAGTTTTGACCCAGAAATATTATTTTCAAGAATAAGGCTAAAAATCTGAATCAAACAAACAATAGCCAAGAAGGACCAAACATGAGTACTAGTTCCAAAACAAATAAATAACAAAATTGGAATAAAAGTCTTTGTGTGCTAGAACTTGCACTTGTAAGCAAGTATGTGTTAAGATTCATGTTTGGCAAAAAGAGTGACACTTTTAGTGTCTTCTTTGCAGATGTAAAGATGCTGCCCTACTTACGAACTTTCCGGACGATCGTTCGTAAGTTGAACTCGTGCGTAAGTTGCTTCAGTGCTATATTTTGTATGGAATGTATGTTTAAGGTTTATATAAGTATGTTTAAGGTTTGTATAAGTAACCTATATTGTTTTGTATTAAAAAACAAATATTTGATAGAATAGTATGCTCTATAAAGATTAAGAATAAAGTTAAGTTTAACTTACTTTTGGAAGATGAGCTTCAAGCGTTCCTCCTCTATGGTACAAAGTGGCCGAAAAAAGTGATCCAACCGTTTTCTCAACAGCATCAAGCTTCCATATTCCACTTTCATTTCAAATGAAACGGCTCGCCTCTGCTTTACACTTTACACGAACCATATTGAATGAATGCACGAGATATCAAACAATTTAAAATGTCAATGTTCTTAGCGCGCTGGAGAGTATACAATGGAACCTCGGTTTTCGAACGCCTCTCAGTTCGAACAAATCGTCCGACCAAAAATTTCGAGAAATTCTTGCTTCGCTGTTCGGTCAAAAAATCGGAGTTCAAACGCCGGTAATGCGTGAGTGCGTACGCTAGGATGCGATCCTGGGCGGCGTACGGGTGTAGATCGCTTTTTTCGTGACCAACTGTTATCGCGTGCGGAAGTGCTTCGTTTTGCTTTCCCTTTTAATATAGGTGTACGAAGCCCCTAATTATGCCTCCGAAGAAAGTCAGTGCAAGCAGCAAAGTTGCTACAGGTAAAAAAAGAAAAGTAGTGCGAACAACTATTGCATTTAAAAAAGATATAAGAGCAAAATATGAAGGAGGTGGAGATTCTGATCTTGCTAGGGAATACCCCAACGTCCACCAGCGCCTTCTGCTGACCACCACAAAGGTAAGAAATCCCATTCATAATTATTTTCTTTATCCTTTTTTTATTTTTACACATTCATAGTAGCGTAATCTTTCATACGGAAGATTACGATAACACGAACGTACGATTAGCCTGGGTTAGCATTATGTTTACGTTGAACATTCAGGTAAACATTCAGGGTGTTGGAACGGAGCCCAACTTTCAGGGTGTTGGAACGGAGCCCCCTTTCCAATGAACCGCTCACCACATGTTGTGGAGACCCGGGTGCTAAATGATTTGTAAACGACCTGATTTTTTTATTTTTACACGTTTATGTTAGCGTAATCTTTCGTACAGATGATTACGATAACGCGAACGTACGATTAGCCTGGGTTAGCATTATGTTTACGTTGAACATTCAGGTAAACATTCAGGGTGTTGGAACGGAGCCCAACATTGAGGGTGTTGTAACGGAGCCCCCTTTCCAATGAACCGCTCACCACATGTTGTGGAGACCCGGGTGCTAAATGACTTGTAAACGACCTGATTTTTTTATTTTCACACGTTCATGTTAGCGTAATCTTTTGTATGGAAGATTACGATAACGCGGAAGTACGATTAGCCTGGGTTAGCTTTATGTTTACGTTAAACATTCAAGGTAAACATCCAGGGTGTTGGAACGGATTAAAACGATTTACATTATTTTTAATGGGAAAAATGATTTCGGTGATCGAACAAATCGGTTTTCGAACAGGGTTCTGGAACGGATTATGGTCGAGAACCGAGGTTCCACTGTATAATGTTTACACATGAACAAGGAAGAGGAAGTGGATTTCTTCTTTGATGTGGATGCTGGGTGACCTCTCACAGTGCCACATGTTGGTAGTGGCGGAAAGAAGTACTACAGTATTGTCCTGTACTCTGAAAAAGGTGCACACAGTGCAAAATCTAGCTGACAGCAATGTCCGGATATTTTTCGACCTCCTGAAAAAAATGTTTGTATCTTCCGTTTTTCATAAGTCGAATGGTCGTAAGTAGGGGAGCGTTTGTATTACATGCAATTGATGCACAATATATCCAGTCCATTTATGATTTCAGTTTTGGCTGTAGCTAGTTTTTTATAACTAGTTTTTATAGCCGGGTTGAAACCGGATCTAACAATTTCAATTGAAGCATTTTATAATGTAGTGATATTTTTTTAATTTACTTGATTTGATTAAATTAGACATTCCTGACAAAGTCAAGAAGTCTGATTGCAATGGACTAATGTCTGTGTTATTGTATGCATTTCAAATCTAAAACAGGTAGGTGGCGACAAAGTCTGAGATGATTGGTTAACGTTGTTGACACAAATCGATAACAGAAATAGTCAACAACGAATTCCATTGTCGACTCTTGTCGCCAGACAAGTTTTTGAAACAGAAGCATCTCCACATAAATACAATCTCTGCCTAGAGTTGCTTATGCACAATTAAGTCTCTGTCTCGAGCAGTAACATAAACATACAGAAATGGTGCTGTCAACATCAAGTACGCATACCAAAACTTCTAAAGTTTGGGATTATATTAGCTTGGATACAGCAAACAAAAAACTGATTGCAAAGTTGCAAAGCACACCTCGTGTATGATCGGGTAGCTCTCTGGCGCACCAAAATATAAACAGCACATTGGACAGTTGAAAATAATGGAGTTTGAAGAGTAAAGTAATGTTCAAGGCAATACGGTTTTATGACCTAAATTTTACACACATTTTTATACACATATTTGGCTATGAGAGAGAGCTTGAGCCTAATGCCAGATTGTGCCTGACTAAAGTATTTGAAAGTAAATGCATGCAGTTCCAAGAACAAACGTCAGTTGTTAAAACGTTCAAAACAACAGACGTTAAAACCGTTTGATTTTAAACTGGTGAGAATTGTAGGTACTTTTGTAACAGACTTTGCAGTTGAACACTGAATGTACTCAATTAAATGCGCATAAAATTTGTTTTGTTTACTGTTTTACTGCTACTAATTAGCCCGTTCCACCTTTACAGGAATAAACTATATTTACTTGATTTCAACTTTGTACGAATCCAAAGCATTTTCAGTATTTTCAATTGGAGCAAATACCATTGAGTTTATTATCATTTTCCACATAATTACTTCTATTCCATTCCAAATTTAAGAAAATAATAATAATTATCTGATTATTCGACAGATCGTTTCAATAGTCGGTGGCTAGTCAACAATTAAAATAGTCGTTAGATGCAGCCCTTGTGGCGACCCTAACACAAGAGCAGGGTTAAAGTTGGGCGGATATTTTTTTTCGTCCCCTAGAGCGGCTGTACGTTAAACTTGCATTGTTTCAAAACGTCTTTTGTCCTCTGTTTTCATTCCGGGGCTCCTTTCAGCTCCCTGTTTGGAATGTGCACGGCCAGCGTGGGCCGGTGGCCCACACCCCGTCTCGATGGTGAGGGTGGATGAGGGAGGAATGGAGGTGGGGGGGTAGAAAACGTCACCCCTGCAGAGACCATTTTGAAATCTGTGAGGATTTCTGTGCCATCTGGACCCGCTGCCAGTCTGCCCCAGATAGTAAGGGTTGGCAACGGTACCCGACGGTGCAATATGGCTCTCTCTTTAATGAACTACTAACTGTCCCCCGTTTTAATTGATGTGACATTTGAGCCATTTATCTCTGACATTTCAATGAAGGATGATTCTCAGCCTTGCCATTTACTTTTTTGGTGCTATTTTCTAAGAGCCATTTGCATTTTTCTTTCTCGGGAAAAAACGCTTTTTGGTCTCTCATTAGCTAATTAGAGAGTAACATGCACAATTAATAAAAATGAACATAGGCGAGTTTGATATAGGCTTGATGAGGGATCACCGAAAAAAAGCTCTTGTCTCTATGTCCATCGGCAGGGATGGGAAGGCCGCCTGTGCTGAAAGGTGACTGCAAGAACACCCTTTGACCTTTTAGCTGCATAGTGACATGCAGCCGCCAGTGTGGTGCAACTTATGTTCCCAGCATGAGGAGAATCAGGCCCAATTAATCAGCATGTGATTGCAGTGAGCAGCCCCCTCTGCTGGAGCATGCGAGGCACGCTCTATGATATTAGGGGGAAAGCTCTTCTAAATGGCCAGAAACGAGCCACATAGGCAGCAGAAACAATTCATGTCCTTTTTGGTATTTAAAGATGTTTTTTAAGCATGTGTTATGCTTATCAATAGACTAAATTGTGAGCCAGTGTGTGCGCAAGTAAGCCTTTAGTTTAAATGCATGACAAATTGCATAGAAATATGTATTGACAGACCAAAATAGATGGCAGCATGCGCGTGGATGTAAACATACAGTTCATGACATATTGCAAGGACAATTTAAGGATGACCTTTTATAAGACTGCAAATCATTTTGTTTTTCACATTTGTTTAATGTATAAAAATACAAATGTAGTATTGTATACAACTTTATTATATACAACTATTTCTTGAAACAGAGCAATATAGCAACTGAACCTTGGGATGGGCTTTTACGTCCCCTGGAGTGGCCGTATCTTAAACTCCAGCTTCATGCCCACAATGTTTTTTGTCTTCTGTTTTGTAGTATTTGAAAACATAATGTGTCGAAATATATCAACAAATACCAATGCTTGTCGAATAAAGTAAAGTATTTAATTTTACTTAGTGGTGTGTAAGCTTTCTTCTTTTAGAATTATCTTTTAAAAACATTCAGACAAGTTTGTTCCTAAATCTAGTTTGCATTTTTATACTTCATAGTTGTGTATAATTAGTTAAAGATGTATATTTTTCGAAGTGAATTTGGTGCAGACGTCAGCAATTTTTTTTTAAATTTTGATCTGGATCAAAGATAAATAATCTTTCTTCAAGGAAAACAATCTGGAATATCTAATCATTCTTACCTAGATTCTGAAATTTAAAAGGCTTAACACATAATTAATCATCAAATAGTTTGCAAAAATGTGGTTGATTTAATAATCTAATAGTTTTGGATAGATGAGTTATTAGATCTAACCCTAACCCCTAACCCTGGGCTACATCATTTTCATTTTTGGGCCTCTACTGGAGAAATGCATAATACCAAATGTTTTGAATAGGATGAAGGACTTGCAGTAAGAATGTCTATGTCACAGTTAAGGCATTCTTGGACTGAATTTGGGCTGCGGGTGTCCTTTCATAAAATTTACTTGGGTTACGCTGGAGTCCTAGCACATGAAACTATATGTTAGAATACTCTAAAATGTATTGATATGGAAATGAAAACCCTTTTGAAAAAGCTTTAAGGAAATTATAAGAAAGAATGAAATCATCTAGCTAGTATTTGTTTCCGAAATAGCGCCAGAGCATCGTTAAGCGGTCTGTTAAAAAATGACATTCACCATTAATGTTTTAATATTAGATTTTGTAATTTTTGCAATCATACAATACCTGTAAGTAAAACAGTTCTAATGAAACTGATGAATTGAGACAATTTTCAAGAAAAAAAACATTTCGTAACTATGTTCTCTGTCAAAGTCCAAATAAAGAATGACTCACATCACGTATTACAACATAAAGCTTCTTAAAAAATGGTGGACGGTTCCTATTTTGTTTCTGATTGTGATTAAAATGAAGTACTTATCCTTTGAGGTGCGGTTAGAGGGCCTCGACATCATAAAATATTGTTTCCTTTGAGAAAGGTTACACTTTTTTTAAACTACAAAACAATGTGAATTTGTATTCCCAT
Organism: Urocampus carinirostris; assembly: GCF_059441175.1. Taxonomy (NCBI): domain Eukaryota; kingdom Metazoa; phylum Chordata; class Actinopteri; order Syngnathiformes; family Syngnathidae; genus Urocampus; species Urocampus carinirostris. The sequence continues at coordinate 10,978,878 of NC_142361.1, forward strand.
TGGATTTTGGTGTACTTAATCAGTGGTAGTGTTAAAATGTCAATGAAGCCCTTTCATCCTTTACGTTTTTGCAGGTGGCTGCAAGACGAGAAAAAAAAAATCCTGGTACAGCATATAGTATATGTTTGAATTTTCGGTATTTTTTCTTTAACCGGGGAAAAAAGAGCAGTTTCACATTTATTCGACATTAGAATAATCGAATTTCTGCTTCTTTAGTCCCTTTAAAAAAATGACCCTGTGTCTCTGATGAGGACAAAAACTATTGAAAAAAATAGTTGAATTGTTAAAATAATATAGTTGAAGTCCAAAAATAAACTACAATTTTTCATACATTTATCATGATCTATAGTTCAGGATAGGAACTAGCTTTGATTGTCCAAACGTATGTGCGAACCGACCGAGCTTTATTTCAAAGACTGCAATTGTTTTTGGTAAGCAAGGCCATTTTTTTAAAGATATCCTTTCAAAACAGGACCCAAGCGATGACGGCTGTTCCTTTGATTGTAAGCCGCATCATTGCCAAGGTGTGGCTGCTGCCTGTCTGTGCTGATGTCTTTTGTTTGAGACTTGCGCCGCACTTTTCCTGCACGGTTTCCCTCACTATTTTTGTTTGCATCAGGTGTTGACTGACTTATAGTTTCCTTTTGGCTTATTCCGCCAGATGTTTGCGACAATAACAAGCCCCCGCTTTTTTTTGTCAGATATTGATAAAAAAACCTTTATTGGTACCTTTGTCTAACCTGCTGTGTGTGATTGTCAGAGTTGCGTCATATGTCCTGTTCCTTTTTCCTGTACTTTTGAAGCTATGTTGACAGGTCCCCATCTTCAGCATTTTTAAAAGCCATTTTTAGTACTTGCAAACTAATCATGAGACCAAAAAAAGTATCGATTTTAATAATTCTGTTTCAGTATGGTATTGTTAATACTGGTTTTTAGCGTCATATAAGACTTGGGGTGAAGGTTTTTGCTAAGAAAGTTTTGTTATCGTACATGTTGCCAATCTTTCCATTCATGTAATAATATAACTATTTGGCCTACTATTTAAGTATTTGATAATGATATATTTAGTCACCCAGATCATATTTAAACTGATCAAATGTAGCCCAATCATTAATGTTCTCATGCATGTATCAAATTGACTGCACCAATAAGAATCTGAGATTGCAAACCCCCAAAAAGATTCCTTGTATTGACATTTTTAAATTGTATCAGGAAGGCTAATTTGGCCCTTATAATTTTTTTATTTATTTAAAAATATGACAATTGGGCTGTTGATTACTTCTCAAATAGGGCCCGGTTATCAGGGTGCGTACATTCTGCTGACCTGATATATCTATAATTCAGTTTTACATCAGACTATGTATTTTATGCCTGAGCCATACTCTGAGGTGACCAAACTCAAAGGTTTGTTATCGTATTAACCAAAAATAACACTAGAATTGTCAGCTTTCTGGTGTTCTTTCTGGTAAATCAAAACGGCTAGGAGAACCTTTTAAATCTGCTGACTTTGGTCTGAATATTTTGGAAGAATGTGTACCCTAGTAAATCTGTTGGCAAAGTGAGGTCGTTTGAAAAAGTCCCGACAGCTTGCGCCAGCCATGTTGTATTAGCAAATGTGGCTCTCCGGGCCTCCTAGTGCACATCTGGGCTTTTTGTGGCATCTACCAAGTGTACAATAGCCGTTATGCCCTCTGAATCCATCCTGTAAAACTGCAACATGTTACCCTTTCTTCCTTTGACGTTTTTTCTGAAGAATTAAGCTAATGACCAGAAAGAGGCATAGATAAGATCTTAAGACCAAGCTCGAGTCCAAATCCGACTCAAATGTTGGCCCGGGTCGGAACTAAAATGTCAATCATTATGTTGGGCTGGGCTTCTATCTTGCTGACTATTTCTTTTAGAGCTAGTAGCTTTGGTCATTACTTGCAAATATTACAGTGATTAAATAAGTATGTTGTCACAACTCACTCTGTTCCTTTACTTAGTGCACTGAGGCATTTCTTTACCGTCAGTAGTTTTGGCCACGAAAAAGCATGGTTGGCAAAAAGCAGAATTTGCCTCATCACAACACGTATCGTTCAAAACTCTTGCAATGCCAATAAGAATAACTCTTTCTCTTCTATTAACCACCCCTCATTGTTCTTCTTTGTCTCCCTGCCTCTCTCTCTCTCTTAAAGTGCCGCACTAGATTCTTAAGGACGTACTTCTGCTGTAGTATATGGCACCATTTTTAACCCTTCAGATTGACCCAGGGCCTAAACGTTTTACGACCAACTCTTAAACAAATTGTCAATGATGGAAAATTATGGGTAAATATGACTTCTGCAGACACAGAAATATAAATGATGTAAATGTATGTACAGTACAGTCTTGTTTAACTTTGATTTCATTACAGAAGACAGGTTTTTATTTGTTATCATAAATCCTCTCCCCTCTTACCGAGTCCTAACAAATACAGCATCAAATTTTGGTTTTGAACTGCCTCAGTCCTGCAAATCAAGTTAATTGGCCAGGCTTGGCTGTTTTAGGCTTAATCAAGGGTAGGCTGTGCATTTCACACCCAAGCCTACAGTAATCTCATTTCATCTCATTAGCTGTACCGCTTATCCTTATTAGGGTCGCGGGGGCCTACAGTAAAACTTCATCTTAATAAATCCAAACCTTAATAACCATTTACGGCTATAAAATGTTTCTGTGGCACAAATAAAAGCCTCAATTATTAAATTGCAATATTGTTCCATAATATTGCCCATTTTATTCAACAAAAAATAATTTTATTTGTGCATAGGTTCCATCCTCCTTATATTTCCTCATGGAGATTTCAATTACCCTGTCGTACAGATTATCCGTGTGTTTTACTTCCTTACATTTTTATACGATTTAGGGCTAAAAATGTCTGTTAGACAGAAGCAGTGGACACAGGGATCTTTTTCTTCACCTTTTTGTTGTGATACTTCCGTTACTGCCCCTAGCCAACCATAGTTCGTGAAACCACTAACTTTACCACTAGAAGGCCCTGGCTACACCAACTTAGAATTGGCTTGGGTCAACTAACAGCTTTTCAATACCGATTTTATGCCCCAGGGCCTACAGAACTGGTTTTGAAGGCCTTCGGATAGATTTCTGACCCTGGCAATGAGTAATGACTGAAATGTGATTGGTTAAATGCTCAGATATGAAAGCACACATCTGGAAGCAGCGGAACTAGGGATAAACATTGAAAGGAAGCTGACAGCAGAAAGTGGAAGTATAGATGGATGAAATTTAATACAAATCACATGATTCAGATGTGGGCGACACAGCGGATTAAGGGTTAGCGCGTCTGCAGCACAGTTCTGGAGTTTGCATGTTCTCCCCGTGCTTGCGTGGGTTTCCTGCGGGCACTCCGGTTTCCTCCCACATACCAAAAGCATGCATGTCGTGTTAATTGGCCGGTTAAAATTGTCCCTAGGTGTGAATGAGTGAGTGAATTGTCTGTCACTGTGTGACCTGTGACTGGCTGGAAAACAGTTTGGGGTGTCCCCTGCCCACTGCCCCGAGGACCCACTACAGGCTACACCTACGGGCTGGTGTTGGTTCGGGCTGGACTTTTTAGGCCCAACTTTACCCCGACAAAGAGCCTTTTACCTGCATCAGCCTCCAGTGTCCACTTAGTTAGCCAGCTTGTGTTGCTCCATGTCTGATGTAATTTTTGCCTCCCCTCTTTTCTCACTGTTGACACAAGCCGCGATGAATGCGCTAGCGCTTTTGCAAATGAAGAGGCTTGAACTTGTGACAGGCCGTGTCGCCGACGCTGTGACACGCTGGCCCGCACATGCCGAGCGGCATAATGATGACATTAGGATCCAGTGATAATATCGGGACGCACTTCAGATAAATGACTGATAAACCAGAGGTTGTGCCTCTCGTATTACACGCTTGACAGAGCAGCTAATCAGTGTCCAAGTGACTGCTATTACATAAATCATGAGCTCGACTTTGATGCATATTCTATCCGTGTTCCCTATTCATCACGTCATCTGAGGCCGGTGGGGAGGAAGTGGGGAACAAAAAAAGTAGGGGGGTACGATGGATGTCTGCCGGGCCAAAACACATTTTAAGACCACATTATGTTTTCATTAGAATTTGATATGATCCATTCCAGAGTTGATTTGATTTTATGGGCTCCGGTCATCTGATAGGAAGCAGCCACGGTGGGGCGGAGGTTGGTGGGGTGTTGTGTTGCACTGTGTAAGCACATTTCACATTTACTGTAAAGGTGTTTTAATTGCATCACATTATAGATTTATTGTTTCTTAGCAAAAACAGCTGAGGCAAGTCTTTTCTTTAGTCTGCCTTTTTATTTTAGCAGTCACTGAGAGACAGACGCCCAAGTTAGCTGACATGTAAAGTATTTTCTCATTTTTCGTGCGAGTTCCATTCCAAAAAAGGACCTTCAAAGTAGAAACCTTTATTTATTAAATAATCTATTATACATTGAAACCAAAGAATAAACCTGATTAACAGGCTCAATCATTTGTTTAAGTAACAAAATTACTGTAGAACAGAACGACGTTTCACACTAGAAAAACAATGGCGACCAGATAATTAAGGTGCTGTATCTGAGTCAGATCAGATTTCTCCTGTTACCGCCTACCATGGAAACCATTACTATCTGTTTAACATCGGAAGCAAACCCTACCCAAAAAACAGCCTGGAGAGGAATGGTGCCACCATGCTGTACTTGCCCAAGACCACAGGAAGTGGTGCACCGACAATTCTGGCTGTTGAGAATTCTTTGAACCGTAACATTTATAAATGTTTCACAAATAACTTCTATGTTGTCAAATTAAATTAAAAAAATAAATCCTGCACTATTGATTCAGGACACAATCCACTTTTTTTATTTTAGATGATATTTTATTGGCATCATTTGGATGTTTTTGGAAAACAAAAATTAGGCATGAAAATGTAGCCGTGAAAAGAACATTACAAACAACAAATAGAAGCACTTTATTTTATAACTTTTTTTAAAATAACTTATGTACTTTAAAAAACAAAGAAATTACTGTTCAAACTCATAATGGTATCGCCAGTGACTCCTATAACATAAAATACCCATATTAAGTCAAGTCATGTTTATTTGTATAGCCTTTAAGCACAAAGAGTCTCAAAGGGCACAGACTACAGATTATTGCAAACCAAAGACTATTATTACACCATCCCCTGATCTAAAACCTACATGAGGGCAAGGAAAAACTCAACAACCTCAACATGAGAAATATGAAGAAACCTTGAGAAGGGACCGACATGAGGTAATCACCTTCCAGGACTACCAGGCTGCAATGGATGTTGCAATAACAAACAATACACAGATATTGTCAACATAAAATATAAGTTATTGATTGATATTGAATAGAAGTGTTTTAAGCTTAGATCCAAACATTTCTAAAGAGGTTGGAGATTGAATCTCAGGGGTAAGAGCATTCCACAGCACTGGGGCCCGAATGGAGAATGCTCTCGAACCTGTGGACCTCTTCTTAGCTCTTGGGATCACTAGTAGACCAGCATTTTCAGAGCGAAGACTATTTTTTTAAAGTAGTCACGAAAGACAATCACCCGAGTTAGCCGCCATGTATATGTTTTATCCCGGACTATTGGGGTCAGAAGATGTGAAGGGGGTGGAGGGGTGTTAATTTAATCCCCGTTCCTACCCAGAGTACGGCCACGCTCTCAGAGGGGCTTTATCTCTGACAACTGTGTCAAATTAGAGCCACCGCGAGCTCCTCATAAAGAATATGTCTGTCAGGCAACATTGTTCCTGCCCCATGAAATATACGGCCGAGGGAGACGGAAAAAGAAGATAACAGTGCTGTCGTACCGCCTTCGTGATGGAATCATTTTCCGGCCACGTGATCCCGCCGGCCACTAATAAAAGCGACAAAAATACGGCGGTATTATATTGCCAATTATATTGTCTCGTATGCTAATAAAATGCTTGAACAGAATTATTTAGAGGGCTTTATAAGCTGCTAATTCATTGTAATTCTGCCGGGCGGGATGTAATTGATGGGTGTGTAACATTCCATTAGGCATGGTACATAACTCCAGGTCAGTCTACTATAATAAGTGCCGTCGTTTAACTCGCCGCTATCATAGTTGTCCTGCTGTCAAGCATGTAAAATAACATTATTTTTGTTTTCTGGTATATTTCTAAAAAGGAAGAAATCACCTGAAAAGATAGAGATGACAGGTTGAAGCCAAAGGCTTAAGAGATACTATCCCAAAAACAATTTTGGACACTTCTTCTATCAATTACATAAACGATAACATCATTATGGCAATCAGTTGTTGGTCTGTTCGGAAATTATCACATTGTCTGAATCACAATGTATATATTTCACAGTTTTTTTTGTCCCATCCTTCTCCACCTTACTCTCTATCAATACAATGTGTAAAACATATGACAAATGCATTTTCTGGTTAAAAAAAGAAAAGTATAATATGATTCGACGTGAACCAGTGAGTAAGTTTCGAGGGCTTGACTAAAACAAGTAAGAGCTTTTGTCTTCTTGGGAGGCCAGTTCAACAGCACCCCATACTCACCACTTGGTAGAAGATTCCAGGTTGTTTGATTCTAAATAGGGAACAATACCAAAAAAGCTCCTTCACATTTGTCTTGAATTTTGTTTACATCTGTGGAGCTTTTATTTGTGTTTATAAAGGAGTTATCTTGTTTGACTAAACTGGGATGAAAGTCTATGGAACAGTCAGGCACAATTGAGGTTCATTACAACTGGGACATTACATTTTGAAAAGATACATGTCAATCTTTTGTTAATTGTTTATTTTTTTTACATTTCGCATCACACTTATTTGTTCAATATATATTTAAATCAGCTAGATTTCAACATCAAAACAATCATCAAAAAGTCAGAAACTCTAGGGTTTATTTTATCTTGTTTTCCCTTTCGTCTTTTTGATCTGGTGTTGTGCCGTTTCATCATTTGTAGTGAAAGGAGATTAATCTAAAAGTCTTTGTTTAGATTTTAGGTGATCAATATGATAAATCCCATAGTCAATGATACAAATAGCATAATAAAATTAACATTCCATTAGGCATGGTACATAACTCCAGGTCAGTCTACTATGATAAGTGCCCGTCATTTATCTCACCGCTATCATAGCTGTCCTGCAGTCAAACATGTAAAACAACTATTAATGTTCCCGTTCCCCTTTGGGTGTTCCACGCTGTTATCTCCGTCTCTTTAATTCAGCAGGGACATCCTTGGGAGACAACATTTTCACAGACCTTTTGACCTAAACCATATTTTCCATTTGAATGGTCTGACTAGTGAATATTTACAAGCATGTTTAATATATAATAGAGCTCATCTGCAAGGATCAGGAACCATTTTCTGCTCAGTCAGGTCGACGTTAGCCTAACCCCGCCCTGGTACGCTAGAGGTAATATTGACCCCTTTTAAAAACCAAATGACCTACGCTTCATTTAGACCAAGTAGTATGCATGCGCCTTTATGTACTAGTCCTGGGGGCATACATGTTTATAACAAGGAAGCACTGGCTGTCTCCAATGTAAACATCTTAGCACTGTAATATTGTATCGGTGCAGTCCCAGAAGGTGCCAGATTTAATAATGTGGGTGGATTATATAAGAGCGAGAAATAAAGTAGTAATTTGAAATTGTTTGGGGACCTTTTGTGTCAGTGGTTATAGAGGCTAGGGGACAATTCCCCTCCCTCAGGCCACTGTTAAAAAGGCAATGACTTTTCTTGTACACGCGCAAGCATTTTGGGATCTACATGCATTAATGGCACCGCAGCCTTTTATCATACGATTAGTAATGCATAATACATTTGATTCTATTATCTCGCATTGAATGAAGATGGGAGAAAGGAAGACCTGGACACATCGGAATATATATTTAATAGTGAAACCCGGCTTGTTCCTTCCTTTTTTTTTTTTGCTTGTACAACAACGAGCTTTTTAATCTCTTTCTTGCCCATGAAAGTCTCGGTAATTGCTATATTTCCTTTTTTGTTTCAAGGACCTTTGATGATCCCTTGGCTTGCATCAGAGGGCAAAGTCATTAGTGGAGAAATGAGCTCAAGTGAGAAAGAAGAAATTGCGGAGCCCCCAGTGTGATTGGGAACTTTGCTTCTTTGCCTTGCATCCTCATTTGGAATGCGCACACGTTAAGTGAGCAGGACAATAAAATAATATTGCGTTTATTTATTTGCCCGCCTTTGTGTGCAAAACGAGAATGAAGAAATTGCCCGGCTTCAATGATTGCCATCACGGTTTAATAAATGATTATCAAAAAAAAAACATACAGAAAAAAGGCCTTTTCATGTTTAAAAACAAAAACAAAAAAAACCCACAAGAAATAAATCCATTTTGATTGTAATAACTGGTGTTGAAGAAGATTGATGTGTTGATCTTAGAAATTGCATTTACACTACAATGAAGACAAATACAGTACATTAAAACAAATGACACTTTTAAATGCAGTTGTCGATGTTGTACTTATAATTGCAGCATATGAAGTTACGTAGTGTGTGAAAAACAATCATCAGAAAGTAGTAAATGTCTAATTAAGGTTTTGTTTTCATTTTATATTTAATTCCACTCACCCCCAAAATAAAATAAACTTATAGAATGTCTAGTTGGTAGATCATTCTGTTCTTTATAAGTACTATGTTTTTCTTTTAATACATTTGAACTTGTTTGCTTTTGTGTTGGTTAGTTGGTATGTTCCCTTGACCACTACGGTGGTAGAGGCACCATTTCTTCTGGTGTGCCTTTGGCATCCCTTTCTAGGACATTTTACCATTATTTTTCTTTTTTTGTCATTTTTTTAACTTGTTTGTATTATTTAATAGTTTTTCAAAGGGTTTTTCTAAAAACCCAAATCCCGAATGTTAAATTACCATTAAAAATGCATGTACTTATGTATATGTATATATATATATATATATATATATATATATATATATATATATATATATATATATATGTGTGTGTATATTTTTTACATATGAAAAAAATAAATAAATATATATATATATATATATATATATATATATATATATATATATATATATATATATATATATATATGTTTATTATTGTATATTTTGTAACTGAATATTTGTTTATTTGTTTACATTAGAAATTACACAATAGATAGATAACTAATACCACAGTGTTGGAGTAACAAAATTTCAGTGGTGAAAAATCATTTAATTGATACTCGGGGGTTTTGGACTTTTTAGTGTAATTTTAAAAATATTGAGATCATTATAACATTAATTAAGAATCATCATTGTAGTTTTCCTCTTTTTACCTACATGTTTTCTTCAATTTTCAAAAACTCAAACCTGCAATATGTAGATTTAAATGTATAGATACATAAATTGTTCGTATCTGGTTTGTCACCTACCACCAGAAGGCCCCAACCGGGGTTTAAACTTGGCACGGTTGTGTTCAATCACCACACACCGGTGCCCGAATATCCTGAACCTTTTATAAGGACATTTAAAACAGTACACATGCTCAGGTCATTTTCATTTTATTTTCACCACCTTGCCAGATTTGTTTCTGTGTTACTTTGTATCATGAGACCAGAACAGACCAGGAAACCCCAGAGCATTCGTTGCAGTTATTTATTAGGGAAGCGTTCAGGGCTTGCGGGAGACGTGATGACTGTCAGACGTCAGCAGCGAAGCCGGAAAGATAGCTTCGGATCGAGTAGCCAATCGGAATGCGGAAGTCAAGCAGGTCGAGTTTACCGGGGCTGGAGAGGAGATCGTAGCGATGGACGAAAATAGGTCGGGTCGGAGGCAGGCAGAAACAGGTAAGTAGAGTTCTTAATCAAACGGGAAAACAGGAGAGTCACACAGAGTTACAAGAGTAATACTCTGACGAAGAGGTCTGGGCGCAGGGCGCTAAAGAACGAAGCCTCAGCCAATCAGAAGGCGCCCACATGATTGCTCCAGGTGACCAGAGTTAGCAATCATGACACTTTGTCCCTTGCAATTTCACTTCCGATTTCAGTTTTTGTTCCTGGTTCAGACTTTGCAGGTTCGGTTTTGCTTGGACATTTGCGTTGTTTTGTGAACCCATCTTTGTTTGTCTCTTTGTACCTCTTTTTGACCACTGCTGCCTCCAGTTCCTGCTTCCCCCGCATGGGTGAATCATCCAAAAAAAAAAGGAAAGCTAATGTGATCGTATAAAGATTTAGTCTCCCTTCAAGATAAAGCAGCCATGTACTAAAACACCAGCCTCAAGTCAAGTTTTTTTTTTGGTCTGAATTAGAAAAACGGTAGCTTTAAATCTAGCCAAGCTAATTTATGAATGCCTATTAGTGTGTTTGTGTTTGTTTATAACATATTGGCTCAGAAGCGGCTGAACAGATTTGCGTAAAACTGTACACAGTTGTACTTCGGTCTTCGAGAGTATCTTTAGATAGGTTTTAAGTCATGCTACCCCCAATAGATACCATGAAAATTGATATACATCTGCTTTCATGGAGTTTGCATTCTTGGGGTCTCTAACACCCCCTGGTGACTCAATTGGGTACTGCAGATCTATATAACCGACAACTCCAAGCAGCTGAATTAAATCTCTATTTGCTTGTTTTTATTTTTTCAGTAGGCGTTTTTAAGAGGAAAAAAGTGTTAGTTTAACGTGTAAAGCATCAGTGTTAGTGAGTTACATGATTTATTTTGCGTCTATGTTTAGGTTTGTATTTATTCATGCATTTATTTCTATGTACGGCAGGATCGGTCCTCCATATTCCTGTGCATGCACACAAGCGTAAATGTGATAATGCTGCATTCGGGTATTTCTACAAGGGTGTAGAGGGGGAGTCGGTGAAGGTGTTGATGCAGGTTGTCTGCATGCGTAAAACAGGTGAAGTATGAAACGCTGTCACTCAAGTAGCTGCGTGCACTCTGTCGCGGTTGGGCGACGCCATGGCTTTCATGTAAATCACAAACATTAGAAAATAAAAGGCGAGCCTGTTGACTCGTTTCACGCTGCTAACGGGCGGCCCGGCATGTGTTGCTGCGTCTGCGTGCCGCTCTCCCGTGGAAACGTCGTCCCCCGGGTCCCCCACTCCCCTCACCCAGCCCAACACTGCTCCCTTGGGTGCGCTGCATATAATTACCCACAATCCACCCTGAAACAGCTCTCATTTACAGTAATCAACAGTCTGCACTTCAAAAGATTCATGTGGCATCAAATGGAGAAAGCCAACTTGCGCTAATACACATTATGAAGACTGCTCGACGCTCACCTGTACACACAAGAGATGACGACCGTGTTTGCTGAGGAAACCCAGTACGATTTTGGAATGTGTGTTTTCATACGTGCTCACCTTTTGACATTAAAGAGCAGCACATCTTATCGCACATTCTATTTTACACAGAAAACGCAATCTGTCTTCGGAATATATATAAAAAAATCTTTTAAAAATAAAATCGGTGGCAAACCTTTACCAAAACTGTGTTAGGGAGTGACCGTTTTAGCTGCGCTGCTTTCCTCTCCTCCCTAAATTCCTAGGTCACGTGTTTTCGGATCACGTGATCTTTCGAGATGGCGACTTCTTAGGGGCCGGTCACACAGACATTTAAGGCTGAATCGCGGCCAGAAATTCCTGCCTTTGAGGCGGACGCTATTGGACGCATTGAGTTCGCCATTCAGACGAGATACAGCGGTGCTCAACACGAGGTCGGAAATTCGCGCGCGGGTGGCAGCGCGAAAAAGTTTTACGCTGCGCAATTCTTCAGAGCGCGGGTACATAGCTTTTCACGAGCGTATTGAGGCTGAACCACGGCCAGGTATTTCTGGCCGTGAAGCAGATGCTGTTGGGCGCTGTTGAACGTTTTGAGACCACCATATAGACGAGATAGAGCAGTGCTTTACTCGCGGTCGGAAATTTTCACGTGGTTGGCCGCGTTCAAAACTTTTGAGCTGCTCAAAAGTTTGAGCACGTGTTAAACCGCGTGCCGCACACGTGGTCAACACGAAGTAATGACGCGGAAATGACGCGGAACGACGTGCTCTGGCCGCGGCCAGGGCGTGGTTACACATGGGTAGGACGGGAAATTTCAGCGGGTAATCGTGGGTGGAGCATGGTAATAGCATGTTCTGCGCCTGTATCGCGGTGTTATTACGTGAAATTAGCGTGTTACGCGTGTGACAGTCAAACGCCTTTCTCCGCGTATATACAGCGCGATTTGCCGATCACACGTCATTTGTGCTCGTGACGTCAAGGGGGTGAACATGGATCCCCGTCAGCGTAGTTTCTCTTCATTTCGAATAAATCTTTCGGTGCATTCGCAGCAATGCTTTATTTCTGGGACCATAGCTTCGCCTTTTGGTTGAGAGTAAGAATTCCGGCTCATAAGCTCTGTAGCGTATTATAAACTAATCGATAATGGATAATGAATAAAGAAGATAGAACAATCACACTTGATTCAGCCGCAAACGGCTGTGTGACCGGCCCCTTAGCTGAGCACGTACAGTATTCACTCCTGTGCTAAAATAATTTCCATACTCCTCCATCAAAGCAGTCTTCCACACTTTTTATTGAATCAGCCAAATATTCATGCCAATTTTATGACATGTTACGCCACCAAAACAGTAGCTAATTCTTTACATACATTTATTGTGGTGTAAATTTGAACTTTTCAATGTAAGGATAAAGTCAAGTCAAGTCATTTTTATTTGTAAGCCCTTAATCACAAATAGTCTCAAAGGGCTTCACGAGTTATTACATATAAGAAGTTTAGGTTATTCGTATGCTATAGAGTAGAAGTGAGTTTTAACTTAGATTTAAAAATTTCCACTGAGGTTGCAGATCGGATCTCAGGGGGAAGAGCATTCCTCAACACCGGGGCCCGGATGGAGAACGCTCTCGAACCAGCGGAACACTTCTTGGCTCTTGGGATCACCAGGAGACCGGCGCTCTCGGAACGAAGGCTTCGGGTCGGGACATAGAGGGAAATCAGATCTGAAAGATATGAGGGGGAAAGTCCATGTATGATTTTGTATAGTAAAAGGAGAACCTTAAAATCGCATCTTAGGCTAACAGGGAGCCAATGCAGGTTAGCCAAAATTGGGGTGATGTGATCGTACTTTTTTGTCCTTGATAAAAGCCTCGCTGCAGCATTTTGTACCAGCTAAAGACTCTTGAGTCTGGTCATCGGAAGACCGGAAAGTAGTGCATTACAGTAATCGAGACGGGAAGTAACAAACGCGTGAATTATGATTTCCGCATCCGACTGAGAAAGTATAGGACGAATTTTAGCAATGTTACGAAGATGGAAGAAAGCGGTTCTAGTAATTTTCTTCACATGTGTTTGAAAGAACAGATCGGGGTCGAAAATGACACCTAAATTTTTAAGTGAGTCGCTCTGTGTGATGCGGCAATTGTCTATGTTCACAGCGGTTTTAGAGAATAAGTCACGGGACTTAGATGGACCAATAACTAACATTTCAGTCTCTTCAGAGTTAAGACGCAGGAAATTGAGTGACATCCACTCTTTTATCTCAGTGAGGCAGGCCTCCAAATTTCCACAGTTTAGTGTGGCAGATTCCTCCATCGGGAGATAGAGTTGAGTGTCATCTGCGTAGCAATGGAAACTGATATTATACTTGCGAATAATATCACCTAGTGGAAGCATATAAATGCTGAAGAGAAGGGGGCCTAGCACTGAACCCTGTGGAACACCACAAGTAACACTAAATGGCTCAGATGTCAATTCGCCATATTTAACGCAGTGTGTCCTATCTGAGAGGTAGGATCTAAACCATAAGAGGACGTTTCCTGAGAGACCAATCCATTTTTCCAACCGTTCTAGCAATATATTATGGTCAACTGTGTCAAATGCAGCACTAAGGTCCAGCAGCAGCAAAAGTGATGATGCGCCAGAGTCCATTGCCCGTAGGAGATCATTGGTTACCTTAATCAGAGCTTTCTCAGTAGAGTGGTTAGCCCTGAATCCTGATTGCGTTGATTCAAAGAGATTGTTTTCGGACATGAAATCATTCAGCTGCTGTGCCACTACTTTTTCAAGTATTTTAGAAAGAAACGGTAGGTTTGACACAGGTCTATAATTACATAAGTTTTCTGGATCAAGGTTGGGTCGTTTCAGTGTGGGTTTAATGACGGCGGACTTAAAAGCCGCTGGAACTACACCTGAGGAGAGTGATATGTTTAAAATATTTCTAACTGAAGGTGCAAGAACGCCAAAGAGACCTTTAATAAGTGAACCTGGAAGTGGGTCGAACTGGCAAGTCGTCGGTTTGGCCGTATTCACCATCTGTTTAAGATTATCGAGTGACAGTTCACTAAAACGGGACAAAATCCCTGGACAGCCACCATGTCGTGCATCTAAAGATTTGAGTGCTTTAGTATGAGTTGAATTAATACTGTCTTTAGCGATTTCAATTCTTCCTGTATGCTTTGGATCTTCTTAGTAAAGAAGACCATTATGTCGTGGGCAGAATGAGTGGAGCTATCTGGGATAGTCTGTTGCCTAGTAAGCGATGCTACAGTGTCGAAAAGGACCTTGGGATTGTTCTTTTCTGACGCAATCACCTTCAAAAGGTAGGCTGATTTTGCAGAGGCCACGGCCGCTTTATACTTCAACAAACACCAGATTTGATGGAAAACTTCAAGCTTGGTAGCGCGCCATTTTCTTTCAGATTTCCTGCATTCTCGTTTAAAGGATCTAATTTAATCATTAAACCAAGGTGTGCGTCTTTTAGGTCGTGATTTAAGCCGGATGGGCGCTACTGAATCCAGGGCACTAGCCAGGGTAGCATTGAATTCATTTAGGAGTGGTTCGATAGAGCCTATGTAGGAAGGAAAGGACGCAACTGCTCCTGGAAGAATATCGGAGAGCTCAGAAACTGTGCCCGTGCTTATATTGCGTCCAGTGAATCCTTCAGTGTTTTTGGTACTACATTTAGCTTGCACCTCAAATGCAACTAAATAATGATCCGAGATAACTGTAGTACACGATAGCACCGTCATGTTTGAGGTTGAAACTCCTCGAGTCAGAACCAAGTCGAGCGTGTTTCCATCTTTATGGGTTGGCAAATCAACCAGTTGATTAAAACCAAATGCATCAATTATAGACTGAAACGCAACAGTGAGTGAACTGAGTGGGGAGTTCATATGAATGTTAAAGTCCCCCATAATTATAATTTTGTCTGCATAGGTTACTAGTTCAGACAAAAGTTCAGCAAATTCGTCTAAGAAAGTTGTGTATGGTCCTGGTGCGCGATAGATAGTTATCACATAAATTGACAATGGAGAGGACCTCATAACAAGAGCCTCAAACGACTTGTGATTATTAGAGGTACGAGGAGTAAATTTGAGCGTTTTTTTCAGAAATGAGCGCGACACCGCCACCATTTTTCAACGTGCGTGCTTTATGGCTACTCTCGTAGTCTGGGGGAGAAGCATAATTTAGCGATAAATACTCATCCGGGCGTAACCAAGTTTCACAAAGACCGATACAGTTAAGTTTATAATCGCGATTAATATTATCCACAAGTAAAGCTTTAGGAGCAAGCGATCTAACATTCAAAAGACCAAATTTTAGCTTTGAATCATTTAACTTAGCTGTAGTCTTTGTAGAGATCGTCACGAGATGTCGCCCTTCGTGTGCGTTGGGCTTCAGGCGTCGGTTGACTCGCAGAATCGACGAAGAAATGATGGTTGGATTAGAGAGATCTTCATGTCGTTGCTCCTTCAACTTCACACGCTTCCCTGCACGACACCCCTGCTTCTGTTTTCTGTCTTTGCGCCGTCTTCGTCTTCGATTTTTCTTTTTCTTCGGTGGAGCGGGAAAGCAGGGCGAACCCGAGTCCCTTTGGAGCTCATTCGGAATGTCATGGGTGGTATAGAAAGTGCCCGAAAAATCGAAATTTAGACGCCCTTCCAGTCGGATGAGCTCCTCCCGGCTGTAGGTCTTATTGGCCACGCATGTATCCAAAAAGGAAAGCAGGAGGACAGTGGTAAATAGTAGGATAGCCGGATAGCAACTAGCTGCAACGTAAACACGCGCCGCCATGTTGGAAACCGGAACCGGAAAATAGCTGTGTTTAAAAGAATACTTAAATTTAGCTTTACTTTTAATTATTTATTGTACTGTATTAGAAATATACATAATTTTGCCAAATATTAATAATTGTTGTATTTAGCCTTTGTTATTTTTATATTTTTAGAAATCTTGATTTTACTGAAATGATGAAATTAGATTTGTATTTTTAGGTGACACAGTGGGTGACTGGTTTGCGTGGGGTTTGTATATTTTCCCCATCCCTGCATGGGTTTTCTCTGGGCACCCCGATTTTCTTCCACATTCTAAAAACATGCATGGCAGGTTGATTAGGGCCGTCCCTAGGTATAGGTGAGTGTGTAAGTGGTTGTATGTCTATGTGTGTCCTGTGATGGGCTGGTAATCAGTTCAGGGTGTCCCACTGCCCGATTTAGTTTGGGATAGGCTCCAGCAACCCCGCAACCAAAGTGAGGATAAGCAATTTGGGAAATAATGAATGAAATAGATACTTAAAATGAGCAAAATTATTTCCACTGGTACAATGTTAGGTGCAAAACATTTTTTCCAAGCGTTCAACATCAATGTTCCTCAGTGAAGCAATAATAAGGAGGATACTTGGGGGAAATATATTTCACCGGGGTTGTAAATCGCTTCGGTAGCAGATCAAGTGTCCAACAATTGGGGAACAACTTGTATCTTGCAGTTTAAGTTTTAAAATTAATTTTCCCATTTCAAGTATTTATTGTGTGTTTAACCTGGAGTGCCACATCTAATCTTGTTGCAGTGGCGGGCTGTACATTTCACACCTAGGCCTTCAGTAGTGCTACATCTGAATCAATCTAAGCCTCAATAAATATTTTATGGCTATAAAAAAATTACTGCAGCTACAGTCGCAACACGTATAAAGAAGTATCAATAATAGTATCACACAATTGCTCTGTTATTTAGAAATATAGCCACATTTTACTCACCAACATTTTTTTAATGTTTGTGCACAAAATCTAGTCTAATTTTTTTCCTCGAGAATATTTCAATTACCCCGTTGTACAAATTACCCGTGTGTTTCTGTTTCATCAAAAAGTTATTTTTATTGCCATACAAGCTAATGCTGAGAGTCGAGCCTGTCCTGTCGTATTTATGGCATAAGTTTTTATTCTGTTTAGGGCTGGAAAAGTCATAATCAGTGAACAAGGGGATTTTTTTCTACACTTTAATTGTGTATTTCCGTTACCGCCCCTTGGCCAATCATAATTTGTGCAACTGCTGACCTTTCATTACGCTCTCAAGAAGGCCTTCCCCCTCCAACTCAAAATCTTATTGGCTAAAACAACAGATTTATCGACACTGATGTTTTGCTTCAGGGCTTGCAGAACTGATTGTGAAGGCCTCCGGGTAGAATTCAGACCCTGGCAACAAATAATAACTGAAATGTGATTGATTAAATGCCTAAATATGAAAACACACATCTGAAAGTAGTGCAACCAGGGAAAAGGTCAAGAAAGAAAACAGACAGAACATTTGGAATTATTTATATCCTATTCATGGACAAAATATAATTATCATTACATGATTCAAAGGTTTTTAGGCCAGCAGAATAAGCCTTGCAAGCCCTAACAACCAACCACTGCTGAATGACGATGAAGATAATTCATTTTAAATTCATATTGTTTTGAGAAATGACAGCAGCAAAATTATCATTACCCTAATGCACATCAACATGTAGTTTGTGAACCCCTATCTTAAGGGCTGATAAGGACAGGAGTTATATACTGATAACTTCAAAAGAAGTCTTAGTTCACTAAGAGGTCTGAAAAAGAGCAGCAGACAGTGAGGCAGTGGGGACGGTTTGGGGGGCTGTGCGGAGGGAGGTGAAGATCATCAAGGGCTTTAATTTGCATCACTAATAAATTCACACGTGAAAAAAAAGCAAGCAAAGAAATGCAAGCTCATTTTGATCATTTGGCAGAGCTGACGGTGGTCTGTGAGATAATGGTCATGATCATCAAGCGGGGCCATCATTAGGCTTGATTTCAGATAATGGTCAGCGTGCAAATACAAAGAGGGGGGCCTTGCACCATTAAAGGCGTATTAAGTGAATTAACTCACATCCAGTGTACTGTGTTATTGATCTCCACAATAATAACACATGTCTCTTGTGAAGTCGTTTCTCATCAGGCTCACTCCTCATCTCGCTCCTCCTCCCACCGCCAAACCCCCATTAACATTAATAACAATTTGCATGGCGAACTCTTTACAAAAGAACATTGGTACCTCTTTAAACACGCACCTCTAAACACAAGACATATGGTATATGAGTTTTATTCGCGACAATAATCTTGCTCACTTTAAAAAGGAAAATTCAGTCCAGGAGCAGTCCCAGAGGCTATCACTAGAAACCGCTTACCGCTTGTGACTGATTACCGCTAGCATCAGCTTATCCAGTTTGCACATGCAAACTTCTACAGGCAAAAAATAAAAAATAGAAATTCTGCTGTAATTTTTTGGTGTGATTATTCATTGAAAAATGAATTAACTAAAATTCTAAGTGTACAGTAAGTCCTTCCATATCATTACCAGTCTTTTGATCTCATACCTAATAACCCCCGCCAACTACTCCGTATATTAATCATTACAAATCTTGCTTATTGAGCGATAACAAGCCGTTCAAACACAACATGGCACCTATTTACTCGCACCAAGACATGCTATGTAGAACAATGGTCACCAACTAGTCTGACTTCAGCCCCCGCCATTCCACCATAATGACAAGGTGCGGCCCAAACAAGAAGTGTATTCCATTTCTCAAATGTTTTCAATGATTTTAAAGCAAAGATAGTAGACTGTATTTACCTTTTGTCAAAAAACAAAATGACGAGCAAAACCAAAATGACTTTAAGTACCGTATGTAATAATAATAATAATAATAATTTCCTTTGTATTGTCATTCTTTGTAACAATGTACACAGAACGAAATGTCGATACACCTGACCCGTTGTAGCGGGTCGATGCAGCCGCAGCCAGAGGGCGCCGCCATTATACCAATTAGGTATGTCTCGGTCGAGGCGCGAACCAGCGACCTCCCAGTCTCAAAGCGGGCACACTACCATCTAGGCTACTGAGCTGGTATAGTACTCACATATAAAAATTCATTCATACGAGCCACATAAAAAAAACTGTTAAAATGTTATTAAAATGTACACTTAGACATTAATAATTGTTTGATTATGTAGTTAATAGATATGTATAAACCAATAAAAAGCTATAAATATAAGACTTTTAAACCATTTACTGTATCTTCCGGAGGTGCTTCAACGGCAGACACATATTAGTATTTCGCAATAGTTTTCTTTTTCGACTCGATATTTGTTGTCACTGTTTTCCTTTTTTCCTTCACCTTATTATTTACCTTCTAGGGACCCATTATTAGAGGCAGAACAAATAAATAAAACCTACAAAATCACATTGAAATGAGATAGAGTCCATCCCAAATGGGCTGATCAATCAGGACATTCGCGGCATCTACGGTTAAGGACTGTAATTGACCACCCGTTATTTTCTTATTCTCTGTTTTCGCATTAAATTGCCAAGGCAAAGACCCGTGACTCATGAAAAACGGATCTGTGACCCACGTTTGGGTCCCAACCTCCCACTTGAGGAACATTGATGTACAATATTGTGACAATATTAGTTACCTACCATGACATTATATCTTACCAGTGGCCAAGGTGATTATGGGTGAATGAGCCAGATGGGATCGGTCTTTAGAAAAAAAAATGTATACGGCTTACACAATTTGAAATAATCGGAAAATTTATAAAATACAGGAAAAACGGATACCTTGACAGGTATGCGATCTATGGGGATTGTTACACAAGCGACTTAGAGCTACAAGCACAATTCTAGGACAAATAAAGCTCATATGAAGGGAAACACGTCAATTCCCATTATCTCAGTAAAAAAACGACACCTGACCTGCTCCTCCAAGGCAAACATTTGCCTTATATTGTTTACACTCAAAACAACGTTGGAGTGATTATTTCCAGATGGCGCTTTGTATATGTTAATTTAGTCATTACACTGCGTACATGACGCAAACATCATATAAAACATATGTGCTGCTAAACGAGCGTAATTGTACAGCTAGTAAATAACGCCGCTCTAATGTGGTGTCAAAGCCACTGTAATTACGCAGAACTAAATACAAGCACAGACGTGTAAATTGCTTTACGTGTTTTGCTACAGATTGTCTTCAAGTTTGTTTTTTATAGTGACACTATAAAGTGGCCGTTTTGTTTAGATGAGCGGATAAAAAGTAACAGTATAATACAACAGCGCTGTAGTAAATCCTTGCTTTCTTGTCCTTTATACTGGGCTCGCTGTAAAAGAGAGGGAGAACAGAGAACCTTCTTTCCTCATGCATAATTAATTGAAATTGAATGAATACATTTTCGATTTTATCGTACAATTTATCTGAAAACATGTTTAAATGTCATAAAGGTGAAATAGATTGTGTATTTTTAAGCGCCTACTTTTGGTAAAAAAAACATTCATTAAAGAATTTTTGATATGAATGATAAGAAATACTCTATTCTTTCACATACAGTAAACTCGTAGGTCAAGACATTTGTATTTATTTACATTTCTTGAGACTCACATAGAGGGAGCTTACATGATATTCCACCATTTTGCTGCTAAAGATAACCCCTAGAAAACACAAGCCTTGTGAAAGACTGTCCAAAAAAGAGCAGGACAATTGGTGCGGTCTAGTCAATTTGGAGTCTCCGTAGTTAGTATTCTTCCTTGTGCTTTGTAGCACTAATTTCAGGTTGCACTACACAATACACTGACATCTAATGGTCAAATGTGTCACCCTTTAATGTTAATATAAGCGTACACGTGTATGGAATTAAAATTGAATGAATATTTCTTTTGAGAAAAATCATAATTCTGTACTCGCATACTGGGTGTGGGAAAATGGGTGTTAACCTTTTTACCCAAAGTCTAATTTCTGTCCTGGAGAAATTAAACATTTTAGAACTTCACATTTTAAAATTACAAAGATAAGGACCCAAAAGGAAAAAACCGCCAGGTTAAATGATTCAGACAACATACGACACAAACATTTAAAAAAGAAAATCTTCATTGGCAGATGCAGTTCTTTAATTTTCTTCTTTATTGCATTATTGTCATGATGTAATATTCTATTTAATTCACAAACAATACACTATGTTATAATAGTGTAGGCCAGTCTCTTAGCACTTTAGTGTAAATATTTTTTTTGTCATTTATCCTGACAGCCTTCAACGTTTTTTTCACTATAAAGTCTTTATTACCGTATTTTCCGCACTATAGGGCGCACCGGGTTATAGGGCGCACCCCCAAAAAATAGTTTTTGGTCCTATATTTTCCATAGATAAGGCGCACCGGATTATAAGGCGCTACAATGGGAACGTCGACAAAACAGTCAGATGATTCAGTCAAACTGATTACCCCCTTAACATTCCCAAAGCCTGCAAAGAAGCAAATACGTGTCGTAAACACGTGTGGATGCGGTGTCCGTACGATGTCACTCAAATGCATCATTTCAAATATCATTCGCAAGGTTAAAGTCTTGGGATTCAAGAAATGCCAACCATTCCTTAGTTTCTATTTTCTTTTTCGCTTGCAACTTTACTGTGCATATGACAATAAACACTTGGAATTGAGTTTAATTCACTCAATTCACAGCAACATCAAGATCGTTCTAAAACAAGATACCGGGAAAATATAAAGCCGCATAGCTCACCTAAGTTCTCACGTTCAATAATGATACGCAATCATGGTCTTCTTACAATCGTGAGTGTAGTAAATCCAGGAGAGTAAAATGTTTACAAATACAGACTAATGAAACATGTTTCTTTATGGCGTAGTTTAGCAAGCTTGCTATTCAGTCATCTTTTTCGGCCAATTGCAGGGTTTGTTTTGGCCCTCTAGCCTATCCGAGGCTCCGAATAACTTCAGCCAATAGTGATCGATTTAACGGATGATTGACACATCTTTTTCGGCCAATTGCAGGGTTTGTTTTGGCCCTCTAGCCAATCCGAGGCTCCGAATAACTTCAGCCAATAGCGATCGATTTAACGGATGATTGACACATCTTTTTCAGCCAATTGCAGGGTTTGTTTTGGCACTCTAGCCATTCCGAGGCTCCGAATAACTTCAGCCAATAGCGATCGAGTTGACTGATGATTGACACATCTTTTTCGGCCAATTGCAGGGTTTGTTTCGGCCCTCTAGCCTATCCGAGGCTCCGAATAACTTTAGCCAATAGCGATCGATCAAAATGATGATTGACACATTGGTTAGCCAATGAAACGCCGGTATATAAATCCCAGCATACACCGCGGACTACTACACGTTCGGGGGAAAATCGAGTCGGCGGCTGTTGCGTAAGTTGCGAGACCTTGCGATTTAATATTGAGCCATATATAAGGTGCACTGTATTATAAGGCTCATGGTCAGCTTTTGAAAAAAATTAAGACTTTTAGGTGCGCCTTATAGTGCGGAAAATACGGTACATGTTTACCCTGGAGTGCCAAGTCTAATCTCGTAGCATACAATGTTTCACAAGGTTGCTATGACTCACAAAAAAAGACATTTCATTTCAGTTGAGAGTTAATTGCACAGCAATGGAAACTAATGTTCTGAATAACATCACCAAGCGAAAGCATACAAATACTGAAAAGGAGGGGACAGAGTACTGAGCCCTGTGGAATGCCAAAGTAACACCGAAAGGCTTGGTCATATCACCAAATCTAAATCAATGCGTCCTGTCTGAGAGGTAGGGCTTTCACTATGAGAGAGGATGGTTCCTAAAAAAAAAAAAAAAAAAAAAAACAATCATTCTACTACAGTCGATTTTAAAACAATAATACAAAACGTTTTAAAAAATAATATCATTTGAATATTGATATTAAATGTTTCAATAAATATTTCCCCGTACTAACTCATGAGCAGATAAAATAGTAATCCGCTGGAGACTGTAGCCAAGGATATGATTCTCCATGTTTGGCAGATTTGACTTGATGTATTCTATGTCTCAGGCGGTGCGAATAATAAACATTTGTAAAATCTTTGACATAATCAGTATGCTTTTGAATTTCTCATTCGGATTTGGAAGATTAAATCTTGTGATCTTCAAAATTAATACTTTTTGATTCAATTTTGCCTTAAGTATGTACTTAAGGCGATATTTGCATCTAAGAGGATTTCATTTTTTGAAATACCGTGTATAATTCAAATGGGAAGATGCGAATTTGACATATTTATTTTCATATTTCTCTGAGGGGAAGCAGAGCGACTGAGTAGCACATACGTAAGTCCCTTGGTTTTGAGGTCACAGGTTCAAATCCAGCAACTGGCCTTCCTATGCGGGCACTTTGATTTCCTTAAACATTCCAAAAACATGCATCGCAGGTAAATTGGTTACTCCTAATTATGGATAATCGTGTGAATGTCTCTGTGTGCCCTGCGATTGGCTGGCAACCAGTTCGGGCTGTCCACTGCCCGAAGATGGCTGGGAACAGGCTCCTGCAACCCTACTGAGGAAAAGCAGTGAAGAAAATGATTGATGATTATTACTAGGTGGTCTTATACGACTTCATGGAATTTAACTTGATAAGATCCTCTTGTAATGATTGCAATTTGTCATGCATTTTAGCTCTATGCAGCTATGTACGTATCACGTATCCCGCAGTCTGTTAGAAATGGACAAGATAGTGAATATCCAAATGTACATTACATACCTCAGTGATTCCCTAATTCAAAGATTCGTCTCCCACTTACCTCTTGGCAGGAAAAAAAATGCTGGTGCTTGTGCCCCATGGAAAGCAGCATCAGACATGACATGCTCTGCTCTCCGGTGGGAAGAGAGCAGCCTTCGTCTCCTGCACAGAAGCTGCTTCTGACCCTCTGGCACTGCTGGGCCTCATCATTGCCGCTCCATTAGGGATGCAGGAGCGGGTCTCGGAACGGTACGGTTGCGCCGCATTACTCCTGCTGGCAGCTCCCCTAGTGGCCGGGTCATGTCACGGCGTGGGTGCCCTGTGAGCGAGCTTGTAGCGGCTATGCCCTTGACACGCCCCCATCCCCAGTCCCCTTTAGCATCGCCTCCGCCTCCACAGACCGTCCGGATGGGGCACTAGGGGTGCCAGCTGGTGCCAGCTGCGAAGGGAAATATCCAAGGTGGCGGACACCTGTCCTAACGTGCAGCCCCCTCAGCTCCCACAATGCATCTGGTGCGGCCCCGCAGACCCATCGTGGGGAAATGAGGCGCTAACCTTGAGGAGAAATGCTCCCAGCGTCGCATTAAGAGAGGCCCTAATTGCCGTGCGCCCGCACTGCCAAATGGCATTAGGAAGTGCTGTCGTTTACTTTAACATAATGGCTCAGCGGGTTTTTTTGCTGGACAAACTTGCCAGGCTTCTCCGAAGTGTGGTGCCCACTGCAGCCTCCGGTCAAACCCGATCCTCGAAGGACTTTTGCCCGTAACCATTTCCGAGGACGACGTTTCCAAAGTCGTCTGAGACTTTGAGAACATTCAAGGCGGAATGGGCCCTAAGAAAAAAATGTGTCAACAGTGGCCACCATATTTGAGACCCAAGACATTCCCTGGAAGGTACTGTACCAGTGAACTTATAAGTTTTCTCTGTATTTTGTATGATTTTTTTTTTTAAATCATTTTGAATTATGTAAGGCAGGGTGGTCTGCAACCTTTTTAACCGGACAGCTACTTTTTGTTACTAATTACAGCACCAATTACAGTTTGATATGCATTTCGAAAATAAAGTTATTATATGATTACTTTGCTGTTACTATGTTCCGGCCGGGTTTATTAATTGGAGTAAGATATTTAGACTCATTTAACCACTAAAATCGATTTTACTTTAAAATGATGACACAGCACTAGTGAACCAACCCAGGCTCGCAGGTAAAACTAAAACTAAAACTTGACCCAGTTTGAGCCCAACAAATTAACTTGATTTGCAGGACGAGCCTGAAGCAAACCTGAGATTGGAGATACGATTTGTGAAGACTTAGGAGGAAAAAAGGTGATTTATGATAACACATTAAAGCCTGTCCTTTGTAACAAAATCGAAGTTAAAAAAAGACCGTATAAACATTTACATCTTTAAATGGGATTTGCCATTTTGAAAGTGGTGTGTTCCTTCAATGGCATCACAGTTCTACAGGAAACAAGACAGATTGGTGAACTTTGAGACTAAATATCTTAAGTCCCGCGGCGCATGAAATATTTGCATACGAGTGGGAAAACTTCACGTTCTATACCTAATCGAAAAAAATAATAAAAAATACTTTTGAAGCCCAACCAAGCCCAAGCCAAACCAATTAACTTGATTTGCAGGACCGAGCCTGAAGCAAATCAGTTTGTAAGGACTGGTCAAGCCCAGTCAAGTCCCATTTATTTATATAGCCCTTAATCACAAAAATGTTCCAAAGGACTGCTCAGGATTACAATTACACAATTACCTGATCTTAAACCAACATGCGGGCAAGGAAAAACTCAAAACCTCAGCGTGAGGAAAAAAGAAACCTTTGGAAGGGGCCTCACAAGTGGTAATCCCCCTTCCAGGATGAAATAGATTTAGCATTACAGTACACAAACATAGTAAACACTAGGTAACATGTTGAAAAATTGTCCGGAAAGTGCATGACAGCAACGACGCCCCCAGCCTGTAAACTAGTCTAGAAGGTCTATGACGGCAGCGACGTAGCTTCCCATCTCTGCCAGCTGGTCAATGCAGGCGTTGACATGCTTCAGATCAGACGCTGGTCTGCTGACTCATCTCAAATCGTCCTTCTCCTTCGTATCACCACCAGGCAGGCAGTCGGAAAAAGACAGGACAATACAAAATATGAGGTGGGCATCAATCATAAGCTTTGGAATAGAAGTGTGTCTTTAGTCTAGATTTAAACCGGGGCCCGGATGGAGAACGCTCTCGAGCCTTCAGATTTCTTGGCTCTCGGAGTCACAAGTAGACCGGCATTTTCAGAGCGGAGGCTCCGTGCAGGAACATAGGGGGAAATCAAACTAGAGAATAAGAGGGTGCAAGTGATTTATTATAGCAGCTTGTCTTTTGTAACAAAATATAAGTTAAATAAGACTGTGTGAAAATGTACATATTTTATATTTCTGTGTCTGCAGAGGTTACATTAACCGGCAAATTTCCATCATTGACCGATTTTTTAAGAGTGGTCGGGAACATTTCATGGCTTTCCATCATTTTGACATGTTGAAACCTGGGCCGTAAGCCACAGCAGTACATCCTTAAGACCTAGCGTGGTATTTTAAGAGAGAGGGAGCAAAAGCATAAAGAGAGGTTTTTTTCCTTTTTAAATAAATGCTTTTTTTAAAATCCACATATCGTTTTCTTTTAAATTTTTATAAACATGTATTTATTTATTTTTAAAGCCAGCAAGAGATTAGCCTGGCCCGACCCAAACATAATGATTGACATTTTAGGCCCGACCCAGGCTAAAATTCGTGTCGGGCTCGGACTAGGGTTTGTGCTTAAGATCTTTCCTCAGTGTCAGATGCCGTATCGAACTCAATTTAGTCGGGGGCCACCAAAGCGAGGGTCTGGGAGATGTTATGCTGAATCGGGGTTTCCTCAAGAAAACCTCTGATAAAAACTTTCCTTTGTTCTCAAATATCCATTAAAATTACAGATTAAGATTAGAACATTAAAATATCACTAATTAATATGAAAATAATTCAAATCAATCAACCAATCATGAAAAAAATCAATGGGTTGCTCTTACATTTAAGGAACAGTGTTATGGTTTGAAAACTAGATGTATAGTGTAGACTGTAGAGCAACTGAAAATGAGTGCTAATTACCACAAGAAAGATTACAAATAACGCAGACTCAAAGCAACCAAACTACACCATTTTTGTCTGTTTTTTCGACAGCCTTTCGCAAAGATTTTGTTTGTTTAGCAGTAAGATGGAGGACATTTATATCAGTTTTCTCTAGTCAGTTGTTATGTTAGGTGAGTGTTAGGCTCGTGTTATGTAAAATAAATGCGAATTTCTCAACTTATAAGTATTTTAAAATATCGACATTTGTATTGTAGTTAATGTATTTTTGATTATTTTTAAAATTCATTTTATTGATGTCACACTACGCACTGTCCCTTTAAACTTTCATATTAATGCAGGGGACGCAAACTATCATCCCGCAGGCCTCAATTGGTGAGTTTTGGACCCATGCACGAAACCATTTGGAACGGGCCCCTGGCTGAATAGTGGAATACTGTGACAATAGTATAAAATGAGTACATTTATACTAAATATTATGAAATATATTAAGTTGATTTGTTTCGTAATGTGGACCGTTTTGCGGCGACCCACATTTTGTGGGACAGAGCTGCAGTTAACATCCGTTTCCTTCCGCTTCATTAAATAAGTCAAAGGACCCTATTTTCCTGGTCAGAACAAGGCCAGTCAAGGGAGCACTCTTGGTTTTGAATTTTACCTGCATTGTTTCTGGATTAAATGCAGTGACCTCTGACCATTTGAAGCAGCTCCCCTCATTACCTTTGGTTAAATTCTGCACAGGAGAGAGAAGTGCAGCCTACCTGGACTGTACTGTTGATGCAGAACATTGGCATGCTTCAAAAATTATGTGACAACTATACAAGTTATTTTGAGAAAATAATACTGCAAAAAAGTACTTTCTTTACTTCCTTGAATGATTGATATATATATTGCCTGATGATGGTGCAACACAAATTAACCTATGAGGAGTCAAGTCAGAACCTTGAAATCACATCTTAGGCTAACAGGGAGCCAATGCAGGTTAGCCAAAATTGGGGTGATGTGATCGGACTTTTTGTCCTAGTTAAAAGCCTCGCTGCGGCATTCTGTACCAGCTGAAGACTCTTGAGTCTGGTCATTAGAAGACCGGAGAGTAGTGCATTACAGTAATCGAGACGGGAGGTAACAAACGCGTGAATTACAATCTCCGCATCCGACTGAGACAGTATAGGACGAATTTTAGCAATGTTACGAAGATGGAAGAAAGCGGTTCTAGTAATTTTCTTCACATGTGTTTTAAAGGACAGATCGGGGTCAGATGTGACACCTAAATTTTTAAGTGAGTCACTCCATGTGATGTGACATTTGTCAATGTTCACAGCAGTTTTAGAGAATAAGTCGCGGCATTTAGATGGACCAATAACTAACATTTCGGTCTCTTCAGAGTTAAGACGCAAGAAATTGAGTAACATCCACTCTTTTATCTCAGTAAGGCAGGCCTCCAAATTTGCACAGTTTAGTGTGGCAGATTCCTCCATCGGGAGATATAGTTGAGTGTCATCTGTGTAGCAATGGAAACTGATATTATACTTGTGAATAATATCACCTAATGGAAGCATGTAAATGCTGAAAAGAAGGGGGCCTAGCACTGAACCCTGCGGAACACCACAGGTAACACTAAAGGGCTCAGATGTCATTCCACCATATTTAACACAGTGCGTCCTATCTGAGAGGAGCGCACAGTCAACCAAAATGATGTTACCCAGATGCTCCAGTTTAGACCTGTTTCGTAAATATAGTTTATTTTGGACCATCAAACTGTCAGGTCCACTAAAGGGAAAGCCAAAAGGTCTACTGTCTATCAAAGACAATATTTTTCTAATATTTATGTATTTTTTTCAATCATTGAAGTTCAATTACGATTTTCTTACTGGGCAAAAAATGACTAAAACATACGACCAGCTACTCCCTCTACATAGTATGATTAGAATCGTACCATAGATTCATCATGTCATTGATAACAGAATATGGATTTTCCATGGATACAATATTTATAGTAACTGATTTGGAAAAAGAGGAGTTAATCAAATTGAGACGAAAATAATCTGATCAAATTTTAATCAAATTTAGCTCTTATTAATCAAATTTATTCAGGAAATTAGCATTCATGCCTGTCAAGGCTCGGGGTGATGCAAAAGTACAGTGCAGAAACACAGATTAGTGCAGAAACACAGATGCAGTAACGGACGTCTTTTTTTCGAACAGGGTTTGGTACGCAAGCAATAAGGTAGAGGGGCAAAAATGGTGGTCCAAGATGCAGGCGAAGGGTCTGTGAGGCAGTAGCGGCTATGGGACAGTTCAGGGATTTGTCAGGCAGTACTCGGGATAATAGAATATACCTTTATTGTCATTGTTACAAAATGGGTTAACATATTGTGACAACGAAATTGGGCATGACACTCCAGTTTTACACATTCACAGTGAGGTATGAGCCAAGAAGATAAAGGAACAGAGAAGATAAGGTTATAAAACAAGGGGGATAAGGCTATAGTTATCATTGACATGGTATTTACACAAGAAATGTCGGCATGTGGGATGTTACATACAGTGTTGTCGTGATACCGTTGGTATCGTAAGGGTTGTGCAATATTGCATTTGGTGCAAAGTCATCATAGTGCAAAAAATAGTCAGCATATGCATTGGTGCAAACATAGACAACATAGTGCAGAAAAAAGGAAATGGTCAGACATTGTGCAAGGTGAGCAGTAAACGTAGTGCAGTCGACATGTGCAAGAACATAGACATTAGTACCAATTATATTCGTATGAGGTAGTGTTGGCACAAGTTTTCAGGTTTTTTGTGCTGTGTCTGTTTTGAGCAGTGAACAAACATAGTGCAGACAGCATGTACGTGAGTACCATTTTACATTCGTGTGAGGTAGTTTTTTGCAACAGTTTTCAGTTTTTTTGTGCGGTGTCTGTTTAGGGTGGTAATGGCTGTGGGGAAGAAGCTGTCTCTGAGTCTGTTTGTTTTTGCTTTGTGTGACCTGTAGCGCTTGCCGGAAGGCAGCAGGTCGAAGAGGTGGTGGCCGGGGTGAGAAAAGTCCATGATGATGTTTTCTGCTCTGCTGAGGTAGCGAGAGCAGGCAATGTCCTCCAGACTGGGCAGAGAGCAGCCGACGATTCTCTGGGCTGTTTTGATGATCCTCTGGAGCTTTTTAAGATTTAGGTATAAAGTATTAACAAAAAGGGGGAGACAATAGTGGTTAAGATAAGGATGACAAGGATGACAGCAAACTAGCACAGAGCCAAAGAGTGTTTAAATTGTGATGAGAGAGAGTCATGATAGGAGGGAAATCAAAACAAGTGACTGCAGCTCTGAGGAGGAAAATTGAACCAAGATGTGAGTGAACAAATAATGCAAGGTTCAGAGAGGAAGGGAGTAATAGAGAGGGCGGGATACAGAGGGAACCTACAGAGACACATGAACCTGAAGACAGTAATGTGACCCAACCTTGCTTTTGAGGCAAAGTACCTTTTACCAAACTAACAAAACCGCTAACTAAATTCACCCAGAACAAAAAAGAATAGTTTTGATATAGAGCACACATTAACTTGGTATATGCCCACTGTGTGAAATTGATTTGATATCCCAAAAGATTGCGTTCTGGTCATGGAACGGATTGAGTTTCTAAGTCAACATAGTCAACTAAACAATTGAAGCCAGATGGGCCAGAACTGCTGAATCGAAACATCCCGGACGGATTAGTTTGGCAACAAATTTAGGGTGAAATCAGATTGGACCTCACCAAAAAAAAAAAAAAAATGGACACAGCGCAGCCGAGGGAAACGCTACAAATTGAAGCAAACAAGACTACTGGGAGTTAATGAATACAACGTTCTAAAGCAAACATTACAATTTAGGTCGTAAATCCAAGTCAGCGCCGGCCGCGACAACTCGCTCCCGGCATGTAAATCGCCGACGTTTGTGAACAGCCGCTGCATTAACTCGGCAAGCCGGTTGAGTGATTGTATTATTCATTCGCTTTTGTATCGGACCGCATACTTTGTCGTTTCAAAGAAATACTAGCTCGGTCCACTCAGTGAGATTAAATGAAACAAGCGCGCTCATTACATTATGCATACTGTATTAAGAATAGCCCTGACCGGCCTGTAGCCGTGCGGCAGGCCCCGCCGAGATTCATCACGTTTTGCCGCTGAGCTAGATTTTTGGGGCAGCCATTAGCCGAACAAAAATCACCTTTGATTTAATGAAAGGTCCTCATTTGCTTACCGGCACCCACTCACTTACGGGCCCGTGGTTAAATTAGGCAAACCCCCTCCGCCCCCCGTAGGAAGAAGACAGCGTCCCCTCTCGTGCAGGATAATGCCGCGATGATCCTGTGAAGTGCTGTTTCAAGTCTGCAGGACTGTCAGGAATCCACTGCAAGGTGCTTCTAATTGCAGATACACCTCAGCACTTGAAAGTAATGAATGTGAGCACGGGCAAACCTCTAAGGATCAAACGCTAGTAATACATCATCAGTTCTGAAAAGGGTAATTCGTTTCCCTTCGCCAAGCAAAATATTAGAAGTTCAGATAGGAGGTTTTATTATTAATTTATCCCCCTCCCCCCTCTTCATTCAATACATGTTTTTGTAATTGAAGAGCTATGAATAAAGTAAGCCATATATCTTAGCGTCCGTAGACAAGACATGGGATTTGACTGTGTAAATATTGTTGCAACAAGGATGATTCTTCCTCAAACACACTTTGGTGATGTGTTTGATTGGATTTTGAGTCGTGTATTTCCCAAGACCGAAGCTAATCATATTTTATTATGTCTCATCCCAGATTTATGGAGTCATTTTGTGTACTTTACCAAGTCCTTCTTATTTTGTTCAGATAAAGGGCGGTGCTGTCGGCGGGTCTTAAAATAAAGTGTTTTGTGTTAAATGGACTGACCTTTTTCTTATTCCCCAATTCGGGAAGGTATTTGCGCCGTTTTTCCGGTTCCCACGCGCCGCGTACAAATAAGCCAATGTTATTGCTAAACTTTGCCGCTTGAACGGATTCCTCCCTGCAGCAGAGGGGGCAAAAGTGCTCACACTCTGCAAGTGAAACAGCAGAGTGCTCCTAAAAAATAGTGGTACACTATGAAAATCTAATAAAAGGTGAGGTAAAGACATTACTTTGATCATTTTGTTAACCTCATGTTAAAATAGCAATACTGTGAATAATTGGTTTTTGAGAAAAATCTAAGAACTGTTACATTTTGAACACAATAGAATGCACTTAATTAGTTTTATTTTTTCTAATCATTAATTCATCGGTATAAGTACCACAGAAAAATTGTTTAAATCATATTTATTCAATTCAGAATCTAACTCGATGGTTACCTAATCGGCCAGCCGATAGGGCTCACGCTTTCCCACCCGAAATAATTCGACATAGCCTCATATTGTCTCTAGCATTTATCATAAGGGAAGCAATACTCTAAACACATTACAATTTTAACTTTAAATTATCGATTTTTCAGTTCATTGCTCAGCCCAGAAGGAAAATAGTATTCTCTTGGTTTACCTCACGGAAACTTAAAGGTGACTTGTTCTTCTGCAGAAACAAAGCCCATTTCGACATTTTAATCTCTGCTTTTGTGTTTACACAGTGGATTTGGGGTTATTATATTTCTAAATAATATGATTTTGATTTCATTGTATTTTTATTATGATCAATTTTGTGAATATAGGCAGACATTACCCCGTCCGAGGTACTGAAAAGGTTACCAACCACTGATTTAAATGACCTGTTAGTTGGTTGCTATTTTGTACAAAGTAACCAAAATATTGGCTTGGTTTTGTTACACGCCATACTGTGTGTTGCTTTTAAACCAAATCTTTTGTTGTTTGTGCAAAAATAATCTAGGTAAGCAGGTCAAATGAACCCAGTAGTGGATTAGTCAATTTTATATAAAGTTAGGTTTTAGAGCATCTGTTTTTTGCCATTTGTTTGATGTTTGTGATGATTACCTGAACGTTAGTAAATGTTTAAAAATCCAACTATTCCACAATGTATCGCGATTTACTTTCCGCATTTTTGATACTTTGTGGATCTTCATTGTGCATTGTGACCTGCATTCTTCTTCGTTTCGGCCAATGTCTGCCTGTGCATCTATAATGTTGCTGTCTAACTTGTTCACAGTTCACAGATCCCTTATTTGCTAGGGTCATAGGGGCGCTACTTCCTGTGGTGTGTCTTGGGCAAATGGATCCTCTTGCGCCCATGCCTCTTCAGGCAGTGTTTTGGGGTAGAAGTTTGCTCCCCCACATGAAACAGGGAGTACTGGTTTCTGTGTTTACCAGTAGCAGGAGAAGCCTCCTGAATTGACCCAGATACAGTGTGTTCATCATCTGGATGCTGTTGTTTTGCAGTGTAAAGCGCATTCCTACTCTTGCGAGATGAGCTGAACCTTGGCATTGACAGGCAGCAGCATGTGACATCACTCATACTACATGTACGTAAAACGACTTAACGAACATACATTATCTTTCTCTATTTCAAGTCTCTCTAAAAGCTATTATGTCAACAAAATACTTTGGACTGACAAAAACACTAACCCAAAAGCCAGAGAAAAAATATTTATATTGCCTACAGGATTGGACTTCTCCACATGCTAAAGGAAGTTAAAAGCATTTTCAAACCACATATTTGTTTTTCAAAAACGTCTATATGATTGGGACAAAATGTAATCAAAAGTAAAAGATTTAGTTCCAGAAATCATTTCAATCCTTAAATAATGTAATATAGTGGCAAGGTTATTTTTACAGAAGTGATTTGTAAAAAAACAAAAAACTTTATAAAGTATCATAGTTTTATTTGTTAAACCATAAATTGAGCATTTTCTTTGCTTTCAATGCTTTGGTTTCAAAGCACAATAAGTATTAATAAAAAAAAAAAAAAAAAAAAAAGCTTCAAATTTTACTATCGGGGTCCCTTTTTGGAAAACCCGAGAAAAATGATGGAATTACTATCTCAAAGCTTCTTACAGACATTTTGTGGGGTAAGATAGTTGGAAAATTCGCTAACAACAAAGTAATAGCACTTCACTCTTTCCCACCTTGCTCAAAAGTAAAGCTTCGTGACTGTGCCACAGGGACTCAGTCAAAACAGCTCCGGCAGTTCACTAGAAGTCAGGCCTCTTATTGCCTCCTGACCTTTGGCGGCCAGCGAGATCCTGACCCAAGGAGCGACGGGTTAGGGAGTTCAAAGCCCAGCTGTCGGCGTGTGATCGGCTGGTCCGGGGCCACGGTGGCACGCCGCGGGGTCGCTTACCCCCCGTCATCGCCAAAACCTCGGACCAACATCGGGATACGCCTTGCCCCTTCAATGGCGCTCGAAACTGCACACATTCAGTAGAGCGCAATGTTGTTTGTGTGTTGGCGGGATGTAATTTACGGCCCCGCGTCGAAGGCGTTGCGCAGGGACCGGCAAGGCGGCTGCTCGCGGCATCTGCTCACGCGGCCGCTGAGGAGACACCATAACAATGCGCCATTCACGGGCCAGATGATGTCCAACTGTGATGTGGAGCTTGGACAGGAAGGGCAGAAGAAGGGCAAAAGAGACAGGTGAGCCTGATGGACTTTTGCAACTTCCCTTTATATGACCTGTTCTCCCTTATTTGGCCAAAAGTCTGTATAAAAATCTTTTTTTTTCTGCAGTAAATAAAAATGTATCTCATTCTGAGGGTTTTGAAGTCTGAAATATGTTTTTCAATTATGTTGGTTGTTGGTTTCAAATTTAAGTGTGACCAGTCTAGGGTGTAGTCCACCTTTTGTCAGAAATGCTCCTCACAAGCAATATTAGATTAAACCGGAGCAAATTTTCCGCAAAAACATTTTTCAATTTACATGGGAAGAGAAGCATAAAACTATAGCATTATTCTAAATGGTCCAACCACAATCGATTAACATTTTAAAATTCAACCCTTGCATATTGTGTAAATTTTACCTAGTAGTCGCCGCCATATTTTTCCCTATCTTTTTGCTAAGTGCTCATTTGGTTTTCGTTGGCATTGGATAATAAAGTGCCATGTAGTGGTCAAATAATAAACAAATTTACCTTTAATTTTAACCAATACATAAGAAAAACGAAACACTGTATTTTAAAGGCACACCTAAAAAAAAAAAAAAATTGTTGGAAGTTAGAACGAGCACCTTATATTCCTATGCGTCTTTTAAACCGGAAAATATGGTGGATTTAATTAGAAAGGCATAGTTACAAATAAATGTTACTGCATTTGTTAACTTCTCTGCCTTTGAGTAACATATAGAGTCCCCTTTTGTGGTTAACATGTTAATTGTTCGTTGCCAAAAGGAAACAAAGAAGCGCAGAACTTGGACGGCAGTTCTAATGTCAAAGTTTGAACTCTTATAGCAAAATGTCTTTTCTTGTTGCTATCGAGAATAATTATTGTAAGAATGAAACTTATCTTAATTACTTGAATGAATATTATTATTGATGGTAACTTTTGTAAAAAAATATTACATGATCTTGTTCAAACTTTTGTTAAATGACACTCTCAACAGTAACTCTTCTGCTTTTTTAAAAACAGAGTGGTGTTCGAGCGCCCTCTTATGTTGTGGGTAACTTGTTAATTATTTGTTGTTAAAATTCATTTTAGTGGTGAAAGCAGATGTCATAATGTTATTTACGTTCTATAAAATACATTATTCGAACATAAATGTATTTCTTTATTGTGCATGCAAGCCCATCTCTTACTGTAGTTTTAATTCCATGTGCTTTATAGTCGTGTGAAACTTATATATGAAATGAATATCACAAAATATTATTCTTCGGGGGTCCCTTATAATCCGGTGCAAATTATTCATGGTACTTGAAATAGGCAAAATTACAGGGCACCAGAATCTTAAAAATCTGACTTTTCGTACATATTTTTAACCAGTCTTTGTGTAGTGAAAAAACCTTTTTATTGTGAGATTATCACATCTGCAGCTGTTTACTGCCATGATCAATTCCTTGTTATTCTGGGTAAGATGCACAATTGAGACCGGTGCAGCCTGCACTTAAGTCCAGGTTTCAGCGCCCTGTCATGTGAGTTCCTCAGTTAGGAGGTGACTAACCCCCTGAGGGAGGAGAAAGTGTGCTGGGGGGTCCAAGGTGTAAAAACCTCACAAACTGCGGGCTGATAAATGAGGCTCTTCCGAGCTGCATATGGTATGTGTTTTAAAAGCAACTCCCCTTCGGCCCTGCCTTGTGGCCAGCCATCCTTCATGAGCGGTTCAGGGGCCCTCGCCAGCACACGGGGGCCCGGGCTTTGTTGCCAAGACAGGCCCCCTGCATGGGCCGCATATGGGACTGTGAGGACGGCCGGGTCGGCCCCAACTCGAGGAGGCTGTTAGGGGAGCCCCTCACATCAGGTCATTGTTAATTTACACTGACTTTGTAAGCTATTAGTTGGACAAAGAAAGCAGTTTGCCACTCTGGATATACACCTGCTACCTGAGAATAACTGCAGTAAAATTGCATGGCGGAGAAAGTCAAAAGTCGCCCTATTATGTGACAGCTCGTCTGACGGCTTGCTAATGTAAAAGTCGGCTGACGTATAGTACGAGGGTGGATAAAGTTCATCTTGGGGCCCGTTGAATATTGAGTTACTGGTTTTCTGTGTCTACTATTCATAAAGTAAACCCTTGGGACATTGAAATGTCGGGATACAAAGTTGAAATTACTAATGTAAAAATCAAAATCAAATATGTAACAAGTGAATTGATTTGTGATGATTAAAATGTTACAAAATTATTAATACTATTTTTAAAGGTTAACGGGATAGTGTTTATTATTTGATCACTAGATGCAGATGTATTGTGTAGTGCATTAATTAGCTACTTTGGAGAGTGCCTTCATGCTCATTCTTGCAGTTTTCTGTTATTGTAGCATGAAAAGGGTGAAAGTAGGAAAAGGATTAAGATTCTTATTCAAGCGCAGCCAAGAAACACTTAAACGTGCCTCATAAGCACATTGACAGAGACTGCAATGATGATTTAAGCCAGAAGATGGTGTCGGCAAAACTAACATTTTCAAATTCCGGACAGCGCTTTTAAACATGAAAATTAGCTAGATATCAGCTAAACTTTATCACAATATTAAAGTTTTTCAAGAATATATTTTGGTATCTGAGCACAAAAGGCTCTGTTTTCCGTATCAATACTTTCTTGTTATGCAGTTATTTATTTCATTTATTGATTCAGAATCGGCAAAACTGTATTGACAATATTTCTTGCAGTGTGATGATTTTACAAGAAACATTTATGTCCACTTGACAGACTTAACCAGTTGTTCCACAGCAAGTGCAGGACGGCGTCCCATAAACGGCTCAGTGTTTACAGTACATTTTAACATGTGACAACAATTCTTTATAGATTGAAGTATCGCTCATTTTCACAATAGACACTCATGCCCGCCGGTCATTCCACTGGATTGTTATGGAGGCCGGGAAGAGACTGAAGCAGCTTCAGGAGAAGAAATAGCGGTGCTTGCAGGTCTGGCTTACTGCAGCTAGGCTACATAACAAGTCTTCCAAAAGCTACTCGTGTTGAGCCTGTATCCATTACGAATGACCTGGAGCTACAACTAGTGGGAAACCGCTATATTCGAGACTGTTATTTTAATCATCAGGGAGACCTGACTTAATCCGAGAACCTGATTCTGGATGTAGCTGGCTGGCTGCTGTCTACATCACTTTCTTATACTGGAAGTAGAAGAGGGTTTCGACCATTGCAATCAATGGATAACTGTAAACCTTTAGAGCAGTGTTTCTCAACTTGTGGGTCGTTGATCTGTTTTTAGTGGGTCACGTATCGTTGCCCTGGCAAAATAAGGCTAAGGAAAATGGTTGGTCAATTACACAATAGATGGCAATTAAGCCTTGCGTGATCTCTTCTTCCCTGTCAGTCAATCGCCGCCCTCCTAATGGTGATTGAGAGGGACCCCATCTCATGTTCTTGTCCATTATAATGGGTCGCAAGAAAGTTAGTGATAGGGTAACGACTAGGAGGAAACATTGGCAAAAACGATCGAGTCAAAGAAGGAAATACGAAAATATTGGACGACTGTCTGCCTTTTAAGCACTGCTTGAAGGTACAGTAAGTGGTTTACAAATGATAGATTTCCAAGTACTTTTCCAAGTATTTAACCACATGTATCTTCGAGGCACCAATGAGGACGCAATGCTGGACAGGTTTCTCCAATATTTACGGTTACTGTCCTGGTTGTGGCAAAAATGGCACAAGCCCGTTCCTTAATGTTGTGGGCACAGTTCATTTTATGGTTTTTATCTCCCCTTGCCTCCTTGGACTGTGCTCTGGAGAATTATCATGGCCAGTCCTGATAATCTTGTGACGTCACCATACCACTTTAGCAGTGTCCAATGTCCCCTCTGATGGTGTTGCGCACCGTTTTGTTTGTCACATGGGCTGATGCCTACAAGTTTTCTGTAGCATCAAATCTCTAAGGTCTGAAGTTTATTTTCCAGTTTTGCCATGTCCATGTCTTGCAAACGTAAAGAAAGACGGAACAATCCAGCGCTTGCATGAGTCTGATCTTTGATTTCACTGCTATATTGTTGTCCCTTTAGATGAGTTTAAGTCTGGCAAGTGCGGCTGTGGTTTCATCTATACTCGCCATAACTCCTGATTCTGACTCCTCTTCTGATTTGACAGCTCCAAGATATTTGGTGACTGGTTATAGCTCTCTGTGGTTGATAGTGATGTTCGTGGGGATACCTTAGGTGTTGTTGGTCATTACTTCTGTTTTTTTCTGTTATGATTTCCATCGCATAATGGCTTGATGCTTTATCCAGGCAATTGACCAGATATGTGAGTTTCTGTTGATCACCTCCCAATAAATGTTCCCTCTAATTTTCCACGGGTCTGAGCGTTCACACAAAGTCGGTGAGCAACGCTTGAAACAACAGTGAGAAACAGCAATCCCAAGTGTGGCAACTAAGTCATTATCAAACATGTCCAAAACTTGACATCACGTTACATTTTGCTGAGTTTACGGCAATGCAATTTTTTTTTTGAATGAATGAACTGACTAACTGTATTACTGCAAAGGTTTTACGGCCTACAAACGTCATTTGTTTTTACAACAATTCTTTCACAATATTTTCATTTCTTTTTTTCCTGGTATCTTTTGACACATAATAATAACATTTTTGGGGGCTTATTTATTCGGTTGCACGATACAGAACTGTATTTAATTATTTTCTTTTAGTGGAAGTTCAATGTTGGCAACAAGATTGACTTGATATAATTGGAAATTATTTAGATGCAACACAAACTTTTTTTTCTTTTTCCATGTTTTTTTTCTATTTTTTTAAATTCCTTTAAAAAAATCTCATTGTGTTTATTTTTTCCTAGCTGTTACTTTTTTCTTATTGTTCTCTATATACATTTTTTCTTTTGTTTCTTTCTTTTCTTTTTTCAGTTTTTTTCTGAATTTTTCTTCTTTTTTCTCTTCCCTTGTTTCATTTGTTTCTCAGCTTTTTACTACTTTTTAATTTTATTTTTTTTGTGTTATTTCCCGCCCTTCCTTTAAGTCATTTTGTGCACAATTTTACATAATATTTGGTTCTGTAGGGATTAAAGAAACAAAAACAACCTGAAGAGCCGTTTGGGACCCGAAAAAGCTGGTTCTTTTTAGTGAGCCGAGTTGAAAAAGCCGGTTCTCGAAAAACTCTACTGACTTTCCTCAACTTCGTTCTACTTCGACCTTGACTTCAAAATACCGCATTTAGAACACAACATCAGGGGAACCCTTGTATTTTTACCTTCATGCACTGTAACTTTGACTTAATTCGCTTCTTAATTAGCAATTCCTAGCCCTGATTTTTGTGAGCTTGCTAGATTTTCTTGTGGGCGGAAAAGCTCTAGGTTGTCAGAATTGCTCACAAACGCAGCTTAGAGGGAACATTGCTTCCAATCCGGCCATATCCACAGCAAAACGGAAGTTAGTGATGTTATGTTCCCCAAGACTGACTGTACCTTCCTGTTGTGTTGTAGAAAATAAACTTGCATTTGTAGAATACCTACATTTAGAAAGAAATGTAGAAAGACTTGCTTACAGTTGGGAGAAATGTTGTTTAAATCTCGGGAAGGTCTCAAAGGACGAATTAGTATAAACAATCCTCCTTAAAGGAGGACAACAGATAACGGCAAAGGGCAAGGTGACATAAACTGGCATAAACTTAAAAACACTTCCAAATAAGGACGGAACCCTGGGCATGTACGCCTTCAGGCGTGAAAAGGGACGGGGCCAAACCGGGTACACGTGCTATGTTGAAAACTATAAAGACACACGCATATTTTTGATTTGCTGAGTCTCTTGTTGAAATTGTGTATCAATAAAAAGAACTCCCTCTTATGTCATTTTGATTCCTGCATTTCTTTGAACACATATGAGACGATTCAACAAATTGGTCTTATCTTCAACAGTTGCTCCAGAGCTTCAGACATAATCCTCTCCAGGAAGATGTTGAATTAAGTTGGAGAGAGACTGCAGCCTTGTCTCGCACCGACTGTGGTTTGAAACCACGCTCCAATGGCACCATTGATAAGTACTGCACTTTTGGCATCTACATAGAGTTGTTAAATGGTCTAAACTAGTTTCTGGTCCATGTTGTACTCTCGCATGGTGGCCCATAAAGTTTTTTTTTAGTCTTTGGGTCCAAACCTTTTTTAGTATGTAGCTATTTTAAAGCAGTTTTAAGGGGTCGCTGGTATGCGATGGAGTTTTTTACGTCAGTATATACGGTACTTAAATTCATTTTGGTTTTGCCGGTCATTTTGTTTTTTCAATAAAAGGTTATTACATTTATACTACTTCTGCGTTAAACCCTGCAATCATTTAATTTGATGAATGTTCTTGTTTTGGGTCACAGCTTGTCATTAGTGTGGAGTGGTGGGTCCTCAAGTCCGACCAATTAAGAAACCAGCATTTTTGTGTGTTTTCTAAGAAAAAAATCTAAACT
The DNA here is from genome assembly GCF_059441175.1 of Urocampus carinirostris. Lineage (NCBI taxonomy): Eukaryota > Metazoa > Chordata > Actinopteri > Syngnathiformes > Syngnathidae > Urocampus > Urocampus carinirostris. The sequence continues at coordinate 11,019,825 of NC_142361.1, forward strand.
TTTAATGGAAAAGACCTAGAAACTCGCTTCATTTTTGACGTTCTCAGAAATGTATTGCAAAACCGATAATATCGTCCAACAGGCAGTGTTCGGCCCTCGTGCTGTATGTTTGACACACCTGATCTAACGACTTCAAATCTGGGCTGTATTGACAATATTTTTTGCAGTGCGACGATTTTACAAGACACATTTATATCCACTTGACAGACTTTACCAGTTGTTCCTCAGCAAGCGCACGAAGGCGGCCCATAAACTGCACCGTGTTTATAGTAAATTTCAACATGTGACAATAGGCCTTTATAGATTGAAGTATCGCTCATTTCCACACTGGCCTTTATTGGCCTGCCGTCCTTTCGGCTCGTCTTTCAACCAATACTCGTGCCCGCCGGTTATTCGGCAAGACATTTTCCACCTCCCTTTATTATAGTGAGCGCTTGCGCGGCGTATACTACTCATTGTTTACTGTACATGCAGGTCCAGAGTAATAATAAATAAGAAGCGTGTGTGCCGTGCCAACATGATTGATTACGACAGGGAGGCAAGGTCAGGATGGAGGAACAGGCTAGGGCTGTCCGACTCATTGAGTTAACACTGTATCCGTATTGTATGAATGTCACCAGCGATCCTGTGATTTATTACTACAGCCACTGCTCAATTCTGCTTTTCTGCCTCCCCCCTCCCCGCCCGCTGCAACGCTTATGCTTTCTGACCGAGATACGGATGTAAAGCAAAGCAAAAATTCTGTGTCAGCACGCAGGTTACGTCTTCACATGGAATATTTTTTGCTTATTTCTACCAAATTAGGGGGTTGTTTTGCCCCCATCTCACCCACAACCACCGGAACACTTCTTGGCATATGTAATGTGATCTAATGCAACAATTGCATCAGAAATTCTCCGAGATGAAAAGGAGGAATAATATGCATGATGTTAAGTTTTGATTGTTAACAATGTGTTTGTTGTTGAGCTCTGCAATACTGCATCATCCGGAGTTGTTTCTAAAAAAATAAAAAATAAAGTATATTTATTTATGTATGCTTCCTGCAATTTGACCACACAAAGCAAAATGTTAGTCTAATAGGATGCAATACTTGACAAGTGCAGCCTCATTCCCGACAAGTATTTGGAAACTGGCATATAATACAAGATGCCTTAACAAGCAAACCTTTAAGTGAAATCGCAACTTACTTCTGTCTGTAAATAAAACTTCAGTCTCTCTCAGTTGAATGCATTTGTGATAAGAACCCACACTTTTTATGGAGTAATCTAAATCATATAGACTTGTTTTGGGGTAATTGTGTATATACTATGCGAACACACCAATAAAAAAATAGTAGTGAAATAAGTACCATATTTTTCAGACCATATGGCACACCTCCCCAAAAAATCAGTTAAAACTATTTTTCATATATATGGTAAATCCGACTATAAAGCGCATGAAATCAAAAAACGTATTTCATAGAAAATACATATTAGAAAATCTAGTTTCACAACTAAAATTAATCGATTCCTTCATACATGGTTACCGTATGTAGAAATAAATAGTTGTAATAATGGGGTTTTGGTTTTCTTTACCGTAATTCCAGTCTATGGGGCTTACCAAATTATAAGGCGCACATTCAAAATTTCTGGCAAATTCAGGGTTGTAGGTGCTCCTTATAGTCGGAAAAATACAGTACAAAAATCATCTTGTTTGACTGATAAATAATTTTTTAAATGATTATTTTTCAAATTGTGTTTTCTTTTTTTCTTATATAAACTATTTTAAGTATTTTGCATTTATATTTAGATTAGTAAACATACTTAAAATGCACAGATCTATGTGCCATCTACTATATCTTACAATTTTGCTTATTTGAAGAATTAAGGTTCTTATCCAATGAGAAACACACATTTTAAATATAGTCAAATGAGAAAAAATAGTATCATTTGTTCTCTGTTATAAGAAATAAAAACTTACAACTATAATAAAACAGCAAGACAAAATACATATTTAATAAAAAACAAATGATTAGCCAGTAGAATTGTTTTCCTTTTTGATATTAGGATTGGGATTAGGTTAAAATCAATTCCCACTATTTCCAGCCCAAGTAAATCTTTTAACAACAAAAACTGCGCTTTAATTTTAAAAACAAAACTAAATAACTTGCCCAATTATTAAAATGTCTCTAAATCAACATTTGCCCGAGATTGGCCTTTGGATATGATTTTCTCACGTGAAAGGGACATTACGCAAATATTTCCTCTGTATTGGTCAATACTCTAATTGGGAGAGTGTACTTAAAATGTACACAATTTCAAATAATTGTCATAAAAAATGCTATTTATTCGTGACAAAGCCCTAGTCCTGGTTTATCCATTGATCCAAAAGACATAATGCACATGTATTTGTGTAGAACAATATTTTCTGGGGCCATAAACCTTTTTTAATGTTGAACAACTATAGGGTGCTGTGATTTTTTATACTAAAATGAGTGCGACAATGCACAAGGAACAAAGCAAATTATGGAGACTGAGGGTGAGTAAAGCGCATCATTTCTTCCTCAGCTGATACGTTTATTCTGTTTTTAAAAGTTTACAAGATTGAATAGAATGCGAGTTTGTTATTTTGACCGTTATTGTGCACTGTTGTTCTTTGGTTTGACTGTTAAGAATTGTTACTATCGGCCATTCATGTTGCAGTTCTTTGATAACCACATCCTTTAGGATTAATCTGCATTAGAACACATTGGGATTTCTTATCTGATGTTTGGGCTAACTCCTTTGTCTTTTTTGCACATTTAAAATCCATAGATCTCTTATCTCCGTAAAGTGCGTGTCCACTAATCTTTAAATTTATCACCAGCTTTTTAGAATTGTTTTTGTTTTTTTATTAATTACCTTTAGCAGCAATATGTTGGAAAATCATGTTACTTTCAATACACGTAAAATAAACCTATGGTTGTTTTAAAAATGACGTACATACGATAGTTCATGTACTTGGGCTTATTATTTAAATTACTATAGTTTTTTTTAGATTATGTTGTTTTTGTAGTACCAATAGGAGCTGCTTAATAATACACAATTTCGCTGTAATAAAAATTGAGAATCACGACAGCATTTGACGAACAGTATCTTGGATGGAAAATCAAATGTCACCTAAAATGTGTATTTTCTTGAATAATATGAACATACACACACTTTTAAAGAAAAGTCATTGTCACTTGCAACAATATTCACGGAAGTGGTCCTTTCCTTGCAGAAGATCTAACCTTTAGTCTCGGACTGAATACACAATGCCCCTCCGGACCTAAGGACTGCTCACTCTTTAGTGCATGTCAAAAAGACACCAGTCTGGACTATTTCCTGGGGGAGTCGGGTAAGCAAGCGCCACGCTCTGTCAGTTAGCGTAAAATGTTGCAGACTGAAGATGGATGGAGACGACTTGTCACTTTGGCTCGAGCGGCCTTTCAGTGGTGCCGTGCTCGTGTCCTGGTCGCATCAAGCCAAGCGACCGCATCGCTACGACCTGTCCTTCCTTTTCACTTAGCATGTCACGTGGCCTTCACTCAATCACTTCCACAAGGAGTAGCAAAGGAGGGGGAGGACAAGGATTTTACAGGTATCATGAATGAATGAATGTTTTTTTTTATTGTTCTTTGTGTTAGCTTGCAGCAGTGGCGTGCAGTCAAAGGAGGCATTATCAAAATCTAAAATTCAAAAGCCTTTTGTCATATGTTTTTCGTACATAAGGCTCATTGGAATATGAAGCACATTTTATTGTTATGAATTATGGAAAATTCGTTGCAAAATTGTATCCAACTGTAATCGAACCTGGTCGGGGAGAGCAACTGCATTTAATATTTAAATCACAAGTAAAACAGAAGACACATGAAAAGGCATTCAATTGTATTTCATTTTAACACAATATCCATCACCTATCTATCTATCTATCTATCTATCTATCTATCTATCTATCTATCTATCTATCTATCTATCTATCTATCTATAATATATATATATATATATATATATATATATATATATATATATATATATATATATATATATATATATATATATATATATACAATTTTAAATACATTAAATGCTCATATTTGTTAATAGATAAAAGGTGAGTGTGCCGTTTTGATGTAAGTTAGAAAAGGTAGAATATTTTCTCTCTCCTCCTTGATCTGCTACCTTATCGTGGTGGAGGAGTTTGTGTGTCCCAATGATCCTAGGAGCTATGTTGTCGGGGGCTTTAAGCCCCTGGTAGGGTCACCCATGGCAAACAGGTCCTAGGTGAGTGGCCAGACAAAACGCAGATCAGAAGACCCCTAATGATGAGAGAAAACTTTGGTCCTCGATTTCCCTCGCCCGGACGCGGGTTACCGGGGCCCCCTTCTGGAGCCAGGCCTGGAGGTGGGGTCCGCTGGCGAGCGCCTGTTGGCCGGACCCTTACCCACGGGGGCCGGCCGGGCACAGCCCGAAGGGACGACGTGGGACCCTCTTCCCATGGGCTGACCACCTGTAGGAGGGGCCAAAGGGGTCGGGTGCGCAGAGAGCTGGGTAGCAGCCAAGGGAGGGGTCCTTGGCGCGACGATCCCCGGCTACAGAAACTGGCTTTTGGGACATGGAACGTTACCTCTCTGGCAGGGAAGGAGCCCGAGTTGGTGCGTGAGGTTGAGAAATTCCGACTAGATATAGTCGGACTCACCTCTACGCACGGCTTGGGCTCTGGTACCAGTCCTCTCGAGAGGGGTTGGACTCTCTTCCACTCTGGAGTTGCCCGTGGTGAGAGGCGCAGAGCCGGTGTGGGCATATTAATTGCTCCACGGCTCGGCGCCTGTACGTTGGGGTTTACCCCGGTAGACGAGAGGGTAGCCTCCCTCCGCCTTCGGGTGGGGGGACGGGTCCTGACTGTTGTTTGTGCTTATGCACCAAATAGCAGTTCGGAGTACCCACCCTTCTTGGGGTCCTTAGAGGGTGTGCTTGAGAGCGCGCCCCCTGGGGACTCCCTCGTACTGCTGCAATGACAGTGAGACCTGGAAGGGCGTGATTGGGAAGAACGGCCCCCCTGACCTGAACCCGAGTGGTGTTTCGTTATTGGACTTCTGTGCTCGTCATGGTCTGTCCATAATGAACACCATTTTCAGACATAAGGGTGTCCATATGTGCACTTGGCACCAGGACACCCTAGGCCGTAGTTCGATGATCGACTTTGTCATCGTTTCGTCGGACCTGTGGCCGCATGTTCTGGACACTCGGGTGAAGAGAGGGGCGGAGCTGTCAACTGATCACCACCTGGTGGTGAGTTGGCTTCGATGGTGGGGGAAGATGCCGGCCCGACCCGGCAGACCCAAGCGTGTTGTGAGGGTCTGTTGGGAACGGCTGGCAGAATCTCCTGTCAGAAGAAGTTTCAATTCACACCTCCGGCAGAACTTCGCCCATGTCCTGAGGGAGGCGGGGGACATTGAGTCCGAGTGGACCATGTTCCGCGCCTCCATTGTCGAGGCGGCTGATCGGAGCTGTGGCCGCAAGGTAGTCGGTGCCTGCCGCGGTGGCAACCCTCAGACCCGTTGGTGGTCACCGGCGGTGAGGGATGCCGTCAAGCTGAAGAAGGAGTCTTATCGGGCCTTCCTGGCCTGTGGGACTCTGGAAGCAGCTGGCAGGTATCGGCTGGCCAAGCGGAATGCGGCTTTGGCGGTTGCCGAGGCAAAAACTCGGGCATGGGAGGAGTTTGGCGAGGCCATGGAAGCCGACTTCCGAACGGCTTCGAGGAAATTCTGGTCCACCATCCGACGTCTTAGGGGGAGGAAGTGGTGTGCCATCGACACTGTGTATAGTGCCGATGGGGCGCTGCTGACCTCGACCCGGGACGTTGTGAATCGGTGGGCGGAGTACTTCGAAGACCTCCTCAATTCCACCGGCACGTCTTCCTCTGGGGAAGCAGAGCCTGAGGACTCTGGGTTGGGCTCTCGTATCACTGGGGTTGAAGTCATCGAGGTTGTCAAAAAACTCCTCGGTGGCAGGGCCCCGGGGGTCGATGAGATCTGCCCAGACTTCATTAAGGCTCTGGATGTTGTGGGCGTGTCATGGTTGACGCGCCTCTGCAACATCGCGTGGACATCGGGGACAGTGCCTCTGGACTGGCAGACTGGGGTGGTGGTTCCCGTCTTTAAGAAGGGGGACCGGAGAGTGTGTTCCAACTACAGGGGAATCACACTTCTCAGCCTCCCTGGTAAGGTCTATTCAGGGGTACTGGAGAGGAGGGTCCGCCAGGAAGTCGAATCTCGGATTCAGGATGAACAGTGTGGTTTTCGTCCTGGCCGTGGAACACTGGACCAGCTCTATACACTCTTTAGGGTCTTTGAGGGTGCATGGGAGTTTGCCTGTCCGGTCTACATGTGTTTTGTGGACTTGGAGAAGGCATTCGACCGTGTTCCTCGGGAGGCCCTGTGGGGGGTGCTTCGGGAGTATGGGGTACCGCACAGTCTTATCCGGGCTGTGCGGTCCCTGTATGCCCGGTGCCAGAGTCTGGTCCGCATTGCCGGCAATAAGTCGGATTCGTTCCCGGTGAGGGTTGGGCTCCGCCAGGGCTGCCCTTTGTCACCGATTCTGTTCATAACTTTTATGGACAGAATTTCTAGGCGCAGCCTTGGCGGGGATGGAGTCCGGTTTGGGGGCCTCAACATTGCGTCACTGCTTTTTGCAGATGACGTGGTGCTGTTGGCTTCCTCAGCCCGTGATCTTCAGCTCTCGCTGGAGCGATTCGCAACCGAGTGTGAAGCGGCCGGGATGGGGATCAGCACCTCCAAGTCCGAGGGTCGGTGCAGCGTCTGCCGTCATTCGGACCCTGTACCGGTCTGTCGTGGTGAAGAGGGAGCTGAGCCGAAAGGCAAAGCTCTCGATCTACCGGTCGATCTACGTTCCTACCCTCACCTATGGTCATGAACTTTGGGTCATGACCGAAAGAACTCGATCCCGGATACAAGCGGCCGAAATGAGTTTCCTCCGCAGGGTGGCTGGGTTCTCCCTTAGAGATAGGGTGAGAAGCTCAGTCATCCGGGAGGGACTCGGAGTAGAGCCACTGCTCCTCCGCGTTGAGAGGAGCCAGTTGAGGTGGCTCGGGCATCTAATAAGGATGCCTCCTGGACGCCTCCCTCGGGAGGTGTTCCGGGCATGTCCCACCGGCAGGAGGCCCCGGGGGCGGCCCAGGACACGTTGGAGAGACTATGTCTCTCGGCTGGCTTGGGAACGCCTCGGGGTCCCGTCGGATGAGCTGGAGGAAGTGGCTGGGGATAGGGACGTCTGGGCTTCCCTTTTAACGCTGCTGCCCCCGCGACCCGACCTCGGATAAGCGGAAGACAATGGATGGATGGATGGATATTTTCTCTGTTTAGTATATGTTTTTACACCACTCCTACCTGCATTCATTCTTTCTTTTAGCAACGCTGTTTAAGACGCACAAGACATTAGGAAAAGAGGTAAAGGGACAGGTTTGAAAGTGACTTTATGCTCGCCATCAGAGTCTTTTGTTTGTTTAGCAAAAAATGGTAAAAATAAGAAAAGGCCTGTTTCAAATACAGTCCAAACTGTCACGAGGATTACCAGAACAGAGCAGGAGACCCCAGAGCGTTCGTACAATACTTTTATTGGAAGGAAGGAATGACAAGACGTGAATCTTCGATCCGTTGTTTGACGGATTGTCGAGACTTGACAGGCAGGTGAAGGCTTGGCGGGAATGGTTGCGGACAGGCGTAATCGTCGTGTTGTTGGTTGGGGCTGGACAAGAAGGGCGTCGTTGTGTTCGGAAGAGAGATCAGGAGTCAGGCGGGCAGGGCGTAGGCAGATTCGGAAACGGGTCGGCAACGGAGATCAGGTAGAACAACAGGATTAATCCTCCGATACCCATGTCTCGGTGTAGAATGCTTAAATAGCGAACATAACCCAATCAGAAGGCGCATTCCAGCGCGCCAGATGATTACCCCAGGTGGCTCCACTTAGGTAATCATGACACCAAACGACAAACCGCAACCCCAATTTTTTGATCTTGTAACAAAGGTAGGTAAAAACAAGCACAGGCTTCACCCCATTTCTTTTAAGTATATGGTTTCTCGAATGGTTGTTTTGTCTTTTTTTTTCAAGTATGTTTGTCAGAGTTTTAAATGTTCATCCATTTACTGTAATGCTGATGGAAAAAACCCTGTATCATCCATTAATTGCCCAACATTATGAATGTTTTTGAATATTCTTGTACTTTTGAAAAATGTGTTTAAAGAGCACCTTTTTTGGGTGATAGCAGTGATATTTTGTAAGACAAAGTTATGTGCTTATGTAAAAAAAACAGATAATTCTTTGTTTATGTAAAGAATTATCCGACCGCAAAACCTTACCGGCAATCTTTCAAATGATTTATTATTATCTTTCACAGCCACAAATCAACTATATCTCATCTTTTCTTAACCCTGACTTTAATTGGGGATCCACACTCAAACTCCTGAAATAAACCTTAGGGCCCGGTCACACAGCCGCTTGCGTCTGTATCGCGGGTAAAATTTTGCGGGTTTTTTTTGCCCGTGGTTGCCCGCGATGGAAAATGCGCAAAATTGGCCAGCCCGCTGTTCATCGGTGGTATGCCCGCAAAACAGACGCCGGCGACTGTTCCGCTTCCTCATCGCGTCATTTCCGCGTCATTTTCTCGTGTGGATCACGGGTATAAAAGCTCCCGAGCCGGTGTTGTGCCCAAATCCGACTCCTACGCAACCACCCCACCCCGCCACCCCCTCGCGTGAACGCGCATTTTGCTGCGATCGCTTTTGTTGGAAGCGTGCATTGACGTTGGTGACTTTTTCATCCGCGTTAACAAACGCATTTTGTAGAATACAATCGCACTTTATTGTTTAAATAAACGCGTTATATTATATATTGTTTTAATAAGCGTTTTATATAGAATACGATCGCTTTTGTTGGAAGTGCAGCAGAATGCGTGTTCACGCGAGGGGGGGGGATTTTATATACGGTGTGCATTACCGTTCGATTACGTTCACAACAAAAACAAAGACGGAATGGTTTAAGTTGTATTACATTCCCAACAAATGCAAGACGAAGTGGTTTTGGTTATATGCTCGCCATTACATTCCCTAAAAGTGATATAAAAGTGAGATAAAACGAGGTAAAAGTGGTTGTAGTAGGCATAACACCGGGCTGTAGAAATCATAACCGCTCAAGACACAGTCCCGTGAAGATCAAGATTTCAAGCTATGGCACCAAAGAAGCCAATATGTTATTATTGTAATAGTTTTTCATTTTTATTTTATTATCTTGTTATGAAATGAAAATAAATGTCAAGAAATAAAAATGGATTAAGACGAGGTCACTACGGTGACGGGGATCCATGTCCACCCCTTGACGTCTCGAGCACAACTGACGTGTGCTCGGCAAATCGCGCTGTATATATGCGGAGAAAGGCGTTTGACCGTCACACGCGTAACACGCTAATTTCACGTAATAACACCGCGATACAGGCGCAGAACATGCTATTACCATGCTCCACCCACGACTACCCGCTGAAATTTCCCGTCCTACCCATGTGTAACCACGCCCTGGCCGCGGCCAGAGCACGTCGTTCCGCGTCATTTCCGCGTCATAACCTCATGTGCCGCCCGCGGTTAACACGTGCTCAAAGTTTTGAGCAGCTCAAAACTTTTTCGCGCGGCCAACCGCGTGTGAATTTCCGACCGCGAGTAAAGCACTGCTGTATCTCGTATATATGGCGGTCTCAAAGCGTCCAACAGCGCCCAACAGCGTCTGCTTCACGGCCAGAAATTTCTGGCCGTGATTCAGCCTCGATACGCCCGTGAAAGGCTGTGCACCCGTGCTCTAAAGAATTGAGCAGCGCAATACTTTTTCGCGCTGCCAACCGCGCGTGAATTTCCGACCGCGTGTTAAGCACCGGTGTATCTCGTCTCTATGGCGATCTCAAAGTGTCCAATAGCGTCCGCCTAACAGGCAGAAATTTCTGGCCGTGATTCAGCCGCAAACGGCTGTGTGACCGGGCCCTTAGAATGAAAATATGTTTTTAAAACCCCCTAAAACAATCCTCAATTTCTCTTAGAATTTGAAATCTCAGTTATGTGTGTGGTGAAATACCCAGACCAGGAATCCAACAAGGATCTGATTCATCATAGAGTTTCACCTCAAGGTCACGGCAGACATTGTACTATTCCTATTTCCTTTTAAAATTATGTTTTTTTTTTTCATAAACCCTCTTGTCACTTATTTGGATTCTAATTGAAATTCGAAGTGTATTATTGTGTGACTTTAAAATCTGATACCCTTTCAGCGCGCACTAATAATATGTTTATTAGCAGCAATAAAAATAGATGCCTGGTCATCAAACTGAATAGATATAAAACAGGATTAGTAAACCAATAATAACCAAATTTATGATTTCTCATCCATCCCCTTAAACCAAAAAAGAGTGTTATTTTACTCTAATGTATAATAATTCTTTTTATTTTCTTGTCCATTGTTCATTAAATTGCCGGTCTTTGTTTAAAATTATTTTTGATGGTGGTGTTTCCTCTACTAATCGTACCACCCATTAAATCTAGAACTAGTCCAAGACATTTTCTTTTCTTTTGCCTAATTGCATAGGTGCTACAATTCGAAGCAAGGTTTTTTAAGGCATCTTTGTTGTGTTGACACTTTATCAAGAGTAAGATATTGCCACCTAATAAACATATACCCTCAGGATGATCATTTATGTTTTGTTTCCTGATGGAAATAAAGTAGCAAAAGGTATTTATGGTTTCTGAGGCACCATTATAATGTCAACATGTCGCATTGAAAACACCACATCATCTTCGGCTAGAATAGCAATCCAACTAAACTAAATATTAGTCCAGTGGAAAGCTAAATCTTTTGAGTTTATAAAGCAAATGTTTGAGTTTGACACTTGTATTTTTTCTAACAGCCTTTATTCCCTTTTCTTTACTTTCGGCAAAGGAATAACATATCTAATGCATTTTACATCATGTTTTCATTTGGACTTGAATGTGCAGCGTTGCCAATGCATTTTCAAGAATCAAAATAAGAACTACAAGCAGCATTTTTTGATTGGCTCTCTTTTTCCAACAGTGTTATCGTCTTTAAAACACATAGCACTACTTTTGATCATGTGGCTGGTCTATTTTTTATTTCACACAGTTAATACATTTATTACGTCATATAATTTGAATAGTTTCTTGACCCAGTTACGTTGTGACCAGGGTTGGGGAGGGTTACTTTAACTGGATTACTTTCAATTACTTTTGGATTACTCCAATACCAAATATGCTAATAAAAGACGAAATAAACTAAGTATGAATTAAATTGACTCACAACACGTGGTAAGCTTTCTCTCCTGGCTTTGATCGCTTTGATCTCTGGCAAAACTAACATCTCATCTCATCTCATTTCATTAGCCGTACCGCTTATCCTCACTAGGTTCGCGGGGGGGCTGGAGCCCATCCCAGCCATCTCCGGGCAGTGGGCAGGGGACACTTGAGCGGGAACTTAAATTGATGACATATATTTCAAAGTATAATATGCATTCTGCAATTGTTTTACTAATTTTAAATGAATTATTATTTTAGTAAATTTTCTTTTACAAGTCAAGTAAGAAAACAGAGTAAATGAACAAAACACTGTGATATTGTACAAGACAGATACTTCTTCTCATTTTAAAGGAACAATGTGAACACTTTGACCACTAAATTTTGCCTTTTTGTGTTTTGCAACCAAAAACGAGTATCACAAGGAACAAGACAAAATATTGTCACTAGAAAGGACCAAATAACAACAAATTTTGTATCATTTATTTCTTAACTTTTTGCAAAGAAAGAAAAAAACCTTAGGGCCCGGTCACACAGCCGTATCGAGGCTGAATCACGGTCAGAAATTTCTGCCCGTGAAGCAAACGATGTTGGACGCTTTGAGATCGCCATTTAGACGAGATACAGCAGTGCTTTACACGCGGTCGGAAATTCACACGCGGTTGGCCCCGCGCGAAAAAGTTTTGCACTGCTCAAAACTTCAGACCACGTGTTAACCGCGGGCGGCACACGAGGTAATGATGCGGAAATGACGTGGAACGACGTGCTCAGGGCGTGGTTACACATGGGTAGGATGCAAAATTTCAGCGGGTAATCGTGGGTGGAGCACGGTCATAGCATGTTCTGCGCCTGTATTGCGGTGTTTTCACGTGAAATTAGCGTGTTACGCGTGTGACGGTCAAACGCCTTTTTTTCGCGTATATACAGCGCAATTTGCCGAGCACAAGTCAGTTGTGCTCGAGACGTCAAGGGGTGGACATGGATCCCCGTCACCGTAGTGACCTCGTCTTAATCCATTTTTATTTCTTGACATTTCTTTTCATTTCATAACAAGATAATACAATAAAAATGAAAAACTATTACAATAATAACATATTGGCTTCTTCGGTGCCATAGCTTGAAATCTTGATCTTCACGGGACTGTGTCTTGAGCGGTTATGATTTCTACAGCCCGGTGTTATGCCGAGAAATGCATCCCTGCCGAGATTTGCATCCCCTCGCTACTACAACCACTTTTACCTCGTTTTATCTCACTTTTATATCACTTTTAGGGAATGTAATGGCGAGCATATAACCAAATCCACTTTGTCTTGCATTTGTTGGGAATGTAATACTACTTACACCATTCCGTCTTTGTTTTTGTTGCGAACGTAATCGAACGGTAATGCACACCGTATATAAATCACTTTTGAGAACTGTTATGCACTCTACCGTAAAGCTTATTATGCAGAAATAAGCTTTATGGTAGAGTGCATAACAGTTTCAATACGAGCGATTTGAATAGAAAAAGGCAAAATAAACATGTTACCTGCTCAAAAGTGATTTGTATACGGCGTGCATTACCGTTCGATTACATTCACAACAAATACAAAGACTGAATGGTTTAAGTTGTATTACATTCCCAACAAATGCAAGACGAAGTGGTTTTGGTTATATGTTCGCCATTAAATTCCCTAAAAGTGATATAAAAGTGAGATAAAACGAGGTAAAAGTGGTTGTAGTAGCGAGGGGATGCAAATCTCGGCAAGGAAGCATTTCTCGGCATAACGCCGGCTCGGCAGCTTTTATACCCGTGGTCCACACGAGAAAATGACGTGGAAATGACGCGATGAGGAAGCGGAACAGTTGCCGGCGTCTGTTTTGCGGGCATACCACTGATGAACAGCGGGTTGGCCAATTTTGCGCATTTTCCATCGCGGGCAACCACGGGCAATAAAAACCCGCAAAATTTTACCCGCGATACAGACGCAAACGGCTGTGTGACCGGGCCCTTAGGAAAGAAAGAAAAAAAGAAGAAAACATGGGATGAACGCAAAATAAAGAAATTGTCACGATTGTGTCAGATGCCCTCTGATTACCCTCACCAGCGCTCACTCCTTCAGCCCCAGCTGCCACTCGTGTCCTAATTATCTCTCTCCCTACTTAAGTGCTTCCTTTCCGGTCACTCTTTGTCAGTCCGTCAGGGAACTGTCCGCCTTGCCACCTGTCACCGGCCGCACGGGCTTTTGGTTTCCCCTGTTCAGCGTGTTTCAGCTCATGCAAGGCAAGCACTTTTGATTGTGGCTTCCTGATTGTCTCCGGTTCCCTTACTTGCTCCCGATCCCCGACAATGCTTCGTTCTCCCTTCCCAGCTAACCGACTTGCTTCTCATCCACGACCACGCTCCGTTCTCCTGTCCTGCCTACCCGACTTGCTTCCAATCCCCGACCACGCTTCGTTCTCCCGTCCCGGCTACCCGACTTGCTCCGATCCATGATTACGCTCTGCTCTCCAGCCCCGGCTGTCCGCCTCCCCAGCTGTCACCGGCCGGGGGGTCCTTCTGTTACATCTGCCCAGCGAGCACCAGATCGCTGTTTTTTTTTCATGTTATGTGAAACGTTACGCATTTGGGTCCCATGTTTGTTCCAGTCATGACAGAAACTAAATGAATTAAAAATAAAAAACAGAAGAAAGAAGATAAAATTGAAAGGAAAACAGAAAAAAAAGAAAAAGGAAAGAGGGAAAAAAAGAATGAAAGACAATGAAAAAATAAAAAACTAGATACAATTAAAGGAAAAGTACAGAAAGAAAAAAGAAAACAACATACTAAAAGAAAATAATCATACTAAAACAAAAGTAAAAGGAAGAATACAAATTATAGAGAACTAAAGTGACCAAAAATTATCATTTCACTTGTCATATATTTGCACAGCCTTTCTGAGTTTTTTGGGTACCCGTAGTAACAAGATGGCTGAGAATGATGGCAGCTTCCTTTAAGTGAGCCTCATCCTATTTAAAATGAATACAAAATGATTGACCTAGTAGTATTTCAAAAATGCACGTTAATGTGATTGTTAATGTATTTTTGTTTTTTTTTCACCATTAGGTGGTGCTAAAAATATACAATATACCTTTAAGAGTTTGTTTTTTTTATTTTACTAAAAATAAATCTAAAAATACTTTATAAAACAACAACAACAACAAAAAAACACAAGTCCAATAAAATTATCTGCCAGTGGAACTTAATTGTTTTATTTGAAAACATGATCATTATGTGTGTTTTACTGCACAATTATACGTTTATTTTTTAACAGGACATTGGAGTATTTTTTTTTTAATATACTCAATGACTGCTATGCAATTTTGCCCAATTTTTCCAGACCCTCAAAATACTTTCTATGATTATTGTCAATACATATAACTAAAAAAAAAAAAAAAAAAAAAATCTTCTGCCTACTACAATAAAATGACACATTTGAATTGGGATCAGGAAAAGTTAGGGGGCATAGCATGCCTATTACCCACATTAGTGCAGTTTTACTTTTGCTCTGAATGAAAAAAAAAACATCATTCAGTGTCAGTATCTTCAAAAAATGTGACTGTAATCTCAAAAAGGCAAAAGATGATAAATAAAACAAACTGCAAGTAAGAGGAGAAAAAAGAAGGAGGCAGGGCGGGTCTTTGGAGACGAGACCTTGACACCAAAAGTCTTGGAGTGGTGGCCTCTTAGTTTGACCCCGGCCGATATGTTTCCACAGGCAATTCCATAACTCTCAGGCCAACGTTTAAAAGCTTTCCTGTTTGCCAGGAAGTTTCACATCAATGTGTGAGAGAGTGTGTGAGAGCGGCTGAGGACTCGACCGTGCGAAACAGCACGCTGCTGTGCTACGCGGCGAGTAAATTTATATGGTGTCTCGTCGCCTCTTTTTGGGGGCCGCTGCATGCACACGTGCGCACAATCGAGTGGAAACATATGAGAGGCGGTTGGAAAAGTAAATCTCATACTTGCTCTCACATATAACGTAATACTTTTTACACATGCACACCTATAACCTGGAATAACCTGGAACAGAAGTTGCTGGTGTCCTACAAAGCCACAGTGGAAAGCATCTTGGCATACGGCCTCACCGTGTGGTACGCAGTGAGCACGGCAGCAGACGGAAAAAACATACAGAAAGTAATCAACACAATCCAAAAGATCATCAGCTGCTCTCTACACAGTCTAAAAGACAATGCTTGCTTTCGATACTCTAGCAGAGCCATTAACATTATGATAGACAATTCCCACCTGGACCACCATCTACTTGACTTGTTTCCTTCTGGTAAGCACTACAGGTCCCTCAAAACTAGGACAAACAGGGTTTATTTATCCAGTATACATTTTTGCCCCTGCTTAATATGATTTTACCTATTTTCATTGTTCCATTGCTACAATGCACTATTTTCCTTAATGCATTATTTTCCTTATTGCATTATTATTATTATTATTAGTAGTAGTAGTATTATTATTATTACCATTGTAACATTGGCCAGTTTTCAAAGCAACCATGTTGTATTTTTTATCCTTTTTCTTCCTGTTCATCCTGATAGTCTTCATCCGTTTTCCCGTCAAAGTCATTATTTTATATGTTTCACCCTGGAGTCTAATCTCGTTGCATACATTATATCACAACGTAGATATCAATGACAAAAAATACAATTCTAATTCTATACTTTCATATAGAAACAGTTATACACTAACACTACTATACTCTCTCGTGCATACTACTATACTCTCATACACACATTACTAATCCCTCTCACACCTAGTACTGTACTCTCGCACACAGTAGTATGCCTTCACACACATACTACTATAATCCAACACACGCACTATATTCTCTCTCACTCGCAATCATATTATCTCGCTCGCACTACAATACACACACACACACACACACACACACACACACACACACACACACAAATAGACTTTCACACACACTATTGTACCCTCTGAAACACACTCCTTTTCCTGCTTACACAACAGTTAAAAAATTGCTATTACTAAAGGGGTTTTTCACATAAAGTATAATAATCACCTTACCTGTTGTTTTACTTTGTACTTTTGGTAACCATGTCAAAGCACACTGATCTGTGTGTATACGTTTTGCAATTTAACAGCAAACTGGAGTTGCTCCCGACATTCTAAGTATCTGTGTGACAATATATTAGTGTGTGCATGAGAGTATAATCATGTGTGTAGGAGAGAGTAAATTAGTTTGTGTAAGAAACTATTCTAGTGCGTGCATTACAGTATAGTAGTGTCTATAGGAGTAGAGTAACGCGTGTGAGAGTATAGTAGTGTGTGGATGAGATTATACTAGTATGTGTGTGACAGAATAGTATTGTGTGTAAGAGTATAGTAGTATGGATGCGATAGTATAGTTGTGTTTGTGCATTGTATGAGATTATAGTTGTGCATATGTGAGATTATTTTATATGTAGGAGCAAGTAGGATTTACTTTTCAAACATACATTCAGACTGATCTGCGTGAATATGTTGTTCAGTTTGACATCAAACTCGAGTTGCCTCCAGTATAGTCGTAGTATCTGTGAGAGAGTATAGTAGTATGTATGTGACAGCACATTAGTGTGTGTATAAGATTATAGTTATATGTGTAATAGAGCGTATAGTTGTATGTGTGAGAGTATAAGCGTGTGTATAAGAGTATAATAATAGGTATGAGAGAGTATAGTAGTTTCCATGAGAGTATTGTAATATAAAGTATAGCAGTGTTTGTGCAAGTTGTGCATGAGTGAAAGTATGATGTTAAATGTGAGAGCAAGTATGATTTATTTGTCAAGCGGTCTCTCATAGGAACCGGCAACTTGATTACCACTACACACACACACACACACACACACACACACGTGTGCTCCATGACATGCATGGCCATAAACTTGTGCACATGTCCGCTTGTGTGACGAGTTATCTTTCTCACACATTCTCTCTTGTCTTTAGCCCACTCACTCACTATTTTGCAGCGTTGTCATTGGAATGTGTGTGTGTGTTTCTGAGAGAGAGCGTGGGTGCGTGTGCTGGTGCGGACTGTGAAACTGATGAATGACCAAGCATGGCAGATTCATAGTCCGGATCCTAGTGCAGCTGGAGAGGAAACTAATGGCAAGCTGGGACTGAGGAGGTCTCAGAGCTAATACCTGTCTCTTCCATCAGGAGACCTAGGGGCATTTTTTTACACCCAGCCAAATAAGAGGCACCCCCCCACATGCAGGCACACATACAGTATCACACACACACTCATAACAGTACTACTTTTAACACCTTCCAACTTTCACGCACCCCCACACTCCAATATAAATGCCCAAATATACACATGTACAGATGCTTGCACACACAGGCACTCAAGCCCGCAAACATGCATCGACATAGAGACGGACAAGTACACACACGCACACTTTCTCTGCATCCTGGTCCCCCTAGAAACTCACTTTAACAGCAGTAGGCATCAGCTGCCGAAGAGTAAATGCACGTGGAAAAAGACAAGGATGGGCACTTTGCTGGACATTGCTTTTTGCTCCCATCTGATCAGACGTCAGAGCACCTACGTTTGTATAAGGTGGATATGGGGTGCGGAAACTCACTCATGCAGCTTTAACTCTTGCCTTTGGAAAATGTTGCATTTTGCATCTACTTTGCTCTAGCAACCATATTCAATACATGGTCAAACTTCTCACCTGTTAAGCAGTTGTGCTCTCCACTATTGCTTTCAACGAAATCCCAAAAGCATTCAAATAAAGAGGTTTCAACTTAGACTCATTTTCAACAGTGATTCCAAATTTAAAACGTACCTGAGTCTTTGTCCACCAAAACATTCCCATCTGGCTTAAGATTGTTTTTCATTTATATCTATTGATGTAGTGTTTTTCAACCTTCCTTGAACCAAGGCAGACTTCCATCTATCCCTTTTCTGCACAGCTTATCCTCACTGCTGAAGCCCATCCCAGCCATTTTCAGGCAGTGGGCAGGGGACACCCTAAACGGATTGCAGGCCAGTCACAAGGCAAACAGGGACATGCAACCGTTCACATCCACATTCGTATCGAGGGACAGTTTGGAGTCACCAAACTACCCACCATGTCTTTGGAATATGGAAGGAGTGCCCGGAAGAAACCCACACAGGCCAGTAGCTGGATTTGAAACCCGGGACCTCTGAATGGTGAGGCCGATATGCCAACCACACTGTTTCCTAAATTAAACTCGAAGCTCAACATCCCTTAAAATTATTTGAAAAGAAATTCCTGAAACCAGTTTCATGCTTTTTTTCCTTTTATGCAACTTAAACCATCATGGATATTTTCTTAAAATTTTTGTTAACTTTGGATACAGGCTAATCATATTGAACTATCGTTTTTCTGTTATTTTGGATTTTACAATATTTTTTACCCGTTTTTGTCACGAAGCAGAGCGGGAAACAGGAAAGGACCCATTCGCGTAGACGTACTCACAATTTATTGGAGGAAGAGGAGGAGGGCGCACAATCAATCCGGGAATCGATGGTCGCAGGAAAGGATTAGAAATCCACTCAAAAGAAAAGAATGTCCAAAAACAAACGGATCAGACCAAAAACAAAACAGGATCAAATATGGGCAGATTCACTGAACTAGGCCTAACAGGTTTTAACAGAAGTCTCATATAAGTCTCACAGACATTTCACAGAAGTTTAACAAGTATAACAAACGCTCCAGCAAAGCACAGTTCAAAGGAATGTGTTTAAGTACTCTAAGAAGCACTCAGTCAAATGCAGACCAACTGGGCGCCATGGCAACAACACCAGACGTGACAGTTTTTCCAAGTTTTACTACAAAAGTACTATGAAATGAGCAAAACGTACCTACCAGTAGAACAATAATATTTTGACTATGTTTTAACTGTTATTTATTTGTAGTAGAATAAAAAACAACCATTGAAATGAGCTAAATTAAGTGCAGGTTTTTAACTTTATATTATGTATTTTGTTTGTATTATTTCATTTATTTTTTGCAGGGAAATCTTCTGCTACCTACTAAAACAGTAAATATAACAGTTTCATTAATGGCCACTGAAAGAAAGCCAAGATAGCTAGCAATGGTATGCAGTTTGTAAAGATTGAATTAGGAAATTTCCTGCGGTGCTCTAGACACGACGCTCCAGAGTGCCACGGCACATTGGATGAAAAAACACTGGATTATCTGACACTGTTGTTCTCAACAAAAGTAGGATACTTTTCTGAGGATTAGAGAATCTTATTTGGGCAATGTTGGACTTGGAATGTCTAGAAATGTTAAAAAATATATATTTTGAAATTACAATGTGGGACAGCACGGCGGGGCAGTGGTTAGAGTGCGTGCGGCACAGTTCTGAGGTCAGGAGATCGAAACTTCCTGTGTGGAAATTGCAAGTTCTCACCGTGCTTGCGTGGGTTTCCTCCGGGCACTCGGGTTTCCTCCCACATGCCAAAAACATGCATGGCAGGTTGATTGGCCGGTCCAATTTGTCCCTAGTTGTGAATGAGCGAGTGAGTTGTCTGTCCCTGTGTGCCCTGCGACTGGCAGGCACCCAGTTCAGGGTGTCCCCTGCCCACTGCCTGAAGACAGCTGGGATGGGCTCCAGCACCCCTGCGACCCTACTGAGGATAAGCGGAGCATATAATGAATGGATGAATAAATGAATGAATGAATGAATTAAATTACAATGTATGTTTCCTATTAGTACATTTTCTTGTTGTTTTTGCATATATTGCTATTATGCTTGAAAATGAATACATTTTGGAGCAAAATAAAATGGAAAATATCCACAACCTTATTTTTCCCACGGTCTTTGAAGCAGTTGATATTGGCACCCTGTTTTGTGGTTAAAAAACACAATGCAATTCAGCAAAAATAAAAAAGAGACCCAGAAGCTGATTCATGGTCATAGTTGGCAATGATATGTTTCGATTAGTTTATTTTTTTTATTTTATCAATGGAACTCTGAATCTGAAAGGGGAAATGTAACCATTTTGCCGTTTGGAGGTGCATCGTATGGTTTTGGCCCAACATCAACGTTTTTTTTTTTACTTGTTTTGAATAATAATGTTTTGCATATTTTTCGGACTTATTCAAACAATTACCTAATTGAAGCCAATATCCGTTTTGGACTATATTGATTTGAAATAAATTGAATCAGTTTTAGACTACAGGTTGAAATTAAAACAATTCTAGTTTCTCTCATTCATTTACAAAATGATCATTGGATTTATAAGATATTTTAGTTGCAATCCTAGTAAATATAAAGCGCAAGTTTTTTATCCTAGCAGTATAAACACAGGCCTTTTACTTGACCAAAAGCTATTGCTCTGTATTCATCTGACTCCAAGGCTCCGCCCCTCCATTCATAAGGGGTGATGTAGGTTGTGATTGGGGGCGGGATGTTGGGGTTCCGGTTCACTCATGCAGCTTTAATTGTGCCAGTGGAAAATGTTGCGGTTTGTACCCATTTCCCCAGTAACCAGGTTTAATACCGAACCCCGGTCTCGATACATATATTAATGTTTGCAGTCATGCGCCTCCTGATGTTCTCCTCATTAGCGCTCTATAGCGTACCCATCCGCGGAGTCGGGCTGCGAAATAGAATCAGAGCGCAGAGTGGAAGTCATTAGTCAGTTTTGAGTGTGCATATGTTCAATTGACCCGCAATATGTAAATTCTTGCAATGCTGGCCTTGCATATGGGCCAAGTGCCTCACCGGAGGCCCGTCCAGCGTGGTGCCTCATTACGGAGCCCCTTCTTGGAGTCCTCGCTCTTAATTAGCCCGCCTTTTGTCCGTCACGTGACTTCTCAGTTCTGACACCCGGAGGTCAAGCTAAGGACTTATGGATCCTCCCCAGCCCGCCTGCCACGTCTGTCGGTGCCGGCCGCTAGAATGTTTGCGTACACATTTTTCACTTTATTCACTATCTTCGATCGAAAGTCCCTCTCATTCATCAACGTTCGCCGCCTTGAGGGCAAGAGAAATTCTGAAGTGGAAGGAACTTAGTTTTGGGATGCCGGTTGACTTATGCTTTACTGTAAGGGTGGGCAATACTGGGAATTTTAGTATCGATCCAATGCAGGTAAATGTTTGGTAGTATTGATCGATACTGATGCCATAAGGACATTTTTGCTTAGAAATGTCATGATCATTGTATAATTGAAACCTCCCCCTTGAGTTAGATTATATTTAAGATAAACACTGCACAAAGATTACAGGCACAAACAATTATCCATGTATTTATTACATAACTACAAATCAAACAGTCCCCATAACATACCTGATAATATCCATCCATCCATCCATCCATTATCTGCACCGCTTATCCTCAGTAGGGTCGCGAGGGTGCTGGAACCCATCTCAGCAGTCTTCAGGCAGTGGGCAGGGGACACCCTGAACTGGTTGCAAGCCAGTCGCAGGACACACAGAGACAGACAACTCACTCGCTCATTAACAAATTAACCTGCTATGCATGTTTTTGGAATGTGGGAGGAAACCAGAGTGCCTGGAGGAAACCACACAAGCATGGGGAGAACATGCAAACTCCACACAGGAAGGTTTGATCCCATGACGTCAGAACTGTGTAGCACACGCGCTTAGCACTGCGCTGCCATGCTGCCCACCTGGTAATATATGACGAAAAAATGTCCTTTTTTGCTAATACATATAAATGAATTAAGAAACATGTCGAAGTTTATATTTAACTTATATTTTTGTTAAAAGACCATTATATCAAATTGATTTTAAACAGCAATGAGTGGTTAGCACGTCAGCCCCACAGTGCAGAGGTCCAGGGTTCAGTTCCAGCTACCAGCCTCCCCCTGTGGAGTGTGCAGGAAAACCCCACGCCTGGGCTCTCCGTTTCCCTCTGATATTCCAAAAACATGCTTACCGGTCCAAAACGTTTCTAGGTTTGAACCAACGAGCTAATTTTCTTTGTGTGCTCTGCAACTGACTGGCAACCAGTGGGAAGGGGGGGGTCCCCTGCACACTTCCCGAAGACTGCTGGGATGGGCTCCAATACCCCGCTACCCCCAATCTACTGCCTACCATTCGCTACTGGTGGCACACAACTTAATATGTGTATAAAAACTGACTCCCTGGTTTCAGTATTTTATTTTATAGTTGTAAATGCGGTAGGGACAATATCAGAATAGCAGTAGGGACAAATTCAGTGACCTTGTAGGTAAATAACAACATGTCCATCATAAGTGTTGCTTGCGGATCAAGGGTTGTATGTTATATTGTGAGCAAAGGAAGGACAGTCATGATCTGCTAGTGGTAGAGTAACACACCATGTTGTAATGACAGTTGAGTTACAAAATGTTATGAATAAAGTGTTAAAGTGTTTATTTTGAGAAAAGCTATTATGTTGTAGGAAGGCATTTGTTTTAACATGTTACTACTGTAAGTGTCTACGATACACAAAAATAAAAATGAACACTATCAACTTTAAGAGGAAGTTAAGAATAGCAAAGAACACATGACTGAATAGGAACTATCCCTTGTTTTTTTTATTTTTTATAAATGTCGACATTAAAGTCAAGACTGAACACAGTTGAAAATAAACCATGAGTAGCATGGCAGAGACGAGGACAAGAGGAGTGACTGACAGTCGGTATTTTCTGTGATCGACCTTAGACAATGAGCTGGTTTGTCACCTTGTGAGGAAGGATGAGAAAGGATGGCACAGTTGAGGATAGAAGAACAGGACAGCACATGGCATGAGTATTGAGGCAGATCTGGATTTTATCAGTACCATATATTTACTGGATGTGGGCAATGGTGAGTTTATCACCTTGCAACCAAAAGACGGCGAGCAGGATGATAGCACAGTAAATTTTGATATTATTGATAGTGAGCTAGCACTTGGGTTGGATGGATACTCTTGTCTTGGGATTGATACGGTGTTCCCATGACTATTATCAACATGATAATGTTGTAAGTGGGTCGCATGGTTATGCATACATTATAATTTTCAAATTCAAAACCAGTTTGTTGGCCTTAGGTGTATGGCGCCCGCCTCAAGACTGGGAGGTTGCTGGTTCGAGCTTCGGCCGGGTTTGTAATTGGGGGTTTTGGTCACCTAATGACTCCCAACGAGATGTTGCAACACATCAGTTGGGTTGAGCAAGGGGGCTGGGAATCCTTTCCTCTGTATCAATCTTCCAGAAAGAGTCAAAAATTTAAAAATGGGAATGCGTTCTTGACTCTAGTCACCTCCTAGAAGGGGGATATAGCTCCGGTTTGTAAATAAATATGATCATTTCCAAATTAGATCCAATTGTGTTTACACTATATTTGCACTACTGACTTTTCTTAATATTAGCCGATGGTGTCATGAACCAGAACGGACTCTCGGATCCAATAGCGTTAGTCGCAAAAGTGCTTTTATTTGAAAGAGTTGTTGGAGCTGGCTTGGGACGTCGGCGCTTGTCGGTCGTGAGCCTCTTAGGGCGGAATGGCAGCTCCGTGACTGGTGGACGGACGGTACAGCTGAGCAGGTAAGTCGATGGCCAGGGCGGGAGAGTAGGTCGCAAAACGTTGAACGGAAACAGGTCAAAAACGGAAGGCAGGCATGAATCAGACAAGAGGAGTCGTGGGTACCTTGTAGTCTGGAGAAACACTCAGGGATACAAAGAGTATACCCGGACGTCCATCTGTGGACGCAGACCGCTTAAGTGGAGAACGTCAGCCAATCAGGAAGTGTGCTCCAGCGCGCCAAACGATTGCCCCAGGTGACTTCACTTAGGCAATCACGACAAATGGGAGGTATTTTAATTATATTGTTAAGTATGGTATACACAGTGTTCATTTTACCTCTGAAAAGTGATGGGTCCCAGGGACTTGAATGCTCAAAAATCTATGGGTCCTAACAGAGATCTATGGGTCCCCAAAATTTTGTGTTATCGCGGTTGAAATTGTAAATCGGCGACAAATATATCATATAAATTTATATATTCATTCAGTTTTAATCATCACAGTTTATTGGTAATACAAATCAGTTATCACTTCAAGATTTTTCAGTTCACAACAATATTGTACATTATACAAAATATTATTGCTGAAATAATTATATTAATCTATATTTTCATTCAATTTTTATCATCACAGTTAATTGGTAATACAAAGCAGTTATCACTTCAGATTTTTCAGTTCACAATATTGTACACTATACAAAATAATATTGCTGAAATATTTATATGTTCTTGCAGTTTTAATCATCACAGTTAATTGGTAATACAAAGCAGTAATCACTTCAAATTTTTTAGTTAATATATTCTTCGTGGTTCGCTGTCCCGCCATAGTTGTAATGCCTTCTCAAGGTCCAATCCATTATCATCCTCCCCATAGCGTAACCAGGAATGTAATTTAGTCCATTTTGGCAAAAAAAGTCCTTTTCTTGCTCGGAGTATTCTTTTGTTTATTTTCTTTTGTTGAATCGTTCGCTTCAAAACACATGTTTTCCTTGCCTTCGCGGTCTTCTGAAGAATTTCTCAGCCGTTTTTTCGTGCCCGAATTATTGCCGTTGTTACCACTTTCTGTGTTATGTTTCGACTTATTACCGACACTGAAGAAATTACTTTTTTTTTATTTGCACCTAATACCAACTGTTTTTTCGGAGGCATACTTCTCTTTCACTCGACAACCGCCACAACAATGACGTCATCTCGAAGCACTGAGATCTCGTTTGCTGAGATCGGTGCGAGACTTAAACAACAATGGCGGATGGCGGATCTGCCTGACGAAAAGTCTGGAGTGCGGTAAATCTTTGTTAAAAAAAAAAAAGTTATCGGGTAATAATGACAATTTGGTGTCAAAAACGTTGCGTCCCTGATTTGACCCAATGCGTCCCCAGCAAAAATGATGCGTCTAGGACGCAGGGACGCGGGTAAATGATAACACTGTATACAGTCTTTGAATTTTTGCTACATTTCTGCTTTTTTTTGGTTTGAGTCACTTGACTTTTGTTATGAAACAATTGTAATCTTGTAGTCTTGTACAGTTTAATTTTGCATTGTAGCAAAAAATAAAACATTTTCAGTGCTTGTGCTGTGTTTATCATTTATATAAACTAAGTCACGGGGGAGGGTTCAATTATTCAATGATCATAACATTTACAAGCAAAAAGTATCGACATCGGATTGTTACTAAAATTGCCAATGCAGCCCACCCCTTGATGTTCACTGCATGTATGCAATGACGAGTTTATCACCTTGAAAGCAAAAACAGACCACAGGAAGATAGCACAGGACAGGACAATTGTCATGGGATAGGCGCTGGAGTTTATCTACAATATACAAAACGAAAAAACCCTATGAGTGGATAAATAGCAATGGCACAAGAAAGGATAGGTACCATGCCTTCGGTTCTACCAACTTAAAATATGGACTGCCAAGGCTAGACTCAAAAGAGTTAAATGGCACAGAAGAAGCTAAGTAAGTAACAGTTGTTATTTTGTTGGAACGATTATTATTACAGTCAAACATGCTCCGGCCATTGGATAATTTAGTATGCTTTGCCATAAATTTCTGTGTCAAACAAAAGCAAGTCTATAGCTCATTTGTATAAAAAGTTATGATTTTTGATCAAACAAAAAGAACGCTCCTTCCACAGCTAGGGGGCAGTAAAAGTGTGAAAGAGCTGACGTCCAGCCTGATTTTACATCGAAAAGATAATTGTACAGTATTTTCTTAGCTTCAGTCGGCCCAGCCTAGTAGTCTTATGAAATGTTATTGCCCGTTCACTGCTAAAACTCGAATTTCTATTTATTCTTTATTTATTTCAAAGCAGTTTGACAATTGAGAAAAACATGTTTTCTATCATAGCTCCCTCTTGAGTTTGTTTATGGTTGCCATTGACATTTTTTAGTCACTTGGCTAGACGTAAGTATATTTACTTGAGTAAGTTTTAGGATTTTTTTTTACATCTAAGATTATTTTTAAATCCTTATACTTTTAGATTTACTTGAGTATAATTGTGAGGAAAAGCTGTACTTTTACTCCGCTACATTAGGCATCATTGAAGTCGTTACCCTCCACGTACGTACGCGTCTGTCTGTCTCCACTAAGGTCGCAGAACTCCGCCAGGCTCTACCGTGTTGAAACAATCAAACGTAGCAGTTTTGTCAAGTGCCCATATTTAACTTCAACGGAAAAAAAGTTGTTAATGGATGACACAGATGCAAAATGTCACTTAGCAAAACGCAGGAGAGGAGGAGCATCCCTGGCCTCAAATCAAAAGCATGTTCCCCTTAAAAAGTGAGCGAACAACAGCTACAATATGCAATGTCTTATTTTTTTTGGGCTAGCTTGTTGTTCTGCATGCAGAGCCAGTTAAGAAATGTTTTAGGGCTTTTAATGTGCTACTTGGTGCTACATGAGCTTAAATTATTTGTTTGATATATCTCATCTCATCAGCTTCACCGCTTATCCTCAGTAGGGTCGCCAGGGGTGCTGGAGCCCATCCCAGCAATCATCGGGCAGTGGGCGGGGGACACCCTGAACTGGTTGCCAGCCAATCGCAGGGGACACAGGGACAGAACTCTCGCTCGCTCATTCACACCTAGGGACAATTTGGACCGGCCAATCCACCTGAAATGCATGTCTTTGGAATGTGGGAGGAAACCGGAGTGCCCGGAGGAAACCCACGCAAGCACGAGGAGAACATACAAACTCCGCACAGGAAGTCCGGTAGCTGGATTTGAACCCACACAGGTTCCCAAGATATTCATTTATTGTTTATTAAAGCACTTGAAATTGCGTTGATTGTTTTAATCTACTTTTAAATGGAATTTATTTTTTGATTTTATTTTATGATCCGATTAGTTGTTTTAAAAAAAGCTTTAAATATAAATTGGTTACATTTACTCTGTAATGTTTTCACCAAGTGAATAATTGGATGATTACTTTTACTTCTACTTGAGTAATATTATTCTGAAGTAACAGTACTTTTACTTGAGTAAAATTTTCGGCTACTCTACCCACCTCTGCACTTGGCCCATCTGAGAACATAAAGTCTCAATCCGGCCTCCGATCCAGACTGAGTTTGACATGACTTCTGTACAATGAGGCTGTTTCTTACCTTTTGAGGAAGATGTGTGAGGAGAAAAAAACTACACTGGTCAAAAAAGAACACCAGGACAGCTCAGTTTAATCTGGTTTGATTTCTATCTCAATTTCCCAAGAACCACCATTGTTTATTCCTTATTTCTTTTTTTACCTTTTCACCTGCTTGTCAGACTTGTTAGGCCCTTGGTGTAATGATCTCCAGGGCAACAACAACAAAGTACTGTCAAGATACCCGCCCGGCATCCTGCGGCTTAATTGTTATTAATTTACTGCAATTAAAAATCTGTCTCTCTCTTCTTTCTCTCTCCCCCCCTGTCTTTTTTTCTCCTCAATGCCTTGACAAGCATGGATATTGTTTACACGCAAAGAGAAACTGTTGAGGAACATTTCCAATCAGTGTCACCGTCTTTGCATCGCTTCGAGCCATTCCGGCGCACATCGCGATAAAGCCCCTGTTTGAATAGGAGCGGATATCAAACACATTCATTAGGTTACATGCTTCACTTGATTAATTATATCTGAAGAAAATTGCGGGCACTTCGGATCTTAGTCTGCGAGTATCGCCATGTGCCACGGATCTCTAATTTCCAAAAGACATGGGGGAGGAGAGGAGTATTGGGTATGGAGGGTATAGTGGAGGAGGGGGCTGAAGGGGATTTTTTTTCTCCCCTTCCTAGTCTATCCCGGACAGCCTGCCTAGCTCTTTCCCCAAGGAAATGAACGTATTCAAATGTATCTCCATCAATGAGCACAGTAATTATGAATTCAGCACTAATTAGTAGATACACTACTTTCCTTGCATATTTGATTTCCACTGTGAGATGTTAATAAGGGAAGTGCCCATTTTTGTCCTATCTCATAAAAATTCCAGAATGTTGGCGAAGGGGGGGAGGGAGGGTGGTTTTGTGGGGAAGGATGGGGGGATTGTAGGGGATGGGGGGCAGATG
This sequence comes from Urocampus carinirostris, assembly GCF_059441175.1. Classification (NCBI taxonomy): domain Eukaryota; kingdom Metazoa; phylum Chordata; class Actinopteri; order Syngnathiformes; family Syngnathidae; genus Urocampus; species Urocampus carinirostris. The sequence goes on from NC_142361.1 coordinate 11,048,232, forward strand.
GCGAGAGGGAAGCAGGGGATGCATTAACTATGCATGGAAGTCGGAAAAAAAAATAAGTTTGCAGATAATTGGCGTGGTTACTGAGGGGCTAAAACAACACTGCTTACCTTAGTTAACATTCTGCTGGCTAAAGATGCCTTTAAAAAAGACACACTCGCATTGTCGCGCTTTGCTAGGCAAATAAAGGCTTGCGAGACCTTGAACACAATGGTAACATGTTGAATTACTAATATCGCACCCTGTTCTCCGACACTGAGCACATATTAACAATTGGATAATAGACAATGATTCATTCCCTCCCCTTCCCATCCTAAATTTTGATATCTTTTCTCAAATGTCATGAAAAAGTAAAAAGCCCAAAACTATTTTTTTTGCTCTCTCACAACGCCAAGGGGTAATTACACTATTTTCCCTGAGAGAGAGAAATAAGAGCAACCCTCCCCTTCTTTGATAATGTTGCGGAAATGTATTTACAGTGCTGCGCAAGGCTTGTGATTTATTAATACGTGGTATTAATTAATCAATACAAGCGTTTTATTTGTAACAAAAATCTATACAAAGGAAAATCCCGTTCATGAGCAATTCCCGAGGACACTGATAGAGACCGCTCACTGCTTGTGGCCGCTTACTCCCAGCATCAGCTGGTTACAATTTGCACATGCAAAGTACTACTGGCAAAACCCCCAAAATTGTTAGCTGTAACAATGTTTTCAAGCTTTTGTTGATGTAAAGTAGCAAGAACTCTAAGTACAGTAAGTGCTAATGTTAAGGCCCGGTCACACAGCCTTTCACGGGCGTATCGAGGCTAAATCACGGCCAGAAATTTCTGCCCATGAAGCAGACGCTGTTGGACGCTTTGAGATCGCGATACAGACGAGATACAGTACTTAAAAACACGGAAAACCCATGAGTTCCGGGGGGCTTCGCCTCACTTGTCCCCCCACCAGGGCACTGCCCTGGACCTAGCTGGGTACCCGCGGCCCCCCGGCTAATTTTCAGATAATTTCACTTTGGTCAAATCACATCCCTGTACATATATTACTACTTCTACTACTACTTCTACTACTACTACTACTACTACTACTACTACCACTACTACTACTACTACTACTACTACTACTACTAGTACTATTAATAATGATAATAATAATAATAATGATTCAACATATTTGATCCACATTGGGAAATTCGTCTTCACCGACTATTGCGGAGGTACAGTCTGTGCTGTTGCAGCAAAGCGTGCTCCAAAAAACCTATTTACAGCCCCTGGTTTTCCTCTGCGGTCTTTGATCCGAGTATTAACCAGGCCCGACCCTGCTTAGTTTCCTAAAACTGGGCGTTCTTTGGGTGGTATGGCCGTAAACAGGTCATCAAGAGTACCTCAATCTCATATCTGTTAGTCTTAGCCATTTGCTTCCATATAAATGGTTGCAATTCCCTTTATTAAGTGATAATAAATCTTACAGACAAAACATGGCAACGATTTACACACAGCAAGACAGGCTATGTAGAATCCTATGAAAATTTTTACAATCTAGATTGTAGATTGTTAACATCGACACGAAACATCTACAATGACGTTTTGTCTGTTACAAGTGAGTGAGACAATCCAGATAATAGCCAAAATGGGCAGGACGAGAAGAGTCTCCCTCAAATTGTTTTAGTCTTCCTGTATTAAAACTGTTATACGGCGTACATACTTTTAAATGATCAATTACTTTCGAATTATTTCATATGGGGAACATTTGTTCCTGCTCGAGCAATTCGGGTTACGAGCACACTCCAGCAACAAATTAAGCTTGTATGAAGAGGTACCACTATATTAGGAAACTGCTTTTGTTGCCACCCCATGATTAGCGTGTGCTTTCTACGCTGACTTCGCGGTTAAATGGATTAGATTATCAAAGTGGCGTAATATGGACTAAAATAGACGTTCATTGGAAGTGAAGGACTTTGGTGTTTTTCGGATTAGCGAGCAGATGGTCGGCCCTTATGCCGCAGCTAGTGTCGGAGGCCGTACCTTCACCCGAACGGCGATGGCGTATTTCTGGATCGGGTGCAATGGCGCCGAGTGCCGTGGATTTATCTAATTAATCCAATCATCTCTTCTGAGTGAGGGGAATTTCGGTGCCCGTTCAGCCCCCACCCGCTCCCCCGCCTCTATTTTTCTTTTCTTGCGATTGGCGTCTTTGTAGCCGCTTGCCAGGACGTCTCCCCCCTCACTAGAGGAGACTGTTATAACAGCGCAGTGCCCGTGCCAGCCTCTGGCTGCCGCAATGAGATAGCGGGCAGAAGCAAGAGGCATTGATAAAGAAAAAAAAACTAAGCAACCAAAAATGGACACAGTCACACACAATCATGCCGAAAAACAACAAAAGTCCCTGCATCTCTTAGGACTACAATAACACTAGAACTAAATAGTCTTTGTATGTGAAACTTTATCATTTATTTATTCTGAATATGCTTCACAAGCAGTGGAAGACTTCCTCATCATTGTCAAAAAGATTTGGAAAGTGAAAATATGTCAAATGGGCAAAATACAAATGAGCAAGCTACATAAGCAGCAAAATGAAGTAATAGAAAACAAAAGAAAGGAGTGAGAAGAAACATAGCCTATTAGCTCTCAACCCTTTACAAAAACAAACAAATATAGATATATGTACATATATACACCAACATACATGCATATAAACGTATACAATCCTAAATGTATATAAATTCAATCCAATATGTATACTTTCACATGGATAAATAAATATATATATTTATATATATGCAAACATATTCACATAAACATATTTAATTATACACAAACCCACATTTTATGTCATAAAGTGAAGAAAATAGGTATTTGAACACTGCTCGTTTGTTGTAGCTCCCATTTAGAAATAATGGAGGGGTCTGGAATTTTTATCGTAGGCACATGTCCACTATGAGAGGGATAAACTAAAAAGAAACATCCAGAAATCACAATGCATGATTTATTAACGATTTATTTGTGTTCGAAATGATTGTACAACAGATTTGATAGAATAAAAACTGGATTTTTGTGTTCTAAATATCCATCTATCCATTCAGTATCTGCACCGCTTATCCTCAGGAGGGTCACAGGGGTGCTGGAGCCCATCCCAGTTATCTTCGGGCAGTGGGCAAGGGACACCCTGAACTGGTTTCAAGCCAGTCGCAGGGCTCACAGAGACAAACAACTCACACGCTCATACACACCTAATGACAATTTGGACTGGCCAATTAACCTGACACGCATGTTTTTTTGTTTCGATTGTTGGAGGAAAACAGAGTGCCCGGAGGAAACCCACACAAGCACGGGGAGAACATGCAAACTTGATCCCATGACCTCAGAACTGTGCTGCACAAGCGCTAACCACTGCACTGCCAGGCTGCTGTGTTCTGAATAGTTAAACAAAATCTATTGGAAACTAAAATAAGTTTGGCATGTATTTGTTTAGCCCTTAATCTAAAAAAAAAAAAGACTCGAAAGGCTACACAGACCACCTTTACAACTTCCCCTGATCTGAAACCCTAAATAAATAAATTATTTAGATTTCATTTCAGACATAAATCACCTCTCCTCTTCCTGAGTCACACTACCTCTTATAGCTAAACACCTAACAAACTTTCTCTCAATTATTATATTTAAAAGTAAGTAAAATATACTACTTTTTTGGACTTTGACAACACACAGCAAGGGCTCGCTGCCAGATATAGTGGGCAGATAGCACACATTTATTGATGGTTTCCGGCACGCAAGCGTACAAATACACACTGGGGAGGTCAGCCACTCCTGAGATCTACTTAATCTGTGATCAGATAAACTACAATAAAGCCGAGGCGGGCCATGGGGGGGCCATTATGAATGACGTGCATGTCGCTCAACTGGGCGGTGCGTGCACGTTGCACACCCGTACACGTAGGGTAAGGCGGGCCCCTCACACTCTTATTTGACTTTGTGTGTGCTTCTCTGGGTTTATTATGACAGGCTGAGCGGCGGGGAGGGAATTAAACTGTTAAGCAGACATCAGAGGCAGTCTAATGTTTAATGCAGGAGCCCGGGCATGCGCTGACTGATAATGAATACAAACAGGCCAACGTCTTATTTGTTGTGCTTTTCATTGGGAGCGACTAGGGGTGCTTGACATCCGCAGCTAATGTACTGTACGGAGGCCATTGTTCAAGCCAGGCACCCCGTCCTCCCTCCCTTTCTCACAGAGCCGCCATATCTCTTTCCGTTTTTTTTCCCTTATTGCACTTGTCTCCTTTCATTGTAGTAATGTGTCGTTCCCGAACCAAACGGCTCTGTGAGCCGGCTCTTTGAAGTGAACGACAGGTAGCCGGCTCCCAAACCAGCAACAGTAACCATTTAGGAATGAATTAAGTAATTTTAGTGGTGAAAATAAGGATGGGCGGATCAATCCAAAAATCAATATTATCAATAATAAGTGAGTTCTTAAATCGTATCGATACTATTGTATTCAAATCGATACTGTCTTCCCATTTTAACCATCACTATAATAATACTGCGGTGTGTTGTAAGTTTATACATACTTTCAAAGTCAGTGCAATTGTGGTTGAACTTTACTTGCACTATGGAAACTGTTATTTTCAAAATATTATGTAATGAAAGAAAGTATATTTTTCAGATTGAAGGCGTGCGTGTTTATAAGATGCACCTTCAAAAAGCCAAAAATCAAGAGCCTGCAGCTGGTAAAAAATGCTGCAGCGAGGCTTTTAACTAAGACAAGAAAGTTTGATCACATTAACTTGATTTTGGCTAACCTGCTCTGGCTCCCTCTTAGCTTAAGATGTGATTTTAAGGTTCTGTTGGTAGTATACAAAATTATGCATGGACTTGCTCCTCATATCTTTCAGATTTAATTTCCCCCTATGTTCGGAGCCTTTGCTCTGAAAATGCTGATCTACTAGTGAACCCAAGAGCCAAGAAGAGAACCTTAGGTTTGAGAGCATTCTCCATGCGGGCCCCGATGTTGTGGAATGCTTTTACCCCTGAGATTTAATCTGCAACCTCAGTTGAATTGTTTAAATCTAGGCTTAAACACACTTACCTCATTTGCAGTCCCTTCTCAATGTTTCTTCATTTTCCTCATGTTGAGGTTATTAAGTTTTTCATTGCCCTCATGTAGGTTTTAGATCAGGGAATGGTGTAATGATAGTCTGTGGTTTGAAATAATCTGTGGTCTGTGGAGCCCTTTGAGACTATTTGTGATTAAGGGCTATACAAATAAACATGACTTGACTTGACTTCATATAAAAGGCGCTTTAACGATAAAACACAAAAGATTAAAACAGAACATAAATATTACGTCATCTATTTTCACAACTAAATGTATTCGATCAATTAATAAATAGTTGGTTGGATATGTTAACCACTAGAGTCGTAGGTGACCATTTCCTTCGGTGTGTCTTGGACAAGTACGGGTGCCCATCCCTCTCCAGGTCAACAAATGTTTCCACCTGGTCTTGAACCCCAAAACTTTCACATGAATTTCCTAACCACGGTACCACAGAAACACTCAGAAATAGTTACTGGAAGTAAAAATATTTAGTTGTAATTTTGCATTTTTGTATCGGATTTCTGGCTCTATAAAGACACACTGTCATCTGAGGGTTTTGGGTCCGCCTTATAGTCCGGAAATTACACAATTTGTGTTGTCTTGTTGACATTGTAATACAGTATTTATATTTTAGTTACATTGCTAGCTTGACACACTTTTGTTCAGAAACAGTAGTTGTTTTTTAAGTATTTTATTTTTAACACTGAGAAAGGTTTTTACATCATATTGGTTACACTATTTGCACTGTGACTTCATTTGCAAAATCTTGTGCAGTTCTTTAATCAAAAAATGACCACTTTTAGGCTGTTTTATCCTAATTATAAATTAACTGGAGGGTCAGGGTTTCAATTATTCAATGGTCATGAGATTTCCGAGCAAAAATACTGGTATCGGTATTTGTATTTACCTGAGTCGGATTGATACTATCCATCCATCCATCCATCCATGAGACAATCCATCTATTTTCTGCGCTTTTTATACTCGCTAAGGTCGCGGTGGGTTAATTGGTCGGTCCAAATTGTCCCCAGGTGTGAGTGAGCATATGAACCGTTGTCCGTCCCTGTGTGCCCTGTGACTAGCTGCCAACCAATTCAGGGTGACCCCTGCCCATTGCCCGAAGATAGCTGGGATGGGCTCCTCAACCTTCGTGACCCTAATGCAGATAAGCAATGTCACTGATGGCTGGATAGATGGACGGATTGATCCCAAAAAACCCAGAACCACATAACCCCAAGTGAAACCACATGTCATAATGTTAATTTGTGTATCATGAAAAGCATATTTTTTATTTTATACATTTTTTAATCCATCCTTACTGTAGGTTTTCTTCAATGGTACTTACAGTCCAGTGCGCCATGTACGGTATATGCAAATATATATATATATATATATATATATATATATATATATATATATATATATATATATATATATATATATATATATATATATATATATATATATATATATATATATATATATATATATATATATATATATCTCACAAAAGGGATGATACGCCTTACAACCTAGTGCGCCATATAGTGCAGAAAATACAGTACTTATATTGTCATTATACTTTGACCATTTTCCTTCGGAGGGCTGAAACAAAAAAGCCCAACAGAGCACATGCGGCCTGCTGGCTGTAGTTTGCTCACCTCTTATATAGGAGAATGTAAAAGGTACTGTATTTGGGCCAGTCTCTAAGCACTACGTTGTCAATATTATTGCCAATTTATTCTAACAGTTTTATTTTATTTTTCACTTTGACCCTTAAAGCAACTGGTTTTCTTTATTTAATATTATAAAGTGTTTAAATAGCAGAAGCTAAAAACTGTTGTAAATTTATTAAAATGTGTTCTACACAGGCAGCAGGGCGGCGCAGTAGTTAGTGCATGTCTTGGGAACCTCCTGCGTGGGTTCAAATCCAGCTCCAGACTTCCTGTGCAGAGTTTGTATGTTCTCCCCGTGCTTGTGTGGGTTTCTCCGGTGGGCACTCCGGTTTCCTCCCACATTACAAAAACATGCATTTCAGGTGAATTGGCCGGTCCAAATTGTCCCTAGGTGTGAATGAGCGAGTGAGTTGTCTGTCCCTGTGTGCCCTGCGATTGGCTGGCAACCAGTTCAGGGTGTCCCCTGCCCACTGCCCGGAGATGGCTGGGATGGGCTCCAGCCCCCCGGGACCCTAATGAGGATAAGCCGTACAGCTAATGAGATGAGATGAGATGAGATGAGGTGTTCTACACAAAGGTATCTTGTTTATTAAAAATTATGTTGGAAAAAAGAGCAGAAAATGACTACTTCCACGTTTCTCACGTGACGCCTTAAAGAGCCTTGTCTAGTCTTGTTGTACACTACGTTCAAGGACCATTCTATCCATCCATCCATCCGTTATCTGCATCGCTTATCCTCAGTAGGGTTGCGGGGTCCTGGTGCCCATCCCAGCTATGCTCGGGCAGTGGGCAGCGGACATCCTGAACTGGTTGCCAGCCAGTCACAGGGCATACAGGGACAGACAATTTGCTCGCTCACTCATAACTAGGGACTATTTGGACCAGCCAATTAACCTGAAGTGGAGTGTGGGAGGAGAACGAAGTGCCCGGAGGAAACCCACGCAAGCACGGGGAGGGCATGCAAACTCCTCACAGGAAGGCTGGTAGCTAGATTTGAACCCTTGACCTCAGAACTGTGCTACGCACACGCTAACCACTGTGACGCTGTGCCGCAGGACCATTCTAATCTATTCTAAAAATTTCAACATATTACCTATTGTTTTCTTTTATTCATTTTTACTATGTTTTGTGTATTGTTACCCAATGCTAAATCTATTGCACCCTGGTCATCCCGGAAGGGGGATTACCTCTTGTGAGGCCCTTTCTCAAGGATTCCTCATGCTGTGGTTTTTCCTTGCCCACATGATGGTTTAAGATCAGGGGATGGTATAGTTGTTGCCTGTTCAGTCATTTGAGACATTTTGCGATTAAGGCCTATCCAAATAAATGTGACTTGACTTGACTTAAAATAAATCTTAAGAGCCATTTGGGTGCTGAAGGAGCTCTTTTTAGTGAGCTGGGCCTGAAGAGCCGGCTCTCTGAAAAGAGCCGTAATCCCCATCACTATTTTATTGTGCTGATTCTTCAAAAGCTGCCACTTGTCACCGGCGTCAAGCGAAACCGCAGGCCCGGTAGTTGTAATTTCCGCTTCTATCTCCATCGCCATAATGTGTTGATGGGACGCGGTAATAGTTGTTAAAAGGTCACCCAGTGTGCCGTAATTGGCTCTTTCATACTCCACTACGTTTACTACGACAGAAGGCATGACCTCGCTGGCAGAGATGGTAAATATGCCATTTTGAGGCCGTAATTAGACTTCCCAGATCTCCTCTTTTGACCCTTGCGCCTCCTCGCGTTTCAGACAGGCCGCCGCTTGGCGAGCACTCTGGCCGATAAGCTCCGGGTTTTAAAATAAAAATACAAGCTAATTAAATAAAAAGCCAGGCGGACTGTTTATTACCATGTGTTTTTATAATCTTACAAACTTGTGCAAACAATTTAATCATTTACTTTGCATTGTGACAGCCCAGGGAATAAATTGTAAATGTATTTATATTATTCCGTCTTTCCCAACCACAGCAGCTTCCATTTCTGTTCTTAATTAGGTAGAAACACAATAATTAAGTAGAAAATATGATTTATGTTACTTGGGCATTAGGTGTTAAGTTGAATCAATAGAGCAATTAATACAGTCGTACAAAAGGGGGCCTATGTGCATAAGAGGGGTAATTGCGCTAATCACGCAAAGAGTAAACATGTGCATGAGAACATTGCTGGGATTAATTCCCGAAAAAAATTAAAGAAAGGAAGGAAAAAAGAAGACTCAGGCGCTGCGGAAATTTCATCATGGTGGTGTTGATGATTAACTCTGAACATGCCTACATTTTTTGGACTAATTAAAGCTCGCACAGCACACTTCAGAAGTGGACCACGATGGGTTTTGTGCCCAAAAAAAAAGAAAAATATTTACTGAGCCAAACGGAATTTGGAACTGTTATACCCACTGCTGCAATCTCCTGGCCTGTGTCATAATTACAGGCTCTGTCAAGCTCCTTTTGGTGCATGTGCAAGTATGTGCATTTATTAGACAAGCGCGAATAAACAATTTCTTACATCTTTTTGGGGATTGTGGTTGGCGTTTGGACTGTACCTTAAAAAGGGATTTTCTTATTTTCACCATTTTCATTCTGAACTAACAAACAACATAGAAAACGCAGCGACATGCATGAATCACTTTAACGACACCTCAAATGACGTATCCCACATTTAAGATTAGTCTAAAAAGTTGAATACAGGAATACTTTAAGAGTGTGTTCATAGTTTATGAGCTCCTTTAAGAAAATACAATTAAGTAAAAGTATTTTTTAATCCATAAGAGAAAAAAAATACTTCATTTAACTAAATTTCACATACACTTTTATTGGAGGACAAGTTAATTAATATATTTTCAAGTAATATTAGTTATGTATGTTTTAATGAAAAAAATACTACTTTAAAGTTCTGTTTCACCCCAGAATATCCATATCTTAAAACATGTTTTTGTTTATTATTTGAAAAAAAAAAAGGTTCCGTTCAGAGTTGTTTTATTGCTAAAAGTTACTGCGAGACACTATTTGGGATATATTAAATAAAATTAAATGTTTTTTCATGGCCTGTGGGATTATCCTAGACCGACTTTAGAATTTGCATGTATTTTTGCTGCATAATTCATTCGTTGTTTTTGATAAACTTTTCACAGATTTCATTTCCTCTCCTTAGCAATAGTAACATCTGAGTTTCATAGACTTTTTGCATATACATGTGAAATAAAATCATAATGTTTACGTATAATTTACCTACAGAGTTTTATATATAATTCATATATATATATATATATATATATATATATATATATATATATATATATATATATATATATATATATATGTGTTTGCTTATTCTATTTCATTGCACAATATAATTATCTTTGGACATTAAATGTATGCATATGTATATTAAAAATTTAAACCGTGTTCTGTTCAAGATTAAAACAATAATAAAAGTTACTGCGAAACACTATTTTGGATAAGATGAAAGAAAATGAAGTTCTTTTGCTTGGGCTGTGAGGTTATCCCAATTTCCCAGGCTACTTGCATGTACTTTTGCTGCATAATTTATTTGCTGTTTTTGATAAACCAACTGCAGATTTATGTTATGCAATGGTTATATCTGAGTTTCATCAAATATTTGCATATCCGTGAGAAATGAAATCATAATATTTACCTATGTTTTAACTACTGAGAGAGATGGATGTTTTTTGTTACTATTAATGACTCTTGAACTGGATTGAATTATATATATATATATATATATATATATATATATATATATATATATATATATATATATATATATATATATATATATACAGTATACATATATCCCTGCCCACTGCCCGATGATTGCCGGGATGGGCTCCAGCACACCCGCGACCCTACTGAGGATAAGCGGTGCAGCTAATGAGATGATATATATATATATATATATATATATATATATATATATATATATATATATATATATATATATATATATATATATATATATATATATATATATATATATATATATATATATATATATATATATATATATATATATATACATGTATACTTGTATATGATATATAACCATTAAAAAGCAAAAAAAAAAACAAAAAAACATTGATATTTTATTTTTGAGGACCCGGGAGGAAGATTTTTGAAGTTCGGGTCGGGCTCGGGCTTAAGGTGGTAACTCTACTAAGGATGCCCCAACTCATATTACTAGACCAGCCTTTGCTCCATATTGCCTTATTTCTTTCTCGTCTCCTTAAGATCTAATATGCCCGACAAGCTGCCCGTGATCAAACCTGATATTGCTGCTGTTGAACGACATGTCACAAACATTTCATGTATCAACTCAATATTTGGCCTGTGGAACTAGGGAGTGGGAAGGAGCGGGGTGTGTAGGATTTGTAAGGCGATACAGAGCCATAGCACCTCCATGTGGCGCTGGCCATCCTTTAATCAGGCAAAAATTGCTTGTGTTTTCAAATGCCATCCACTTTTTTGTCTTTTAGTCAAGAGGTCCTTCTGAGTATTAATGTGTCATTTAGAGTCAGGGCTCTATGTGCTAGGAGGTGAACAAGCTCCCCAGCAATTAAGAGGTTCCCTCCAAAATATTTTGTTTTCTTTCGTGATTGGTTTAAATGCATTTCTTTTCAGTATTTCCGTGTTGTTGACATAGATTTTGTTGTTTGGAATGACCCAGAAATGAACGAAATATGACAAGAAAAAAAAACAAATAATTCCCAGAAAACAAACATAGATTGTGGCAAAAAAGGATAACCCCAAAATCCTCTTCAACATTGTATCATCGCTAACGAGGCAACAGATTATTCCAAATAGTTTTACCCATTCAGCCCATGACTTTATGGTCTTCTTTAATAAGAAGATTCAACACATAAGGGTAGAGATTTGTTAAAGACCATGTAAATATGTCACATGTCAAAGGTTTAGAAATTATAGATGTGTGACATGATGGCTGTCAGAGGATTTTTTCCTGATCGAGTGATCTGTGTCACTATGTAATCCTACACAGGTGGTGAGTAGGACCAATCTGACAACTTGCCTGTTCGACCCGCTTCCGCATTGCTGCTGCTGGACCTTAGTGCTGCCTTTGGCAGTGTCGACCATAATATCTAACTAGGCCGGCTGGAAAATGGATTGGTCTCTCAGGAACCATCCTCTCATGGTTCAGACCCTACCTCTCTGGCAGGACGCATTGTGTTAATTATGGTGAAATGAACCCTTTATTGTTACTTGTAGTGTTCCGCAGGGTTCAGTACTTGCCCCCCTCCTTTTTAGCATTTATATGCCTCCATTGGCTGATATTATTTGCAAGTATAGTATCAGTTTCCATTGGTATGCACATGACACTCAACTGGATCTTCCGATTGAGGAGTCTGCCCCACTAAACTGTGTAAATTTGGAGGCCTGCCTCACTGAAACAAAAAGATGGATGTCACTTAACTTCTTGCGCCTTGACCCTGAAAAGTCTGAAATGTTAATTATTGGTCCATCTTAATGGTGTGACTTGTTCTTAAAATTACCTCCCGTCTGGATTACTGTATTGTACTCTCTCCGGACTCCCAAAGTCCAAAATCAAGAGCCTGCAGCTGGTACAAAATGCTGCAGCGAGGCTTTTAACTAGAATGTTTGATCACATTACCCTTATTTTAGCTAACCTGCATTGGCTTCAAGTTAGCTTAAGATGTTGTTTTAAGGTTGTGTTGGTATTATACAAAATCATAAATGGACTGGATCCCTCATATCTTTCGGATTTAATTTCCCCATAAGTTCCGGTCCAGAGCCTTCACTCCAAAAATGCTGGTTTACCAGTGATCCCAAGAGCCAAAAAGAGATCCACAGGTTCGACAGAGCTCTCCACTCGGGCCTCTGTGCTGTGAAATGCTCTGTCCTCTGAGAGAGAAACTGTTTAAATCTAGGGTAAAAAACCCTTTTATTCAAGAGCTAACCTATATTTTATGTTTAAACTATCTCTGTTTGTTATTGCAACATCCGTTGCTACCTGGTCATCCTGGGAGGGGAATTACTACATGTGCGGTCCCTTGTCAGGGTTTCTTCTTCTCAAGGTTTCTTCATTTTCCTCATGTTAAGGTTTTTGAGTTTTTCCTTGCCCTCGTGTATGTTTTTAGAACAGGGGATGGTGTAATAACAGTCTATAGTTTGGATCTGTGGTCTGGGCAGCCCTTTAAGACTCCTTGTAATTAAGGGCTATACAAATAAACATGGCTTTATTTAAATTGACCAAAAGTACAGAAAAAATAATATACTGTATTAAGTAACTACCCCCAAAAAGTATAAAATATGCCAAGTAATGACAAAAAAAAAACAATTAAAGAACAATCAGAAAAACTGAACCCAAAAATGAATAAAAAGCGACAAAAAAAAAATCAAACAAAAATTGTCAATAGAAAAAAAAATCAAGCAATATTGTATTGTTGTGATTGGTCAATGTTTTTTTTCAGTGACTCAATGTCGTGGACTTTAAATTTTGTATGAATTGCCCCAGAAACTACCAAAATATGACAAGAAACGACTATTAAACAAACTAAATTGGCCCAAAAAAAAACCTAAATGGACCAAAAAAAAAAAAAAAAAAAAAAATTGACCAGTGAACGATTGAAATATGCCCAAAAACGACTGAAAAAAATAACCCAAAGTGTCGAAAAATAAAGAAAAGTTGCTTAAAAGAACTAACAAAATTTTGAGCAGAATAAAAAGACAAATGGACCAGAAAACAACCGATATAAAGTACGACAAGAAACAATCCGCCCCCAAAAAATCCCAAAACTAAAAAGAAAATTGTCTAAAATTTGCCCCAAAAAATTACTAATGGGAAGAAACGAGAAAAACAAAAACCGGAAAAATTAGCTTAAAACCTAGCAAAAAATGACCAAAAACAAAGATAAATTGACTAAAACAACCAATTCATGAAAGGAAACCATACAAAAACATAATTTGTCTGAGAAAAGAAACTAAATTGATGAAATAAACAAACAGAAACTTGCCAAAAATTGACCAGGTAGTCAAAATATGACAAGAAATGACCGAAAAAAAGACAAAAAACAAACAAACAAAAACAAACCAATTAGGGTCACAGATTGTCATTAGGGTGGGATGGTGAGTCCTGGAATCACACAATTTAAGAACCACTGGAAAAAAAAACAACAAAAACAACCAGGAGAGTCGTTTAGGAGCCTTCTCTTTTGCTGAAAAAGCCACATTCTAAAAAGACTCAGAATCCTCCTGAATTACAAAAGCACCCCGACAGTAGGTGGGGACCAAAATGACTGAGTGCTTATTTGAGGAAACTTATCATCCAGTCAGACAATATATGCTCCCCTATTGAAAAGGGCTGCTATCGCCGTAACACGGTTATGGTAACCGTTCGGGCTGAAGTCACCAAATCTTATTGTAAAATCTCCAACGATATCATAATAACGCTCCGGAGCGGGGGCAGAAGACTTTGACAATAATATATCTGCGGAAATCTACACCCCTACCCTTGCCATCCCTCCTACCCCCTTCTCCTCGGTGTGCAGATCCTCAGTGAGAGGCACATCAGAGGAGACATTTGCGCTTTATGAAGTGCATTCATTTGGCCATTTGCCATGTTTCCTCACCAGAGGACGGCGATGATGAATGGGAGAAGAGAAGAAGCAGATTTTCTCTCCCACCTCTCGGCGCTCCCCTGCGATTACTAATACAGAGCTCCCTGCAACCTCCCACACTATATGAAAACTGTAGGCTTGCTCTCATATCCCGGGTAATCCGCAATTTCCCAGAATCATTAAACTGAGACTAGCATCTCTGATGGCTGGCGATACTTGACGTATTATGATTATTATCATACCGACACCTTGTCGTTCCCCGGCAAGTGGCGTCGGGTCGTTGGGAAATCGATGTGGAAGACTGGCATAATAGCCTTACTACATCGATGCCTTTCACAATAATAGCCCCTCTTTGGTATGTGCATGACAAATCACTTTGACGTCTGTTCTATCCTAAATCTTAGTTTTTTTGTTTGCCGGGAAGTGACATTTTTTACACGTTTCCATCCAGCAACACGAAATCAGATCACATTTGTATGCTAAAGACATTGCCAATGATCTACACCTTTTTGCATTAATGTGAAAAGTTAACAGACTTGGCTTTCACATACGCGGACATACTGTACATGCATGTCAAATAATAAATAAATAAAAAGCTGGGGTCTTAGCCCCTTTATGTTATCCTTGTTTGTTTTTCTCCCCTAAATTGTTTTTGCTATTGAATGCCTGCAGATGGGTGTAACAAGTGTATCTTAGCTGGGAAACACGCAAGACAATAGCTTGAAGCCTTACATGGTACATTGTCAAATTTGATCACAATCTGAAAAGCTAAACATTGTATTTTACACATTTTTCCAAGAGTAGGTTTGAGCATTTCCAAAAGTGACCATTTGGAGACAACCAGTTTTCAACACTCAAATCTTTGCACATTTGTATTTTAGTTGTTTAAAGGTCTGACATAGTTTCTGGCCCATGTTGTACTTCAACATGGTGTCCCATAAAGTGGCTTGCCATACTCTGTCAACCTCCTTCTTGAGATCAACAAAAACGTGATAGAGGTTTCTCTAATTTTGTTGAAACTTCTCACATAGAATTTGCAGATTAAAAATCTGTTCTGTTGGTTTAAGATGATTTGATGGTATAATTGTAATCATTTGCAAGTCTTTTGAGACATCTTGTGATCAAGGGCTATACAAATAAATGTGAGTTGACCTCTGTGGTGCTCTTTCCCTACCTAAAAACCTGCCTATTATACGCCTATGATGTTTTCAGCTATGGGTCTTGTGACTTCTAAATAAAAATTGCAAGTGTATTCTTTTTTAATATCGAAGACTTACAAAGGAGATTCTAAAGGATGCTAATTAGTTATTCTATTAGTCCGCATTAAGAGTTGTTCATTATTTTAACTGATACATCATTGATGCTACCGGCCAATCCTATTGCTTGTCTTGGATATCCACACCCTTGGAGGTTTTTCTGCTATTGTAACCTCGGATTGTAACCTAGGAGATACAATAAAAACAAAGGGCTCAGCTGAAAGGCCTTTAGAACAGGTTGGATATTCTTTTCTAAAAGGTTTATCTCCCTGTCCTTCTACCAAGTTCCACATCTGTTAATATCTTCTCTCCTTATTTTAAGTGTCTACTAACTTTTACACTCATCATACAGGTTGCACTATTTGTGTGCAAAAAAATGCCATCTGTCTTGGATAATTAATCCTTAAAGTTAAATATCTTTTAAGCCGTACCAGCGTTTACTGCTCATCTTCCGTTGTTTCCGGGTGTTTTTGTGGTTTTTGTGCAAAGGGGCTGTGATAAAAACAGCGCAGGGTTCAACATTATCGTAATTCAAGTTGATCCTTTTCCATGGTCCTCCTGGAATGAACGCTATCTGACCGTAAGTGGGTGGAAACAGAGGCGAGCTGAACCGCAGCGGGCTGGCGGATCTGGAAACACTCAAACTTCCAAATGCATCATTGACTCTATGCTCACTTTACTGTTTATTAATGCCACCCGTGGTGAATATGGTGGAATTTACAAAAACTGAATGGCTTAATCCAGACTATTGCAGTTTGCTGTGACTGTCGCAGTAAGATACCGGGAAAAATTTATGTTGGAAGGAGAAAAATGTGCATTGGGTGGATTAAATCCAAGGCTAACATATTATCTTTTGCTATGCTTCCCCCTTCATGGCCTAAGTTGCTCCTGGCATGTAAATCGCTGACACGAGGAGAAAAAAATGTAAACCAAAGTATGGGTAATATCATCACAGCAGAATTTTTTTCCCTTTTCAGTTTTAAATGACTTTGTAAACGTTGCCAGGATCAAGTGCAAGGCCAACAGCCTCACATTGCCAAGCCTGTCTTAATTGAATGTCTGAAAATTAAAGCTAATGCTAATTACACTTTGTACGTCCGAGCATTAAACATGTCAAACACCCTCTAGATCAGGGATCGGAGAAACTTTTTGAGTTGCAGGCAACATTGGGTTGACACATGGTGATGGGGTCCATGTAAGGAGGAAAAAAACAGAATAATTGATTTTTTTATTCTATTTTTTGGTACATGCCAAAAGTGTCAAATCCGATACCCCGCCGGTCCATGAGAAAAACGTATCCAGGTCTCATCACAGAGATTAAATATCTTAAGCGAATTACAATCAAGTCTGAAAACATGAAATTTGGGATTGCAATTAAAACATTCATGACTATGTAGAAATTAGGCGGAATGATGCTCTTTTTTTATAACATGTGTCATGTTAGGATATTCTGTGATTGCTCTAGAACAGGGGCCATGAATATTAAAGTTACATAATGTTATGAATTAAATAGTGTGATATCATATCATTTGAGCTACCTAATCTATAAGAAATTTGTGTCTCAAGAAAAGTTACGATAATTTCCGGAGATTACCAATAGAGACAGGGCCTTACAGTCTTTTAATTATCATCCTATTTATCTTGTTACTGTATTTTTACGATTAATTACTTTATAGCTGCCAAGAGTTGACTTGGATGCTTTTGGAAAGCTGGGAACAAATTCATTGGTTTTCAGATACATGTGCTTAAGAACACTAATGGCTCTGCCTAAAGGCATGTGATATGGTCATCCCATATGATCTGACTGGTTCCTTTCTTTCAAATATGGAAAATTCAAATTTGGTGTTGATTTTCTAACGGCTCAATTCAAGATACCACCAATTCATGCAGAGCCCCAATGTTATAGTGCAGTAAATGGATGAATTGCTCTTTATATGGAGGGCAAGGTTTGTAATTTCTTTAGGTCTAAAACAGCCGACCTTTAATTTTGAAACCCTGAGGAGAGAATGGCAACAGCTGCTGTTGTTTTCCCAGTGGTGCGGTCGCTCATTAGTGCCCTTGTAACCCATCTGAATCAATTTGAAGCGGCCATTTTTTGATGCATAATGACGTTATGCAGAAATCAAGTTTTTACACAAACCTGTCAAAGTCTCATAAAAACCTGCATAAAGTCAAGCTAGCTTGTCAGTGATTGTAGGTATTGGGCCTGATGAGGAACAAATGCCATGTGACAAAGTAGTGGTAAAATATCGGTAATGGATTACTGTAATATTACGGTGACCCTCCACTATATCATAATTCTTTTTTGATCTATGTGTGACAATAATACAGTTCTCATTAAACGTTGAATATTCGCACCAACAAAATGAATACAATAAACTAAAATTAAAACCACAATGTGTTTACAAACAATTAATACCAAAAATCATTCGAAGCAATCAGAAAAATAACCTAAAGCGGAAGTAAAACCAAAAACTCCCCTATTATAACTTTGTTTGCGGACCACACAGTGTTTTGATAGATACTATATCCCAGAACCATGGTTGAACATGAGCTGAAACCTGAGTAACATGGGTATCAACATTCTCCATGTATAAGAACACATGGATATTGTTTCTTTACTCAAAATACAAAAGTTTAGATTTTTAGAAAATGTGCAACATTGTTAAAACAAGAACAGGGATAAACAAATGTGTTGAATTATTTTTCCAAAAATGTGAAGTTTCCCAATTTATTACTTGTGAGTTTTTTGGTACAAACCCATTGGTATATTTAAATGTATCATGTTATTGCTGTAAAAGAAAAACAGTCATTTCTGAGTTTTGCATTTGTCTATTTCTAAACCAGGGGTCTCAAACTCAATTTTTTCAGGCGCTGCCAGTGATCAGGTCTGAATGAAACTAGGCAGCACTTATACACAAAATAAAGATTATTAAGAACGATTAAAAATCAATCAATTAAACAGTAATAAATAAAACAATACTGCAAAGAATAAAAACTGTATGGATTTTGGAATTTTTTACTTGTTAAACCATCTTCTATCATCATTTCAGCCACTGTCAATATCCTTATGATACGCATATCGCATAAGTACATGCATCTCGTAGACGCCCTCGAATAAACTCTTCCTTTTTACATTTTTCTTTGGAGTTTGAGTTGGTGTTTGGACTGTACATGAAACAGGCCTTATTTAAACCATTTAAATGCTACACTAACGAATAGAAACTAAAAAATACTGTGAGGACAGGAATTAAGTCGCTCTCCAGCATCGTACCCCAATTCCTCTCACTTAGTGTGTTTTGCCTAAACAGCTTTGCTAAAAGTAGGGGAAAAGCCGGTGGGTGTGGTGGAAAACAAACCAGCAGTGCTCTTTCAACATACTTAATGAAAAAAATATTCTACTTTCAACCTTTTCAAAGACACCTCAAGCGACTCACCCCACCTTTAAACTATATATGTGAGTAAAAAAAAAAGAATTATTATAATTCAGATTGTAATGTGTGTCCTTAACCTTTAATTGTCCAAACAAAAACTGTTCTGAAATTGGCTTCTTGCAAAACAAATAATGTAACATTTAACTCTCGAGACGTATGGTGAAAAAGGCAAATACAGCCAAGTAGTGTTTAATAATTTAATCGAAAGTTATGTGCAAAGCAAATCCGCCAGCCTTTAAGCATCAGTTCAACAGTGGGGACGATTGCCTTCCTATAGAGATAATCCATATCAAACTCTTACATAAAACGTACATACTAATGTGGGGGGCCTCGCTGTATCATTCTGCGGGCTTCAAACCATGACCATGTCTTATAAAATATGGTCCCGTCAGTTTACAGAGGCTTTTTTTGTAGACATAGTCTTCTAAAAAGCCCACAACATTATCTGTGTTTTTTTTGTTCATCTTAATTGTTTTAACTGTTATTTGTAAAAATATCGAATGATTGAAATTAATGACCTCAACAGAAATTTTATACTCCAGTAGACTCAGCGTTTTCACCAGCACGGAAGTCGATTAGGAAGCACAGAGAAGAAAGACACATTTCCTTCTAAGAAGAAGAATGTGTAGCAAATATGGGTGGTAAATAAAGTATTCTAATAACCAATTTATTGACCAATTGAATTAAAGTTTATTCTTTTCAAAACTCGTTTTGCCTTTTTGGAGCACCACATACGTTTTTAGATCATTATGTCAGGAAATTGGATGATTAACCTTTTTTAGTTTTTCTGTAGGGTGCCTACACACACTTTAGGTGAATTCTTTTTCCCGTTATGATAGTTCAATGTACTTTAATGAAGACACACACACTCTTGGATTTAATAACTTTTCTTTTACTAATCATCTACTAAAGAAGCATGAATAGAACACCAAATAATAAGAAGAAAATAAAACAAAACAAAACTAGAAGTTGAGAACTTAAACTGTCACCATTTGGATGGGTAACAACATTGGCTTCATTATTACGTTATTGTATTTTGATCAAGTTCCTCGTTTTACCTCACACCAATAACAATACCTAGCAACAATGAGATGTTCTGTGAAGTTCTGCGTCGATGAAGATGAAGGCCCGGACTTTATGTCCTCAGCTTTCGAGCGATGAGGAATCCTGGTAGGCTCTAGAGCCGGTTGGGACGAGGACCACCGAATGCAGAGTGTGGAAGGAGAGGTTGACTGCTGGTGGCTTGATGCTTTTCAGAGGTCGCTGGCTTTGTCCCAGTGGTTTGGCTGCCGACCTAGCGAGGCCCGCCGGCTGCCTGTTGAGCTGAGACCTGGCCAGGACCAGCCAGGGCCTTGGTCCAGCTTTTTCTGCTGTTAGGACATCCCTCCTGCCTTGTGACTGGCCAAATCAGACTGCTGTTGCGAGGTGAGACGTGTACCAACTCTGGGTTCCAGTTAGCTGAAACTGGCGGACCCCCTTAGTGGAGCTGTCACGGCGACCTTTGATAAAAACATGCAGCTATAGCCCCTGTCCCCAACCTCACATTCCAGCAGTATCAGTCAGATAACATTTATATGAAATCGACTTATAACACAGTATTCACCTCACATGTTTTAATGATGTTCTGACATTGCAAAACGGAATTCTGACCAAACATTGAATACTTTACCAATGTAACACGCGGAAAATAATGTATTTGTTATAGAAAAGGTTTGGTGAATAGTTGCATTGTGGAGAGTAATCACCCTTTTAGGTTTGTTAAGACCCTGGGGCACCACTGAGAACGCAACTCTGTACAACTCTATCCACTGCTGATGGTTCCTGGCCTGAGTTAGGGCCGCTGCAAAGTCGGAATCAGTCCATTGCACAATGTTGTCGGCCCAGTTTTTTTCAGTCTTCTTCTCCTCCTGCTCCCTTGGTCTGTGACCTGGAAAATGATCACGGACAGTTCGGATGATCTTGTGACGTGACCATACTACTGCAGTGTTAATCTGTGAACAGATCATACCACACACAAAACTGGAATCTAAGTGTCAAATAGTTTCCAAAGACACAAGGCTCCCTCCTTTGGAAGTTAATGACTAAAAATGTCCAGAGTGAGATGGGGCCACCCTGAGGGTTTGCATTGCGCCTGCTTTCTTTCTTTTTTTCTCGGCTTGTGTGTGCGTGATGGTGACAATTTGGGCGGATGGGTCAGATGAAAGACAACAGAAGGAAAGCGGGATCAAAAGGCGCCTGCTTTCCTGTCTGGCTGCTTGTTGCGCAGAGGCCATGCATAGTGCATTGGATTGATATCAAGGTCTCCGTACACAGCCCAACATGCAGTGGCCTTATTATTCTTTACTTCAATAACAAAGCCGCCGTCTTCCCCCTCTCTTCGCCTTCAAAGGCACAGCTCTCCACAACTGAAGTAACACATCACTTTTCAAGGCACTCATCTGCCTTGAAATTTAAATAACACCCTTTGAACGGCATCTTTGGGAAAAAGACATGGCCAACTGCTGGGGCATTGGTCATCCTGAACTTTGCCTTGGTTTCCTCACGCCACATAACTTTTCATGGCATCCAATCCGAAGCCATCGCAACGGCATCGGTTCCTTTCCCACCCGCACGACAATAACTAAGTTGTCCACATCCATTCCGCAGAGTTATCCAGCCGTAGCCCATAAAACCGAAATAACATAGAGGTTTACTCACAGTAAGGGGCAAGCCTTGCATCGGACCCGGGCAGCCATTTGAAGTGACAGGGCCGCCCATCATGCAACTCTAACGGGGTCAGGGGGGCCTTGTGGGGGACTTGATCCAGAGCGAGGCCGAAGGGACCGCCAGGCCTTTAGAGAGGATGGATGGAGCGCTGGTAGGAAGGAAGGACGGCTTGATTACATCATTTTTCAACACTCGGAGAGAAAAAAAAGAGCTTGTAAGGACCTTTGGGCAGCCAGATTGACAGTCGACCTATCTGCTAATATATTTTGGAGTGATCTATCAAAAGCAAGAAATTGTTTTTGTCCAAGTCTAACTGAGGCTAAATATGAGAGTGGAAAACTCTCAACATTCATCAATGTTAGTAGTCGAATGGGGCCATATTTTGGAAAATGGTCGTTTTTGATGACTTGGTCTCTGGAGTGCAGAGGGGCATTGGTACAGAGCAAACATTTTGTAATCTGCTGGTTTAGAAAATCTATTCAACTAGATATGTTTTACTGTTACCTAATGGTGTGGCTAAATTTATATTAAAAAAAAATCCACAATATGTGTCTATCATAACAAGGTCAGGTGAAGATCTGGAGCCACTTTCAAGTGAGTTCTAATTCGACCTGCTGCCAATAGTCTGAAATTCATTTTATTATTAATGTTCATCTAAAATCTTTCAACAAGTTATTTTACTGGAATAGAGAAGGTCAAGTAGTGTTGAAACAACTGTTGTAAACGAATAACCCTTAAGTTTGAAATGGATAATTATTCACATTTATCACATTTTATTGTTTGTCCTAGAAAGGAGGTCTGTATGCATCTGGTTGTGCTCATAAACTATGTTTTGCATTTAGATTCTACATAATTGAGGTCTACGAAATACAACTTTACTGTACGAAAAATGGCATCTTCAAGAAATCAGTACATTACTTGCTCTAGTATGAATAGCAATATGAATATGAATAGAACAATCTACTGTAAGTCCAACGGTTGACCTAAGGGCCTGGTCACACAGCCTTTTGCGTCTGTATCGCGGGTAAAATTTTGCGATTTTTTTTTTTGCCCGTGGTTGCCCACGATAGAAAATGCGCAAAATTCGCCAACCCGCTGTTCATCCGTGGTATGCCCGCAAAACAGACGCTGGTGACTGTTCCGCTTCCTCATCGCGTCAGTTCCACGTCTTTTCCGCGTGTGGACAACGGGTATAAGAGCTGCCGAGCCGGGCTGTGGAAATCATGACCGCTCAAGACACAGTCCCGTGAAGATCAAGATTTCAAGCTATGGCACCGAAGAAGAAGCCAATATGTTATTATTGTAATAGTTTTTCATTTTTATTTTATTATCTTGTTATGAAATGAAAAGAAATATCAAGAAATAAAAATGGATTAAGACGAGGTCACTACGGTGACGGGGATCCATGTTCACCCCTTGACGTCTCGAGCACAACTGACGTGTGCTCGGCAAATCGCGCTGTATACACGCGGAGAAAGGCGTTTGACCGTCACACGCGTTACACACACTAATTCACGTGATAACACCGCGATACAGGCGCAGAACAAACGTGCAATGACCGTGCTCCACCCGCGATTACCCGCTAAAATTTCGCGTCCTACCCGCGTGTAACCACGCCCTGGCCCCGGCCATAGCACGTCGTTCCGCATCTGTACCGCGTCATTACCTCGTGTGTACCACGTGTGCCGCCCGCGGTTACCCGTGGTCTAAAGTTTTGAGCAGCGCAAAACTTTTTCGCGCGGCCAACCGCGTGTGAATTTCTTGCCGCGTATAAAGCACGGCTGTATCTCGTCTGTATCGCGATCTCAAAGCGTCCAACAGCGTCTGCTTTACGGGTAGAACTTTCTGGCCGTGATTCAGCCTCGATACGCCCGTGAAAGGCTGTGTGACCGGGCCCTAAGGGAACAGTGTCGTTCTTTTGAGAAGGAATATAATGGGGTTGTCATTTAGAGAACACACGCTCCTTCCAGTTCCAAAAGCAGAATTTTGGTGGGAAGGTTCCGGGAGTTAATGACCACCGAAAATTAAGTGGCGTTTTTCGTCTGTTTCATTGCGGATGTGTTTTGTTTTCGGTGCGTTTCCTGAACATCTCCAAATATTCCCCGAAGGTACGCTGCGGTGTGATGTTGCACCACCTGTTTTCAAGGAGCGCTGGCTGCTCCCTGGGGCCCCTCAACAAATCATCTCGCTTGTTCTTCCTGAGGGGAAAGCCATGCAGTCACTCTTGGGTGTTGGGTGTCACATCATTGCCAAAAGACTTAAGAACGTTTGTGTCTGTCCCAGAAGCTTGTGAGAAAAAACATTAACAATACATTTGGCTGTCACTTGAAAATCATGGAAATTGTCACACCTTATTTTCAAACAATAAGAATATAAAATGTTTATTTGACAATAGGGCTAATATGTTTGTCAAGGACTGCTAATGATAGTTCAAACCCTTTTAACTCCTTCTTGAATATTTAGAATTCTAAAAAGGGAGTTAATGATAGATATAAATAGAAACATAATTGTTAAAAAGTAAACTACAACTTGTTTATTAGTAGACACACATCTAACAAAAGTTTCCAAATTTTGGGCAAGTGCTTTATGACATTAAATCCTTGTAAAATGCACAGACTGAGAAGCCCCTGCTGCATTTTTTCATCCATGATTTCGAGTACAAAGTGTGTTACCCTGCACATATTCACAGAAAATAAGGAATTCAAATTCAGTAAAACACACGTATATGCATATATTCATGTTCACAATTTTCTTTTTCAAAAATGCTGAATTCTACATTATTGTTATTATGAATACAATTAGTAAGTAACATATTACTGCTGAATGTTTGAAGATGCAGATTGAGGCATGCGATTGTATTGCCTCACAGTGGAGGGCAGTAGTGAGACTAAGGCCTGTGATATGGTGCACACCTCAGCCTAACCCCCATACATTAGAATTGTTAAAAGTATTGGCAAGCTAACAGCAAGTCAAGACAGTTTCTTTCGTGTTGCATGTTTTTTTTTCACAATATACGATTACCTATTGATTCTGTATTCCAAACGAGCAATATGTAAGGTAGTATTTTGCAAAGCTGCGACTGGCTGGCAACCAGTTCAGGGTGTCCCCTGTCCACTGCCTGAAGATAGATGGGATGGGTTCCAGCACCCCCGCAACCCTACTGAGGATAAGCAGTGCAGATAATGGATGGATGAATGGATATTGTGCAAAGCATCTGCACATGCACAGTAATGCATGCAATTCTCTTGCCTCATGGAAGAAGGCGACAGTGAAACCAATGATTCTGGTATGGAGTTCACCTTATTCAATAGAAGTAATCCTAGTAGTAGCAAGCTAACCGATAGTGAAGCCATCCAATAACTTTTTTTCGTTGCATAGGCCCTTTTTTCATAATAGAGTATAACCTATCTATTGATAAATTTATTTAAAAAGAACAGTACATAAAATTAATTTATAAGTTAAGGTAAGACAATAAAATACTTTTTTCAATGCTTGTGTTTACACCCTGCTATTTTGATCTGCCCATCAAATGATGAATAAGATATAAGTTAATTTACCTGTAAATATAACTGTGCCTCACCAGACGCTGACCTCACCGCACATGATGGGCACTAATATATTTCTATTTGGGTTATTTCTATTAAAAAAGCCAAAAGTCGCCAAGTATTTTGGAACTGATAGTATTTGGATGATGTACCATAATATATGACTATCAGTCCTTTTGACATTGCTCAATATTCCTATTCTGTTGAGATGATCATATTTTTTTTTCTTGTCAAAATCTATCATCATCTTTGAGTATTTGATAGGTTGGTCGTTTTGGTTGTAATATTTCTCAGAATTCACTGTGTGAATATAACTTGTTTTTATATTCCTAAATATAAAAACAATCTTTCACACACACACACACATGAAGTAATGTTTCAATAATCAGTCTAATTGCATCTCTTGTACGTTTATTAATCTTATATTCTTTTATTGTGAAGTGCTCACGTGTGCTGTTTCTCCCTGACGTATAATAAATCACGCCCACGTTGTGGGCGGGGTCTGTTTCCCTTCTCTGCAAACATCATGGAGGACATGAGTAATTCTGCTCTTGGTACCACGGTTAGATTTTAACATTATATGTATTTTATTTGTGTAAATATAGCCACGAAATAGTCTTAATAATGACTAACTTTAACAGTATTTTTTAGCTGTGGTTCTCTCTAGTATCCAAAATAGATGATACAAAGAGCACGGTCAAACCCACCCATCCGTCATGCATCCAGTTCTCAGCGGGGCGTGCACGACGACTCAACCGGATTCATTGTCCCGTTTTCAAACAGTCTCCCCTCCAAGGTTATTGGCCAAAATCCAAAGGTTGTTCTGGGATTCCAGTTCATCAGCGGCGCAGGCATGTGGAGTTAATAATTTGGAGCGTGTTTTACAGCTGTTACACAATGGATACTGTGTAAAACTTCCGACGACAAGGTGGCCTCTGAGCCGGCCGATTTTACAGCCCGACTGCGGATGACTGGACAAGTCAAAAGAAAGTTATTCACCCAAAGTCAAAGTGAAGGGTTTTAATTCATACAGCGCAGGCCGTAACTGGAATGTTCCCGGAGACAAACCCGACCAGATCTTAGTGTTTTCTTACTCGGGCGGTCGGTGGTGACGTGCCGAACATCTGCTCCATCTATAAACCGATTATGGCGGTCAGAACTTGGCTCACATGATGCAAGTGACGTAAGGCCGAGACATTCACCGAGGGGTCAGGTCATTAGCTACACCTGTAAAATTAATTATGTTTGCATTTACAGTTTATGTTCTGAAATGTGTGATCTTATTGGTCCGTCAAAGCACTTAATTTGGGTGCTATAACAGAGGTGGACCGTCAGAGCTTGCAAGACCTTCTTTGCAGCCCTGAAAAATATCTGAATCCTGAATAGTGATGGACAAAGTATATCCATCATTCACTATCTGCACCGCTTATACTGAGTAGGGTCGCGAGGGTCGCTGGAACCCTTCTCAACTATCTTCGGGCAGTGGGCAGGGGACACCCTGAAGTGGTTGCCAGCCAGTCGCAGGGCACACAGAGACAGACATCTCACTCGGGCATTCACACCTAGGGACTGGCCAATTAACCTGACATGCATGTTTTTGGAATGCGTGAGGAAATCAGTGTGCCCGGTGGAAACCCAGACAAGCACGGGCAAACATACAAACTCCACACAAGAAGGCTGGTAGCTGGATTTAATCCCAAGACATCATAGTTGTGCCGTGGACACGCTAACCAATCAGCTTCAGACCTCCAAAAATATTCCTTTGTGAAAGATTTTTCCATTTATATTACGAACGAGCACGACAGAGGCTGCAATGATGACAAGCCAGAAGTTGCAGTCTCAAGTAAACAAGTTTCAAATTCCATACTGGTCCTTTGAACAAACTTGTTGCATTGATTAAAAGTGAATAAGTTTGTAAAGAAAGTTTGTTGTAATGGATTTAATGTGCAAACATACCTAATGCCTGTGGTGAGCGTATCCAATCATAATGTCCATTCAGGCAGCAAACATACTTAAAAATTAAAAATCTGAACTTTGGTGTTTTTTTTTTTCTCTTTCTCGCCAAAAATAAAAACTGTTTACTTATTTACCGTCTGACTTGAAAATGACATCCATCAACAATGCTTCGCTCTCTTTGGTGTGCGCGTGGAATAATGAATATATTTACAGTATAATTCAGAAGTGCACTCGCCTCCAGATAGTTGAGATCCCCCTTTCGTGCACCTCTGTATTTTATTCAAAGCAGAAGCCTTCTATTACCCGGCCTATCACTACAGCCTGAGGAGAAACACAGGGTAAAATAGTGACTTAATATTTTATATTGGTTGGATTATTCATCCGCACAAAGACATTTCCTCACTTCCTCTCTGCACGTTGCCACATCCCATTTTTAATGAGGACGCCACAACGTTGAAACTTTTTAAAAATTCAAATATTTTCCTTCAATCTTTAAAGAGATTATATCTAATGAACTAAGATTAAATTTGGCGTGGCTTAACATCCATCTGCGGCGCTTGTAATTAGCCATGCACACCTCGGCTCTTGTAAAAATGAAGGGGTGGGGTGGATTGGTCAAAGCCCAAGTGAAACGAGAATTGGTTACACTTTAGGTATTACCCTATTTTAAGGACAATGAGGTGCACCCCCAAATATAGTCTTGTCATACATTTGTAACACATAAGGCACACTGGACTATAAAGCGCAATGAATTAAAACTAAAGCAAGATCTACCGTGTTTATTCCTGTATAAACATTGCAGATTGTTTTACACTTATGGTAAATTAAGTGGGCAGCATGGCGGATGGGTGGTTAGTGCACAGCCCAACAGTGCAGAGGTTCAGGGTTCAAGTCCAGCTTCCACAACCTCCCCGGGTGGAGTTTGCACTCCGGTTTCCCCCACAAAAAAACATGCATGTCAAAAACACAGACACTGATATAAACGCATTATATGCATATCTGATGATGATCTAACTTTGTGTTTGTATTTATTTGCACCTTTCAGGACAAAATGTCTGTTTTCTACATTCTCTAACATTCGTTTCTGGCACAGTGAGTAATAATATTGCGATAATGATATAAAATCTAATGCCCCGTATATTATCTGTATCACTGGTGGTCTGGTGTTTGAGTGTCGGCACTCTCACCGCTGAGACCCTGGTCTGATTCTTTTTCTGTTTTACGATTAGGGTCAGCGATGTTTTTCGTTTTATCAATCATTGCACAAATACACATAGTAATGCACATGCATGAATATTGTATGCATTTTCAATCCCAACTATTTTAATTTGCGTTACTAAGGCACACTGGGTCATGGCACACCATTACATTGTTTGTCAATTTGGGGTTTTTGGGTGTGCCTTACAGCCCGGAAATTACGGTAATAGATTAGGTCAGCAGTATCCCTTACCTAATTGCACAATCCATGTTATTTATTTCTTATCAATCTGGCAAGGCATATTGTCAGGTTTTCAATGTAAATCTCTTGAATTTCTGTCTCAAGATAATTAGCTTGTTTTTATATTACTAAATATAAAAACAATGTTTATCACACACACACATAAAGTAACGTTTCAACAATAAGTGTAATTATATCTCTTGTACGTTTATCAATCTTGTATTCTTTTATTTTGAAGTCGTGTTCTTATCTGTACTGATTTTTCTGACGAAAATAAACCACTCCCTCTTTCGGTTTGGACTCCATCCAGAACGGACGTAAATTCTTGTCTTCCACCGTCATATAAAATAAATATGGGGAGAAAACGAAAAGTAAACGAGAACTTAAAAATGTCATGCAAACCTCTGCAGACCTGGGCTTCCGCGATGATCACACACTCCACTCGGAGGCTCTTGTTGCATTTTTGACAGCTTATGATTATGGAGGAGACAATTCTCGCTATTCTTCAAGGTATTGCATTGACGCACGTGTGATCACGATTGTCTGCGCGTTACCAGAGATGCCATTATTGATCAGAGCCCCTCATGTAAATTCTCTTAAGTGTTGATTAGGGAAGCGCTTAAGTGTATTCACTGTTGATCCTTTCATTTCAACTTATCAGACATGTTTTATTTGCTCTGAGCTGCTCAAAAATTCAACAAAATGACATTATTGATCTCAATTCACTGGTGTCCTTCATGGGCCCTCTCAAAGATATTTATGAATAAGAATCTTAGTCTGCCAAAACTAGCTGGTATTATTAAACTCTCTAAATCTGATACTTAGTCTAACCTTATAAAACCACAAAAAAACTGCTAAAGAGAGAAACCATAAGTATTTACATGATAAAGTTTTGATTCTACCTATTAAAAAAGTAATGAATATCTGAAAGGGAAAAAGAAAATTACAATTCCCTTTGATAACAGGTAATGTTCACTTATAGCTTCACCATACGGTGCTGAAAGGGTTTTACAATAGCTCACATTCACCTATCCGCGCAAACATTACAATACCAACTGTAAACTCCTGCCAGGTCCATTGGGAGGAAATCGGGGTGCAGGATTTTGATAGCCTTTGGGAGAAACGCGGGGTGCAGGATTTTAAACATAAATTAAAGGAATTCACAGACTTTATATAAATATATATATATATATATATATATATATATATATATATATATATATATATATATATCCCTGCGATTGGCTGGCAACCAGTTCAGGGTGTCCCCTGCCCACTGCCCGATGATTGCTGGGATGGGCTCCAGCACCCCCGCGACCCTACTGAGGATAAGCAGTGCAGCTGATGAGATGAGATGATATATATATATATATATATATATATATATATATATATATATATATATATATATATATATATATATATATATATATATATATATATATATATATATATATTTTAACTCTGTCTGGTATCCTGCTTGTGTATCCTGCTCGGTATCTATCCTGTCTGCCCCGTCCTGTCCGGTATTGACCCCGTCTGTCCAGTATCGGCTCGTGTATCTGGTATAGATCCCATCTATCTCGACCTGTCTGATATCTGACTCCAGACTCCAATATGTGGTATTGATCCAGTCTATCTCGTCTTGTCTCATATCTTGCTCCAGTCTCCAGTATCGATCCTGTCTTTCTCCACCTGTCTGATATCTGACACCAGTCTCCAGTAATTGGTATCAATGCCGCCTGTCTCATCCTGTCCGTTATCTTGCCCTAGTATCCGGTATCGATCCCGTCTAGCTCATCCTCTCCGGTATCGATCCCGTCTGTCCGATATCTGCTCGTGTATTCGGTATCGATCTCGTCCGCCTCTGGCTTCCTGTTTTGACGTGCAGGTCTTTTGTCTCACTTCTTCCGCCTAGCGATTGCATTCACTGGCGTTTGTGTTCACGCCCATGCCCTATTCCTGTAAAAATAAAGCTTGTGTGAAAACCTTACTCGTCTGGGTCCTCCATCTATTCTGGTTCTGGCAAGATGAGGTTCCCGCGGACTGGTTCTGAAAATAGCTCTCTAGAGCTGGGTCATTATGAATTTCCTGAAAAATTATTGGTTGAGTGCGGTGGTCTCAATTTCCCGGCGTGGGGACCAAATGCAGCCCCGGGATGATAGTTTAAGGCCCCTGCCTTAATATGAAAGTTGAAGGGACAGTGTGGATTATTCGCCCACCAGATGTTGCTGTATTCAGTCCTTCCACCGAGCATGAACAAAAGTAGACAAATTATGGAGACCAAAAGGCACTGCATTACTCTTGAAAAGAAGAAAAATAAGAAAATACAAAGAAAAGAAGAAACTAATTTAAAAAATGGCAAAAAAGACAAATAAGTAAAACTCAATAAAAATGAAAGTAAAACTAATGACTTAAAAAAGAGAAAAAATTAAAAATTAAAAGAAAAAAGAGGGATTTTTTGCATTTATCTCCTTTAGCTTTCATTCCTTTCTTTCCTTTCCCTTTCTTTTCCCCCATTGTTCTTCTTTTGCATACTTTTTGTTTTCTATTACCGTTTTACTCTTGTATTTATATCTTCGTCCCTATTTTTTATTCCTCTACAAATATACATCCCTCTATTTCTTGTTCTTTGTGAAAAGCTGGGTAACAATCTGAAAAGAGGATTCTTTCTCATCACTTTCAGTCTCCATAATTTGCATTCCTTGGACTCAATTCTGGTTGCACTACACATTACAGTGACATCTAGTGGATAATCTAAAACACTATTCCTTTGAGAAGAGCGGAATGCCTTTTATCAGTGCTTTTTGTGTGGAAAACCCATTTGGGGCAACGTCACCTAGACCCTAGCTTTAGCGGCCCCCTGTTATTTTCCTCTTTGAGTAAAAAAAGGGTTATACACAAACAAATACGGTATTCTTAGGACAGCAGAAAGGGCCATTTAGGCCCAAACAGAACTTTTACAATATTACCAAAACTTAACAGGTACTTCACACTGTAATCAGTAAATTCCGATCCACTCACAGGAAGGCAAGTGCAGGACCCTGGTATTTATTTTTCCCGACATATAACACTCTCCCGACTGTAACGGTTGCAGGTGACAGCTAAGAAATCCCCTCCAAGCCGACGAAGGAGGCGGCACTCTATTAGACACATGATGTGGGATTAGCCGACTGGAGTCTTCAAAGCTGCTATTACAACTCCCGAGATGTGATACAGGCCTCCCTGCCGTTCCCTGCAGGGGCGCCTTGCTCTTCCTCAGAGAATTACCTGACACCGACGTGTCGGCACGCTGGGAAAGCGTGCGGATCGGAAACAGCCAAGATCAGTCGCTTATGCCTGGCGACGTTCTGCGCCGAGCCAACAAATGCGTTTAACTGCGGCGTGCCGTGGATTTTGCACTTGGGCCTTCACTCCAGTCTGAATTAGTGAGTGATGTGTCGAGCCAGTTAATAAGCAACAAACACATTATTTTTCAGGGAGTATTTTATCTTTTTTTTGCATCTGTATACATTTTAATTTTATTTTCCTGTGTTTTTCATTCAATGGATCTTATATAACAATGTAAGTTTTATCTTGTATTACATAATTTCTTTGTTGTTGCTCTTAATCAGTGTTTCTAATTATTTTTTTATTGTGTTTTTTTCAGAGAGTTGGATTCGCTTGATACTAGTAGTACAAAAACAAGTTCCAAGTTTAAATGAGTTACAGTTTAAATTAATTAGTAGCATAATCGTTTTTTTTCTAAATTGTTCATTCATTTTGTGCATAACATAATTTTCCATTATTATTGGTAACATATGAGTAGAGGGACCCCCAAACCTTTTTCCCAGCTTTCTTCTTTTTTTCTAATTTTTCTTTTCTTCTTCTTTTGTTTCTTTTTTGCTTAATTTCATTTTCAAGTCAGATTGTGAACAATGTTACATAATAATTGGTAGTATATGGATTAAAGGGACGCATACAACTTGAAATGCCGGCTCTTTTTAGTGAACCGAGATGAAAGAGCAGCTTCTCTAAAAAGAGCTGCGATTCCCATTACTAGTCTGAATCAATCCACCTCTTAATAACAATTTTATGGCTATAAAACCTTTATTGCAGCTACAGCTGCGACACATAAAAAAATACATCAATAATGACCTCATGAAATCTCAATATTGTTTAGGAATATACTATTGTCACCCAAAATAATTTTCTTAACAATATTTAGCTTTCCTCAAAAAGTCTGCATTGAAAATGGCTTTAACAATAAATCTGCTACCAAATCAATGTATTTTGCTCCATTAGTCATTGTTGGTTTACCAAAAATGCTATAAAATAAACACAATATACTATTAATGCTAGTACAGTGGGTTAACAAGTGAATTACTGCCCCATTAATTTGTGAAAACGGTAACTTTTCTTTACACCTTCTAGCAGGGCCCTTTAAACCAATTTAAAATTTGATTGGCTACAGCAAAGCAATATCAGAGTTATGTTATGCTGCAGGGCCCCTGCATATTAAATATTGAAGGCGCCTGGGCAGATTTCTGAGCCTAGCAACAATTAATCCTAAAATGTGATTAGGTAAATGCTTAAATATGAAAGCACAAGTCTCGAAGCAGCGCAAGGAAAAGCGATGAAAGGAAACTGACGGACAATTTGGAACTATTGTATTTACCATTTGTGGCATTATTTAGGCAAAACACAAAAATAAGAGCACCAATCAGTGATTATCAATCATACAAAACCAAATATGATTAAAAACACCTGATTCAGATATTTTTTAGGCCAGCAGAGAAGGCTGTGAAGTCCCTCATAGCCCACCACTGCCTGACACCGGTGTGCCTGCACGCTGGGAAAGCATCGCAAGCGGGACGCCGACATCAGTCGGATATTCCGGCGCCTTGCTGTGCCAAACCAACAATCGTTTTGCGTTTACACCCTCCTGTGAGCTGCCACGGTGGCTTTGGCGGGCCCGTATCACAGAGAACGAGTTTAGGGTGCTCGAGCCGGAATGATGGGCGATAAAAGTGGATTACAGATGGAGGAGCGCTATCAGCATTGAATAGGCGTAGATGGCTTCCAAATGTTAATCGTGATTCACTTGTAGGTAATCGTGCTCATGTAAGCTCTGCTTGGAGGAATTAGGGTCGGGAAGCTTTTCCACACTCCTTGTGTGAAGTGTGAGTTTTATATGACGGGCCGACAATCTCATAAGTAGGCTTATAGACTGTGACGAGTACAGTGTCTTATTTGTTCAGCAGTGTAACTCATTTTATTGAGAGCAGACAATGAAATGTGACAAAAAGCTTGCAAAGTGAACATGAAAGAGAACATAAAAAAACATTGTTATTCCTGGAGGTGTAACATGTACGACAGTGAAGTTTGGTGAGGTTCAGGTCTGGTGAGGCTCATTCAGATTTGCAAATGAAGTAACCTAAATCTTATTCATCATTTGGTAGGCTGAGCAAGAAAGCATTATATAAACGGTAAACAGAAATCTGTCAATTGTCTTACTTTAAAGAGCTATACAGAATGTTGACCTTTTGTCTCGCCGCTGCCATCTCTTGGCTTGTGTCATCATTGTGGTCTCTGTCAACTCGTTCAAGGAGAGTATTTCTTAAAAGCGCTCAAATAAACCTTTCTTTTTTATCTTTCTTTGGGTTTGGGTTATGTTTAGACATATTTTACTTTCATCATTTTGTTGCGACGCTAACAAATCTGAAATTTAAAAAGATGGTGGGGGCAGGCATGGCGTCACCCACCATAATAAAACCATCAATATATAGGTAATCTTTAATCCTAAAAAGACGTCCATGCAAGAAGAAAATAATTACTGGATGGCTTGACTTGCTGTTGGAAAGTTAATACTACTACTAGCAAATGTTTGGAACTGAGATGTGCATAGAATCAGGATCCTTGGTCTCACTACTGCCCTCTGCCATGAGGCAAGATAACTGTTTATCTCATGCTGTATCTGCAGATGTTTAGCACAGTAATACGTTACATTCTAGTTGTATAAAAAAAATTCACAACATCATGAAATTTCAGCGATTCGGAAAAAAAGTAAAAAATTGTAAAGATATAATAAGATCGAACTTTAACACTGAATTAATATAACCTTTTCTTGCACTAGGAAGAGGAAGCGTATTTTTTTACTTACGGGTGGATGCTGGGTGACTCTTTCACAGCGCCACACAGCAGTGACGGCGGAAAAAAAAGCACGACAGTAAATTCCTCTATTTGGAAAAAGGTGCACACAATACAAAATCTAACTTAAAGCAAAGTCCGGATATTTTTCGACATCTCGAAAAAAAACCGTTGATATCTATTGCTTTATGTAAGTCGAATGATCGTAAGTAGGGGAACGTCTGTAAAAACATTGCGGCATACATTGTTGAATAACTATGTGAACTTGTTTCTCCTTGGCATGATTTGGATCAGATGAGGTGAATACTAATGAAGTAAAACAAAAAATATACATATTTGCACATTACAAACCTGCAGAACAAAATTGAAAGCACAATGATTCTGGGTTAGGAGCCACCTGGGCCAGCTGAGTAATTTTATAGTGGTCATCCGTGCACATATTTTACTGGAGTTTTATCACTACGCTCACCTGCACCGCAACAAAGAAGAAAAATGGGAAATATAAATCGGAAGAATGATAAAAAAAAAAAAAAAAAAATCCAAAATCATAACATAATTTTCTGAAGGTAAGAGTAAAAAAAGTGTCTGCATTCTGAACTTGAAGTTACCTTTTTTAAAGCCGAACGCTGGGAATTCGGACCTCCCAGCGCAAACATTAACGGTCTGAAATGCAGCTCTGGATGTAACAAAGGAAACAATACCAGGGAAGAGAGCCAAGACGGCAGAGCTGGCACGCCTGTTCCAGGGACCATGGGAATTTGGCTCCCAGAAATAATGGGGTTGAACAAGGCCCAGCACCACTGCTACTGTAGTTGGGAAAATGGTGCACCGCAAGCCAGGCTCCATCCAGGGAGACTTAAAACAGTGGCGAGAGGAGAAGGAGGGTGGCAAGCGGAGAGAGGGGGGACCAAAAAAATATGAAATATACAGTGTGGGTTGCACCTCGTGGTGTGCGGTAAGAAGAGTCAAATAATACAGGATGGGAAAGCCTGTCTTGTGTTTGTCCTCCGTAAGTGACCGTAAATCAAAGACATTACCCGGCTTGGCGTGAGAGGAACGCACGGCCGTAAAAATAAAACCGTAATAGACGACCGTATATAAAAGAGGAGATGTTTCCGCTGTGGTCAAGGTGGAGGTAAACTATCGGGCCCGATCCGTAAAAAGTACGATAGCAGCAGCCTCTCCAGCCTAATTAGGACAATAAAGGGTTATGGGCTAATGTATGAGTGCCATGCCAAAGCTAATGAATGCCTGGTATACCTTGTTTCCTCCCAAGCGTCCTTGGACTGTCATCTCCAACCTTTTGATGTTGTATCTGATTATCCAGGCAGCGATTAATCATGATTAAGTACGCGCCGAAAGTCTCCAAGAGCAAAAGAGAGAGGGGGTGTTGGGGGGCAGGAAAGTTGCCCAGGATCAGGCCTCCGTTCTGGGCAACACACGCCAGGCGGAGGCCGATAATTAGACGGCAGAGCAAAAAAGAAAAATCACGGCGCTTTTTAAAGTGTGGTCAAAGGAACCCCGTCTCTGTCCAAACTGTGGTGGAGGCGTCCAAGTGCTAACGCTTCGCGCCTTCTGTGTCTGCCGTCGACTTGGACGACACTTCCTTTAGGCGTGCCCGGCCGTCGCCGTTTTTTTTTCAACATGCCGCGCTCTCCAAAAACATTCCGCAGCTTTGATAACGGTTGATGGAATATAAACGGCTTAGAGCTCAGCGGAAGCAGCCACCTATTGGTCTCCATGCATTTCTAATGTAACCCACACACATGCACAAGGCCCTGGCTTCATTACGCAGAGACAGTGAGTCTTTTGCCAAGAGCCGGCCTTTTCAGTGAACAGATCAGACCTGTGACCGTGCAGGTTCTTTGATACCATGCACCCCAACTCAAAAAGCTGTGGCCCGCTTGCTCGTGTGCCAAAATAATCCAGCCTGTGAAAGGATATTTATCATGGCAATAACATGGTGGGACATGTGTCGACATCAGAGTTGGGACTAATGCATCATAAAGGAGTCTATTCCTGAAACAAAAATACTTTTCTCGCTAACGAGTACTTTAAATTGAAATCAATAATATATGTTTTAACTCTACTGTTACCACAGAGTGCGTTCCTGCAATATTCCGCTACTCATCACATTGTCTATACAACCCCTTGATCCGCCAAATACATTCTCCAAAGAGTGGGCGTGTTTATATTTACCAACTAAGTATGAGAATGCTTAGTTTTTAATCGTTAAGATGTTTTCCCTACTCTATACACCCGTGCACTCAAGCCAAATTAAATACATCAGGGGGTCAGCTTTCATGCGCATATTTGGTTGTGTGTCACAAGTAGAGATTGGCAGGCATTGCTTGGGGATGGGGGCTTGGCTTATACAAGTACAACAAACCACCACGATCTAAATTGGGCAACGAGAGCACAGCATTTAAGGTGAAGGTATGCTGAATTTTGTTCTCTTTACTTAAAGAGTTTTGCAATATAGTTTTGACAGTACCCAGAAATGGAGAAGATCTTCAAGGTGTTTAAAGCCCAGAGATGAAATGGATGTGGAGTCATTCAGCTATGAGTCTGTTTACAGGCGTCTACAAGTTCGCAAGTGGGTGTACACGCTTTCCTCTATTTCTTTTATTATGTGGATATTTTAAAGCAGTTTTAGGGGGCAAACTTTTCATGTAAGTATGCATATACCGGAGCAATAACCCCAAAGTGGGAGGTGGCCTGAGTTAATAAAACATTCTTGACTCTTTCAGGGAAATTGATACAGAGGAGGGAATTTCCTTGCACGACCCAATCGATGTGTGGCAACACCTGCCGTTGAGAGTGTTTGGGTGACTAAAACCCCCAATTCCAACCCCCAATGCCGAGCGCTAAGCAGGGAGGCAACGGGTACCAATGTTGTAAATCTAGGGTATTACTCGGCCAAAGATCGAAAAAGCGACTATCCAGTTCCGGGTTGGTTCCCCTGGCCCCAAGGCCACTGAGCTTGTTTATGCAAGTGTATTCAGTGATTTGCAAGTTAGAGTTATGTGCTACATTTTGGTGTTAGTAACCTGGAGGGTTAGGGAGTTACTTTTATGTATAGTAAGTAGTTACTGTTACTAATAATTGCTTTTCAGTCATGTTTTAGGTATTAGATCAGGGGATGGTGTAATAATAGTCTGTGGTTTTCTATAATCTGTGGTCTGTGCAGTCCTTTGAGACTCCTTGTGATTAAGGGCTATACAAATAAACATGACTAGACTTAATGTGGCCAACACCAGTTGCGATCAGAGAAGGGCCCAGAAAAGAGTTTCTTTCATGTATGGGCCCTCGCAATGACACCATCAGTACAGCAACACAACGGCTTACTTTTTCATTTTTTGAAGTTTTCTGACCTTTTACTGCTAATGCATTTAGCACCGAGGCCCCTATAATGACTTTACCAGCGCGGTGGAGGCCCTTGAATGACATGACGCACCAAAGGGTGTCGACCAGAAGTCGGAAATTATTGCCACTATCAATAATATTACAGCTTGAGTGGTCCACACGGAGTTTAGGCAAATAATACTTCCTTTTCTTACCGCCCGGCTAGTCACAAAGAAAAGTACTTTAGGCAATGAGGTCCGACTGAAGCGTTCTTGAAACCGCACTGCTCGATGATGGTTTCCTTTTCTAAGCTCGTTCCTGTTCAACATAGCTCCGATTGGATTTTACGCGGACGATTTATCGTTTCCACCTTGGTGTTTTTCATTGCTACTTTTCCATCAAATCAGTTTTCTACTCCCCCTCAGCCCATGCCGGTATTTCAAGCCCAAATAATGGTAAATGATGTGTTCCGCATGTTGTGCAGGAAAACAAAACAACCCCCGATGACAAGGAATGCACCGCAACTTCACATCTGCCGCTGGAGTGGAAAATCTCCTGACCGCAAACGCATAAATCAGCCCGCACCTCGCACAATAAAGATGTGGAAAAGTAAAGCAAAGAGGCAGTGTCAGAAGAGCAAGACAGGAAATAAGCCCATAATTGTTCAGACGTGAAACACAGGAACACAGGAAAGATGAATTAAAATATTTACAGATCTACAAAAAGATTATAAAATCCAAAACAATTTTAATATTTTATATACTCAACAATGTCAACAACACAGAATCTTTAAAAAATGCATATTACCCAATCATGGGCCAGTAACCGGCTTCCGTCGTTCACTTCAAAGAGCATGGAACTGTTACATTTGCAAATGACACATCAATAGCAGTGAGGTTCATGCCTGGTGAGGCACAGAACAGAACCTATATCTTATTCATCACAGGGAAAATGGCCAGGCCGATTCAAGGCTGCATTTGGCCGCTTGACGTGGTTGCTGGTTGGTGGTCTGGAGCTGCAGTACTCAATTTTCCAATAGAGGGTGTTGAAGACCCCACTGAAGTGGACAACATGAAATAAGATGTTTATCTATTCTGTTGGTATTTATTGGAAGTGCCTTGAACAAAAACCTAGCTAAAGACACCTGCAGAGGCCTAACGTACAACTGCGTACGTTTTCACAAAAATCAGTTCAGCCGGTTTGGAGCCTATAAGTCAAATACAAATACATACCAAACAACCTCCACCCTGACATCCACCTCACACACACAAATAGGTATTTATAAAGTAGTTTAGATTTAACTGGGAAAGCAAGAAAGCAGTACATAAACCGTAGCATAACAAAACAAGTTAAATGTTTTTACACTAACTAATAAAATATGTTGATGTACAGCTTCTTTTGAATGAGAGCATCAATAGAAAGATGATTCTGCATTATGGAAAAAACGGGGGGGAAAAATAACTGGATGGCTTGACTTACTATGGCTTATTCTACTGTTTGTAGCTAAGGTGTGCACCACATAGGAATCCCTGCTCTCACTATTGCCCTTTACCACAAGGCAAGAGAATTGTGTGTTTAACTCTGCATTTACAGACGCTCAGCACAGTAATTTGGTACAAGCTAATTGTATTATCAATATCCATATTATAATGTAGATATTCTGCAATTTTGTAAAATAGAATAAAAGATATTTCAATACATTTACCATTTATCAATGAATAAAGATAATAATAAAGATGTGGAAAAGTTAAGCACAGGAAGAGTGCTAGTGAAGCGACGCAGGAAATAAGCCTATCATTGTTCGAACATTTTGTTAGCGCGTCTGGGCCTAGTCTGTCGCGCGCACACGTGCACGTCGGCTTTGAAATGCGTAGCCGAAAACCCGTGCACTTTCCTGAATCGCTGAAAACCCCCAGGACACACGCTGGCCTTTGCGGAGGTGGAAGCCAAATATGAGTGTGAGAAGATGAAGAAGCGTCCCGGGCTATCGTCTGTTCCTGCTAGGTGCTCGCTGCCAATAAATATTTCATTTTGGAACAAAACAAACAACTTGACATCATTCCTCACCCTCTCGACTAAGGAAGCGAAGTGACTGAGTGGCTGATTTTACCAGTGACGTGCAGTAAGGTGCATGCCTATTGAGCCACAGTCAGATCTCAGAATAAATGAACATACTGTACCGCTTTTTCATGATTTGGTCTGCTACATTTTACACATTTTGTTTAAAAAAACAACACTTTTTCCTATCAACAATAGACAAACTGTAGCGTAAAAAAAAAAAAGATCATCTTGTCTCCATTTGCTGCTGGTTTTGAAAAAAAGCATTGATAACTTGCTTGACTCCTGCTTTAAAAATCAGTTTTGAGATGTTATCTTTTTATATAAAAGTCAATCAACGTGAGAAACATTCCTGGATGGCTGCACTTGAACTGCTGTTAGCCTCTTCTATAGATTTCCAAAGGGAGTGCACCAAAACACAACCAGTAGTCGTGGTTTGCCTATTACTCTTCCATAATCAATACAAGTTAAAGTAATTATTGTAAAAATGGGTTAAGTATAGTTTATCTTGTTTTATAAAAAAATATATACTTGATATAAAAATAGTATATTATTCAAAATATATATGTTTCATGCATTATTGTCCTTTTTAACAAAGCAAACAAATCGAAATAATACAGTAAAAAGAAAATAATGTTTCAAAATGGGCAGCATGACAGCGCAGTGGTTAGCGCGTGTGCGGCATAGTTCTGAGGTCATCAGATCGAACAACCTTCCTGTGTGAAGTTTGCATCTTCTCCTCGTGCTTGCGTGAGTTTCCTCCGGGCACTCCGGTTCTCTTCCACATTCCAATTACATGCATGTGAGGTTAATTGGCCGGTCCAAATTGTCCTTAGATGTGAATGAGCGAGTAAGTTTTCTATCTGTGTGCCCTAAACTGGCTGGCATTCAGTTTAGGGTGTCCCCTGCCCACTGCCCGAGGATAGCTGGGATGGGCTCCATCACCCCCGCGAGCCTACTGAGGATAAGCGGTGCAGATAATGGATGGATCGATGTTTTAATATGTATGATGTTTTTGCATTTTAAAAGTCAAGTAATAAAAATAGTTAAATTAATTGAGCTTCAACAAAGCAAACTTTTCTGCCAATGGGGATACTATATAAATTGGTTTTGATACATTGTTTTGATAAATTCAATTGATAGGAGCGATTTAATCAATTGCCATGCAAACATGTTCTCTCTCCTCAACCACCATTCATGAACAAAACATCATGATTATTGCATTCAATTAGAACCCTGGCATTAAAAATGTTCTTTATCTGACTCAACGTTTGATGAAAACACTGTTCTGCCTTTTTTTTTGAATGATTTTTTTTGTCTGATTGTCCAGTTTTAGAATGTCATTGTAAATGTTTTATTTTCTGTTTCCAGCCTTCGATTGTACATAAAGTGTGCAAATTCTGCGGTTTTGACTCGAAATGTATGTCATTTGATTGCAATAAGTTTGCAAACACCAGGGCCCTAAAAATGGGATCAAATGTTCGTCTGTTTACGTATTTGCTGATTTTTTTTCCCTCTACTCTTCATGATGCAAAGGAGGTACTTCGTCCCCAGTCTTCCATAACTGCACGTTCCTGTCCTCTACTTAGCTCCCACGTAGGGCTGAACGCTAGCCAGCAGGCCAACCTGCTGCAAGTCTAGTTTATTTATATAGCCCTTAATCTCAAACGAGCCTCAAAGGGCCACACAAGCCCACAGTTCACAAAGATCAACGACATCCTCTTCTCTAAGCCCACCCAATCCAAGTGAGGGTAAACCGAGAAACCTGCGAGTCTCATCTGACCCTTTTTTTCAGAGAAAAAGAGATAGCTGCCTGTGTGCCATTACTGACCTTGTTTGGTGGAAAAAGGAGCACACTGCTGGGTAATTTCTAACAGTTAATAAAACAAAAATAAATTACACTATACTTGCTGATGCCCTCTCATTTCATCATAGAGACCTCAAGCTGTTTGTGTGGCGCATGCAAGTACGTGGATTTCTTAAAAGTTCTAGAATAAACTTTTTCTTTTTGTATCCCATTTGGATTTGGAGTTGGTGTTTGGACTGTACGTAAAATAGTCCTTACTTTTACCATTTTCATGCTACAGGAACAGAAAACCGCAAGCATGAGCATGAATTCACCCTCCAACCGCAGATTTCCACTGCCACTACTTTCCTCCAGCTTAATGCGTTCCACGGCCAGAACGCCTTTTGTAAAAGTATGACAAAAGCATATAGGCGGAGTGGAATTTTTTTAATTTTTTTTAATAAAGGGTGCTGGAGTCCATCCCAGCTATCTTCAGACTTGATTGTAATCTGCTGAATATTCGTGGTTTCTGTGATGAGACCTCTACGTCCAGGGGAAAAGGGGGAAGGAGTTAATCCCCATCTTTTCACAGGTAGTCGGGTAGATCACCTTAGATGTGGAAAATGCCAACAAAAACCTGATTTAACACTTTTGGTTTTGTTGACTAAGCATTTTCCAGCAAAAAAAACCTAGAGGATGACTGAATATAGAATAGAATATAATTTACTTTTATTGTCATTCTTTGTTACTAATGCACACAGAACGAAATGTCGATACACCTGACCCCTACAGTTTAACTGTAGCGAGCCTGTATTTCAACATTCGGTCTCCAGTTTCATTTTTTATCCTTGGATTATTCACATCTTGAGGTTCCTCCTTTCAAACAATATATTTAAAGACAATAACATATTTGGGCTGTTTCTCCCACCATTTCAGTCTTCATCCGCAATTAGTCTTACTCTTTGGGTTTTCCATTTTTATGTGCCAATGACCATGACAAAAATAAGCAACTCAGTGGTTAGCGCATGTGCGGCACAGTTCATGTCTTGGGAACCTGCGAGGGTTCAAATCCAGCTCCAGACTTCCTGTGCGGAGTTTGTATGTTCTCCCCGTGCTTGCGTGGGTTTCCTCCGGGCACTCCAGTTTCCTCCCACATTCCAAAAACATGCATTTCAGGTGAATTGGCCGGTCCAAATTGTCCCTAGGTGTGAATGAGCGAGTGAGTTGTCTGTCCCTGTGTGCCCTGCGATTGGCTGGCAACCAGTTCAGGGTGTCCCCTGCCCACTGCCCGATTATTGCTGGGATGGGCTCCAGCACCCCCCGCGACCCTACTGAGGATAAGCGGTGTAGCTAATGAGATGAGATGAGATGAAATAATGGATTCACGTCTCAACACAGGTGATGCACTAATAGCGCACAACCATTCTAGTTTTACATACCATTCCATGGCAATTATAAGTGACATAGGGCCTTTTGACAGCAGCCATTACTCTAATGTGGCCCTCGGTGAAATTCAGTTTGACACCCCTGCCTTAAGTGATCTATTATTTCAGTTTCATCATCCTGATATTGGTGAAAGAGCCATACCATCACATTTCCTTTAATCCGAGCACAAAACTTCAGTCAGGCGTCTCCTTGCTGAGGTGGCAGCCCGGTTGGGGCATGGCAGCCGGCCACAAGCCATCTGGATGATCTAAAGTAGCAAGGCATTCATCAGTGAGCAAAACTGTTTGAAAATCAGCTCACTGCAAATGTTCCTGC
Source organism: Urocampus carinirostris (assembly GCF_059441175.1). Taxonomy (NCBI): domain Eukaryota; kingdom Metazoa; phylum Chordata; class Actinopteri; order Syngnathiformes; family Syngnathidae; genus Urocampus; species Urocampus carinirostris. The sequence continues at coordinate 11,092,006 of NC_142361.1, forward strand.
TTGTTGCTCATCAGTGGCTTTTTAACAGATGCTTCCTCAATACGATACTCTGCACAACAGAAACTTCCTTATTGCACCAATTTTGGAATCAACACATTCGCTCTCTGATTGACATGAGACTGTAAAAAATGATGATAATCCTGATCTAGTTGGTATTTTTATTTGACTAGTCATTGATTTTAATCAGTGCAAATAGGTGTTTTTCCCCAGTTTTGGGTAAATCTGTTACTTGATTTTAACAAGTGGAACAACAGCAACTTTTTTCATCAAAGATGCAAGTTATTATCAAACTTTCATGTAATCCATTTTGATCCATAAATGCATCGAGAAAAAAATGAATAAAACTACATAAGAATAAAAGTATATCGGCTATTTTTATACAAACCCGACCTATATTTGATCTTTTAAAGTCGGTCTGAACGGCACATATACACTTTTTTACGTGAGACCTAAGCCAAATTCATATATGGTTCTAAATCTGATACATATCTAATCTTTTGGAATTCAGCCTATGTGTGAATGGTCAACATGTGTGACATAGATCGGCAGCAGACGTCACTATTATGTCTTCAACCAGGCAGGAGTGAGCAGAGAATTCAACAATCACGGCGGACGAAAACATGGAGTGTCATGAATTACACATTCACGTAAGATAAACTTTTTTTGATTTTGTAACTCACCTAACAGCCAACATCAAATCACATGCAACTGGAATCACAATATTATGCTCGACGTTACTGCTGTGAACAACAGTGGCGCTCATTGATAAAGCAATAGTATCTTCTAGTGGGAGAACAATATTTACTTAATAATCACACAGCAATGAGAGCATTCAATGGGGGTAGAGCGAGATTTTGATATAATCAATATTTGAGAGAACAAGTCTCTGCTGTGAAAATCCACGATGGCATTGTGTGTGAAGTCGTGTGTCCTCTTCTGCGCATGTGAAACATTTGTGGCGTTCACACAGGAGATGAAGTCGCATACAAGTCACATTTATTTGGGAATTTGAACAATGTCACAAAAATATAGAATTTCACCTAAAAACCGGAATCAAGCATCACCTCTGCAGTGATAACCTGACCTTGGATTCTTACTGATTATACATTTTTTGCAGAAGTGAAAAATTGACCCAGTGATCTTTTTGCAGGCCTGTATTAAGTTGAGTACAAACCACAAATCCAATAAGGATAGTTAAAAACATATGCGAAACAAAATCATATTAGTATTACAACGATCTTTTCTGTGTTGTCACTGAAAACAACACCATGAACATTGTTCACAGTTGGATTAGACATGGCTCTACAGGATAAACATGCATTTGAAAATTGGGGAAATAAAATATAATTAAGAACGTTCGGTAAGTACATGGGAAAAAGAGTTTAATGAAAATAGTGCAATTAAACTAGCAATTACATTTAAAAAAGATAAAGTGATGACATTAAATCTGAACACTCTCTATAAGAGCATTCCTTAACAGTCTTGTGCTTTTTTAGGGTGATGGTGGCCTTAGAGAATCCTGGAAATCCAATATTTTGACTGCCTTCTCACCATGGCACACAACATTAACAACGGTGGTCAGTAATTTACACTTAAAACACGTTTACATTTAGAAAAATTTAACTTCCTAAATATTTAGTTAGTATTTGTCTTGCATCACCTTCTTGTTTTGGTCAGTTTGAGTTACTTAGCGTAATACATTGTGGAAGGCATGGGTCACCGGACCTGTTTTTGTTGTAACATTGACTACTTTGATGATGTAACGTTTTGAATATTTGTTTGTCTTTTCCTATCTATTCTTTTATAAATAAATTATTTTCTGAAATATTTCTGTGGGAACACTTCTTCAATCACACCGAAACCCTACAGGAGCATCTTCTGACTTTTTCCACCCAAGTGTTTCCACTTCTCACTCTGTGTAATTATTCCCTTTACAAGCTGTTGACTATCCTTTATGCACAGACACATATATGTTAAAAATTCCGTGATTATCTCTGATTTCCTATCCATCGATATTATCAACCCCTGAAATCAGAGATCCGGGATCGGCACGGCATTGACAGAGATCACTGTTGTGTGTAATTACTGCGTAGGGTTCCTTTAACTACACTTCCTTCCAAAATGTGACAGAAGTGTTAATTACACGTGCGGAAGCTTTTTGTTGTGCTCCTTCAAGAGGATAAAAAGGCTAAATAGTTTGACCCTCGCCAAAGTTCTTCGCTAGACATGAAAGGACGCGACGAAATCCTCGGTGAAAGCGGATACAATAAGCACTTATTTCCTCCTTTCTCTCCCGCGCAAATGCTGCAGGCTGTCTCTGCTTTGTTGCGTTTGTCAATCACCGTAATTTGGGCTCCATTTCCAAAAATAATTATCAGGTGAGTGGCAGCCCTTTGCCTGGAGTGCCAACTTGGTAGCGGCGTGCCCAAGAGTATTAATTATGCCGCTCAAAATATGAAGTCTTTTAATAGAGAGGCTGACGTGACATCATTGTTTTGGAGTCTTTCTTCCCTCCCCCCAACCTATAAACATGACAATCACGGGTGTCCCTCTGGTCATCAGCAGAAGATGAGGGGGGAATTGTCAGAGGAAGTTATTAACAGGCTGCGTACCGTGTGATAAAGTCAGTCAGACTCTCGCTGGTACGCGTCTGTTGACTTGCGAAAAACGCAAAAGCGAGCGCGTAAACAACTCTGGCAAAAAATATTGAAACGGGAAGATGCGATGTTGAATGCAGCCGCCAATGCAAGAGCGTCATTCAGCAGTGTTGAGAGTAATGCGTTACAAAGAAAATGTGTTTCTGGAACTCAATTACATTTTTTTTTCAGCAACGAGTACTGTAACACATTACCGTTACCGTTCTTTGCACCACGCGTGGGTAAATGGTTTCATGGCCGAGCGAAATTTGATAAGTACAGACCAACTTCAAAGTGTTCCCTCGTACGTTGTATATAGTGAGAATGCTGGGTTTCTGCAAATGCCAATGATACCAAACATGCAATTTACAAATGTTTCCTGTCGTTTTTGGTCTACAACAGCCAATGAACATATCATGCGTAAAAAGTCCTACGGTCTTTTTATTGTCCATTATTCATTCCAATCACATCGAAGCTTCCAGGTAATTGACGTATTAAATAGCAAATAAAAGACAACGGCGATATTAGCTGCTCTGATGCAATGTCGTCAAATGACGAGGCATCAGCCCACACTGCTCCCAACAAGTAATAAATTACTAAGATTAAATTGTCATTACAACATGGTGTGTTACTACCCTATATTTTAAAAGCAGACTATGATTTCCAAAGTCTCTGGTCATTCGGCATCCCTCCTTTGTTAACAAGGTAACCCTCAATCTGCCAGAAACTGCACTTTGTTGTAAATATATTTTTTCTGCCTATTATCGTGATAGTCTTTCTATCTTTTTTTCTATCTTTGAAATCCTTTTTACATGTGTACCCTGTCTAGTTGCTTACATTTTTTACCAAAAATGAACATAAATGACAATAAGTGCAATTCAATATAATTCGATTTTGAAAAGGTGGACAATTTTATGTATAACTTTAAAATATGACTAAACACAAATACACAGCGCTTTTTAGAGCACAGACTACGGGAACGCATACTTTCTCCTTACTCATGTTGAAATGCACTACTGTTCATAAGTTTGGAATCACTCAGACAATTTTGTGTTTTCCATGAAACGTAACGTTATTTTTTTTAATCAAATGAATTGCAAAATAAAAACAAGTATAGTCGAGGCATTGAGAAAGTTAGAAATTATTTTTATTTGGAAATCATTATTCAAGCTATGCTCTCGTCAAAGCATGGGTTTTTTTTTAAGCGACCCAAAACTTTTAAACTGAAATATGAATACTGCTATCCTAATCGTGTTACAACAACAAAATAAAACACGGAAATCAGGGGGTCAATGTATATGTGCATACTTGTCTTTGTGTCACCAGTAGCGAATGATAGGTAGCGCATGAGGTGGGGGGCTTAGCTTAAACAGGAACAACAAAATAAATGGGGCAAACGTGAGTACATAATGGATGGTAAGAGTGATGAATTTGGGTCTTTTTTATTTGTCAAATTGTTTTTGATATACACCATGCCTGGAGAAAAAAAAGTCAGTAATCTAGGAGGTAACACAATTATTTTTTGAATAAGGTAACTCGTAACGAATTACTTTTTTTTTTAGGAACGCGCCCAACCCTGTCAATCAGCGGCCATTTTGCTGGAGTTGCACTTCAAATGCAACGGCGATGCTCTTGCAATAGCCCCCTAAGAGGCACAGACAGCTTCCAGGTCTCATTAGCATCCAGTAGCGGCTAACGCTGCCTCCCTATTACTGTCGGAGGAGCTGGAATTCAGTCGGAGATGAGCACAGCCCAGGGGGCTTAGGGTTGCCAGTTTAATTAGTGCCTGATAATTTCAATAATGAGTGACAATTCATTGGGGCTTTTTAGGTTGGCCCGCTGTTTGAGTGCAAATCGATAATCCTCTGTTTCTTCACCCCAGCTCGCTCAGCAGCAGATAAAGGGCAAGCGTGCGTTGCTTCGCTGCTGTTGTTGGGGTTGCAGAGGGGAGTAAAAAAAGGAGGAGGGGTGTCAATCCCTTTGCTGGAATTAAATGAAAAGAATCAACTTAGGGCATGTCCCTTTGAAAGCGAGAAAGGGAAGCCTATGTGATTTGATTTGCTGTTATTGGTTGAGCAGGTGGGTCTTTAGTTGCCTTTGTGGGGAGTAAAAACAATTTGCTCGCGAGTGATCGTCTGGTTAAAGAGGTACACTGTGTTCTTTGCTACTAAGCTGCTCAATGCATGGATGATATGGCCACAAAACTTGAGCAATCTAACAGGCCAGTCCAATTTAAAAAGTATTCAATCATTAAAAGGAAAATCAATACAACACAAACAAATAATTTATGCTCACATTTAATTACACACTTTGTCCAGAAGTGGGTAAAACCTTTGTGTCGTAGGACGCATTGGGTTGTAAAATATGGCAAAACGGAGGGCCAGGAGGATAAAAACATATATTTTATTTTTTTGTATTCTCTGATACAGTCTCAAATCTAATTCTTCGGCAATACATGAAGAAAAACAATAATGTTGACCTATCCAATTTATAACATTTTCATGCATGAATCTGCATGCACATGTTATATTTCATTTTAAATTTGTTTAGACATTTTGAAACAATCAGAATTAAAGCAAAGTCATTTATGAAGTTTCTGTTTTTAAGCACTGAATTAGATAACATGCATTAAACAACTCAAAATAGGGCTAGCTCAGATTTTTTTTTCATGAAGTTTAATCTCTTGTCAAGAGAGTGTAACCCAAAACTCCCAAATCTCTTGCTAAACAAAATAGTACAATGACAATCACTTATTCTATTGTTAGTTGCGTAATATAGTATGCGCTAAATGTATTGATAAAATCCCCAACACAATATGACAATTGAGCCATTTTGAAAAGAAATCCAAAAATTGTGAAGGTAAATGAGAAAGAACATTAACACAAAATAGTTGTAAGCATTTAATACATACTTTACTTTGTATTTCTATTACAACAGGTGAGGCACAGCCTTACTTGGCTCTACTGACTGCACGTCACTGCCGATAACCATAGTATTCCCTTTTTTTTTCAGGGGTTACGTCCCATAAAGGACCCATAATACGAAACCTTAATTTTTGAAATTTTGATACAATTAAAAACTCTTTTATACACGGGAACCAAAGGTAAACCCTGTTTACAGGCTTAAGCATTTGTTTAACAAAGAAAATTACTGCTTAAATGTTGAATTATTTATCTATTTTAAAAATAACTACTGTACCCTTATAAAAGAATAAGCAGAATACAGTTAATATAAACAGAATGCAGAACACAATGCAATATGCAAATCTGTGAAGTTGTGAAACAGTGAAAAGTAAACTGTGTTATGGCAAGGATTACCAAATTGGTATTTGCCCATCTCTACTATGGGCCGTTTAGAGTCTCCAATGGATAAAACCAATTACTGTTACAGAAATACATTTCTCTGTCAATTTGGCTAGAATCATCAGCAGTGACTCAAAGTCAATTGTTAAAGGTGCTGTCTGGAATTTGAAAATGTTCCACTTGCTGACGGCAACTTCTGTCTAAAATTACTGTCAAGATGCTCGTGTTTCATTTTTTATATGTATAACCTCTTCTTTTGTCAGCATTTTGGGGGTTTGGGTTGGCGTTTTGAATGTATATGGAACAGTCCTTTTCTTCATTTCTTTACCATTTTCATGCTACACCAAGAGAATACCTTGGACGCAAGCATACAATTACATTTAAAGCACCCTTTCCTACTTCTCAATATGTTGCAAGTCTGTACAGCTCTGATAAAAGTAAGATAAAAGCAAATAGGCACGGCGTGAATTTCTATTTTAAAGGTATGTTTACTCAGTTGGGCGTGGTTCAATACTTAGGGGCCAGTCACACAGCCGTTTGCGGCTGAATCACGGCCAGAAATTTCTGCCTGTGAGACGGACGCTATTGGACGCTTTGAGATCGCCATACAGACGAGATACAGCAGTGCTTAACACGCGTTCGGAAAATTCGCACGCGGGTATCAGCGCGAAAAAGTTTTGCGCTGCTCAATTCTTTAGGACGCGGGTACACAGCCTTTCATGGGCGTACCGAGACTGAACCACGGCCAGAAATTTCTGGCCGTGAAGCAGACGCTGCTGGGCGCTGTTGGACGCTTTGAGACCGCCATATAGACGAGATACAGCAGTGCTTTACTCGCGGTCGGAAATTCACACGCGGTTGGCCACGCAAAAAAGTTTTGAGCTGCTCAAAACTTTGAGCACGTGTTAACCGCGGGCGGCACACGAGGTAATGACGCGGAAATGACGCGGAACGACGTGCTCTGGCCGCGGCCAGGGCGTGGTTACACATGGGTAGGACGGGAAATTTCAGCGGGTAATCGTGGGTGGAGCATGGTAATAGCATGTTCTGCGCCTGTATCGCGGTGTTATTACGTGAAATTAGCGTGTTACGCATGTGACGGTCAAACGCCTTTCTCCACGTATATACAGCGCGATTTGCCGAGCACACGTCAGTTGTGCTCGAGACGTCAAGGGGTGGACATGGATCCCCGTCACCGTAGTGACCTCGTCTTAATCCATTTTTATTTCTTGACATTTACTTTCATTTCATAACAAGATAATAAAATAAAAATGAAAAACTATTACAATAATAACATATTGGCTTCTTCGGTGCCATAGTTTTAAATCTTGATCTTCACGGGACTGTGTCTTGAGCGGTTATGATTTCTACAGCCCGGTGTTATGCCGAGAAATGCATCCCTGCCAAGATTTGCATCCCCTCGCTACTACAACCACTTTTACCTCGTTTTATCTCACTTTTAGGGAATGTAATGGCGAACATATAACCAAAACCACTTCGTCTTGCATTTGTTGCGAATAAAATACAACTCAAACCATTCCGACCTGGTTTTTGTTGTGAACGTAATCGAACGGTAATGCACCCCGTATATAAAATCCCCCCCCTCGCGTGAACGCGCATTCTGCTGCGCTTCCAACAAAAGCGATCGTATTCTATATAAAACGCTTATTAAAACAATAAAGCGAGCTAATTATAACAATTGGGAGATCCTAGTCTATATAACGCGTTTATTTAAACAATAAAGTGCGATCGTATTCTACAAAATGCGTTTGTTAACGCGGATGAAAAAGTCACCAACATCAATGCACGCTTGCAACAAAAGCGATCGCAGCAGAATGCGTGTTCACGCGGGGGGGTGGGGGGTTGGGGGTGTTGCGTAGGAGTCGGATTTGGGAACAACACCGGCTCGGGAGCTTTTATACCCATGGTCCACACGAGAAAATGACGCAGAAATGACGCGATGAGGAAGCGGAACAGTCGCCGGCGTCTGTTTTGCGGGCATACCACCGATGAACAGCGGGTTGGCCAATTTTGCGCATTTTCCATCGCAGGCAACCACGGGCAAAAAAAACCACAACATTTTAGCCGTGATTCAGCCGCAAACGGCTGTGTGACCGGCCCCTTAGAGAAAATATTCTAGTTTCAACTTTTTAAGAAAACCTCAAACGATGCAGCCCAGCTTTAACAATTGTCTCTATCATTAAAAAAACTGGTGCCCAAGAATTACTGAAAAACTAAAACACACCCTTTTGGTTTTAAGTTGGGAAGTTTTTTCTGCAAAATCAAGGTCAGATTCTAGAACAGCGTAAAAGTCAGTCCCTGAGGTTTTCCATTGTACTAGCAGAATGCAAATGTAATTCAACACACAGTAAAAGCATGCACACAAAAATGAGAACAAAAAAACAATGGCAATTTAAAAATGAATGTTTACCTGCTTATTCGGCGGAGGTGTTGGGAAGCGCCAGTGTCTTCGGCTTCGCATGCTGCGGAAGCTACTTCGCAGCTCGGTTTGCGCAAGATGAGGTGAGAGCCGAGCGGAGTTTAAGCACTTCTCACGTTCTCCCGTGATAATCACACCAGCATGCGTGCACGCTGTTGAAAAACAAAAAAAAAATCTATTTCAGGTGTCACCGCATTTAAAAACACCAATTAGTCACATCACACTCGTGGCCTGGAACAACCGCGTAATGGTTGTTGAAACAGCAAGTAGCAAGCAAGCGTTTTAGGGGTGGGTGAATATATCCAAATACTGATATTATCGATACTAAGTAAGTACTTTGAATCTCATCGATACCATAGTTCTGAAATTGATATTCCAATGCTGTTCCAATTTCCTTAAAGCACTGCTTCTCAATGTAAATAGCGCAGCCCTTCACTCACTCACTCATCACCCTCAGCCACGCTCTAAATTTATGCCTGAGTTGTGAATGACAGGCACACTTTTAGCATGTCTCCCTACCTGGCCTGCTGTTGCTTCCTGCATGCCAGCCATCTGCCCACCCATACCAGAAGCTAAATATGACAAAGGTAAACAGGAAGTTCAGCGCTTCTTTTTCAACTACAGAAAAGTACAATTCCTCGTGTCATTTGTGTGGGAAATTACGATAAGTTTACATAAACACATGAAAAATGTAAACTTCAGAGAGCAACGAGCTGCAATACCAATTGTAAATATTTCACAGTTCCTCCACAAAGATTTGCAAAATCTGTTGTCATCCTGGTGACAGAGCCAAATGGAGTGTCAGCTACATTATTGAGTTTTGGGTTACACTCTCTTGACTTTATATCTGTAACATTTTTGAGAAGTATTTTACATGTTTCTTTGTGTCGATTGTTTTTTGATTGTATTCTTCAGATTATTTGCAGTTTTTTTACTTTATTTTTGGGCAGCACGGCGGGGCAGTGGTTAGCGCATGTACGGCACAGTTCTGAGGTCGTAAGATCAAACCTCCGGTGTGTAGTTTGCATGTTCTCCCCGTGCTTCCGTGGGTTTCCTCAAGGCACTCCGGTTTCCTCCCACATTAAAAAAACTTGCATTTCATGTGAATTAGCCGGTCCAAATTGTCCCTAGGTGTGACTGAGCGACTGTGTTGTCTGTCCCTGTGTGCCCTGCGATTGTCTGGCAACCAGTTCAGGGTGTCCCCTGGCCACTGCCCGAAGATAGCTGGGATGGGCTCCCCGCGGCCCTACTGAGGATAAGCAGTGCAGATAATGGATGGATGGATGGGTGGATGGACTTTATTTTCAAAATATTATGCAATGGAAGGTGTAGTTGACATTTAGACGTTGCTATGTTTGTATTTACGTTACATTACAGTGCTGCTTTTTTGTTTCACTCTCTTGGTTTTGGTTCTGAAACAGTTGTAAAAAAAGTATACTGTTAAAATTTCAAGTAGTTTTTTAATAAAACAATTAAATTCTTTAATTTGTGTTGGTTGTGTATATAAACTGTGTTTTCACGACCAAAAGGTGCAGTTTCCGTAGCTGATTCTGTTTCTGTATTTAACACTTCACAGGGCGCACTGTACGATAAAGCACTGGTGCCCCCTGCTTGCATTAAATGTTTTCACTCACGCAGACAAGAGGCAAATGCTCCGAGCTTATCTCTTTTGTTACATTCCCCCCAAAATTAGATACATATACGCTTTAGAAGTGTTTGCGCGAGGTGGGACATTTCATGCAGGGGGCGGGCATTTTTTGCCACAACAAGCATACACGTGTGAATATATAAAAATACAGCGGTAGCAAAACAGAGTCTGGTTGTGCTTTATTTAAGTATTGATTACAAAGTAAAATGAAAGGGTAAACACTCGAGTTCATTTTTCAGCTTACTCCACTTGCAAATTTTCGATTAATCGATCTTCAATTCTATGGCGTCTGCTTGGTTTCCATGTTCTGCCGTGTAGCGTGGAAATCAACACACCGTTGCAGACAAAAACACAAAATTATTCAATGGAGGGATCGTGAGCTTATGGATTTTATTGATATGTGGGCGGACAACTCTGTTCAGCCTCAGGTAGCTCAATAAATCAAATTTTTAGATACCTACGGCATTAGCATCCATGTTGGGTTTCTCATACTTCTGCAAACATTGCATGGATGTGACGTCACGTGTCCTTGTCCGTGTAAACGTCATATGGTGGCTTTGGATATGGAGACGCATAGAAGTCGCGTATGGTTTGAAATGCGAACGTACACAAACATCGGATTTCACCACCAAAAATCGAAATGGAGCATTCAGCACCAAGTTCCTAGGGGTGCACATCACAGACAAACTCACCTGGTTCGTGAACACTGCATCACTGGTGAAGAGGGCACAGCAGCGCCTGTACTTCCTGCCCCCACCCACCCTTATCACATTCTACAGGTGCACCATAGAGAGCATCCTGACCAGCTGTATCTCTGTGTGGTGTGGAGGCTGCAGTGCCTCCGACTGGGGTAGTGTGAGGAGGGTGATGAGGACAGCAGAGGAATTCATCGGGACTTCTCTCCCCTCCATTCAGGACATTGGCCAGAAGCGCTGCCTATCCTGAGCCAAGAACATCATTAGGGACCCTTCTCACCCTCATCATGGACTGTTCACTCTGCTAGCCTCTGGGAAGAGGTACTGCAGTGTGCGGTGCAGGACCACCAGGTTCTGCAACAGCTTTGTCCCCCTTGCCATTAGACTGTTAAATGGTCAATCACACACACAGTAAGCTCACACAGCTGCTAATCTTCACATCTGTTTTTTTTTTTGCACTACTGGCAGTTCTCTTATACTTAGCCATTCCCTTGCACATCTGTTCTCCTCTGCACTATCGTACTCCAGTGTTATTGTTATTGTATAGTGACTTGTTTACCTGACTGCCCATTTTGCACATCTGGTTAGCTGCTCCTTTTGCACTCTTTGCACTACTGTATAATACTATACATAGCTATAATTATTTAGCATATTATTAGTAATTCAATACTCAGTACAACATTTATTTATATCTGTACATTCAAGGAAACTGTGCGGGTCAGATGTATCGACATTTCATTCTGTATACACGTGTACAAGAATGACAATAAAGTATATCTGAATCTGAATCTGAATCTGAATCTAAAGCTCAGCAGTGTGAACGGCAGCCTTATCGTGTCCTCAGCTACGCCTGCAGCTTTACATCACACAGGGCGCACTGCACGATATGGCACTCCACACAATTCGAAGAGAAACGTAAGACTTTTATATGCACCTTAAGGTAGTGAAAATATGGTAACGCAAGGGGGAGGATTAAATCATTAAATGATAATGACATTTTCAAGCAAAAAGTATCGGATTGGTATCAAGTGATACAGCCAAGCATTTACTTAGATTGGATCGATACCAAAGAAGAAGAAGCAAAAATCCATACTAATGGATGAACAAATGATACTTTGGCAAAAGGAGCTTTTCACCAAATTCTACATGCACATTTGACAAGATAAATGAGCCATATTATGCTCAAATGTGTTGGCTCAGCAGGCTACAGTTCGGCTGACAGCATGGTGAGAAATAGCAGCCCAATTAGCGGCATGACATAGACTTGACAGTAAAGATCCTTTTCAATTATATGCATAATGACAAAAGTAATATTTCATTCATTTTCCATAGGGCCTGTCCAAATCATTCAAAGTGACATGTAGCTAATCTACAACCTAAATTATATCATTTGAAATGGTTTTTAATAAAGGGCTTTAATAAAGTCAATTTAAGTAAATGCAATCAAATGCAACATTGGTGGGCTTACAAATAGCCTAACACACAGACGAATCATATAGACCAATTATGTCAAAGTTAAGGCCCGGGGGCCACAGCTGGCCTCCGAGTGGATTTTATTGGGCCCCTAAAATGATCTTGATTCATTATTGCGTCATACACAAACCATTGTGTATTTGTTTTATTGTTCGTTACTTAGCCTTGCACATTTTTTTTAATCGCAGTTTATTGAATGATATAATAATTCTGTTATGTTTTTCTTCTGTGTTATTTTAGCCAATTTTGGCTAAAATATAAACTATAGGTTACTGATTAAGCCTAAATGATACTTGCTCTTTTCATTTTTGCCTTTGTAACAAGGATTTTTATATCAAAGACAATTTTGTGTTGTGCTTCTTTAAAATCAAAGATTACTGATAAAGCCATAAGAAATCTTTGCTATATTTATCATATGGAAATAATGTTTGCTAGTTTTTCAGTAGTTTTAGTGTAATTTTAACATTCCATCTGTCTGGCCCATGCCGTGTAGCTTAATATCCATTTTACGACACGTCTGATGTAGACAGACAAGAGAACACTACTCACTGTGTGATTGACGTCTAACAGTAGTTTTAGTTTACGTATGAATCGAGTTATTGCCAGGATAGAGGGTTTTAGCAGATGTAGATATGCGTAGATTGACCAAGCTTTACTAAGCCAAAAAAACGATCATTTTGCTTGAATAAACAAAGCATACACGTTCTTAATTTTTACCAAAGGTCTCTGGCTTATAGTGCACAGCCACCCTTTGGTTACAGGCTTAAGTTAAGTAAATCATTAAATGTTTGTTATTCTGTTTTCAAATTACAAAACTTATTTTTATTTATTTCTTTCTGTGACACAAAAAAGGATAATTATAAGTAAATCAAGTAATGTTTGTTTGGATTTCTTTTTATTATCGGAAACCTGCCAAGAAGTTTACTGAAGTTGCCAAGGTTGTTCGTTATTTTGATTAGTATTGCACAGTTTGTTATTTTGGCTGTAATGCTGCACTGTTGTTTGTTATTGTGACTAGTTAGCAATGTAATTGGTACTATTGGCCAATCATGTTGCTGTTCTTTGAAAATCCCACACCCCTTGAGGCTGACCTGCTTTTTGTATTATAGGATATAAGATAAAAAGCAAATGATATTTGGAATTGATTGGACTTTGCATCTTGTTGTTTTTTTTTTGTGACAGCCCTCTCCTGTTCTCCTTGCAAGTTCAAAATGTATTGGTGTATTTTGTAATTTTGAATATCTACTAAACTATGAACATTTTTGTTTATTTAGTTTAAATGATTAACTACAAAAAAAACAAAAACAAATAAACAAAGTGTGATAGAAGCAAAAAAATAATAATAATAGCATCAAAAACCCTATAACAAGCAATGTCAGTCCAACAATGCTTTTTTTCCAATAAAGATCCAAACCCAGGACACCATTCACCGGAGTTTACAGTATTTAACCGCAAGTTAGAAAATTACTTTTTGAAGAGCGATGCGGGTATGTTTCTTCAAAACTTATCTATATATGTGGTTCAAGCACCCTTGTTCTTGTCAGCCATTGTACAACAGTAATTATCACAGTTTTTTTTTTTTTTTTTTTTTTTTTTTTTTTTAATTCAAACAACAACCAGTGTGTCTCAAATTTATTTTGGAGGACACCGGTCCAATTTTAAAGCCACAATTGTAATGCTCATTTAGCCGAAGAGGTCCCACAGTTGATTGGGGTCAGATAGCCAAAGTCGAGAGTCAACTTGGGCTTAATATCCACATTTAATACCTCATTGATCTTGTAAGGGGCAGCACGGCGGCGCAGTGGTTAGCGCATGTGCGGTACAGTTCATGTCGTGGAACCTCCTGCATGGGTTCAAATCCAGCTCCAGACTTCTTGTGCGGAGTTTGTATGTTCTCCCCGTTTTTGCATGGGTTTCCTCCAGGCACTCCAGTTTCCTCCCACATTCCAAAAACATGCATTTCAGGTGAATTGGCCGGTCCAAATTGTCCCTAGGTGTGAATGAGCGAGTGAGTTGTCTGTCCCTGTGTGCCCTGCGATTGGCTGGCAACCAGTTCAGGGTGTTCCCTGCCCACTGCCCGAAGATGGCTGGGATAGGCTCCAGCCCCCCGCGAGCCTAATAAGGATAAGACAACTAATGAGATGAGATGATCTTGTAAGAAGTGGAAGGTGTCCGGGGTGGGTGGCGTGGTTGGTGATTGGGGGGAGTCACAACAGAACGAAGAGGCTCCACAGTGTGGTGTGGTGCTGTACTACACAATGTTATTGTGTGTACACAAAACATTTTTGTAAAGCAGTGGTCACCACTGCGGTTCGGTCTAATGTCTGACAATATACTTGCTGCCTGGCCCAATAATAACATTTGTGGTAATGACAATAATGATAATAATAGTAATAATCCTAAATCCACAGTTTAATCACTGGAAAACTAGTGACGTAGATGACATAGGAAAAGGCGTAGAGTTTTATCTCATTATACCGCTATTTTTATGCATAGGAACTTCTTGAAAATTATGAATAAAATGCAAAAAAAGCATGATGAGGGGAAATAAAATATTGTACCTGATGATAAATTGGACATTAAATAATTTCACATTAAATAAATACATACAAATGTTAGTTTGTTTTTTTGTTCACAATTTTTACATTGCCAATAAAGGATTATAATCATGGCCACACATAATTAACGAAGTGGTGGCGTGAGTAAAAACTTTATGATGATGATACAATTGAAAGCCTTCTCCGAATTAATTTATATGCCTAGTGGTCTAGTGTTCAAAATTTCGTGTTCTCTCAGCAGTGATTCAGGTTTTCGTTGTATCCATTGTTGTGAAACTGTGGTCAGTGATGTTTTTGACTAATGAATCATCACTCAAAACTGCATTATATTTCTCTCTGAGAGGCCTGGTTCCAAACAATCTACGGCCCGGTACCGGTCCGCGCCCCATTGGTAGGGGAAAATGGTACTTTTGTCATATTTCTCTTCAAAACAGCAATTGGCAAGCAAGTCGGGGAAGTTATTAGTTCCCCGATGTTATTTTATTTAACGTGGATCAAAAAGGGAGTCAACTCGTGCCCTTCTTCACCTTGACCCTCCATCTGCTACGAGTCCGAGCACCGCGGCCATTTCTCCCCATATCCGAGCACATCAAGATATAATATCGATTGTGGGTTACTTTGCAGAATATCCCCCCCTTTCTCCAGTTTTCCCCTCACACGCGACACGCAGATCAGCGCCCCCTTCGTGCCGGTCGGAGGCTGTCTTTTTAAATATTCATGACAAGGGTTTCTTCCCTTTCCTTTCCTGCAGCTGAATTTCTAATTGGGTCTTCATAAGACGTACTACATGCCCTTAAGCACGACCGTAACACCGGTCATCTTCAAACAGGAAATGTGGGAAATTCAGCCATGGGGCTAATTAGCGATTAGCATGTAATGTTTACACGGTCCTGTTTTTAATTTTAATTCTTTTTACCTGCGAGGCCAAGGGGATGCAAGAACCCTGAGCTTAAATCGCTCCTTTCCGCCTTTGAAGCTTGAAGAGCTGCCCGTCCACATCATAATGACTGGGAGGAGAGCACCAAGCGCTGCTCCTGTGTAACAACATAATCATCAATTAAGGCAGGGGAAATGGCAAGAAGTGGGTATTTTAGCTCATTAAAAAGGCCCAGAAGAAAAGGTGCGTGTGGCGGATTCCTATATATTTTGACTCCCCTCCGTCAATTGCCATCTTTCAGGTCGATTTTGTCTTTCATGACGAGCCAAAAGCCGGCAAATGTAATTCAGGCACTCAGCGGCAGACGGTCCTAATAAGGGTTAAAATATGAATGACATTTTGCTCCCAGACGAGGTGGCATGGAAATTGGATTGCCGCTGATTTGCTGCCTATTGTCTACCGCCTCTTATGTCTGTGAATTATGCCGAATGTATTATTTCTTTTTTTCCGCCTCGCCCGCCATTATGGCTCAAATTAATGTCAGGGAATAAAAATAACAATGTGAATTTTAGTGTGGAACAAATGCATTGTTTTTAAGTGGTGGCCACATCACGGGTTTTACCCCGTTCAGCACTGGTAAAGTTGTTTAAATGAAAGTAGACACCATAAATTGAATTAGTGGCTAACAAGCTGTCACTTCAACATTCTTCCGCTCTTTCTTGGAAAAGTCACAACAAGCATGTATTTGGTACAATAAGTGACGTTTATTTGATATTAAGGGATACCCGGTGGCTAATCAGGACCCGTGTGATATATCATGACGGCATAGCCACAACAAGGACATACAGTAGCTCATGTCTTCGACGTTGCAGACATTAAAAAGAATAGCAGATTCCCTCAACTTCTTTGAGGATGTGCTGCCTTTGAGAGAAGACTTCTTTTGAGCATATCCGAACGTTTTCATCTGCCTCATTTCCCCCCACTCTTTCCTGCTTCCAATCTGTTTTTGGAGCCAGAAAACCGGGTCCTTTACGCAAACTGATTTGATTGCAGAAGGCAATGTGAGTGTAAAAATGGCTGCCCAAGGCCTCATTGATGAATCGCTGTCTTTTTTAATTGAGCACCCCCACATTTTTGATTATTGAACAGGTGGAGATGATTTTTTTCGTTGAATATTTTTAACGTGTGAAACAAAAAATCATTAACTTATTCAATGCCAGACATTTTTGAAGGCCTCCAGAATGTTAAGCTCTGTAGATTAATATAAAAGTATAGTACATATCAAAAGAAAGCTTGCACCCTCATCCTCCATTGGAAAAAAAAGTTTGGTTCTTGCCTTTGTCACTGTTTATTAAACAACTGTTGAACATTTCTTAAAAATACTATTTTTCCTAGAAAACTTCAGTGTAAAATAGATTTTTCTGAAAGGATGCATTTCAAGCAGAACTTTCACTTTGGTGCTTTTTTCGTGATAGCTACAAAATCTAAACACAAGTGCAGTTTACTTTACTATGCCTAAAAACTGCAGGAACGTACAAAATTTCCTGTGAGGTGATCACATAATTTTGGTAAGCATGGCGATTGTATTCCCTCAGGCGACCGCGTTCCCTCATGAATCGTCATCCCTTTCGACAAGATGATAACAATGGGAGTTTGTCATCTTTTTTTGAAAGGAAAAAGGGTTGACTGCCCAATTGTCCATGCCTCACAACTCTCACACATACAATTTTTCCGGATACTGGAAGCAAAACTTGTCATGATTACTGATTCGGGGCACCTGCGGGTTGGCGCCAACAGCCCCGGGACCTGATTGGCTGTTGGACTCTTTTTAAACTCCCATCTTCCGAAAGGAAGCCGTCAGAACATCTGCGAGCCTATGCTCTCAGCAAGGCAAGTCTTTGTACTCTCTGACACTATCCTGCCCTGTTTCCTGCCTGATACCTGTTGCCGACCTATTTTCTGGACCTTGTTTCTGTTTTTGCTCCTCTGCCCCGGCCATCGACCTGTTTTTCTCGGTGCCAACGACTAACCATGCTCGACACTGAAGGGCCACTTCCGCGTTCCTACTATCTGCTGCCCGTGACCGACTATCATCGGATCGTGGATGCAAGCACTGTTCTCTTTCTTAATAAAAACTGAGCAAAATGAACGCAATTGGGTCCCGTCTCCGTTCCTGGTCTGTGACAAAACTAGGAAGTCGGGCTTCCCCAAAGTGTAGACAAAAAAACGATCAAAGCCTCACCTGCCATCAATTGTTTGTTGAGTCGGTCTTACTGTATATTGTGTTGTTTGTTTTAGTTTGACTGTTTTTGCTTAGAGTGGAGCTTGGATGATCGAATTTTATGGGTTTTTTTTAAGTTGTCTTATAGAAACAAAATAATTTGAGGTAGGTTACTCAAATGACCACATTTTGGCAGTTGTTTTGAAACAATGAAACATTTTGTGGAGTAAATTTGAAGAATACAAAACGACCAAATATTTTCCGTTCAAATGTTTTGATCTCATTTTTTGTGTTATCTTATTTATTAATTTTTTTGATAGAAATTCAAACATGTTAGATGTAAAATAAAATGCCCATTTTTTTGTACATATGTTAAGGGAGATTGTATTTTTTTTGCCACTTGAGTATGCTTTATTGCGTTGTGCATCTGTTAGCTTATGTACTGTTGCTGATTATTGTAATGAGTATTTTTTTTTATATGAACAAAAGTTTTTTACAACTACGAGGGTCTAAATGATATACACTGTGTCTCCATAAAACAAAATAAACCATTTGGGGGCATCTTATAAAAAAAAAACATTTTCAATCCTTTTAACACGGATTCTTCTTTTATTTACTTTAAAATCTTAAATACCCATTGGAGTGCCTCAACAACTGCCCAGTGGTACACGTCCACCCTTTTGAAAACCACTGTATTAAATGACCAGTTAAAAAAAATAAAAATACTCGATTATCGTATCTCCGGTTATCTAGCTATCTAGTCCCTGAGGCCTACAGGTTTAGGGCAATTACTATCATTCAAGGCAACACACATACAGTAAAACCAATATTTTATTTTAAGACTGTTTGCATAAGACAATATATAAGAGGGACGGAATTTAAATTGACATGATTATATGAGAAAACATTAATCAAGAAAAAAATAAAATAAAAAAACATACAGATATGCGTTTGCTCTAGTTTCCATTTACGTTCATGGATAGGTAACTGTGAAAACAATGATTTTTAAATGAAAACATTCACTCAATGTTGTTTGATGACACAACACCAAAGAATGTTTATTTATATTTGTATTTACACACAATGGTCTTAATATGACAATGCTGTTTATACCTTATCAATTCTTAACACTCTATTTGGTTATTTACGCAAAATAAAATATGAAGGAGAGGTGGGCACTGAGCTCGATGTGCCCCTTTGACCTGTGTGAGCTATCTGTGTAGACATTAACGACGACTATTTGATGATGTGTTTGTACAATGTTCCTGGTCTCAAAACAATTAAGCTGCAAACGTACAAAAAATGTAGTCTAGAAATTGAAAACCTGCACGTCGTATACAGGTACACAAATGTATCCGCCATTCAGTTTGAAGACCTTCCTCTCACGCCCCCTTTTCCTTAATTGCTCATTAATGAGATGGAAATATATTTCCAGCACAAAGTTGGTTGGAAGATGCAGCCGGCAAGAAAAGACATAAATCTAAACATTTGAAAAGGAATTAGTAACGGGAGGCTCCCATTCTTGTTCCCTGAAAAATTAATGCGGGCCATGTTATATTTATGATGGCGCTTGACTGTCATTCACTTTCGGCGAACGAGCAGAAATTAAAAGTGACAGCGGGCTCATCAAGAATGAATGCCATTGTATTCTACCAGGAGTGTGCGACAAGGCGGCAAGAGTCTGGTAATAATACATTTAAAAATAACAAAAAAAAAGAAGGAAAACGATGCTGTTTTCTGCCGAGTTCGTCGAGACGCACTGAATGAAGGAATAAGGCCAAGTGTGTGTAATAAAACGCAGAGCTAAGTAAAACTTTTATGCGATCTCTTTTCATTGAACTCGGTTTAAAAACGTAGACATGACTTTTGATTTTTTTTTTACGAGCTCAGATGTGCAAGTGCAGTGCCTAGCAAAACTATTGGCCTCCGAGACACTTTTTGTCATTTTGACGCATTTCAGGCTTTAACTTAAAGCTTATCAACTAAAAACCTTTTTTTAGGAATCAAAGCATGGTATAATCATGTGTGAAGTCGAACCAAATTATTTAAAAAATGTTTATTATATCGAATGTTTATTAGAACGAAAACAAACTGAAAAGGAGGTGAGGCAAAAATATTGGCCCTCTGTTCTCCAAGCTCAGCCAACTGAAACCAGAACTCCCCTGATGAATTTGTTAATGATTTAATGTTGACCTAAATAACCAACAATAAGAAAAAGAGTTAAGTGAGTCTCAATTAAAAAATAAATCCTTTCTGAAAGAACACCATGAAAAGGCATGTTTGGAGTTTGCAAGAGCCCACATGGGAGACATAAACATAATGTGGAATCAGATGCTCTGGTCAGATATGACCAAAATTGAAATTTTGGGCTGAATGCAAGGCGTTGAGTTTGGCGTAAGAGTACCACTGCATATCTCCCTGAAAGCGCATCCCCACTGTCAAACCTTGTGGTGGCAGGATCATGCACTGTGGTTTATTTCCTTCAGCTGATGGGTTGATGGGAAGAAAGATGGTGCCAAATAATGGCGGTTTTGGCAGAAAACGGAAATGGTGTGCAGGTTTACTATCCAACCATCCTAAACATGAGGCAAAATTTACAAGGGAATAGGTTAAAACTAACAATATGTAGATGTTAGGCATATCAAGCTTAAATCCAGACATGAATTCTTAAGTATTTGCGGAAACATTCTAAAAATCTGTGCACAAACGATCACTATCAAACCTTAAAGAACTTGAGTTGTTTGGGAAGGAAAATCGGGCAAATATTTCTGTTTCAAAATGTGCAAAACTTATAGAGACATACCCAAAACTACTTGTGGCAGTGACCGTTGTACAAAGTGTTAACTCAAAGGGGGCCATGTTTTTGACTTACTTTTCAACTTATAAAAGTATGTTGATCAGTGCGTACAAGAGATAATGAGGGTGAATACTTACTGGTGACTTTGATATTTTTTTTTTATATGACAAAGTAAGAATGTAGTATGCACACATATAGGATTGTGTGAGTTTATATGCAAGTACAGTATGTGGCCCGTGTATAAACATGTGTGTATGTCGGTGTATATATGAACAGTACATATATAGATTTCGTAAAAGGGTGAACGCTAATTAGCTATGCTTCTGCTCACTCCTTTCTGGATATGTATTTAGTTTTTATCTTCGTTTGTTTTCTGGTTTATTTAGCGTCCTCATTTTTTTTTTCTTCCACATATTTTTTTTCGAGAAATTGTTTGACAACAAACAGGAAGCCTTGCACTACTTGTAATGTGTATTAAAAATAAATGACAACAGCAACAACAGCAATTTTTATTTGTTAGCACAGTATAAAATGGTGGATGAATATAATTGCCGACCCGCCTGATTAGAAGTGAGAGGTTTAGATTCCGACTGCGCTGCAGTTAAATGGTCAGGTTCCCATGTGAGGCAAATAAATGAAATATTAGTTGATTACATATTTAAATCTCTCTCCCCAGGCTGTCTTCTTTGGCTTGGTTTGCATTATAATGTTCACCAAACTGTTTTCCCAACTAATAGCTTGCAACAACGTGGTCCGACCGCCACCCCCGCCCCGCCTCGGCGCGTTTGGGTGGATATTTTCATAACAAATTACTGGCACACTGAGGGAAAGCCTAAGATTTCATGAGGAGACAGAAGGGAGGAATTTATCTTCCTGCGCTCCGCAAAAGTTGAATATTGTCGGTGAAAGGTCCTCGCAGCGCATCGCCAACGCGTCCACTGGAAGCAATAAGTCAAACTTGTCAAAGGTGCAACATTCGGAAACCCTTTTCTATTGTTTTTTTCTTCAGGTGATGTGCTCTATCTGTTTAAATAGCCAAAATATTATGTCTGAAAATCAATATTTTCTATACCAAGTAAGCCACAGGATCAGATCGATCCTGTTGTCCTGGGATCGATACGTTACTCATCCACAATTTTTCTCAAAGCACCCCTTCTTCATGTAGATAGCACAACACTTCTCTCTCTTACTCAGTGCCTTTGGCCAATCTCTAAGTTGACACAATTTTAGCATGTCTTGTTACCTGGCCTGCTTCTGCAACCTGCCTGCCAGGCAAAAAGAGGGCCAAATCTACACCCCAATACTTACCAGAAGCTACAAATGAGAAAGGCAAACAGGAAGCTCAAAGCAGTGTGGACAATTTTTTCAAATACAAAAAAAGGACAATGGCAGGTGTAATTTTCTGGTGGAGTTGTCCACCGTGGCAACACCACACTTTTACATAAAATATTTTTTTTTAAAACACGCTGCAAAGAGAAACCAGCTGCAACCAAAAATGTAAACATGTTACTGTTCCCGAACAAAAACCTGCAAATCTGTTGTGACTATGGCAACAGAGTAAATGAGGGACAATTAATACTTTATTTGCATTATTGACTTTTTTGTCAAAGTATTATGCAATGGAAAGTATTTTAGTCTGTAGTTCAGTGGTCGGTAACCAACGGGCCTTTCCATTTCCAGGCTATGGGTCATTTGATTTGGGCTGCATGGAAAAAAACAAACAACATGCCTAGACTTCTCTGTTCCCTTATCTTCTTGGCTCATACCTCACTGTGAATGTGTAAAACTGGAGTGTCATGCCCAATTTCGTTGTCACAATATGTTAACCCATTTTGTGACAATGTCAATAAAGGTATATTCTATTCTATTCTTCGTTTTTTGCTCATACTCTTTTTATATGAGTAAACACACATTTGTTCATCTAAAAAAACTCTAAGTTTTGGTGAACAGTATAAAAAGGTTGTACAGTAGTAAGATTTATGGTTCACCATATTTGAGCAATGATTGATCAGTCGCCAAATATCGTTTTGTCAGAGTTAAGTGGTTCAACCTCCAAAAGCTGCTGTTACAGTGTGAGTTTGCCTCCTTTTAGGTGGGCGATAGTGGCTTTTTGTTTGTGTTTTGCGCTGTGCATGTCACAGTTTGTATAATTGTGTCCAGCCAATTCCTCGTTAGCATTTGGGGCTGCCGAGGGTTTTCCTGTTTTGTTTGCTCCCAGTTGGCGCCCATTGGCTGCCCACCGTCTGCTGTTTGGTTGGCTAGCCTGGCATTAGCGCATATTTTGCCGTGTTTCTTGGTTTATTCCTGTCAGGCTTCACGTTTGTTGCTGAAGCTGAATTTTGTTATTCGTTCCCAGATAGCCTGGCTGCTCACTGTGGGTTTTTTTGGTCACCCAGCCATTTTTCTGTTGAGGCTGCAGCCACCTTTTGTTGATCAGTCGTGGTGAGCCCCTGTGTGTTACTTTTGCCTGTAAGCCCTTTTTTGACTGCTCGCTGTACAATTACCGATCCACTGATCCACAAAAACTTCCAAATCTTGGCATAAAATACTCGTAACCTCTTTGACTAATTAGCACTATGACAATATGGCGACTGGCTCAATAGGGTGCTGGTTTGTCCAATTACGTCAAACCTTGAAATGACAAAGACAAGAGATGCTGTTCTTAAAAAAAAATTCGGAAAAAAGAAACAGAATATACAGATCAAAATATATATAGCTTATTATTTCTTTTATTAGTATTTCCTCACATTTTGCATGTTTAAGAATTTCGGAATACCTTAAAGGGATCTGTGAACAGTGATATGAAGTCCAAGGTCGTATTTGAAATTCCAGCCCAGCTTTGTAAGTTCATCATCGTAGTCATATCCGTCAAATCGCTGACGTCTGAAAACAAACAGGGGAGGACGACGATGGCTGGGGGCTTTTGCCCTACCTCAGGTATGTGATTAAAATCAATTAAATCACTCCTCTGGTGTCAACCCTTCGCTATCCCCCCCTCACCCAAAATCTCCTGACAAATGAAAGGACGTTTTAGGAAGGCGGGGATGTTCCGGACCTGTCGCGGATGCGTCGGTGTTTCGCAAATGAGATTAAGATTGGGCTGCGCTGGAATTTCAAAGGCCTGCTTTCCATAAGAGCATGAAACGGCCTCTGAAGAGCGCGCTGGGCTACATGAAGTCGACTTGAAAGTGTCAGAAGTAAAGAGTAACTATCTGGAAAGGAAGGCCACAGTGTTGGTGTGGGCTGGGGAGGGTAGTCCTTGAAATGGGTGAGATGGTTGGGGGGTTATTTACCTGCCTCCACTGTTTCCTGTATGGAATTTGAAGAAAAACTACAAAATAAATAATGGATATTTGTTGCCACTATTGCTGCTGCAACATTCTACAAACATGATGCATTGGGAGCACACACAATACAATGCTTTTTGAACACATATCAAAACAACTGGCCAGAAACTGGATGGATGCAGAGAGTTGTTGCTTCTCTTGTTACTGTAGCTTTTTCCAGTTGTCAATCACAATTTTACATATTGATGTTCACATTTTAAATATTTTATATTTGGAGTTAAACTCCTTCTTTTAAGGCAGATCATAGTCCATTTGTCATTGCTGACGGTTTGTATTTCTGAAAACCCTTGTGGGTTTTATTTTGCTGGAAGTTTTCTGTTGCTAATAGTTAATGTAAATGTAAATGCACGTAAATGTAAATGGTCTAAATTTAAATGCCGCTTTTCAAGTCAATGAAGACCTCAAAAAGCGCTTTTACAATATGCTTCACACTTACATATTCACACACACTCACATACCGGTAGCAGCATCAGCCATTCAAGGCAACTACATGCTTATTAGGGGCATTAGGGATCCAGTGTTTTGCCCAAGGACACTTCCACACAAAACAGGGAGGAGCCGGAAATTGAACCTGCAACCTCTTAATCCCAAGACAAGCTACTGATTGGGTTAGCTTGATTGCATGGCATGTATATTCAGTGAGGGTTGCTATAAAACCCTCTAGAATTTAATACAGTTGGATCTTGGGTCTAAAATAATTTCATGGAAATGGCTCTGGTAGTAAATTAAAGTTTTTTAGGTGATTAAGAACCCTACAATC
The DNA here is from genome assembly GCF_059441175.1 of Urocampus carinirostris. Classification (NCBI taxonomy): domain Eukaryota; kingdom Metazoa; phylum Chordata; class Actinopteri; order Syngnathiformes; family Syngnathidae; genus Urocampus; species Urocampus carinirostris. The sequence goes on from NC_142361.1 coordinate 11,116,760, forward strand.
TTTGATTAAAAACTTTTGAAAGTCATTTTTTGTGTGTGCTTACCCAATGTTTTGCTGCTAATGTAGCTAAAAATATAAAATTGTTTATTTATTATTTTTTTTTTTAGTTTTGGTCATTATTTCATGGTCAAATTGGAACAATAGGAGCTTGTATATGAAAGCTAACAATGACTTCACATTTTTTTGTATGATTAATGTAATCTTGAATCAATTTTGCTTTGTATTCTCTCTCGACAAGTTTTTATAGCCCAAGGTATACCACATTTTCCGTCCGATTAAAGTAACCGAGTAAGATATAGCTTTAATCTTGGTCTTCTTTCGGAAAAAAAAGTCAGAACAAAAAAAAAAAAATCAATCTTGATATTCTATAGCCCTTGTGTCTGTGTATTATGTTGTCTCTGAAGCTGTGTTTAATTGCACAGCTTATCATAAACTTAGTTGGATAAAAGAAAGAAAAAAACGGACAAAATAACCTCCAGCATAAATTGTTAAAAAGGCCTCAATCTATTTACGACACAATATTATGGTTTGTCTGATGCATCCATTAATGAGTGATTCATCTAATATTAATACGTATTAAATCATGTGTTTGGAGTCGATACAGCCCTCACCGCAGACAAATTAAGCCATTTACCCACCATCAATATGGAATCGTTAGATGCCCGTTGTGTATTGTTCTCTCTGGTCGGCGGACCACCCCACTTTACAACACAAGTGTGTGCAAGCGAAGAGCTGGCTGGCGCATAAGCAGGCTTGGGAAGTAACAGCATACATGTAACGATGTTATATCATCAGGATACAAAAATTGTTATTAAATTCTAATACAGTTACAGAAAAAAGATATAGAGTAAAGGCTTATTTAGTAAGAAAAATAAATTACTTCGAATGATTACCATTTATTTAAAAGTGCATATATGTGATGTGCCAAAAGATGAATGTCTATTATCATTTATAAAACAGTCAGAGCATATTGCAGAATAGACATAAATCAAGGCTGCTGATATGTCATTTCCACGTATGGGACCCACAACACAGACGGCTGTTCCGGCATGCAATAAGCACAAGCTCGTTCTCTTGTTTCAATCACTGACACAAGCGATAAAGATGAGGCATACACACTACATACATGCAAAACTATTTATGCTTTTCTTTATTATAAATAAGTGTAACTAACTTATATTCTCATTATCTGTGCCTTAGACCAGTCTTAGGCCTAGTTATGTGTCATCATTGATATGTATAAAAAAAGACAGAAAATGCTATGTAAAATAATTACATATTACCCAGAAATATTCTTTTTTTATCTGTTGAGAAAAAAGTAAATCAATAAAATAATTATCCTGTTACCTATATGACAAAACTTATTTACTATTAGGGATATGAGCAGTATATAATTTTGGTATATGTAAGTAGTAATTTTCTATGGGAATCCTTACACTCTCTACCATTGTTCGTGTGTGTGTGTGTGAGTGTGTGTCTGTGTGTGTGCTTGTGTTAGAGTGTGCATATATACGTATGTAAAAGATGAAAATTACAACTGTTTGATTTTCCATGTGCCGTTGCAGAGAGGGCATCAAAGACACTAGCATCTGACTAAGGTGGACGCCAGTCAATCTGAGATGAATGGACAGCCTAGCAAATCTGTATATTATAATTAATAATTGATATTGTCAAGAGGTTTGTTAAAAAGGACAACTTGAACTTGGACACAAGAGATCCCAATTTATTAGATATTTACACAGTTAACACTTGGTGTGATTAAAACAATTCTGGGTTCTTAATGTGCTCTGAATGTCAACTTAAAAATCAGCAATATCTTGCCTGTCAAGTGAAAAGATAGTTTTGTATTTGCTTAATAAACTATACTCGATGGATAACATTATCATCCAATTCTTTTTCAAGGTAGGACAGTTCATTTGTCTTTAAAAAGATAATGTTTGTTAATGCAACAGCCATCGCAGCCTGGTCATCCTAGAAGGGGGATTACCTCATGTGCGGTCCCTTCTCAAAGTTTCTCCATTTTCCTCATGCTGAGGTTTTTTAGTTTTCCCTTGCCTTAATGTGGGTTTTAGATCAGGGGATGGTGTAATAATAGTCTATAGTTTGCATCAGTCTGTGGTCTTTGCAGTCCTTTGAGACTCCTTTTGATTAAGAGCTATACAAATAAACATATCTCGACTTGACTTGACATATATGCATATATCTTTGTTTGGTATTGGAGTAATCCAAAAGTAAGTAAAAGTAATCACGTTAAATTACTGCAATATTATGGCATTCGGATTCTGTTACTTATTACACTTTTAAACAGGTAACTAGTAACTTTATCAGATTGCATTTTTAAAGTAACCCTCCCTACACTGCGCATCACACTGCAGGCAAGGTGAGCTCAAGCTTTTTTATGAGTGGATCTGCTGTACTTCAGGCGGCCTAACCCCCCCTTTAGAAACATTAGGCAAAAGTGCTAAATCAAAGTGTGGAGTTAGCTCGCTGTGTGTTTAACGTCCCCCTGCTCTTGTCACCGATGACCAGGGGCGGGCCGCCACGTGTCCTTGCCCTATCCCCTCGTGTCCTATCACTCCTTTTGCACTCCTTTATGTGTCCATAGGGCATGGCCGCACTTGCAAAGGCGAACGAGCGTGCATGTTCAAGAAGAGCCTGTTTATGTTTTTTTCAAGCTCGTTTTTTTTATATATTCATCAGATGTCCCAAATTGCTCCCCCTGCAGCAGTTGTTTTATTCATGGTGCCACGGGTCCCTCCTGTTTCATACCTAAATGTTCATCTGTAGCTATCATCATGGTCAACAGGGTCCCACAGGAGTTTTCTGGAAAATCATACCAAATCAAGGGAGATTTTATGGGCTAACTTTGTTCCTGCTGAATGAGCGCTAACATAAAACAAAAAGGGACAGTTAGCTGTATTATAACAAAAAAATGCAATATGTTTATGTAAAAAATGTGGAATATTATGTTTTATGCACAATAGAAAATGTGGTGTCTAAACTACAGCCGCCTTCAGCTTCCTCTAAAGCTTATACTAAGACTGATTGTACTCAGTAACAGCCAAATTGATCATTTTTGTGAAATTCTAAACTAACCTGCTAAGGGCTAGAACATTTCAATATCTGTAAATGAGTAGATAAACCAACAAATATAGTGTTGTTATTTTTGAAATATTTCAATACATTAACTAGAATATTTGGAATTGGGGGGGTTTGGTCACCTAATGACTCCCAATACATCAGTTGGGTTGGGCGAGGGGGCTGGGAATCCCCTCCTCTTTATCGATTTCCCAGAGAGAGTCAGAAAAGACTCTAGCCACCTCCCACACAGGGGACATGGCTGTGGTATAAATATATATATATATATATATATATATATATATATATATATATATATATATATATATATATATATATATATATATATATATATATATATATATATATATATATATATATATATATATATATATATATATATATAGAGAGAGAGAGAGAGAGAGAGAGAGAGAGAGAGAGAGAGAGAGAGAGAGAGAGAGAGAGAGAGAGAGAGAGAGAGAGACAGAGAGAGAGAGAGAGAGATAGATAGATAGATAGATAGATAGATAGATAGATAGATAGATAGATAGATAGATAGATAGATAGATAGATAGATAGATAGATAGATAGATAGATAGATAGATAGATAGATAGATAGATAGATAGATAGATGGCTGTTGCTGTTCTCACACAAAACAAATTTAAAACTCTGGATGCTGAACAAGATCGAAGAAACCTGGTCATCTTACTCCCGTGACAGTTATAAAGGAATGGACAAAATAATCAACATGATAATAAAACTTGCCAGCGTACTTACATCAAGTAAAGGTGGCATTTAACACAAGCTTTTTTCACCAAAAGGATAATCTTTAAGCAGGACAATCGTCGTTGTGGACAACACTCTTATTTTGCAAGTTGTCTCCATATTTTCAGCAAGTGCTTTATGGCACAAATCCTCCCAAGTTTACACAGAACGAGAGACGATTGCAATACTTACATTGATCGTCGAATGTAAACCTACATCAGTCAAGGTTCAGTCTGTTTGTCCTTTTCAAAGTTTTGCACAATGTTACACTAATCAAAATGAGTACAGGAATCAGAATTTTATTTTAAGGCCTGACTCTGTAAAACCATCAATAAGAAAGCTTGGAAAAATACATAGGGCAACACCTGTCAAATGCAGTTGACCAAACTAGCGCAAATGTCCAAAAAAAACAACCACATGATTCGTAGTAGTTGGCAAATTCAGATGTTTTTTTTGCAGGAAAAGCGCAAACATACAAGTGCGACAAGTTGTTTTTTCCAAAAGTGCGTCAAAACTTATGTAGGACGCTGACCTGTATTCGGTTTTGAAGAGCAAAGGAAACGTCTACTTTTTTAACTGTGGCTCTTGTGGGAGCAAAATAACAGACAGTATGTTTATTTGCGGTGAAACTACGCAGCACAAAAGAAAAAGCGTTGCCACGCCGGTGGGGATTTTCTCCCACTCTGGAGGAGGGTACAACCAATATTCCCAATCCATTGCCAGGATTTGTGATTCCACCATATACTATATTCATATATGTGTCTATTATAAATTTTTTCTTCTTTTATTTCTATGTAAGATGATCAAGTCAAGCACGGACGTGTCTTTCATCACTCTGTTGCAGGGTAGAGAGACTTTCAAAATAATCCCTTAAGTAGATGGGTTTTTTCTCATATTTTTGTGGGGGAGTTTTTACTTATTTTAAGAAACAGCAAGATAGCACGCACTCACAATGACAATTACACCCAGATATCTCGCCCCCCTTTTTTTGCCTTCGCCTGCAACACGTTATTATTGCGTCTCTCGACGGGTGATATTTTGTCAAATGAAATGCCGAATTGCTCGGTACTCGGCACGTGAGCCCGAGTGATACATGTAAGTAGAATTAAATTACTCTATAGCATATTACAGCCTCAGCGGGATTTGTGGGCCCCGTTCCTCCATTTTTAATAAGTGCTTATTTCCCCGGGGGGTCTTGTTGGGCACCGGGGGGTCAACAGTGTCCAAGAGGGCAAAGCTTGTTCACCACATTCCCGAGACCTTTAATTGCCGCAGGTTATGTGCGCTATTATCTACCTCTTTCTCTTTCATTACGGAAGGTGCAGAGGTTCGGATTGACCCGTCCTCTCCATTTGGAGAGCGCCCGGCGTGTTTGGCGCACTTCAATTAAGTGTGCCCAGATGAGATTTGTCTAATTAATTATTCCGGGTGCTGTCGGAGCCCCCCTCTCTGGCATAGATAAATTTGCTTTTAAAAGACGCCTGGCCTTATATTGTGATTGTGATACAACTGTAACTGCAATCTACTTTTTTTGGGGTGGGGTGGGAATGGAGGGCCCTGTGCTCCCGGGAGTGTTTGCTCTGACTCAAACATAATAACCCACGGCGCTGTCTGTCTGACTCTCAGCCACTCTCATTCCCGCTTGCAGCTGATGCCGTAACCCCGGACCCCTTCCCTGCAGGCTGCGCTAAAGGCAGGCTCCGAGCCCCCAACACATACACACCTACACACCAAGAAACCTGTAATGCATTCATTTGCACTGATTAGAATGCAGTGTTCCTGAAAAAGGTATTTACAGTTAGTAGTTACTTCATTTAAAAAGTAAATGCGTTATTCACCAGATTACTGACAGCCAAAAGTAGCGTGTTACACTGAAAGTACTCCCAGAATCTGACCCTCTAAAACTGCTTTTAGTACAGCCTCTTAACAAAAGAAAACGTGAACACCAACCTGTGAAAAGTAGGGGTGGGCGATACTCGGGATTTTGGTAGTGATCTGATCCAAGTAATTATATGGTAGTATCAATGGATACAGATTTGATCATTTTTTCTTGGAAATGTCATGATCGTTGAATAGTTCAACAGTTCACCGTTAAGTTAGTTTATATTTACTATAAACCCAGCACAAAGATGTTAAGGCATTAAATGTTTCATTTCTTATTAAATAACTCCATTGCAAACTTTAACAGTATAGGAAATAAATTAATAAAAAAAATCCCATTGCAACTGTTTCAGAACAAAAGCCAAGAGAGTCAAATCATAAAAGGAGCAATGCGACAAAATAACATAGACTGTATAACAATGTCAACTATACATTGTCTGCACTGCTTATCCTCAGTAGGCTCACGGGGTTGCTGGAGCCCATTACAATAATCTTCGGGCAGTGGGCAGGGGACACTCTAAATTGGGAGAGGTGCAATTGTGTGCTTGTCAGTAACACACTTAGCCATAAACGTAAAGAGAAGCTGAGGGGGCTTAGGAAGTAGGGCTGCACCATATACATTCAAAAAATGGTGCAGAAGAGAAGTATCTTTCCCAGGGCAATTTTATCGATCCAAGTATTTGCTTAGTATCAATTATATTGATATTTGGACCCGCCCACCCCTAGCGGAAACCGTGAACCCTTCATATTTCTTTGATTACAGAATCTTGAGAGCTTGCAAATGAACACTGTTGAGAAAATCCAATCAATTTTTCCTATGTCTTTAAACTAAAACTATATTCACGGATTGAGGGTTGGCTGATACATCGAGAACGACAAAGAGGCGATTGTCAAATAGAGAAATTCATAATTCATGATCTGTGTTTAATAAGATGTGAAGTAAGGCACCATGGTTTAACGACAGTTGAGTTAAAAAAATAATAATAACGTGTGATAGTACTCACAACCAGGAAAAGTATTGTGTTACTGACCACCTGATTTCCATATTTTATTTTATTGTTGTAAATAAAGGTTAGATGGGAGTTTATATGCTATGGAGAACATCAAAATAACTGTAGGGAGAAATTCAGCACTCACTGGTATCTGTATTTAGTTGTATTTTTTAGGTACATATAAACCTGCTTACCCTTTTTTGTGTTGTATTTAGCATTGTCCCACGAATTGAGGTAAGAATGTCAATTCATGAGCGACGTTGCAGAGAAAAGTAATTGTGTTCCTTTCTAGTGCGTCACTCCCAACACTGCTCGTATGTCAGCCAGTCAAGTGAGAGCACTACCCACCATACATGCAGATGTTGTGTCTATCTTACTTGACTCGCCTCCTTTAGTTGTAATTAGTTTTAAATGAAGGGCTGTGGGAGTCAAAAGGGGGCGTAAAGAGGGATGAGGGGGGTCTGGTGGTCTGGCTTTATGTGCTGATGAGCACAAACAACAAAAAGTTGTAAAGTTGCATCTGGAGACCCGTTCAATACTGGAAATTGTTTGGTGTGCCCATCAAGAGTCGTATAGTCGGTTTATTTAGGACTGGAGAGTATTTTAACGCGTTGTTTGGCCTTAAAACTTTATTACTTTCTGTCGAGGCTCTGTTTTTTTGGTCTCACCAAATGCTAATTGCGCTAATGTAAATGGTTTAATTTGGTGTAGGAAAATGCAAAATACAATCATGAAGCACATGGCTACCATAGAGGTTCCGTATTTGCTTGAATACACTATATTTTGCATATGACCTTAAGCCAAGGCCTCAAGAGTCCAATGAGGAAAACACTCATCAAAGTAATTTATTTTACTTTTGGCATGTTCGTACTATATTGTTTGTGATAATGTTTACATGTTTTGGGTCCATTGAAAACAGCACACAAATGTTATCTTTAGAAAAGCAAAAAATGCATTTCTAGACAGGATGACCATAACTAACAAATTAAAAAAAAAAAAAAAACTTTCCTAGCCTTTAAAGGTGAACTTAAAATGAGACGGTGTCATATTTGACCATTAGATGTCGCTGTATTGCAGAGTGCAACCAACCCACAACAGCATTTTAGCGATGTCAAGTCAAGTCAAGTCATATTTATGTGTATAGCCATTTATCACAAAAAGTCTCAAACGGCTGGGCAGAGCACAACAACAAGAACAAAATAACTAGAATATAACATGAGTCATATGAAATATTTTTGTAGAAACGGGAATATTTTGAGCAAAATTTCGGAAAAGTAATGTTCCAGACCTCTGCTTGAGACACTACTTCCCAAACTAGGGGCCGGGCAATACTTGGAATTTTGGAACAGATCCGATTCAAGGAAATACAGGGAAATGTGGATCGATACCAATACTTTTGTCATGGCCATTGAATAATTATATTTCAACCTTAGAGTAGACTTTAAAATACAGGCCTACTATGGGGCAAGCAGTCCCCTTTAGCTGTTGTCATCTGTGACAGAAATTAACCAGCGCAGGCTGCCACGTGTGATCAGATAACAGCGAATTTATCTCTGGGCATGGTGAAGCAGCATGTGGCTCATTATCCATCTATTTTCTATAAGGTTTGTCCTCATTAGGAATGCGAGTGAGCCTGTTTGAGCTGACGGCTAACACCTTAGACTTTTCACTGAACACATGTGCTCTGTGTTTATCCTTGTTAGGCTTGTCCAGGTATTTTTCTCAGGATGATTTACCTTTCTTACAAGATTTGGCTAAAGGTTTCTTGTGTTTCTTTAAAAGAAAATGTAGTAGCTGTCTAAATGTGTTCATATTTCATGAATCTAATAAATTCACCTGCCAAATTCTTATCATTAAGAAAGAACAATTAATATAAATGTTGCAGAGAGAACTCAAGAGGAGCTGTCTCGAATAACAATTTTGTTAGTCTCTCCTGTATCCTAAGTTGCTCGGTTTTGCAGACCAAGAAGGAGCACCACAATGAGAACATTTGAATTTTTCGCCACAGTTAAAGAAGTAGACTTTTCCTTTGCTCTTCAAAACCGAATACAGGTCAGCGTCCTACATAAGTTTTGACGTCCTACATAAGTTTTGACATACTTTTGTTTACTGCATTTTATTAATTTGATAGTATGAAAACATCTTCTTTTGGAGAAATTATTTTTTTTTAGTTCATAGACACTAAAAATAAGGAAAATGACATCAATAAAATTTGAACTTGCAGGGAGAATAGTAGAGGACTGTACAAAAGAAACCCTCACAAAGCAAAATTCCAAAATCTGTTCTAAAAGCTGAGCTATTTCTTTGTATGAAATTTCCTAGGTGACAAAAATCAATCCTTAAATGTTTGGAAATCAAAGAACAGCAAAGTTATTGGCTAATAGTGACAATGATTCAAAACGTGCCTAATAGTCAAAATGACGGACAACAGTGAGGAATGATAGTTGAAATGACGAGCAACCCAGGCATCCTATGTATTATCCTTTGCAGGTGTACAGTATTAAAACACAAATGAGGAGAATAAACTGATCAGTTTTTCTTTTAAAGTAAACATTACGGTAAGATTTGTTTCCAATTTGGATAGAAACTGAAACGGATTACTAACATTTGTATTCTTCAAGAGATAGCTGTCAAGCACAGTTGGTCCAAGTGATTTGGCTGCCATGATTTAGCAGACTTTAGAACAAAATATATTTATTTGTTGATGTGCAGTATAGAAGGAAGACTGGAGGTAATTTATGCATTTTTATCATTCATCAATCCATCCATTATCTGCAACGCTTCTCCTCAGTAGGGTCTCGGGGTGCTGGAGCCCATCTCAAATATCTTAGCGCAGTGGACAGGGAACCCCTTGAACTGGTTGACAGTCAGTCATATCGCGGGAGCATATTATTTATCTATTTATTCATTCAAACACAAAAATAATTTGAGTACATATGCAAACATATACAAAATGTAAAGTACTATATCCGACCAAGAGCCTTTAATATGTCACAAATGCAAAAGACGTAACATCAATGTCACAAAGTTTGTTTTTCAACAAAAACACGAGAGCCACAAGTGTTGAATAATGTAAAACTCAAAATTTTGGAAGATCTTATTCCCATTGATTTAGGATCTGGAATCAGTATTGTCACACATGTACGAAAAGTCTTTGGGGCAAACTGGGGCTCCCCCAGGCCAATGCCAAGGTCCAGTTCATCCCTGAAGAGTGGGATAACGCTTTACACCGGAAAAAAAACAGTGATCAGATGATGAAGGTGCTGTATCTGAGTAAGATCAGGAGGCTTCTCTTGCTATCGGTAACCACTTGGTACCCCCTAAACAGGTCAGGCTTTACTTGCCGAATACACACCACAAGTGGTGCCCCGATAACCATTTAAGGGTCCTTGAACTGTGATTTTTGTCTTTGGTAAAAGATGATCTGAGCTATGCTTGTTTTCTGTCGCAAAAGAAACACTCGATTTATCCCCCCTCCCTGCAAAAATGTTTTTTTTTTTCCGTGGGCATGTTGTTTTATAAATAATATTATGTGTCAATCTGTTTCTACTTAATTACATTTTAGAATAATATGGAACTAAAAACATTGAGAAAGATAATTGTAAAATAAATACTATTTTCGGATTTTTCAAAATGCAATAATCTTTTATTTTTCCAATTTTTTTATCATGTTTCTCCTTTTTTTTTCTCTGAACTTTCACAGTGATAAATGCAATGAAAATGGTATTGCAGGGGGCGAGAATTCTACTCTATTCGCGTGGGTTTACTTTGCTGCTAAGTAGCATCAAGGAGTCGTATTCTATGGTAGACCACTTCAAAACGAAGCCTGGTGGACTCGGAAAGTCCTCGCGAGGGGATCGGCTCACTTTTTACCTGAGCTCGAGGAGGCTCGATTTTAGTCTCAAAAGAAGGGAAAGTGAACTAGTGATCAATATAAATGCAGGTGTTTGGAGGATTGATCGGTAATAGTCCCTCGAAATGGGGGTGGGTGGGGGTGGGTGGGTGCCCAGGGAAAAAAGAAGAAATGAAATCACAGAAAAGAAAGTGAAAAGTTAAGTAGGACACTATGAGCCATTCCCTGGATAGAAGCGTTGGAAAAACGGCGGCTTACAAATGAAAAAGAACAGAGGAGCAATGGTTGGGGAATTCAAAAAAGAATAATTAAAAACTCAAATCGGCTTCTTAACTGTGAGAAAGACAACGTGAGTGGGTTTTTCCCTTTTTTCATACTCCTTTTTTTATCCTTGCAAAGCCACCAACAAGAATACACTGGGACGATAACTGCCTCAGCCGTAGGCTATTAAAATATTAACCACCGCTGTCCGAGCTGGGACTTTCCGAGTGGTACTATCCTCCCCGGATGGAGGGCCTGTGAGAAAGGCTCTACTCCCGTTCGCTGCCCTGTGGGATGCTCGGGCTTGCATGAGGAAGCGTTTTAATGTTTCTCAGATGCGGGAGAGCGAGCCAGAGAGAAAAAGTGAGCGTGAGAGGAAAGAGAGGAAGCTTTGACAAGGAAACTATCCAGGGTGTGATTTAAAGGTGTGCACACAGGGAGCCAGGTACTGCAGCTGAGGGCCTGTTAAGACACACGCTCGCTTTCCAAAGGAGAAGGAACTTTTTTTTCCCTTTTTTTTCTGAAATTCCCAAGCGGCACAGCTGAACTCGGTCCCTTACGTTGAAATCATTTTTATGACATGAAACAAGAGCCGGAATGCTGCTGCCGCTGCTACCTGACACTCTTCCACTAAAACATACAGAGAGTCAAACACATGTCGGAACAAAGTGTTCGAAAATGAAAGCTAAATCATAAGTTGGTTTCTTTTATATATGGTGTTGGAAACTATAATAAAGAGTTGGTTGTTTTACTGATGACTTTGTTGTAAAAATATCGATGTTAGATTCCACGCTTTTTATTGGGTTAGAAGCACATTGCTTACAATTCTGAGTGACATAAATCTGGGAACTAGTTTAGTAACAAACACTAATCCCTTGTTTTTTTGCGGGGATGCGTTCCAAAAAGCGATAGTCAAAAAAAATGTATGTATTAAATGTTACATTTTGTAGGTGGACCCAACCCAGTAAGGCCAAAACAGAGGCAGATGTGTTTAAAAACGAAAGTTGGTACAACAATACAAACAAACCAGTGCACAAAACACTAAACACCAGTAGCTGAGGGACGGGCACTGGAAAAGCTGTGGTCAATCATGGACAATCCATCGCATCCACTACACAGCATTATCTCCAGACAGAAGAGCAGTTTCAGCGACAGACTGCTGTCACTGTCTTGTTCTACGGACAGACTGAAGAGATCTTTTCTTCCTCATGCCATGAGGCTCTTTAACTCTACCCGGCAGAGTAAAAGCCCACAGTAAACCACACCACCTACATAGCATATTACCGAATCTTATATGTATTCTGTGTAGCACTATTAAGTTATTCTATATAACACGCTACAGTGGGCATTTGCACGTCACACTGGGTATTTGTATATTGTATTCTTTTTGCTTTATTATTGTATTGTTCTCAGCTCAGGGATGCTGCTGGAAATGTGAATTTCCCTTCGGGGATGAATAAAGTATCTATCTATCTATCTATCTATCTATCTAAAATGTCCCAAAAAAAACATCCACCCATCCATCCATCCATCCATCCATTATCTGCATCGCTTATCCTCAGTAGGATCGCGGGATGCTGGAGCCCATTTCAGATGTCTTCGGGCAGTAGGCAGAGGACACTCTGAACTGGTTGCCAGCCAGTCGCAGAGCCCACAGAGGCAGATCAATTCTCATTCACACCTAGGGACAATTTGAACCGGCCAATCACCCTAACATGCATGATTGTGGAATGTCGGAGGAAACTGGAGTGCCCAGAAGAAAACCACACAGACATGAGGAGAACATGCAAACTCCACACGGGGAGGCCGCAGTAGCTGGATTTGATCTTATGACCTCAGAATTGTGCCGCGGACGCGCTGACCACTAAACCGGACATATTAGTGGAAGGCATCCAAAATGACAAGCATATGGCAACCAGTCTGACAATGTCAATTACCTGACACAACATGCTGTCAGAGCTGTCAATACAGAGTCTTAGGATAGTTATCTACAGGTTTTGGAAGATTGGGCACAGGTGTGTCCAGTTCCACACCCAGCTGGGACTCTCTGGGGTAAGGTGGTGAGCTAGATCTGGGCATCAAATACTCTATACATTGAAAACCAAAGAACAAACCCTAGGCTCAAGCATTTGTTTTAAAAAGTAAACCTACAGTATTTCCTTAAAAAGTATTTTTACAAATAACTTTTATACTGTCATATTACAATTTTAAACTGTTACCATTGCTATTATAATTATTGTTATAAACATTATTATTACTATTATTGTTACTATTTAGAAAAAGTACAAAAGTGTTTGACACTGCCGTTAGGCCAGGCAATGAAGATATTGTCATTCCTTAAACCAGTCATTGGTACAGAAAAGGTTAGGAACCCCTAGCGTAAACCACCAAAGGAGTGACAAAATTCATTTCCCAAGCTGTTTGGTGAGTTTAAATCCAGTAAGATATTTAAATTGAAACAGAAAATAAGTCTAACGATGCATGAAAAGCTAATAATTTACAAGACATATGTGTTTGCTGACTTTATTTAAACTTAAATTGTAGTCATATGTTCAAAATACAGTGTGGTTGTGTACTAGCAATGATATATGTATGAGCATTTGTTTACTATTAGTTTTAAGACTTTAATAGTGCGGGCAAGGGACATTTTGTGCAGGAGTTTGTTCAATGCTGTGCTCTTAATTAAAACAAAGTACTTGTCAATGCCAAGATCCGGCACATGTCAAGTCAAGTCAAGTCATGTTTATTTGTATAGCCCTTAATCAGAGTCTCAAAGGGCGGCACAGACCACAGATAATTGCAAACCACAGACTATTATCACACATCCCTTGATCCAAAACCTACACGAGGGCAAATAATACACAGATATTGTCAACATAAAATATAGGTTATTCATGTGCTATAGAATGTAAGTGTGTTTTAAGCTTGGATTTAAACATTTTCACAGAGGTTGCAGATCGAATCTCAGGGGGAAGAGCATTACACAGCAACGGGGCCAGAATGGAGAACGCTCTCGTACGTGCAGCTCTCTTCTTGGCTCTTAGGATCACTAGTAGACCAGTATTTTCAGAGCGAAGGCTCCGGACCGGAACAAAGGGTGAAAAGAAATCTGAAAGATATGAGGGAGCAAGTCCATGCATGATTTTGTATACTACCAACAGAACCTTAAAATCACAACTTAAGCTAACAGCGAGCCAATGCAGGTTAGCTAAAATCGGGGTAATGTGATCAAAAATCCTTGAAGAGCGGGATGACGCATACTTCAAAAGGAGCTACGACCAGATGATGAAGGTGCTGTATCTGCATCATATCAGGAGGCTTCTCATGCTACTGTAACCCATGGAAGAGGGAGCAAACTCCAAATCAAAATTAGACATGAACTTGAACCGTGAAAAGAATAAAACTAACCCTGTTTAAATGTTAAGCAAGTTCAAATTTTATAAAAAAGTCTAATGACAAAAAGGGGACATTTTCTTTCTGTGATTGTAATCTTGATTCAAATATTTTAATTTCCTGAAACAATTTGAAAATATTAAATAAGAATTATGGGACTTCATACGGACACAGGGCTTTGTGTGACACTTTGAACTTGAATCTATCCATCCATCCATTATGTGCACCGCTTATCCTCAGTAGGCTCGCAGGGGTGCTGGAGCCCATCCCAACTATTTTCGGGAAGTTGGCATGGGACACCCTGAACTGGTTGCCAGCCAGTCATAGGGACAAACAACTTACTTGCTCATTCACACCAAGGGACAATTTGGATTTGGACCGGCCAATTAACCTGACATGCATGTTCTTGGAATGTGGGAGAAAACCGGACTGCTCGGACTAAAACCATACAGACACAAGGAAAACATACAACCTCCCCACGGGGAGGCTGCGGTAGCTGGAATTGAACCCTGAACCTCCGCACCATGGGGCCGCGTGCTAACCACCCGACAACCGTGTTCAGCTTGAATCTGATGCTTTTTAGTATTTATATGATCCCGCTTGGTGACATTATCCGCAAGTATAATATTAGTTTCCATTGCTATGCAGATGACACTCAACTGTATGTGCCACTGGAAAAAAATGGACATTTAAGTTTTAGAAATCTGGAGGATTGCCTTACTGAGATTCAAAGATGGATGTCAAATAATTTTTTACGCCTTAACCCAGAAAAAACTGAAATGTTGATTATTGGTCCAGCTCACTGTCGTCATTTGTTTTCAAACATTACCCTGAACCTAGACAAATATAATATCACCCATAGTGACTCGGTCAAAAATCTAGGTGTTATATTTGATCCTAATCTGTCGTTTCAGTTACATGTGAAAAATATTACTAGAATAGCTTTCTACCACCTCCGTAATATTGCGAAGATTCGTTCAATGCTGTCCCAATCAGATGCAGAGATTTTAATTCATGCGTTTATTACTTCTCGGCTTGATTACTGTAATGTATTGCTTTCTGGTCTCCCGATGTCTAGCATTAAAAGTTTGCAGCTGGTTCAGAATGCGGCAGCTAGACTTTTGACTAAGACTAAAAAGTTTGAGCATATTACACCTGTATTGGCCAACTTGCACTGGCTCCCAGTCCACTTAAGATGTGACTTTAAGGTTCTCTTATTAACATATAAATGTTTGCATGGGCTTGCACCCTCTTATCTCTCTGATTTGATTTCCCCCTATGTTCCTGCACGGAGTCTGCGCTCGGAAAATGCCGGTCTACTTGTGATTCCGAGAGCCAAGAAGTCTGCGGGCTCGAGAGCGTTCTCCATCTGGGCCCCGGTGTTGTGGAATGCCCTGCCTCTGGAGATAAGATCTGCAACCTCAACGGAAGTTTTTAAATTGAGGCTTAAGACACACTTCTATTCCAAAGCATATGATTGATGCCCACCTCGTATTCTGTTTTGTCCTGTCTTTTTCTGAGGCCTGCCTGGCTGATACGAAGGAGAAGGATGATTTGGGATGGGTCAGCGGACCGGGGTCTGACCTGCAGCATGTCAACCCCTGCATTTACCAGCTGGCGTCGTCGTTGATGTCATGCTCTTTCCGGACATTTTCAACATCTTACCTAGTGTTTACTATTCTGTGTACAGTAATGCTAATTGTAATTCACCCTGTTCAATCCTGGAAGGGGGATTACCACATGTGAGGTCCTTTCTCAAGGTTTCTCTTTTCTCCTCACACTGAGGTTTTTGAGTTTTTCCTTGCCTGCATGCTGGTTTGCTAGTTTAAGATCAGGTAATTGTGTAATTTTGTAACTGTAATCCTGTGCAGTCCTTTGAGACATTTTTGTGATTAAGGGCTATATAAATAAATTTGACTTGACTTGACTTGACTTGATTAAAAAATATTGTGTAAATCTGAAAAACACCCAGTAAGACAGAATGAGCTATATCTCTAGATACTTCATTTGCTGATATCACGTTAAATCCGTTTTTTTTTCTCGTGATGTCAACGTAATATTTGACAATTTTGCAAAATATCAAGTATTAATATATCAATCCTTATGTCGTATCCCCTGTACTCTTTGCGTAAAAAGCTGAGGTTTCAATTTTTTTCTCGTGCTTTTTTTAATGAAAAGACAAAAGTTCCGGGAGAGCAGACTAAAAAACATTAAAGGCAAACATTTCAAGCGTGACATGATGTGGTAACACTATTAAATACTGTTATAAGCTTCCTCTTTCGCTTGACATCTCTCTTAAAGCTAAATGGAATCGAGCCCTAATTAATGTCACTGATAAGCCATGTGGAGTCCTCCTGTTTGCCCTGTCAAAATGACTGCTGCACCATTAAAAATTCAAAGCCAGAGCTCCAGTATGTGGCTTTCTCAATATAATAGGCAAAGTACTATCCTATAATAACATATATGAGCAGTTACTTAGCCGTGAGCACACACCCACTTTTTTATTAAGTTTCATAGATAAGAGCAATTATTTCTGCGAGTGTGCTCTCTGCCAAATGCGAGCTAGTGAAAAAAAGACGAGCGCCGCCTTTGATTTGCCAGACAAAATACAAGAGTGTATTTTTATCCGCCTTAAAAAGAGTGCCAGCTTTGTTCAGGTGTGCAGTGTTTTAAACGTAATGAGAGTTTGTGTCGTAGAGGGAGAATCGCTGGATTACCATGTACTCCTGGTTAGACACTCACATCTAACGCTGTGGCTGCAAAATCTAGTGAAACTGCAAAAAATATCACAAATAATTTTAATTCTTCTTATACACTTGACTCGTTCACTCCCATGGATAGCAAAATACATCAAACTAGAGTGAATGTACATTAATACTCAGTATAACAGCTTCTACATATTTGTTTCCTCAGTACAGTAGAAATATGGAGTGCATCAGGGGAGGCAAGTAAGGCAGTGCCTCACCTGTCATGAAAATATGAAAACAATTAAACAGTAATATTTGCGTTATTTTGCATTCAACTTCAAGTCAAGTCAAGTCAAATTTATTTATATAGCCCTTAATCACAAAAATGTCTCAAAGGACTGCACAGGATTACAGTTACAAAATTACACAATTACCTGATCTTAAACCAGCATGCGGGCAAGGAAAACTCAAAAACCTCAGTGTGACGAGAAAAGAGAAACCTTGAGAAAGGACCTCACATGTGGTAATCCCCCTTCCAGGATTGACCAGGGTGAATTACAATTAGCATTACTGTACACATAATAGTAAACATAAGGTAAGATGTTGAAAATGTCCGGAAAGTGCATGACATCAACGACGCCCCCAGCCTGCAAACCAGTCCAGAAAGTCTATGACGGCCACGACGCTGCCTCCCGTCTCTGCCAGCCGGTAAATGCAGGGGTTGACATGCTGCAGGTCAGACGCCGGTCCGCTGACCCATCCCAAATCATCCTTCTCCTTCGTATCAGCCAGGCAGGCGTCGGAAAAAGACAGGACAAAACAGAAGGTGGGCATCAATCATAAGCTTTGGAATAGAAGTGTGTCTTAAGCCTCGATTTAAAAACTTCCGTTGAGGTTGCAGATCTTATCTCCAGAGGCAGGGCGTTCCATAACACCGGGGCCCGGATGGAGAACGCTCTCGAGCCCGCAGACTTCTTGGCTCTCGGAGTCACAAGTAGACCGGCATTTTCCGAGCGCAGACTCCGTGCAGGAACATAGGGGGAAATCAAATCGGAGAGATAAGAGGGTGCAAGCCCATGCAAACATTTATATGTTAATAAGAGAACCTTAAAGTCACATCTTAAGTGGACTGGGAGCCAGTGCAAGTTGGCCAATACAGGAGTAATATGCTCAAACTTTTTGGTCTTAGTCAAAAGTCTAGCTGCCGCATTCTGAACCAGCTGCAAACTTTTAATGCTAGACATCGGGAGACCAGAAAGCAATACATTACAGTAATCAAGCCGAGAAGTAATAAACGCATGAATTAAAATCTCTGTATCTGATTGGGACAGCATCGAACGAATCTTCGCAATATTACGGAGGTGGTAGAAAGCTATTCTAGTAATATTTTTCACGTGTAACTGAAACGACAGATTAGGATCAAATATAACACCTAGATTTTTGACCGAGTCACTATGGGTGATATTACATTTGTCTAGGTTCAGGGTAGTGTTTGAAAACAACTGACGACAGTGAGCTGGACCAATAATCAACATTTCAGTTTTTTCTGGGTTAAGGCGTAAAAAATTATTTGACATCCATCTTTGAATCTCAGTAAGGCAAGCCTCCAGATTTCTACAACTTAAATGTCCAGTTTTTTCCAGTGGCACATACAGTTGAGTGTCATCTGCATAGCAATGGAAACTAATATTATACTTGCGGATAATGTCACCAAGCGGGATCATATAAATACTAAAAAGAAGGGGGCCAAGTACAGAGCCTTGAGGAACACCACAAGGGACATTAGATTGTTTAGAGGTCAGATTGCCATAGTTAACACATTGCATCCTGTCTGACAGGTAGGACCTAAACCACGAGAGTACAGTTCCTGAGATACCAATGCGTTCTAGACGAACCAATAATATGTTGTGGTCGACCGTATCAAAAGCAGCGCTGAGATCCAGCAGCAGTAACATTGATGAGGCACCAGAATCTATTGTTAAAAGGAGATCATTGGTTACTTTAGCAAGGGCTGTCTCAGTAGAATGATTTGCCCTAAATGCTGACTGGACAGTTTCAAAAAGGTTATTTTCTGACATGAAGTCATTTAGCTGCTGTGCAACGACCTTTTCAAGTACTTTCGCAAAAAATGGCAGATTTGACAC
Organism: Urocampus carinirostris; assembly: GCF_059441175.1. Lineage (NCBI taxonomy): Eukaryota > Metazoa > Chordata > Actinopteri > Syngnathiformes > Syngnathidae > Urocampus > Urocampus carinirostris. The sequence continues at coordinate 11,135,815 of NC_142361.1, forward strand.
TGGCCTATAATTACCTTGGCTTTCTGGGTCAAGGTTAGGTCGCTTAAGCGTGGGTTTAATGACGGCAGACTTGAAGGCTACAGGAACAATACCCGAGGATAGCGATATATTAATAATATTTAAAACTGATGGTCCTAAGATCCCAAACAGATCCATCACCAGTGAAGCTGGAAACGGATCAAGCAGGCACGTAGTTTGTTTGGCCCTACTGACCATCTATGTTAGATTATCAAGGGACAAATCATTGAAACTGGAGAATGTTTCTGAACAACCGCTGACACAGTCCATACCTAGCACCTCCACATCTTTGATATAGGAGGAGGAAACAGAGCGTTCTTTTAAAATTTCATTCCTGATTAGTTGAATCTTTTTATTAAAAAATTCCATAATGTCATTAGCAGAATAAGTGCAACCATTTGGGTTAAGTTGTTGTCTGGTAAGTTTCGCCACTGTGTCAAACAAAAATTTCGGATTATTCTTATGTTCAACAATAATCTTAGAGAAATACGAAGCTTTAGCTGAGGCAAGAGCTACTTTATATTTCAGCAAACTGTCACACCAGGCCAGTCGAAAAACCTCCAGCTTAGTAGTGCGCCATTTTCGTTCAATTTTTCTGCAACTTTGTTTGAGTAACCTAGTTTCTTCAGTAAACCAAGGTGTATTCTTCTTGGGTCGGAATTTATACTTTAGGGGCGCCACAGAATCAAGAACATTTACCAAAGCAGTATTGAAGTTGTTTGTAAGTGAGTCAACATGGCCGTCACAATTTTGGACTCCTTTTTTCATTTCAATAAAATCAATTTTTACATTATATTATGAATACTATTAATACATTCGGTAGAGAACGTAGTGTTGTGCAAAGCAATTACAGATGCAGAGTGAGGCACACAATTTTCTTGCCCCGTGGCAAAGGACGATGATGAGACCAATAATTCTGATTTGGCGCTCACATTAGCCCCAAACAACAGTATACTGAATACTGAAATAAAATGAGATAAACCATGCATATTTTCTTATAGCTCTCTTGATAATATTGAAACAGGCACAAAAAGACAAATTTCCTTTTTATGAAACTCCCCAAAACATAAACGTAACATGAAAAAAATCTGGATCTGTTTTTTAACATCAGAAATGTAGTTAAAAGAATGAGCTCAGGGGAGGGCCTTCAGAAAGGATTGGACTTTCTTATCTGAAGGCTTCACTCCCTGGCCTCTCTACAAGTTCGAAATCCGCTGATGTCTTCGTCATTTTCTTGAATGTATATACTAAAGTTTAACTTTATCAGATGTAATAATGTATCAAGATAATCTAAGCGGCTCTAGAATACGTTCTTGCAGGCCTTGACTTTGACATATGTAGCTTAGAACAATTAACCAATGTTGGAAGTTTTTGCAATTTTAGTAGCCTGTTCAGCAGCACCTGTTATCTTGAAATAATTCTATGATCAGACCAATGTTGATATGTTATATCCTTAGTAAAAATGTATGTGTACATTTGTAACAAAGAGCAACTAGCACACCCGTGTGAGTGCTGCATGAGATTACGAAAACAGTGGCGTGCGGATCAGACCGTCTCACTTTAAATTGTTAAAGTTGCCTCGAGTCCGCCGACGAAGTGTTGTCATTTTTGTCAGTGCGGGTCAAAATCTATGCCGCCAAGTGTGTCCTCGTTCCCAGTCGTCTCCCGCATCACATCCCCGCTTTTGTCCCCGCGTCGGCGTCCCACATCTCAGCGGGATGGAGAGCTGCGCAAGCCTGGCCGCTTGGCAGATGGAGCAGATGAGGAAGGTAGGGATTGCTTAATCCCTAATCTGCTGTCTCTTGGCCGCTCTGGACCACGGAGGAGAGACGGAGGGAGGGATGGAGAGAGGGAGCGGGATGAAGGAGAGGAAGAGGGCGATGGAGCCAGCTAGATGGAGCCAGCTGTCAGATGGAGAGTCTTTCATGGTCCTGCGCACACAACAGCTGCACAGGGCCCGCCTGCACGGCTCTGCATTATTAAGCATCTTTTTAGTTGGTTCCAGATGCAGAGCTAGCTGTGTTTACCCAGCCTTTGTGCTCTTGCACACCCTCCAACCCATCCCAAATTCCCCCCACACCAACTCCTCGGTGCTCCACACCTTCACTTCCGATACGTCCCCTGCTTCCTTGTCGGTGCGGTCAAAGCGGCGCCGTTTCAGTATGTAATGTAGCGGCAAATGACCTTGACACCCGTAGGTCGCATTAGCACTTCGATACTTTGCCTCATTGCGTTTCTTTCCGTCTGCGCCATTTGATCACTTGAACATGTGAGGTTCGAACAACTTTTGGGTTTTTGGTGGAAGGAAATTGATGTGGAGTCTTCAAGGTTGAGCGAGACAGGTTTTGAACTACGCCCGGTAGTTACAAGAACTGAGGTAACTGTTTGAAATATACATTTTTAAGGGTGACAGGGAGGTGAATAGAGGAAAAACTGGACTATAATGTGAACCTGATTATAAGCCATTCTCATTACTTTTGTGGAGGGAAAAAAAGGTTGTACATACTTGGGCCGCACCAAAGATGCTCCACAGAAACAGTTTTTAAGGTTTTAAAAACATACAAGAACTCAGAGGTGGGCAAACCGTTTTATACGGGGACGCTTTGGGTCAAAGAAATTGGTAAATTGGCCAGATAGGAAGAACATAATCACTTACTTGATTTATTGGATCTGTCGATACAGAGTCTTAAATCCAATACTTCAGCACTACATGAGAAAAAAACTGGGGACAAGAGTGCCACCAACCCAAAAACAAACTTGTATGAGTAATTTTCTTTTACCTTTATATCTAATGTTGATATATTCTTCCCCATTTCTGTTTGGTGGGTTGGAATAATCAGCCTAAAGGGCAGTCTGGGTCCGTGAGCCGGCGTTTGCCTAGTACTGCAGTACTAACAATTGAAGTAGCAATGTGTATTACTTAGCACGTCCTAGGTTTAAAAACAAAAAAAAAAAAAAAAACGTATGTAATTCAATATATATATATATATATATATATATATATATATATATATATATATATATATATATATATATCTCATCTCATCTCATTAGCCGCACCGCTTATCCTCATTAGGGTCGCGGGGGGGCTGGAGCCCATCCCAGCCATCTCCGGGCAGTGGGCAGGGGACACCCTCAACTGGTTGCCAGCCAATCGCAGGGCACACAGGGACAGACAACTCATTCGCTCATTCACACCTAGAGACAATTTGGACCGGCCAATTCACCTGAAATGCATGTTTTTGGAATGTGGGAGGAAACCAGAGTGCCTGGAGGAAACCCACGCAAGCACGGGGAGAACATACAAACTCCGCACAGGAAGTCTGGAGCTGGATTTGAACCCACACAGGAGGTTCCCATGACATGAACTGTGCCGCACAAGCGCTAACCACTGCCCCGCCGTGCTGCCTATATATATATATATATATATATATATATATATATATATATATATATATATATATATATATATATATATATATATATATATATATATATATCTCATCTCATCTCATTAGCCGTACCGCTTATCCTCAGTAGGGTCGCGGGGGGCTGGAGCCCATCCCAGCATATATATATATATATATATATATATATATATATATATATATATATATATATATATATATATATATATATATATATATATATATATATATATATATATATATATATATATATATATATATATATATATATATATATATATATATATATATATATATATATATATGTATATATATATATGTATATATATATATACATATATATATATATATATATATATATATTGATTTGAGTAATAAGCTAAACTACATATTAAGGTGCATTTGTTTAAATACTAGTATTTCAAGACATGTTGTATTTATTTTACATACCATGACAGAGAGAGAACCGAAATTGTTGTCCACCATCTGCCCTCTATGGATACCACAACAGAAATCAAAAGCCTCTGAAAAAAAATAAAAAATAATAAGAAAAAAAATGTGGTTTTGTCACTTAGAGCCTCTGTAGTTTGTATTCTCCCTTGTGCTTTGTATTACTTGCTTTTGCTTGTACTATACTGGTGGCTGGCAACCCAAAATGTCCAGAGAAGCTTTATATAAACCTCATACGGAAGGCAACACATGCTGTTTTGTAAAAGTATACGTACTGTTTATATCTATATTCTATAAACAGATTATTATTACCCAATCCTATTGTAAATATCTCCAAGAGATTGTGTCGAGATTGAATGGCCTGGAAGAGGGAAATGTGTTAATGGAAAAACTGTTTAGTCAGCAAAACCAAGAGTCGTGTTTTTTTTTATTCATTTCTTCTTTTTTTGGTAAACATTTTCACCTCTAGAGTGACCTACCTGATTGCTTGTGAAGGATTGTAATTTTGGCCCAACTCATTCTGGCCTGGGACAGAAGAATGTATTTCTTTGAAGGCTGCTAAGTCAGCAAAACCATTGGAAAATGTTAAGAATGTATGTTTTTCCTGCAACAGAAAAAACATATTTTCCATTATAAAATGTTTTTCAAAAAGCACCAGGGAGCCAATAAAGCCAAAGAGCCACTGTTGCCTACCCCTAAACGATACAATACCTGTATAGCGACATCTAGTGGTCAAATATTACACAGTGTCCCTTTTAAGTTGCACCAAAGACAGCAAACAGAATATTGTTAATGTTTGAATAACATAAATTAGTTTTCCTTTCCAAACAATCCCAGTATCAATATTTTTTTACAAAATGAAACAAGTAAAATCTATTTTTGTATTTTAAAAAAATCCCATAAACAAAAATGGTTACACTATGTTTGGTGTCATCGTGTAACTGAAGACAATGCCTTATTTTTACATTCTTTTTTTTGTCTCCATGTGTATTCATTCATCCCGACTATTGTCATTAATTTATGTTGTTAAGAGAACAGCATTTTTACTTTTTTTGCCACCATGTCATTTATTTTATTTTAAAGATTGATTGAAGCAAATGAAACCAAATATAATTGAATGGACAAAATAGCGATATTGCTGCAGCACAAGACTAATTTCACAAAAAGCTATGTTGTTAAGAATCCTGGTTGACGTTTTCATGCGTAGTTGGAGAAACCGCTGGGGGTCAATTTGTTCATGGCATTCTATTTGTAACAGGCATGTTTTGGCCACCTGTTAACTTTTTCAAGTTCCGTAAGAGTCACAGCGGATATGTATGTTTGTGGCACTTTCCAATTTCCCTACCAAATGATACAATTTTGTGTGTTCTAATGCACAACCTGATTTGCCATATCTCTGTTTTGTATAAGCTACATGGTAAAAAAAAGTAGCGGTTAATTGTCATGTTTTATGGTAAATTAATACAGTCTGCTGGGTCAATTAATATGTTAATATAATTTTTTTCAAAATATGGCTCAAAACACAGTTTTTAGTCTCGCTTTTAATTGATTTTTTTTCATTTAAATTGATAATTTCAACTATTACTGTATTATATTTTAATCTCTATTAATTTTCCTTCATGTTACTTAATTATCCAATGTTTATGTTATTATCTTTTAAATTTCAGTGTGTGTTGATGGGTGCAGAACTTCAAACTGAATCTGCCTCCCTTCGATCCCTATCCTCACATAGTTGGACTGTGTTTTTACATCTTTTCTCACACAATCAAACACAAGTCGTGTGTTTGACTTTCTTGAATGTTGGGTGAGTAGAAAAGGCGAGGTGTGGAGGGGGTCATTGTCCATTCAATGTTTTTATATAGCTTTTAAGTTGCATTTTGCTTTGTGAAATGTGCAATTGAGAAATGTTTTGATTTGAAACACATTTGGGATTTTTAATTTGACACTGACTTTGAAATTAAGCCAGCAACTTGGATCATTATTCAATTTCCTGAGAACCTTACAGTCAGCCAGCCAGATACATCTTAACCCTACTCAGTAGGTTTAAAATAATGTCAAGTCAAGGCATGTTTATTTGTATAGCCCTTAATAACAGGGAGTCTCAAAGGGCCTCACTGATTATTGCAAACTACAGACTATCATTATACCATACCCTGATCTAAGACCGACATGAGGTCAAGGAAAAAACTCAAAAACCTTAACATGAGGAAAAGGAAGAAACCTGCAGCTTTCCATTTAATTGGAACATTAAAAAGGAGCTTAGAAGACTCATCCTTGCCTCATTTCGATGTGCACCACAGACTTAGCATTAAGAATATGTATTTTGTTTGCTGCTATTACTATTTGTGCAAATCGAATACCAACTGTTTGTTCCGGATTATTTTCTCACAATTTGTATTGTTCTAACCTCTTTACTTTGTGCAAAACGACATACCAGATCATGTCCGTCTCCAATTCTCGTCAGTTCAAACTTTATTTTATGTCACTGGGACATTTTTTCGGTTTCATTTTGATCCGCGTAGGATTTAAGGTGTTTTGACTTTGTGTGAGGTTGCATTACAAAGTCGTTTCCCTCTGACAGGACATTGAAGAGGAGCAAAATGGAAAGGGAATTACAGTATAAGCAATGTTTACAAGCATGCAATTACACAGTCCTTTAAGCTTGACTTTCACTGTTTAATGCAACGCTGTGCAAAAACACAAACACGTGCACATACACAAAATTAATACTCAGTGAAAACTCAACACAAGAGCCAAAATTTCAACCCATGACCAAGGGTATGCTTACCACTACTTGTCAAATATGCCCCTTTGGGAGTAATATTATTACTAAAGTGTTGGTCAAGAGTTGTTTAAGGCAATAGAAGAGGCAAAAACAGTTCAATCTAAGACGACTGCAAAGCCCGTACAGGGATTCAAAGCTGCAACACTTTGACTTTGAGGCAAACGTGCCTAAAGCTGAGGTGATGTGCTGCTTACAAGGAACATTACTCCACTATTGCATCATCCAACACAAAGTAATTTCTATTAACGTGAAAAAAAGGAAAGTAATTGTTTGTAACAGTCGTTGGCTTAAGACGATCCATGTCACGCTTCATGTTCAAACCGTTTCTGGAGTCCCTAAAAAGATTTAGATGAAGAAAGAACAAGATAATATAGAATTGAATCAAATTGTCTTAATTCTCATTTAAATCAACATTTTAAAACATTGTATGCAACAAGATGACATGGCACTCTAGGGCAAATTTGTAATAAAGACTTGGAGAAGAAAAAAAGAGAAAAGCTTTTCAGGATATAAGGCAGAAAAATGCATGATTACAAAATAAGAAATAAACTGAATATTCTGGGCTTTTTAACAAGACGAGGTCCTTAACAATACAACCATTGACAAAACGGCTTAGTATTGTTTTTATCTGAAAAGGACTTGGATTGACAAAAAAAAGAAACTTAACTGAAATACGATTTTCTAGACGAGGTAAGAAAGTTCAAGCTTCACAACAGACATTGTTGAGACTAAATCTAACTGGATTTTGTAGGTGGTATTTGAAGATTACGGTTGTTGGTATATATCTAATCCAAGTAAAGACAAGATACTATAGATCAATACCAATCAGACATCGGTTGAATGATTGAAACCTTATTCGCTTGAGTTATGATAAAAGCAGCCTAAAATAGTCCTTTTTCAAATAACTATGATACAGTATTAACAATAAATATGAATATTTATTTTACAACTCTTTTGGAACAAAAATCAAGAGATTCAAACAAAAAAGACAGCAATGTAACAAAAATAAAATAGTGTATAACAATATCACCAAGAGAACTATAATATTGTATCTTCTAGACTATAAGCCGCACCCAAAAATTCCAAACTTGTCAAAGATTCAAAACTGTGACTTATAATCGAGTGCACGCCTTTAGCGCAGGAAATACTTAAATACATTTGTAAGTGCAAAAAAAAACAAAAAACGAATTAATGCTTCTTCATATCATAACCCTTATGAATGAATCAATTCATTTTTGTTGTAAAATCAGATTCCCTAATATTTATGTTTTATCTTTTGTTTTAATATAAAGTGCTTGATAATTTTACATGCCTTATAGCTGAAAAAGATAATTAGCAAGTGCTTATTTATGAAGGTACGTCTTATAATCAGGTGCACCGTATACTCTGGAAAGTATAGTACCTTACATTACACATTCTTTTGAAAATATAATCAATAGTGCAAATACTGTAATGTGTAGCCACAATTGTATCACATTTTAAAGTTATAGTTCAGGAGTGTCAAACAGGTGGCCCACAGGCAGGATCAGGCCAGCTAAGGGATTGAATCCGGCCCATGAGACAACGCTGAGAAAAGCATAAGAGAAAAACGAGCTGCAGGTTGAAATATGTCCACTTGGTTTTGCCAGAGCCAGGTGCCTTTCACAAATGCGGTACTTGTATTTCTTTTTCTCTCTCTCTCACTCCTCACGCTCTCTCGTTCTCCCTTATTCTGTCTGTATCTCTCTCTCTCTCTCTCTCTCTCTCTCTCTCTCTCTCTCTCTCTCTCTCTCTTGCACTCTCTATCTCTCTCTTTTTCTCTTTCTTTGTTCCTTTGTCTCTTTTCTCTTTGTATGTCTTACTCGTATTGCCTTACTTTACCTTCTTTTGCTCTCTGTTCCTTTCTTCCTCTACTCTCTCTTTTCTCTATTTCTTTCTCCCCCCCTCTCTCACTCTTGCTTTCTCCCCTTCTCTCTTTCTCTCCTTCTCTTGTCTCTCCTTATATCGTTCTATTTCTCTTTTGATTTCTTTCTTTATCTCTTTCTTTCCCCTTTTACCCCCTTTCTCACTATATCTCTTTTGTATTCCATAATCTCTTACTCTCTCAATCCCCACCTCTCTCTCTCCCTCTCTCTCTCTCTCTTTCTGACCTTTTCTCTCTCCCTCTCTCTATTTCTCACTTTCTTTGTCCCACCCTCTCTTTTTTTCTCCCCCCCTCTTTCTCTTATTTCTTTCGCCCTCTTTTTTTCCCTGTAATTTACTAGACCGGCTGCCGAGAAAATTTCTGTTTTATCTATTCTGTTCTAAAATGAGGTTGACACACCGGTTATAGTGTATGTGTAATCTTACGTCACACTGACAACATTATTATCGTATTAGTTTAAATTGGAGGACGCTATTGCTCTGAAGAAGATATAATTGATCCTGTCAGAAACCCAGTGCAGAGCTGGTCAGTGTGCCAGATGTCGTTTATTCGACAAGGTTCTATATGCAGGAAGTCCAGAAGCCAGGCGATAATCGGGGTCCAGGATCCAAGCCATGTTCGATACTCTTGAATGACCAACTGCTGAGACAAGTGTGCTTGGAAAGCGACATAACGCAACGAACTAGCACTGAGCCAAGGAAACCGAGTGTTTGAAAAGTTAAGAGGTAGAGGTATGACTTGAGGGGAATCAATAAAAGTGACACCAAGTGCAGAGCTAAGTAGTAGGTGATCAAATGAGGTAAGGGCAAGCCAGAGGGGGAGGGACAGAAAGAGGAAACTAAACATCAGTGCTAAATTGAGACAGATCTGATTCAAGTATTCGCACAGTATCGATACTATCTATATTTGGACTGATCCGCCAACTCTGTCAGAACGCTACTTAGAAACAATGTTGGGTAAATATAACTACGGAATGAATGAATACATTGAAAACTCACATGAACACAAGAAGCAGCATTTGTAATGTGATGATTATGTAAAATGATTACTGAAAAACTCATGCAATCATGACTACATATACAGTGACAGATTTGAATATTTTAAAAGTCCCTCCCGGGTTTCTGAAAGAGCTTAAAATCTTAAAATATTCAATGTGCATGGCCAATATCTTTAAAGAAAAACTTTGTAAAATGTTCATTGTGTAGTTTTAAAAAGATGACATTCAGTGCAGCATGCAAAAATGTGCAAATAGTGTTCCTTGTCAGAATACAGACACCCACACACACCCGACACACACAAACCTCTTCCGATATTCACATATTCAAGCGGCAACCTTGTACCAAAGTGAGCTTTGAGGAGGCTAATCTGTGCCTGGGTGCCGTCTCTTGTCAAGTTCAAGGGGGTTAACAAATCTTTACCTCAGCGACAACCCGCCTCTTCCCCCCCTTTTCATGTCCGCATTTGTTCACTGTATGTCCAAAAATCTACAGAGGCCTGTCCCGGCCCAGTTGGGATTGCTCGAGCTGAAGAGCTGGAGGCTTTTCAGTGGCTGGCATCTGTTGTTCGCCTTCCCTGAGCTGCTGGCAGTCAGTTAATGGCCATGCTTGGGACGCTGAGAGCGCAGGGAGGGGTGGGTTGGTAATGTGTGTATGTGTGGGGGCTGGAATACGAGAGGGAGTGTCTGATTTCCCAATAGCTGCCGCACCGATTCCCGGCATGCCACCGGCATCTGCAGACGAGGCACCGGCGGCCGGGAACATCGGGGGCCTAATGCGCTGCTTTCTTCTGAGAGTTGGGGGCCGTGCAGATGTTCCTCATCGTCCTCCCCACCGCCTATCCACACCGTCAAGCTTGTGCTCTGATTTGATGCGATGTCGAGCAATTTTGATGTATTTGCCACCTAAACGGCGACATGATTCAAATGACATTTTGAAGACTGGCTGCTCATCACCAGCACAATTAGAGAAGACAGACCCAGGCTCCCCCTGCGGGCAACCACAACGGCACACACCACTTTAACTTTCAAACCTTGCCATCATCAACAAGTTTGCCGGAATTCCATGGTTCTGACCGACACGCACCAGTGGATAGTACAAATGCTTAATTTGTGTGATTTAGAAGAGACTAAATTTAGTACATTTAGAAATAAACAGTTAGTTGGATTTTCACCTTGATGTAAAGAAAGGCCAAGTCAACTGCGCTTGGACTCCAAGGTCTCTGTTATTCAATGTTCACTGATCCCTAAACCGCCGGGTAGTCAGGGCACCACTGAGGACGCAACTTTGAGCAGCTTTGCCACTGCTGACGGTTCCTGGCTGGAGTTGGGTCATTGCAAATGTTATCGGCCCAGTTCTTTTTCTGTCTTACTCTCCTTTTGCCATCTCATGTTGAGATTTTTGAGTTCTTCCTGGCCCTTATGTAAATTTCAAATCGAGGGATGTTAATGGTGGTCCTTGCAGCTCTTTGACACTCTTTGTGATTAAGGGCTATTCAAACAAATCTGACCTGGCTCGACCTTGTAGTTGTTTGACATTATCAGAACACAGTCCTTCTACATCTGGCAGAAAAAACTTCATGGCTTTGTCTTCATCTTTCTAGCATCCATTAAATAATTGAACTGAGACTATACTGTCTCCTGATAGTTATTGTTACTGCGAGCATTAAAGATAAAAGGACTAGTGGAATGTTCTTTGGAGTTTTTTTTGTGGTTTTTTTCGTGACACTAATTTGAACCCTTGTGTCTGTGCTTGCTTCAGCCATTCACATATTTGTGCAATCTAAAAAATGTTGTAATAAGCTGTGGTCATTGACTAATTTACTTTATTTTTGGTCATTAAAACATTAGTATAAGATATATTATGCTTTAGATACACAGTGATACCTCTACTTATGAATGTCTCTACATACGAAAATTTCAGGTTACTAAATTTGCAGGCACGAAGAGGTCGACCATCGCCGATTCCCACATCTTCACCAACACAACCACCACACCCCAAAAGGGTTGGACTTGGAGTTCCAAATGATGTTCGCTCTGAATAAGTTGCACATTGGCTTGAGAATTGTGATAAACGTGGCCACTGCAATCACTGCAAAGTCAACGAAACAATCAATAGGAGTGAGAAATGTGTTGTGCGTCTTTGCTTCACTAACAAACTAAACTCTTTCAGGTCTTACCATTTGTTATTAGCCAATACTCTTGCTTTTTTGTTTTAAACAACATTTGTGTTCGGGTCTGTTGTTCAGTTCTCTGTACCTATGGTAGCTTGCTAGGAACTCCTCGAAATACCGTATGCAGTATTATTTATTTTTGATACAGGGGGCAGTTTTGTTTGTTGTATTAAAGTCACAGCTACAATGTATGCTGTTGAAATGCAAGTAAAAGGCACTCCTCATATTACAAACCGTAAAAATGGTTATGTTTACCTATTGTTAAATAAAGAATATGTAAGTAATAACACAGATCTTTGGTATTAAAAAATGTTAATCTGAGAAAATCATCAGAAACTTGTTTTATGTGGTCCACTTGGACTATAATATAGTCCACATAATTTTCTTGTCACAAAAAATGGATCTGGGTTCTTGTAAGACCTGTAAGCATTATATCAGCATACCAAAAATGCTTCACTCTCATATTATTCGGTTCAGTACATGTTTGATTGACAAGCAAAACATACTGCAACTTAATGAATTGGGCAGACTGATACTATGCCTTGTTACGGTGACCCAAATGTCACATACACTTTTCATTCTTATTTTAAGCCTTTTAGCCCGATGTGATATCTATGTCACAGCGAGATTTCAATACCAGGTTTGATATTGTTTTCTCCAGTAAATATGGTGAGACAAGGTTGAGAGTACTGTGGGACATGTTAACAAAGTTTTTGAACCGTCAAATGAGTTTGAAATTACCTGTAGCATCAATAACAGGTCTTTTATGTTGTCTGCTTTTTTGACGTTAACACACCAGCAATATCATCATATTGGAGTAGTCATTTCCTGTTATAGTCACGTGACTATCACATGGTCTTCATTCCCGGATGTTGAGGAAGTGTCTCTTAGGGTATTGATGGGATAACGTAAGACGTAATGTTTTACAACAAAGAGACTGGGGTTAAGTGTTGGGTTCCTATGGGTTCATCACATTGAATAAACTGAAATGTTGTGTTATCTTTAACAATGTGTTTTGATAAATTAGTGATACAATTTGCTGGTAACAATTTGTGTTTTTACAGGTTTCCAATTATGTGATGTATACTTCATAGTGAATAATACATTGAAGAAAATGTATGTATTCCAAGACAAGTTCATGTTGTGACTTGATCTTGTGTGCTTACATTGCACAAAAAATTGGCTTTGTTTTCTTATTTGCCCAAATATAGCTCCTCCTATGCTACAAATTAGCATTGTTGTCTTCTGCGCAGCAAACTCTAGTCATATAACCCCCCTGATATATGATTTACGGAAAATCTGAACAGTAAGGCGCAACTTGTTATAGACTGTGCCCATACTTTTGTTAAGTAAAAAACATTTTTAAGGTTTTAAAAATCACTCCAAAATTTTTGCCAGTCAAAATTTGGTCACGTACTAAAAAATGCTGAAGATATTGTATTTGAATATCTTGACTGTTTGAATTTGTTTCGTCTAGGGGCAGATATCAAAGGTTTGTACTTCTTTCAACCCCCCTACGTTTCTATTATTTTAAAGAGTGAAATTAAAAAAATTAAAAATAAACGTGTAAGTATTTATACAAGCATTCATTCAATCATGTCACTTTGGACTAACAAGGAACTTAAACATTTTTTTTATTTACAGGGCCGGGTTTAAATTTGTGTAGTAGTGAACCCTCTTTTAGTCGGTTGGCCAGTTGTGTTCCACTTGTAACAGGCATATTTTTAGCCTCCTATAAATGTTTTTCAAGATGTGGGCAAGTCCACAACCAGGCAAACACTTTTTTTTTCTCAAATTTTCCTACCGCATGATATCCCTTTGTTAATGCCACCTTTAAAGTAGTATTACTATTATTAATAATAATTAATAATTAATGTTGCTAATACATAGGGGGACACAAAAATGGTTAGCCGCCCATATCTTTGCTGCACCATTTTCCCTCTTGTGATTGGTCATTATTCTTTCTTAAAAATTAATTTTGTGTTGAGTTTAGATTTGTTGAGTGTATAAACCGTTACACTTCTTTTATATGTTGTCTGTTTTTAAATTGGATTTGTTATCATTTTGACTTTTTTATCTCATGTTTATCGTCCATGTGTTTCACTATTAGCTTTTTTTCCCAACTGTATTGGTTTATTTTGTATTTTGTAGTTTATTTGTTGTTGCATTGAAAAGTCAATATTTTTGAAAAACATGTTGTTTTGTAATGGAGGGATTCCAGTTTAAAGGTGGGGCCCGTATCTTACAAAATGCTGAAAGCTAAATATTTGCTCTATTAAGAATGTGTTAACAATGTCCAAATTAGTTCAAAGAGCCCCTATGCTATATTTTCCATTGCGCCCATTTGCTTTTGTTTTACTTTTATCAATTTTTTACGAGGTGGAGCAAACCGCCAAAAAGATGAAAAAAGAAGAGTTTATTTGAGGGTGTTTGAGAAATGCAGACACATTATGGGCCATCTTTTGGCTTAAAGTCATGATTGCAGTCTTAGGTTTTCAAATGACCCACCCACCTTTAAAGTTGCTTAATGTAAAAGTTGATTGGAGAGTGGAAAAATCTGTAGTTATGATTTGGTAAAATAATGTTTTTTTCAAGATATTAAATTATTTTTTGCAGAATATTAAATTATTATTGTTCTTTTTGGTAATATACTGAACAAAACTGTCTTTTTTCTCGTTTTTGTTCTTCTGTTTCTTCTTAGCATTTTACCTTTTTTCTTGTTTTTTCCCCTTCCTCTCACTTTTCTTTTCTTTTTCATTTATTTTCTTTGTATGCTTTGTTTTCTTTTCCCTGTAGTGTTTAACTTCTTTTTTGTTGCTTTAACATTATTATTTTGTCTTTGTCCGTTTTTTTTCATTTCTGATTTTATTTGCCTTCAATTGTTTTTGTTGTTTTCTTTTGTCCGTACCCTCACTGGTACATCCAGTTATCTTTGGGTGGGCAGAGTGTGTCTTTGGGTGGGCAACTGCACACCCCTGACTCTCCTGATAGCGCCCCTGCTTGTACTTTTACTGCTTTCTTTATTTGAGTTTGTGGGTTCAACTACCGGAACAGAGGTTTTGCAAGGCTTGCACTGGCAGGCATCTGCATAATAGGAGATGTAGCATTTTTTTTATTTTGTGCTACAATTTAATCAGCATGGCCCGACTCCAGAGAACAGGGGCTGGATATGTTATCAACCAAAGAGGAAGTTCAAATGAGGCCAGATAAATAAATGAAGGCCTTGATGATTAGCTGTCACATAAGCAATTAAAACAAATGGAAATTATTCATTCTCTTTCCCGGGTTGGTGCAGCCCACGATTGTGGCGGGTAATTGTCAAAATGGAAACAATTTGTTTTGATGAAGCTTCCATATGTTTATGAAACATACATAAAATCACTCAAACTCGTCTCATAATAGAGTACCTTATAGCATCAAGGGGCCTATTTTTTATTTTTTTCTCTGCTGCGATATAAAATCGCTTTCATACTCATACGTTTTCCCCGTATTTGATCATTTTAAATTGTGTACGCTGTACAACAATTTTAGTATGGAAGAAAAAAAATGCTCGTTTTATCTTAGTGGTCTTGTCTTGCCCATGTCAGCTCTTATCTGGATCATCTCTGCTACTGGTTCCAGATCGGTTTTCGCGGTACACTAGCAAACGTTGACTGTCTACCTACCTACACTTATGCTACACTTGTTAGACTACCGTTTTTCGTCCCTTAAAAACGCAGAATTTTGAAAAAAATCTGCTTCTTCATATTAGAACAACAATAAAAATATTGATTCCAGACTACTTCATTCTACTGCTGCTTTATTTTAAAGCTAGACTGAGTCTTTGTAAATAAACCACTCAAACGTGTTGGTAATAGTTGAGTTATAAAAGCTACATCATTCATTTATTTAAATTTTCAGTAGACGGATTGTGTTTCGTGCGAAAAATTGAGTGCGCAATAATATCTTCCACTATTTTTAGTCAAAAGGTTGGCATGTATCCTGGTGCAAGGGGGGGAAAGAACTAAGAATGATCTTGAAAGAATTGTTTGTGTTGTTCATTTGGTAAATAAATTAAATCTTTCTTTTTTTTCTAGATCAGGGTTTGAACCTGGTTTTCCACAAGATAACCTCTCATATTACCGTTTCCCTTATCTGAAATACATATACAATTTTAAGGAATAAATGAATCCGTTATGGACAATGTGTATTATTTGACCAATAGATGTCGCTGTGCAGCACGGCTGAGCGGTGCTGAACGTGTGTGTGGCACAGTTCTGAGGTCATGCGGAGTTTGCATGTTCTCCCCGTGCTTGCGTTGGTTTCCTCCTGGCACTCCAGTTTTCTCCCACATTCCAAAAACATGCATGTCAGGTTAATTGGCCGGTCCAAATTGTCCCTAGGTGTGAATGAGCGAGCGGGTTGTCCGTCTCAGTGTGCCCTGCGACTGGCTGGCAACCATTTCAGGGTGTCCCCTGCCCACTGCCCGAAGATGGCTGGGATGGGTCCCAGCACCCCCGCGACCCTACCGAGGATAAGCGGTGCAGATAATGGATGGATGGATGGATGGATGGATAGATGTCGCTGTATTGTGTCGTGCAGCCAAGAACAGGTGCTATAAAGCATCAGGGAGATAACAAACTACGGACACTCAAAGTGACCAAAAAGCAACATTTTTCTATATATTTTATTTCCCAGCCATTCACAAAGAAAAAAGAAAAGGAAAGGGGAAACAAGAAAGGGAAAAAAATGTAAAATACACGAAAAGCTAAAAAAGAAAAAAAGAAAGAAAGAAAATATAAAAAGAAAAGAAAAAACACAAAATCAGGAAAAGTCAGGAAAACATTAAGAAATTAGAAATTAATAACAAAAGGAAAAAAATGTACCCTTAGCAGCAAGATGGTGGAAAGTAATGGCATATTATGGGATGCAATTTGTAAATGCTAATTCCTCAACACACAACACACACAAGTATTTTAATACATGCAAATTTGTATCATAGTTCATGTATTTTTGCGTATTTATTAAATCAATATATATTTTTTGATAAATGAATACACTCTGTGACATAAACCTTTATTTTAAGGCAGGGACCTCAATCTGTCAACCTGCGGGCTGCAATTGACCCCCAGACCGTTAGTTTGAGACGCATATTCTACATAGTCTTTCTTGCTGTGAGTGAATAGTGTCACATTGTGTTTTGAGGGTTTATTATCACTTAAAAAAGGAAATTGAAATCATTAATAAGGCAAGCAATTGGCAGGGTTCGTGCGGGTGGTTGAAATCCTCGAAAATGCTTAAATTGTAATGTTCTGTTTTTGAGGATATAAGCATGATATAAGTATTTTGTGTATAGTGGTTGTGAATCCTTGAATGTTTTGTCATTTTTCTCAACAGGTTGCGCCCAAGAGGACGTGGGCATGCTACACCGACACGGGACACTATACAACGTGTATTGTGCAAGGTTTACGTATCAATTATGGACAATTATGATGGAAAATGCAAAAAAGTCACGTTTCCCAGTGGGAAATTGGAATGAGAAGAGCTTACTGCAACTGAAAATGTCAGCTACATACTGTTATTTTGACCCAACACCTCTATAGGGAGAGATTTGACTTAAAAGCAAATATATGTGCGATTTACTCGAGGTCTGAAAATCTTATGACATGATAGATGATAGAGATTAAACATGAAATGTAAATCACAGATACATTTATGGCTCTGCAAAATACTGTACATGAGTCTTTCCGGATTTCTTTTTTTTTTTTTTTTTTTTTTTTTGATGGTAATGGAGAAATTGAAAAATTGGCTTTGGAAGTCCATAAAACGTTTTTGAATTTAGCCATGAAAAGGTGTATGAATCCTGAATTAGCTGAGGTTGACAGGTATCCGCTTTCATTCACAAGTGGCCACAAAAAAATCAAACACACACATAAAACATCATCAGTTTTTGTTGTTGTTTTTCTGTGAGTGCAAATTATTAATTGTGACTGTCATGGCTGCCTGACAATCTCAACAGCCGCCTCGGGAAAAAAAAGAGAAAAAAACACTCTTGACAGCTCCGGACCCCCAGCAAAATTCCCAGGGTGACTTTGTCCTTGACACATCCTTAATGACGCTCATCTCCACGATTGTAAATACATTATCATATCAGATCACGTCTGTGTTGCAATCATCACCTCCATTTCCTTTTTAATTAAACAGCAGCGATGACACCACATCTGTCAGAAAGGGAAGTGAGACTTTTTTTGAAAATCGGTGTGAACTCGGCGGCAAACAATAGAGGGGAAGCGTAGAAAAAGAGAGAGGGAAAAAAAATAAAAGAGCGCCGTTTGAAAAATAACACGCTCCGTCTCCTCCTTGCCCCCTCGTCGTCTTGTGCTTCCGTGGCGTCGCTCTCACCCCCGTCTCTTCTCTTCTTTCCTCTTTTTTCGCCCGCCACTTGAAAGGCAAAGTAATGAGACAGCTCCAGAGCAAGGCGAGGTGTCCGCCGAGCATCAGTTGCGCACGTGCACAAGTGAAAATTTACTGCGAACGAGATCCCGCCGGTGGTGGAGGCTGCCGACTTTTGGGGCACCACCGTCGATTCCTTTTCATTCCGATTAACGTGCATTTTACGCTGGTGGCAAACTGTGTTTTTTTCCGTTGGTAATCTTGGACTGACCCAGAGATGGAGAAGGAGATTTTGAAGCCGTGTTAAGCTGAAAGACAAACTGGATATAGACTGTCTCTGCTAAGTGTCCATTTGCAACTTGTCAGTTTAAACTTGAGTACTGAGGAGAGAAGGCTTGAGTGGGTCTTTTACGTGCAAAGAAGCCCCCAGATGAGGGGTTCAAACCCCCGTTCTGAAGCTCTCTTCTGAAAACCCTTTTTGGATTACATCTTTAGGGTTACAGGAAGCAGATCACCCCCAAGGGATGTGGAAATCAAACCAAAGCAACATGATCGGACAATAGTACCAAAAAACATAAAAAAACAAGATAAAATAATACACAGCCTTGGCAACTGCCTTTATTACTAACACAACCTCTCAAGATTGCACAACGCTATTAATAAGGAGTCACTCCTTTACAGGTCGGTGTACATAGTTTCTTCTATTCTACATTGCTTTTTTAGAGCATTTTTTGGGGGTTCGTTATTTTGCAAGTATGTATGGTTATTTACAACTACATAGTTATTTTTTAAAGCAGCTTTTAGATTTTGGGGTCAGTAACCAGGGATGGTCCCTGAGTTACTTTTAAATGATAGAACTGATGTTTAGTGAGGCACAGTCAGATATCCAAATAAACCTAGTGTAAAGCTTAAAACACAGCATTTGATTACCGTAACAATCTTGAGAGCTTGCAACTGAACACTTGGATGAGACAATCCATGCACATTTTGCCTCTGGGCTTCAAACTAGTCAAATATCTCATTTTCTATTTCTGGGTACTGTTAAAGACTATTTTTTCTTCAGGCATGGTGTATTGCAAAAAAAAATAATTTCACAAATACATTTTTTTACTGCAAACAAGATACCAGCGGTGGTGGAAACTGCTAGTTCCATTTAATTGCTTCTTTCCTGGATGTGCTGCTTCCAGATGCGTGCTTTCATATTCAAACATTTAATCAATCACATTCCAGCCATTACTTGTTACCAAGGTCAGTAATCTACCCAGAGGTCTTCACAAATGCTTCTGAAGGCACTGAGGTACAACATCAGTGTTTGATAAAGATATTGGGTTAGACAAACATATTTCGAGTTGGTGGTCAAGGGCCTGCTAAAGGGGTTAAAAAATTCAGCCAGGGGGCAGTTGTGTTCCAAAGTGATAGTGCCAACCACGATTACATGTGCAGACAAGCTGCACAAGCAAATCTATTGTTTTGTAGATTTATAAGGGTTTTTGCAAATGGCCCGGCACCGCTGCCTATTGAAACAAAATCAAACTACATGAAGGCCATCTGCATTGACTTAACTTCCTTTTTACAAGTGTTTCATCTTGGTGATTGCAAACGGATATTGTTGTTTTAAATTTTCATCTATTTAACTATATACATCATAAAGAATGACATGTCAGGGGTCTTGTGAGGAAGGATGCTTCTCACGCTTGCTAAGTGTTGGAATAATGTACATAAGTTATTCAATTTTACTATGTGAATTCAAAACATTTGAAATGATTGGGGAATAATTTTATGTTGATATTCACAACACTTTATGGTGCCCTGGATTTTTAAAGAATCCAAAATATACTTAAAAAAGCGTCCAAGTACTATTGTAATGGCTGACATTAAAGCATACTTGTGAACTTGAGATTGGACTCCTCATGATCAGATATGCTATGTTTACAGTGCTATTAAATGTCGTCAAAATGTAAATAATACCGTTTAATGAAAAAAAAAACCTCTATATTACACAACGCATTATGAACATTTCATTTAGCGACCTTATTGTTGATTGAGCTTACGCACTAGTCAGGGTCGGCGACTCAAACAAAAAAGATGTTTAGAGCTGCAAAAATGGAAAGCTTTATATAAGACATATAGGGAAGGCAACACATACTGTATATAAAATACGTACGGCATCTATCTATTTTCATTGAAACATGTTAAGAATGTTATGATCGTCCTGCAGAATACATATTATTTTCCATTAATAAAAACAATATTAAACCGGGACTGGGAGCCACAAAGGAGCGCCACAGAGCCGCATGTGGTTCCAGAGCCGCTTGTTGCTGACCCCCGCACTAGTCCAACTCTAATAACACTACATGACTTACCAGTTTAGAGCAGACTCAATCTGAATAATTTAGCTGGAAGTTGCCCTATGCTGGCTTACGATCCATTTTTGTTCAGCAGGGTTTATTTTGTGCACCAGAAAAAAATATATAATGAATGAAAACTTAATTTTGAACATTAAAATAAAAACTGGAAAAAAAACAACGAGTCAACAACAAAATAATGTCACATAACATGTTTGAAAAGGGGTAGTAACAAGCAGAAGCAGATCCATTCAAATTGTTCGCCAAAGAAAATATATAAGCACAAGAGTACCAGCGGTGACACAGCAGCTGAATGGTTAGCACGTCTGCAGCACAGTTTTGAGGTCATGGGTTCAAATCCAGCTACCAGCCTTTCTCTGCCGAGTTTGCATGTTCTCCCTGCGTCTGCGTGGGTTTCCTCCGGGCACTCCCAGTTTCTTCCCATAGTCTGAAAATAGGTATGTCAGGTTAATTGTCCTCTAGGTGTGAATGAGCAAGTGAGCTGTCTGTCTGTGTGTGCCCTGGGCTAGCAAACAGTTCAGAGTGTACCCTGCCCACTGCCCACTGCCCCAAGATAGCTGGGATAGGCTCGGGCACCCCCTCCGACCCTATTGAGGATAAGCGGTGCAGATAATGGATGGATGGTCGGAGAGTACCAGCATCTTACTTTTAAGATATGTTTTAGTTCGATGCTAACAAACTGAAGTTCAAATGATTGTTTTATCCCTCTGGCAAGAGCTAAAGTTTTTCAACAACCTACAAACCATAAAAGGAAAATCTTGAACAATACAGACTCAAGTACGAACAAGCTGAAAGGGTAGTAAAATCAAACAAGCCCTGATGGTTAAGCTATTAACATGTCATATAGGCTTTAAACAAACCGGAGCCAATGGCGGCAGGTGACATATGACACCACTTAATGGGCCCGGATACGACAGGCGACGGGAATTAAACCTCCGTCTATCTTCGCCGGGCTATTATTCAGCAAGCAGGTAAATAAAATGCCGCATTTCAAATCTATGCAAAACATATTTCCCCTCCCTTGTGTGTTTATGGCGCCTATTTACGCCGTCCTGGTGCCATTATTAGTAAAATGATGCCTGTGTTGCTTGGATTTTGCAATACAGGAATGGGAAATTGAAATTGCATACAAACTGAGTTGTGGTATTACCATATGTGGAGATAAAATTATGAAAATATTCCATCAAAACAACAAATCAAAAGTGACGTAATGATGGTCTAATGTGAACAGTATAACAATAGTAAATTGATCACTTTGACAAGTACTTGTTGTTGAAATACTGAATAATTATCATGATATAACACAGTGTTTTCAACCTGTGTGCCTAAGAACACAAGTGTCCCATGGAATCTTGTCTAGTATGCCACAGGAAATTGCCCATTTTTTATCTGGCCATTGTTCAGTATCTTCCTTCCAGCGATTAGCCAAATACGTGTAACAATCCATATCAGTAGGTGGCAGCAAATTTTAAATTGTTTTTAATTGTTTTTAATGTTTATAAAGTAATTATCCACACTCGAGTTAGAACATGGAAATGTATTAAGCCACTTATTTTGTTTGATAAAGCTTTTTAGTTTTGCACTGGAAAATAAATAAATACAATTTAGCAGAGGTCACAAACTCAATTCACTTGGGGGCCGCCAGAGCTAGGGTCCAGATGGGTGAGGGCCACAAGGGGTCTTCTACAAGAAAATCTCTGAGCAAAACAGTCAACTGTTCTCAAATCATTTCTATTTAACATTCTCTACACAAATTGTAAAAATAAAAACATTAATAATTCATATACAAACCAATCAAACAAATCAATCAGTACATGACACTTTTAAGTTTAAGCGGGGAGCTTAAATTTTCATCCCGTGGGGCACGATTCGCATCAGGACCCGAGACCCAAGCTATTAAGTAAAATTATATTTTTTAAATTTTGATGGTTTTAGCTACTGTGTTCATAGTTTTGCCTAAAAAATAAAAACAAATATGCAATAATTATTTTAAAAAACAAAATAATACAGAAGAAATTTAAAAACAGAAAAAAATGTGGTAAAATGCAGCAATGCTACATTTTTTGCAGTGTTTATTGTGATTATAAACTAACTCAAGTGGGAAGTGTTCTATTATTCAATGGTCATGACGCCAAAAATGTCCATGTCGGATCGGTATAAATACTGTAGATACTACCCTGTATTTACTTGATTCAGATCTATACCAAAATTCCCAGTATCACCTCTAGTTATCATTTGTTATTAAAAGAATGAAAAGTTTTACTTTTTAGCGTTTTTCTTTGCAAATAGTTCATGTTTCTCACATTTGTAGGTTGTCTTAGCTATCGATGTGTGATTGGGATTATGAATGGGTAAAGTGTGAAGTGTATTGTAAAGCGCTTTGGAGATCCTCAGTGACTGGTAAAGAGCTACAGTGTATAAATCAGACTTAGTCATGTGCAAATGTTAAGTCAGGTCTTTTAAGAATGTATAAATTGCAGGTTATAGTTTGAATATTACAGTATAATGTTGAGGTTATTTTTTTACTGTTGAGCTAGCATTAAACTCCAGGAAGATTTGCTCTCCAAATATGTGTCACGGATCAGACAGACGAGGACCACAATTGCGTCACGTTAAGAAAGTTTATTTAGAGATGGGGGAAACTGGAGAGGGGGTCTTGGAGTGAAGAGAAATCTTGAAGTGGAGATTTGGGACTACCTTTAAGGAAGATGGCTCGAAAGATGGAACGAAGAGGAAATTGAGCAACAAGGCTGGTGTGGCAGGCCTTGGAGTAGGTGAAACATGAGTCTGGAAGACCGGGGCAGAAAAAAAGGCAGAAGGGTCAAACAAGACCAGGTCCAGAGTCAGAAGTGCCGACAAACATTTTCCGGGTGTAGGCTTTGCAGACAATCTGACAAAAGTAGGCTGTAAGGCAGGGCTTTAAAAACAGAGCTTGATTGGCAGGAAATTTCGAACAGCTGGTGGTAAAAAACGAGACCAGACAGGTGGAACAGATCAGGGTGCAGTGACAGAGCAGGGACGTGATTGGTGCTGGTTACCAGTAGAGAGAGAGCTCATGACAATATGTACAAATCCACAACATATCTATGAAACTATTATACAAACCGTTCTTTGTTCACTTAAGACTCATAACACTGTAGTACTTGTGTTGCCGTGTTTCAGTTCATTTTCCTGTGTGTATCTATTTTAAAAACTTTGAAAACTGCTTCTGTGTAACGTCTTACTTTGTGAATAACTCATGTTTCAACATGGGCTTATGCAACATATAGTCAGGTGAGTGTTATGTATGTACAATACGCTTTTTCCTTTAAACAAATTGTATCAGTGCTGCTTATAGTCAACTGTTGGTTATACACATCTACACACCGTACCTGTCAACTTAAAAGTTTTCCCCATTTCTATAGGTTTTTTTAATAACTTTTTTTAAAATGGTGTATGCCGCATAATAATGTTTTACAGTAAATATTTTTATTAAAAAAAAAAAATACTGATCTCGATCATGTCTTGCCCTTGCTCTAGTCTGGGTCGTCTCGGTCACTGGTAGTAGATGACAACGACATTGAAGATTGCTAATAAATTGCCACGGTATTCTGCTTAGTCTGTCTTGCTGTGAGTAACTAGGTGCCAGATTGTGTTTGTAACCGATAATATCACTTAAAAAGGAGAATTTGTTATCATTAATAAGGGGAGCAAGTTGCGGAGGTTGACAGGTACGTTATCAAGATCCTGTTAATGCTACATAAGCACTTAATTTACACTTGAAATTAAAATCACTGTAAGTTTAAATGAACATGCGCAAAACATTTCATTATTTTTGCCTTTAGTAGTTTGCATGCGCAAACTAGATGAGTTGATGCTGGCAGTGAGTAGCCACTAGCGTTAAATGGTCTTGAGGGGTTTATTTCCTTTGTAAAGCGAGGTCAATTTAAAAAGAAAAACGTATACACATACTAAAATTCCCTTACAAACAGGTACCACTGTATTTCAGGTTTCAATGTGGGGACATGCGACCTATAGTCAGGTGCGGGTTGTGTATGTAGAAAATGTTTTTTCCTTTAAACAATGTATTGTGTGTGGTTTACAGTCATCCGTGGGTTATAGTCCATTGACATTACAGTTGCATGTAATGTTTTTCTCCCAGTTAAGCTAACATTGACCTCCACTCCAAATAAGTACAAATCTACAACATACACATGAAGATATTGTAAAACTTTCTTTGTCCATGTAAGCCTCCCAACACCCTCACCCCATACTATCAAATCTCATGAAAAAAAAGTCAGCATTATAAAATAAAGAGCGCTCCCACTGGTGAGACCATACAGGCCGTGCAACGTACTGCCAAGTCAGCGCTTTTGACAGGATAAGACCGCGCTAACCTATTGAAAAAAGGCTTGAGCCATGCGGCCCAAATCGGCACATGCACGTTGTGCTTTGCTGGCATAGCCGGCATAGCAGCTTAGCAGTCCTAACAGAGAATGTGCCACTTATCATCATCGGCATCCAGCACCCGCAACACTCCAGCATGAAGAGGCTCTCACACTAAGCCGGTTAAAATAACACGAGACAATGCATCAACAACGGCTTCCTCTTCCCGTTTGATGCCCGCTTAATTCCAACGCCACAATGCCCCCCCTCCTTTGCAACACAACAACCCCAATCCCGTTCTGGTGCTCGACCAGAGGACCGGCCGTCCATCTCCCCTTCACATCAGAGGCTGCCGGAGGAGCCCCCTGATACTGTGTGAGCCCGGCTGATAAAGGCCTTATTTCAGGGTCTTCCAGTGGAGGGGCTGGATTCAACTCCCCTGAGCTTGGGGACGGTTATGGCTGGATGCTGGAATCGTGCGCTCGCAGCTTTAATGCAGGCGGGCTCAACGCAGTCTTGTATAAAGTACCTTAAAGCGATACTTGAGTACAAGTAATGGGAAAGTAAAGTCACACTGTTGACTACTACTTTAGCAATAGTCTCAGAAGTGGCGTGCGTCACTTGAGTATTCCTTAAAATGTTAATAGTGCATATTTTCTCTATAAAGGACTGCATATGTTATCAATACCCCACTGAGTTAAAAGAGACTTTGTAAAAAAAAATTTCCACCGCAACTGTTTTTATCTTACTTTTGGCATAGGTGTTCAGAACCGGCAGACCAATATGAAGGAAAAACGGGGCAGGGGTGGTAATTGATCTCCAGCTTGTCATCATAGTTTTGTCTTAGTATCAAAAGTTAAAAAAAAAAACCCTGGTTCAATTACAGTCCAAACGCCAACCCAAACCCCAAAAAAGACGTGTTTTTTTAGGGTGCGCCTAAGAAATGCATGTACTTGATGCATGAGCTGAAACTGGCGACATAGTGTAACAAATGTTTACATTCCGGACAGCATCTTTGAGCTGGATGACGTTTGCAAGTACATACCTGCCAAACACTTTATGCGTAAAACCAGTAGACTGGAACCTTTTCCGTACCATGGACCAGTTTAATATATACCGTATTTTCCGCACTATAAAGCGCACCTAAAAGTCTTAATTTTTTTCAAAAGCTGACCTTGCGCCTTATAACACAGTGCGCCTTATATATGGCTCAATATTAAATTCGCAAGGTCTCGCAACTTACTCAACGGCCGCCGACTCGATTTTACCCCGGACGTGGAGTAGTCCGCGGTGTATGCTGGGATTTATATACCGGCGTTTCATTGGCTAACCAGTGTGTCAATCATCATTTGAATCGATCACTATTGGTTGAAGTTATTCGGAGCCTCGGATTGGCTAGATGGCCAAAACAAACCCTGCAATCGGCTGAGTTTAGCAATGGCATAGCAAGTCCGCGGTGTATGCTGGGATTTATATACCGGCGTTTCATTGGCTAACCAATGTGTCAATCATCATTTGAATCGATCACTATTGGCTGAAGTTATTCGGAGCCTCGGATTGGGTAGATGGCCAAAACAAACCCTGCAATCGGCCGAGTTTAGCAATGGCGTAGCAACTCCGCGGTGTATGCTGGGATTTATATACCGGCGTTTCATTGGTTAACCGATGTGTCAATCATCATTTGAATCGATCACTATTGGCTGAAGTTATTCGGAGCCTCGGATTGGCTAGATGCCCAAAACAAACCCTTCAATCGGCCGAGTTTAGCAATGGCGTAGCAAGCTTGCTACAGTGCGCCATAAAGAAACATGTTTCATTAGTCTGTATTTGTAAATATTCTACTCTCCTGGATTTACTTCACTCACGGTTGTAAGAAGACCATGATTGCGTATCATTACTGTATTGAACGTGAAAACTTAGGTGAGTTATGCGGCTTTATATTTTCCCTGTATCTTGTTTTAGAACGATCTTGATGTTGCTGTGATGAGTTGAGTGAATTAAACTCAATTCCAAGTGTTTATTGTCATATGCACAGTAAAGTTGTGAGCGAAAAAGGAAATAGAAACATAGAAATGTTTGGCATTTCTTGAATCCCAAGACTTCAACCTTCCGAATGATATTTGAAATGACGCATTTAAGTGACATCGTACGGACATCGCATCCGCACGTGTCTACGACACGTATTTGCTTCTTTGCAAGCTTTGGGAATGTTAAGGGGGTAATCAGTTGGACTGAATCATCTGACTGATTTGTCGACGTTCCCATTGTAGCGCCTTATAATCCGGTGCGCCTTATCTATGGAAGATATAGGACCAAAAACTATTTTTTGGGGGTGCGCCCTATAACCCGGTGCGCCCTATAGTGCGGAAAATACGGTAATCATCTAATTCGCGGCCTGGCCCAATATTAATATTAGTATAATCAACGATAACAACAACAATAATTATAATAATAAAAAGCTAAATCCGCTATGCACCAAATAGACCACTAAGGATCTAGATGACATAAGAAAAAGGCATTTGATTGTATCTTATCATCAAGTGTTGGGAATAACGCTGTTATAAATAACACCGTTACAAAACAGTGTAATCTAACTAATTATTGTTTACACAGTTACGAAGCCGTTACTGTTACTGACGGGCAAAAGCGGTGCGTTATTTAGGCAGCAGAACACCGTCGGCGGCGTTCCCCCACAAACCTGACGCAGTTTTCAGCTGCTGGGCTTGCTGCTCTCCTCCGAGTTATGTACGTCATGTCTTTTTAAAACCTGTCACCCCTTAAAATGGTGATACCAGATAGTTTGATAGCAATAGCAAATACAGTGATTATAAACGTCTTTATAAGCCAGCTCTTGGAAGTTAATGAAGCTGGCTTTGCATTTTTTGGTGGGCGATTATATGTATTTTTTGGTTGTATTTTCAATTTGTTGAGCATAAAAAGGTTAAAATTGTTTTATATTTATATATATATATATATATATATATATATATATATATATATATATATATATATATATATATATAAATACTTGTAATATAAATCAATAAAAGATGAATAGATAAATGGTTCCATACATGAATACATTCTCATTGTATTCTTTTGATGAATTGCTTAAAAATCATGACCTTATTGTGCAATATATATATATATATATATATATATATATATATATATATATATATATATATATATATATATATATATATATATATATATTGCACAATAGAGCAACATCAAGAGGTCAAATAATATACACTGTTGATTAGTGAAAAATGAAAAAATATAAACATATTTCGCAAAAAAACAAAACAAAAAAATCGATCTTTAAAATTTATACCAACATTATAACAATCGCAAACAATTCCATCATTTTTTGTTTCGGTCAAATACCCGAATTTTTAATTAGATAATGTTTTTCAGAATTTTAACAGTGAGAGTCAAAAAGTAATTTGGGATATCATTGCGTTGATGATTTTTTTTTTTTTACAGCTCATGAGATTTCTACACCAAATTTGTAGACATCCACAATGTACACATGAAAATATTTTAAAAACATACTCTTTCATGAGAAAAAAATGAAGCACTTCATTGAAAGATATCTACAGGGTTCAATCAAAATCAATCATTGCTTTGGATAGGTTTTCTAGTTGCCTTTTTCAACAACACTGTTC
This sequence comes from Urocampus carinirostris, assembly GCF_059441175.1. Taxonomy (NCBI): domain Eukaryota; kingdom Metazoa; phylum Chordata; class Actinopteri; order Syngnathiformes; family Syngnathidae; genus Urocampus; species Urocampus carinirostris. Next base: position 11,164,341 of record NC_142361.1, read on the forward strand.
TGTCTGATTCAGCTAGAATCTTTTCAGAAATCCAAAGCACATTTTGTTGCCAACTATTGTGAATCAGAAAACGATTGAAACATTATTCCTCAAGAAAGAAGAGGATCTTCAGTTCAGCTTATATCACAAAGAAAAAAGCACAACGTGGGTGTAAACTAGAAAGTGAAAACTGCGCTTTAAGAGATATATTCTTGCAAGTTACATTACAGTTCTGTCTGAAAATTGTACAGAAGAGGCCAGACAAGCAGAAAGACGCTGATAAGCCCCGGGCGAGCCTATGACGCATTTAGGCTGGAAATTGGACTGTGTGAAAGTTGAATGTCTTTCGCCCACTTTCTTTTTTTCTAGACGAGATGACACATGAGTGAGGTCCCATTACCGCAGCCGGACCCCCGAAACGATAGCCATTGACCGGGCGGGAGGGCAGGCGGACCCTCGGCAGCCTCTTTACCTTGAGACTCGTCCGCCGCTTGACATGACCTTTGAACCCGGGGTGCACGGCTGTCAAATGTCTCTCCCCCATTCTGTCACTCTCACTTACAACAGTCCTGCAAAGAAACACACACACATGCATGAGGATTGTGTTACCTTTTAAAGTTGCTCTTTTTGGTTTTGTTATGTTTGGAAATCACAGTAAGCTCAGCCAAATCCTCTCCTAATTAATGATTGCAATTCTTCTCATTAACCAATAATGAACCTTACAAACACAACTCGGCACCCATTTAGTCACAGCAAAACAGCCCATGAACAACATTTGTGTTAACAAATCATTTGTATATACCAAATAAACATCACAAATAGTTGTTTTAGCATCTTTCTTAGTTATTTTCCCAATGCAATACATTCAGTGTTGTTTCTTATAAGTAGCAGTGTACTTTTTAAAATCCCTCTACCAAAATTGTTATACGGTGCACACAATATGAAATAATGAAACAAATATAAAGTATGGGGGAAAGTAAGATTTGACAGGTATGCAATAAAGCAAAATTTTAAATAAATGTGTTGCTGATTAACTTTTTCGAGTGTTGCTTTTGTAGGGAAAAAAATGTGAGCATTAATTTTTTGTGCATATTTCCAACATGCGCTTTCATTGGTTTCAATAGAAAAAAATCTGATCATCAATCTTTTAAATGCAAAATATTAGCTAAGTGCAACTTTCCAAGTGTCTCATCTGTCAATGTTTTTTTTCAGAATTGTATGAAATGTATTTTAAATTATAAAATTGATCTGCCAAACTGTGCAGATGATTTTAAAACACATCAAATGTTAATATGAACAGGCATTAGATTTACCAAAATATACGTTGCAATAGAGAAAAATACCTTTACATTGTTAATGTAATAGTATTGAAAATGTGAACAATTGTAGTTTTGAGGGGAAAAAAAGTTTTACTTTACCATTAAAAAAGAAATGTCAGAAAAATAAATCTATAAAATTAAGCAAAAAGGTGTTCTGTCATGTCCTCATTGCAATACCACAGTAATTAATGTACGAGATACCAGAAAATTAAAGACACATTACAAACACCTATAGTTTCCTGAAACTATTTACTTGGTTTATTCTTATTATACATTCTCTTTTGTATAATAAAATGCAAACATGCTTTAAGTTAGTATTGATATCAAAACACACATGGTGGTATTATTGGGTATTTAAAAGTAAGTACTATAATTTTAAAATTGTAATATTAATTTGAAAGAAAAGAAAGGTAATCATTTATATCATTTTCATTCTAATTCAAAGTTAACAACACAAACATCTCTATTTAATTTTCTTTTAATTGATTTCTCTTATTATGACGAACTATTTATTTTTTATTTTTTGCCTTTTGTTTTTATAGTTTAATTGTGATGTTATTACAGTCTAACAAATAAAATCATTCATTTCCCTCCCAAAATCTATTATTATTGCTTTTTTTCATTTAGTTTTCCTGGACACTATTCATTGTCATTGTCATTGTCTATGAATATAATTTGTTTACTGTTTTAGAAATATATTTTATTAAAACATTTTTACTTGTTTCGGTAATAAACTACAATTAAAAAGTATGCTTACAATCTGTGTGTTACAGATATAGTGTGTGTTAACGTGTGTTATAACGTGTTGTTGTTTTGTATGTGATTTTCGCGACAATAAAGCTACTGCTCTTATTTAATTTATTCCAAAGAAAATATGACCTGCCTTTATTTTTTTACTCCACTGTTAAGGTATAAAATAAAAATGGAACGACTTTTAAAAACAACTTTTCCCCTTCAGATGTATATCCTACCAAATTACATGACAGTGTGCTGTCATGTGTAAGATCCCAGAACAACAGCCTCCTTAAAATAGAAACAATTTATTTTGCAAATAATTATTCATCTTTTTTATTTTATTTTTGCAAAAACAATGCATGGATTTTAACAACACAATTGCAATATAGTGTGTTTTTCACGCATTGGCAGATACATATGCTTAATTTTGCATTTGCAAAGTCTACATTCTTTTGGCACGCAAGTGATCACGTTCTAAAATAATCAAACATGCATATGGAAGAGGGATTCTTTTTTGGTGAGCGTTCATGAATACTACATCTTGTATGCATTACACGCAAAAGGAGGAGAGGAAAGAATCATCTAGAATTAGTAACATTTTCACCAGTGAGATACGAGTGGGGAAATCGACATAAATATCATTGCTGATGTGAAATCTACATGCACGATTGAGTTGAAGCTCACTTTGCAAGTGTTGTTTTCAGAAATTGACTGTGACAGGAGCACCACCAACTGGTCAGAAGGCGCCTCTCCACCAGGGCCTTGCAGGCCTTCCATCTACTCGCCTCTGATGTGCAACTGGGAGATTAGTCACATGCATCCACTTGCAACCGCTACATTTAAACAGTCTTGATTTATTCTTACTGCGATCTGAAAAACAAGCAAGGTTCTCTTTCTCCTTTTTTTCTCTCTCTTTCTCTCCCCCTGTTCTTCTTCACCTCAAAACCCCCTTGGTGAAGTTGAATTCACGGTATCCATCATCATGCATCTTTAATGACGTCAGGCCAGGAGCATGGGGTAAAATCACAGTCGTGGCCTGAGGCTAAAACCAGCTAAAATGAGGTTCCTCTTACCCCCTTCCCACGCAGACGAGAGCTTTCTCGCGCCAGGGCCGAGAGGGAGGCTGCAGCGCGCCCATCGATCGTCAGGGCAACTGGCGAGCCACTCAGAGGGGTGGATGGATACATTTGGGCCTTAAAAGAAAAGAAACAGGATTGGAACAACACCTGGGTCGGAGCTAGGATCTGCCCAGGCAGAAGGGTGACAAACAATGGACGCTTTGATTTATGCCATTGGTTTGTAACCAGTGGGCCGCAGACCGGTACAAGGCCATGGGTATTTAGTACCAGGCCACACAGAAAAAAGGTTGTCTTATACCATATGTATTTGTGTATAACGCACGCATTTTGTTTAATCCAAAAAATAAGTTTGGGTGCTCTTTATACACAAGGATTTAAAGCAAGTATGTCTAACATATGCCCAACAGGCTGGATTTAGCCCCTTGTATGATTTAATTCAGCCCACCATGCATTTCTGAGTATGTCTCTAGGTCATTTTTAACAAATGTTACGTTTTTGTTTTTGTTTTGTTTTTTAATTTTTATCTTAACAAATGCAGAACCAAATGCTCTCTTCTGCCGCTAGAGGGCTGTGTTAAGTTTATATAGTGTGATGAGTTGGTTCAGGTGTAAAATTGCATCCACTGTTAAGATAAACTTCAATACAAAACGTGGGAATATTTTATTCCCTATTATTTGTGAGTAAATGTGTTTAGAGAAGATCCTTTTTCATCCGTGATTATCATGTGTAGGGTAGGTTAGCTAATGTAGGACAAATGATGAAGTATAATATTGAAAAAGAAAGCCAAACATTTGGAGTTCACATAGTTATACTGATCTCGCCAGCCGGAGAACAGCATCTCTGGATTGCCAAACTGAGTTTGACATCCCTGACGTATGGTTTATCCATAAGAGCGATGCTCAATCAGTTGAAAATATTGCTTACCACATTTGCACAGCATTAGTAATAATAATAATAATAATAATAATACATTTTATTTCAAAGCGTCTCTCAACACCAAAGGTGACTGTACTCAGAATAAAAGTAGGAATAAAAAGACAATTAATAGAAAAAACAAACAAACAAAAAAAGAAAACTAAGTACAGTAAAAAATAGGATGGGGACCATGTGAAGCAGTTTACAATGAGTTGGATACAATCGAATTTAACCCTGAAGAGTTCTGAACCTGACCACTTATGCATTAGGGATGTGGATGACTTTGGAAAAGACATTCCATTTCATCTCAGCATCACACTATTTGTACTCGCGGTACCACGTAGTTGAATTTGTGGTGCCATGATTAAAACAGTGCATTCACATTGCAAAGTATGAACACAATACTGTAAGCGTAGACAACCCGTGTCTCGCTGCATGTTCAACTTCTAGGATTTGTACCGAGTATTCAGACGCAGAAAAAAATAGAGCTTGAGAGAGCAGTCCAGTTGAGGACAATTATTACAATGTTACAAAAAAGAATGAATGCACTTCAGGCCAATTGTTCGGGAGAGCCTTCTCCTTCCAAAAGGTATGCAAGAACCTTTCTTCCCCTCTCTTATAGAAGGAAGAGGTTTGGATTTGTGAAATGGAACATGAAGCTGTAACAGACACTGATGGGAACTTACATTACACAAAAACTCAATGTACAAAAGATTAAAACAGCACCTAGTTGAATCTTTAAGGTTGGGTGATGATATAAGGCTAATGTACACTGATATAAAATTATACATTCTATTGAATAAAACAAGTGGATACTTCATTTAAATTTGTGGATGAATACGATGTGCATTTAAAACAACAAAATGAAAATGTGATTATCAAAGTAATAACGTTATGATTAAATACTACTATACTAATAAAACTGGAAAACCATGATTTTAATAATCGAACAACACCAAAATAAAGTGTACAATAGTCTGTGTAATATAGTGTAATATCTGTAATCTGTGAAGCCCTTTGAGACTCTTCGTGATTTAGGGCTATACAAATAAAAATGACTTGACTTGACTTGACATGTATGTATTAATATGCATTTAATGTCCTTCAAAGTCCAAATTTTCATCAGAATCACCAAATAATTTTGTTCCCTTGTCATGGTATTGCATTTATCCATGAAATCTATTGAAATTGACAAAATAAATATTGTGATAATGAGATCATCTACATTACTAGTGGTTTAGTTATTACACAGTGGGTTCCGGATTATTATTATGATGATGATGATGATGATGATGATGATGATGATGATTATTATTATTATATATTATCACTAATTATTTTATTGGGCTGGGCCCAGAGAATATTGTATGCCATTGGACTGGTCCTGGTTCAGAAATTTTAGGGACTACCGATTTATGGAGCGTAGCGCACGACTGGCTAGAGGAGAATCTCCCCTCACCATCTTTAGTTTTACTCTAAGTGGCCTATAGAGATTTTGGTAAAGACGTGCAGAAGGGAAAGAAAGAAAAAAACAGATACAATCTTCCTAATTCAAAACACTTGTCAGACAGAGAGGGCTGTAGCAAGTGCTATTAGGGCCACACTGAAATAATACTCTGCGTGTGAAGTCGGTATAACGAGAATAAAAGCAAATTATTATTACAATGAAGTGGAAAGAGAATGAGAATGTTATGGACTAATAACGGGGGGACAGTCAAAATCACTGTGGTGGTGAAAGTAATGGTTTTATTTCGTGCACTAATGGTATGTAATAGAGGATTATTGTACTGGACATTAAAAAAGAAAAAAAAATCCTTGGGTCAAGTTAACACAGTTGCTATAAATGCTAATATCTATTTCATTGTTTTTATCGACATGTGAGTGTGTGTGTGTTTAATCAAAACTCTTTTTTTTGATAAAACAGTATTGTATGTGTGCCTTTAAGGCAGGGATGGCAAACTATTTCTAGCGCTATGTGAAAAAGTAAATGCCCTGCTTTGTTAAATTATAAAGTAACTGTGACTAATCACAGTTTTGGGAAATCTGAGTTCAATTCCACATGCCACCCCCAAAATTGATTGCCACCACCTGTGTTGAATCAAGAAATAACTTATTTTATCAATCATTAAATTGTTATTAACAACTTTTATATATTGAATCTTTTAAACCAAGTTAAGAAGGCTACAAGTTCTCAAGAACACAATTGACATGTCGTGATCCAAAGAAATTCCAAACTACGTTATAAAAAAGTGGTTGAAGTCCATACGTCCGGTAAAGGTCGCAAAGACATTTCCAAGTGTAGGGCCACTGACAGAGCCATGATCCACAAATGGAGAAAACTGGAAACAGTGGAAAACATTCCCAAGTTTGGTCGACCAACTAAGATTACGACAAAAGTGCAATGATGGCTCATCCAGGTGGTTACAAAAGAACCTAGAAAACCATCTAATGAACTGCTGGCCTCAGTTAGGGTTAGTGTTCATGACTCCACGATAAAAAAGACACGGGCCAAAATTAAGATTTCCCAGGCGAAAACCACTGCATTAAAAAAAAAGAACACAGAGTATTCTTACATTGGCCTCCCAAAAAATTGATTATCCTCAAAACTTTTGGAGAAACATTCTGTGGACTGAACAATTGAAATTATTGGAAGGTGTGCAGCTCATTACATCTGGTATAAAAATGGAACAGCATTTGACCAAAAGAACAGTAAATGATGGTGGTGGCCGTGTGATGGTTTGCGGGTGATTTGCTGCCTCAGGACCAGGACAATTTACTAAGGTTGACGGGATATTGAATCAAGGTGTTTAACAGAAGATACTGAAGGACAAAGTCTTGTCATCAGTTTGTGCCCTCAAACATAAACGCTCCTGGATCATGCAAGAGGACAATAATCAGAAACACACAGACAAGTCCACGTCTGAATGGCTAAAATAAAAAGAGATGGTTCTCAAGTGGCCAAGTCAAAGTCCAGATTTAAATCCATTTGAGATATTGTGGTGTGCCTTTAACAGGCAGTTCATGCTAGAAAACCCTCCAATGTGGCAAATTCGAATCAACTTTGCGAAGAATAGTGGCTCAACATTCCTCCAGAGTGTTGTGAAAGACTCATTAACAATTATCCTAAACATTTAATTTCTGTTATCACTACCAAAGGTGACCCAACCTACTATTAGGTTCAGGGGGGCACATACTTTTTCACATAGGGCAAGATAGATTTTTTACTTTTTGTTGTGCCTTAAATAATTGAAACAACATTTCAAAACTGCATTTTGTATTTCCTTGGGTTGTCTGTGTGATATTGAAATTGGTTTGATGATCTCAAACCTGTGTGAGTGATGAATATGAAAAAAAACACAGATATCAGGAAGAGGGGATATACTTTTTCAGGGCACTGTAAGACAAATGTGTTTACAAATGATTACTGTACAAAGACGCATTTCATTGTAATTGTGCTTTTCAGATTTGATTTACCAAATTTCCAGCACAAGGGCACATTTGATTGCCTTTGCACTTTTCAACTTCTGGCAATTTCTGGGTTTTTAGGTGTGCCTCATACTCCGGTAAATATTCTCACAAAATGTCGCTTATTCATTATCTGCACCGCTTATCCTCAGCAGGGTCGCGGGGGTGCTAGAGCCAATCCCAGGTATCTTCGGGCAGTGGGCTGGGACACCCTGCACTGGTTGCCAGCCAGTTGCACACAGAGACAACTCACTCGCTCATTTACACCTAGGGACAATTTGTACCGTCCAATTGACTTGACATGCATGTTTTCAGGATGTGGGATGAAACACAACCGAAGTGACCCGGTTGTATGTATATATACTGTATATATATATATATATATATATATATATATATATACATATGTCGAAGTGTCCTTGGGTAAGACACTGAACCCCTAATGCCCCAATATGCAGGTTAGCGCCTTACATGGCTGCACGGCCGCTATTGGGAAATGTGAAGCACACTGTAAAGCGCTTTGGGAAGTCACTGTAAAGCGCTATATAAATGCAGATCATTTCATTTCATTTCACCATTGCCTTTCTAGGCCTTCGTTTGCTGTACTTTTGGCCTTCACAGCATAATTGTATTAGTCAGAGCACATGTTGAAAGTGATCTGGGGAGAAAAAAAGGAATATTTTTGCATGGTGGAAAAGGGACGTGGACTTAAGCTCCGTGCAATTACATACAGTGACCCTGGAACAAATAAGTCAAATATAGCCCAGGGCCAAATCGCATTTCATGTCACGAGCGAGCCAAACAAAAGAGCGAGCAATAACATGAAAAAAATGAGAAAAGAAATATCTGCCTGCATATCTCACATCATTTGGAAGTGGTTTCCTGTAAAAAAAAAAAAAAAAAAAAAAACCTGCATGATCGCGCGAGTGTGGCTTGGAAACATCTTTCAGTTACCGAGCCCCCAGCCTTGACCCGGCGGGTCAAAGCCAGTCAGGCTCTTCCTGTCTGTGGCTTTTCCCAGGATCCCCTGCCTGTCGGCGTGTCAGCACCTCTGCTGTCTCCTTACCAGCTCAGGATGTTGCTTTTGCCTTCCAAGAGTTTCCTGAAACCGGAGGAAAAGAAAGAAAGAAAAAAAAAAAGGAATGGTTTCCATTCCGTGCAAAGGGGAGGGGGTGTGGGGGTCAGCTGGTGCCATTAAAAAAATGTCAGTTTTGTATATTTGACTCAATTTTACAAAGCGGCTGGCCTCTGACTGGCGTCTATTTATGGATGTGAGGATGCATTAGCCTGTAGGGAATGAGAAGTGCATGGAAAAAACACGCAAGTCCCGCCTTTTTCGTTTTTTTTCCCACACTGTGTTTTGTTTGCCTTTTTTTGAAAAAGCAAAAATAGCTGATTTGCCTGGAGTTTTTATTATTTCCCACCCTCTTGTGGTAGAAAAACTCCAATTGTTAAAATAAAACAACTTTGATTTCAATAGTGTAGTCAATTTTAAACAACATTCTGTTTTGCAGGGGGAACAAGTTGACAGACATTACTAACCTTTCTCGCCACACCATTCTCCCTCCACTTCCCCATCTGGAACCAGGATGGAACTAACCCATCTGGGTTCATGCACACACAAAAAATGAAATTAATAATAAATATGAAATTATGTCAGAACATCTGGATTGAATCCAATGATAGCTTTCATTTAATATTTAGAGTAAATAAATTGCTTTGTATTGACACCTGAGTAAAGGTTGGTCAGATATTATCTCCCCAAATTCCGCAACTTAGTTCCGTTTCAGCCAGCGACCAAAAATTCTCTAACCCTGCATACTCCTTCCCTGTTGGGTCGATAGTTAGTGTAGAGATGCGAACATATGCTTGCAGGAAGAACCCCCTCGTGGCAAAGAAAGGACCCAGCAGCCACAGGATAAAGATATGTTTCAATGCAACCAGTGATTCAGGTACCAACCAGGCCTCTAGACATGATGACTCCCCACTGCAGTCTCCCGCCCCGACCTTTAGAATTGGCTTCTACCATCATCACAACATTGAACTGAATCCGAAGTTATTGGTTACTGCTATCAATTGGTGTGATTAAATGGGAATTAGATCAAATTACAATACTGTAACGGCCAGTTGCGTAACCTTCTATAAACATTAAGCAAACCACGTTGTTTTTCTATTTTATGGTCCAGCCAAGATCCCAACCTATCTATCTTCTGTATTTTATTAATCGTATTGTTGTGTTGTGTTCCATTCAAGTTTCTCTAGATGATTAGTCAAATAATCCTTTATTCAGAGATTATGTGGGTCTTGATTAAAGTATGCTAAACTTCCAAAAATAGACAAAAATAATTCATTTTGAATTGTTATGTAGCCAACATTCAGATTAACTAAAGGTTTATAATCCCCAATAAAATGATCTAAAAATAAATGTGCTACTCCTAAAAGGTGAGATGAGTTTAATTTAAAAAACTCACCCTTTTCAGTTGAATTTATAGATCAGTTATTTAAAAAAATATTTATTGACTGGTTAATTTGCTACAAAAATGAGCAAAAATACATGAACTACAATCTAAAAATTCATTTTTAAAATGTCTATATTTGACATAACATGAGGCTCAGCGAGAGGGAGCTGACATGATTGTCCGCCATTTTTCTGCTACGGGTACCCTCAGAAACCTTAAACCTTGTAAAAAGTGTAGTGTGTCCGAGCACCGTGTTTTTGTGTTTTTTTCATTCTCTAGACGGCTGAGAGAAACGCAATTTCAATTTTCGTTTTTTGCTGCAGAATTGACAATAAAGCTGACTTTGACTTTCAAAAAGGTGTAAAAAAATGAAAAGAACATTGGTGGGTTTTTGGGGAAAAAAAGACGGAGGAACAAAAAAGTCAAGTCAAGTCATGTTTATTTGTATAGCTCTTTCTTAATCACAAAGAGTCTCAAAGGGCTGCACGGATCGAAGACTATTGCAAACTGTAATTACAGACTACTAACCTACATGAAGGCAAATGATACACATATTATCAACATAAAGTATAGGTTATTCATATGCTATGGAGTAGAAGTGTGTTTTAGGCTTAGATGTAAACATTTCCACTGAGGTTGCAGATCGAGTGTCAGGGGGAAGAGCATTCCACAGCACCGGGGCCCGGATGGAGAACGCTCTCGAACCTGCGGATCTCTTCTTGGCTCTTGGGATTACTAGTACACCAGCATTTTCAGAGCGAAGGCTCCGGACCGAAACATAGGGGGAAATTAAATCTGAAAGATATGAAGGAGCAAGTCCATGCATGATTTTGTATAATACCAACAGAACCTCAAAATCACATCTTAAGCTAACAGGGAGCCAATGCAGGTTAGCTAAAATTGGGCTAATGTGATCAAACTTTCTTGTCTTAGTTAAAAGACTCGCTGCAGCATTTTGTACCAGCTGAAGGCTCTTGATTTTGGTCTTCGGGAGACCGGAGAGTAGTGCACTACAGTAATCGAGACGGGAAGTAACGCGTGAATTATAAATATAATCATATAATATATAATTAAAAAAGAACAATTTCCATTCCTTGTGAAAGGTGAACCACAGGTATGGTAAGAATAAATAAATAGATAAAAATAATCACCCTCCAATAAAATGTCCGTTTTGTATATTTGACTCACTTATACAAAGCGGCTGTTCTCTGACTAGAGTCTATTTGTGGATTTTAGAATGCATTAGTCTGTAGGGAATGAAAAGGAGAAAATAGGGTAAACACTCAAGTCCCTCCTCCTTCATTTTTCTTCTTCCCACAATGTTTTTTTTTTTTAAAGGCAAAAATAGCTGATTTTCCTGGAGCATTGCCGATGTGTTTTCAATTAAGACGAAGGGTCATTTGACTAATTAGAGGGTGTGATGGACATATCAGAAATGGGCCACACACTGTTTCAAAGTTGCCTTTTTCAGGTACTCTGCATGACACGGTTACACCCCTGGCTACAGACGTCCTGATTACTTTTTGTCTCCATGGCATTTTTTTTGTCTGCTGAAAAAGCCGCAAACTATTGCACTTTAAATGATGGAAACGTGTCTAGCAGCATGCAACCTGGCCTGACCATGAAAAACGTAATTTACTATAAAGTAATCCCTCACTATAACAAGGTTCACTCTTCACGGTTTTGCGACTTCACGGATTTATGATAAACATAATATTTTGGTAATGTACTTCTAAGAATTGAATCGTAATCATCTGAGAAAATAGTTGTTTTTTACAAGACAAAACTTGTATTATTAAGGAAAATAGTGTTATGCTACCACAAAAATATGTCGCAGACCCACAAGGAAATCCATCCATCCATCCATCCATCCATTATCTGCACCGCTTATCCTCAGTAGGGTCACGGGGGTGCTGGAGCCCATCCCAGCTGTCTTTGGGCAGTGAGCAGGGGACACCCTGAACTGGTTGCCAGCCAATCGCAGGGCGCACAGAGACAGACCATACACTCACTCATTCACGCATAGGGACAGTTGGGACCGGCCAATAAACCTGACATGCATGTTTTCAGAATGTAGGAAGAAACCGGAGTGCCCAGTGGAAACCCACGCAAGCACGGGGAGAACATGCAAACTCCACACTGGAAGGTTCAATCTCATGACCTAAGAACTGTGCCACGCATGCGCTAACCACTGCGCTGCCGTGCTGCTACAAGGAAATACAAATCTTATTTAAAAAAAAACGAGCTGGTATTTAAACAATAAGCAGAAATATAAAAATACTATTATAAAAACGTGATTTTATTAAATACTTGAAAAAAATGTGCATTTATTTTACATAAAATGAATCCCACCTAAAGGAAACTGACATACTTGTCCGTCATCTTGCTGCCACGGGTACCCAAAGACCTTTAAGAGGCTGGGCAAACAAATTATAAGTGAAATGGTGCACTTTGATTCTATGGAGTCTTCTTAGTTTGTATTTTTTTTGTTCCACTTGGTTTTGGTAGCATTACACAATACATACAAGATCTAGTGGTTAAATAATACACACTGTCATCTTAAGTTCCTGTACAAACTGACTAAATTAACAATGTGCACGTGTATTACACTATGGGCTTTAATATTAAATGTTATTCTTAATTGTTGGTTATTTCTGGGTTTAAATTAAGGTTAACTGCATGATTAAACTTAAACTCTCCTGTTCTATCAGATAGAGGATTTAGAATTTCTACTGCTGCAATAAACTAAACAAAAATATTTAGATTGTTTTCAATACTGTGAGTTTGATAGCAGAAGTGTGTTTTATTTTTATTTCTTTTAAACATCCCCAACCATTTAGACTACATATATATTGTGATGACATTTCAAGAGTTTTGGACTTTGCTAGGTGTTGTAATGCACTACGCTCCAGTCTCCCGAAGTCCAAAATCAGGAGCCTTCAGTGAGGCTTTTAACTAAGACAAGAAAGTTTGATCACATTACCCCGATTTTAGCTAACCTGCATTTGCTCCCTGTTAGCTTAAGATGTGATTTTAAGGTTCTGTTGGTATTATACAAAATCATGCATGGACTTGCTCCCTCATATCTTTCAGATTTAATTCCCCCCTCTGTTCCGGTCCTGAGCCTTCGCTCTGAAAACACTGGTCTAGTAGTGATCCCAGGTTCGAGAGCGTTCTCCATCCAGGCCCCGGTGCTGTGGAATGCTCTTCCCCCTTGAGATTAGATCTGCAACCTCAGTGGAAATGTTCAAATCTAAGCTTAAAACACACTTCTACTCTATAGTACATGAATAACCTATATCTTATGTTGATAATATGTGTATTATTTGCCCGCACGTAGGTTTTAGAGGAGGGGATGGTGTCATAATAGTCTGTAGTTTGCAATAGTCTTGGATCTCTGCAGCCCTTTGAGACTCTTTGTGATTAAAGGCTATACAAATAAAAATGACTTGACTTGACTTTTTTGTTCCTCTTCTTCCTTCCATTAAGTAAGCAAGTCTATCATATTTTTTGAAGGAAAACGACCGCCCCTACCTCTTTCTCTCTCAATATATATATATATATATATATATATAAAGACATCCATTTCAAATTGTCCCTAGGTGTGAATGAGTGAGCGAGTTGTCTGCCCTTGTGTGCCCTGCGATTGGCTGGCAACCAGTTCAGGGTGTCCCCTGCCCACTGCCCGATGATTGCTGGGATGGGCTCCAGCACCCCCGCGACCCTACTGAGAAACAGCGGCGCAGCTAATGAGATGAGATGATCGATTTCTTTATTTCCACCCTTTTCATGTTAAACATCAAAGATCAAAAGCATTTGTAGGTCCGAAAACAGTTGTTGATTTGTTATGAGTGAGGTATTGTTCCTGTTTCATCATATTTTTGTTCTTTAAAGCCTATTCTGAGAGCTATGTTTGATGGCGCTGCATTGATAAAGATAGCTTGAGTCACAATACTGTATGCAGTTGTTGTTTTTTTTTTTGCAAAACTGATTTATTTTATTAGTGTATCCTTGGCTCTAAAAAAGACATTTCTTTACCATTATGCATGATCATTTAGAAGGGGCACTGAGCAGTGTTCCCTCTAAGCTGCGCGCGTGCACAATTGCGCACTGCTCGCACATTCTCTGCGCACAAGAAAATCTAGCCGGCGCACAAAAATGAGGGCTCAAAATTACTAATTAAGAAGCGACTTAAGTCAAAGTTACAGTGAATGAAGGTAAAAATACACGGGTTCCCCTGACACTATGTCCTAAATGCGGTATTTTGAAGTCAAGTAAGAGTAGAACGAAATTGAGTAAAGTTAGTAGAGTTGGCTTCTTCGGCTCGGCTCACTAAAAAGAACCGGCTCTTTCGGGTCCTAAACGGCTCTTCAGGTTGTTTTTGCTTCTTTAATCCTAACATGACCAAATATTATGTAAAACTATGCACAAAATGACTTAAAAGAAGGGGGGAATAGAAAAAAAAAGAAAAAATACCAAAATGAAAAAGTAGTGAAAAGCTGAGAAAAAAAGAAACAAAAGGAAAAGAAAAAAAGAAAGAAATGTCAGGAAAAAGTAAACAGAGAACAAAAAGAAAAAAGTAACAGCTTGGAAAAAATAAACACAATGAGATTTTTTTAAAGGAATTAAAAAAAAAAGTAGAAAAAAGAAAAATAAGAAAAAGTTTCTGTTGCATTCAAATAATTTCCAATTATATCAAGTGAATCTTGTTGCCAACATTGTACTTCCACTAAAAAATGTGATTAAGTGCAGTTCTGTATCTTGCAACCGACTAAATAAGCCCCCAAAAATGTTAATATTATGCGACAAAATATATCAGGAAATAAAAAGAAATGGATATCTTGTGAAAGAATTGTAAGAACAAACGACGTTTGTAGGCCGTTCAACCTTTGCAATAGTACATGAGTCATTTCATTCAAAAGAGAAAAATAATTTTCATTGCCGGAAACTCAGCAAAATGTAACTTGATGTCAAGTTTTGGACATGTTTGATAATTAATTATCTTGCCTCACTTGGGATTATGGTTACTCACTGTTGTTTCAAGCGTTGCTCACCGACTTTGTGTTAACGCGCAGACCCGTGGAAAATTAGAGGGAACATTGGCACTGAGTAATAGCTGACCTCTAAATGTCGCTGTATTGTGTAGTGCAACTAAAAACGTGTGCTTCAAAGCACAAGGAAGAACCGAAACTATGGATACTTAAATCGACCAAAATCACAACATTTTTCTTATCATGTTATGTCATAGGAATACAAATTTCAGCATCTAATAGTATTTTCTTTTAAATGCATGTTCATAGGAGGACATTTTTCCCTTTTCCTTTTCCAAATGTCCATGAAAGATTTGCTTTCAAAAAAGTTGAGACAAAAGTTTGAGGGACTAATTGCAATTTTTTGTTTTTGTTTTATTGTTTTGGTTAATATATACAACTTAATACATTTCGTTCTGTATACACGTGTACTAGAATGACAATAAAGTAGATCTGAATCTGAATCTGAATCTGAATGTTGTTTTTTTATAAATGAAACACGTATGTTTTGCCACTAGTAGGCACTAAATATTACACAGTGTCCCTTTAGGCAGATTCTTAGTTCATTTTTTGACTTTTATTTTTAGAAAACATTTGTAGGTTTTACGTGGATGTATTTCCATGTTTGCTGTTGCTAATAGATATTTGGTTTACTTTGATCACATGACACATATATTCAGGAATTGTATTTGTAAAAGTATCAAAGATGTTTTTAATATGTGATGTCAAGTTCCCTATAAAATTTGATTGTGTTTATTTATTGTATTTATTTTTTAATTTCAATTATTTTTATTTACTGTTTGTATTCATTCACGTTTCTAACTGTAACTTATTTTTTATATTTTAATGACATTGGTATCCTTATATTATGTATCGCTTTTTTCCTCCCTACCAGGTTCCATCCACCCAAAACAAAAAAAAAAGCAAAGTGCAATTTACCACCGCATACTTTTGTTTGATAGCATGTCTGTCATAGAGACTCGGAGAAAGAAAAAAAGGAAAAACAACCTCCCTGGCCCCCTGCAGTCGAGCAGTACTCTCGCAAGTCCTATTCCCCCGTCTAGCGGCCCAAAGTGTACGTGTGTATAAATGGACGGCCTGTCATTTCACATTCATTAAAAGTGAAGTTCCAAAATTAATAATGTAAAAATATGGGTTTTAATTAGTCTTCTATTCTGCCCAATGTACTTAAATTGGATCATCCGGTCCCCGATGCCCTTTCACTTAATAAAGAATTAGCCTGTGATGTTCTCAGCTTGACAGGTAGGATAAAGTGGAAGGGGGGGAGACGGCGGCTGTTATATAAAGGATATATCCGTTTGTACGTAATTTGCAGCTTAGTCAATTTGACAGGGGGGGTGGGCACCCGGCCATGGATCCCGTGCAGGTTTAATGCATTTCTATCATGTTATGGCGTGACCATGCCATTGCCTTTCCAAATAATTAGTGACATTAATCCAATTTGATTGGCCATCTCTGGTGAGCTTAGCATTTCCTCAAGGTAGCTGCAGAGTGCCTTTTCGACGGACGGGTGACAATGAAAATGCATTCACGTTCAAGGCGAAAGCTAGTTTTGCAAATGATGGTGATTTTATTATGTGACGGGAAAGAAAAATGCAATTTTATATGTGTAAATGGCAATTCCTTGCTTATCTTATTTTCAGTGTGCATCCGAAGGAGTGCATTTCACACCTAGGCCTTCAGTAGTGCTACGTCTGAATCAATCCAACCCTCAATGACTATGTTGTGACTATAAAGATTTAGTGCAGCTTAAGCTGCTACGTATATAAAAACACATCAATGATAAACGCATACTATTGCAATGTTGAATCCTTTTTATTTGTGCACAAAAAAGTCCTCCTTTCTTTCCTTGAGAAGCTAACGTTGAGGCTGGCCTAAAGGATTTCTGGCATTGGTTTTTATTCATTTTAGGGCTGAAAAAGTAAGTTTGGTCAAAGCAATGGACACAGTGATTTTGTTTTCTTAATGTTTTTAGTTGTGATTACCACCCCCCTAGCAGACCATAGTTTGTTAATAAAGTGTCCTTTCTCAAGGCCAGCTAGCCTTGAGAAATCTGAATCGGAATCTGACTGGCTGAATAAACAGCTTTATCATCACTTAAGTTATGCCTCAGGGCCCGCAGAGATCATTGTTAAGGCCTACTGGTAGATTTCTGACCCTGACAACAAGTAATGGCTGAAATATGAGTGTTTAAATGCTTGATTATGAAAACACCCATCTGGAAGCAGTGCAACCACAGGAAAAAGTAAAAATGGGTGCTAACAGACAATTCGGAATTATTTCACAAGTATTGATGGACATAATACTTTTAACATCACATGATATAGATATTTTTTCAGGTCAGCGAAGAAGGCCTTGCAGGCCCTGATGGCCCTGCTGAAAGATATGATAATATATTAGCTCTAATCACTGTTAGCTATTGACATTTGGACAAAAACAAATTTGATCTGTTTATAGTTTTGTTTTTGTGTACCAACAGTCCTTAATTTAATTTAGTCAGTTAGACTGGGCATCGTCTGAATACCTGTCCTAAATCTTGTGTATGGATTCAATTTTGGTTCCTAATTACCATATTTTCGAACTATAAGTCACCGTTTTTTTTTTTCATAGTTTGGCCAGGGGGTGCACCTTATAATGTTGAGACGTATATATTTTTACCTTCTTTATTACGCATTTTTTTGGCTGGTGAGATCTATAATTAGGAGCATTTTATAGTCCGGATAATGTGACACGGCTTAAAATATCTGCCAAACCGGTTATTAAAACATGCTATTGAAGGATGAGCTAGTGTTGCTTTTCCAAAGAAAGAAAATATTCATAAGACATAAATTACTACATTTAAAAGATTCTAAATCACAAATTTTGTCATATTTTGGCATTGTCAGTGATTTATCATCTGTACATGAAAAAAATACATCATTTAATGAACTAATCTAGACAGAGTGCCGACAAATGTCAATGTTGTTCTGTACATTGAAAAAACGTGTCTTCCTCTCCTACTGCAGAATCTAGCATTTTCTCCTTTGACTATAAACATCCATCCACCCATTATCTGCACCACTTATCCCCAGTATGGTCGCAGGGTGCTGGAGCCCATCCCAGTCATCTTCGGGCAGTGGGCATGGGACACCCCGAACTGGTTTCCAGTCAGTCACAGGGCACACAGGGACGGGCAACTCACTCACTCATTCACGCATAGGGACAGTTGGGACCGGCCAATTAACCTGTCATGCATGTTTTCAGAATGTAGGAGGAAACTGGAGTGCCCAGTGGAAACCCACGCAAGCACGGGGAGAACATGCAAACTCCACACTGGAAGGTTCGATCTCATGATCTCAAAACTGTGCCGCGCATGTGCTAACCACTGCGCTGCCGTGCTGCTACAAGGAAATACAGATATTATTATACAGGAAGGCTGGTGGCTGGATTTGAACTCAGAACTGCACTGCACGTACGCTAACCACTGCGCTGCCGTGCCGCAACTATAAAGATATAAATAATTAAAAACTAAACAATTAGACAAATTAATCTGATGTACCTTGACTCTCTCACTAGTTTGTATCTTCTGGCCAAACCAGGCAATTTAATGCCCACACATTACAGATACTTTATTTTCAAAGGGGGCTGATAGTTTTCTTTTGGCCTGGTGAAAAGTAATCAGGACATCTTTAGTCTGCTTTGTGACATTAGGCACAAATAAATTGATTTCTAGAACATGTGCAATTTGTCCATTGGAAAGTATGGAAAATTGTTGAGTGGAAAGTAGATAAACTCTGAAGCAATTTTTTTTTAATTGTCTTTGTTGTTGCTGACAACAGCAAAGTGAATACGTTTGCAACTAGATTAGACATAGCACTCCAGTGTAAACGCGTAAAAAAGACTTAAAATAGAAAAATAAGATAAAAGAAGGTCATGATGACTAGGCAAAAATATTTACAAGGTCGTGCTTGGATACTAGTCCAAGTTGTCATAATACTTCAATGAAAAAAAGTGCTTTGTAAATATATTGCAATGAAAAGTAGTGCAATCAATTCCCAAGTCAGTTAAGTCAGTAAATAAGATGTTAACACCCATTTTTATTGCAACTCGCAAGATATATATTTTTCACTGTTTTGCACTCTTGGTGGTGATGGCTCTGGGGATTAAACTGTCCCATTAGTCCTTGTTTATTGTTATAAACCAAATATAAAATACAATTTGTATCGTCATGTTGTATTACTAGCATGATAGATTTTTAAACGCACACATATTTTTATTTAATGTTGGTGTATTGTTCATTGCAATTTTTATAAAACCCACAGGGCAACTTTAGAATGTTTTTGGATGTGACTTTTGAGAGATTTTCAGACAATTACTTTCTTTCGACAATTGCAATCACACAAAAAATGATTTTTCATATAACAATACCAACATGTTTACAAATATTCTTACTTACTTTTGATGGCCTTCAGTTTGTAGGAAAGCTTAATGGACAAATGCATCATTTTACTTCAGATTGATAGGTGATGAAGGCTATATCTCTAACCATAAATTTGTACTTGTGCATGTAGAATCAAGCTTTAATGATAATAAGATTGAAAACAAAAGTTTCAGGTTCATATATTCCAAGCACACTATCCCTTTCAAAATCGTCCGAACCCATTGTCAATATTATCAGATATAACATGAAACGGTTTCGATAAGATGGCATCACTGACGTAGAGCTTTTGTGCATCTTTAAGGTTAAAGATTGGCGTTTCTGTGGTGGGTGTTGAAAGCCGGATTGAGTTAATAGCATATGGCATCCGTGAGTGATCTGTACATGCCACGGCCATATAGCGCCGTTTGTGTGCGCCTGAGTGGGTGTCGTGGTGCTATTTGCAGGCAACGAGCCCAGACAGCCCTCGCCAGCATCTTCCTGCTTTCTCCCACTCCCCTCGTGCGGGACAGGCACAGCTGTCAGATCAAAATCAATCGCATTTTAAAGGACGTGCGAGCTAAATATTTCATTCTTGCCTTGGGAACCAATTAAGTGCTACATATGAAGTCAGGAGAACTGGTTGAGCCACAGTCGTACTGGTGCGTACCAGCTGCTCCTTTGCTTACGCACAACGCGCACACATTCATGCATCCATACAACGTGTACCCCTCCCCATGCAAATGTGTCAGTGTGAACACTCCACTTCAATTACCTAGTGATGTTTTAAAAATGCACCAAAGCCAGACTGGCAGGCCGGAAATTGGAGGGGATTTACCCCAGGTATGTTGTTTATTTAGTTGTTGTCTGTTGTGCTGGCTGTAACCCATTTGCCCTCATTGCAGATGTGAAGGATGGCAGCAATAGAGGGAGGAGTGGGGATGGGGGCCTTCAAAGTGCCATGTGTCAGCGAACGCCTCACACCGCATGGCATGGCCGACTGGCATCTCTTCACCAAAATATGACTGCCGCCTGCCTCGCCGTCTGCCCTCGTGCCCTGACCTCCACCAAGGAGAAGATGTTTCTTGCAGAATGGCCACTTGCAGAAAGAAGCCGAAATATCACACAGTCTTCCTTATACTAAACCACAGAACATATCTGTAGCATATGGTTCATGACAGGCAGGCGGCGCCTCACCTGGCATGATGTAAATATGAAATAACAATATAATAGGTGGTTGTATTTATTGAGTGCCAAAGCTCTTTCTCATTTTTTTTTTCAAAACGATAGCATTTTTACATTGTATTATGAATAGTAGTAATACGTGTTGTACCATGTAATTTATAACTGTCCTATGCGTCTGCAAAGGGAACATGAGGCACGCAATTATTTTGCCTCCTTGCAGTGGGCAATAGTGAGACCAAGGATTCATATTTCACTCTTAAACTATGTAGTTAGAGATAGAATTAGCAAGCGAAATCAAGCCACCCGGTAATGTTTTTTATTGTAGAGGATTACCTGTATATTGATGCTTTTAATGGAAAGGAGCAGCTCTTAGACTTCGATTATAAGCTAAGGTAAACAACATTTCAAACAATTTATAAGTAATTGATTTAAAAATGTTTATTTAAAAAGTGTTTGCAATCAAAAATTCAAGCCTTGGAACTTATTTAACTTTAGCTATAAACTTTTAATTGGTACTTTTAATCAAATTGATTGAGTATTTATTTTTACTTGTGTATGTAGTTGGGGAAGACTCAACTTTGGACAGCATTGGCCTTTCGGGCAGACAGGAGCTGCCCCTACGAGAATTGAAAAAAATAATAATCAGAATGCACTTGGGCAGGGCCCTTTTCTCTAATGACACCTGAGTAACCCGTGTACTGGTCCGAAAAAAAGCTTACTAGTGATCAGTAACGATGAATTTCTAGGATATTTGATTTTGAACTTGAGCAACGTTTTAGTAGTTGACTGGGCCTATTTTAACCCTACTTTTTATCATTCCCTCATGGTAATAACCTAATAACATAGTAAAAGCATAATCACTTTTAGAAATGCATGCAAAACAAATTGTCCAAATCAGTCATTGAAAACGTAGCTCCAAGCTGCAAAAGGTTTGGTGACCACTGCCCTGGGGCTAGCTCAGAAGTTTTTTGCATGAAAGATGATAAAAAAATCTTGATCAATTCATTTAATACATGATTAAAAAATGGCAATTACAGAAACTTGTATCCAGCTATTTGAATGTTGCCCTTGGGTGCTTTACACATTAATGCTTCATGAAAATTATACATTTGTATGGAAGGGGCATATACACAATCTCATCTCATCTCATTAGCCATACCGCTTATCCTCATTAGGGTCGCGGGGGGCTGGAGCCCATCCCAGCCATCTCCAGGCAGTGGGCAGGGGACACCCTGAACTGGTTGCCAGCCAATCGCAGGGCACACAGGGACAGACAACTCATTCGCTCATTCACACCTACGGACAACTTGGACCGGCCAATTCACCTGAAATGCATGTTTTTGGAATGTGGGAGAAAACCGGAGTGCCCGGAGGAAACCCACGCAAGCACGGGGAGAACATACAAACTCCGCACAGGAAGTCTGGAGCTGGATTTGAACCCACGACAGGTTACCATGACATGAACCGTGCCGCACAAGCGCTAACCACTGCGCTGCCATGCTGCCCCATATACACAATAGGACACTAAAACACTGGGACAAGAGTGGCACCAAAACAACCATCTTTTAGCAGTACTACTTTATTTTACTGTTTTATGTAGCATCCTTATGATTTTAGATTTTGTTCTACTGGTAGCATGTGGCCTCTGGGCCGTAGCTTGCCAAACGTCTACTAACGAATTGAAGATTGACTGTTGATTGAGCATTGATTTGAGTTTGAATGTATGACCGAATGAATAGCCTTTATTGTCATTATACAAGTTTAAACATTTGGATGGCTTCTCCTTTCGGTAAAATTAATTAAAAAGGCAAAAATGTTCAAAAGGATAAAAAACACGTTACATCTCTATTTTAATGTTAATTAAAGAAGATGTGCATATTCACAGTGGCAGTTATCCAGTGCTCACGGATGCTGTTCAGGGTAATAATAACTCTTGGGAAGAAGATGTTCATCATTTTGTTTTATTTATTTTGCTATCCCAAATGCATTATTTTTAATTTACAAGTCCAGATTACACGATGTACAAGCGCCAAAAGTGAGGAAAATGAAAATCTTTCACAACTTAAGCTGCAATAAAGTCATCCAACAATAACTTTCATCTTGTGTGAAGGTCACGAGTCACGACAAGCTGCGTGTGTGCACCAGACTGAAAGGATGTGAGGTATACGAGGAAGGTTAAAGTAAGACTGAGGTTCAAGAGTGGTGGAGGTTAAAGGGACAGTATTTGACCACTCGGTATCACATATCAGTGTGTCCGGGAAGCAAAAACGAGTGCAACAAAGTACAATGAAGATTACGAAGTACAATGAAGACTTCTCAGTGACCAAACGGTACTATTTTTGTTATTTATTTTGCCCAGACCTTTACAAAGGGAAAAAAGAAAAGAAAAGAAAATAAGACTAAACGTGGAAAAGAAAGAAAAAAGTTAAAAAAAAATCAACAAATCAGGAAAATAACAAAGAGGTAAGAAAAAAAGCAATATGCATGGTGGATAAAATAAAAAATAGGAAAAAAGAAAAAAAGAAAGAAAAGAAGAAACCATGGGTTAAAAAAAAGTCGGTAGCAAGATGGCCAACAATCATGTCAGCTCCCTCTAAATGAGCTTCACATTATGTAAAGTCAATCAAAAAAATCTCGGCCAACGAATATGTAAAAATATACATGTTTATATGATAGTTCGTGTATTTTTGTTTATTGTCCAAATCAATATTGTTGTCTTTTTAATGAACAAAATAGTTTTTCCCCAGTATCAATATTGTCACACGCCACTGCCCGTCAATGCTGAGGTCCGGCATATCTCTAAAGATGACGTTTTATACCAAAAAAACAACAGCAACCAGATGATGATGGTGCTGTATCTGTGTCAGATCAAGAAGCATCTCCTGGTAGTGGTATCCATGGAATCTGTTTCATGTTGGGGACACACCACAGGAAGTGATGCCCTGGCGGTTAAACGATCTGTGAACCGTAAAACGTAAAGTGTTGTTTTACCACTAGGAGGCATTAAATAGTACAGACTGTCCCTTTAAGTGCTACGTGCGGTACAAAGACATGTAAAGTGGTAAGGAGTCGAAAGGAAAACTAGAGTACGTAATAGAAATATAAAAGAAAAAAAAAATGAGAGAGACACAAAAGCAGCTCGTACACAATGTGAGAGACGGTGCAAAAAGCAAACGGCATCAGGCGGAAGGGCGAAAAAGTGAGAGAGGAAGCATGATTGATAATGCTGCTGACAGAAGCCCTCTGGCCATGCTCTCTGTGGCAGTTTGGGGAGACGGGGGCTTACTCACGTGAGAGCGAGCTGCCCCCTCGCCACTGTCCCACAACACACTCTGCATCTGGTGGGATCGCCCACACTAGGTCATAGGTTGCCGCACCACAGGGGGGGTTACTTTTGGACTGTCGTAAATTCTGGACTACAGAATTCACCTAATTCAAATCTGTATGCTAAAACTGAAGAAGGAAACTCAATTTTGTCTGTGTAAAGCGGCAAGTTTAAACAGACATGAAAATGAACTAATTTACCTGCTTCTTATATCCTAAGTCTGGCACATACCCAATTGCGTGGGGAATTTCGTGTTAACGTCTTTGGCCGCAGAAGGCCGACACTGCTGAGCTCCTGCACACTCGACGCCGTTTTCAGCTGTGTTGTTTTTCACTTTTGCTTTGAGTTGTTCCGTACCTGTCAACTTATAGGTTTTCCCTACATTTTATGATTTTTGATCATTTAACATTGTGTACGCCGCAAAACAATTTTTGTACGGGATAAAAAAACTCGTTTTTGTTATCACATTTTGCCTACTTCGGCTCTTATGTGTAATCTGCAAGTAGGGAAAGAACTAAGAACGATGCTGAATTAATCATTTGTGCTGCTTGTTTAATAAATTACCTTATTTTTCGAACTATAGCACATACCCCAAAATCCTTAATCCGGCCGGAAATTTGAAAGTGTTCCTTATATTCTGCCACATTTCATGGATAAGAAAGGAAATGTGTACAGTATTTATACAAGGTTTTACAGTATACTGTATTAGTGCAATGATTAGTCAATCGAATGGCATCAACATTTTGCATGAAAGCAAAGCAAAAGGAAACACGATACGGTGTATCTGATGATAAATCGGACTTTGCATTTGTTCATATCTTTCAGGCCGAAATTTCACTTTTTTCAATTCTCGAACATTTTTTTGGGTCACCCTTAATAGAAAGAGTGTTATAATGAAATACAACCTAATGTCTTTTCTTCTGGACTTCAGAAGGAATGGCAGGAATCCAGCACCACTCATCATAAAAGGAGACTGTGTAGAGAGAGACCACTCCTTCAAATTTTGTGCACATCTCTTCTCCTGGTCTGCAAACACCAGAGCGGTGGTAGGGGAGGCCCAGCAGTAACTGCATTTCCTGAGAGTGCTCAGGAAAAATCATCTAAAACAGCAGCTGCAGGTGTCCTTTTACAAAGCCACAGTGGAGAGCACTCTAACGTACTGCATTACGGTGTGGTATGCTAGGTGCACAGCAGCAGACAGGAAAACGCTCCAGAGGGTCATCAAAACAGCCCAGAAAATCATCGGTTGCTCTCTGCCCAGTCTGGAGGACATTGCCGGCTCTCGCTACCTCAGCAGAGCAGAAAACATCATCAAGGACTTTTCCCACCCCGGCCACCACCTCTTCGACCGGCTGCCTTCCGGCAAGCGCTACAGGTCACACAAAACAAAAACAAACAGACTCATAGACAGTTTCTTCCCCAGAGCCATTACCACCCTAAACACACACCACACAAAAAAATGAAAAACTCTTGCAAAAACACTACCTCATACGAACGTAAAATGGTACTCATGTCTATGTTTCATGCACATGTTGACTGCACTATGTTTACTGCTCACCTTGCACAATGTTGACGATTTTTTTTTGCACTATGATGACAATTTTTTGCACCAAATGCATATGTTGACTATTTTTTGCACTATAATGACTATTTTTGCACCAAATGTATAACCCTTACGATACCAAACTGTATTACGATACCAAACTGTATGTAACATCCTACATGCCGACATTTCTTGTGTAAATACTGTGTAAATCATAACTATAACCTTATCCTCCTTGTTTTATAACCTTATCTTCTCTGTTCCTTTATCTTCTTGGCTTTTTTACCTCACTGTGACGGTGTGAAACTGGAGTGTCATGCCCAATTTCGTTGTCACAATATCTCTCATCTCATCTCATTAGCTACACCGCTTATCCTCAGTAGGGTCGCGGGGTTGTCACATTATGTTAACCCATTTTGTAACAATGACAATAAAGGTATATTCTATTCTATTCTATTCTATTCTATTCTGTATTACTAGTAGTCTAGTGGTGGAATTTGGCATTCACGACACCGCAACCCGATTTTGATTTCCGTTACATACAATGCTTTTTGATTTTTTTCAGCGACATTATTCGAAATTCAATCATCGCACTATTGTATACCGGTCGATAAGTGTGTAACATGCACAACGGTTACACATGAAAACAACGATAGCTCTTACCGTAGTTTTAATTCTATCCACCTTATAGTCAAGTACACATTATATATTAAAAATACATGTAAAGAGACTATTTCTCTGGTGTGTGCCTTATAATCCAGCCTTAGAGTGCCGAAAATATGTTAAACTTGAAGAGGAATTATCCTTTTGTCCTACATGGTCTGTTTTGCTGTGCGTAGACAGGTGCCACAATGTGTTTGTAAGGTTTATTATTGCTTATTAAGGGGAACATTCAATGATTAATAGGAGGAGCGTTTGGCTAAGTTTGATAGGTATGTCTTTAAGTTACGTGTTTTCATATCATGTGACCAATCACAAAGGTGAGCACACATTTACTACTGCGCTCAAAGAAAATGCGAATGAGGGCTGCGTTGTGTAAGATGTGAGCCGTATATTTCTAGACGACAGTGCCATGGCAACTATACTGGGAATAGTGCCAGATTGCAACACAGTCGTTTCTTTTTGTGTTATTGTAACTGGTGGTTGTCACAGTAGTGGACCGGATTGCCTTTGCATGTTATCACTTCTCAACAATTAAAGGAAAGTAGAGCGACCTGACATTGACACTTATGGTACGGAAAAAGAAGCGTAGGTTTTTTAAAGTTAACTAACAAAAACAATTTTCAATTGGGATCAACAAATTGAGGACTTGATTTGTGGGTGAAAAAGTTGAAATATTGTGAGTATGGATAACGTCAAACTTCCCGTTTTGCTCCCGTTATTTATTGTATGAATAATGTTGGAAAAAAACATGGACTTAATTTTCTCGAAGAGCGTCGTACATTTCTCCAAATGTGACCTTGGCGATTTGTATTCAGAGCAGTGGTCAGCAAGACCGGGCTGCGGACCAGTCCTGGGCCATAGATGGTTTAGTCCTGGGCCGCACATAAATAAATAAAAGTGGCCTTATTTTTTTGCTTATATCGTATATTACAGTAATCACATTTCCGACACATTGGATGAAACAAGAATCAAATGCTGATTCCATCAGGGAGGGTCCCAAATCCTATCCAATAGACCCCTTAAGGATGTAGATGAAAATGCAAAAGGCATTTGATTTATTTTTCTCATCATCACACTATTTTTATTCATGGTGCAATGTTGTTGAATAAAAGAGGCTATGATTTACATCATTTATTGACAACATAAACTGTGAACACAAAAACAAATCAAAACTTGCAATGTCTTTTAAAGTCCGATTCACCATCAGATACACCAAAAAGTTTCTTCCTTCGTCTTCATTTTTGCGGTTTTATTTGTGTCTTTCAGGACAACTTTCTTTTTTTCAATTCGTTTCAGGTTAAAATAGTGTAATAATGAGATAAAATCGAATTATTTTTCCTACGTTATCTACATCGCCTAGTGGTTTCGTAGTAAGGCTTTGGCAATCCCTAGTGTTGTAGTGAATATACAGTAGATTTAGACGTAGTGTTATTATTGTTTATGCTATTGTTATTAAACTAATTATTGGGACAGACTGGAAGAATATTGTCGGACACTAAACCGGTCCATGGTACAGAAAAGGTTGGAGACCACTGATTTAGAACACATGCTTTGTGGAGAAGAGCGGCTTGCTGTTTTTCTCACTGCCACCACGAAAAACAAGCATAAGTTGCATCGCATTTAAGGTAGCAAAGTTTAAAATGTATCAAAACAGTAACACCTTCAGGCCGGAATTCTTGGCAGTTGAAACCTGGGGCCTAATCACTCCCCTAATAAACCATACTGACGCCAACCTAAAGTGCTAAAAGTGGAGCACTTTTTTATTACTTGTGCAGGTGACACACAAAAAAACTTCCAAAAAGGAAAAGACTAAAACTGAGATTTGAGTGAGCGTGTGTAGGTGTGTGTGTATAAGAGACAACACTGATGAATTAGGGATAAATAATGAAGTAGCTCAGGGACTTGGTTTGTGATAGCACGAGGGCCCATCAACAGAAAACACTAATACTTTTGAATGCTATGCCGTTTGATGTTGATCAAGTTCAACTCGGCTGACAGGCCTGAGAAGACTGCAGGGAGCGCTGGGACCCTCCGACGCACAAACGCCCACACACAAAACCTACTCAGACAGGTGAAAGAGAAGGCGCGGGACAATAGCACTCTCACATACACCCACTCTCACACACAGACACTCACACAACCTGGCGCAACCACCCACACTCTTTGCCTGACAGTTATTTAAGTTCAAGTAAGAAGTAAAGCCTGATATGTGTATACTCAGAGGCCTTCCATTCAACTTTACCGACTTGAAGGAACACACACTAAGAAAGTGGTTGGCCATTTTGGCTCCCGGGCCCACTTCACAAGAACAGCTATTGCTTCTTGTCAAGGATCAAAAATCAGAAGATATTTCGTAATTAGCACTTATTAACACAAGAAAATGATGATTTGGTGCTAACAAAATGATTTGGAATAGCCAAAATGTTTAGAGAAGATTACACGTTTGTAAGTGAAGAAGGATCATGAATTCGTTCGTGTGTTTGTTGAATTTCGGGTGAGGAGAATGTTGCTAAATTAAGAGGCTGGAGATGATCTGCTTTATGAAAAGTTTTTATTGGCAGATTGTGGTCTGGAGACCACCGCAGTACAAGTCTTCAATCGGTCAATCTTAGCAGTAGTCTGTCCATGACATTTTGAAGCAAGATTTTTATACCTTTTTTGAAGCGTTGTATAGTTTAACAAGAAACCGCAATGTCCATTTTCTGCTTGACCCTCAGTCTTGTGGTTTCTTGACATCAGGTTGAACTTTGTTCTTTCGCTTAAAGTTCCTGATATTAGTTTGAACGTGCAGTTTGCATTTAAAATATCTTTTTACAATCAAAGCGTATATACTTTATGTGAAATAGGTCTACATAAGCCATATGACATATTGGACACCTGCACGGGAGATTACATAGGATACAAGTTTTTTTATTTTAACTATTATGCAATTTTTTATAATTGTCGCTATCGGCCAATAATGTTGCTCTTATTTGATTTGTTTTTCTAACCGGAGAGATTTAATAGAACTAAAGGGCTTAGGGGAATGCTTTTAGAATTGAATTGGGCTTTTAGAATTTGGCCTTCTGACTGTTTCTTTTACAGTCCTCTTCTGTTTTTCTTGCTAGTTCAAAAGTAATTGATGTATTCTCTCCTTTATTAAAAAATATTCTGAACTACAAACTTTTCCCCATATTTTGAGCAGTGACATGCATTCAGGGGAGGCAGGTTTAAAGAAATATGATTTAAAGTAATCTTTTTCTGTATCAGCCTTAGTGTGAGTAATTCCACGCAAGGAAACATGTATATAAGGCATATAAACCACAGGACAAATAATGAAAAATACGAAAGAAAACACTACATCTAGGCCATTTTAAGCCCACTTATATAAGATATTTAATTTTCAAAAGGGCTGTTAGGCTTTGAAAAAAACGTTAGCAAGAGACGAATTTGCAGGTTTTTTGATTGTTCAAAAAGCATACTTTCACAAAAATACAAAATTTGTAATATTAGAAACCCAAATGTAGGGGAAATAAAATTACTGATTTGAGAGATATAAAAAATAAAAAAATTACAGAATAAAACATATATACACTGTCCTAAAACACCATCTCGAGAAAGATACTTTATTACTGAGCACAGTTAATCATTTGTTAAACATCTTAGGACATTTTTTTTTTTTACTTTTACATAACAAACCATAATGATTCTTCAGCAAGAATCTGCATTTTTAGCATATTATGTTTGTCATGGAGTTTGATTTTATCATCAACCATTCCAAATACCTAACAGGAATAACCATCTGTTGTCTAACATCTGCAATATAGAATGAGGTTCCATCAAACGCATTTTGTTAAAACGTGATGTGCTTATAAAAATGCTGAGAATACTGAATTAAGGAATTTCCTATTCTTGCCTGAAATTATATTTTTTTTAATTGAAATTTTATTGTGGAAGAAGGCTTAGTTGTTCAGATATTTTAGGCTTTTTTGAGCAACACCTCTTCTTATATAAAACCCACCTGTCTAATTTCTGTGTATGAACCCTGATGGCATGTTGCTGCTCCTGCCTGGCTGGGGTCATTTTGAAAGTGTCGCCATTTAACGTTGAGAGTAGGGGGTTCCGAAACCCATGTATGTGTTTGGGGAATTTGAGGAGGGGGCTTCCTTTACCTCGAGCGTCAGGGTGTGTGGAGAGCGTGGCCTCATTATGAAGGAGATAAAGACCGTTAAGGCTGTTTGGACTTGGGCCGGCTCCAGCCCCTATGGTGAAACACACCTGCTCCCCTCTTTAAAAAGCCCTGCTCCAGTTTAGCTCTTGGCCACGGACGAGTAATGACCTATCCAGGGGGCCGTAACGCCCGCTTCGTTTAGCCTGTCGTTAAGACCCAGAGTCAGCAGCATACTGCGGCACACGACCGTGCCAAAACTCAGTACAGGGCGTCCTTGCCAAAAGAGCCCACATCGAGCCTACGCCGCTTGAATACGGATAAGTTGACTGGCGTAAAAGGCTAATGGAGGGCGAGGATGCAAGGTTCTGTTAGAACAATCAATCACAAAGTGTGTTGTCGCCTTCGATTATTGCTGCGGGAAATAGTTAGGTAGGGTTTAACTTCTAAATTCAGTACCTTTGCATATAACCTTGGATATCGAAACTTTGTTGTTGAAAACATGCTGAATGTTTTGGTTAAGCAGTGTGGCATATTGTCGA
This sequence comes from Urocampus carinirostris, assembly GCF_059441175.1. Lineage (NCBI taxonomy): Eukaryota > Metazoa > Chordata > Actinopteri > Syngnathiformes > Syngnathidae > Urocampus > Urocampus carinirostris. The sequence continues at coordinate 11,195,144 of NC_142361.1, forward strand.
ATACTGTGTACTCGTTGGTGATAATGAGAGTATTTTAGTAATTCAATGGCAAACTACATGAATTTCAATGTTTTACTTCGCTAAACTGATGATTCATGTTAGAACAGTTTGAATTCCTTTTCAAAATAATTACAAAACGGTTTGGTGTTACATAAAATGAAAAAACAAATTGGACATTGCAAAATTTCCCTTGCGTTTATTTTCTTTCTATGAGTTAGTTCACAAATAGTTAAGTACATTTTTTCTACTTTGAACAACTAACTCTAAACCTGAATTAGATTAAACTACAGCAAGCGGGCTACGAGCAGGTTAGTGCGCGGGACCAGGTGCATAGGTCCAGGGTTCATGTGCAGCTACTGCAGCCTTCCCGTGTGGAAAATGCATATTCTCCTCATGCCTCTCTGTGTGCCCTGTGCCTGAGTGGGAACCAGGTCAGGGTGTTCACTGTCCACACCTGAAGATAGCTGGGATGGGCTCAGGGATACTTAATAAAAAAAAAAAATGAAAAAAAAAAACCACTGAGCTAACGCTTTCAAAGCATTCAAATTAAGTACTTAAAATAGGAACAGGATGTGTTGAATGTGAAGATAGCACCAGGGCAACCACACTGTGGAGAACAATGCTAGATTGCAACACAGACGTGTCTTTTTGCGATTTTGGTTGCCACAGTAATGGATGAAATTGCATTTGCTTTTATCCATCCTTGAGGATTAAAGGATGCTTCAGTGACCTGGCATTGATGCCAATGAAACAGAGAGAGATGTATACCATTTTTGATACAAAACTTTTTTTATTCCGATGTATAAATTAAGGACTTGATTTGTGGGTAACGAATTACTGTCAAACCTCCCGTTTTTCTCCTGTTGTCTATTATTTGAATAGTGTGGGCAAAAACATGAACTGATTTCGCTTGATGGCTTCCATAAATGTTTCCATACATCAACACAGTATTTTGTCTTTAAAGTGCATGCATTGTGGTAAAGAGCAGCTTGCGTTTTTTTGTCTTTGCAGCCACGAAAAGTCAAGAATAAGCCTTACTGTATTTAAAGCTACAGTGTTAAAAATGTAGCAGAGAAATAGTGGCTTGAAGTCTGGAATTTACGTTTGGTGGATCAGGGAAAAAGCATATGGCCCATACACATTGACCAATCAGAGAGGGGTACTTTGCAAATGCAGCGCAAGCTCACTAATTAGAGAACATAAAGTTGCAGTTTGACACCGCTTGGGCTGCCATTGTTGTCCCGTCTTTGTTGTCGCCGAGGACACTGGCGCAGGGAAAAAACGTACGTTGTGCAGGCCCCCATCGAAAGATCTCCCACTTCTGTTTTCATCAAAGCGTGTCTCTGGCACTACACGGCAGCCCCGGTATGTTAATGTGTTGTGCTGCCTGGAAAGCTGTCAAAAAGCTCTCACCTTGGATGAGAGAGCCACGTAATTCAAGCGGGCTTCTGTCTTGTGTGCGTTCAGGTCTCCTCATTATGCCGCTTTGCAGGGTGACGACGTCTAGTGCTGTTTTATCTGTCAGCTCGCGGAAAACCATAGTTTTTTTAGCCGCCTATAGTCGACGCTAACATCAAAGGCGCGGGGAGAAGGGGGTAGATTGTCACGTTAAAATAAAATAATAAAAAGGGAAACACTCCCGGTAGGCAAAAATTGAACGTCTTGTGTGCATTGAGAATAGATTTGCTGCTTTGCCGTGGACGCGTTTGTTCTCGGGTAAACAGCGAGTCTTGTTTGGGTGTAACTGTCAGCCCCAGCGCCCCGTCAAATCCCTCGTGAGAACGGGTTTTGTTCGCAAAGCGGAGGAACACATCCTGCCGTCTGATCAACGGGGAATGCACTCGGTGCTGACAACGTGGCACTTGGCGGATGTTAGCGTGACGCCGGACTGCATGGGGAAAGTGCCTTGAATTGAGAGCGCCTTAACCTACAAGACTTTAGACCAGGAATCTCAAACTCAATTGTACTTGAGGGCCACCAAAACTAGGGTCATGGTGAGGTTGGGCTGCACTGGGTTGTATCGCGTATCCCAACCTTACATCGAACATTAAGCTCACAGCCCGAGTGAGTTCTTGTACCATGCAACCCTTCAAAAGGGAGGGGCCCGGCAGCATACACTAGTTTACCCCCTCTGCATTATATGCATCAATATCAGCCGCATATACTGTACATTAAGCATTCATATTGGGGCTGGGACCGCAAGCTTAAGACTCTTTTGCTTTGTCTTGCAAGATAACATTTTCAAGGCAGTATGAGTGAACTGATTTGCGTCTTGGGGAGTACTAAAGTTGAACTGGTGGATGAACTTTTGAAGGAGTCAAAGTGTTAAGTAGTAGGTAAACATAAACTGAAGTTGACCAACCTTCTTTTCACTCAGCTCCCATTTGCCTTTTTAGCGTGGATGATTTATGTTAGGTGAATAAGAAATAGAAATCAGAATACATAAAAAAAGGAAAAAAATCATTCAAATCTTATACACCTAGCCTTTAAAGTAAATGACCCAAAAAACAGAGGTCTCGTGATGTCATTTGGGTACTTTTTAATAATAATATATTAATTATAAAATATATTCCTAAAATTAAATGATATAATACGTTAAATCTGTTAAATATTATAATATATTATTGATGATAATTCGGGCAATAATCGAAACGGGAACGTAATATTTTCAGTATAACATACAAACACGTACACTAATCCCAACAAGATCTTAGGCTGACTGCAATTTCTGCTATTGCAATGGTTGGATTAGTCTTTTTTTGTTGATGTTTACTCACACATATACATATACATATACACATCCAAGTATTTCGATTGGTTTTGCGCATTTGCAATTTACCCCACAGATATGTACAGAACACTAGATACCCCTTGCCTACTGCAAGCCTGGGCAGGTCAATCTATGAGACCCTTCCAGTAATTTGGGACTCAGCGAAAAAAAATACAATTCCGGCTCATTGTGCTGCCTATGGAGGCACTCAACACCGTACAATAGACTCCCGGAAAGCGGAAAAAGCTTTTACATGTAAAAATGTTTTTTGCGCCCGATTTTTTTCATTCTTCAATCTTTTTGAGAGCTTGTGCAGCTCCTGAAACTCTTGGTGGTTTTCATAGTTTTAAAAAATAAGCTTGCACATCGCTAGACTCACTTCCCTTGATTTACAAGGTGAAAATATGAGACATATATCATGATTTCCAGAACCGTTTTAACCCTTTATATATATATATATATATATATATATATATATATATATATATATACTGGACTGTCTCAGAAAATTAGAATATTGTGATAAAGTTCTTTATTTTCTGTAATGCAATTAAAAAAACAAAAATGTCATACATTCTGGATTCATTACACATCAACTGAACTATTTCTAGCCTTTTATTATTTGAATATTGCTGAATTTGGCTTACAGCTGAAAAAAACTCAAAAATCCTATCTCAAAATATTAGAATATCATGAAAAAGTATACAAGTAGGCTATTCAACTAATCACCTGAATCATCTAATTAACTCGAAACACCTTGCGAGGGTTTCCTGAGCCTTAAAAACACTCAGCTTGGTTCAGTAAACTAAATCACAAGTATGGGGAAGACTTCTGATCTGACTGCTGTCCAGAGGACCATCATTGATACCCTCCATCAGGAGGGTAAGACACAAAAATAAATTTTATTCATTTGGATCGATTGGCAAAATGAAATAAAAAGAATTGTTTTAAAAAAACGTTATTTACGTTTGAAAAAAGTCTTAAAATATCCTCTTAACACTGACTTTAATATGTACATCGTTTTTTCAAAGCGTTTCTTGTAAAGTATTAAAATTCCAATGCAGTTGTTTAAAATAAGTATTAATAATTGTTTTTAGGTTTTTTTTTTTGGTTTAAAAAAAAAAAGCATCTTTACGTTTTCTTTTTTTTCTATTAATTTCCTGTAATAACAGCACATGTTTACATGAAAATCAGTTGTAACATGAGCAAATTATGAGTATCAATGTATGTTCATTGCCTTAACGGGGGGCTGTTGAAACGACTAGTGTGGCCGCCACGTTTGTTAGCGGGCTGCTACAGCTCGCTGATGTATTTATTTATAGTAATCTTGAACGTTTTTGGCCTGTTTGGAGCCATAAAGACACACACATTTTGAAAAACATTTTATTTTCATTTTTATTTTGACAGAGCTTGCGTGAAAAGTACTTATTATCCATTTGTAACAAGAGTTTTTATTTATTTTCAAAGATTTTCTAGTTTAGTTATTCGTTTTTCTTATAACCAAGATTTTTAGCCTTATTGCACCAGTTACTACATTCGGATCTATGATAAGGATTAAAATTTCACAAAAAACGAGTTAAATTAAGCAGTTAAACGATGTTTATATACATTTCCAAAGGGACATTTATTTTAATATACTACAGTTTGAGATGTAAGTCCGGTCGTTGAATGAAGTAAACTGTTAATTCAAACTACTGCTGTGGTGTCTGGCAACTAGTTACCTTTTTAGGGCCAAGTGGGGCTTTAACACCCCTACTGGGTGCTGACAGATTTGCAAATTTCCATCCTTTCTTTTTAGCACTTGAACTCATTACGGAAACCTGTGATCCTGAGCCTACCTACATTGGTCCGGTGGGTAAATGTCACATGACCAAGGTCTCAAAACTGGTCAGCAGTCACTTGGATATCGTATTTTGGGGACATTAAGAAAAAAGAGGCTGTCACCACTAGGGAGTCAAAATAGGTGGATTGTGTTGTGTTAGTTTAATTCCACAAATGTGTTATTAATCACACTTACATTTTTAATAAAGGTTCATGCATATTATGCTAAGGACATTTTTAGGTTGGTGAATTCCCCTTTTTAATATTTTCTGTCGTCAATGCATTTTTCATCAAACATTTGGATGGTTTATATGATACTGATACTATTTCAGCAGTTTAAAATACAGCTTAAAGGGACAGTGTGCATTACTGTATTACATTATCTAGCAGATGCTCATTGACCTCGATTGTGGAGTTATTTTATATGTGTTAGCTTTAGCATTTGGCAAGCAAGGCAAAAGTAACAGAAAGTTACACTTTATCACTTCAGAGAGAAGCTTAAAGGCCACAATAAAAGGCAGTGTAGTTCAATTAGCCAAAAGTAGCAACTGTAAAAATGAATTGTGTATATATATATATATATATATATATATATATATATATATATATATATATATATATATATATATATATATATATATATATATATATATATATATATATATATATATATATATATATATATATATATATATATATATATATATACTGGACTGTCTCAGAAAATTAGAATATTGTGATAAAGTTCTTTATTTTCTGTAATGCAATTAAAAAAACAAAAATGTCATACATTCTGGATTCATTACACATCAACTGAACTATTTCAAGCCTTTTATTATTTGAATATTGCTGATTTTGGCTTACAGCTTAAGAAAACTCAAAAATCCTATCTCAAAATATTAGAATATCATGAAAAAGTATACAAGTAGGCTATTCAACTAATCACCTGAATCATCTAATTAACTCAAAACACCTTGCGAGGGTTTCCTGAGCCTTAAAAACACTCAGCTTGGTTCAGTAAACTAAATCACAAGTATGGGGAAGACTGCTGATCTGTCTGCTGTCCAGAGGACCATCATTGATACCCTCCATCAGGAGGGTAAGACACAAAAAGAAATTTCTCACAGAGCAGGCTGTTCACAGAGTGCAGTTTCAAAGCATATCCACAAAAAGTCTGTTGGAAGGGAAAAATGTGGCCGGAAACGCTGCACAACCAAGAGAGATGACCGCAGCCTTAACAAAATTGTGAAGAAGAGCCGCTTCCAGAATTCGAGGGAGCTTCAAAGACAGTGGGCTGAAGCTGGAGTCCAGGTATCAAAAGCCACAGTTCACAGACGTGTCCAGGAAATGGGCTAAAATAGCCGTATTCCCATGGTCAAGCCACTTCTGAACTCGAGACAACGGAAGAAGCGTCTGACTTGGGCTATGGAGAAGAAGCACTGGACAGTTGCAGAGTGGTCCAAAGTCCTCTTTTCAGACGAAAGCAAGTTTTGCATTTCATTTGGAAGTCAAGGCGCCAGAGTCTGGAGAAAGGCTGGAGAGGAGCAAAATCCAAGTTGCTTGAAATCCAGTGTGAAGTTCCCACAGTCAGCAATGGTTTGGGGAGCCATGTCAGCTGCTGGTGTTGGTCCACTGTGTTTCATCAAGTCCAGAGTAAATGCAACTGTGTACCAAGAGATTTTAGAGCACTACATGCTTCCATCTGCTGAAAAGCTCTATGGAGATGAGGATTTCATTTTCCAGCATGATCTGGCACCTGCCCACAGTGCCAAAACCACCAGTAACTGGTGCACTGACCATGGCATCACTGTCCTTGATTGGCCTGCTGATTCCCCTGACCTGAACCCCATCGAGAATTTGTGGGGTATAGTTAAGAAGAAGATGAAAGACACCAGACCTACAAATGCAAATGAGCTGAAGGCCGCTATCGAAGCATCCTGGGCATCAATAACACCTCAGCGATGCCACAGGCTGATTGCCTCCATGCCACGCCGGATTGATGCAGTAATCCGTGCAAAAGGATTCCCGACCAAGTACTGAGTGCATCAATGGACATTTTCAAATGTTTGATTTAGTTTTGCTGTTATAAAATTATTTTTTTTACTTGGTCTGAGGAAGTATTCTAATATTTTGAGATAGGATTTTTGAGTTTTTTTCAGCTGTAAGCCAAAATCAGCAATATTCAAATAATAAAAGGCTTGAAATAGTTCAGTTGATGTGTAATGAATCCAGAATGTATGACATTTTTGTTTTTTTAATTGCATTACAGAAAATAAAGAACTTTATCACAATATTCTAATTTTCTGAGACAGTCCAGTATATAAAACAGCCTTTTTGATGTTTTTGAGGACCCTAGCAAGATGGTGGACAGTAATTCCAGCTCCTTTCCATTGAGCCCCATGGTATGTCAAATACATTCAAAGGAGAGAGAGAGAGAGAGAGAGAGAGAGAGCGGGAGAGAGACTTTTTTTAAATGAATACCTTGTTCGATTTTTTTAGTTTATTATCCATACATTGTTTTAGTATACGTTTTGTAAACAGATAGTCATATACTAATAGTCTGGCCTGAACCGAACATAATGATTGACATTTTAGGTCCGACCTGGGCAAAAATTTGAATCAGGCTTGGACTTGGGCTTAATCTCTACCCCCTTGGTGTGAAAAGTGTGGTTTCAAACATCCTTACTTGTTATATCATAATCGACGGTCACTTTCAAGTGTTTTTTATCAATTTATTTCTTTGTTTAACTGATACAAGGCCAACCTGCTGCAAGTTACTTGTATAAGCGTTTAGTTGTGAGGCCTTCCCAACTGTGTGCCAGATGCGCAAACCGTAATGCCACCATGCCGCACAAATTTATGAGCGCGCGTCTGTTTAGTGCAAGCGTATGTAGGAGTGGATGAGTTGGTGTGGGTGGCGGTGTTCTTTTTAGAAGACGCGCGTCGAGCAAATTAAAACTCACCGCGGGAAATGAGCGCCCTTGGCACTCCTCCTCCCAAGCAGCTGCATACACCCCAACTATCATCTGCCATTTTGACACATCCACAGGGCGTAGCAGGCAGAAATGGGGGGGGGACTTGAGGGGTGCTAGGCTGGCGGGAAGGGAGTTTTCAGTTGGCAAAGGTGCCAACGCGGCACCCGCGGGTGCAGGCGACGGCAGGCCGCAGCCTGCAGCCAAACAGGTGTGTGACACGGTGCCGCCGGATCCTCTTCGGGGGCCCGGGGAGCAGGCAGCGGGGACTCTGGCGGGGACTTTGTGCTGTAGGAAACAAAGGGAGGTTAGGTGTGCATCTGACAAGCTCATTGATAACGCTCGGGACTGCAGCCCTGAAGTGGATGGCAAATTACCTCTAATGTTTCCTGGAGATCACGGGCCAAAGTCAGGTGCTGGGCGCTAAATGGCCTCATTAGTTATGATTCTTCTCCTTTTTTCCTTTTTTTTTTTTTTTGCAACACAGAATCACACACACCTTATCAGACGTAAATCTGACATGTCAGCAAAACTCAGTGATAAATGAGCTTAAATTCTCATACAAATGGAAATTTAATAGAAATTTGAAGTTGGGAAAGTTAGAGGACATCAAGATGGACAAATGTGTGCAAGGAAAACTCATCAAATAAACCAGCACTCGTAAATCATTTGACAACCTCAGCCAATTGGTTCTTTTATCAATGATCGCAGTTTCTCTTACAAAGTGGTAACAAACCTCACATTTTTTTTAACAAGGTTTTTTACACAACGTGCAAAATTTCAAATTATTTAAGAAAAAAATATAAAGTATGTGGAACAATAAATACACAGTTATGGTATATATTCCTGATCACCAAAAGTATAATAGAATATTAACTTAAAAGGGTGACTTTACTTTGGTTAACTTTACTTTAAAATATTTGCTGCTAGACCATCAAAGGGGAAAACTTTCAATGTTTAAAATTACTTATTGCTGCTAAAATATGTCAAGTGCATAATGACATTAAAAAGTGCCATCCTGACGGTGTCAAATAATTTACAAAAATATAAAATAGCACAGTGCTCGAGTGCTAAATGCTGTTCAAAACATATAATAAGAAAATGGTAATACAAATAAAAATAAATAACATTTACAACAACAACAAAAATAAAGGAATATCATTATGTTTTATTTTAATTGCACATACCCTGTCAAGTGTAAAGCCTGGTATACCAGTTTAATTTTGCAACATTGAGGGTTATTATTGTTCTCGGGGTGATATTTTAAATCTGGTCTTTACTTGACGGGCCTTTATTGTCTAATTTTTCATTTTCTGAGTAATTAATGCAGCCAGCTCTTTGTAGATTTTCAATTGTGGGAAGAGGGAGTCCACAATTAACACGATTAAAATTGCACATACCAAAGAAAAATCATAACATCCCTTCTAATTGTGTTGTAATCTTGATATTTCTTGATGAAATATTTCAACAAGAATATATTCAGAATACAATTTGTATTTAACATACTGTTTTTATGCCCCATCGTGCTTGGCCTTCAAGAGACAAGTTGATATTGCCAATGCAATGCATTTAGACATTCAAAATTTCTTGAAATTTGCAGGCTTGTGGAAGTCGTGCCACATTATGTTTCAGACACTTTTGGGTGTTTGTAATTGACTTTGTAAGTATGGTAGTTCTAAATTGTATAGTTTCGTGTCAACTATTGCATTGAAAAAAAATCAACTCTGCCCTTGGTTAGTTTAGTTTTGTTTGCAATAGAAGGGCCCTAAAGGACACTCTGTTGAAACGGTTTGTCTACGTATGATTTGGACTAATTAACTCAAATAGAACTGTAAACAATCTAGGTTTTATTCCAACAAAGTACAAAAAAAGTTTTGTGTCGACCCTCGGTCAGGCCCTGAAAAAATTGTCAGACATTAAACCCGTCCATGGTGCTGAAACAGTTGGGGACCAACACATAAAAACTAAGATAAACCATTACATTGACTTGTAAGATAAATTTTGCAGAAGGGAAATCATGCCTACATTTTCACACTGACGCCCCTCCAAAAATACAATATTTTAGCTTGACTTTTTCACAATTTAGTCACTTAGTCTTGGCAGGTATAATACAACTCACCTGAAGGCAGTGTATCTATTTTAAAAAGAATATAGTATTTTATCTTGTTAGCCACACTTCTTTGTTACTTTGTTTTCTTACTTGCATTTAATGTAATGTTTATTGAAGGTATTGTTTGATACATTAACCAAAACATGACACAAAAACATAAACTAATGCTGAGAGTGAGCATGGCCAAATATGGTCACCTTACGCCCCCTCCCCTAAGAAAATTTGCCAACCTAAATGCAAGTTCAAAACAAACAACATCTTACACAAACACTTAACATACTTTGTGTCCAACTCTCATTAGTAATTAACAATGTCATCAACAAATTATGGCTAGCTCTGCCTAGCAAACAATTCAACCTCTATACCGATTTGTTTGCCCTACATAGACTAAAACATCGCCTCAGGGTCTAAAGCAGAGTGTCCAAGGCAGGTATCGCCAGAGATAAAATAGAATATTCGCTATTTTAGCATATTTTTTTCAGAATACCACCTTTCTACCACTGTAGCGCTTTTTTACTTTTTCTATATTAGCCTGCAAACGTTTACATCGCATTTATTTTTCCCCCACGCTTGTTTGGCTTTCTCAGCCAATTGAATTGGCAGCGAAATACAAATGTGAGTGTGCTGTACGGCTTCTACCGTTTTATGGATTCTATTTAGCAGATGAAGTGATGCAGATTAACGTAGTTTAGGGAAAAAAAAGTGATCAACGATACTCTTAAGGAAATAGATTTTGAAGAAAGATTGTAAGTTCACAGCTATAAAACGGAATGAAGAACAAAAAAAATACTTCCTCACTCCTTGACTTAAAACTGCAACCACATCTTAGGGAAAATAGATTAGTTATTTTTGTAAAAAAAAAATATATTAATGATATTTTTAACAGATAAATAACAATAATACTGATAAGATTTACATTTTAGTCACTCATTTGGAAGCTCTAACTTCTGTTGACTTCGACCAAAACACCAGTGTCCAAATCCATGTGGCATTACCTTAGACCTTCAAAACTGGCCAATGTTTCCAGGGCCTTGAAGGAAAACTGCTTCATTGCACACATTTGTAGCCATAATTACTCCACTTTTATTCTATGGCACTCTTCTTATGCTCAAATTTCTTCGGGAACGTGAATATAATAGCATGGCGTTCTGTGCAATCCCTCCCCGCATGATGCTGACTGCTGATTGGTTCTTGGCAGAGATTCATCAGTGAGCGACATTCTCTGCATTTCATTTTCTACTCCCAGCGGACACACGGCCGGCTGAGCTCAAATTAACCGAAGGCCTGTCCAAATTTGCCACAGTTTGTGCAATATGCAGAGGGGGAGCCAAATTTTCTAAATGCTGCAACCAATGATTGTGGACACACCAGTATTATTGCATGTTGCTTCACCCAACGTGTAACGTAATTGTTACTACCACTATAAAATAAACTGGAAGGGAATATTTGTCCAAATTTGTGTTTCATGTTTATTTGGTGCAGGTTGCCGTTTTAAATCACTTTTGTATCACAAGAAGTGGTTTTGTTTTGTAAATAATCATAACTTTGAAAAAAAGAAAAACGTTGTCATCCAATATGTAATGATCATTACTGCCTCCTATGGACGGAAGGTAAAAACTTGACACCTAACATGTCACAGAATGTTTCATGTTGGGTCTTGTTTGTGTCTTGTTGCTTAAACAGCAAGCTTATTCAGTGAGCGCAGATAACATCTTTATATATTTTCCACTGCAAAATCATTGTTGTATCTGATCAAAACTGTCTAATTTCTATATCTGTTCATGGTTTGTTGGTACTGTCAGTTTTACCTGTACAGTGATCCCACACATTATTGTGGTTCCATAATGAACCCTTGATAGGTTAAATCTGTGAAGAAAAAAAACGTTTATTTTTTTTACAAATATTATACACTTAAATAATCTATTATAGATAGATAGATAGATAGATAGATAGATAGATAGATAGATATATATATATATATATATATATATATATATATATATATATATATATATATATATATATATATATATATATATATATATATATATATATATATATATATATATATATATATATATATATATGTGTGTGTGTGTGTGTGTGTGTGTGTGTGTGTGTGTGTGTGTGTGTGTGTGTAAATGGTAATGGCCCTGGGGGAAAAACTGTCTCTGAGGCTATTACACCTTATTTTAAGGGGACAACAGGTTAAACGGGTGGAGTCCTTTATAATGAGCGGAGTAAAAAAGAGAGAGTACAAAAAGTGGTAAATAAATAGTAAGACACTTACAAAAAAAAATAGCTGGAAAGCCATTGGCCGCTGCAAATGTGTGTGTTGCCATCTTTATCTTCAAGTCTAGCTTTGGCAAAAATCCTCACTCAGTTCTAGTTGGATTATTATTTTTTAGATATTACCAATATTCCGCGTGTTACAGAAACATATTTGTTATGGATAAAAAATCCATATTTACCATAAATTCTATTCTATGAATTCAGCTTGTTTGTTGTCCATTTATATACCCCCACACCGTGCCATTCGTGACCTTTGACACGCGACCAAACATGTGTATTTTGTATTATCATTGTGACTATTATTATTGTTATTATTGTGGTAAATGCACCTTGGATTTGAGTATGTATGGTAGGGAGAATATATCCTTGATGAGAAATTCAGCACTCTCATACTCTGTGTTTGAGTTGGCGCCATTACGACAATATTCAGTTGTATTTCGTATGTAAATTAATACACGCCCAAACAGACTGAGGGTTTTATGTGACAACGATATCGATGCAAGAGGACATTGCAACACATAATCCGCATTTAATGAACAGCGGAAAAATGCAGTAACGCACCATAAAGTAACGGCAGAGTTACAAAATCTAATCAATAATGCATCACATTACGCGATACCGAGAAAAGTTATTGCGTTCTAGGAACATTCGATACAACGGCAGTGTGCTGTAAAGTCTGAAGTGAATACTTGTGTGCCCTCACAGCCTTGCTAGTGAAATGAAAGCCGACCATGATTTCCGTCAAGAAAAAACTAAACAAAGACACAACAAATGAGAGACATGAGCGCGCACCTATTTAGAATTCTCAACGAGCCTCCCACCCGCACGCCCCTCTTCTCTCTTCACTCGGAATCCCCCAGTGACGGATCCCGTAACAGAGGAGAGGGAGACTGTGAGTTGCCCGGGGGGTTCCTCAAGGCACCCGTCTGGGACCTGCTTCATAATCAGTGGACAGAGAGCAAGCAGAGTGCCACGGTGCTTTTCCCAGAGAACCCCTCCCCTTCAATCCCCTCCTAGCACCCCCTGGCTTGCCTGACTCTGCTGAGCACCTGGGGGCTACCTGTTAAGGTGCTCCCCCTCTTCTGCCCTCTCTTCCCCAGAAAAAAAACCAACACGTTTGGGTTGCTTTATTAAAGTGCTGATTGGATGAAGGGAGGTGGTGGGGTTGAAGTGTTTGTGTGTGTGTGTATTGTTTGTATTCATCAGTGCATAAATTGATCTTGATACACACATACTTATGCATGTGTGAACTCATTATGTGTGTGCGCTAATGCATGCACATGTTTGAGCGCCCCTGCACATCATTTGCATGTACAAATGATAAGCAATATCGCCCCGTGTTGCTAATAGCAGCCTTATTATTGTTAGTTGTCAAGGAGATGCGGAATTACTCACCCACATGGACATTAGCCGATGCCAAGTAACAGGCTGGACAAGGCGGTGTTCTCTACAGACCGCTTTGGCCCTTATCAACAATAATGCTTGTTAATAATGCGAAATGGCTCTAATTGCTCTGCGGCGAAATTAACTGCAGCATGATCTTCTTGATAATAACAATAAAAACAGATGCTCGGAGATAATGGGGGCTAAATTGGAAATATGGCAATTGATGTGTATTGTTTTGGAGAGCCGAGCGCAGCTTTTTCATCAGTTGTTTTAGTTTTTGTTTTTTTTATTGTAGTTACTGTAGCGATGTGTAATATTGTGTTTCCATATATTCCACGGACTACGCCCGCGGGCATTCTCTTCCTTTTTGCTGTTCTGAGGCGAAGCGCATCATGTCAACGCAGCAAGCGCTCCCGCCTTGTTGTTTTGTACGTCCGCTATGCATCAGGACTTTTTAAAATCTACTGAAAAATATTGCCCAATTTAGAAGGTTAATGTTCTAATTTATGTCAGTTTGGAAGCACACATCGGGCGCATTAAGAATAAATTCCCTTTTTTTCACAGCACAAATTGCAAACTATCAAAAAGGCACAACTCACAATTTCAGGTATTGAATGCCAATGTGTTGAGTTAAAGTAGAGTAATCAACTATGCCATTGGCAGTTATTTTTTCTGATTACGGGGTGTACAAATAATGTGACTTGACTTGAAGCAGCCAACAAACCCATTATTTACACAACACTGCAGTTTTACTTTTGTGCCAAAACACATAAAAAATAAATTCAAACCCTAAAGCAGGGTTTCCCAACCACATTTTGGAGCATGAGCACAGTTTTTTTTCTTTTAATAAAAAAAAAAACATCTCAAGGCACACCGTCCGTCAAGAATATTTTTAATTTAATTACTGGCACCAGTTTAATGCATGTTTTTAGAATTTGAATTATTATATAATATGTTGTATAAAATGACAGTGGCTCACCTATCAGTCCACCCGTCCGCCTGCCCGTCAGTCCACACCCCTGCCTGTCTGCCCGTCCGCCCGTCCGTCTGATATTTTTTTTAATATAAGGTGAATGGGTAGATGTCAACCACCTCCTTACCCAGCATTGACTAAAAAGTTCAGCAACTTTCAAAATCCTTCTTAACATGGCTCCTTCATATCTCACTGATCTGTTTCAACTACACTATCTAGTCCATTTGTTCTGCTGACAATTATTTTGTCACTCCCATCATTCCCACAAAATTAGTTCATTTTCTTTGATGGGCAGCTGAGTTGTTAGCGCGTCCGCAGCACAGTTCTGAGGTGAAGGGATCAAACATTCCTGTGTGGAGTTTGCAAGTTCTTCCCGTACTTGCATGGGTTTCTTTCGAGCACTCCGGTTTCCTCACACATTCCAAAAACATGCAGGTCAGGTTAAATTGTCCCTAGGTGTGAATGAGCGAGTGAGTTGTCTGTCTCTGTGTGCCCTGCAACTGGCTGGCAACCAGTTTAGGGTGTCCCCTGCCCACTCCTCGAAAACAGCTGAGATAGGCTCCGCCACCCCCTCACCCTACTATCTACCTTGGTCATATCCCTCAAGTGGGGTGACCGACAGCAAAGCAAACACATACAATAACAAAGAAAATAAAAGGGAAAAAAATAGCAAAAAAACACACACAAAAGTTTTTGGACCATGGCCAACCCAATTGCCCAAACACCCAAACAAGTTAGGCACCTCGGCACCTAAGTTGGTCATGCTTTCGTCCCTCCAGATGAAACGGGACACCAGAAAGCGGCCGTGTCACTCGAATTAGGGTGACACAACACACTCTTTTGTTCAACAGCAGGGCCCGACAGCTATCGCTGGTTTACCCCTGCCGCATATTACGGGAGCCCAGCCCCTCCTTACGAACGCGTCCACAATCCCACTATCCTTTCACAACACCTCTCCACTCCTTTCTATCACCAACAAGAGCTCTCGCTTCCATTATATTTAGACCTCTTTCCTGCAATGCACTCATAACACCATCCATCCACGTCAATCGCGACCTTTCTCTTGGTCTCTTTCCATTGACTTCTGCTCTGTAGATCCTCTTCAACATTTGCTCCGCATCCATCCGCTCCATGTGTCCAAACCAACCGAGTACTCTCTTATCAACACGCTTGCTCAGTTCCACGACTACTCCAGTTCTGTCTCTCACAATTTCATTTCTCAATCTATCCAATCTTGTCACTCCTAAGATAGTCCTCAAACACGTCAAAAACATTCAATCTCATCTCATTAGCCATACCGCTTATCCTCATTAGGGTCGCGGGGGGGCTGGAGCCCATCCCAACCATCTCCGGGCAGTGGGCAGGGGACACCCTGAACTAGTTGCCAGCCAATCGCAGGGCACACAGGGACAGACAACTCATCCACTCATTCACACCTATGGACAATTTGGACCGGCCAATTCACCTGAAATGCATGTTTTTGGAACGTGGGAGGAAACCGGAGTGCCCGGAGGAAACCCACGCAAGCACGGGGAGAACATACAAACTCCGCACAGGAAGTCTGGAGTTGGATTTGAACCCACGACAGGTTCCCATGACATGAACTGTGCCGCACAAGCGCTAACCACTGCGCCGCCGTGCTGCCCAAAAACATTCAATTTACTTCTTAAATCTGCGTTCAGACTCCAAGTCTCTGCACCATACAAGACAGTCGGCACAATCACACTCTCATACAGTCCCCTCTTAACATCCATACTCATACTATTTTTGTTCATCACTCTCCTCAGAGCACCCAAAACCTTGCTTCCATGATTCACTCTGTGCAATACCTCGCACTCCATTCCACCAACTGCAGCCAAATCACAACCCAAGTACCTAAATCTCTCAACTTCTTCCAGCAACTGTCCATGCAACCTGATTTCTAACGTCATGCCCACTCCATCACGCGAACACTTAATCACCTTACTCTTCCCAACATTGACACATAACTTACGCGTATCACATACTCTTCCAAACTCCGTTACCAACCTTCTCAATGTTTCCTCAGAATCAGCCACATGCACTGTGACATCTGCAAACAACAACTGACTTACCTGCCACACTCTTCCACTGTTGTCAATCATCTCTACACCTCTGCCAAATACTCTTGCATTCACCTCTCTCACCACACCAACCATGTACACATTAAACAGCCATGGTGACATCACACACCCCTGTCTCACACCTGTCAACACAGGGAACATTCACTTGTCTCACTCCCTCCTCTTACACATGCTCTGCTGTTCATATAATACCTCTTCAATGCTTCCAACAACTTTCCACCCACTCCATACATCACCATCACTTGCCACAACGCCTCTCTATCAACTCTGTCATACGCCTTTTCCAAGTCCATGAAAGCCAAATAAACATTCTTACCTTATGCAAAATATTTCTCACCACCTGTCGTACTGCAAACACCTGATCCACACTTCTTCTTCCTTTCCTGAAACCACTCTGCTCCTCCATCACCACCTCATTCGTTCTTTCTCTCACTCTCTTAATCAAGACTCTTCCATACAGCTAACCCGGCACAGACAACAAACTGATACCTCTTGAATTGCTACATTCACACTAATCACCTTTACCCTTATACAATGGCACCACACATGCACTACACCAATCAACAGGAACCACACCACTTAAAAAGCATACATTCAACAAGCGTACTAACCAGTCAATCATAGCGGTGCCACCTTTTTTTAGGCATTCAGCAGTACAACTATCCAACCCAGGTGCCTTCCCCCCTTTCATTTCTTTCACTGCCTCTTGCACCTCCCATGTTTCCACAGGCTTCACATTTAAATCACCCAACACGGGCATTCTCTCCATACCATCGATCGCCTCGACTCTCACTTCTCTCCCATCCTCCACATTTATGACTGCACTACCGCTAACCAGCAATTTACCATCCTTATCTTTCACTTTCTCTTCTTTTCCAGACTCACTGTTTTTTACTCTTTTCACTTCTTTCCAGAACACTTTTCTCCTTTCCTCAAAGTTCACTCCTATCTTTCTACACCATTCATCATTTGCTTTCCTTTTCGCTGCTTCCACTGCCGCTTTTATCAACCTTTTCTTCACTTTATATCTTTTATACACATCGCCACTCTTAACTTGCAGCCACTCCTCATAGGCACGTCTCTTTTCTGTCACAGCCTCTGATACCTCATCATTCCACCATTCACTTCCTTTCCTAATACCTCGACCAACTTTTCTCATTCCACACAGTTCTTTTGCACTCTTCAACACTGCCTCTTTAAACCACTTCCATTCAATTTCCACATTCTCCATTTCTCTTCTACTAATCCGTTCACACTCTTCCCCTATCCTCGCTTTAAACTCTCTTTCCTGAGGATAAGTAGTGCACATAATGGATGGATGGATCATTTTCTGTGATGGTTGCTTAAAAAGCCTCACATGCACATTAACATTAGTTGTTTTTTGTGATTGCTTCTGTTGACTTTGGGGATAATCAGCAATTTAAAGAAAGTGATGTTACATCAAGTAGATCTTTGTTTTGCGAAACCAGAAAATATCTTTAAAAATAGAGCGATGAGTACCAAGGGTAATGAAGTGATCAAAATAACAAGAAAGGCAGCACGGCAGCTGAGTGGTTAGTGCGTCCTCGACACAGTTCTGTGGTCGAACCTTCCTGTGTGGAGTTTGCATGTTCTACCCGTGCTTGCGTGGGTTTACTCCGGGCACTCCGGTTTCCGCCCACATTCTAAAAACATGTCAGGTTAACTGGCCGGTCCAAATTGTCCCTAGGTGTAAATGAGCCAGTGAGTTGTCTGTCTCTGTGTGTCCTGCGACTGGCCGACAACCAGTTCAGGGTGTACCCCGTCCACTGCCCGAAGATGGCTGGGATGGGCTCCAGCACCCCCGCGACCCTACTGAGTATAAGCAATGCAGATGATGGATGGATGGATGCATGGATGGTGACAAACCTATTACAGTCCTGGTAAGAATACTGACATAGATAAATGTTTGCATTTCCTGAAAATTAGTTCAATGAAACCTTTTTGAGTGGTAAATATGCAAAAAATGTAATAATGGCATTGTAGGTAAATTAAGTACTACAAATACAAATGTGTGGTTCTTTTGGTGCCACTTTTGGCTCAAGCGTCTCTTTCTTTTTCCTCACGTATTGCTGGGATATTGGATTTATCAATCATCCATCAATCCATCCATCCAATATCTGCACCGCTTATCCTCTGTAAGGTCGCGGTGGTGCTGGAGCCCATCCCAGCTATCTTCTGGCTGTGGGGAGGGGACACCCTGAACCACAGTCGCAGGGCACACATAGAAAGACAACTCACTCGCCCATTCACACCTAGGGACAATTAGGACCGGCCAATTGACCTGACATGCATGCTTTTGGAATGTGGGAGGCAACCGAAGAGGCCGGAGGGAACCCACGCAAGCACAGGGAGAACATGCAAACTCCACACAGGAAGTTCTTTCTCATGACCTCAGAACTATGTCGCACATGCGCTAACCACTACGTTGCCGTGCTGCCCTAGATCCAATCAATCATATACATTTTTTTCTCGGCCAATCTGCCAATTATTTTTTCCCTAATGCAGCCCGCAACCCGTAAAATTGATCCATTCCACTCCCAACGCGTATCCTCTATTGCAGTGTTTTTCAACAAGTGTGCTGGTAAGACCTCTCAAGTGTGCCGCATGAAATTGCCCAATGTTATCTTTGTAAAAAAGGCGTGCCGTTTTTCAACATTGTTTCTTCATTGCATTGATCAGTTGAGTTCATGCATGTCAGAGGTAGCAGCCGATTACTTTTTCCTTGTTCTGTACTGATTATCTACTTGTGAGGTAGATTCAGATTCAGATTCAGATCTACTTTATTGTCATTCTAGTACACGTGTAGACAGAACGAAATGTCGATACATCTGACCCGCACAGTTTCCTTGAACGTACAGATATAAATAAAATGTTGTATTGAGTTGTAGTATTGAGTGCTAATAATATACTAAATAACTATGGCTATGTATAGTATTTTACAGTAGCGCAAATAGTGCAAGAGGAGTAGCTAACCAGATGTGCAAAATGTGTCGTCAGGTAAACAAGTCAGGTAAACAGAATAATAACACTGTAACAATAACGCTGTAAGTACAATAGTGCAGAGAAACAGATGTGCAAGGAGTGGCTAGCTATAAAGAACTCCCAGTAGTGCAAAAAGTCAAACAAAACCCACAGATGTACAGATTAGCAGCAGTTTAGATTTACTATGTGTTTGAGTGACCATTTAACAGTCTAATGGCCAGGGGGACAAGACTATTGTGGAACCTGGTGGTCCTGCACCGCACACTGCAGTACCTCTTCCCAGAGGCTAGCAGAGTGAACAGTCCATGATGTGGGTGAGAGGGGTCCCTGATAATGTTCTTAGCTTGGGATAGGCAGCGCTTCTGGCCAATGTCCTGAATGGAGGGAAGAGAAGTCCCGATGATTTTCTCTGCTGTCCTCGTCACCCTCCTCACACTACCCCAGTCGGTAGCGCTGCAGCCTCCACACCACACAGAGATACAGCTGGTCAGGATACTCTCTATGGTGCCCCTGCAGAATGTGATGAGGGAGGGTGGGGGCAGGCGGGCTCTCCTCATCCTCCGCAGGAAGTACAGGCGCTGCTGTGCCCTCTTAACCAGTGATGCAGTGTTCACGGACCAGGTGAGTTTGTTTGTGATGTGCACCCCTAGGAACTTGATGCTGCTGACAACCTCCACAGCCTTGTTGTTGATGAAAAGTGGGGCATGGTTGGGCTGTTTTTTTCTGAAGTCGACAATGATCTCTTTAGTTTTGTCAACATTCAGGACCAGGCTGTTGTCCCTGCACCAGCCCACCAACTGCTCCACCTCCTCTCTGTAGGCCAGGTCGTTGTCGTCCCTGATGAGGCCCACCACTGTTGTGTCGTCCGCAAACTTCACGATGTGGTTTGTGGCGGACCTAGGGACGCAGTCGTATGTCATCAGGGTGAACAGCAAGGGGCTCAGGACACAGCCTTGGGGGGAGCCCGTGCTGAGGTTGATGACATCGGTGATGTTCTGACCAATCCGCACTGACTGGGGTCTGTCAGTGAGGAAGTCCAGCAGCCAGTTCCGCAGGGGGGTGTTGAAACCAAGGAGTCTCATTTTGTCTACCAGGTGTTGTGGGATGATGGTGTTGAATGCTGAACTGAAGTCCAGGAACAGCATCCGCACATGGGTGTTCTTCTTCTCTAGGTGTGTCAGGCTCAGGTGAAGCGCAGAGGAGATGGCATCCCCGGTGGAGCGGTTTGTCCGGTAGGCGAACTGAAAGGGGTTGAGTGAGGAGGGGAGACTGGAGGTGATGTGCTCTTTAACCAGTCTCTCAAAGCACTTCATTATGATGGGAGTCAGTGCAACGGGCCGGTAATCGTTGAATGATAAGATCTGGGGTTTCTTTGGCACTGGGATGATGGTGGCAATCTTGAAGCATGATGGTACTGTGGCTTGGTCTAGCGAGGTGTTGAAAATGTCTGTTAGTACACAAGCCAGCTGATCGGCGCACTCCCTAAGGACCCGCCCTGGAATGTTGTCCGGGCCTGGAGCCTTCCGTGTGTTGACCCTTCTCAGGGTCTTCCTCACGTCAGTTGAGTCCAGGTGAAGCGCTCTTTCGTCCTGATTTGGAACCGCTTTCACTGCAGGGGTGCTATTTTGTGCCTCGAACCTCCCAAAGAAGTTGTTGAGGTCATTCAGAAAGTCCATGCTAGTGTCCTGCACTGGGGCGGTGGTTGGCTTGTATCTGGTGATGGCCTGAATGCCTTTCCACATATCCCTGGTGTTGGTTGTGGTGAGGAAACGGTCCTGGATTTTTTGACTGTGCGATCGCTTTGCTAGTCTGATAGCACGGTTCGATAAAGCTGTTTTGGATTGTCCTTAGTTTAAAGTTAGTCATACACTTAACATAAGGATATAAGGCATCTATTGGTTTAAGAATTGTAAGGAGGAGAAGAGAACGATCATTCAGATAAGAAATTCTAACCTTAGTAGGTGAATGACAAACACACATCAAAGTCCAGTCTTCTTCGCCATGTCCTAATTTTCCCTATAGTCTATCAATTTTTCTCATTTGTCCTGTATTCGAATACGAAATACGGTTATCTCCATTGTAAATATTTCCTCTACCGTGCACACCCACTGCTCCATGGTGGGGAGCTCTTGTTTGTGCTGTAATCTTGTTATTACTTCTTTGCTAGCTGTCAGTACATTTTTACCAGGTACTCATCCCTTCTCTGCAAATGTTTTTACTACTTTAATTGTTTTTATTTAAAAAGATACCAAGTAAAAGCTGAGCTATGGTAAAATTAATATTTCCCTAATTTAAGAATTATTTTTGTTATTTTTCTAAAAATGACAAGACAAAATGTAGTAAAACTTGGAAAAACGGGCTAGAGACATTGCAAAATCCAAACTTCCGGCGTAATTGTTAACCAAAATGAATAACCCTTAATACATCCTGAGTCACGGTGACCACAAATGATTAAAAAAAATGTATACAGTTAATTTAGGCCAAGTAATCATTTAAGCTTAAAAAAAAAGAAAAGTTGTGATGGGAGTTAATTTTAAAACGTGTTTTCGGTAGACGTGTGCCCCGAGATATTTGTAATGAAAAATAATTGTGCCTTGGCTCAAAAAAGGTTGAGAAATCCTGTTCCAGACAAACAATATAGCTGTGATACGGAATTGAGGTGACTTGTCTTTATTGTCATTGAAATATATGTTGAAAACATTGTATGCAGCGAGATTAAGCATGGCACTGTCAGTATAAATAGGCAGTAAATAATTACAACGTAGTGCTTGGAGAGTGGCCTACGTTATAATAAAAGTGCAATGAAAACAAACAATGCATTATATCAATGGTGCAATGATAAGTCCAATAACCAAAATCCCCAAACTACAAGGTATTTATTTTTCATAGTTTTGAGCAATAAAATTTAGCAGCAATAAACATATAAGAAATGTTTTAACAATTGTGTGCATATGATTAAGGTGGGGCAGCACGGCGGGGCAGTGGTTAGCGCGTGTGCGGCACAGTTCTGAGGTCATGAAATCGAACCTCCTGTGTGGAGATTGCATGTTCTCCCTGTGCTTGCGTGGTTTTCCTCCGGGCACTGCGGTTTCCTCCCACATTCCAAAAAGATGCAAGTCAGCTTGATTGGCCGGTTCAAATTGTATCTAGATGTGAATGAGCGAGTGAGTTGTCTGTCTCTGTGTGCCCTGCGACTGGCTGGCAACCAGTTCAGGGTGTCCCCTGCCCACTGCCTGAAGACTGCTGAGATGGGCTCCAGCACCCCCACGACCCTACTGAGGATAAGCGGTGCAGAAAATGGATGGATGGATGGGTTGAAGTTTAAGGTGGAGATGGGTCTGGGAAAGAAGCTGCCTTTGAGCCTGTTTCTTAGTTCTAAGGAACCTGTAGCGCTTACCAGAGGGCAACAAGAGGTGATGGCTGGGGTGGAAAAAGTAGCCCTTTATAAGGTTGACATTGTAATGTAATGTTCTTCTTCCTGGGGAAATGTAACATAATATAATATAATTAAAAAAACAGAAAAACGTATCCTGTCAGTTTAAACCACATTATAATCCAAGCTTTAAAAGGAAAATGTTGTTGGGAATCAATTTCCAAATGTTTTTGATTGACAATGTGTCTCAAGATAATGAAAACAAGTGTGCGTTTGCTCCAAAAGACACAGCTCTATTTCAATGAGGCCCTCTGAAAAGTTTAACTTTTAGACACCTTTTCAAAACACTTCTCCTTCCAACTGAGCGTCTTTTATTTCCTCCAATCAGTTGAAAGAGGCACATTGTAAACAGCCCCACGGAGTCTGACAGAGAGAACAGCCTGCGCCATGTTTGCGCCTTAGGAAGGAAGCATTCTAGATTTCTTTTTCCCTTCCCGACATTGACACGGGGATGCGTCGGCTCCAGAAGGGAGGGAAAGTGCTGACTCACTCCCAGTGCGCTGGTTGTTGTTCTCCCTTACAGATGTGACCGTTAATAGGCCCGCATCCATAATCATTAGTGTGTCTCAGTGCACAGGTACCCGATGGGCCCCGTGTGTCTGCCATTTGGTCTCGGTTCACTGTGCCCGCCCGCAGATGTGAGATGCGAACACACCTGCTCTGGGGGAGATATTCGAAGAGGTTTCGCTCTGGAGCAGACTACCGCCATCCGTCACAGCTCACGCCGCCACAGCCGCTCTGTCGGAACAAGGCCTCGGTTCCGGTCGGACAGCCCTCGGACCGGAGGTCAGCGTCCGTCTCTCGTGATGAATCATATCCTTCTGTCCCTTCACGCCACGGCGAGCTGCCCCCGCCAAACCTCGCCACGCTTAAGTGGGGACGCCGCCTTAAGGCGAGGCCGTGAATTCTGATCCAGACGGGTATCTCTCGGGCGGGCGTCAGGCCACGCTTCACACTACATTTGTTGACGTGCGCATCCACGGGTCAGCCTCCCATCAAGTCCTAATGTTGCCAGCTGGCTCTGAGCGAGGACCAAAACCAAGTGGAAAGCGGTGCCAGCGGTTCAGGCTCACCCTTACGCTATCCTGGAGGTGCACACTAGGGGTGGGCGGTTTGATCCAAATATCTATATTGTTGATACTGAGGGAGTGTGCACAGTGGAGAGCATTCTGAGATATGGCGTCACGGTGTGGTATGCAGACAGCATGGCAGCGGACAAGAAAAACATTCAGCAAGTAATCAAGACAACACAGAAGATTGTTAGCTGCTCCCAGTCTGGAGGACATTGCCGACTTACGATACAGCAGCAGAGCCATCAAAATGATGGAAGGCTCATCTCAACCCCACTACTACTTCTTTGACATGTTGTTCACTGGTAGGTGATACAGGTACCTTAAAACAAGGACTTTTTTTCTGGATGGTTTGAATGTGTGAATGAGTGTGTTGTTTAGATGGGAAATGTAATACATTTTCTTTCATGTTGTTTTCATGATGTTTACTTCCTCCTTTAATCCTTTGTACCCACAGTAAAGATAAAAGTCAAATACAAATGTTTGAAATAAAGCAAAACAAAAAAAAACGACTAACTAAGTCCTTGTTACATGTTCACCCTAGAGTGTATACAACGTTTCACAACATAGATATAAATCACAATAGAAATTATATTCATTCATACTTAAATTAAACTGATACTACTGTCCTGGTTAATTCCTACACAAATTCCCTCGGCCCTCGGCCACTCTCTAAGTTTATACTTTTGCCCCGCGAGCTACCTTGCCTTGCACTGCATCCTGCTTGCCAGGCAGAAGAGAGGGACAAATTAATGCGCAAACTCCTACCAGAAGCTAAAAGTGACAGAGCCAAACCGGAAGCGCAGCGCAGTTTGGACTTTTCTATTCAACAGCAGAAAAATACAATGCCGTATGAAAAATACAAAAAATGTTCCACCTACAGAGGTAAACAAGCTGCAACCAAAAATGTTTTTGTTCCTGTACAAAAACCTGTAAATCATTCGTAACTATGGTAACAGAGCAAACAGGGCTTCTTTTTGGACTCGCTTGACCTCTCTTCTGAAGCTCCTACAGTAGAAGAAGTATTTTATTTTTAAACTGTTAAAAGTTGTACTGTTAACATTACTTGCGCTTTCTGACTTTTTTTTGTGTAATTGAAGGCATAATTGTCATGTTGGCATGGTTCTTTGGGGTTTGAATCCCTTGGTTGTGGTTCTGAAACAGTTGTTATATAAATACTTATCTTTATTTTTTGATTCTGTTGAAGTTATTAAATAAAATTATACGCAATTTTCAGTGACTTAAATATTTGTGCTGTGTTTATCATATTTAAGAACTAGCTCAAGGGTAGGAGGGTTCAATTACTCAATTATCAAAACATTTCCAAGCAAAACATACTGGCATTGGATCGATATTTACCGATACCACCATGTATTTACTTGGATTGGAACGATACCAACATTCCCACCCTAAGTGCATGCCACTGCACATCTTTTTCCAGGTAGATTCCGGAACGGCGGATGTGTACTTGTTGAAATGTTCTGTCAGGGAAATTCCACAAGCGAACGTGCGGAACAAGGCTGTTACAGGAGGATGATTTGCCTCAGGATGGCAGAAAAGAGCAGAGATGCCTGCAGGCGCAGTCCAGGGAATTTATGGTCACTCCAATAAAACAACACTTAAAATACAGGAGCTGTAATCCCTCACAAAGCTTTTGGTTTGGTTATGAAGTGGTGCTTTCACAAGGGAAAATACAATTAATATCATCATTCATCATCAATGTTGGAATTATTGCATTTCTGTAATGCAATTACTTTTCTCGGTAATGAGTACTGTAACGCGTTATTGATACAATTTTGTACTCTACTACGTTACTTTGCTACTTTTTGAATGCAGATCGTTAAGTATAGCACTTCTGATTGGTGAGTATTCTTGCTTCACTTACATTGACACAAACATTGTTTTAGCCGGTACTTCCTGGAGGTTATTTTTATTTACCTAAGAATTATAACTGAATACAGTTAATATGGCGTCGTCCCAAGCATAGAATACAAAAGGCGCTGAATATATCATCATGTAGATATTCTCTTGACTGTACAGTGTATATTCACAATTAAGCCAAATTTACAACTAGGAAATACAATACTAAAATCATGAAGTCAGCTATTTGGTTATGTGTCACTATTAGCGAATGGTATACTGCTCGTGGGGAAAGGGTGTGTGGCTTATACATGAACAGCTCCTGTTAAATCCCTATGGAAAAGTGAGCGTGATTTTATGGTAAAAGTGTGCTAAATTGTGGTCCTTTTATGTAATATTTTTTGCATATTTTTTTACACGGTGCCTGGAAAAAGAAAAGAACACCTCTTGCACCCACAAACGGTGAAGGATGTCTTCAAGTGGTTTGAAACCCAGAGCCAAAATTCATGTCTAGTCGAGGCAAAATTTGTAAGCTCTCAAGATTGCAGAAGCCAAGGCATATGCAGGATTCACTGCTGCCACAGGTTGGTGTACACATTTTGTTTTATTTTTTGTAATATGTGGTTATTTGAAAACGGGTTTAGCGGTTTGTCTTCTATGCGAGTATAATTGTTAATTTTCAACTAGATGGTTACTTTCAGAGTAACGCGCAACTTTTTGGTGTCAGTAATCTGGGGGGATAACTGATTACTTGTTAAATGGCATCAAAAGTACTTGTAAGTGATTATTTTTTTCAGTAATGCATCCAACTATGGCTATTGTTTACGCCTACATAATACTTTGAATTGGGTCTCCTGCATTCTAATTCAGACATGCATTTCAGGTGGATTGGCCGGTCCAAATTGTCCCTAGGTGTGAATGAGCGAGCGAGTTGTCTGTCCCTGTGTGCCCTGCGATTGGCTGGCAACTAGTTCAGGGTGTCCCCTGCCCAATGCCCGATGATTGCTGGGATGGGCTCCAGACCCGCGCGACCCTACTGAGGATAAGCGGTGCAGCTAATGAGATGAGAGATGATGATATATATATTTATATATACAGTGGGACCTCGCTACTTCGCGGTTCCACGTTCGTGGGTTCAGAGCTTTACGGGTCTAAAAAATAATAATAATAAAATAAAATGAAAAAAATAAAGCATTTTTGAAGTGGCGTCGCTAATTGGCTGATTTTCACTTTTCGCGGGTGGTTTTGGTCCCCTTAACCGGGTCTAAAAAAAAAAATAATAAAATAAAATAATAAAAAAATAATAATAATAATTAAAAAAAAAAAAAATAAAATAAAAAAAAAAAAAAAAAAAAAAAAAAAAAAAATATATATATATATATATATATATATATATATATATATATATATATATATATATATATATATATATATATATATATATATATTTACGTGTAAATTTATGTATATTTCTTAGAAAACAAAATGACTACCCCACAAGAAAACAAAGGTGGGGGGGGCAAGAAAAGAAAAAAAACAGGAAAAAAACAACATTGCAGAGATGGGAAATATCTTCCATGTTGAAGTCATGTTGAAATCCAGTCATCATTGTCATTTCTTGATTTTCCCTATAGTCTATCCATTTTTCCCATTTGTCCACGAATTTGGTCTCCTGTATTCGCCGCAACAACCGCAGATCTCCTACTGGCAATGGATTCTGGCGCTTCATCACTTTTGCTGCTGCTGGATCTTAGAGCTGCTTTTGACACAGTGCACCACAATTTCCTACTAGAACGGTTGGAAAAATGGATTGGTCTCTCAGGAACCGTCCTCTCGTGGTTCAGATCCTACCTCTCAGATAGGACGCACTGTGTTAAATATGGTGAAATGACATCTGAGCCCTTTAATGTTACCTGTGGTGTTCCGCAGGGTTCAGTGCTTGGCCCCCTTCTTTTCAGCATTAACATGCTTCCATTAGGTGATATTATTCCCAAGGACAATATCAGCTTCCACTGCTACGCAGACGACACTCAACTATATCTTCCGTTGGAGGAATCTCCCACACTAAACTGTGGAAATTTGGAGGCCTGCCTCATTGAGATAAAAGAGTAGATGTCACTCAATTTCTTGCGTCTTAACTCTGAAAAGACCGAAATGTTAGTCAATGGTCCATCTAAATGCCGTGACTTATTCTCAAAAACTGCTGTGAACATTGACAAATGTCACATCACACAGAGTGACTCAGTTAAAAATGTAGGTGTAATATTTGACCCTGATCTATCCTTTGAAATGCATGTAAAGAAAATTACTAGAACCGCTTTCTTCCATCTTTGTAACATTGCTAAAATCCGTTCAATACTGTCTCAGTTGGATGCGGAAATTATAATTCATGCGTTTGTTACCTCCCGTCTCGATTACTGTAATGCACTACTCTCTGGTCTCCCGAAGTCTAGAATCAAGTCTCTTCAGCTGGTACAAAATGCCGCAGCGAGGCTTTTAACTAGGACAAAAAAGTACGATCACATAACACCGATTTTGGCTAACCTGCATTGGCTCCCAGTTAGCCTTAGATGTGATTTCAAGGTTCTCTTAGTATTATACAAAATCATACATGGACTTGCTCCCTCTTATCTTTCAGATCTGATTTGCCCCTAAGTCCCGGTCCGAAGCCTACGATCTGAGAGTGCCGGTCTTCTGGTGATCCCAAGAGCAAAGAAGTGTTCTGCTGGTTCGAGAGCGTTCTCCATCCGGGCACCGGTTCTGTGGAATGCTCTTCCCCCTGAGATCCGATCTGCAACCTCAGTGGAAATGTTTAAATCTAAGCTTAAAACTCACTTCTACTCCATAGCATATGAATAACCTATTCTTCTCGTCGGCTGAAAAATAGTCTGTGTAATATAGTGTAATAATCTGTGAAGCCCTTTGAGACTCTTCGTGATTTAGGGCTATACAAATAAAAATGACTTGACTTGACTCGACTATTCTAATTCAGAATGTTACAAATATTTCCTCCACAGTGCACACCCCCTGCTCCATGGTGGGGAGCTTTTCTTTGCTAGCTGTCGGTACATTTTTTACCAGGTACCCATCCAAAGGAATGACCTTTTTAACTTTATTTTCAAAAAAAATTACCAATATTTTGACTGACTTTATCCATAAACTTTATTCACTTTTTGCAGTATATTTGCATTGCATTAACATTAGCAATCTGCGCCCAGATTTCAAACCAGTTCTTAACTTTTTGGATTTTACACTCGAACTAAACTTTGCATCCCACCCTGCCAAGAACTGTCGGCACTTGCCAAATTACCTAATGAATTCGTCAACTTAAAAACAGCATGAAATATTCATTCTAAGAGTATAGGCGATAAATTAAATATCACTCATTGACTCGTTATTTAAAAATGCATCGTGCGATTTGCATAGTTTCATCCCTGAAAGGAAATAATAATGGCCAGTTGTCGTGTAGCGTCTTTCATGACGGCTGAAGCCGCCGTCTTTTTGTTCCCTCGTCTGCTACTTGCTGCTCATTAAAGTTTCAGCGCGGCCCGTTTTAATTGTCAACCCTTTGACAGGTTGATAAAAGCAACTTGACAATTAAGTTCATCGGCCTCCGCTATGCATATTAATTAGGTCTTATTTGGGTTCCCATTGTTATTAGAAGGAGCGCTCTCCGTGTAGCAAAAATGTCATCCATTAACTCTAGCATTACCCCCACACCCTTCCCTTATACTAATCCTCCCCCTCGTTCCCAAACTTAATGTAATTAAGCTTGCCATTGTACGGGGCTCAGGAGGGGAGAACTTTTAGTGTTCGTTGTATAAATGAGTAATGTCGGCCCCCGCCAAAATCAGCCGCTTGCAATTTTATTATGTGTAGCGTGCGCTGCCTGCTCCTGTTTGCCTAATGAACAAAGGATGCTTGCTTTCATGTTGTAGCATGTGGGGCGGGTGATCACTGAACAGGCAGTTTATGTATGTACTGAAAAAAAGTAATTAGTTACAGTTACTCGTGACGTCATTTAAAAAGTAATTGTGTTACACCCAAAATTACGCGCACCCACAAGTAGAGTGTTTCTCTTTGAGTAACTCTCTTGTTAAAAACTACCGTTTAAACTGCTTGAAACTTAAGAATTTGCGGATCAATCCAAATATCTATATTACTAATATTAAGCAAGTACTTGGCTCATTTTGATACTATTTTCCTGGGATTGAGACTTCTTAATTGTAGCAGTTTGCTAATTTTCAAAATATTTTGCAATGGAAGGTATTTTAGTTATTCTGTTGACATTGTTATACTGTAGTCAAGTCAAGTCATGTTTATTTGTATAGCCCTAATCTCAAGAAGTCTCAAACGGCTGCACGGACCAATTATTATTGCAAACTTCAGAATCTTATCACACCATCCCCTGATCTAAAACCTACATTAGGGCAAGGAAAAACTCAAAACCCTCAACATGAGGAAAATGAAGAAACCTTGAGAAGGGACGGCACATGCGGTAATCCCCCTTCCAGAATGACCAAGCTGCAACGGTTGTTGCTATAACAAATAATACACAGATATTGTCAACATGAAATATGGGTCATTCATAAGCTATAGAATAGAAGCGTGTTTTAAGCCTAGATTGAAATACTTCCACTGAGGTTGCAGATCGAATCTCAAGAGGCAGAGCATTCCACAGCACCGGACCCAATAGGAGAAAGGCCTCGAACCTGCACTTCTCTTCTTAGCTCTTGGGATCATTAGTAAACCATCATTTTCAGAGTGAAGGCTCCGGACCAGACCATATGGGGAAATTAAATATGAAAGATATGAGGGAGCAAATCCATAAATGTTTCTGTGTCATACCATCAGAACCTTAAAATCACATCATAAGCTGACAGGAAGCCAATGCGGGTTAGCTAAAATCGGGGTAATGTGATCAAACTTCCTTATTTTAGTTTACCAGCTGCAGTCTCTTGATTTTCGAACTTCCAGAGACTGTAGAGGTAGTTCATTACAGTAATCGAGTTGGAAAAAAAGCTGTTCTAGTATTATTCTTAACGGGTGTCAAATGTGAGACCTCAATTTTTGACCGATATTACATTTGTCAATATTCAGTCCTGAAGTTTAGATGGACCAATAATTCACATTTCAGTCTTTTCAGAGTTAAGGTGCAAGAAGTTGAGTGACATCCATCTTTTTATCTCATTGAGGCAGGCCTCCAAATTTCCACATTTTGGTGGGGAAGATTCTTCCATCAGAAGTTATAGTTGAGTGTCATCTGCGTAGCAATGGAAACTGATATTATATCTTGATTATGGTTACATTGTTTTTTTCTTTTTGTTTGATTCTTGACTTTATTTGTAAAATAATTTTTGTACTCTTTAATGTTTTTGAATTGTATAGTAACTTATTTGGACTTTGACGTAATTTAAGAATTTTGTTTAATAGAAGGTTTTTTAGATGTGTTGCTGCCATTCTTCTACAGTATTTATCTATTTGGATGTTTGACTCGTGTTTTTTGTTTTGAAAAGACGTTGTAGTAGGAGTATTTTATACTGCTAAATATGTTACATTGTATTGTTTATACTATTTGCACATCGGTTTAATTTTAAAACTATTGTACAACAAAGGCTATCCAGTTTTTCAGTTTTGTTTACCATACAGGATTTGTATTTTTGTTTCATTGCTGTTTTTAAGAGTTTGACTTTTATTCTGAAACAGTTGTAATTTTTTTATACACTTGAAGTTTGCATTTTAGTTATTTGATAGAAAAAATGAAATAAAAAAACAACGTTATTTGTGCTAAAAATCTTTTTTCTGTGATTATTGTAATTACAAACTAAACCAAGGAGATGTCTCCTTATTATTCAACGATCATGACATTCACAAGTAAAAAGTATCGGTATCTGAGCAGTCACGATCGATACCTCCCTGTATTTACTTGAATTGGATCAATAGCAAAATTCCTAGTAATATATTGATTTTGATTTTGCTGATAAGCCACACTCCATCCCCACTCGCTGTGTACCATCCATAACACACAACCAAGTATGGTCATATATAAATGGTAAATAGTAAATGGTCTGCATTTATATAGCGCTTTTCAAGTCAGTGAAGACCTCCCAAAGCGCTTTACAATGTGCTTCACACTTACCCATTCACACACACACTCACACACTAATAGTGGCCAGGCAGCCATACAAGGCACCGACCTGCTTATTGGGGGCATTAGGGATTCACTTCGACATATAACACGGAGGAGCCGGTAATCGAACCTGCAATCTCTTGGTCCCAAGACGAGCGCTCTACCTCCTGAGCTTACCCACTGATTTCAGTAATGTATTTTATAACTGAAATATGGCTTAGATGTGAGTATATACGATAGGGAAAATATCAGAATATGTGTAGGGAGAAATTATGTGTCTTGCACTCTGTGCCACACTAATTGTACGTTGTAGGTAGATATAAGTATGCCCACCCTTTATTCCTTTAATGCCGGGCCATCAAGGAATGCAAGACCTTCTCTGCTTGCCTAAAATAAAAGTACAGTGGAACCTCGGTTTTCGAACTCCTCTCAGTTCGAACAAATCAGAGTTCGACCCAAAATTTTGAGAAATTCTTGCTTCGCTGTTCGGTCAAAAAATCGGAGTTCGAACACCAGTAATGTGTGAGTGCGTACGCTAGGGTGCGATGCTGAGTGGCGTACAGGTGTAGATCGTGTAGATCGCCCCCACCCCTCGTGACCAACTGTTATCACGTGCGCACTTGCTTCTTTTTGCTTTTGCTTTTAATATCGGTGAACGGAGTGTTTTAGCCCCTCATTATGCCTCCGAAGAAGGTTAGTGCAAGCAGGACAGGTGAAAAAAGAAAAGTTGTTAAAACAACTATTGCCTTTAAGAAAGACATAATAGCTAAATATGAAAGAGGTGTGCGCGTTTCCGATCTTGCTAGGGAATACAGCATGGCTAAATCTTTGATTAGTACGATAGTAAAGAATAAGGAGGCTGTGAAATCGAGTTATGTGGCTGAGGGAGTGAGTGCTATAAGCAAGCAACGGCCGCAAGTTTTGGAAAAGGTTGAAAAACTTTTGATGATTTTTCTCTCCCCACCGTCCACCTGCGCCTTCTGCTGACCACCACAAAGGTAAGAAATCCTATTCATAATTATTTTCTTTATCATTTTTTTTATTTTTACACGTTCATGTTAGCGTAATCTTTCGTACGGAAGATTACGATAACGCGAACGTACAATTAGCCTGGGTTAGCTTTATGATTACGTTGACTATTCAGGTAAACATTCAGGGCGTTGGAACTGACCCCAAAATTCAGGGTGTTGGAACGGAGCCCCTTTTCCAATGAACCGCTCACAAATTGTTGTGGAGACCCAGGTGCTTAAGGACTTGTAAACAACCTGATTTTTTTATTTTTACACGTTCATGTTAGCGTAATCTTTCGTACGGAAGATTACGATAACGCGAACGTACAATTAGCCTGGGCTAGCTTCATGTTTACGTTAAACATGTATGGTAAACATTCATGGTGTTTGAACGGATTAAAACGATTTACATTATTTTTAATGGGAAAAAATATTTTGGTGATTGAACAAATTGGTTTTTAGGCAGGGTTCTGGAACGGATAATGGTCGAGAACCGAGGTTCCACTGTTTTTAAATCTTGTGGTTTAATTATTTTTTTGTCCAACAATACACATCAAATAATTCCAAATTGTCTGTCAGCTTCCTTCCATTGATTCTCCCTGATTGCGCTGCCTCCAGGTGTGTGCTTTGATATTCAAGCATTGAACCAATCACATTTGAGCATTTCAAAATTAGTTGTTGCTATGCTCAGAAATCTACCCATAGCCCGAAACAAAAAATCCTGAAAGCCGTGTACTGTAACATCAGTGCTTGATAAAGCTGTTGGTTTAGCAAGTCAGATTCCAAGTTGGAGAGTGAGCGCATTCTATCGGGGCTTGGGAAACATCACCGGTTTAACAAACTATTGGCCAGAGGGTGATAATCCACTGAAGCGATGACGCCACTATCCAGTAAACTTGAGAGGAACAAGCTACACAAGGCTACATACTGTTCTGTTAGTCTAAAAGTGAAATATCTGACATCTCCAAAGTGAGCAAGTTGCAAGATAAAATTGGTCTTTACTTTCAGCCTAGAGTTAATTTATTAAACCAGCTCCCAAGCCTGACCAAACCTGGTCTTAAAAGTCGGTTGATACAATCTGTTTGGGCCAACCTTCTCTCTCGCTGACTTTTCTTTTTTTATCACCCACCCATCTTTGCTCTTCCCTGTCTCTGTTTACACAGTCTTGTTTATCTTAGATTCTGTTACAAAAGACAGACTTTACGTGCTGCGCGTCTCTGCAGCTCAAGGCCCTTCTCATACTCCCTAGTCCCCTCAGATGCAGTCCACATTGCTAGCTCCCTGAGTGTCCGGCGCCTTTGGGCCCAGAGAACCTGGCACGCAGCAGGGCCTGGGGTTGGCCCAAATCAACTCTTCTCAACCTAAGTCCTCACAAATGAAATAGGAAACTTCAATTCCAAGAAAAAATCATAGAGCCGGTTTGTTCGTGAAGAACAAATCACTTATTCTGACGGGAGCTGAAGGCCTCGGTGTGAAATGCATGACCCGCTTCTGCTGTATTCATATTTAGCGGTGTGTTGCCCGCGAATGGAGCGCTGTTTGTTCATGAGCAAATGTAGTGATGCGAAAATTGGATCCACATTTGCTTTTAAAAGGGCCAGAGTAACCAACACCAAGAGTGGAGTTACAAAATTACAGTACTTGGGGGCGGCATGGCAGCTGAGTGGTTAGCGTGTCCACTGCACAGTTCTGAGGTCATGCCCTTCTGTGCGAATTTTGCATGTTCTCCCCGTGCTTGCGTGGGTTTCCTTTAGGGAATCCGTTTTCCTCCCACATTCTCAAAAGATGCATGTCAAGTTAATTGGCCGGTCCAAATTGTCCCTATATGTGAATAAGCGAGTATGTTTCCAGTGTCTGTGTCCCCTGCCCACTGCCTGAAGATAGCCCGGATGGGCTCCAGCAACCCCGGGACCCTACTGACGATAAGCGGTGCAGATAATGGATGGATGGATGGATTTACAGTACTTCTTTCTGAAGAAAATGATTGAGTTCCAGTAACACATTACACCCAACACTGGCAAAAGCAGGCCTGGCTGAGCCCCCCGCAAAAAGACCCAAAAAAACCTGGAAGACGGAAAGGGGCGCTTGGTTTCTCCTCCAGATTATTCAGCGCTTCTTGCAAGGCCCACACACTGGCATCAAAGCGGCAGCATAGGCGTGCCCCAGGCTTAGTCGGCCCCTGTCCACCCTCCCGTGTCACTCCATACATCCTCCCGCTCGCATTGAATAATTGACACTTCTGTTTTACATGCTCGCCGTTTGCCAGGACACGCAAGTGTGACTCCAAACGCTCCGCATTAAAATGCATCCCCTCGCGCTACTGCCGAGGAAGTGTCCAGCCAGTCTTAGGTTGGATTCAGGCTGTGATTCCGATTTTAAATTATTTTTTTCAATCTAGACGTGTCATGGAAAAAGGAATTGAAGGCCTTTTCTAAACATGCTGTAGGTTGGGTACAAAAAACACAATCTTCACATCACGGGAAAATAACTGAACAGAATTGAATGTTTTCAGATCAGTATCTTAGTCTATTTTCCAATGTGGACAAAAATCTAAAATGAATAGTATTTTTGTATCCCAAACGGAATACATATTATCTCGTATTTTCTAAAAAACATGAGTGATTTTTTATTTTTTTCTGTTATCATGTGACATGTTGGTGCTAAGTTAAAGCTGATAAGGGCAGCTAACAGGAGGCTTCTTACTTTGGCACAAGATGTCGCTCCATTTGGTTAGTGCAGGTGTCACTGACCTTTTGAAGCGAACAGCAATTTTTTTGTTACTGATTGGCGCTAGGGGTTAAAATCTTGATTTATGTTTCTAAAATATATCTTACTACGATGTTAATATGTTGTTACCAGATTGTAATTGTAGACGTCAAGTCAACCACTTAAACACCACCACAGTTTG
Source organism: Urocampus carinirostris (assembly GCF_059441175.1). Lineage (NCBI taxonomy): Eukaryota > Metazoa > Chordata > Actinopteri > Syngnathiformes > Syngnathidae > Urocampus > Urocampus carinirostris. The sequence goes on from NC_142361.1 coordinate 11,230,984, forward strand.
AAATGAAATTTACTAGAAAATCGCAATGACTTAGCACATGTGAGCCATTTTCAGAACCTGTTTTGGGACCACTTAAGTGTTTTTAAGGGGCTGCCTGGTGCTCCCGCTCACTGTTGTACATCCCAGGTGTAGTGCAACAAAAACAAGTGCTACAAATCACTAGTAAGAAAGAGTCAAATCTACGGAGATTCAGAGTAACCGAACCGTACCTTTTTTTTTTTTGCCCAGTCTTTCACAAGGTTTTGGTTATCCCCGGGTACCCTGAGCAGCCTGATGTGCTTTAAAATAAAGAAATACAAATCAACCTGCAAGTGTTTAAAAAAATGCACATTCATATTGTAGTATGTATTTTTGAGATTTATTTAGCCGCTAAATTTTACACATTAACTCTTTATTAATACAAATGTTTTTGGGGTCACCGAAAGCATATTTGAGATGATAACGACTCATCGTGTACCCTAAAATCCTAGGAACCAAGATTTATATATTTTTTACAAAAAAAAAATACAACTGTGTATCATGTTCAAAATTATATGATATAGAGAAGTGAGAGAAAATTCCCTCAAGAAAAATAAAAACAACTGTCGTAAATATACAGGGTGTCCTAAAAAATGTATGCACATTTTAGCAGTCGATAACTCAATGGTTTGTTTATTTCTTATGGACGGAACCCATTGAACCAAGAAATGGCAGAGTTTACTTTGAAGAAAGTACATGTATTTTAAAATCCTACTGAGAGTTTGAAAACACAGCAGAAGTGCAAGAACAATTTAGCAAGGAGTTTAGCAAAGAACCACCTTCATGAGCAACATTCACTCAATTTAGAGATACGTTTGAAGCTGATGGAACTGCCAAAGGTGTCCATACAAAGGGTCTTGGCAGCAAGCATAAGAGCATGGACTAATCTTGGAATGTCATTTTGCCAATGACCAGGTTTTATGATACGATGGACTGACGATTTCGAAATGCCTACCTCATGACTAGCTTGCCACAAAGAACTTCTTGGAATTTGTTGCAAAGTTTACGGTAATCCTTCTTGTTTGGTGGGTCTTGTCAATGTACGTAGTCTTCGGGAACGCTTCTTACAGAACGGTTTCATCAACTTCAAACTTATCTCTAATTCAAGTGATACTCATGGTTGATGGCTCTTTGTTAAATCCCCTTTTTATTTGTCTTTGCACTTCTAGAGTGTTTTACACTTCCAGCAGTATTTCGGAATAAATTCCCTTCATTCAAAGTCAATATTGTAGGTGACATCACTCAGTTCAGTGAGTTCAGTCCTAAATGAAAGAATAAATAATTGAGTTATCAGCTGCAAAAATGTGTATACATCTTTTGGGACACCCTAGAAAGTGTTTACCTTCAATGAGATATGATGTTGCAACAGCCAACATGGCCTCCTTGACTGTCTTTTTAATGCTTAGAAGAAGAAAGCTCCCCCCTGCCAACATGGCCACAACGTCAACATGCTTTTTAGTTTGCTCTAGGCGGCCTTTAAGTCTGTTTATTTACGACTGGAGAGCATGGTTTGCTGGAAACATCAAAATAACCAACACAAGTCTAGGAACTAAGAGACTTTAAAAGTTACAGTACTGTAAAAAGTAGCCTTTCGAGGGGACCGGACACTAATTTTGGTCCGTTTAATTTGAGTCTGTTTTTTTAAGGTCTGTTAATTTAAGATTCCACTGTAGTATACATAAAAAACAGGTAGCATCTGAACTAAATTTTGCTTTTTTGTTTGCAAAGAGTTGATTTTATGTTACTAATTTAACTACTTCTTGCTTTCTGTTGCAAATGACCTGTACTAAACTCATGTGCCCGCAGAATTATTCCTAATAGCGCTTTTGTAAATACAGCTATACGATCATAAAGAAGCCTTTTTTTAAGGGGTTAGGGGTGTAGGCTTGTGATGGTTTTAATTGTCAAAATAAACACCCCCTACCTAAGGACCACTGCTCATGACAGCAGGTTTGTGGCTTTTATGGAGACACCAACAGCTCCCAGTGTCACCATGAGCATCTCCTTTCGAAGACTGGAACGTCGGGCGTCTGGTGACCACTTAGATGGTAGGAATTTGCTGAAGTCGTTGTTGGTCCTCCGCAGCGGAGCCGCCGCCTATAGCCGCCGAGGGTACAACGCCGGGCGGCCGCTCTTGTGCCAGGCTCATCTCTGAAGTCAAATAAGCCATTAGCAGTCTGTCAAAGGCAGTCTCCTGTCAGCACTCAAGCACTTTGCAGCACTTTGCCTGAGTCTCCATTCCGGGCGGTGACTCTTTACAACTACGACAATTAAACAAAGACACAAAAGTGCACAGTTCGCTCATGCAAATGAGACGGGAGTTGGCGCCCCCAAGTTATCGGTACCGCTTTGGATAACGGAATGAGTTACGTGCCTTCATGAATTCATTTATGGAAGCACTTAAGTTCAGTCGGCTTCATTGGGCAAGGGAGCAAATTTATTGACTTTGTCGATAGACTCAAAGTTTTAAAAGTGAAATTGGACAAGGAGCAACTCGAAAAACTTCATGTTATACGAATAAAGTGGAAACAGATTGAATGAATGTTCTTCCTTATACAACTACCTGTTCTACAATTAATAACTACTCGAGTACTTCTGCTACCAACATACCAGTCAATCATCAGCCAATCGCCCCTCATATTAATGATTGCCATTCCCCTCATTAGGCAATAATAAAACTTACAAACACAAAGCTGCACCTATTTTGTCGCAGCAAGAAAGATTATGAAGAATAAAAACAAAGATAGCTTGTGTAAACAGTTTTTTTTATTTAACGAACTAATGCTTGATCTAGGATAACATTTGCTAGTGTACCTCGATAATATCAGCAATGAACGATGACGTTGTCTGCTACCAGTGACTGAGACGACCTGGATTAGAGCCGAAATGGACTAAAAAAAAAAAGCCACTTTTTTAAAAGTATTATTATCTTTTGCTTACTTTTTAACCAAATTGTTATCTGTATCTTTGTCATTGTTTGTCATTGTTTGTTATCTGCATTTTGTGTCTTATACATATTGAAATAGAGCATCTTTGGGGCATACTTAATCCAAGGGTGGAGAAGCACAAGATCTCGGATATCACCAAGCTCAGTCATACTGTCATGAAGGAGTGGAAGAGCATTCCAGTGGAAATTTGTGAGGTTCTGGTGAAATGTATGGCCAGTAGAACTAAGGTGGTTCCTCAAAATGATGGTGGCCACACAAAATATCGGACTTCAGGAACTTTTACTTTAAGGTGCACTTTTGTTACCAGGAAGTTGGCTACAAATGGCTAAATTTTCAGTTTTTTGAGGGTGAAAAGAAAATTACACTGATATACAAGCTTTACACAGACTACCGTTTATTGTGTCAAAGCAATATTTCTTCAGTGCTGTTCAATTAAACATTATCTGGAAACCTCTGCAGAAATGTGAGTGTCACTTTTGTGACATACTGACTCTCACTTCCAAATTGTGTTTGCAGTGTTTACATCACTGTCACTATTGGTCAAAAGTTGTTGCTGTTCTTTGATAACCAAGCCCATCGGGGCATATTTACTTTTTTGTAACTGAGGAGATTTAATTAAAAGAATGGGCTCACAGGATGGCTTTAAAACCAATTAGGATTCTGACATTGTGAGGGTTTTTTGTACAGTCCTCTCCTATTCTTCTTGCAAGTACAAAATGTATTAACGTCTGCTCTCTTTATTTTGAGTGTCTTATAAACCACAAACTTATCAAATATCTTCTTTATGCTGGATATATAACTCCACATTAACAAAATATGCACTACTTTCAAAGTGCTGCTATCCCTAACAACCTCCATTACAAGATAGCAACAAACCACAGGTTTCACACCACTTCTAAACCTAAACTGATTGTTTACACAGTGTCGTGATCGCGTCAAAAACGTGCTTTCACACGGTAATGTGTTTGGGGCCCCGAAAAGGGGAAAGGGCCATCCTGTTCATTTGATATCTACCTTGACCCCTCAAGTGTGTTGCCCGCACCCTTAGGGTTCGAGAATGGCAAAACCTTTCTCCTTGCTCCCCTCAAGAAACCGCTGCCCCCCCTTCCCCAAAAATCCCTCGGGAAGGCTAATCTCTACGTGGGCGTTTACCCCGGACAGCAGACACAACACCATTAGCCGCAGCTCGGCGGCCTCTCATTAGGGCCCCCGATCGATAAAAGCAGCCACAGAAATGGCCAGCGCTCTGCAAGCGGCTATCGCTCTTCACAGTTATTAGCGTAAAGAGACGCAAGGCCAGCCCCCTTACCATTCTCTGATGCTTTAACTCAAACTTTTTACACCCTGTAAAGGGACATTGTGGATTATTTAGTGCCACCTAGTGGTCTAAAGAAACATGTAAAATATGTAAAAAGCAATATCGATTCAAATAATAAACAAAAATACATTAAATTTAATGTAAACTTGTATTTCTTTTAATACTTGTGTTAGTTGAGAATATTGCATTTATTTTGATGACATGTACTGCCCCTAAAGGGAGCTAAGGTGCCGCCATCTTGCTGCTACGGATACAAAAAATTTCAAATGGGCTGGGCAAAAAAATGAGAAGTCAAATGGTGCGTTTTGGTCACTTTGATTCTTGGTAGTTTGCATTCATCTTTATTCTTTTTAGCACCTATTTTCAGTTGCACTACTGAATACAGCATCATCCAGTGGTCAAATAATATACACAGTACCTTTAAAAGTACCACAACAACGAAAAATATTCCTTTAAATTTTAGACGAAGAGCTGCTACTTTTTTTGGAACTGTTCAAACACTAAATATGGTGCGACCTATTTTTTTTTTTTCGAGGGTAGTGGCAAGCTTTTTTTCCAAGAATATATGCGTTAAATACAAAACACCACATTCTGAGACATTTATGATGTCCTTCAAGAGAAATTGGTTAATGTTTTTTAAAACATTATTTGAGCAAAAAAGAAGGTTTGACAGTATGATTGAATATTTACAACAATCTCACAATATTTTAACTTTTCACCCACAAATTAGGTAATTATTGTATACATTCAATTTGAAAAGCAGTGGAAGTTATCCATTAAAAACATTACTCTTTTATTTCCCTATTATTGGCTTCAATATCAGGGCAATGACGTTTCCTTAAATGACAAGCAAATGGAATTTGGTCCATTACCCTGGTAACCACCAATGACAACAACAGAATTAGACACTATTCTCCAAAGAATGGTTGCCCTGGTGCTGTCATCTAGAAATACAGGGCTCACCTTTTGCACGACGTAGGCCTCATTTGCGTTATGTTTCGGCGCAGTACTAAGTATGTGCCCGTCTTTATAATCGCCATCTTGAATGTTCGAAAACACAAGATGTAAACAACCCAGAAGAAAACAGAATACGACACAGCCAAAAACAGCGTCGGGTGTGCAGGGGGCACGGCGCCGTTGTCGTTCTGCAGCCAAAGGCGCTGACACCAAATTCCCCAAGCGATTAGGGCTTAGTGTGCAACGGGTTTAAATGTAAAAAAAATACGTGAATTAGTTTTTTTTTTATTATGTTTGTTTAAGTGTTCAGTTTAAAACAGAGACAAAATTGAGTTTCATAATGAGCACTCAGCTTTTTATCAGGTGCGCTTTGTTGTCTCAAATTTACAATAATTAATTCATGGCCTTTGTAAGGTCATATACGTCAATATTTTAGTATCATGTTTTTTGATACGTAATACTTAATACTTTGTAATCAAAAGAAAGTAAGAGTGGGAAATAAACAATTGCCTAAACTATGCAAAATTATATAACAATGGGACATTTAGTGATGTACGGTATTTTTTAGAATAAATTGGCCAGATATCAGAAAGTGTGCCTTATAACTTGGTGCACCTTCTATACCGCAGAATATGGTGGATCAGATTGGTAATGCATACATGTTTTTTGGTATACTACCATATTGGAGCCAAAGTGTTCGGATTTCAAACCTGGGTCGTGGAGCTGAAAGAGCCGACACTACCACTAGACCACCATTGGTACAAATGCTATACAAAAAATGGTTAGAGCTCCTCTCATTATCACACTATATTTACTCACAGTGCCAGAAACACCGATTTGCATAATGCATTTTGTTCTGCATCCTGATAGGTCCACCTCTTCACCTATGTGTCAATAACATTGCAAAAGACAGAAAAATAAAACAGAAAATATTTTAACAAAACACTATACAGACGCTGCCCTACTTACGAACGAGATTGTTAGTGTTGAATTTTTTCGTAAGTTGCTTCAGTGCTATATTTTGTATGTTTAAGGTTTATATATATGTATGTTTAAGGATTGTAATAGTAACCTGTATTGTTTTAAAACTGAAGAATAAACGTTTAATATGCTCTATGTCGTGACAAAGCAGGCTGAATGATAAAGCATAGTACTGAAGAACAAAGCTATGCATTAGGCGTTGACATTCTGTAGTCTGAGAAGCCCTTTGAGACTCATTGTGATTATGTGAATAAACATGACTTGACTTGACTATAAAGATAAATAAAGTTAAGTTTAACTTATCTTTGGAAGAGTTAGGCGACTTCCTCCTCCGTGGTAAAAAGTGGACGAAAAAAAATAAATTTCTCAACCGCATTAAGCTTTTTTATTCCACTTTAATTTCAAAAGAAACGGCTCACCTCTTCTATACACTTTACCCCAACCATATTGAATGGATGCACGAGATATTAAACAATAAAAATGTCAAAGTCTTAGCGTGCTAGAGATACAGTGCAGTGTGTTTACACACAAACTAGGAAGTAGAAGCCGGATTTCTAGGTAGCTGGGTGACCTCTCACAGTGCCACACGGCGGACAGAAGGACTACAGCACTGTCCTGTACCCAGAAAAAGGGTGCACACAATACAAAATCTAACTTACAGCAATGTCAGGATATTTTTCAACATTCCCCCAAAAAAGTTCGTATCTACGGTTTTGCTTAAGTCGAATGTTCGTAAGTATGGGGAGCGACTGTACACGCTCTTTTAGTATATATACATATTAAACCGCAATAGTTTGATTCCCATGGCAAACAATCTTTTGCGTGTTTTTTTCATCAGTAACATTTTTTAACTGATCAAAATTGCGGTAAGTGTATTACAAGCCCAACCATTATACACTAATAAATAGGGGATATGTATAGTTTCAATTGTATGCGCCTTATAGTCTCACGCGCCCTATGTATGGAGCGGAAAATATATATTTTTTTTTTTTTTTTTGCAGTGTAAAAAGTTCAAGCACATTTTTCAAGTACACAGTATCGATAGAGCGGGTGTAAGCAGTCCGGAAACTCGCGGTGAGGTCATAGGCTTGCAATAAAATGAGAATCATCCAATAGCCATTTACGCGGCAGAGGCCCGGCTGGCTCTCCAGGGTTTTGACGTTATGACACGGTCAAGGCAGGAAGTGCACTCATTAGTGCTCAGATATTTCAGCGCTGATGTCTCCCTCATTGAGTGTCAAAAACAAATGACTTACATGCCGGAGCGGCTGCAAGCGGCGAGGGGAAGCAGAATTCATAAAAAATAACACAGGGTCAAAACCAGAGCAGAGTGACCCCGTGGCTGCACAGCGTGAAATGTGTGTTTGATACCACCAAGTGGAGATTTTCGCAATGCGGAGAATTACAGGATGTCAAACAATTTCACAGGAAGAATTGGGTTGTATTACATCTTTCCGAAACTTTTGCCCGCTCGAGACAAATGACGGACGTATTTTTTTTCAGATTCAGATTGTGTGTTAGTGTCAGACGCACCTATGTCCATCAGAGGGCAACCAATTGGTTTTTAATTGGGACCATTGATTCAGACTGTTTTGTTTTTATTTATGACCATTTATGAGTTACCTTGTTGAGGACCTTGCCTTTTCCCGCTTCCTGTCTTTAGGTCTACCACAATTCACAACATATTGAACATATATTTGTTTGGAGCATTCATTCATCCAATGATTAAAAGAAAATACAAAATTCAGAAATATTGAATATTTATGAAACCCCCAAACCCCTAAATGACCCAATGTAAACATTGGAAGTCTGAACATGATACCATAAAAAAACTGAACAGGAACATAAGTTCATATTAAAGTGACATTGTGACAAATGGTCATTGTTATTCACTCAGGAAAATGGGAGGAGAAAGTGGTGAGTAATGATGATATACTGCAACAATAAAGTGTGACCATAAAAATAATAATAATAATAATATTATTATTATTATTATTATTATTATTATTATTATTATTATTATTATTATTATTATTATTATTATTATTATTATAATAATAATAATAATTTCCTTGTATTGTCATTCTGTGTAACAATGTACACAGAACGAAATGTCGATTGCACCTGGCCCGTTGTAGCGAGCCGATGCAGCCGCAGCCAACAGAGGGCGCCGCCGACCACTTTTTAAGTCTTAGGAATGACTCGGCCGGGGCGCGAACCACCGACCTCCCAGTCTCAAAGCGGGCGCCTTACCATCTAATACTAATAATAATTAAAAACTCTATCCTGTCAATTTAGGCAATGTGATCATTTAGGCTTCAAAACAAAACAAACTTTAATCTAGTGTCAGGAATTATTTTTTAAACATTTTCGACAGACTTTTAAGTGAAAAAAATGTGTTTAGGCTCAAAAAATATGAGAAACATTTTTCTACACATACCGTATGATAAAGGATGCCGTATTTTCTTCTTCCTGGTGACATCTAACAGAATATAGTATGATTAACAAAAATAGGTATGTATTTTTTAGATTCTGTAATCCATATGTATAAGATTATAGGAAGAACTACCTTAAAAACATATTTTGCCATGCTCCACATTTTTTATGATTATTTTTCTTATTCTTAAGACAATTGCATTTTCAACAACGACACAAACCCTAACACTATCGGACCCCAACTATTTAACCCAACATTCGTTTATACTTAAAAACATGTGTACTAACAGAACATGTATGATCATATTTAAGTTCCCTATTCAAAATAGAAAACTTTGCTTATAATATTATGAGCTAGTACTTGTACCATTGGAGTTCCCACATGATTTTAGAATGTTTTCACAAGTGTTTTCATTACACTGCAAGATACTTTGCGGATTATTGTTATAACCTTAACCCTGTGGAAAGTTGTAGCTTTATTAAAGTAAGCCCCTTACAACAGTGAAGGCAATTATTAAGGTATAAAAATTATATTAAAACACATTAGCTGTAGCGGCTATGCAATTTCCGTTTAAGTGTTGCCTCATGACAAAACATAACGCCCCCACCTTTATGTCTATAAGTCAACGTTTGTACAAATTAGCCCCTTAAATTTCCCCATGGAAAAGTTCCAGCCTATTTCCAGAAACATACCTGCTAAAACAAACGTAATTTAATTATTCCTCAATGCTTTTCCTTGTGAGGGGTGGAAACATTAGGAGCGGGAAATAGCAGATAAAAAGACATGCATAGGAGTTGAAAAAAATAGGATATCTTAGGTGCATGTGTTTTTCAATACAAGAGCAGGGCAAATGTATTGATTTTTGGTAAAACAAAACAAATGGAAAACACTCAAAATAATACAATCAAAGTAGGGACATTGTAACTGTGCTGGGTAAAACAAATGTGAGAGTCGAAGAGAGATACACAATTATTTTCCAACAACGGTTTGACAAAAAATGTGATATTTTGAATAGGGAACATTTTAGGCAAATAAAAATGTTCAGCCAAAAATGACAAAATGAAAAACAGAAAACAGAAAATACACTAATGTACCCTCAAACACACAGTACTATGCTATCTCACTTATACTATTATACTCCAACACACACACACACACACACACACACACACACACACTACTATAGATTATTTCACACGCACACCATTATACTCTCTCACAAATACTACTATTTTCTCTGACATACCGTAAAAGTTGCTGTTACTATAGAAGTTTCTGTACAGTTTGACATCAAACTGGAGTTGGTCACTGTATGGTAGGACAGTTGAGTGAATATAGTAGTATATTTGAGACAATATAGTAATATGTGTGCGACAGCATACACTATGCATATACGATAGTTTAGTAATATGTGTAAGAGCATAGTATTTTGTGTATGAGCGTTTAAGAATAGGTGTGAGAGTGTAGTAGTGTGTGTAGGAGAGTAGAGTAGTATGCATTTAATAGTATGGTAGAAATCTCATTTGCACTCATCTAATAGTAACACACTTATCAGTGTGAGTATAGAAGTTGCTGCACTAGTGAAAGTATAACATTATTTGTGAGAGTAAGTAAGATATACTTCTCAAACAGCCTTTCATGTTCAATTATTCCTACACACCTTTGCCTGTAAGGGGTGGAAACATTAGAAGCAGGAAATTGCAGATGAAAAGACATGCATAGGAGGCAAAAAAAGGATAGCTAGTGTGCATGTTTTTTGTTTTTTTTCACAGAACAATATGGAGGTAAAATTGTGAAAATAAGAGCAACAAAAAAAAGAGTAGGGCGCAAGGCTAACATATTGATTTTTGGTAGAGCCGGGAAAGAAAAGAGAGGGAATAAAGAAGTGCTCTTTGGCCGATGTGTCCAAATGAAGTCTCACGGGAGGCTCTTAATGGTGGTGGAGGGGGTTGGGGTTAAGGGGAGCGAGGTAGGGCGCGGTGTGGTGGGTTGGGGTAGGCCGACGGGGGCAGGTGCCTACCCCTGACTAAGGCACGGAGCTGCCCTTAGGCTAAGGCTAATGGTATTGGCTGAGCTTGCTTTAAGCAGGCTCCTTTCTTAATGGCAGCGGACGAGCGTGCCACAGGATGGACAGCTATTGATTGCTTCAAATGCTCTCCACTTGACAACAAGTCCAAAAAGTCCCTCAAGCATATACAATCATCTCGCCCGCAAAACATGTCACATGCACAAAAAAGGTGATTAAAATACAAACCATGCCGTGGGGGTGCTCAACCTCATCAAAAGTGTAAAAAAAATGAGCATGCGGTGTGCACCATTTTATAACAACTGAAAGAACAGCAAACTGTCATCTTGTACAGTGACCCCTTGCTATAAAAAGGTTTACTTTTTACGGTTTCTGGACCAGGCAATGTTTTTTGCATTCTTATAGGCTAGACCAGGTATTTCCAACATATGCCCTGTTTTATTTAATCCAGCCTACCATACTTTTCTGAGTGTGTCAAAAAAGAAGCGAGTCTCTAGGTCACTTAGATTAAAAGTAATGATTTTTAAATCAAATGCATAACAAATACTCTCTACGACCATGAGAGGGCAGTGTTGCGGTTGTAAAGTGAGGTAAGTTGACTCAGGTGTAAAACTACATTCACTCAACTGCTAAAATTAACGAGTTAACACATTTAATGCCCGACATGAAAATATTGTTTTCCCGCTGTTTGTGGATACCTGTGCTGGGTTTAGAAAAAATATATCTTCTCATCCGTGATAGTAGGTTACCACTGCAGGCTGAATGATAAAGCGTAATACTGAAAAATAAAGCTAAAAAATTAAAGTTGACACTACCTTACTGATCCGCGATACCTGAGAACAAAGTCTGGATCTGCCTCTAGAGCCAAACTAAGTTTAATATATAGTAGTTATTAATATAATCGAGGTGCTAGAGCCACCAGCAGGCATTTTGGCAATAGCCCAGGACTGTCAGCAGTCTGTAGACCCGGAGAAGCAACTACGGTTCTCTCAGCACATTGAGGCCAAACATCCTAATGGCTCCAGAAAGCACCATAACATTGTGTTGATGGAGTTGGGTGAAGCCTTCCAGGAAGAATAACCAAGTACCAATCCCTGGTCATTGACTGTCGGTAGTAGGGCTGGAAAGCAATATTTTGCCCATCAAAGTTGGCAGTAGAGGATTTCTGTGCATTTACCTGAGCATTACTGGAACAGCAAGGGTTAGAGCCATCACGAACACCCCCGAAGTAGCTGAAAAAGCCTAAAGATGTCTGTGGATCCAGAAAGGAGAGCCAGGAACAGGCAAATACCACCTGAACACAAGTCGTGGGATTGTTTACTCGTGCATGGGTCAGACCCTTTGACCCCATCTGTAGACGTAGTTGAGAACTAATTGGTAATAATAAATAAAGGCTTACAGTCTACAGTACTTTTTTTTTAAAGAATGCTCTGGCCTGTAAGAAATTTTGGTCCTTGGACTTCAATGTATTGTACAGTATCTAATAGTAAAAAAATAAATATTTCTACTTCACTGATTCTACTCATCACAGATTCATTTTAGAGCCTGCAAGAAACTAGGGAACACCCACTGTTCATTATAACAACACTTAATTACAAACATTAAAGTAGCTGTAGGGAACTTGAAACCTTTTTACCCGTGACTGCCATCTTCTGGCTTGTGTTGGCATTGCAGCCTCTGTCAAACTCCATCTTGATGCACGTGTGAATACTTGCAGTTGGAACTTTCGAATATACTTTTTTTTTCATCTTCATCTATCATTTGAATTGATGTTTTACTTTTCTTTTCTTTCACCATTTTCATGCTACCCTAACAAACGGGTAAAAATGTGGGGACGAGCATGAACTTACTCTCCACCCCACCCCCTTTCCCTCCATTTCTCTTTCCTACTATGTTCTGTCCCAAACAGCTTTGTTAAAAGAAAAAAAAAGGGTAAAGTGGGGAAACTAATTACAAAGAATCTCTGAACTTAGTTGGACATTGTTAACACATGTTTATTAATTAAGTATCATTCTCAACCTTTAAACCAAACTAGAACAAGGCTTTTGCATTGGGATTTTGTTGACGTAAAAAAAATGTCCCTCGGTACAAGATATAAATGGGGAAGGGGGGAGTCTTTGACTGCAGTTGATACGGTGTGAAATTTCCACTTTGCATACATGAATACGAGTAAGGTTTTCAGTCTTAAGGGCAGTAAGGTGCTCTCCTTTCCCACCCTGCTGAACACAGTCAAGCGGTGTGACACATGCCACGGATCGTCTTTTCAAAAAGGTGCAGCGTTGGGAGAACAATGCCATATATTTGCTTTGTTGTCATGCCCCGCCTTCCTGCAACACAGTAGAAAAAAAATTGCTGTGTACAAGATTTTCTCTTATTCACAAGGGGCGCTTTTCTAGACCGCTCCAGGCATCTGCTTTGATTGCGTAACTCCCCAGGGAGCAACAACACAAAACAAAAATACTGACTGAATTCAGACTTATAATATAGCGAACAAATAACATAGCAGCTCCACTCTTCATAACACACACATAAACACACACACACAAAAACACAACATAGTTGGAGCGAGGAAAGGAATTGGGGAGTAAATTCACAGTTGAAAGCTGGAGAGCATGCTGGAACAGAAATGTGCAAAACAATCAAATCAAAGTCGAAACGTTGTAACTCTGCTGGAAAAAAACGCGGGATGAGACGAGAAATATGTGGTTAGTTTCCGGATAAGTTGCACAAAAATGTGAATTTTTTTAAATGGGGATTGAAGTTTTTGGTAATTGAAACTGTATAGCTGAAAATGACCAAAATAACAGAAAATATACTGCAAAAATATAAAGTTGTGATTAGGTCACGTCACACCTGAGGCAAGCCTTGCGGAAAACAGTACATCATTAAAACGGGAGCTCTGCAAGCTGTTTTACCCCACAAGACATTTTCTCAAAAGTTTATGTGTGCCCTTCTGCTTGTAAGTTTTTGTTAGTCACTAGTCTTACTTTGGCTCAAGTTTACATTTATTGCTAACACATCAGAGCTAATTGATTACATGTAAGCAGTTTTCAATCATAAACTTGTATTGTGTACGTGACACTTATACAGATATGAATTTACCGTATTTTCACACCAATAAGGTGCACCGTGTGAAAGGGCGTAGTCTTTGTAGTTAGTTCTTTTTCCAAATTTAACACAAATGGAGGCGCACCCTCCCGTCTTGCACGAAATGTTTCCCTTTGCAAGTACAAAGTGTAAATGCTCTGTGCTTTACTGTTTCCCAAAAAATTAGATAGGAAAACGTTTCAGTAACGACTGTGCCGCAATGGGGCACAATTTCATGCAGTGGGTGGGGGTGTTTGGGTCATTTTTCGCTACAACAAAGACAAGCATCCAAGTGTGTGTATCTAAAAACACAGCAAAACTGTGTTTGGTTGTTGTTTATTTAGGTATCGATTACGAAGAAAAATACACGGATAAGAACTTGACCGAGTTTGTTTTCAGCTTCTCCCAACTTGCAAACCTTCCCTTGCGGCGGTTACTTGGTTTCCATGGTCTTCCGCGTAGCATAGAAATCAACACACCACGGTGGACGAAAACACCTAAAAGTGAAGTTATGGACTTAATACATATTTGTTGGGACAACTCTCTTCAGCCTCTGGTAACACAATAACTTTTAAATGGCTAAATACGCTACAGTGTACATCCATGAGCACTTCCGCTAACAATGCTTTGTGTGTGACGTCAAGCGTCCTCTTCCGTGCAAGAGGGATATGAAGGCAATCAAACAAGAGTCACAAGATATTGCATACCAATGTCGTATTTATTCTGCTAATGTGAACAATCTGACAAAAATATCAGATTTCACCCAAAAATGTTATAAGTCTTAAATCGGCCAAGGCTCAAACCGGTGACCTTCGAATGTCGCGAGGTGCCCAACCCTAAGGGCACCGAGCTGGTCTCTATCTGCTGCTCTGCATAAAAGACAGGGCCACTGACGAATAGGCCACGCCCAAAATTTTGAAGAAAATACGAGACTTATGTGTGCCTTGTGATTGTGAAAATACGGTACTATTATTACTTTTACTTGCGTAACTACAGTATATTGAATTATTGTTATCATCAGATCCCCCGTCTCCTTTTTTTGTCAAAATTGACAGTCCATTAAAAGCCAAAAAGCCCCGAACAATTATTTAAAAAAGGTGAAAGACTTGTGTAAAGCAACTACAAATTAGAGTATTTATGTTTCATCATATTCAGCCACTTTAGCCAAAGTATAATAAACTTGCTGGTGTTCTTTGCAATTTAGATTTTTGGGCAGCTTTACTTCTTCTGTATCAGGTTGTTGTTTAACAGGATTGTTTCAGGCACGTAATTGCCATATTTTTCAAAAATGAAAAGAAACACTTAAACTATATATATATATATATATATATATATATATATATATATATATATATATATATATATATATATATATATATATATATATATATATATATATATTTAGCGGTTTTGGGCTAAAATGTTCAATTTGGTACATCCCTAATTTTGACTACATTTCATTACATTTCATACATTTCAAAGGTGGTGTCCGTAATTTCTACTTGCTGACACCATCTTCCGGCTGAAATCATTATTGCCGCCTCCAGACATGGGGACTTGAGACTTAGTGACTTGGACTCGAGTCGACTCGAGTCGCTGTTTTTATGACTTGTGACTTGACTTGGACTTGGCAATCTAAGACTCGGGACTTGACTTGTGACTTGACTTGCCCAAGAAAAAAATACTTGGGACTTACTTGGGACTTGAAGGTGAAGACTTGAGACTTACTTGAGACTTGCACATGTGTGACTTGGTCCCATGTCTGGCCGCCTCTGTCAAATGTCTTGTCTTGAGAGTGCAAGTATGTGACTCTCTTGGATGCACTCAAATAAACTCTCATTTTTCATAATAAATGGGGTAGTGGTTGGTATTTGGACTGTATTTGAAAAAGTTTGTTTCTTACCCTTACCATTTTCATCCTAGAATACAAGAAAACGGCAGGGTCACATGTGAAATTGTAACGGGACCCAGGTGGATGGTCAAGATCTAGCTGGTGTTAAACATTTGTTTTATATATTTTTGTTTGTTGTTGTTTTACCTCATCTGCAAAATAGATGATACATGTCAGTCTCACACAACACCATTTACTTGTTGACATTAAAGATTATTTATTGAGCAAGTCTCACTAAATCACGTGAGATCCCTTTTAACATATAAATACAAAATAACATTTTAACTAGTCAGCAACCCTTGTTGCGCCGCACAATTACTCTTTGAACTCAGTTGAGCATTGTTAACACTCTCTATATAAAATATATCTAATTTTAAACTTTTTAAGAACACCTCAAACTTTGCATCCAATCTAAAATGGACCAAGGAAGCTCAAAATACAAAAATGAGAGAAAAGTGCAAATAAGAGAAAGCTTTTTTTTCCTTTTTATTCTTTTTAAAGAAAGCTACTAGAAAGTTACTAAAAAGTTCAAGAACTAAGTCTTATAATGTTTACAATAGTCACCCCAAAAAGCATGTTGTAATTCACTATGATTTAATTTATAAGTAGTTGTTATGCAAGTCAAAATACACGAAAATAAAACCTTTTTTTTTTGTTTTTAGGAGAAAACTTCAAACGTATATGAAAATGTCGCACTACAAACAAAACAAACAAACAAAAACTAAGAATGAAAATGTTTTTATTGCATAAGAAATTGACATTCTTAATAAGAACTGTATGAGTAGTTTTTTTAGAACAAACACCTCATAGCATTAATCCAAAGTATTGATTCACAAATCACGAGAGTACATATACATATATATTCCTAAATGTTAGAATATTACGCAGGATGAAAATGTTTTATAAGATAATTAAGTTTGATTATAACAATACAAAAGCATGACGAAAATTGCACTAAAATGAAAAAATAAAGTGGTGTAAAAAAATAGTTTTATTCTTAGTACTATATAGTACTTGGACCAAAAATAAAAGTGTTTGTCACACTACAAAAAGTCCCTAAATAGGAATGAAAAAATATTTTAATTTACATTGTACATTTATAACAAGAACTGTGCAAGTCGTTTATTTAAAGTAAAAAGTCACAGAATTCCAAAATATTAATGAGAAAAGAAAAAAGGTACCGTATTTTCCGCACTATAAGGCGCACCTAAAAGTCTTATTTTTTTCGAAAGCTGACCATGCGCCTTATAATACAGTGCGCCTTATTTATGGATCAATATTAAATCGCAAAGTCTTCCAACTAACTTGCAGCCGCCGACTAGATTTTCCCCCGAATGCCAAGTAGTCCGCAGTGTATGCTGGGATTTATTTACCGGCGTTTCATTGGCTAACCAATGTGTCAATCATCATTTGAATCGATCACTATTGGCTAAAGTTATTCGGAGGTCGAGGGGCGGATCCTTTTTATCATTTACAGGCTGGCATAGGCTTGAACTGTAAAACAAAGACTGCAATTGGCCGAAAAAGATGTGTCAACTATCAGTTGAATCGATCACTATTGGCTAAAGTTATTCGGAGGTCAAGGGGCGGATCTTTTTTATCATTTACAGACTGGCATAGGCTTAAGCTGCAAAACAAAGCCTGCAATTGGCCGAAAAAGATGAATGTGTATAGCACGTGGTTGACGGCATACAGAAAGTGTTTTTTACTATTCTGTATTTGTAAATATTTTACTCTGGATTTACTAAACTCACGGATATAAGAGGACCATGGCTGCACATTATTATTGAACACAACGACTTCGGTGAGCTACTCTGGCTATATATTTTCCCTGTATCTTGTTTCAGACTGAACTCGATGTTTCTGTGATAAGCGGTGCAGATAATGGATGAAATGGAGTGTCTATTTTTAAATTAAACTCAATTCCAAGTGTTTATTGTCATATGCACAATAAAGTTGCGAGCGAAAAAGAAAATAGAAACTAAGGAATGGTTGGCATTTCTTGAATCCCAAGACTTTAACCTTCCGA